>NC_088860.1:26196365-27688922 GCF_963853765.1 Magallana gigas
CTTAATCAAATCTGTTGGGATGTAGACAATAGTACACCTTGTCAGCTATGAAATTTTATAATAGTCTTTAATTTTAACAGGTTTTGACTGGCATGTAATTCATTGGTTATCTTCTGATGAATATTTCAAACATGGTTCATTCATACACAATTGTTATTTGATTTTAAGACTTTAGTCAGGTATAGGTGCATCTATACAGTTATCATAAACATGATATCAAAAGTTCCATTTCTGATTATTTAGTGTATGTGAAAATATGGGCCAAGAAAGTTATGAATATAAGGTGTGACCTGTGTCACTTTCTCAGTATGCAACACACTTGAGAAGCCAATTAGCCCCACTCATAGTCATAGTATATATCTCCCCAAAACAGGAGCACAAAACTGTCAAGAGTCAATTATTAAAACAACATGTGTGATTATTTAATTGTTACTTGTAACACCTATAGTAATTATGACAGTTTATTTTGTGCTTTGAATTATAAATCTGTAAAACACTAAACTTGGGGTACAAAAAGCTAGACTAAAATTTGTACTCTAGCAGCTGTAGAAGTCTTCTGGAATAGGTGATCTGGTGAATTTAACATTCATAAACTGACACTGAAATGGCAAAGTATGCTAAATGGTGTTTTGATGCTTATTGTTAGTATATTCTTATATCCTAAACATACAATTTCCATTGAGCAAAGTAAAGAAAAAAAGATTATAAATTTGTATTTCCAGTATTTCCCAGTTTAGTGAAAATCAGTAGTATTTACCAGGACGGGAAATACCGGTATTTACCACCGGTAATTCCCGGCACTGGTATTTCCCGGCCAACCCTGCATCGCAGATGACGTTTTTCTAAAGAAAAAGCGCATCGTGTTTACCACCGGGGCTAGTACTCTGACATGTTTTCTTCATAATAATACACTCGTTTAAGAAATTCTATGTGTCGATTTCGAGTCGCATAAAAACAAAGTGTTTCTGTCTCCAAAAAGATAGATTTTATTTAAAACATGACGTGGCCTCATTCCTCTAACTCTTTACTTTTAATTCCTATCACCCGGCAAGTGAAAAACAATTGGAGCCAATGAAAACAGTAATCTTTACTGACATACGTCGAATGTTTAATTTAGGTATGGAGGCCTAAACGTGCTTTTAATTTAGTAAAATGCTGCGATTAAAGTTAGTCAGGTTGTTAAAAAAATACCAAAGGTACAAGGTTTTAAGCCATTATTTAGTTTAGAGTTAAAAAATTTCAAGATATTAGTTTTTAAGTACTTTTTAGTGAAAATTATTTTATTGCGCGAACATGCCCCCATATTAAAATTAGGTGATGGCGTGCACCTAGAAATCATTCTTTTGATTGGCTGCAATTGTTTTTAATTTTCTCGGATGATAGGAATTAAAAGTAAAGAGTTCGAGGAATGAGGCCTAGTCATTTTTTAAAAATAAAATCGATCTTTTTGGAAACAAAAGTACTTTGTTTATACGCGACTTCCCGGATGCATAACATTTCGATCTTTTTCTAAACACCCGCCCCGTGTGGAGAAATCGACACATAGAATTTATTAAACGAATGTATTATTATGAAGAAAACATGTCAGAGTTCTAGCCCCGGTGGTAAACACGATGCGCTTTTTCATTAGAAAATCGTCATCGGGGGTGATGAACGAAAAATGAGTCCCATTTGGTAAGTAAAACAGGTATACCATTTGGGCATTTAACCACCAAATGGGACTCAAACCACCAAACGGGCGGTTGTGCCCAACCTGTTTACATGTAACATAACAGCAATCAGTTTGAGTACTGTTAACCATACTATATATCAGGAACGAATCATTAAAATGGTGATGTGTTAAACTGATCAGACGTCGGGCAGTGTTTCTTATCAATGAAGAGTTTAAAAACATTACGTAAGGCTTATCACAAGGTTAAGGACACGTGTGGGGCCGGGGTGACGTCCCACACCCAGCACTGTCCCTGACCCCATGTTTCTCTGGGGGTCATTTCCCACTGTAACACACACCTTCACACAGTCCACGGGGTACATAACACTGTGCTCTAGGACTCCAGCCGCCGATCCCGCTAACATATGCGTCGTCGGTGTGGAAGTTGGTGGAAGGCTCTCATATGGATCCTCGTAGTCCATTGCATATGTGAGCCTTGTTTACATATGCATAAGGTAAACCATATGAGAACAAAGCTTTCCACACTCAAAATCACGATAAAATCTTCACTAACTTGTTCACAGACCACTTGTTCTCAATTTTAGTCACTCTCCCCTTGCCATGCTTGCGAAACATCCGATAAAACGAAAAACCAAATCCGGACAAATCCGGAAGTAAAATATAAGCTCTTCAAGTAGCATCGGAGTGGGTGGGGGAACCTGGAAGGGTACGGGGCATGCCATTCCCCCACTTTTTCTCGCAGCAAAGATTTTTATTAAATTCATATATAGAATTGATGCTTTTTTGTTTTTTGTTCTTTTTTGCTTGTCAATTTTTTTTGGATGAGCCCCCCCCCCCCCCCCCCCCCCAACTAAAAACGATGCAATATTATATATCGTCATGCCATATTAATAAAAAAAATAAATTTTAAAATTCACTTTTGATCAAATTAAATCTTTACGGTAAAAAAGATGGGTGGATAAGCGTGTAAAATGCCCATACACGGTCGGACAAGCTACTGAAAAATCAAAATATCAATAAATCTGATAATTTTTTTAAAAAATCATTTAAAACAAATTCAATATATAATTAATATATCATTGATTTTTAACCTATAAATATGTTCAATACTTGGAATATGTTGACTTAAACAGGCGTATACGTATTTTAAAAAACCTACAAATAGTGTCAATTTTTTAAACTTCAATGCATACATTTTTCTTTTAAAGAGTGGGTGTGCTCCATATTTTTCTCATAGTCTAAATAAGGTCTAATAGAAAACAAAACGATTTCAAAATACAAAAAAACGTGAAGAGACGACCCACTATACATTAAAATGGCATTTTGTGCCCCAACAATTCAGAGTTTTGAAAAAATAACACAAGTCCGTAAATTCGTGGCAAAAGTCCTGGGCACATAATATTAAAAAACAACTTAATTTGTTGTGTCTGAAATGGATCAGTGGTTAGAGTACCTGAAATAAGCTAACCTGATTTAACTAAGATATTATGTTAGGGGTTTGATACCATCAAAATTTCAGGAAATATTTTTTTCTTATCTTTTGTTAAATATATCAAAAACTGAATATAGTTAAAAATTGTGTTTTTGCAAAACCTAGCTGTATTATAATATATTTGAATAGATTTAATTGGGAAAAATAACTTCAAAATTGTATTTCGCGACTAAACCGAATGGGAATTGCGCCCTAATCTTCTTTTAAACTTATTTACAAATCTGGAAAATTGTGCAGCAAATATAGAATCAGAGACATAAATAATTAACATGATGTTATTTTATATTCATGTCTCTGGTAGAATGGATCGTTAAAAAATTAACAAGCAGATATATTTCAACATGCTTTCTCCTCACCTTCTTTTAACCTCAACTCGTTTAAAATAAGGAAAATTAATAAGTAAGGTGGAATTCTTCTTAAACCACAAGATAAAATTTATTTTCATTAATTATTTTGCATCGGGATCGGAATAAGTGATAGGAGGCGCTGTTTTAACCGGAAGTGAATTATCGGCGGAATATCGTACTAATTGAATGAATGAAAAACATAGAATGCCTTAATTTTTGAAAATCGAAACTCCATTAGACCGCTTTACATTCTGTATACTATAGTGGATATGACGAAACGGAAGGTAACAGTGGTATAAACCTCAGTCTTCATCCCGTTTAGTAGCTATGTATCTAAAGCAATGGGCTTCATAAATCTTGCACAAAAACAAAACTAGAAAAACTAGTCGGTAGAAGGTTTTTATGTTAAGACTCTTTTTAGCAGAAAGTTTGTTTATGTTCGAAATATTTTCATCAATACTGAACGCCAATATTGTATAGAGCTATACTATATTCGACTTTTTATGCATGCATTTCCGTGATTCAATTCAGCTTTGATCAGGTTGGGCACCGACCCCCATTTGGTGGTTTGACTCCCATTTGGCGATTAAATGCCGGAATGGTATACCTATTTTACCTACCAAATTGGACTTATTTTTTGTTCATATTGAATAAAGTTTTTTTGAAGAAAAAGCGTGTCAAGTTTTACCCTTAAAAGTCACACAAAGCGGTAAACAAAGTGTTTTTGACCTAAAAACACAGATTTTATGCAAAGTATGACATAGCCTCATTCCTTGAACTCTTTACTTCAATATAAATGATTACTGAACACCATGTCTTCAAATCTGGACACTATTACTCATTTATCGTATATAATATTGGGTGCAGTTAACTGTTTGGTTGTGAACGTATTGGTAGATTTTATTCACGTTTGGTGTTCAAATATCCTTATTATAACCTAAATTTTAGATTAGGCTTCATAGGAAAGTCTGTATCGTGTCAACCAATGGGGCTTGTACTCCGGCTTGTAACTTCAAATAATCATTTTAAAAAATCAGGATTAATTTATGTGCTCAGGTGTTTAAAAAAGGCTAAAATCAAATGCATCCAGAGGGTCACAATATTTCTCCCATTGAATAAGACTGACGAAATGATCAGAATGAATTAAGTGCAATGAGGCAATAATTGTTAACTGTTTTCAAAGAAAATAAATCCCCAAATCAAATGTTTTATGGTTATTTATGAGTAATGTGGTTATATGTGTATTTGAAACAACAGAATTAAATTCTTACAAGACCATCTAAGAATGCGAATCAATGAAATGTTCTGTCTATTATAAAAAACATTATGCTTTTATTGTATGTTTGTCTTGTTTGACCGGAAAAATTTCATTTGAGTTTCTTTAGTTGTATTCAAATTTTCTTTTTTGTTGCAGAGAGGAGGGAAAGACACCTCTCAGTCTGAGGAGAGTGAGGGTTCTGTGGTGGACAGTGAAGCAGAGAGTGTTGCAGAGTCCAGGGTCACACGGAGGTCAGCTGCAGGTAAAAAAAATCAGAACCGTTAACTGAAAACAAAAGGGACCTTCCCCGGGGGGATCAAATGTCAACACTCAGTGGGGTAACTGATTAGCCAGTCTGCCAATTTCTCTAAGATGCATGTAGTGGTTTCCCCCAGAGCTTAAATTAATCCTTGATGTGACCCATTGATTTGATTTAAATAGGTCATATAGTTTAAAAGTCTGCTCAGACTGCTGTGTTAATTGAATAGGTCACATAGTTAGGCGTGTTATTAATGGTATTTTTCACAGTTTGTCGGACAGAGATGTTTATTTTCTATGACAGTGTTTCATATGGAAGTTTATATTTGACTGTTCACCCCCAGAGAGTTTTGATTTAATTTTAATTTGTATACAAACATGATTTTTCTTCTTGAGATCTATGAAAGGCCATGGTTTGTATATATCATTATTATATTCATAGAAGTTAAGTATTTACGAATTGACTAAGTTGTTTTCAAGCCTGTTATGTGTACTATATCAAAAGTCAATTTATGTGCATTTATTTGTATTCTTTTTAGCAAAATAAATTGTCACTATCATGTAAACAATTTTGAACCATTTTTCATGCCATAGGTAGATTTAGACTTGCATAGAAAATGACATTTAATTAGCATGTACATAATACCTACCTGGTAATTACTTTCACAACAAGTTTTAAACCAATTGCCAAATGTAGCAGTATTGAACATCTGTCTGGTTTGTCTGATCCTGTAGGTCAGAACTATATTTTTAGGTCATTTGCAACTGGTATTATATCTCAGTAGCATTATCACTTAACTTTTAGACCAATAGACTATTGTTTTCTAAGACAGAGGTCTCTGAATTAAAGGAAGCCTGGAGAAAGGTCTCTTCGAAATAATAATCCTTTAATTTGTCAATTCTCAGTGATTCATAAAAAACCTGAACAAGCTGTTTGTATGACACATGGTTTTAATTATTTATATCATCTACAGGCCTGAATTCTCCACATCCAGTGGCACCACCAAAGAAGAAAAGAAAGAAGAATCTCTCGGAGTCCTTATCAGAATCAGAAAGTGAACCACCTGTCCCCAAATCCAGTCGAGGCAAGACGGCCAGTGCGACCAAAAACAAGAGCAAGACAAACAGTTCTCGCTCTAGTGGTAATTCTAGTGACTCTGACCGGGCAATCAGTGATAGCCCAGGCAAGGGAAAATCAGACTCCGGTAAAAACAGTCGCGGAAAGGACAGTCGCAGGAGTGGGATAAGTGAAAGAACTGTGACGCCCAGAGGAAAGTTTCCCACACCCTCAAGACAAGGGAAGTCTTCTAAAAAACAGACAATGGAGTCCTCTTCAGAGGACGGCCTAATGTCCATGTGGACAGAGAAAAGGGCCACCCCTAACATGGACTATAATGAGAGTAATGCAAAGTGTCCGCTCCCCGGTTGTGATTCTAAAGGTAAGTGATCAAAAAAGAGTTCCTTATTCATGTTAGTAAAACATGTATCTATAACCAGTAATTACATGGACAAGTTGATAAGGAATTGAATGGGAAAATGATCTATTAAAAAAAAGAATGGAGGGGTTGGGAGAGAAAAATTTGAATTTTCAGTTTTAGGTTAATCTTTTGTAATAGGAATTCTCATAAAAAAGGGATTGACTTGTAAAAATTCTATGTTTGCTGTGTTTTGATGGGGTTTTGTTTGGCAAATGTGCTAATTTAACTTCTTGTACAGGGCTCACACTGGCTCAATATTTTGTGTCGCAACCTTTCGCGTGATAAATCATTTTTTCTATCATAGTGTTTATCACCATACTAGAATAGTAGTTTTAGATCTTACATGTATATTATAGCATACCCCAAACTACCATTTTGTTATTAAATTATATTATAAATATTTATAGAATTATGTAATTAATTATGGATCTATATGGTTGTGAATATTGACATCTTGTGACAAGTATAGGGCTTTTTTAAATCTTTTAAGAAAATTAGTATTATACAGATTTTATCTTCTAATTTGTTACAATGTATAATCAATAATACGTCAGAAATTTATTCTTTCTTATTTTTCCAAGGTCATTTAACTGGAAGACATGAGACCCACAGAACACTAGCGTCGTGTCCCCTCTATCACAACACTTCAGCCGATGAATGCAAGGTATCCATGGTTATTGGAACTTGTTAACAAGCTTATCTTTTAAAGCTAGTGCAGTTGATTATTATGATAAATAATAATGGAAAAAACAGTATATGAAAGTGTTGGGTAGTCTTTTAATTTCTAATTGATTCTAATATCTATTTTCATTGTTTTTCTCAGCCATACAGTATCATTGTTATTCATTGCAAGAATGTAAAATCAAAAGTACCTTGTAGTTTTATGACCCAAAGTGTGTTCTTAATTACTGAAATAGTTTTAATATTATGTGAAAAATAAATATTGTTTGTGGCGTAATTGTGAAAATAGTACATTTTCAAGTCATGTTGCAAAATTTACACAATGCAGGATATTAAAACGTAAATTCCTGTTCATGATTCTGAGCATGCATATTTTCAGCGAAATGAATAAAAGATAACATGCTAATGCAAGATCATGAATCACATGTCTCAGTGTCTGACCTTATTTGTTTTTGTTGAAATAGAAAAAATATGATGACCGCCAGAAGCAGCAGGAAGAAAAGGATAAAACCCAGGAGACAACTACGGGAAAGAGAGATATGAGACGATTGGTAGGGCACTAAATCGCAACATTTATTTGTAAACTAATTATCTATTTCTTTATAAAACACTTGGTATTCCTATTGATTTTAGATAGTCCTTTTATTACTTAACTCTAGATAATTTTAAAACTCACTTGAATAATATTTTATGCTGTGTGACATATGAATTATGGATGTTGTTCATCAGGAAATGTTCTGGTTTCTTATGTTTTGGAAATCTTTAGGAATGAGTTTTAAATTGTATAGTTTACCGGTAGTTACCAGTAAATCAAAAATATTGAAAAATTCTAAAAAAAAAACATGAAACAGGTCTGATTTTAAATAATATGCATCATTTATCCTATGATGGGAAATTAAATCATTGAAGTTAAAATCATACCTGCTTTCCAGGTTCAGACCAATGAGCAGAAAGAAAAAGTGCGAGCAGTACGAGACGAGAGGAAGAAATTCAAAGAGATTCCTGACGACCTGAGAAAGAAACACCGTGCACACAAGGAGAACTTTGAGCGAGCCAGGGAACCACTGCTCCAGGGTCTGGCGTCCAAGAGCGATCTGAAGCTGTTCAAGGAAGCCCAGGCGAAGGCCTGTGAAGTACTGGTAAGAGCAAGTTCTGTGACAGTTTATTATGGAGTCATTTTGAATTTATGTAGGCAAAGTTAAGTCATTTTTGAAATCAATTTACAACTTTCATTGGGAAATTATTTCAGAGGAAATATTTTTTTAGAGTAAATAATTACACTTGTATTAACCATTGAAAGTACAATGTATATTATAATTAATATATATTTATAGGGACTTTGTGGGGACATTTGCTCACCTAATCAATGGATTTTGATTCCCTATCTGAAATTTGTTGATTTCATATTGATTCCTTGATTTTTCAAAGAGTATTTGTACTTGATTTTTTAAGGAATTGAAAACAGGCTTTACTGAAAGAGATAACAATAATCTGTGTGCTTTTAAAAATTTAGCGATAAAAATCTTATTGCACATTCACTAATAAAATCATTTATTATATTCTGTTTACTCGTCCAATCCAAAAATGATCTGAATTAATTTACAAAATCAGACACAGATTTGTCTTCCTAAGTTTATGCATACAAGTAATCTTATTTGAATTCAGAATAAATTGTAATGACCATAAATTTCTACAGGAGCATGAGATTACTACCCACTACTCCAGGAATGACCTGCAGGAGTACAGGATCAAAAAGCTGGAGATCGGCCGCTTCGAAATGTCCACATGGTATTCCAGCCCATACCCTGAAGAGTATGCCCGCTTGCCCAAAATCTACCTGTGCGAGTTCTGTCTCAAGTACATGAAGACCTCCACGATTCTCAGGAGACACATGGTAGGTGTAACATAAATGCGTAAACATGTTCTCATATTGGTATGCGGGTTGTTAAAGAATTTTTTTTTTGGAGTTTGTGAATTAAATGGAATTAAATTTTTTCTTTTCTTTTTTTTTAAGGCAAAATGTGTATGGAGACATCCACCAGGGGATGAAATCTACAGAAACAAAAATATTTCTATGTTTGAAGTAGATGGAAAAAGAAACAAGGTAGAAACAACAATACTCTTTTCATACAAAAGTAAAAAAATAAGATAATATTATACAGTTTGGTCCAAAGTTAGCAAAATTTCTTGGATTGTATGATGCCATTTGGGTATAGTCCACTAATGCATTTTCCATAGGCGGTAATGTTAACGTCATGGTTCATAGCTCCGGCCCTAATTTTTCGTTCAGCAACGAGGGACCTCTTGAATGAAAGCTCATCAAATTGTCTCTTTCCTGTTAAAATTTCGTGGTTTGAAGTCAGATTCGTTTTCCGGCAAAATGCGTCTGTATTGAAAAACTCTGAAAATGAAAGTAAAAGTAGGGAATTTCTCAGTTTTGAAAAGGGTGTACATCAAACAATTTCATTTCTTTTCTTCAAATGATAATTCAATTTTGACACTTGTTTTGAAAATTGCAAATCCTCTTTTCTGACATGTGTCAAGCACTCTGATTTAAAAGGTCCCAATAAATGTATATACACTCTGCAAGTACAAGGATTATTTTGCTTAAAGGCATTACTTTGTTGTCCTACCGATTCTAAAAATAGTTAGAGGGATATACCCATTTGGTGATCTTATTAGTTTGCAAGTCTGCAGATTTATACTAATTAAGATATGTACTTCTGTAGGTTTACTGTCAGAACCTCTGCTTACTGGCCAAGCTGTTCCTAGACCACAAAACTCTGTATTTTGATGTGGAACCGTTCTTGTTTTACGTCATGACGGAGAATGACAATCATGGGTGTCATATAATCGGCTACTTCTCCAAGGTAAGCAAAATGTGGATTTCTCTCTGCATCATTTTCCTTTTGAAAGTTTCATTGTTTACATAGACATTTAAGCATGTCGTATGTTACTATTTGCTTTAAACAACAGTTTTATTTTTTCTTAAACAGGAGAAGAATAGTTTCTTGAACTACAATGTGTCCTGTATATTGACATTGCCCCAGTACATGAGGCAGGGTTATGGAAAAATGTTGATCGACTTCAGTGAGTGTTTATTGATAATTTTTTTATAGTATAAGATATAATGTATAGCATACTATATAGTTTGCTTTAATCAATTAAAAATGATTTACAACTCTTACAATCTACAGTGTATATGTATATTATATCAAGGTGATGCATTTATTTTTTGTTTTATTATCCTTCTTTTTTTTTTCTCGGAACCGAAATGCATTTTACCTCTAATTGCAATCAGATTAATGCAGCAGATTAAGATATACTCATTTGTATAAACATGTATTCATTAAACTTTTTAAATAAATTGCTTTCAATTTATTCATATCAAGCATGGCACCCATTGCTAAATGTTGTATTCAAATTATAATGGACTATTTAGGAGAATACCAGTTGTAATTGATCATAAATTGATTATAACAGATTGTTATTTATTCCTTTAAAATGTATAAATGATTAATGATCAGTTTATATAATAACTGAAGTTTTTATTTTACAAATAAAGCTAAGTATTTAATTGTAATTTGTTTGCGATTTTGTAGGTTATTTATTAAGTAAAACAGAGAACAAGATAGGCTCGCCCGAGCGACCATTGTCTGACCTGGGTCTCATCAGCTACAGGAGTTACTGGAAGGACGTGCTGCTGGGGTACCTCCACAAGTACCAGGGCAAGGAAATCTGTATCAAAGGTAGGAAGGGGCCCACAGGACGAGTGAATGGAATACTGTAAATTCCTAATTAAATGCGAAGAATTAATATCTGCGTAAAATCGGGAGAAGCCTGTCACGCGAGTTTTAAAATCTCACTTTTAGATTTTGAACATATGTAAACTACATGAAACTATGCTAAAATTCGCGATTTTATGTTCTTGTGATTTGATGGAAAACAGTTAAATCGCAGAATTAAGCACTCACGTAAAATAAGGAATCTACAGTATGTATTTTGGTTCTCTGAAAGTTCAGCTCTCATGATATTTGCATCATTTTAAGTCTTGTAGATATGTGGGTTTTTTCCTTTAATCAGATTAGCTTTTATGATATGAATTTCTAATGTTAATCTTGTAGATGTGAGCCAGGAGACGGCCATTAATGCTAACGACATTGTCAGCACTCTGCAGGCCCTGGGCATGCTCAAGTACTGGAAGGGCAAACATTTAGTACTTAAGAGACAGGTAATTCTATTTTTTTTAAATTAAACATACCAAAAACTAGCTCTGTTGTCCTAACAGTGCCAGATCGTGGTATGTGATTCCTGTGAAAATAAGTGCTAGATTTATGAACAGTCTCTTGTTTATATATCATTTAGTTTTAAATCAAAACAATAAGATCTCATATGAATATAAATACATAAAAACCAGGTTTGTTATTCATGTATCAGTTCAATAGATGATTTGTTGTGCTCAGATAAATATTATAAGTCCTCAGTACAACTGATAACCCATTACAATTTGTCCTCTAGGATCTGATCGAAGATTTCTTGGAGAAGAAGGCCAAGAGACCCACAGACAATAGAGCCATTGATTCAAACTGTTTGAAGTGGATACCCCACAATAAACGGACCGCACCACAACAAGCGTAGTGATGAAGGACTCTGGATGGAGGAGAGGTTTCATAGATGAAGCCAGCTGTGCCATGTTATCTTTGCTTTTATTATGTTGTTACTAAAGACAAGCTCATTTGTGATCTCAAGTCTCAATTTTCCACCATAATTCCTATTGTTAAAGTGAGACTGAGATCAAAAGTGAGCTCGTCTAAGTTTTATGGCCACTGGGGCCAGTTCAGTTACCTGTACATTGCATATTGTTAAAATATTGTGTAAATATTTGTATATACTGTACATACTGTAAATTCATTAGTTTTAGTCTTTAGAGAAAAAAAAATAGAGATTGCTTTTCATTTGTTTAAAGAACCTGTAATGTATTGACTTGCAAGGCGTGTGAACACTTTGTCCGATTTCTCCTGCTGGTACACATGTTTTTGTGTAGCAGTGTAAGGTAAAATGTTCGTCTTTATGTAAGAGGGACAATGCTTGCTGTGTTCAGTAATATAAACAGAGTTATGCATGTACCGGTCTACAAAGTGAGGCTGAACTCCCATGCACGCGATTTGATTTTAGATTGTGTACAGTTATTTCATGTACACTGTATTACAAAGTGAAATTTTAATATGACTGAACAGAAGTGTATTGAGTTAAAATGAAAATTTAATGCTGAACAAAATTAGGATGAGTGCAATTATGAGGATTTTTGATTTCAAGTACCAGAAGATTTACCGGTATATGTTTGTATATATATATATAAAATACTTTTTATCCCATGCCAGGATACGATGTCATAGAATTGTAGTTTGAATAACTACATTGATTTCAAAAGTTGTTTAAAATGTTTTCTCTTTTTAAATTTTAATTTTTTAAGTTTACATAAAAAGTGTATCAATATTTTAATAGCTATAACAAAGTCCTTAAAAGTTGCTATATAAATGATAATCAATGCAGACTTTGAAAGTATTTAAATCTCATTTTTTGAACATCATGTGTATGTTTCTTTGTTATGGTTAATAAACTGGGTGGGTTTTTTTTTTACACTGAAAGAATGAGTAGTAATATTCCAGTACTTCTTTCTTTTGCAATATGAACAATTTTGTAACTGGGAATTACTTTGGAATTTTAGTGAGTCATTGAATGTATATAGACGTACATTGTACATGCATCTACAGACATTTGTTCAATGTTCTTGTGATAAAAAGTAATATTTATTACATTCTTCAGTCTTCATTATAAATGTGAGTAGTATACCATTTCGTTGAAAATGTACTTGTTGTTACATAGAGTTGATTGTAACTGTAGTGTAAAACCCTGTCCCTATTTCTTTTCCAAAGTTACTGAATTATCATTTTTAATAAAGTGGTTTTTATAAGTAACCCTTGTTTGTTTTGTATTTTCTTTTAAGGGAGAATCTGACTTTGAATATTAACATTTGTAGAATTCATTTTATAAGATCAGCAGTTTACAAACACATTATAAACGTATATTTTTGTCTTGTAGTGTAAACATGTAATAAACAGTACAAGATTAGAAGTTGCATATGGTAATTAATTCATTTAGAAGCTATAGAGAGAAAAAACGATGTTGCATGAAGAGTTTTATCTTGTAGGATTTCAAAATCATTGCCGTTTAGAAAGACATTATTAACAAACAAAAAAATTAAGCCGATTTAGAATTGAACCAGCCCTACTGCTAGCTGCTCTATTCTTCTGTCCACAACACCAAGTTGTGGTTCGAGGCACCTTGATAATATTAATGTTTTCCATGACCCATTTAGCATTAAAGCCTGTTGTGATCAAACGATATCACAAGATGCAGTATCCATCAAAGTTTGGTGAAGATAATTAAAGACCAGTTAAAGCTTTTGACATGGCTATCAAGGGTACCTGCTTCAAAACCTTAACCTCCTCCCGCATCTTAAGTTTTTGACTGAGACTAGATTTCGTTCACAGGCACTTGGTTTTTTTTTTAAATAAAAGTTTACCTAAGAGTGAACTTTTATTGCTGAACTCCGTTAATGAGTCAATATTCATGTAAGTGGAACATTTAACAACAGTTTTCAGTGGTTGAACCAAATTACGCATCCTCGAAACTGTAAATACAAAACCAACAGAAATATAGAACCAATGTAAACAATGCAGACACTTAGCATCGCTTTTAAAAGTTGGTTGAAGGGGGGGGGGGGGCAGACTGATCCAAAAAAAATCTTGACAAAAAAAAATAATAAAAATGAAAAGGGAAATTAGCAAACGGGGAAATTCTAATCCATTGCGGAGGAGCGCTGTGAGTGCGTACAATGTATGCTTTGTAAATTCAATTTCACTGTTATTAATTTCCTTATTTTCACTTCAGTTTCTTACATGCTCCCAAAAAAGTAGGAAGAGGGAGGGGCAACTCCATTGTAATTCAATTTTCTATAAGCAAATTTGCCCCTCCCCCTAATATAAATGTAATGTAATCGTACATGTGTATTGTTGTTTATAAAATTTAATACAAAAATCCATGTAAAACAGATGATAACATTGGACATCCAATAAGATTGTTCGTGTGACAAAAGATGAAATTTTAAAAAAAAAAGGAAAAAATAAACCCCAGACATTTAACTTACATAACCAGTGCATTCTTCGAAAAACCCAACCTTCGCCGAGTTTTTAAACGAGCGTTTGGCATACTTTAATGCAAAAGGGAAAGTGAGAATGGAATATTTCATTAACTTTGCACGTCTATTCGTAGGAACTACTCTATTGCTTATTTAAAAATTACTGAAGGATTTTTTTATTTTATACCCAAACGACAATCATCTTTGTGTGAAAACTTCCTCGACGATGTCCCGGTCAAAAGTAAGGCAAATGAATGCGTTGTATATTTTTAGCTCACCTGAGCTGAAAGTTCAAGTGAGCTTTTCTGATCATTTTTTGTCCGGCGTCAGTCTGTCCGTCCGTCTGTCTGACTGTCTGTCTGTAAACTTTTTACATTTTTGACTTCTTCTCCAGAACCACAGGGCCGATTTCATCAAATTGTGAACAAAGCGTCATTGGGTGAAGGATTTGTTAAAATAAAGGGCCACGCCTTTCTTTCAAGGGGAGATAATTGGAAATTATTGAAAATTTGTTGGTATTTGTCAAAAATCTTCTTCTCAAAAACCATTCGGCTAGAAAAGCTGAATTTTGCAAGGAAGCATTCTCAGATAGGGTATAGATTCAAGTTTGCTCAAATCATGATCCCCGGGAATAGGATGGGGACACAATGGGGACACAAAGGGAGATGTATAGAGAATTTTTTTTTTAATTCTTCCTCTTTAAACCAATTGGCCAGAAAAGCTGAAACTTGTGTGGAAGCATCCTCAGAAAGTGTAATTTCAAGTTTCTTCAAATAATGATCTTAGGGGATAGGGCCACAATTTTGGGTCGAATTTTTACAAGGACTATATAATAGAGAAAAATCTTAACAAATATTCTTTTGAAAAATATTATGTCTAGAAAAGCTGTATCTTAAGTGAAAGCAACTTAAGATAGTGCGCGTGGATTCAAATTGGTCAAGATCTTAACCTTCACTGGTAGAGTTTGGACGCATTAGGTAGGGGGGCAATTTTACAATGGAAAACATGTTCAATTACGATATTAAAAAATTCAAAGGTTTTAATATATGGTTTTACTTATACATGAATGCAAGCATTCTGACATATTGTTGATTCTTGAAAATTGTTCAGACTCTAGCCCCTGGAGAATTCTTGTTTTTTTTATCCCATATATCAACAATTGTTTAAGAACTTCAGAATTTTCTTCAGAACTGTAATGCTCAATATGCCTATAAAATCATCCCGATACTAAAGGGATTCAATAATAAACATAAGAATATCCTTTGGATTTTTTTTTTGAAAATCTACTTATACAGGATCTATTACACTTCATTGTCAAGATATTTTGTATATGACTCCACAAAGCTAATTATATAACGTCTATTGTTGCTCAGGTGAGCAATGTGGCCCACAGGCCTCTTGTGGGCAAAACCAGCTTATTGAACGAAAAGGTCAAAAGAATGTTAAACGTGAAAGCAATTTCGAACAATCAGATGTGTTTATATAGTATCAATGCTCCATGTGTCGTAGTCCAAATTCAGGATTTTATTTTAATTTTATGCATGTATGCACCATATAGATTTTTCTTTGTAAAAGATTTTTTGAAGAGTGAATTTCAGAATTCTTGATATCACCATTATATTCTCAAAAGACGAGGTGACCAGAAAGTACCAGCTATATACATGTACATGTTTGGAAAATTATTTTGCTGATCGAACTTTATAACAGAAGAAAAGTCGCTTGTTAGTTGAGACATATATTACGTGCGAGTTGACGGTGATCCAATGCGCATTTTGATAATTTTAAATTCTTATCTTATGATCGTTGCAACAATAGCAAAACAAAAAGTCTGATTAAGTTTCCACCAATAAAGCTGTGTTTACACAGGCAACACGTAGCAACTCTTATATCATGTATATTGCCTATTCTGGTATTTGACAATTAAAGGCCCATGCATAGATTTTTGTTTACGTAATATAAAGAGACCCAACTCATACTACAATATAAATCATGTACATAATCGTCATATTAACCCCTCCCCCCCCCCCCAAAAAAAAAAAAATTGTATAGGCCTATATAATACAATTTGTGTAGGTTTATAGAACAAATTATAGAAAATTACGCAATTATGTACATTAACCAACTTTAAATCCCATGCGAAAAATTTCGCGAGGTTGGAAAGAACGTCCAAATCGTGAATATATTTCACTTGGATTCAACTCTTCAATGTAATTTGTGTTTGTCTCAATTAATTTCGTGGATGATATATTCTTCTTCCTTCTAGGTGGGAAATATTTCACATGGTTGTCAGAAAAAGATCTACGTGCAGTTCGTATATTTAACTTTCGTTACATCCGAGACACTGCTGCACGCTTCAATCAGACCCTCAAAGCTCAACCTAACCGAATGTTAGCAGTATAACCTGTGTACGTGTGTGCCTCGTCCCCCGTGTAGGACCTCCCCCCCCCCCTTTTTTTTAAAATTATTATTTGTATATATGTAAATACTTATGCTTTGTCTTATAATATATGTGTTGCATGTATGTATAATTGTATGTTCTGAAATAATCCTCATATGAGGGAAATGAATGAAAGGTCGCCACATAAACAAACCATGTTGTAACGTGATTTGCGAATTAAAACTGGTCAACGATACATGTGTTTGCTATGTAAGTGTTTATTTATCATTGTTTTTACTTTTGATATCAAAACTTAAAATTTTATAACTGAAAGGGAAACGTTTTTATGCCTAAACGTTCTTTTCTTCTGTCCATCTCCCGAAAGAGAAAACTTATTAGAACCCTTGTAAAATATTGAACACGCATGCGATTTCATCGGATTGCTCATATAAACTTAAATAAACTTAAATAATTACAACGCACATTTTTATGACATGGCACAAACCCAGACAGAAATGAACTTCGAATTTCTTGGAAAGATTTAATTCCAATAGATTAAAGTAGGTGCAATATAATAGGTAAACAGCACAGTTATCTAGATATCCAGACCGTTCACGTTTATTTCGACAGACTACTGGATTAATAATTTAAAGATAACATTTAAATAAAAAACTGTTGGGACGGGGCTTCTTCAAAGTTTGTTTCAAAGGACATTGTTATCCTCCATGATGATGCGCTCGAAAGTAAGGCAAATACGTTATTATATATGCTTGATGTATCAAGATTTTACTTTTAAATACTTCTACATGTACATTATTATTCCCTTCTTCAATCAAGGGGGAAGCTTAATATGATGGTCAGTAGTAAGAGTAATTTTATATTTTTAAGAATGTTTAATATTATGACCCTGTTTTTACACCATGTGCACACCCTGAATATTTTTTAGCAGTATCTTTATACGACGTAAATCGGGTGTAAAGACGGGTTTGCTTTCACTATACATGTTCTTTAAATAATATAGGCACACTATTCCCCGGGATAACTTATTTCGCACTCAAATGTAAAGGCTGAATTTTAATGTGAAGAAGATTTGTACGGTACTCCGAATAAAAATAGCGTGCGTATTGACTCTTTCAATTTATTGGTACTGGTATTTTACCGTTGCTAATTAACCAAACAATCCAAACAATTCAATTCTGGTAAACACCCAGAAGTACTAGTTTCAAATTCTAAATACATGGAACTGGAATCTGCAAACTTAAATTGTAATGTAAAGTTTGGGTGTTTTTTGTTTGTTTGTTAATTAATTCTAACTTATCTTGGTTTCTTTAAGATAACAATAGTTTAACTTCATCAAGAAAGACTACAATTAGTTATCGGTACAGAATCGAAATCTAATGTTTCATTATCTTAAATAGCAGGCACGTAGCATCGTTTTTGATTGTGTGGGGGGGGGGGGGGGGGGCGGGGGGGGCAACCTCATCAAAAAATATCTTGAGAAGCACAAAAAACGAATCCCGAAATCATGAAAATCCTAATTTGGGGGGGGGGGGGGCTGCCAACTCTACTTTTATTCAGTATTGTATATGCAAACTTAAGGAAACCGTTTGCTTCAAGAAAAAAGGGGGCGGCCACGACAGTAGTGCTAAACCCGAAGCGGAGGGCTACAGCGGGAAAAGTTCGATTTCTCCTGTAAGACGTCAGGCCCCCCGCGCTCTTCCCGACACGGCGCAGCAGAACTGCATTTCCTTTGGCCGACCTGACACTTTAAAAGAGGTTTATTTTTTTCGATGGCAAAAATCTGCCAAACGTGACATTAAAATCCAAACTGCTCTTTTGAAAAGGTTTGAAACTATCAAAAGAATGACGTTTTAATCTACATCAAACATTTAATTCTCAACATTGTAATTACATACTCAGTAAAACCATTGTAAGAAAATACGTATTAAATAAAACGCATACTCATTATTTTTGTTTACCTTTAAACCGTTAACAAATAAACAGGTAAACTGACTTGAAATATTAGACATTTTAATATACATGTTTATTTTAACAAAATAAATTGGAATTGATTAAAGACATAGTATGGATTTTAGACATATCAAGTTTTTTTCCCGGGCGATTTAAACTTCTATGGTAGGGACAAGGCGTTATACCGGTATCATAAGCATTACTCTAATTTTTTTGTTGTTGGTACTTTTGCACGTAAATTGTCTTTAAAGTGGTACTCACTGTGGGCGATTGGTCATGATTTGAATAAATGCCGTAGACTTTCATTTAGTTTGCCTGGCTTTTGGTTTATTAAGATTGGCTTTTCCAAACTTCCAGTGCAGCGTTGATCGTTCGGTTTATTCATAAGAAAAAAGACATTTGTAAAAACCTTTCCGCTTTTGTAGTATTATCCTTTATCATTATTTGACAGGTTCCCGGATACAGAGAGGGGCTGGACGTCTACCAAACGTTTACATGTCCACGGACGGACTCGGCATGGACGTCGGCATCCTTGAGAATGAACTGTAATGTTGGAGGCGACCAGCCGTTTAACCATTATTACTGTATCCCGAACGCCGAGAGGACCCATTTTGTAGAGTTTTGTTACTACAGAGCCATTACAAAGCAATTTATCAAAAACTACACTAGCAAAGCTTCGAAGTATCCCCCCTGATAACTAGAATAATTTGAAAATCATGAATTAATATCATTATATAAATAGTGCCTGTTTTGGAGGGTAACAGTTGAAATTGACACCCCGAGGAAACCATTGTCAACCGACGCGAAGCGGAGGTTGACAATGGTTTTTGAGGGGTGTCAATTTCAACTGTTATCCTCCCAAACAGGTAATATTTATTTTATTATACTGAATGTCTTAGTTTTAGAGATTTTTTTACTGATTTTATATAGAAATGTTGTGAATTCCGCGGCGAACCGTACGCGCATAACTTACGCGCATGTAACAATTCGTTGTGTTACCCGTTGCTAAGTGTGTTGCTAACGCTGAGGGTAATAGAACGGATTATCAACTGCGTCTAAACCAATCAGATTTCAGTATCTAACATGAAAGTATAATAAATGAAATTGTTAACATTTCATAATAATTACATACTTGTCTCCTTAACAATACCATAAAACAATACTGCTTGAAATCAATTACCCGTGACGAAACCTGAGAACAAGAAATATGCATTTTTCAGCACGATCTTCATATTTAATATTAACTTTTTGGGATTGACCTTAGTCTTTAGAAATCGTCTCACATGAAAAACACTTAAAAATGTGCAGAATTGCCATTGAGGAAAAAATCAGAGCCACAGGAATGTACGTGGCATCTGAATTCATCTTACGACGGGTTGTACTAACTGTAAATCTACCGTTCATTTCGTCCTCGATATTGTTTTAAATATTTGGCAATCCGTATAAAAATCTATTTTAATATTTTTCTTAAATGCTACAAATGTATCGTCATTTCCATCGACAACCTAATACAATCCGAGAACTCTAGGGGAATCTCAACCAAACCGGAAGTGTTCATGATATCTATTCAGCAGGGACCCAGGTCTCGGGTCGCAGCCAGAGGTCAAGATACGAATTGAGAGTTAGATAAAAATCAGTCACCCCACGGCAACACGAATGTGTTTATACATTATATTGGGTGAACACTCAGAACTTTGTTTCAATGTATGAATGATAACAATTTTGATTAATGATATTGCTCTATTTGATACGATCATATCATTTCTCAAAATATTAACCGATAACAGGTAATTGCTGGGAATTAGGTGGAATTGGGTATCTAAACCAAGTCAACTGCTCGAACTTCGTCAAAGGATGTCCAGACTACACGTACTTGAGCGAACAAGTTTACAAGAGTAAGTATACTATTTTCCTGATTAAATTTTCAATAAGATTTAACACAGTGGCGTCGGAATCAAATTGAAAGTAATAAAATCAAATTAATTCCAGATAAAATATATCGACAGTTTGATCATTGACCTTGTTTAAACAATAAAATGCTTTCTATGACTTTGGTGATTCATGCGGGATATGAAGGAGGCGACATCGCGACATTGCAGAAAATAGTTATGAATTATTAAGGAAGGAGTCTTTTCTGGTTTTCGACTTGTCAAACGTAAATTTGATTAATTGTTCATTAAATCAAGATGAAAGGAAATTAAAATAGTATATTTTTCTTTCTGTCTTACTATCATACAACTTGGCACAGAAAAATGTAATCAATGTGTAGAATGGAACAAGGACTTTATTTTTGGCGTAATATTGGCGTAGGAAAATATCACATGTTGCGCAATTCAGAATTGCTGCAGATTATATATATAATGAGTCTGTTTTAGCATTTTAAAAACAATAACAATAATGTTGGATTTTTTTTTTACTAATGTGAACTAATAATATGATACTTGGGTTTCAGAATATGTTTTTAAAATATGATTTGCCTATCAAATAACATTTTTATAAGCTTTTTAAAGCGCCCATTCTATACATTGATTTTTGTGAAAAAATCACTAAAATCAGTTTTTCTCTCTTATGGAATGGTCAATATATTAGCTTTTCTGTCAATTTATATCTTTATATAAAGTCTTCATAATACATAAAAATTAGAAATATTTTATTATTGGAAGCATAAAAAAATAATCAAAATTTCTTCAAAATTTAAGAAAATTAGAGGAAATGCGGGCTAAGCAATATCAATTTTAGTATAAATATTTATTCCAATTTAGTAGTATAAGCTGATAGACACTCTCATGGTCTATGATTTCATTGAAGATTTGAATCTTCAAATCTTAAACAAATGTCAACAGAACTATAAAGAGCTACACTTATTTTTATCATTCTTTACGTTGAGGAAAAAGGTAGTGACCTTGACCTGACCTTTATCCGAAAACAAAAAGGTCAAATTTAATTAAACTGATAGAATCATGAAGTAATGTGATCCGTTTGACTGTGTCAAAATTTCATGCATTTCTTATTATAAGAAGTATGTTTGATAATGAAAAGACTCCTTCCTTAACAATAAGTTTCCGTTAGAAAAAGAGGGAATCATACCCGTTCGATGTAAATATATAATGTTGAGGTCAATAGAATGCAAAGAATAAAAATAGTTTTTGACAATCAATGGTTTGGAGATCCAGTTACATGTGGTCAGTTTTTTTAAATACTCAATCAAAATGGGTAGAATTTTGAAAATTTATAGAGGAAAATCGAACTACATTAGATTTAAACTATATATGAGCTTAAAACGATTCACTGAAGTATGAAATTAGTAAAGCTATTCGTATTTTATAATTTTTCAACAACAAATTGGTTATTGTTTCTAATAATTTCCAAAACAAGGAAAACCTTGGTATGGGTGGATTGTTTTGCCAATTTCTCAATTAACATGCAGAGGTCAATGGCATAAAAAGTAGGTCACTGGTCTAGTTATTTGAAAGTGCACCACAATAGTAGGGTTACAATTATTACCCGTTTTTTTTTGTTTTTTGTTCCTAATACTGGGATTTTTTGCACCCTGAGTTAACGTTAACCTTAAGTTTAAGTTTGGGTTAGCAATGGCTCATACATGTGCATTCCTATAAGTCATTGACTTATTCAGCATCTATCAATCTGTTCTAAAGGAAATTGATATTTACATGACCTACTAGCATGCATATGCTTGTATTGTTAAATGCGCACACCAGCTCAGAGTGTAGCATTTAACGCAAACAATATTTAAGTTTCAGCCTGTCTGGATTTGAATTTTTTGGAAAGTTGTTTTAACGAGGAACCTGGATGCAGAACTTTGAATAATTCAACAAAGTATGTACTAATCTTGAAGCGTTTATAACAGTAAACAGAAATTAGAATAGTTAGCTACTATGGCCTAGTTACTAGTTGGATCAGTTGGATGTAGTACTACTATTCTCTACTCACCAAGAGAGGGAAAGTTAATTCATTAAATTGGGTATTATAGAGAAATTCAAATGATCGATACTAGCGACTATAGAAACGGTACAATTGATTAATGGAAGTTATGCAAGTTTAAATATGCTGCATAAAGATATAAGTAACGAATTAATGCAGGTTGTGACGTGTTGTTTCAAATACTAGCTCATGAAACCAGGCTCTAACACTTTCTGTAGTGTTTCAATATTGAAATCGACAAAATACGCTCAAAAAATCATTCAACTCAGTTATAAACATAAAAAACGGAACTTGTTTTGCTTCTTAGGTCCACTGAGTCACTCAGGTGACCTATTGCAATTGGTCTTTGTCCGTCGTCGCGCGTTAACAGTTTTACATTTCTAACTTCTTCTTAAAATCTGCAAGGCCAATTATTACCATTTTTGGTGTGAAGGATCTCTATGATATCAAGAATCTAAATTGTTAAATGTATGGCTCTACCAACGCCACAGGCGGGGCTAAATATGCAAACGGGTTTCATAGTCCTTTTTGAAAGATTTCAGGTGGTTGTCATTACAATATTAAAACTTATCTACTCCAGAATGAAACTTGATTAAATGCATATATGAGATTCGTTATTGGCTATGGTATTCAGTTGACCGTTAAGGCCTACTTGCATCTTGTTCTATTTTTATGTCACTTTCAGAAACAGAATCCTAGCAAACAATAGTTCTGCAGATTATCCTCTCCATCTGGCTGTATTCATCACCAGTATTGTAACAGCCCTTCTACTTTTGTTAGTTGTAATTAGTGTCAAACACTTCCGCTCAAGATTCTGTTCAGGTGTGTATTTTCAATCAATTTTAAGACTGATTTTTAATTTATAGAAAAATCAAGTTTCCTTTAAACAATTTTTTTAAGGAAAAAAAGTTCAGGGAAGAACACCTCCTGAGGACCAAGAAAGTAAATTACTCGATAAAAATGATCGTTGTTCGTGTTATAAATTGATTGGTAAGTCGTCAACCAGATTGAAATGGCTAATTATATATATCTTGAAAAATGTCAAATGTTTTGTTTACAAAATGTTTTTCAGGGGATAACGAACAAAGAATGTGTTTTCTGAACCAAAAAGGTATATTACATTATTTAAAACTTGTATGTAACGCCATATTAAGATTTTGTCTGTTATGACCTTTAATAAGTAACTATACATGCCCTTACCCCCCCCCCCCCCCAAAAAAAAAGGGGGGGGGGGTAAATCTACTAACCATTTAATCTTTTTACGAGTTTGTAAGGAGGAATTGTATTCAGGAAGCTATGGACGAATGAAGACCAAGAGATATGCAAATATATCACTAATCAGAACACTGTCTCAATTAATTGGCGAGAAAGCGGAAACTTCATCCTCATGTATTGTAGGTTCAAGTTCCTTAAATGTCAACATCCTCGGGGGTAGGATTGGGCCACAATAGAGGTCGAAATGATACATAGAAATTTATAGAGAAAAATCCTTAAAAATCTTCTTCTTAATAACTTTAAAATAGGCCAAAAAACTGTCACTTATATGCAAACATCCCAGATGTGTAGATTCAAGTTTGTTCAAATCATAATACGCGGGGTAACATGGGGGAGGGGGTCAAATTTTTACATAGGCTTATATAGAGAACAGTCTTATTTTCAAAAACCAATGGGCCAGAAAAGCTGTAACTTGTGTGGAAGCATCCTTAAGTAGTTTAGATTCAAGTTTGTTCAAATCATGATCTTCGGATTAAGGGTTGGACACAATGGAGCGGAAGGGGGGGGGGGTCAGATTTTTACATTGACAAAAATATAATTAATTACAAAATCTCAAATGATATAATCTAAGATATGACTTATATGTAAGCATCTTCGTGATCCCTAATTGTTAAGAGATTTGGACAATTCTTGGGCCACACAAGAGGTTCAAAGTTTAATGTAGGTTTATATGTTTAATATCTTCTTGAGAACTGCAGTGCTCAATATCTAATATGTCTATGTGAAATCGTCAAGTTACAAAAGGGAGTCAATGTTTATTTAACAGAGGAAATTGAAAATCTTTTTATTCAGGATCTATTTTAATACATTGTCCAGCCATTTTGTTTATGCTTCATTAAACTTGTTTTATAATGGCTATTGTTGCTTAGTGAGCGATCTATTTTAATACATTGTCCAGTTATTTTGTACATGACTTCATTAAGCTTGTTTTAATGGCTATTATTGCTTAGTGAGCGATGTGGCCCATGGGCCTCTTGTTATAAGAGGTATAACATTTTTTTTATTCGAACTAACTCTGATATCAACAGCTTTCCTTTTCAATTAAAACAAATTATAGTGAGTGCTTGTTTTCTTAATAGATGACAATGATCAAAGCAAGCCAGAAAATCTAAAACCAGTTTTAAGAAGAGCAGTATCGGTTCAGGAAAGTATTACACCTACTGGCTTAAATGGCCCTATTTCACATTTGTATTGTTGTAGCAAAAAATACATATGGGCAAGCAATAACCGTGGTAAACTTGGAAAATTTGACCATTCTGGGAATAACTGTGTGTCAACACTTGTACAGACTTGCTCCACACAATATGGACATTTTACCATAGCGACTGTTAGTGAGAACAAACATATTATATTTTCGGTTGATATAAATGAAAAAAAGATTGTAAAGAAAGTTGTTCCAGGTGAGACGGATTTTGAAGTATTAAGTAAGGATACTGGTCTATGGGAACCAATCAGTATTTATTTTTCAGACAAAACAAAAAAAATCTATCTTGGCAAGCTTATGCACAGTGGAGCAAAAATAACAAGGTACAAATATGACGAGGAAGATTTTGAAAAAATCGATGATATTCTTGATTATTATCTGTACCCTGCGTACTTGGCCGAAAATACCAATGGCGACATCTGTGTTTCTGACAACAACCGGTGTGTTATTGTTGTTGATCAAGACAGGAAACTCCGATTCAAGTATACAGGGCTTGAACATAGTGGATTCACCCCCTATGGAATATGTACGGACAAATCAGGACAAATTCTTATTCTTGATTCATATTCAGTATGTATCCATGTATTGGATCAAAATGGTATGTTTCAGCATACAATAATTGTTGTCCAAAGACTTGAGACAGCCGAGGGGACTCTGCATAGACGATGATGGCCACTTTTATGTAGGAACTTACAGTTTGATATCAAAGTATAAGTGTTTGACAGCATCACAAACCACAGAAGAATCAGAAAAGTAAACTCAGATGGAAAAAATTTTCTAATGGAGAAAAAAATTCTTTAATCTTTAAAATAAGTGAAAAACCCTATACGCATTTTTTATTCAGTAATATAAGACCTTTTATATGCCATTATTAATTTATGTTCCATTTATGCGTCCTTTCTATAAGTCACAATATTTTTCTATATACATCATAAAATAAAAATATAAATTTATACCGCCCTCGTTGACCCTCCAACATACCGGTATATTGTTTATACTAAGCAAGGACTGTTTTACAAGCAAGCAGATTTACAAATTAAATCTGCCTTCCATTAACAGCTTTTACACACACACACACATACACACACACACAGAAATGTTTTGTATTTTATCCTATTTCTGCGTTATTCTCTTGATCATGATATGTTACCCTTAAAAAATGAACATATTATATGTACCTGTTAACCGTCATACCCTAATTTATGCTAATATTGTTTTTTTTTCTTTTGTTGTATTTTGCATAATGCTGTTATATTTTTCCATTTTGTGCGTGTTTATGAAAGGTTGATCGTGATTGTGCTAATACATGTAATAAAATGTTCTTTATATTTTACTACGTGATTAAGGTATTCCACTCCTTAATGTTCTTGTATCAAGAATTTCTTGAGAAGTATATCATTGAAACACCCTTAAAATACAAAGATAATGGAAGGTCAGTTTTCATCCCTCTGAGTTATGGCCAATTTAATTTAACTTTTTTGCACTTAAAAGGCGATTTCAGCCTGATTTGGATTTGTTGTCAATATGTTTGATTAAGCAAACTTTTTTTCTTGAAATATTGTTTTTCATTATGCACAATGGTCACACTGAATAGAGGGATTACGAAAAAAATTGTTCAAATCTGAGTTATTACGAAAATGATAATAAAGGAAACTTTAAGGCGTGTTTCAATCAGTTTATAGCTTCGAGTTCGGTATTCCTTACGAGTCTTAGTAAAATGGTTACTGTAGGCAAACCCGGGCCGGGGCAAAATAAAAGCCCGGGCAGATAGAGATTTTTCAACTTATGTCGATAATAATCAACCAATGTCATTGAAATTTTCAGGATATGTTTCAGACCGGTATATTTGTATTTGCTGTAAATATTCATAAACAACAAAGCGTATTTTGAAATTTATTGATGATTGTTGATTTCCAAGTTGGTAAAATGGACCGTAGGCAAACTCGGGTCGACATTTTACGGGTTTGTGGAATTATTTAAGAAGAAACTTAATAATTCATGTTTAATTCCATACTTCTAAAACGAAGTTCTTTGTTTAAAGCAGCCATTACGTATGATAAACGGGTAGATCTGACAAAGATGAACTTGTTTGTTGTGCAACAGTTCGCGTGCGAAGGGAATCCTTGAAACATGAAAAATACATTGGAGCCGATTTTGTGAAGTAAATTGAGGTTAAATATTTCAATGTGTGACAGTTGAACTTGTTTGGTGTGCAACAGTTCGCGTGCGAAGGGAATCTTTAAAACATGCAAAATACATTGGTGCCGATTTTGTGAAGTAAATTGAGGTTAAATATTTCAATGTGTTGACAGTTTTCACATATGACTGTGGTGTAAGCTTGTTTAGAGTTTCGTTTCGTTTTCATTATTTATACTTTATAACCTCAGGCCCGTTTCACAAAGATTTCTTAAGATTTTTCCTAAGATAGAACTTGTGATATGCCTAAGTTAAAACTTAGAAAGTTCCTAAGATTTGTCATAGCTGTTTCACAAAACTTTCTTAGCATAACGCAGTTGACTAAATCTTATCTTAAGATACACTGTAAGCCACTTTAAATCATTTCGTTAATTCCTAACTTATTTTAATCATGTAAATTCCTTTCAGTATGGCACGGGTGTAAACTTTCTAAGTAGACGTAAAAACTCATTCCCTTATTCACCCAGAAACAAATTTAAAAAAGTTAAAACGTGTAAATAAAGTGCAAATAGTGTAATGCCTATATACTGAAATTTTGTATAATATTTTACATTCACATGCATACACGAGTAGATAAAAATAACGTTATATACCCGTATATTCTTTGAAAACGGTATTTTTTGTATTTGAGAAATCGCAGTATCGATATCTTTCTTGTTTTATGCTACCTGTACATATAGTTCTTGACAGCATGAATCATTTGAAAACATTGGTTACTGGTAGAATTTCTCTTATTCTTTGGAAATGATCGAGTGCCTTTTTTTATCTAGTTGGTCCATTATAAATAGTCCTTGTTAACATAAACAGATAATACTCGTTGAGATATCCAAATTTTATGAATTCACTACATCTTAGGGTATATTCCAAAATGGAATACAATACTCACATGCAGTGACAAGTAGGATTTAGAATGGAAAGATGTGAAACTTTTAAACTAGTAAGTTTAATGTAACGCCGGTGTGTTTTCTTGGAATGGTTGATATAAGAATGGTTTTTTATTTTTATTTTTTTTACAAAAGGAAACATTGCAAAAAATGTATCTTTGCTGATAAGAGGAAGCGAAGATTAAAGACACCAATTTTTTAATTAAACAGCATTCCCATTGATGATTTAGCATCAACATACCTAACCCACTTTTACCCCTCCCAACAAAAACTAAAATAAAGAACCCCTCACCCCACCGCAAAGAGAACACCTAAACTTTTTTTGAGTTGAGTTGAACATATTTTATTGACTAATGATGCCAAAAGGATTGGACACAAGTTCCAAAAACTTAGAATGGCCTCTCCTTGTACATAATATATTACAGAGCCATACAATGCCAGTTAACATTTATAACAGTTATAGTACATTTAATGAAATACAAATAAATCATTAGTTTTAAATCTAGAATTAGAATTAGGATGGATAAGAAAGTTATGCAAATAATTTAAAAACTTAGATAAATCTACCACACTTTTGTATAAATGTATGAACTTCTTTAGAAATTTTTATGTTTTCATCTTAAGATAAAGTTTTGTCACCCCAAAGTAACAAATGTACATCAATTATATTCAAAAAGTTCAGTGATAAAAGATTATACATAAATGATTGTCTTAATAATGAATATTTTTTACAAACGAAGAACAAGTGATGTGCATCTTCTAAACTTCCACATGAACACATTGGGTTGGCTATTATGTTACACAGATAAAGATCACAATTGAGAACACAATTATGCCTTAATTTTGTATGAATGATATTTAAGAATCTTTTACCAAAAGAAAAATACTTAGGAGGTTTTGTATAATTGCTCTGTAGTGATTCTTAAAAATATTTAACAAAGTAACTTCCTTGGTATTATTATTCAGACTATTCCACTTACGAATAGTGTCAGGAAAGAATGACTTGTTAAAAGCGTCTAATCTACATCTTGGCAAAGAATAGTTTGGGGAGTGTCTAGTATTATAGTTGGAAGTGACATTTCTAATTTCAGGAGTTATGTCTTTTAGATAAGAAGGAACAAGATTGTTATGAATTTTGAACATAGTAGATAATTTAAGGCGGTCTCGTCTCGTTATTAATGGTTCCCATCCTGTTTCCAAATATAGTGAATTTCTTGAGGCTATGACTGAAAGACCTGAAACTATTCTTGCTGCATATATTGGAACCTTTTCAAGCTTATCCATATCAAATTGGGTACATCCAGACCAAACTTCAACAGCATACTATAGTTGTGGTCTTACAAATGATACATACATTTGTGCTAAAAATATCTCTAGATACAGTAAATTTAAGTTTTTTAAGTAGACCAAGTTTTCTGTAAGCTTTTTTAACAATGTTGTCCATGTGATAAGACCAACTTAAATTTGAAGATAACAATACTCCGAGATGCTTGTGTTGTGAAACATATTCCAAGGTACAATCATCAAGTAACAAATTAGGAAATTTTTCAACATTTTTAAAACTAAAGAATACAACTTTTGTTTTTTGTGGATTAAATTCTAGAAGCCATTGTTTTGACCAAACTTTCTTTCGTAAAAGACAAGCTTATTTGGTGGAGGAATAGGAGAAATCATCCAGCCATTCTGTAATTGAATTTTAATTAGTATTTATTTCTGTTTTTATAAAACTACTTTAGACAATAGTGATTCTCGGGCATGACTAATTTCATTATCATCAGTGCACTAGCTATAACAATACCCGTTACCCATCTGCGCGTGCGACCAGATAATCTAATAAAAATGTTATTATAAAAGTTTACACCAAAAAAATAATTGAATCAATATATGTATATTTTGATAGTTCTAAAGTTTTCAGTTAAGAAGTAAAGTGAACAAGTCCTAATGATTCGTTTTCTCTTGTTTTTTTTTTTTTTTTTTTGTGTTCAACTTTATTGTGCATGTAATTCATTTCATTATGAAATAAGCAGTCGCCATGTTAAGTCTGTTCCCAAAACATCGATTTACCTGTCTTAAAGTTAGGACATAACTTATGAATTTCATAAGATAAGACTGGATTAGTGAAACGGATGAGTAATGAACTTAGTAAAAAGTTCTTTCCGAAGCCTAAGTATGCTTTGTGAAACGGGCCCCTGTGGAACTATCGCCTGTATTTTGTAATTTTTACATATCAAAGTAAACATACACTTCGGTAAATCAGACAGTTGACTGTTACCTGCGCAAATTAAGCAAAATCTGATGTATTAACAAAATACTAAAATACAATTCATTCTATCGGTAATTCGGTATGATCTTTTGCGTAATGGTTGATTAATGCAATGTGTTTTGTTGAGATTCCTATCATTTTCTCGTGTTTATTCAGTTTCATTAAAGTTTAATATCGTATATATATATATATATATATATATGAATATATATATATATATATATATATATATATATATATATATATATATATATATATATATATATATATATATATATATACACGACTCAGCGATATTAAACTCTATTTAAACTGAATAAACTCCAGAAAATGCTGATATTATAAATTAAAGATAAATTGTGCTCTTTATTTGTTATAGTGCATGTTTCTTATGTTCAATTGTTTACAATTTCTATTTACTAACCATATTTGAGTGTTAGGCTTAGAATTATAAGCAAGATACAGAGCTCTGCTCACAATTCTATGTTTGTACACAGACCTGAGGTCATTTTTTTGTTTGTTTCCATTTTAAATGCTGAAAAGGAAATAATAAGTTAAAAATCTTAAGCTTACTGAAATTTTGGTTATTCATTAGAAATGTCTTGCTAAACGTTAAATACTTGTACAAAAAAAATTAAAGGATGATATGCTCGAACTACTCTCTGGGGGCCCCTCTTTATACAATGAATAATATAAAATCTACATCAATTTTGATAGTTTTTCAGACACGATTAATCGACACCGTTAAAACAATTTTCATAGTTCTGACACATTTCTGTTACGGGGATAAAGGCATGATCGCTATTTAAATTCCTAAGAAAATATTACAGCGGAAAATTATCCTGGTTTGTTATTTTAATAATTTGATAATGAATGTGTTAAACATTAGAATCTTTTTTTTAATCTTAAATGAAAAAAAGATTGGCAAATAAACCTGAAAAAGATTTTTTTACTGGTATTTTGAACATATGAAAACAAAAACAGGGCACGAGCCTTGTTTACATGACAAAGAAATGTGAGCCCTGAATCTTGCCTATAACTTTACAACTGACTCTCAAATCATTTGATCATTTAAAATGTATATTCCTAAAGCATAAAAACAGAAAAATATAATTTGACTAAAATTATGACCATGCCCCTTTGATATTAGTTTATTGATATGACTAACATTTATAATTACATCAGATTTCCAGCTACTTGCTCTGTTTGCATAGTTTATAACTCCAAGTTGTAGTTCGAGCCACGCTGTTAATTTCAACGTTTTACCCATCTGGCATCCAAGCCAGTCGAGTGCACTAATACTGCTAGATACATATATCGTCCACGTTTGGTGAAGATAGGACCAGTAATGTTATAGATAAGGCCATCATCCTCTCCAAAATCTTTTAAACCTCTTCAGGCATCTGGAAACCAGCATCCAAATATCCCTGATGCACCAACCGATTTTATTACGGACCAACAGACAAACAGATTAAAAATGTCTTCGTTTGAAGTCCAGTTGAAAGTTCATGCAAACAGTTAAGCATCTTCCTACTACAACCTCAGTTAAATTACATGCACTTTATGAATTTAAGAAAAACAGAAGTTATTTTAACTGAAGAAAGACGGACAGAATGGCAATAACGAGTAAACATAATCCGATCCTACCGAAAACCTGCCCTTTTCTGTTATCAGTCAATATATTCGAAGATAATAGTTTTTGCAACCGTACATGTGTACTCGATTACAGTTTAATACAGATATCATTGTAATACAGCCTGGTGATTTCATTGGACATCCAATGAAATTGCTCGCATGACCGAAAAAAACCCGAAAAAGGTAAAAAGCAGATTAACTTACAAGCAGGTTCTTGGAAAGGCCCAACCTTGAATTTATTTGAAGCGAGCGTTTCTCGGGAATTGCATAACTTGCCTTCAATCCAGACAGAAAAGTAAGTATTTTCAGAAACCTTGCATTTGTATGATTATTTGTATGAATAATTCTTTTGCTTGATTATAAATTACCTATGGGTGTTATTGATAATTTTTTTTCTTTAGATCAAGACGACACTCAGTATTTTGTGAAGGTCGTTATCGTTTTCCCCGACGATGTCCCGATCAAGGGTAAGACAAATACATGTATTTATGCGTGATATATATCTTTATTGATTTTAGATAAACTAAGTATGCTACAACATTAATATAAAAAGTAAAAGCAATTCGGAATTCACAGGGGTGTATTATTTGGTATTATTAGGTATATAGGGTATATATTTTTATAACGAGAAAAATATATAACGTAAGGTGCCTATGCACCAGATGGTCTGTGTACAATATGTTGAAGGAGTGAATATGAGAATTCTTTATAATCATATCAAAGAGAACAGCAGAAACGATCACCAGAAAGTAATGGGGAGAAGAATAGTTTTATCACTTCGCTTGTTGAACTTTATAATGAAACAAAATTCTGTTAGTGTCCTGTCAACACCTGTCTGTCTGTATGTATGTGACGTACTTGTTCATGATGATCTTATGTGCATAAATGTTGGGGTTTCTCCCATCACTAATGATGCTATAATAACTTAACAATAATTAAGGTCTTAGTGTTCACTCCCTATAAATCGGGGTTACCTATATAGGCAACAGACAGCTACTTTATTATGTATGTTGTTCATTATGAAATCCTATACCCACATTTTGTACTGCACCTTGAATTTTAAGCCATGAAAATTCAACAGCTCTTCTTATCAAGTTTAAACTTAACAAAGGATTTCTCTCACATTCTTTAAAACAGGTCAGGTATCTATGACGCCTTCCTATTTACATGTTAGAAAACTGAAACCGAAACAGCGAGATGGATATACATTGTACATGTACATCATATCCCATACCAAATCTTGTAAAGTTCTTCACAAATCTATCTATATAACAACCATTTTGTAATCATAGAACTAACATTGTTTTAAAAACAAAATATATAGAAAAACGTGGAGTCATTATTTAAACATTTGGTGATTCATTCGGGATATGAAGGTAGCAACATTGTAGAAAAAATCGCTACCTTCATAACCCGCATAAATCATCAGGGAAAGCATTTTATTGTTAATTTTAACACCTTTCTTTTAACTTATTAATAAATTGATTATGAAAAGGAACTAATAAATTACTGTTTATGTACATAAGTACGTTAGCTTAAAGAAGCAGGCAAATCGACTCCTGTGATACACTGAGTCTGACATCATCATGATTATTTCGTACAGTCCAATCAAGCATTTGTGAACGAGCTGTGCGTTGCCACCAGCCGTAGACTCAGAACCCGCAAGAAAATGGCAGAATATTCATTGCTCAAACATCATTCGAAGTGTTTGTTAGTCTCCAGGCCATATCCGGTATCAGTGACCAAACCCGCATTTTTTTACGTGCACCCAGCCATCCCCCTCCTCCCCCCATCCATTGACATTTATTTCAATTGTAGCCTCTCTTTTTAATTAAAAACTGTTAAAAATTAATAAACATTTATTATTTGACATGGTTGATTATATACAAGATATAATTTGTTTGTCAGTTATTTGAATAAAATGCCGACCGATACAGGAAGTTTCAGGCAGTGAGATTTTAAGGTCCGTCAGTATATTATTATAACTCTGTACTTTGGCAGGTACCCGGTTACAGAGAGGACTTGATTGTCTACCAAACGTTTACCTGTCCACGGACGAACTCGGCATGGACGTCCGCGTCCCTGAGGATGAATTGTAATGTTGTAGGCAACAAGTCGAAAAACCATTATTACTGTATCCCTAACGCCGAGAGGACCCATTTTGTTGAGTTTTGTTACGATAGAGCAAGCATGAAGACAGAGAAAGGTGAAACAAAATATTGCAAAGCAATTCATCAACAAATATAACTGACATCAATTTCGATTTTTAATGTGATGATATTCTTCTCTTTCAATATCAATAATAACCGATACCAGGTAATTGCTGGGAATTAGGAGGAATGGGGTACCTAAACCAAGTCGACTGCAAGGACTTCGTCAAAGGATGCCCAGATTACACGTACTTGAGCGAACGAGTTTACAAAAGTAAGTATACTATCTTCCTGTGGTCTTTTTCTGAAATATTGTCCAATACTAGTTAATTTTTTAAACGAAAGTTATTATCTCAGTTTTTCAAAAATAAATTATTTATAGCATTTCAATAGTATATTAAATTTGTCACATCTAATGTTTTGAAAGAAAAATCATTCATTCATCATTTATTTATTTAAAGTCCCAGCTTGTCTAGATTTGAATTTTTCTGAACAATGTTTCACCGAGGAGCCTGGCTGCACAGTTTTGAAAAATTTCACAAAGTATGTACGATGTTGTTGGTGTTTCGTTTATCACATTCAATATGACTGCATTTTGCTCTACTAGACCGATGCTACATGTAACACCAAACAAATATTTGTCCATATAAAACAGATATTAAACACTCAATTACTGAATGGAATGATGACTCAGAATGTTAAGTAAATTTATAAGTGACATATAATTCAAATCGAATAATGATTCTATTTTACTTCATGAACAGCGCTCTGGTGAACAATCAGACCAATGCAGACACCTCTCTTCAACTTGCTCTTGTTGCATTGGTTACCTGTGTTTTAACTGCCGTAATACTTTTATTAGTGGTATTCCTTCGCCGTAGATCATGTCGAGGTGTGTATAAAACTTTTTTTTCCATTTATTTTTAATATTGCATACACATTTTGATCATATTCTCTAGAAAAGATAAGAAAAAAATATTTATTTCTCACAGGAATCAGAAAAACAGCTGTTAAAGTCCAACAAGGTAATTTATCCAAGGAGATTTCTTGTTATTTTAAGTCACAGAACAGATTTACATGGCTAGGGTATAATAGTTGCTCTGATGCTCACTTTGTGACACTGCTAGAACTCTTAAAAATGAAACAGTTTCTCTACTTTTGTGTTTCTCGCTAAAAAAGAGTAATAGTATTATGCACAATGAAGAACAAATTATTATAAGAAAAGTAACGATCTAACAGACCAATCGACACTCTTCACTTTACAAAGGTTATGTCCTCGAGCCGTCATCTTCGGGGAATAAACCATAGATTTCTTTAAATAACCTTTTTAGTTTAGTGGTTTGTAACTTTGACATTAAAATTCTTTTTCAGTGTTTCCGTTTCTCTTACATCAAAGAAATAAATGAAATTCAAAGGGATTTCATCAGATGTCGCCCAAATATTTGGTAGCATAAAGTACTTGTAGTTGGTTTATTCCTTTTACTCGATTTTTTTATTATTATTATTTTTTTTTAGCAATGTATGGATTGGCTGGTGTAACTAGCGTAATAGCCATGTCATAATATTGTAAATGTTGGTTTTACTGGGTGGGTGTAAATATTAGATTTACAATATGATTTTAATTTTTTATTTACAACAACCAAATTTACAATTTCAATTTACAATATGGCTGTCTTTTATGAGTATCTATATAACAAACTGAGTGCATTAAAATTTTAAAAAGATTAACTATTCTGATAGTAAATTTTTTAAGTTCCCCGTAAGAGGATAAACAATAGTTATACCCGTATGATATGAAAAATAGTCACGTTTGGTACTGTTGAAATGCCCATGTAATATATATTCATCATACATTTGAAATCGGTTGTGATTATTGCCATTTACTTTTTTGCGTGGAATAATAATGATGATAATTTGTTTAGATAAGAGCTGTTTAAAGGTTTATGGTATTGTTATGGTAATAATGATACTGTATAACGGGAAATAGATTAACGATGTCAATCTATATTTCACAAATGTACACCATAGTTAACGCGGTCATCTATGTTTCAGAAGGTAAAAACGTTAAATAAAACTGAAAAAAACATTTATGATTGCAAAACATAGTTTACTTGATAAATATAGTTTTACAATTGGTGAAACTGTAATTAACAACACCTAACTTGTAAATTATACATGTAGTTTAATAGAGATGTGAATCTATATTTATCAGCAAATCCATTGTTAACGTTATTTGTAGACAGATAGACTTTTCGCCCTCGTTGTCGGCAGGCAATTCCAATATCTCAAATTATATCTCTTAAAATACAACCGTGCCCAGGCAAATTCAAGATGGGACAAAATGTATAACCCTGTTTGCAATGTATATGGGCGAAAATTACACGGGGCGAAAATGAGCCTGAGTTCAGTATTGACACTTTGATAAATGGGTGTTCCAATGGTCTGTCGTACTCCAATCATTTAAAAAACGGATAATTAACTTTAAATATACGAAATTAACAACTTTTTATTTTATTCTTGCTGAATGTCAATTTAAACTGAGTGTTAGAAAAGGTCACCCGAGGTCATTCCTCGCCATATCGTTTAGATAAGAAACTTTAATCAGACATTCTCAAAACCAAAAAAAGGCCAGCATGCTTCTTTTGTTGACCTTTTGTTGCTTAAAAATTCTTTAAAAACAACCAAAATTGTTTAATCTGTAAACGTATGCTTTTCTTGTGTATGATTAGCTGCAGGTATGTAGCTCCCGGTCTGAAAAAAAAAATTCGGATGGACGGATTGAAAAACTTGTGTATAAATTTATTGCACACTAAAACTTGTACTAGTTTTAGACTGATGAACCCTCAGGCAATTTACTACTGATATCATCTCTTTACTTACCTCTGATAGTCATCGGCGCAGTCACGTAAAAATGGTGACTCTAAATATTGATGTAAAAACATACTAGTAGTTGATTTGTTCTCCCAGAATTAGCGTATAAACAAGGTAAATCAGTCCTAAACTAGCGCACGTTTTTGTGCGCAATAAATACACGATTTTTACAATGGGTGGCACTGTAGCTTTCGCGTCGTCCATCCGAATTTTTTTCAGACTGGGAGCTACAGATCTGCCGCTAGTGTATATTTTGAAAAGCAATTTTTTTAAAATGATCCTGTCACGTTTAGACATGATAAATTAGGGTCAATAGTCCGGTGTTTGAATTCCGAAGTTAGATATAAATATCTGTTGATATTCGATAACAAACTTTACATGACTTTAAACCTCTATGCAGCAAGGTACTGTCTTTCCACACCAATTTATTTAAAAATTAACTTTGCTGTTATAGTGTCATATGAGTATCAGTCGTTTGCTTTAATAACGTAATATGTATAGCAAATTGAAGTTCTTACTTACTTTTTTTAACTTTTCTTGAATACCTTTTGTTCCATTATAATTTGTAATGTTGCATTTATAATCCTTTTTAGCTCACCTGAGCTGAAAGCTCAAGTGAGCTTTTCTGATCACATTTTGTCTCGTCTGTCCGTAAACTTTTCACATTTTCAACATCTTCTCAAGAACTACTTGACCAATTTCAACCAAACTTGGCACAAATCATCCTTAGGCAAAGGGGATTCAAAATTGTGAAAATAAAGAGCCACACCGTTTTGCAAAGGGAGATAATTAGGAATTTATGAAAAATTTTGATAAATTTTCAAAAATCTTCTTCTGAAGAACCATAAAGCCAGGACAGCTGAAACTTGTGTAGAAGAATCCTCAGGTAGTGTAGATTCAAAGTTGTGAAAATCATGACCCCCGGGGGTAGGGTGGGACCACAATGGGGGTCAAAGTTTTACATAGGAATATATAGAGTAAATCTTTAAAAATCTTCTTCTCAGAAACTAATCAGCCAGGAAGAATGAAACCTGTGTGGAAGCATCTTCAGGTAGTGTAGATTCAAAGTTGTGAAAATCACGACCCCTGGGGGTAGGATGGGGCCACAATGGGGGTCAAAGTTTTACAAAATAATATATAGAGTAAATCTTTAAAAATCTTCTTCTCAAAAACTAATCAGCCAGGAAAAATGAAACCTGTGTGGAAGCATCCTCAGGTAGTGTAGATTCAAAGTTGTGAAAATCATGACCCCCGGGGGTAGGGTAAGGCCACAATGGGGTCGAAGTTTTACATAGGAATATATAGAGTAAATCTTTAAAAATCTTCTTCTCAGAAACTAATCAGTCAGATGATTCTTTATAATTGTTAAGACTTTGGCCCCAGGACAATTCTTCACAAGAACGTTCAGAGTTTGATTTAGGTTTATATCCCATATATAAACAATTGTTAAGGATCTTTTCGAGAACTGCAATACTCAACATGTGATATGACTATAAAATCATCCTGTTAGAAAAGGGACTAATGATTATAAACATAAGAATATCCAGGGGGGAAATGGATTATATTTATACAGGATCTACATGTATTATTGTACATTGTCCAGATAGTTTGTATTATGACTCCATTAAGCTGATTTTATCATACCTATTGTTCCTCAGGTGAGCGATATGGCCCATGGGCCTCTTGTTTCCTTTCAGAGGGAACTGGTTCAGGGGAAACTGGTACTGAATTACAAACGTCACTCCTGAAGCCTCAAGGTAAATTGTTTCATGTCAAAAACTCGTAACATAATTGTCAAAATCATTATATAATTTGTTATGCAACAATACATTACTGTGTTTTATGGCACGCCAAATTCACAAATCAGCTAATCATAGTTTCACAGTCTTGAAACTAGGTTTAACGGCTGTAACTAGTTTACGGACAGAACGCTATTGTTAACGATGTCAATCTATATTTCACAAATGTACACCATAGTTAACGCGGTCATCTTTGTTTTAGAAGGGAAAAACTTTAAATAACACTGAAAAACACCCATTTGTGATTGCAAAACATAGTTTACTTGATAAATATAGTTTTACAATTGGTGAAACTGTAATTAACAACACCTAACTTGTAAATTATACATGTAGTTTAATAGAGATGTGAATCTATATTTATCAGCAAATCCATTGTTAACGTTATTTGTAGACAGATAGACTTTTCGCCCTCGTTGTCGGCAGGCAATTCCAATATCTCAAATTATATCTCTTAAAATACAACCGTGCCCAGGCAAATTCAAGATGGGACAAAATGAATAACCCTGTTTGCAAGTGTATATGGGCGAAAATTACACGGGGCGAAAATGAGCCTGAGTTCAGTATTGACACTTTGATAAATGGGTGTTCCAATGGTCTGTCGTACTCCAATCATTTAAAAAACGGATAATTAACTTTAAATATACGAAATTAACAACTTTTTATTTTATTCTTGCTGAATGTCAATTTAAACTGAGTGTTAGAAAAGGTCACCCGAGGTCATTCCTCGCCATATCGTTTAGATAAGAAACTTTAATCAGACATTCTCACAACCAAAAAAAGGCCAGCATGCTTCTTTTGTTGACCTTTTGTTGCTTAAAAATTCTTTAAAAACAACCAAAATTGTTTAATCTGTAAACGTATGCTTTTCTTGTGTATGATAAGCTGCAGGTATGTAGCTCCCGGTCTGAAAAAAAAAATTCGGATGGACGGATTGAAAAACTTGTGTATAAATTTATTGCACACTAAAACTTGTACTAGTTTTAGACTGATGAACCCTCAGGCAATTTACTACTGATATCATCTCTTTACTTACCTCTGATAGTCATCGGCGCAGTCACGTAAAAATGGTGACTCTAAATATTGATGTAAAAACATACTAGTAGTTGATTTGTTCTCCCAGAATTAGCGTATAAACAAGGTAAACCAGTCCTACACTAGCGCACGTTTTTGTGCGCAATAAATACACAATTTTTACAATGGGTGGTGCTGTAGCTCTCGCGTCGTCCATCCGAATTTTTTTCAGACTGGGAGCTACAGATCTGCCGCTAGTGTATACATATATTTTGAAAAGCAAATTTTTTTAAATGATCCTGTCACGTTTAGACATGATAAATTAGGGTCAATAGTCCGGTGTTTGAATTCCGAAGTTAGATATAAATATCTGTTGATATTCGATAACAAACTTTACATGACTTTAAACCTCTATGCAGCAAGGTACTGTCTTTCCACAAATTTATTTAAAAATTTACTTTGCTGTTATAGTGTCATATGAGTATCAGTCGTTTGCTTTAATATCGTGATATGTATAGCAATTCGAAGTTCTTAATTACTTTTTATAACTTTTCTTGAATACCTTTTGTTCCATTATAATTTGAAATGTTGCATTTATAATCCTTTTTAGCTCACCTGAGCTGAAAGCTCAAGTGAGCTTTTCTGATCACATTTTGTCTCGTCTGTCAGTAAACTTTTCACATTTTCAACATCTTCTCAAGAACTACTAGACCAATTTCAACCAAACTTGGCACAAATCATCCTTAGGCAAAGGGGATTCAAAATTGTGAAAATAAAGAGCCACACCGTTTTGCAAAGGGAGATAATTAGGAATTTATGAAAATTTTTGATAAATTGTCAAAAATCTTCTTCTGAAGAACCATAAAGCCAGGACAGCTGAAACTTGTGTAGTAGAGTCCTCAGGTAGTGTAGATTCAATGTTGTGAAAATCATGACCCCCGGGGGTAGGGTGGGACCACAATGGGGGTCAAAGTTTTACATAGGAATATATAGAGTAAATCTTTAAAAATCTTCTTCTCAGAAACTAATCAGCCAGGAAAAATGAAACCTGTGTGGAAGCATCCTCAGGTAGTGTAGATTCAAAGTTGTGAAAATCACGACCCATGGGGGTAGGATGGGGCCACAATGGGGGTCAAAGTTTTACAAAATAATATATAGAGTAAATCTTTAAAAATCTTCTCAAAAACTAATCAGCCAGGAAAAATGAAACCTGTGTGGAAGCATCCTCAGGTAGTATAGATTCAAAGTTGTGAAAATCATGACCCCCGGGGGTAGGGTAAGGCCACAATGGGGTCGAAGTTTTACATAGGAATATATAGAGTAAATCTTTAAAAATCTTCTTCTCAGAAACTAATCAGCCAGATGATTCTTTATAATTGTTAAGACTTTGGCCCCAGGACAATTCTTCGGCCTCACAAGAACGTTCAGAGTTTGATGTAGGTTTATATCCCATATATAAACAATTGTTAAGGATCTTTTTGAGAACTGCAATACTCAACATGTGATATGACTATAAAATCATCCTGTTAGAAAAGGGACTAATGATTATAAACATAAGAATATCCAGGGGGGAAATGGATTATATTTATACAGGATCTACATGTATTTTTGTACATTGTCCAGATAGTTTGTATTATGACTCCATTAAGCTGATTTTATCATACCTATTGTTCCTCAGGTGAGCGATGTGGCCCATGGGCCTCTTGTTTCCTTTCAGAGGGAACTGGTTCAGGGGAAACTGGTACTGAATTACAAACGTCACTCCTGAAGCCTCAAGGTAAATTGTTTCATGTCAAAAACTCGTAACATAATTGTCAGAATCATCATTATATAATGTTTTATGCAACAATACATTACTGTGATTTATGGCACGCCAAATTCACAAATCAGCTAATCATAGTTTCACAGTCTTGAAACTAGGTTTAACGGCTGTAACTAGTTTACGGACAGAACGCTATTGTTAACGATGTCAATCTATATTTCACAAATGTACACCATAGTTAACGCGGTCATCTTTGTTTCAGAAGGGAAAAACTTTAAATAACACTGAAAAACACCCATTTATGATTGCAAAACATAGTTTACTTGATAAATATAGTTTTACAATTGGTGAAACTGTAATTAACAACACCTAACTTGTAAATTATACATGTAGTTTAATAGAGATGTGAACCTTTATTTATCAGCAAATCCATTGTTAACGTTATTTGTAGACAGATATACTTAGATTATCATCCGTAAACTATAGTTTACAACCGTTAAATATAGTATGAAAGCTTTAGTTCACGAATCCGTTAACTAAAGTAAACAGATTGTAAACTATCATTTGCGGTTCATAAACTATAGTTAACTATAGTTTTGGTTCGTTAACTATATTTAACAGTCGATAAACCTAGTTTATCACATAGAAAACTTTAATTAATATCTTTAATCTATATTTCACATTCGTAAATCATAGTTAACGCAATCATCAATGTTTCAGAAGTGTAAAAATACTCGTATTATTAACACTAAAAATAACGATTTTTAGTGACAAGGTTTTTCTGATAAATATAGTTTCAAGGTTGCGAAATTATAATTCGCAACTCTTAACTCAAGTAAACGAATTTAAATTATAGTTTACAGATGTAATTCTATATTTATCAAGACAATCTTTTGGTGACGTTATTTGCAGACAGATCAATTTACATAATCCTTCGTTAATTATAGTTTACAAACGTTATATATATAGCTTTACAGATGCAAACTATTGTTAACGAATCGTTAATTATGTCTCCCCTCAAGGGGGAGACATATTGTTTTTGTCGACTTTCTTATTAAGGTGTTCCGTTTCCAACGGAAGACCTTATTGTTTTTGTTCGGTTTCTTTTTCCCTATTCTTTTTTAGGGTCTTCCATTTCCAACGGAAGACCTTATTGTTTTCGTTCGGTTTCTTTTTTCCTATTCTTTTTAAGGTCTTCCGTTTCCAACGGAAGACCTTATTGTTATTGCTTTGTTTCTTTTTCCCTTTTATTATTGTTGTTTTTTTTTCTTACGCAATTTTGTGCAGGCGATTTCTCGGAGATGGCTCAATCGATTTTCATGAAACTTTAGATCCGATAGATATTCATTTGAACTAAATACACATTTTTTTTATTTTGATGACGTCACTTCTGTTCTTGAGATAATGACATTTTAGCGATTTTCAGAGGGTCGGCTTGTCCAGGCATCTCCTCCTAAACGGTAAAAGATATTGAGTTCAAACTTTCAGGGATGGTAGACAAGAGATTGTAGATGTGCTATTTGGCATTCATATTTGTCATGCTCAAACGGCGTTAAAGTTCGCTTGGTCCCGAAAATTGAGACTAAAAAAACGTCGTAATTTTTCATGGTTTTCTTAGTTTATCTCTTTTCTGAAAAACATTTTGTTAACACATGTAATGCAAAAACAGTTTATATTTACAAGAACTTTCATTTGATATCAAGAAAAAGGGGCTGGTCCTTAAAATTAGGGGACCAAAGGGCTCTAAAGTCTTTCATCTGTAGCCCGTTACTGAGGGATATTTTGTGAACAGTTTTAGAAGCAAATATGTTTTTCTTACAGTTATGTATCCAAGCAATGTAATAATTTTATCATGTGTTACGTAATTAGGGGTTTTCAGGGGCCAAAAGTTCCAGAATTTTTATCACATATATCTCAGAAAGGAAAAATGTTTCGTAATTAGGGATTTGAAGGGGCCAGAAGTACAAAAGTTTGATGCTCAATATCTCAAAATGGAGGAATATTTTGAAAAGCAATATTGAACAAAAGATGCTCAAAATATTAAGCTTAACAATAATCAACAAAAATTTCTTTGTTATGCGGTCCCTAAAAGGAGTTACAGGGTCGGCCCCTAAAACGACTCTCTCAAGATATCTCGAGAACGGTACAAACTTTGTAAACACTTGTTGAACAAAATGAGTTTTAATTGATTACAGCTTTCATTTGAAATCATGAAAAAGGGACTGGCCCTTCAAATAAGGGGCTGAGGGGCTTTAAAGTCTTTTAATGATAACTTTTTACCGTGAAATATTTTGTGAAACGTTAAAGAGGCAATTATGTTCATTCTAAGGTTATTTACCTATGCATGGCAATCATTTACTGCTATGTTACGTAATTAGGGATTTTAAGGGACCAGAGGTCGAAAACTTTGATGCTCAATATTTCAAAATAGAGGAAAATTTTGAAAAGCAATATTGAACAAAAGATACTCAAAATATTTAGCTTAACAATCTGCAACCATAATTTCTTTGTTATGCGGTCCCTAAAAGGAGTTACGGCCCCTAAAACGACCCTCTCAAGATATCTCCAGAACGATACAAAATTTGTAAACACTTGTTTGTTATCTGGACCCTAAAAGGAGTTTAAGGACCGGATATCAACACGAATTTTCCCAGATATCTCAAAAACGGTAACCAATTTCTAAAAACTTATCAGCGGTACACAAAAATACCTTTTAACTAAAATGAATGAAAAGGAACTGATCCCTCAAATAAGGGACACCAAAGGATTAGATAGTCTTTCACCCATTACACTCATAGATTCCGCCTCCTGTTCCGGATAAGTTTCATTGACAAAGATCAAGAGTAAGGTCATTCCTTATTCTAAAAATCGGACGGAAGACCTCCTCGTTGCTCGCAACGAGATCGTGTCTAGTTCTTATTAGGGTCTTCTGTTTCCAACGGAAGACTCTTTTGTTTTTCTACGGTTTCTTTTTTTTTCTTATTAGGGTCTTCCGTTTCCAACGGAAGACCCTCTTGTAATTCTATTGTTTTTTTTTTTTATTAGGGTCTTCCGTTTCCAACGGAAGACCCTCTTGTAATTCTATTGTTTCTTTTTATTATTATTAGGGTCTTCCGTTTCCAACGGAAGACTCTTTTGTTTTTCTATGGTTTCTTTTTATTCTTTTTAGGGTCTTCCGTTTCCAACGGAAGACCCTCTTGTTATTCTTTGGTTTCTTTTTATTAGGGTCTTCCGTTTCCAACGGAAGACCCTCTTGTTATTCTTCGGTTTCTTTTTATTAGGGTCTTCCGTCTTCAGCGGAAGACCCTTCTATTATTCTATTGTTTCTTTTTCACTTTTCTTCTTATTATTCTTTTTTTTTCTTACCGATTTTGTGCAGACGATTTCTCGGAGATGGCTGGGTCGATTTCGCTCAAATTTTCAATATAAACATGTTTTTTTCTAAAGCTGATACGTTTTTTTTCATTTTTGAAAAAACACTTCCGGTCAGAAGTTATCGTCCGTTTACGATTTTAAAAAGTCAATTTTGTCTGTCGGGTTTCTCAAAAACGAGCAAAGATATAGAGCTGAAATTTTCAGAGATGATAGATCTACCGTTTTTCTAATGTACCTCGGTCAAGAGAATGTCCGCCGTCACTTCCGGTCGTCACCGGAAGGAAATTTGAAAAATTGAATTTTTCGACTTTTTAATTTTTTAATATCTTTCTTTGAAATTTTTACACCTTATAGTGACCCTTTCACTGATTAAGAATATGTAATTAGTTTTAAAATCGATCAAGGCATTCTCGAGAAATTAAGCGTCAAAGTTCTGAAGCGGAGTCCGAGTAGCTCAGTCGTTATAGTCGTGGACATGGCCCAGGCGACCCGGGTTCAAACCTCGAGTGCCGCAAAATTTTTTTCTCTTTTTTTCGCTTAGATCTACGATTTTATCTTTGAATTGACAAGTTTAATCTTATTTATTCAAAAATCGGACGGAAGACCCACTCGTTGCTCGCAACGAGATCGAATCTAGTTAGGGTCTTCCGTTTTCAACGGAAGACCCTCTTGTTATTCTTCGGTTTCTTTTTATTATTATACTTTTTATTTTTTTTTCTGACTCCTTCTCGGCTTTATAACTCAAAAGGTTTACAAACGATTTTGACGAAACTTTCACAGATTATGTGCATTTATTATACCTCAAAGTTTGTGAAGTTCCTTTGAAAACGTCACTTCCGTTTTTACGTTACGTCATTTTTAAAATTTTCAAAAAGTCATTTTGTCCGCAGCGTTTCTCAAAAACGCTTTAAGATAGAGGCTTGAAATTTTCAATGCTTATTATTTAATCGATTTACCTCTGTAATAAGGCTGGAAATGAAAATCTGTCACTTCCGGTCGAAACCGGAAGTGAAACAAATTTTTCGAAAAAATGAATTTTCTGATCAAATCAAAAATGAATATGTGATTTGTAGAGCTTAATAAGCTGAATCTAACACTGAAAGCCGTTTTTAAATCGGACGATGCATTACAGAGATATCTGGGTTTAAAAATTGATTTTTCCGGAAATTTTGATTCCACCTCCTTGGTTTAAAAAATAGCGTAATGTTTATAGTTAAGTTAACTCGTACCAAAAATAATTGTTAAGTTGTACTTAAACACAATTGGATTCTTTTTGTTAAGTCGTTCTTGAAATCAAATTGGTTTTTGTTAATTCGTACTTAAAATCATTCGGGTTTTGTTAAGTCGTACCAGGAATAATTCGATTTTTTTCATCACACTCTTTCAAATAATGTATAGAAATCCCTAATTACGTAATAAATGGGTGTGGCAATGAGTTTTCCAGATAGATATTGCTTCAATTAACAACTTTGCTTCTATAATGCATTACGAAATCTTAATCGTGTTTATTTTATTTGTAATAGACTTTACGAGTCTCTTGCCCCCCCCCCCCCCAAAAAAAAGGGGCCAGTCCCTTTTTCCCGATTTCTGTGAAAAGGTCTGAAGAATACTAACATTTTTTGTTCTTACACCCATCTAAAATTGTTGATCATTTTTGAGATACAAATGATTGAATATTTTAGGGGCCAGCCCTGTAGATCCCTAATGGAAACAGACATTGGTGTTTTGAATAGTAGAATCAAATTAAATCATTAATGCAAACATTTTCTCTTCTATGATGTATAATAAAATATGTCTCCTTTTCTAGATATATTGCGTCAAAGTTTAAATACTCTGGCCCCTAAAAATTCCTTATTACGTAATAAATGGGCGTGTCAGTAATTTTTTCTGATAGATATTGTAACGATCAACAACTTTGCTTCTATAATCGATTACAATATCTGTATCGTTTTTTAGTTATTTGTGATAGAGTTTACAAGTGTCTTGGCCCCTTAAAAAAAGGGGCCAGTCGTTTTTTCTTGACTTTGTTGGAAAGAACGTTTGATTATCTACTACTTTTGTTATATATGTTTTAACAAAATATTAACTGATAAAAAGATACAGATCAAAACGTATCAAAATTTTGAATGCAAATTTGTACCCAAATTTCGTACCCTAAGTAAGTTCCAAAGAATACAGCCACTGACATAAAACTTAATAGTGCCTAACTTCAAGCCATACTCTACATATCCTGAAAGTTTCAAAGTCATGTCTTTGACAGTTTCTGAGATCATCTCTGCACAAAATAGGTCGTAAAAATTACAAAATCGGCCGTAAATCGGCACCGGAAGTGACGACGTCAACAATTGCAAAAACATATGAAATTCCAGGCACGTTCCATCATCTGTGGGAAAATGGTTGAAATCGGTTGAATAATTTGCGAGAAATCGCGTGCACAAAATTTGGAAAAAAATAATAATAACTAGACACTTGTTGCAAAAGCAACAAAAAGGTCTTCCGTTTTGATATACATGTATCAATTTAACTGTAAGACACTGCTTCTCTCACATAGAAATAAAAAGTGGATATGATAATTATTGTGAATGATATATCCAGACGTTACTTACATGTAAAACAACGAAAATAAAAAAGAAATCCTTTTTGAAGTACTTTCTCTGACGACCGGAAGCAACGCCGATCTAAACAAAAATGTTAACCATTTGTACTATCATAAGTCAATCCTTCCTCAAAGTTTGGTTGTTTACGTCTCTGCCAAATCTAAGATCTCTTTGAAACAATAGTTTTTGTCTCGGGACCGGAAACAGACAAACGGAAGTGATTAATAAAAACAAGATCTGGCATTTCTCGTACATTCACTGTTTATTAGGCTAGATGAAACACCCAAGAAAGTCAATTAAACTTGTTAAAACATGATTTGTTTGAACCATTCCGGTAAGAACCGGAAGAGACAGTTGACAAAATTAAACCCGGTAAACACATTCCCAATCAAATTTCTATCAATCATGAAATCTTCGTGTCTCAATCACTTACAATGACAAAAATCTCGAGGATATAAAATTTGTAAAAAGGAAAGCTACATAGAGATATTTGAGATATCTCACTGGAAGTAAACTGTATTTGCTAATTTAACATTATATAGATGACATATATAATATTTGATACTGATATTTTCATTTAAAGTAAAATGAATAAAATATGAAAAAAAACTAATTTTTGAAGTGCTTCCGGTGACGACCGGAAGTTACGCCGAACAAAACAAAATAGTGTAAACGCATGTACATACATAGGTCTATCATCCCACAAAGTTTGATTTTTCAAGTCGTCACCGTTTTTGAGATCTCTAGGAATCAAGGTTTTTTGTCTCGGGACAGGAAACGGACAAACGGAAGTGAAAATAAAAGTTAATATTTCTTAACCATTAGACAACAGGACTTTATTGACTATCAATTAGTCTTGCTTTGTCAAACAAAACCAGTAAATCTCTTAAACAACATGGATTATTTGAACTCTTCCGGTGTGGACCGGAAGTGACGGTTGACAAATTAAAAACGGTTAAACACATCTTTTATCAAATGTCTATCATCCGTGTAAGTTTCGTGTCTTGGTCACTTACAGTTTATGAGATCTCGCTGTCATAATATTTGTTTTAAAGCCCCAGTTTTTCTCCCATGGGAGAAACTTTTTTCATCAGGGTCTGCTGTCAACAAAAGGTTACAATCCAGTCAGATTTATGACTCTGCAGTGATGCTCTGCCTAAAAGGCTACAGCATTACTGAATGAAATAACAAGAATATGTTGAAATTTATTCCCACTTGTGTCCAAGGTAAGGAACACTAAGTGGGTTTGGATACCTTGACCATACTAATTTTAAAACAACCTTGTCCGCAAAACCTTCAAGATATTAAAGATGTAAGTAAATAGTTCAGACTCGGACTCTGAGAGTGATAATGATGACTGAATGTTATCTAAATATGGTTTATTTGCTGTGATAAATAATTGCTATTGTTAATTAATTGTATTAATTTGAGAAATTTTACATAAAAAGTTAGCAATTGGTCATTATCAATGAAAGTCAGTGATATACCAGATGTGCTGAGCTGATGGCTCTGCAACTCAGCTGCTCTATATACAGCTGAATCTAATGCTAGGTGACAGATTCTGATAACAAACCAATTAAATTGAGTTTAAAACAAGCAGTGTGTGTCATACAGTGGCTGCATTAAATTCCCCCGAACTTGGGGCTTTAAAAAGACTACCTGAGATATTTGAGATATCTCACCGGAAGTAATATTTTTTTGTTTATTAATCATCGGATAGATGACATATGAAAGCGTTTATACTTATATATCAATTCTGTGTTAAACAAATAAAATGCGTAAAAACATAATTTTAGAAGTGCTTCCGGTGACGACCGGAAGTTACGACAAACAAAACAAAATAGTTTAAACACATCTACAGCTATAGGTCTATCATCCCTCAAAGTTTGGAGGTTCAAGTCTTTATCGTTTCTGAGATCTCATTGTCCATAGCTTTTTGTCGCGGGACAGGAAACGGGCTACAGGAAGTGAATTTTGACAAAATGAAAACAACGCCTAGAGATATTATCATTCTCTATTAGTCCTGAAAATTTCAAGAAAATCTATCCATCCATCTCTGAGAAATCTTGTGGACAAAAAAGGGGAAAAAAATATTAATAATAATAATAAAAAAAACACTAGATACGATCTCGTTACGAGTAACGAGTAGGTCTTCCGTTCAATTTTGTAAACGATTCGATTAAAATATCAAAGAAATTTCAGAATTTCCACTCAACCCCTCCCTTTCAGATAATGTATACGATTGTCAATATCCTTTCAAATGCTTAACAAAGAGTTTTGCTTTATCACATACAGCACATTAAAGATTTAATATTTTAGTCCCCTAATATCCCTAATGACGTCATCAGTGGGTGTGGCAATGGGTTTTACAAACTAATATTGTTACAATCAACAACTTTACTTCTATAATGGTTTACAAAATCCTAATCGTTTTTAAGGTATTTGTAAGAGTTGTTTTTAAGTTATTTGTAATAGAAATTACGAGTCTCTTGGCCCCTAATTAAAGGGGCCAGCCCCTTTTTTTTGATTTCTGTGAAAAGGTCTTAAGAATACAAACATTTTGTGCTCTTACACCCATCTTAAATTGTTGTTCATTTTTGAGATACAACTGTTTGAATATTTTAGGGGCCAGTCCTGTAGATCCCTAATGGGGACAGACATTGGTGTTGTGATGAATGGAATCGATTTAAATCATAAATGCAATCATTTTCTCTTCTATGATGTCTAACAAAATATGTCTCCTTTCCTAGATATATTTCGTCAAACTTTATGTACTTTGGCCTCTAAAAATCCCTTATTGCGTAATAAAGGGGCGTGGCAATGATTTTTTCTGATAGATATTGGTATTATCAACAACTTTGCTTCTATAATTGATACCAATATCTTTATCGTTTTTAAGTTATTTGTAATAGAAATTACGAGTCTCTTGGCCCCTGATGAAAGGGGCCAGCCCCTTTTTCTTGATTTCTTTGAAAAGGTCTTAAGAATACAAACATTTTTGCTCTTGCACCTATCTTAAATTGCTGTTCATGTTTGAGATACAAATGTTTGAATATTTTAGGGGCCAGCCCTGTAGATCCCTAATGCGGACAGACATTGGTGTTTTGATAAGTGGAATCGATTTAAATCATTAATGCAAACATTTTCTTCTCTATGATGTCTAACAAAATATGTCTACTTCTCTTGATATATTGCGTCAAAGTTTAAGTACTTTGGCCCCTAAAAATCCCTAATTACGTAATAAGTGGGCGTGGCAATGATATTTTCTAATAGATATTGGTACGATCAACAACTTTGCTTCTATAATGCATTACAAAATCTTTATCATTTTTAAGCTATTTGTTATAGAGTTTACGAGTGTCTTGGCCCCTAATTTAAGGGGCCAGCCCCTTTTTCTTAAATTGAATCGAAAGGTCTTATAAATTCTAACATTTTTTGTTCTGATATCTATTTAAAATTGTTCTTCATTTTTGAAATACAAATGTTTGAATATTTAAGGGGCCAGCCCTCTAGATCCTTAATGGGGACGGAAATTCGTGTTTTGATAAGTGGAATCGATTTAAATCATAAATTCAAACATTTTCTCTTCTATGATGTCTAACAAAATATTTTTGCTTCTCTAGTTATATTGCGTCAAAGTTTAAGTACTCTAGCCCCTAAAAATCCCTAATTACGTAATAAATGGGCGTGGCAATGATTTTTTCTAATAGATATTGGTACGATCAACAACTTTGCTTCTATAATGCATTACAAAATCATTATCGTTTTTAAGTTATTTGTAATAGAGTTTAAGAGTGCCGTGGCCCCTAAATAAAGGGGCCAGCCCCTTTTTCTTGATTTTGTTGGAAAGAACTTTTGATTATCTACCACTTTTGTTATACATGTCTTAACAAAATATCAACTGATAAAAAGATATAAATCAAAACGTGTGAAAATTTTGAATGAAAATTCGTACCCAATTTTCGTGCCCAGGCGAGCTCCAAGAAATGGCGCAACAGGCATTAAACAACTACATGTTGCACAACTTCAAACTATCGTCTACCTTTCCTGAAAATTTCATATTCATATCTCTTATGGTTTCCGAGTTTAGAGCTGCACAAAATGGGTCGTCGAAAATTACAAAATGGCCGATAATTCGGTACCGGAAGTGACTACGAGAAAATTAAGAAAAATGTATTAAGTTTAGATCACGCCAAAACATCTGTGAAAAAATGGTTGAGATCGGTCGAATAGATTTCGAGAAATCTCGTGCACAAAATTTGGAAAAAAATAATAATAATAAGAAACAGTACGAAAACAATAAGGTCTTCCGCTGGAAAGTCCGATTTGTTTTTTATTTTAAATGATACCATGGAATATCGATACAATTTCAAAATTAACACACCCATCCCCCCAACAATTTTTAAGGCAATGAATACAACTCCCTAATTACATTAAACATGGGCCTGACGATGACTTTTTCAAACCGATAATGTAGTTTTCAACAACTTTGATTCTATAATGCATTACAAAACATTTATCGTTTTCAAGTTATTCGTAATAGATTTTACGAGTCTCTTGGTCCCTAATTAAAGGGGCCAGCCCCTTTTCCTTGATTTTATTGGAAAGAATTGTTCATTCTCTACCACTTTTGTTATATATTATTTAACAAAATATCAACTGATAAAAAGATACAGATCAAAACGTATGAAAATTTTGAATAGAAATTTGTACCCATCTTTCGTGCCTAGGTGAGCTCACAGAAATGGCGCCACTGGCATAAAACAATATAATAGTGCACAACTTCAAACTATAGACTACCCATCCTGAAAATTTCATAGCCATATCTCTGATAGTTTCTGAGATCAGCTCTGCACAAAATAGGTCGTAAAAAACTACAAAATGGCCGATAAATCGGTACCGGAAGTGACAACAAAAAAATTTCAAAAATAAACAAAATTCAGATCATGCCTCATCATCTGTGAAAAAATGGTTGAAATCAGCTGAATAGTTTTGGAGATATCGCGTGCACAATATTTGGGGGAAAAATAATAATAACTAGAGCAAAGCTCGTTGCAAAGCAACGAGTGGGTCTTCCTTTAATGTCAAAAGTAAAGCTAAAAGTTCCTGTAAGAAGAAGAGTTCTTAAACCAATAACAGGAGACACTAAAACAAAAAGATTTTTAAAAATCGAATAATTCTTCGTACGAATTATCAAATTTCGAATGGTATTAAGTACGAATTAACAAAACTCTTCACGATTTCATGAACAACTTAGCAAAACAGATCCGAATGTGTTCAAGTACGAATTAGCAATTATTTTTTAGGTACGAGTTTATTTAACCAAGAACTGAACACTACTTTCTTAACCAAGAACACGGAATCAAAATTTCCGGAAAAATAAATTTTTAAAGTCCAATATCTCTATAATGTATCGTTCGATTTTAAAACGGCTTTCAGTGTTAGATTCAGCTTAATAAGCTCTACAATATAACCTCCCATCTGTAACCTTCAATACCACTCTGCAGTCAACACAACAGTCATAGTCAAAAGTTTCACAATTTACTTCTGCTTCTCAGGCACTCAACATTAGTGGCCTTCATATTGCATACCAATTCAAACAAAAGACACCCCTCTAACTAAAGATAATCATTAAAATTTATTTCATGAATCAGTACAACACTCATAAGCCTTTAAGTACAGTAACTCTCAATTTTACAAAATTGTTAACTGGTACTTTATTCGAAACTGTTCCTTGCTACCTTTTACCTAGTACATTATCATTTAATGAAAAAAAGTTTAGTCTTAGACTTAGAAAGCTAATGCAATTCTGAGAAAAAGTATATCCCATGTTCCAAATTCCATTGAGGTTTAAGAAAAATATGGCCATTGAAGTGAACCCACCAATTCAACTTTCCTCTATTCAACACAGCCATATTGGGTTCTCCATAGTAAAACATATTTGCCTAACCATTTAGAGGTCAATTGATTCTCAACCTCCTTCAATAAGAAACCTTTTACAATTCAACATACATCTACATGATATTATCATGATAAAAGCATCACATCACCTAGAAATGCCCTTACATGTACCCCCCACCCCCATCTTTTGATTTTCATAAAAAGTCATTGTTTGAAATCTGTTACCTAATTTTATGAAACTTGTGGCTATTTCTTTGGGTTCCTTTTCACACATATTTGAAATTAGTCATCAATGATACTAAATACTGATCTTTTTTTGTTTATTGAATGATTTGTAGCATTTTAATTAACAAATAGACATGTATTCCTGCATGTGAATTCTTTTTTCCATGAAAAAAAGTAAGCTAACAATCATATTTAGTGAATATTTAATCTATTCTGGTTTCTTGTCTCCTTTTAACTATGCTAAAACAGTAAGACCTACAAGTTCAACATCTGCCTTATATTAAAATGAAATTCAAACACACCTGGGTAGCTGGAGACGAGGGAGAATTCCATGAAAATATTTACACATTTTCATACATTTGTATGCATATATACATTATAAGGTAAAAATTTGTTGTTTCTTGTTCATTTCAAAAGTAATTATCATGGCAGATGTTCTTTCAAGGTCAAATGTACATTTACATATCCTACATGTAATCTTAATGGTAGCAATTGAAAAGAGTGGGGTGATTTTTCAATTATGTAAACACATCTAAATATCACTATAAAATTATAAAAAACAAAATAAAGGAAACATAATTGCATACTTTTATTGAAAAACAAATTTTCACAGCTAACAATTGTAAATTACTTTAAACAGCCTTAATTTTGTTTGTTATCAAACACAAACCACAACAAGGCATGATACTTTCTTAAAGTTCCATTACAGTAACTGTTCATGAATTATCCGATTTAATTTGAATTACCGGTAAATAGTCTGTAGAACACAAGAAATATGCATGTGGGTAGAGGTGACAGTTTACCTCAAAAGCTGAAAAGAATCAACAGGTAAAAACCATGTGGCCACCAATAGCTGAAATAAAAAAAAAATCAATAAGCTGTGTTAACATACATGTACCGGTACTAATAATAGCTGTGTTTACATTAACAAATGCATAGTATTTCTGGAAAAAATACACTGACCATGCAGTGTAATTAGTATAACATATCCCGATATATGACATTAGGTGGCACATGACAGTTTTTTTGATACATTTCATTTTAGCCGGGGGACATGTGTCTTCGGAACTCTGTAACTAGAATTTCCTCAGTTCCCATTCAGCACAAATACCTTTAATTCACTCTTTATAAGGCCAATCACCAATTTCTGTGAATAAAATTACAAGTCAAAACCTGTAAAATTTTCTACAAACTGGTTTTTATGAGATTTTGACCCTTTCATATTTTACTAATTTTTCATGATATTTCAGCTTTTAAGACCTCCCCCAGCCAATTCCCTGCAAAGGGTTGACCTTCCGTACCATGTGTATGTTGCACCATCACATGTCAGAAATTTACCGGTGTATAGTTTATAATGTCCCATCCACCTACTTTTCGTGTTATTTACCCTCCCGTCTGTAATTTGCATTTTCACTGTCTAAAGTCAACGCAACAGTCATTATAGCCGCAGGTTTCGCATTTTACTTCTGAATCTCATGTACCTAACATATGGGGCCTACATATTGCATATCAATTTCAACAAGAGACATCCCTCTAACTAATGATAATCATTAAAAATCAGTTCATGAATCTTAGCAACACTCATAAGCCTTCAAGTACAGCAATTCTCAATTTTACAAAAATATTGACGGGTATTTTATACGAAACTGTCCCTTGCTACCTTAACACTAATAATATTTATAATAGTCACTACAAAAACAAAAATTTGCATATCAAGTCTTAATATAGCATTTAAAAATTTTCTTAGGCAAAGACACATATCAAATTAAGAGAGAGAGAGAGAGAGAGAGAGAGAGAGAGAGAGAGAGAGAGAGAGAGAGAGAGAGAGAGAGAGAGAGAGAGTTTGTTTCACATAGTGAAACAGTCAATATTTTGTGCTATAGTCTCGCTTGTTTGTCATCAGATTTTATTCAAATTTTCAGGGTTTATTGGAAATGACAATAGCTTACTATAGCACAAAATATTGTGAAATCGCTATTTCCGGTTTTGAGTTATTCCCCTTTGAATATTTTTTTAGTGGGTCTCGTGTACCTGCAAAGGCTCTGAGTTGATCCGTAGCAAGTACTTTTAATTTATAAATCTTTAATGTAGACACCTTGAACGTTGTCCTCCTAGTTTTTACATGTTTGATTAACCCACGTATACTCCTTAAAAAATTACATCGAAATTTGTGTTTCAAAAAATGTTAAATTTTGCTTATATCTTTGCTTAATAACTTTTTAGTTGTAAATTTTTTCTAGACACATATAGAACAAAAGTTGTGCAGAATATTAAGAGCTTTCATTTGATACCATAAAAAAGGGGCTAGCCCCTAAAATGAGGGGTCTAGATCCCTTAAAAGTCTTTGCTAAATAACTCTAAAACGGTAAATTTTTCGATATGGGCGTCGCTGCAAAAAATGTTGTTTGTGACTTTATTGAGCTCATTAAACTGTTTTTGTGTTCGGGTATTGCATAATATGAGGGTAAATAGTAATACGCGTTGACCAGTACTCGCGACAATTTGGCCAAGTTAACGAAACTCTCCCTCGCCCGCGGCCGAGAAAATCGGTCACCATGGTCGCGGCTGGGCTACCTAGCGGTCAGCGGTTATCTAATACACGAGAGTTGTGTCTCTCATATATGAGTTTATTTAGCCGCGAACTCAAGAATTGTTTTAGTTTTGATTACACATAAAAGTTTATAGACTAAACGATTGGGTATTAATTAAGAAATTGTTCAGTTAATTAATAAAAGCGATGTCATTCTCAATCTAAAGCAATATCAGACATAGATCAATTGTGGGTTTTAAGTTAAAAAAAAAGAAAATTCTATTTGATAGAATATGGTTATTATACTGCAAACTTTTCAAATCTTCCTGGGTTCTGAGCTGTGCGTGTCTGTGCTTTGTACCTTAACGTAATCTATCCTTCGTCCACGGCCGAGGAGATCAGCCACGGCTGCACTACCTAGCGGTAAGCGGTTATCTAATACACAAGATTCGCACACCGCGACGCACATGAATATGAACGTGTTTGAGTTTATATAGCCGTAAATACAAGAACTGTTTTAATTTTATGTTATAAAAGTTTGTCCATCTTGTATTTATTTAATTAAACATTTGACTGTAAATGAATATTAATGATCGATATTACTCCAAATCGGAAACATCGTCAGACATAAATTAATGGTTGGTCTGTATATCTAAAAAAATTAAATCCCCCCCCCCCAAATATTAAATGATGATTATCCCTCACACATGACCGAGGAGATCCAGCGCTAGTGAACAAGTGATCCGCAGTCGGCTCGTGTTCTTCTACATGTACCTTATCACGCGTTCATGTTTCATATTTTGCACGGACAGAACTATATTTTATTATGTTTTCAACTGTTACATGTATATAGGTTTAAGATGAAAAGATAAATTTATTTTACTTGTACAGTTGATTAAGCATTGATTTAATTATACGATAGCGTACAAGGTAGTTTAAAAATCAAATCAAATTATAATCAAAGTTCTATGTTACATGTTTGCGGTAGGTGCTAGCACGATAAAAGAATGTCCTCAATTTTCCTGAATTGAGGCATTTGATTATTTTAAAGAATATTCACATGAGTTTTAAACAACTTAAGATTAGATTCTATCGGTCACCTATTAATCACTCTGTAGTTTTTCTTATACATGGTTGTTCGTTTCAGTGTGGAAGCGAACTCATTGCTGCGGCCCCCCCCCCTTCCTCCCGCCCCGCTGACAAGTACTCGCGCTGGATTTTTTTTAAATTGGCGAAAAGATATCCAGATCTGTCGAAAATCATTTTTGGTGACTTCTTCTTATGTGTAACATTTTCTATTCAACATGTTTTTACTTTCCCACCCGTTTGTTTATTCGGTCAGTCTGTGTTAATTCAAACGCCACGTGCGACCGAAAATCTTGTGTCGCTTTAGCGCACACAACTCAGAACATATGTAATTGAGTAACAGTTGGAAGGGTGCTTTTATAAACAATAAGACTTTTATTTGAAGTCAATCATCTTCACATTAAAGATGTGAAATCGTAACCTGAGAATGTGGCTAATAAATTAACCTGTTGAACACGCTAAACTTCTATAGTTACATGTATGAACAGAATAATTCATAATATATTATAATTGGAACTTGGAAGTCAAAGGAAATTTTGTTCTTGGGAAATACGACTACATTATGCAATGCAGTCGATCGCCATAGAAATCATCAAAGTACTGCAAATGTCGACAGACTTCTTATTTCTTTAAAAGACCATGATTGTTCACTTGACTTGCAGACTATAATATAGCGAAATATTTGCCTCCCAAAAATATATGCGCTTCACAAAGTTACACTTAAGTGCGTTATTGGGGATTTTATTTATTGCTAATTGTATGAAAATTGATAAAAAAAAAACCCTTTTAATTGAAGTTGTGTACTATGAGGTTGTAATGCAACTTAATTTACTTACAAGGTTAGCTACAGCCAGTGGAATACTAATTTTAGGTGAACAATGAGTACCCAATATATTAGAATACAAGATAAATAGTTTCCAGAACTATAATACTATACATGTGTATATGAAGGTTGCACCCTCATTTGTATGGCTGTAGGTGAGGAGGTAAAGGTGTATCGATGTACATACAGTGTATGACTGCACATACGGATTCCGGACCGTGGTACTGACGATACTCATGATAGTCTATTAATACATCAATGCGCAGTTTGATCTAGAAACTGACCAGTTTCATAACTTCTTCGAATCTATCTAACACGGACTGTCTAATTCCTTCCCAGAATTCCAATTTACGCAAGCGCAATTGAAGTTTTTTTCAATTAAATTAGTCAACCCACTGACATAAAAATAAGGATTTTGCACATTATTATATCGTCGAGAGAAGTAATATTCATTTCTGTTAATAAGGTTATTTAATTCACGTTACATAGCGGTGTCTCTATGAAACAGCACGTGTAAAATTTAGATGGTCGCTTTTGCATAAATTCTCCCGCTGATCTTTTTTTTCTAGCTATTTATATATTATTTTGAATGTCCAAGTCTACTCGTATCATATATATAATAACAATGCTTGCTACCCTTTGAAAATTTAACTCGCCGTTAATTATATAAACATCTCATGTTTTAAAGAATTTATGAAACGATTACACAAACTGTGTTCGACAAATAGTTTTCCTAAAACATTTTCTTCCTTTCTTTTTTAAAACACGTTTTATATACAGGCTTTCAAATACAGCACGTTTTTATAACAAAAGCAGAACTGAAAGTTTAGTCATTATAATCGTTTGACACCATATCACATATATCTTCAACCCGCAGCAACAACGGAAGATCTACTCGTGTTTTAAAAACAATACTATGTTTAGTATGTATAAAATTCCATAAACAATTTTACGAAGCTTTGGACTTTGGTTGCACATTGAAAAAATGAGGGATTGGGCGATAATACATGCTCATTTTGAAATTTAAAGCATTGTTGATTTCTTTTACTAGATAGAGACATGCACAAAATGATGTTGCTCTGTGATGCTTTGCCAAGATTTAAAGCATTTGAGAGAGAGAGAGAGAGAGAGAGAGAGAGAGAGAGAGAGAGAGAGAGAGAGAGAGAGAGAGATTGCTCACCACTGTCCAGCAGTAAAAATTATACGTATACATTTGTCATACTGTAAAAATTGTTTACAATGTAGATGTGTTATGCATGTAAAGTTTACCTAAATTGAATCAATAAAATTCAATATATATTAAAGATAAACTAATCTCAAAGAAATTACAATGGTTCTGTGAAATAATCAAATCTTGAGAAGAATGTTTTATAGATATCAGGGAACATTAACCTAAAATCTGAACTTGAAGTTCTTTTCATGCTCTTTTTACATGCATGCTCTTTCACAGGTGATAACCATATATAATGGCGAGCTACATGAAATGTCTAATTTTAACTATAGATTGAATATTTACAATGTCAAATATATTTATTTGATTAAGCACAAGCCTGTCTGAGTTTTTTAATTCATTAATTATTGAAGGCGATATGGTAAAGATCTGCTATATTCAAGTATTTAGGGTAAAGTTATCATCATGCAAACATGCACTCTAATTACAACATTCTACTCTTGTGTACCTTAGGACCCCCACCCCTTTTGATTGCACTGTTTTACAGTGTGTGGTGTGTTGTTCAATACAAAATAAGACATACATATACATAATAATAAATAGAATTTCAAAAGAGTGGTGTGCAAAACATACACGTGAAAATACACTGGACAGATAATATTCCGAGATTCCTCTGACTCAAACGCCCGCTTTTATTTTGTTACGCTCGTCAAAAGCGGAGGTTAGAGTCAGAGGAATCTCGGATTAGATTGAAAAGTGCAAATACTTTGAAAACAAAAAGTCAATACGACATATCCTGTATTGAAACATACCTTTATAATCTCTCATAAGGTAGTTGAGCTGAAATTTCCAATATCGACGTCTTGCAGGCCATGCTTCTTTTAAAAATGTTGACACACCGCTATCAGCTGTTGTTCGCGGTCAAAACATGGCGAGTTGACATGGAGAATCGTACGATAATTATTTTGATTAAAACTAATAAGACTAATAAAAACTAACAACGTAATTATCGATCGAATAAACGAAATCGTGTCGATAAACACTCTGATTAACATTTTAAAAAAAAGGGGTTCGGTGTTATGACCTGCACGAATTGTTTTCAGCAGGAGTTACCTTCAGTGTGAATTTTGCACTACTTCTTAAACCAATAACACGGAAACAAAATTTCCGGAAAAATCAATATTTAAACCCCGATATCTCTGCAATGCATCATCTGATTTTAAAACGAATTTCAGTTTTGTATTAAGCTTTGCAAACTCTACAATACGCATATAATTTTGTGCTTTTTATATAGATTTAGGATCAGTACGAATTGTTTTCAGTAGAAGTTACTTTCAGTATGAATTTTGCACTATTTTTAAAACCAAAAACAAGGAATCAAAATTTCCGGACAAATCAGTTTTTAAACCCTGATATCTCCGTAATACATCCTCCGATTTTCAAACGGTTTTCAGCATCAAATATACATTAAAAGGCTCTACAAAATGCATATACGTTTTTTATTTGATCAAAAAATTCAAATTTTCGAAAAATTAGATTCACTTCCGGTTTGGACCGGAAGTGACATATTTTCATTTCCAGCATTATTGCTCAGGTAAATTGACCAATTCATAACCACGGAAAATTTCAAGCCTCTATATTAAAGCGTTTTTGAGAAATGTCGCGGACAAAATGACTTTTTTAAATTTAAAAAACGACGTAACGTAAAAACGGAAGTGACGTTGTCATTGAAACTTTAACATCTTTGAGAGACAAAAGTTGCACATAATCTCTGAAAGTTTAATTAAAATCGGTTGAAAATTGTTTGAGTTATGAAGCCGAAAAGGAGTCAGAAAAAAAAAGAAAGAAAAAAAACTAGAGCAAAGCTCGTTGCAAAGCAACGAGTGGGTTTTCCGTTAATGTCGAAAGTAACGCTAGAAGTACCTCTAAGAAGCAGAGTTCTTAATCTAGTAACAAAAGTAACTTAAGTACAAAAAGATAAAAAAAAAATCGAATGATTCATGGTACGACTTAACAAAATCCGAATGGTATTAAGTATGAATTAACAAAAAACCTTTACCATTTCAAGAACGACTTAACAAAATAATCCGAATGTGTTTAAGTACGACTTAACAAATTCAAATAAACTACATTTAAGGTACAAGTTAACTTTACCTTGAACTAATATCTATTTTCTTAATCCAGAATACAAAATTAAAATTTCTGTAAAAATCATTTTTTAATGCTTATATCCCGCATTCAATCGTCAGAATAAGAAGTGGATTTCAGTTTTGAATTGAGGTTGATAAGCTCCTTTAGCATTTATGATTAAGGGTGTTGTTTACTCAGGGTTTGAGTTCTCAAATCCGGATTGTTAAAAAGTACAATTTCATAAGTAACATTTGTTTTAAATACAAAAAGTATTTATGAAATGAATTATTATTGACATAACAATCGATATTTTTACTCAATTGTGGAATTAGGCTCTGACAAAGTTTGACTTTTAGCAAAACAGAGAAAATTCGGACTAAATTATTCAGATTTTTTTTTCCACTGAAATATTTTTGGTAGTACTGTAATATTTAAAGTTAAGATTTTATTTGTTAGTCAACATAATTTTGCATATTTTCTGTTGGTTTTATCTTGCTTTTTCGTTTAGATAATCGTATGGCACACACTACATAAATATAGAAAAATGCTTAAAAATGATAAAAGACACCATATCTCCAAATTTTGATCATTGACCTCAAATAAATTTTATGCCAACAGAGAAAGGTCAATATACTTAGTTTAATACTATAAATGCTTTACCATTATCATCATTCAGCTTTTTGTTATATTGAATCAAAAATGGGTAGTAATTTGAAAACTGATAGAGGAAATTCGGACTAGAATATCTATAAAAATTGTTATTGAAAACTTAATGCTTTGTGTCTATTTAATGTCACTACCATTCATGAACTGTATTTTATTTGTTAAAGAGATAAGCAATTTGTATTATTTTCACAATTAAGAAAATCTCAATCATAGTGTAAAATTGTTATGGACTTTTCTTAAATTTTCAAAAAATATTCAATGGCTATTTACTCAAAAAGTAGCTCATTGACATTTCTTTTCGAAAGTGAAGAATAACACTTCCACGTAAGGTCTACAACACACAATAGTTGGTTTTTCATGATCATCAGTGGTATTTTTTTTCATTCTGAGTAAACTTCATCCTTAATGTAGGTTTATATCCTGTATGTACACAATTGTTAAGGGTCTTTTTAAGAACTGCAATGCTGAATGTGATATGACTATAAAATCATCCTGTTAGAAAAGGGACTTGATTATAAATATAAGAATATCCAGGGGGAAACAGATTTTTTCTGTATAGAATCTACATGTTTTATACCACATTGTCCAGATATGTTGTATTATGACTGATTTTATCATGCCTATTGTTGCACAGGTGAGTGATGTGGCCCGTGGGCCTCTTATTTAATTTCCTGCTAAATAACTAAGTTACTAAATAAGTTATCTTTAGTTTTATTTTTTAAGACAAACATGTTACTTTGTTGAGGGGGTACAAATTATTGACTTAAAGACAAAAAAATTGAATTCTTTATTCTATGTACACACACATAACACAATCTCTGGAGATATGTAAGCACAGGAATAATCAAAGTACTGAAGTACTGACGGGAGTTGATTTTATCGATTATCATTTATTTTAAAATCAACTTATCTTGCATGGCAATTAGTTTCTAGTCTGTACTTGAATTACGCACTTTTTTATTATGTGGATTTCCGACAAGAATTTCGAGAAACCTCATATGAATCATGTTGTGTAATATTTAAAGATAGATTTCAAACTATGAATATTAAAGTAATCGAAGCAATTCTAAAAATTGTATGGATCCAAGCACTATTGATATCGAACTCTAATCTCGTTCAACCAGACGCTCGACTGTCTCCGTTCATCTCCGACAAGCAAGAGAGCATCTCTGCTTGTCGCAGATTTACGGAGACAGCCGAGCGTTTGGTTGAACGAGGCTATATTAAACTCTGGTGTAGGAATACATGAGACTATAAAAATATCTTAGTTGTTCGTATTATATAAAATCTGACTATTTTCAAAGTGTTTATTGATTAGTTTCCTTGAAAAACAATGCTTCAGCATACATAACATCGAATTTTTCTATTATTTTCAAGAACTAAGTCTTGTCAGCGGTGATAATTTGTGCTTAGGTCCAAACACTGTTTCACTTTCGGTTTGCAAGAGTAACTGCATTGGAGAGTTGATTTAAATCAACTCCCAAAAATATCTGAAGTTAATACATATATTATACTAAATGCGTGATTGTCATTTGAAACATACTAGTGATAGGGTTGTGGCAACTTGTGGGCATATGCCTCAGTTTATTCCCCAAGGTTCTTTAAGGAAGACCAGATACGTAATTTGTTGACCACTTAGCTTTTTAAACACAGTTTGATTTTTCATTACTTCTGAAGAATTTTTACGATCGTTCTGCTTTGTTACTGGCACTACTAAGTAAGTTAACGGTTAGGCAAAACTAGGCAATTCTGTATTTGGGTATGTAAATATTGAAGAAAAGAACATTTGTCAATGCGAATATGCATGTAAAGATAAACATACCTTTTTGCACTAGTCCTATTAGATCAAATTGCGTCATGAAATAAGCATGCACTTAGGTTATTACGGCTTGAAACCCTCATACACCCGTCATTTTTGCAAACAGCGACAGAGAATGGTATGATTTTGTAGAATTTAATTCTTAATGCATAGGCGTCGGAACCGGGGGGGGGGGGGGGGGCTTAGCCCCCCCCCCCCACTTTTTTTTTAAAAAAAAGTTAGACCTAACCATTGAGCACAAAGCAGAATAGAGGGTTCAGCCCCCCACTTTTTTTCGCCGGAGAAGTAATTGTTCCTTAATGTACCTTTGAAAGATTGAGAAGATGGAGTCAAAGGCATAATAGCCCCCCCCCCCCAACCCCCCCGGATTAGGAATTTCCTAATTTTTGAAAAAAAGAAAAATTTGGTAGGTAAGATTTTTTTTTATTGGAACTATATGTATTTTCTCTCAATATTTCTGAGGATCAGTCTAGCCCCCCCCCCCCCCACTTTTAATTTGCTTCCAACGCCAGTGTAATGAATAAAATTATGAATGTTCGATTTGATTTAGAAATCTGCTATTCTGATCCAAATGCAATTCTTTACAAAAAGACGACGTTTGTTATCATCCCTGAGTGAATGGGATCTGACAATTTCTATTCTTATGGATATTCTAGGCTGTTTGCACGCGCAATGCTGATAAATTTCCGAATAATTTGAGAAACGAAAACTTTTTTTTCTTCAATTCTGTTTCTATAATTATGTGTTTACCCAAATTAAATGTATCTGGAGTTGTTTGGCATGTCACCTGTAGCCGTCCAATAAGTAAAAACTTTTTGGACAGCTACAGGTAACGTTTTGGGGAAGGTGAACAAATAGAAGAAATTTATCGGCCTTGGTTTTACAAAAGATGGCGTCACAAAAATGTTTTAAGATATATATATATATGCTGAATACCGATGTTTAATAAAAAAAAAAATTGAGGTTATATTTTGATATAATTGTGAAGATTGATAAGTTTTTTGATTGGTGTATATATTAGCTCATCATCTGAAAACATGTAAAAAGAGGTACCCGTCTGATGCGACTACAATCATGGATACCTGTAGTGTCGGTAGCCTGAGTTGGTTTTGGGAGAAATGGATAAATTAATAAACACAGAAATTCATTGAAAACTTTTACTAATAATGATGAGTAATATGCGTGTTTTTTTCTTTACAGAAAATGAAGCAAACACAAAACCACCATTTAAAAGAAGTCAATCAGTTAATGTATCAGAGCAAGATATAAAACCTGTTAATGTCAAGGGCCACATTTCGCATCTATACTTGAGTACGACAGGTGAAATCTGTGCGAGCAATGACCGTGGTAAAGTTGGATTCATTGATCCTAGTGGTGATGATAAAAAATCGATAGAAACTTGTTCCACATGTTCCGGACATTTCACTCTAGCTACCGTCGATGATGAGGAAGGCGAACATATTTATTGGGTTCATAATGAAAAAAAAGTTGTTAAAAAAGACGATAAGATTGAACATGAAACACGCACTGGTAAATGGTCACCAGTAAGTATATTTTTTTCGGCTGAAGACAAGTTATTCCATATCGGGATAGTGAAGGATAATGATGCAAAGATTACTAGATATAATACAAATTGGAGAAAAAAAGATGATATTCATAGATACAAAGCAGAAGAAAACGAAAGCAGAAATCTTTTTCGATATCCTGCATACTTGGTAAAAAATATCAATGGCGATTTATGGGTTTCAGACAACAATAAGCGCGTTGTTGTTGTAGACAAAAATAATAAATTCCGATTTAATTACACAGGATCTCACCAAAACGGATTCAACCCTCACGGAATATCCGCCGATAGAAAGGGTTGTATTCTTGTTGTTGATTCTAGTTCACGTTGTATCCATATCATTAATCAAGAAGGAGATTTCCAGCGTTACATAAAAATGTCTGAGCATTTGAGAGAGCCTAGAGGACTCTGCATAGACAAAAGTGGAAAATGCTGTGTAGGATCCTATGGAACTATATTGGTGTACAATTACACATCGGACGACACACAAACAACAACAGCAACAACAGCAACAACAGAATCAAAGATGTAAAATTCAAAGATGACAATATGAACTGAATATGATGTAAAGTCGCATAGACAAGGCACATAGCAACAAGATGGTATTGCCCCACCCGCACGATTAATTATATGGAAACTTATTTGAAAATTCAGTTTTCATATTTTTTTTTTCTAAACAAATTGGCTCCTTCACTTATGATTAGGATCTTGAGGGTTGGTGAACTTGGCGGTGTTTTTGTCAAGATGTTGGGATATGTCTGTCATCCTTTCAAAAACAACCTGGTTGAATTACGGTTTCATATCGAACAATGTCATAGTGGCATCATCAAAGTGAAACAATATTTCTTCCTCATGCATTATCTTCCAATTTGAAAGCCAACTATGTTCAAGGTGTTCATCGACGTTTGGTGTTGTCGTATCAAGATTTTGAAAGAAAAAAAAAACAAACATATTTTCGGCACACTAATTCTTTAACTTTTACCTAAAATAGTAATTTCTTCCTCGTTGCATCTACATGATATTTCATATTTGTTCTGCAGTTTGTTAAAACTTACGTCTCCCACAACTTTTTTTCTTTAACTTTTACCTTAAATGATAATTTTTTCCTCGTTGTATCTACATGATATTTTTATATTTGTTATGCCATTTGTTTAAACTTACGTCTCCCTCAAATTTTTTAAGGTTTTTATTCTAAATCTTTTCTTCTGCTAAGTTTAATTTTAAATACCTTGCTGACATATTTCTACCATAATTTGCATCAAATAATAACTATTTAATAGTTCAGAACACGTAGAAATATTTGCATGTTTTGTTATTTTTTTTTGTCTTGTTTTTGTTATTGTGTGTGTGTGTGTGTGTGTTGTTGTTGTTTTTTTTGTTTTTGTTTTGTTATTGTTTTCGGGGTTTTTTTTTTGTTTGTTTATGGTTTGATAAACGCTTTCCGGGTCCCCACCAAAGGGAAGTTTTATCTATATTATTTATAAATTGTTTTTATTTATAAAAACCTGGAGGACCAATTTAGTGTTGAATTTAAAACTTTCATACAACAATCATGGAAAAGATTTTTGGACGACTGTTTTATCATTTGGACTAAAACCAAGGATGAATTAAATAAGTTTTACAATATTTTAAACAATTTGAACAACCATTTGAAATTTACAATGGACTGTAGCGAACAAAAACTCCCATTTCTTGATGTTATGATCATAAAAAGAGTGGACATAATTATTACTGATATATATTATAAACCTACGGACACCAAACAATACCTTGTTTATGATTCATGCCATCCAAAACACATTAAGAACAACATACCTTATAATTTAGCCAGGCGCCTTTGTACTATAATATCGGACAAAAATCTTCTAAATTCCAGACTAAGTGAACTACGCTACCTGCTACAACAATGGAACTACCCCAAATCATTAGTTGAACATGGAATCAAAAAAGCCACATGCCATGATAGAAATGAGCTACTACAGATAAAAGATAAATCAGAAAAATGTGTTATTCCATACGTCTCAACACACAACCCGAAAAATAAAGAGTTTTACCAAATTATAAAAAGCAACCTTCAACTTTTAGAACGTGATAAAAAATGAATGAAGTCTTAAGCAAATTTCAGATCATTAAAAGTAAACGACAAAGTCCGTCTCTGAAAAAGATTTTAACCCGTGCCAAATTTGAAAATATCGAAGAAACACCAGCCGTCCGTAAATGCCAGAAGCCAAGATGTGCAACCTGCCCTTACCTACAAGAAGGCCACCAATTCAAGTTCAAAAATGGCAGAAATGTTAATATACATTCCTCTATTACATGTGAAAGTTCCAATTTAATCTACGTTATTACATGTGCAGGATGTGGAGGAAACTATATTGGACAAACTGGGGATACCCTCAGACATCGAATGACCGTCCACCGACAACAAATTCGTGAAACAAAATACCAGTGCACGGCTGTTAGCGGACATCTCAGAAACTGTGCCAAAAACATTTTTTCGAACTTTACAGTGTGTCCTATCTATAAATTTTGTAAAACAACAACCGAAAAAGAACGTGAAACAAAAGAAAAACATTTCGTTTCATTATATGAACCAAAACTGAATGCATTATAATTATGAATGTTTGAATATATTTTATGTTTTTCTTGTACAATTATAGAATATTTGAATATATTATATGTTTTCCCCGTACTATTACAAAACGCTTATACTATGACGTCATAATGAACTATGAAAAGCACAACACAATACTTGATGTTATATGACGTCACAATGATCTTTTGAAATGTATGTACTTATGTATCTATGGTGATTGTTCAAAACTCCTGAAGATTATAATGAAACCGGAAGAGTTTTGAATCGGTATTCTGTTATTTTTTAATAATTTAATTCTGATTGTAACGCCTCATTTGATTGGATAAACCAATTCATCTATATCGTATAACATAACTTGCCTACGTCACAATAACACGCGCGAGCGAAACGTATAAATCCGCTTGATGTAACGAATAAATTTTGTACAAATTAACATATTTTAACTAATTAATGGGCCTTATTATCTAATTTAAATAGTTGAAATTAGATTATAAGGAATAAATTTAATTTCTACCTATGTTATACGAGTATAACACAAATCGGAACAGTTTACGCTTTTTTATAAACCGCTTCGCAGTTTATAAAGCGTAAACTGCCCCAAGTTATGTTATATAATATCGTATAACATAGGTAGAAATTAAATTCATTCCTTAATTATTTATTACTTATGTGGATTAACTTTACTCATTTTGGATTTTATATATATATATATATATATATATATATATATATATATATATATATATATATATATATATATATATATATATATATATATATAATCCAAAATGAGTAAAGTTAATCCACACAAGTATTCAATAATAAAAAATAACAGAAAGCCGAATCAAAACTCTACCGGTTTCATTATAATCTTCAGGAGTTTCTGAAGATTATAAAGAAACCGGTAGAGTTTTGATTCGGCTTTCTGTTATTTTTTATTATATATATATATATATATAAATATATATATATATATATATATATATATATATATATATATATATATATATATATATATATATATATATATATATATATATATATATCAAGCAGTGCGGATAACTTGAATACCGCGCGTTAGCGTGGTATGATAATTTGTCTGCACTGCATTGGTGTGTCATAGGACCGACGACATCCAAAAATAAGCATTCAATGCTTATATTTATATTCATACTGAAGTCTATTTGTATGAAATATATGCTGTAATATATAATATATGATATATAATGCTGTAAAGCTATTCTATACGCTCTTAGTCATGGATATGAAATATACTTGGAACAGCCATTTTAACATCTTATTTAGTTAGCGCTCGCGACTAAAAATATAGTACCAGAAACTTTGTTGAGAAAATTCTTTTTTATTAAGAAGTAAATATGATTTAATGATTATTTTCAAAAGTACATATCAAATTGGTTATGTAAGGTAGAGCGTTCCATTTAAACTTACAAAAATATATATACTAAAAAGACGTGATTACGTTTATTTTTGTGTTCATGGCCCCTAGTGAACTCGTTTTGTTATGGATTACAGGATAAGAGTGGTAAAATTGGTGTGAAAATTCATATTTTATTCATATTTCAATCAGTCCTTTTCTGCCTTTTAATCAAGTTTTGTTGTTGATTAGAATATGATAGATATCATTATTATTACACTCTTAACATTATTACTTATTAGGTTAGTTACTGACTCGCTACGGAAATATATTGGGTTGATCAATCTCATAGATGGCGAGGCGAAGCCGAGCCTTCTTTGAGATTTATCAGCCCAATATTTTTCCGTAGTGAGTCAGTAACTAACCTAATAAGTGTTTTGTTTTCTCGAGGACTTTCAAGCAACATATGCCATGTACAAGATGCCTTACATCTCGTCCAATTTAACTCATTTAAACTCTTCAAAATTTTCAATCTCACCTTTCAAATACTCTTTCAAAATCTTTCCTTCACCCATGTTTACTTACAATGTTTTGTTGCTATTCAATTTTAAATGTTTTCTCCCTTTCCTCTGCAGAGATTTGAGCAAAAAAAAGTTAGACCTAACCATTGAGCACAAAGCAGAATGGAGGGTTCAGCCCCCACTTATTTTGCCGGAGATATAATTGTTCCTTAATGTACCTTTGAAAGATTGAGAAGATTGAGTCAAAGGCATAATAGCCCCCCCCCTAACACCCCCCCCCCCGGATTAGGAATTTTCTGATTTTTGAAAAAAAGAAAAATTTGGTAGGTAAGATTTTTTTTATTGGAACTATATGTATTTTCTCTCAATATTTCTGAGGATCAGTCTAGCCCCCCCCCCCCCACTTTTAATTTGCTTCCGACGCCAGTGTAATGAATAAAATTATGAATGTTCGATTTGATTTAGAAATCTGCTATTCTGATCCAAATGCAATTCTATACAAAAAGACGACGTTTGTTATCATCCCTGAGTGAATGGGATCTGACAATTTCTATTCTTATGGATATTCTAGGCTGTTTGCACGCGCAATGCTGATAAATTTCCAAATAATTTGAGAAACAAAAACTTTTTTTTCTTCAATTCTGTTTCTATAATTATGTGTTTACCCAAATTAAATGTATCTGGAGTTGTTTGGCATGTCATCTGTAGCCGTCCAATAAGTAAAAACTTTTTGGACAGCTACAGGTAACGTTTTGGGGAAGGTGAACAAATAGAAGAAATTTATCGGCCTTGGTTTTACAAAAGATGGCGTCACAAAAATGTTTTAAGATATATATATATATATATATATATATATATATATATATATATATATATATATATATATATATATATGCTGAATACCGATGTTTAATAAAAAATAAATTGATGTTATATTTTGATATAATTGTGAAGATTGATAAGTTTTTTGATTGGTGTATATATTAGCTCATCATCTGAAAACATGTAAAAAGAGGTACCCTTCTGATGCGACTACAATCATGGATACCTGTAGTGTCGGTAGCCTGAGTTGGTTTTGGGAGAAATGGATAAATTAATAAACACAGAAATTCATTGAAAACTTTTACTAATAATGATGAGTAATATGCGTGTTTTTTCTTTACAGAAAATGAAGCAAACACAAAACCACCATTTAAAAGAAGTCAATCAGTTAATGTACCAGAGCAAGATATAAAACCTGTTAATGTCAAGGGCCACATTTCGCATCTATACTTGAGTACGACAGGTGAAATCTGTGCGAGCAATGACCGTGGTAAAGTTGGATTCATTGATCCTAGTGGTGATGATAAAAAATCGATAGAAACTTGTTCCACATGTTCCGGACATTTCACTCTAGCTACCGTCGATGATGAGGAAGGCGAACATATTTATTGGGTTCATAATGAAAAAAACGTTGTTAAAAAAGACGATAAAATTAAACATGAAACACGCACTGGTAAATGGTCACCAGTAAGTATATTTTTTTTCGGCTGAAGACAAGTTATTCCATATCGGGATAGTGAAGGATAATGATGCAAAGATTACTAGATATAATACAAATTGGAGAAAAAAAGATGATATTCATAGATACAAAGCAGAAGAAAACGAAAGCAGAAATCTTTTTCGATATCCTGCATACTTGGTAAAAAATATCAATGGCGATTTATGGGTTTCAGACAACAATCAGCGCGTTGTTGTAGACAAAAATAATAAATTCCGATTTAATTACACAGGATCTGACCAAAACGGATTCACCCCTTACGGAATATCCACCGATAGAAAGGGTTGTATTCTTGTTGCTGATTCTAGTACAAGTTGTGTCCATATTATTAATCAAGAAGGAGATTTCCAGCGTTACATAAAAATGTCTGAGCATTTGAGAGAGCCTAGAGGACTCTGCATAGACAAAAGTGGAAAATGCTGTGTAGGATCCTATGGAACTATATTGGTGTACAATTACACATCGGACGACACACAAACAACAACATCAACAACAGAATCAGAGATGTAAAATTCAAAGATGACAATATGAACTGAATATGATGTAAAGTCGCATATACAAGGCACATAGCAACAAGATGGTATTCCCCCACCCGCACGATATATGGAAACTTATTAGAAAATTAAGTTTTCATATATTTTTTTTCTAAACAAATTGGCTCCTTCACTTATGATTAGGATCTTGAGGGTTGTTGAACTTGGCGGTGTTTTTGTCAAGATGTTGGGATATGTCTGTCATTCTTTCAAAAACAACCTGGTTGAATTACGGTTTTATATCGAACAATGTTATAGTGGCATTATCAAAGTGAAACAATATTCCTTCCTCATGCATTATCTTCCAATTTGAAAGCCAACTATGTTCAAGGTGTTCATCGACGTTTGGTGTTGTCGTTTCAAGATTTTGAAGAAAAAAAACACATTTTCGGCACACTAATTCTTTAACTTTTACCTAAAATAGTAATTTTTCCTCGTTGCATCTACATGATATTCTGCAGTTTGTTAAAACTTACGTCTCCCACAACTTTTTTTCTTTAAATTTTACCTTAAATAATGATATTTTCCTCGTTGCATCTACATGATATTTTTATATTTGTTCTGCCATTTGTTTAAACTTACGTCTCCCTCAAATTTTTTAAGGTTTTTATTCTAAATCTTTTCTTCTGCTGAGTTTAATTCTAAATACCTTGCTGACATATTTCTACCACGTATATGTTTTCGTTAATATTTCAGGCGAAGTCATAATTTGCATCAAATAATAAGTATTTAATAGTTCAGAACACGTAGAAATATTTGCATGTTTTGTTATGTTTTTTCTGTTTTTGTTTTTGTGTGTCTTGTTTTTATTATTATTTGTGTGTGTGTGTGTGTGTGTGTGTGTGTGTGTGTGTGTGTGTGTGTGTGTGTGTGTGTGTTTGTTTTGTTATTGTTTTCGGGTTGTTTTTTTTGTTTGTTTATGGTTTGATAAATGCTATCCGGGCCCCCTCCAAAGAGAAGTTTTATATATATATATATATATATATATATATATATATATATATATATATATATATATATATATATATATATATATATATCAAGCAGTGCGGATAAATTGAATACCGCGCGTTAGCGTGGTATGATAATTTGTCTGCACCGCATTGGTGTGTCATAGGACCGACGACATCCAAAATTAAGCATTCAATGCTAATATTTATTTTCATACGGAAGTCTATTTGTATGAAATATATTCTGTAATATATAATATATGATATATAATGCTGTAAAGCTTTATTAAATACGCTCTTAGTCATGGATATGAAATATACTTCGAACAGCCATTTTAACATCTTATTTAGTTCGCGCTCGCGACTAAAAATATAGTACCAGAAACTTTGTTGAGAAAATTCTTTTTTATTAAGAGGTAAATATGATTTAATGATTATTTTTAAAAGTACATATCAAATTGGTTAATTAAGGTAAAGCGTTTCATTTAAACTTACAAAAATATATATACTCAAAACACGTGATTACGTTTATTTTTGTGTTCATGGCCCCTAGTGAACTCGTTTTGTTATGGATTACAGGATAAGAGTAATAAAATTGGTGTGAAAATTCATATTTTATTCGTATTTTAATCAGGCCTTTTCTGCTTTTTAATCAAGTCTTGTAAGTGATTAGAATATGATAGATATCATTATTACTACACATTTAACACGTTCTTTCTTATTCTCTATCTTTATAACTTTCTAGTAGAGTGAATTATCAAATGTTTAATATATAAATGCAAGCATATTTAGATACATTGTTCCATTAAAATTGTTTTCTCTCTTTAATCTTCATATAATAAACGTGAAGATCATTTAATCATTCACTTCCTATTACACGATATTGATGCAAATAAAAGTACATTTTAACCAAAGTACTTAATACCGTTTTAGAATTTTGTTAAAATGTTTTGAAAAATTCCAGAAAGGGGGGGAGGGATTTATAAAATCCCCAGCGGGATTCAAACTCATGACATACAAGATTCGTAGCTAACGCTTAAACCAATTGCGCTTCGTTGTTACGTAATTTTTATTTTTGGTCAACAGTTATATAAAATTATATTTAAATTTATTGTTTATTTCGAAAGGAAGTACTAGTACGTCACAATATGAAGGTGTCCCTATACCACCTCAAGAAATTCATTTCTTACGGTAGTGTTAACTTTTGTCTCTGCAAAATAACAATTAGAGCACTTGTTTCTGCTGATGAAGTTTAATATTGGTAAATGTACGGTACATTCAAATATATCACAGTGTAGACACTCGCATTCAGCAACTTTTTGGTCGTGATATACAAAATGTATCCATTAATTTTGTTAAAAGCAAGCTTATACGTTCATGCGCGCGGACTTTTGTTTCGCGACATACACTGTTCTATTTGGAGGAGTGGAGTATAGGATGAAGCATTTGTAAAATTACTACGTTATGTTCCATGACAATGGCAAATCACAAACCACAATAATTGTAATTCATGGAACATTTTCTCGAATAAAAATGAAATAAACTTACAGACATACAACAGAGTATATTAATCCATTCAAGTTATCATATGAGTATATTGTTCTTCCGTAATATATAAAAATTAAAGTTTTCATTAATATGCATTAAGTTTTGCTCTGCTAACTGAAAGAAAAAAATGATATTATGATAATACAACAAATACAATACCAAAAAATGGATTTTTGAATGATAAGCTGATATTCATAAATACATTTTCTACTTTAACTTTCTTTCTTGGCTGATTTACATGTATCAATCTATGCCTGCGTTTTTATGACAACTGTTGCGTTTACAAAATCTAGTTCTGAACATTTTGGATTCATTTCTCAGTTTAGTAAGTACAGACAACTCGAGACAACAAAGTATTTTGCTTGACTCCTATTCAAAATATATCCATGCATATATTAAATCAAGATTGAACATTTTATATTTAAATAACTCAAAAAATTTTTGCCTGCACACTTAAGATAGCCAAGACAAATATCATTACAGAAGTTCTACAGAAATTGGTTAAAATCAGAAATATAAATAAAATGCTATTACTGACTACATTGCATCATATCATTAGTATGCACTTGGTCGCATTTACTCATTTAAAAGACGAGAATATTGTAGCGCAGTGTCCGTTCGTATAAAATGGGGTTGCGGAAAAACACAGCTCTCCAGTAGTTTTCTTGAAGCTGTCTTTCTGCTCCCCCTTTTTATACAGGTAAGATAAATTATTAAACTTGCGTGCATTCTTAAAAGTAAAGTTTATAGATTCAGGGGGTTAAACTCGTAGTTAATTTTCAGATATATTTAATTGTAATGGATGCAAATGTTGATAAAGAAAGTACTAAGTAACTAAACTACTAAGATGTAGAGTCGGTAGGAATCTAGGCGCACAGGGAGATTGAAAATTTCATCGAATAATTTTGCAAACTTTTCGTATTATAACCGTTATTTGGGTTTTTTTAGACGTGGAATCGGTAGAAAAAATGATTAAAATGCGAAAGGTTTATCATAATATGGGTCTAAAGATAGCTTCACGACGCAGTTGATGCAAAATTATGTTGTACTATAAGAATTTATTATAATTTGTCGTTATTGATTTTTGCCATGTGTACACAATTTTCTCTTCTTATTGCTAGTTTATTAGGATACGCAATATGAATAATATATTAACTGTGTTATAATATATTTATGTATTTATATTTCAAACAAACTATTTATCAGTTTACCCCTCATTGATTATTTTAGAGAGCTTGTGAGTTTTTTAATGGTCGAAATAGACATGTACTTCAACTCTCAACATAATTTTTGAGTAACCAATTTTTTTTTGAACCTGTAGCATTTCGAGATTAAAGACATTTTATTAAATCCCAATTTATTCGTGTCGATGATTCCTGCAAACTTACAACCTACATGTAGTGCGCCCAATTTCTTTCATTTAATTAATATTCATATTTATTATCAAAATGTCATTTTAAAATGTTATATCTGAATAAAAGAGTAGTAATCTGAAAGTTTTCTTTCTGCCTCCTCTTTTTATAAAGACTGAGACACTGGCTACCCCCAGGTTGAGGAGTAGAAACCTTGGCTAGGGCACCCGCCAGGTGTGGACATGATGAACATAAGATCTCGAGAATCTTTATAATCTAAAAATCATAAAGCTCCACATGACAAAAAATAAGCGTTATGACATATTGATGTATAATCCGGGTATCCAACGTGTCCTAATCATGCCACGGAAGAACCATCAAAGACATAATGGGCCACAAACCTGTCTTTGTCTGTGATAACAATATAGTGTAGCGGAGAGTGGGAAAAATATTTCACTTGAGGAGACAAGCATCAAATTTTGCATGAAGGTTTCTTGAACATTATTTGAATAAAAAATATCGCTGGCCATTCAAGTTTTGGTCATTTTCAAGATAGCCGCCTATTATTTCAAAATGGCGTCTTTTTTTTATCATGTTTTCCAGTACAGTAAATGCTCCTATAATAAAAAGAAACTTAATGTAATCAATCTTGTTACTTTCTGTATATAACATTTATTCCGGAAAAAGTATAATTTACATACATACAAGCACATGAACTACAACACTAAATTCATTTGTGTGTCTCCAGATGCTTCAAAGAATTGTTTGGCCAGCATCTGTCGGTGAGTAAAAATATATTGCACATTGACCAGTCCTACATGCATCATGATCAGTTCATAACAATTCACAGAACCTGGAAGACAGTTTGGAAAACAATGTCTCTTCAGTGAGCTGTAAAACTGTCCGGACAAAATGCCTGGCGGAATGCTGACGTCCCCCTCCTGTTACGCCTCTTGGATTTGTTTAGGGGCTCCCTGTAAAAGGAAGTAGACAGAACAGAATAAGAATGATTCATCAATTCCATATTGTTTGTGTCATCAGGCGTTTATTAGGGCCCCGCAAGGATTTGCGGGTGCCCTATAGTAATCACTCTGTCTGTCCGTCCTTCTGTCTGTCCGTCTGTCACTCTTCCGTCCACAAATTTTCTGTGTTTGTCTAATAACTTTTTTTATGGTTGCCCAATCAAGTTCAGATTTGGTATGATAGTTCAGTAGGCAGAAATACATATTTTGATGCTAAGTTTGGTTCTCTATGTCTTCTGGTTGGAGCTGGGGTGGTGGGGTAGATTCCTTAACTATGCATAAGAATGAATGGGCAAAGAGAGATAACTGCTGAGAATGTTACCATCCCTGTATATACTTGGAAGGCTGTGCAATATTTGTCCTTTGGGATTAATTAACCTTCCACAGGAAGAAAATCCTAAGTTTTATCTTTATCTGTCACATTGAGATTAATTACTGCACTGCCTGTGTCTTCAAATGAACTTTGTTTTGAAGTTAAGGTCAATTTTGAATGATGTGTAGTATTGTGTACATTCTTTGAAATATGGATTTAAAATATAATATTCATACTTTATTTTGGTTAAAATACCGTACACAATGATTTATGATAATTTTATTGAATTCTAAAATCAAGATATATATTAAGATATCCCTTTTCACTATTTTATTTTTTAATTATTTATTTGATTTTTTTCTGCCTTAATGCTGTTAATTTTAACAGGTAATCAGATAATAACCCCATTCTGTCATTTCTGAAAAAAAATCTTATTGTAAATTTAGAAGAAAAGGATGAGAGAGCAGAACAATTAATCCCCTGGGATTAATTATCTTGCCTGCTGCAGAAAATTTATAGGCTTATCTCTATCTGTCATATGAAGATTAATGAACACCTTTGTCTGCAACTGATGTTTGTTTTGAAGTTGAGGTCAACCCTGGGTGATACAATGTATTTGCATTCACTGAAGGCTTGCATTTTATAAAACACCTGTTTAAATCTTTTTTTAAATACACATTTAATTTAGTTTTTTTATAAGACATGAGGTTATCCCTGTTTTATGCAGATACAAGGTTACTATTTAGAGGTTTTGGACATTCAGGAATTATCTTGAAATTTTAAAAATACAGTTGTTACTTATAATTTTCATTTTTTTTTTTAAATGTAATCAAATTAAACTCTCATTCCATGAGCTGCACCCTTATATTTTTACCCCTCAGTTTAACACTTTAATTATTGGATGAAAATCATATCCAACTACAAATCATGAGATCCTATATATTGCGTTTCTTTACATCTTATGCCGGGCACTTATTTTTCATCATTGTTAATATAAAGAGGATGGAATTCAAAGTTTTTTTCACTTCTGTATATTAATTGTCATAGCGGGGCCCTTCCTGACTGGTCAGTTTTCTAGTTCATTTAGAAGCTAAAGAGAGAAAAAACGATGTTGCATGAAGAGTTTTATCTTGTACGATTTCCAAATAATTGCCGTTTAGAAAAACATTATTAATAAAAAAAAAATTAAGCCGATTTAGAATTGAACCAGCCCTACTGCTAGCTTCTCTATTCTTCACTCCACAACACCAAGTTGTGGTTCGAGCCACCTTGATAACATTAATGTTTTCCATGACCCAAATTTGAAGATGGGGGAACAAGATAGCGCAAATGCCCATTTGGTTTTATCGTAAAAAACAATTTCAAATTAATTTTTTTTCAACCAAAAATACTAGATGATGTTATATTACAAGTTTACAAAAGCACAATTTTTAACTATACTCAATTTTGAATATTTTAACAAACGATAAGAAAAAAAAATAAAATTTAAAGTTTTGGTGGTATTGAATCCACAACCTAAAAACCCTAGCTCTATAATGTTACTTAATGTCTGGAGCTCTAACCACTGAGCCATTTCAGTCATAACAAACTTCAATGTGAAGTGCTAATTGGAACTTCAACCACGAATTTACGGACTTGTAGTACATGTATTTCTCTAAAACGTTCAATTGTTGGGATACAAAATGACATTTTTAAAGTATAGTGGGTCATCTCTCCACGTTTTTGTTGATGGAAATCGGTTTGATTTCCTTTAAACCTTATATAGAATATGACAAAAGTATGGAGCCCAGATCCACTCTATAGAAGAAAAGGCATTGAAGTTCTAAAAATGACACTATTTGGAGATTTTGATACGCATACGCCAGTTTAAATCAACCTATTCTCAATATCTAACATATTTAAAGGTTATAAATCGATGTTATGGTAAATAAACATTGTTTTAAATAATTTAGAAAGAAATTATGAGATTTGTTCATATTTTAATTTTATAGTATCATATCTATCCCCATATGGGCAATTTACACGCCTTATTCACCCATCTTCTTTAGCATTAAAGCCTGTTGTGTGTGATCAAACGATATCACAAGATGCAGTATCCATCAAAGTTTGGTAAAGATAAAGACCAGTTAAAGCTTTTGACATGGCTATCAAGGGTACCTGCCTCAAAACCTTTAACCTCCTCCCGCATCTAAAATTTTTGACTGAGACTAGATTTCGTTCACAGGCACTTGGTTTTTTTTTTAAATAAAAGTTTACCTAAGAGCGAACTTTTATTGCTGAACTCCGTTAGTGAGTCAATATTCATGTAAGTGGAACATTTAACAACAGTTTTCAGTGGTTGAACCAATTTACGCAACCTCGAAACTATAAATACAAAACCAACGGAAATATAGGACCAATGTAAACAATGCAGACACTTAGCATCGCTTCTAAAAGTTGGAAAAGGGCAGGCTGATCCAAATAAAATCTTGACAAGCAAAAAAAAAAAAAATCGGAGGCAAATTGAAAGGGGGGGGGGGCTAGACTAATCCTTAGAAATCTTGACAAGCAAAAAGAAGGGGGGGGGGCCTAGACCCTCCCTGATGCTATGTGCCTAATGGTTAGGTCTAACTTTGCAAAAAAAAAAAAGGGGGGGGGGGAGAGGGGCTAGCGGTTCAGACGCCTATGAATAAAAATGAAAAGGGAAATTAGCAAATGGTGAAAATCCTAATCCATTGTGGGGGAGCGCTGTGAGTGCGTACAATGATTATGATTACTTGTAAATTCAATTTCACTGTTATTAATTTCCTTATTTTAACTTCAGTTTCTTACATGCTCCCAAAAAAGTGGGAAGGGGGAGGGGCAACTCCATTGTAATTCAATTTTCTATAAGCAAATTTGCACCCCCCCCCCAATCCGCTCTCTCCCCCTAATGTAAATGTAATGTAATCGTAATGTAATCGTACATGTGTATTGTGTTGTTTTTAAAGTTTAATACAAAAATCCTTGTAAAACGGATGATATCATTGGACATCCAATAAGATTGTTCGTGTGACAAAAGATGAAATTGAAAAAAAAAGAGGAAAAAATAAACCCCAAACATTTAACTTACGTAACCAGTGCATTCTTCGAAAAACCCAACCTTCGCCGAGTTTTTTAACCAGGCTGAAGCTAGCAGCCACTAACAGCAGCCACTAAGCCCGTAGAAGCTAGCAGCCAATAAGGAAATTCATCAAAGGACTGAGAGTACTCGAACAGAAAAATTATATTTCACCTAATTATCGACATATTTTAATTAATATCAAAATTATTAATGCTCAATAATTTGTACGAGCATTGCCGACTTCCAAAGCCGTAAAGCTCGCCTGGATAAGAGTTACAAATGCTTCTATGTTGGATAGAAATGAAATACGTCTATACGGGTCATAAGTTATGAAAATAATAATATCCTAAGTGTAGACTTATTGATACAAATAGAAAAACTATATGCATCGTATTGAGTGATATGCAAGCGTATTGTGATATAAAAGAAATGATAAATTAAAGTAAATTAAAAGGCATAAAACGATACAAATACAATAAAAACTCAAAGCCAACTCAGTGTGGCAAGATAATTTGTTTACATCGACGTTGAACATGTGCGTGTTTAAAAATTTATCCTCGGGCCTTTTTACTCCCCTGGACACAACATCAATCAAAAATTAAAAAGACATTGTATTATTACGAATATGAGACAGTAGAACACCCAGCATTGTGATTTTATTCTCATAAGTAAATTATTATATGTCGCAGTCAAAAACAGCGAAAATCATCAGGTGAAATTGGGATTATTTTGTATCGGCCATGTTTTGACGTGAACCTTCGAATACAACATTGGCAATGAAAAGGGTCGGGATAGCTCACCCGAACTTTGTCATATTTTAGCATTTCACAACGATATAGGGGTTAAAAGTGGCCCATTATCTTCCTTATCTTTGAAGTGTGCATCAAACGAATAACAGGGTAGTGTAGGGGGCATATGGGGCTAATATTTCCCGGTCTCAGATTTGGGCTGTAGGGGTACCACCAAGTGGCTCCCAGGGGTTCTGGCTCATTTCAGGGATTTATATCTCACTTGAGATTGGCCACAGGAACTTGCAAACACTTGGATTAAGTAGAGGACCTCAAGAGGTATTCATAATAAGCGTTAGAGGGCACCTATGACCCCTACAAGGGTTCGGTTAGCTCACCCGAACTTTGTCATATTTTAGCATTTCACAACGATATAGGGGTTAAAAGTGGCCCATTATCTTCCTTATCTTTGAAGTGTGCATCAAACGAATAACAGGGTAGTGTAGGGGGCATATGGGGCTAATATTTCCCGGTCTCAGATTTGGGCTGTAGGGGTACCACCAAGTGGCTCCCAGGGGTTCTGGCTCATTTCAGGGATTTATATCTCACTTGAGATTGGCCACAGGAACTTGCAAACACTTGGATTAAGTAGAGGACCTCAAGAGGTATTCATAATAAGCGTTAGAGGGCACCTATGACCCCTACAAGGGTTCGGTTAGCTCACCCGAACTTTGTCATATTTTAGCATTTCACAACGATATAGGGGTTAAAAGTGGCCCATTATCTTCCTTATCTTTGAAGTGTGCATCAAACGAATAACAGGGTAGTGTAGGGGGCATATGGGGCTAATATTTCCCGGTCTCAGATTTGGGCTGTAGGGGTACCACCAAGTGGCTCCCAGGGGTTCTGGCTCATTTCAGGGATTTATATCTCACTTGAGATTGGCCACAGGAACTTGCAAACACTTGGATTAAGTAGAGGACCTCAAGAGGTATTCATAATAAGCGTTAGAGGGCACCTATGACCCCTACAAGGGTTCGGTTAGCTCACCCGAACTTTGTCATATTTTAGCATTTCACAACGATATAGGGGTTAAAAGTGGCCCATTATCTTCCTTATCTTTGAAGTGTGCATCAAACGAATAACAGGGTAGTGTAGGGGGCATATGGGGCTAATATTTCCCGGTCTCAGATTTGGGCTGTAGGGGTACCACCAAGTGGCTCCCAGGGGTTCTGGCTCATTTCAGGGATTTATATCTCACTTGAGATTGGCCACAGGAACTTGCAAACACTTGGATTAAGTAGAGGACCTCAAGAGGTATTCATAATAAGCGTTAGAGGGCACCTATGACCCCTACAAGGGTTCGGTTAGCTCACCCGAACTTTGTCATATTTTAGCATTTCACAACGATATAGGGGTTAAAAGTGGCCCATTATCTTCCTTATCTTTGAAGTGTGCATCAAACGAATAACAGGGTAGTGTAGGGGGCATATGGGGCTAATATTTCCCGGTCTCAGATTTGGGCTGTAGGGGTACCACCAAGTGGCTCCCAGGGGTTCTGGCTCATTTCAGGGATTTATATCTCACTTGAGATTGGCCACAGGAACTTGCAAACACTTGGATTAAGTAGAGGACCTCAAGAGGTATTCATAATAAGCGTTAGAGGGCACCTATGACCCCTACAAGGGTTCGGTTAGCTCACCCGAACTTTGTCATATTTTAGCATTTCACAACGATATAGGGGTTAAAAGTGGCCCATTATCTTCCTTATCTTTGAAGTGTGCATCAAACGAATAACAGGGTAGTGTAGGGGGCATATGGGGCTAATATTTCCCGGTCTCAGATTTGGGCTGTAGGGGTACCACCAAGTGGCTCCCAGGGGTTCTGGCTCATTTCAGGGATTTATATCTCACTTGAGATTGGCCACAGGAACTTGCAAACACTTGGATTAAGTAGAGGACCTCAAGAGGTATTCATAATAAGCGTTAGAGGGCACCTATGACCCCTACAAGGGTTCGGTTAGCTCACCCGAACTTTGTCATATTTTAGCATTTCACAACGATATAGGGGTTAAAAGTGGCCCATTATCTTCCTTATCTTTGAAGTGTGCATCAAACGAATAACAGGGTAGTGTAGGGGGCATATGGGGCTAATATTTCCCGGTCTCAGATTTGGGCTGTAGGGGTACCACCAAGTGGCTCCCAGGGGTTCTGGCTCATTTCAGGGATTTATATCTCACTTGAGATTGGCCACAGGAACTTGCAAACACTTGGATTAAGTAGAGGACCTCAAGAGGTATTCATAATAAGCGTTAGAGGGCACCTATGACCCCTACAAGGGTTCGGTTAGCTCACCCGAACTTTGTCATATTTTAGCATTTCACAACGATATAGGGGTTAAAAGTGGCCCATTATCTTCCTTATCTTTGAAGTGTGCATCAAACGAATAACAGGGTAGTGTAGGGGGCATATGGGGCTAATATTTCCCGGTCTCAGATTTGGGCTGTAGGGGTACCACCAAGTGGCTCCCAGGGGTTCTGGCTCATTTCAGGGATTTATATCTCACTTGAGATTGGCCACAGGAACTTGCAAACACTTGGATTAAGTAGAGGACCTCAAGAGGTATTCATAATAAGCGTTAGAGGGCACCTATGACCCCTACAAGGGTTCGGTTAGCTCACCCGAACTTTGTCATATTTTAGCATTTCACAACGATATAGGGGTTAAAAGTGGCCCATTATCTTCCTTATCTTTGAAGTGTGCATCAAACGAATAACAGGGTAGTGTAGGGGGCATATGGGGCTAATATTTCCCGGTCTCAGATTTGGGCTGTAGGGGTACCACCAAGTGGCTCCCAGGGGTTCTGGCTCATTTCAGGGATTTATATCTCACTTGAGATTGGCCACAGGAACTTGCAAACACTTGGATTAAGTAGAGGACCTCAAGAGGTATTCATAATAAGCGTTAGAGGGCACCTATGACCCCTACAAGGGTTCGGTTAGCTCACCCGAACTTTGTCATATTTTAGCATTTCACAACGATATAGGGGTTAAAAGTGGCCCATTATCTTCCTTATCTTTGAAGTGTGCATCAAACGAATAACAGGGTAGTGTAGGGGGCATATGGGGCTAATATTTCCCGGTCTCAGATTTGGGCTGTAGGGGTACCACCAAGTGGCTCCCAGGGGTTCTGGCTCATTTCAGGGATTTATATCTCACTTGAGATTGGCCACAGGAACTTGCAAACACTTGGATTAAGTAGAGGACCTCAAGAGGTATTCATAATAAGCGTTAGAGGGCACCTATGACCCCTACAAGGGTTCGGTTAGCTCACCCGAACTTTGTCATATTTTAGCATTTCACAACGATATAGGGGTTAAAAGTGGCCCATTATCTTCCTTATCTTTGAAGTGTGCATCAAACGAATAACAGGGTAGTGTAGGGGGCATATGGGGCTAATATTTCCCGGTCTCAGATTTGGGCTGTAGGAGTACCACCAAGTGGCTCCCAGGGGTTCTGACTCATTTCAGGGATTTATATCTCACTTGAGATTGGCCACAGGAACTTGCAAACACTTGGATTAAGTAGAGGACCTCAAGAGGTATTCATAATAAGCGTTAGAGGGCACCTATGACCCCTACAAGGGTTCGGTTAGCTCACCCGAACTTTGTCATATTTTAGCATTTCACAACGATATAGGGGTTAAAAGTGGCCCATTATCTTCCTTATCTTTGAAGTGTGCATCAAACGAATAACAGGGTAGTGTAGGGGGCATATGGGGCTAATATTTCCCGGTCTCAGATTTGGGCTGTAGGGGTACCACCAAGTGGCTCCCAGGGGTTCTGGATCATTTCAGGGATTTATATCTCACTTGAGATTGACCACAAGAACTTGATAACACTGGAATTAGGTAGAGGGCTTTAATCCAAGTGTTTGCAAGTTCCTGTGGCCAATCTCAAGTGAGATATAAACCCCTGAAGTGAGCCAGAACCCCTGGGAGCCACTTGGTGGTACTCCTACAGCCCAAATCTGAGACCGGGAAATATTAGCCCCATATGTCCCCTACACTACCCTGTTATTCGTTTGATGCACACTTCAAAGATAAGGAAGATAATGGACCACTTTTAACCCCTATATCATTGTGAAATGCTAAAATATGACAAAGTTTGGGTGAGCTAACTGGACCCTTGCAGGGGTCATAGGTGCCCTCTATCGCTTATTATGAATACCTATTGAGGTCCTCTACCTAATCCCAGTGTTATCAAGTTCTTGTGGTCAATCTCAAGTGAGATATAAACCCCTGAAATGAGCCAGAACCCCTGGGAGCCACTTGGTGGTACTCCTACAGCCTAAATCTGAGACCGGGAAATAGTAGCCCCATATGTCCCCTACACTACCCTGTTATTCGTTTGATGCACACTTCAAAGATAAGGAAGATAATGGACCACTTTTAACCCCTATATCATTGTGAAATGCTTAAATATGACAAAGTTTGGGTGAGCTAACTGGACCCTTGCAGGGGTTATAGGTGCCCTCTATCGCTTATTATGAATACCTATTGAGGTCCTCTACCTAATCCCAGTGTTATCAAGTTCTTGTGGTCAATCTCAAGTGAGATATAAACCCCTGAAATGAGCCAGAACCTCTGGGAGCCACTTGGTGGTACCCCTACAGCCCAAATTTGAGACCGGGAAATAATAGCCCCATAGGTCCCCTACACTGCCCTGGTATCCGTTTAATGCACACTTCAAAGATAAAAGAGATAATGGCCCGCCGCTCACCCATATAGCAGTGTGAAATGCTTAAATATGACAAAGTTAGGGTGAGCTAAACCGACCCTTGCAGGGGTCATAGGTGCCCTCAAACGCTTATTATGAATACCTCTTGAGGCCCTCTACCTAATCCCAGTGTTATCAAGTTCTTGTGGTCAATCTCAAGTGAGATATAAACCCCTGAAGTGAGCCAGAACCCCTGGGAGCCACTTGGTGTTACTCCTACAGCCCAAATCTGAGACCGTGAAATAGTAGCCCCATATGTCCCCTACACTACCCTGTTATTCGTTTGATGCACACTTCAAAGATAAAAGAGATAATGGACCACTTTTAACCCCTATATCATTGTGAAATGCTAAAATATGACAAAGTTTGGGTGAGCTAACTGGACCCTTGCAGGGGTCATAGGTGCCCTCTATCGCTTATATGAATACCTATTGAGGTCCTCTACCTAATCCCAGTGTTATCAAGTTCTTGTGGTCAATCTCAAGTGAGATATAAACCCCTGAAATGAGCCAGAACCCCTGGGAGCCACTTGGTGGTACTCCTACAGCCCAAATCTGAGACCGGGAAATAGTAGCCCCATAGGTCCCCTACACTACCCTGTTATTCGTTTGATGCACACTTCAAAGATAAAAGAGATAATGGACCACTTTTAACCCCTATATCATTGTGAAATGCTAAAATATGACAAAGTTTGGGTGAGCTAACTGGACCCTTGCAGGGGTCATAGGTGGCCTCTATCGCTTATTATGAATACCTATTGAGGTCCTCTACCTAATCCCAGTGTTATCAAGTTCTTGTGGTCAATCTCAAGTGAGATATAAACCCCTGAAATGAGCCAGAACCCCTGGGAGCCACTTGGTGGTACTCCTACAGCCCAAATTTGAGACCGGGAAATAATAGCCCCATAGGTCCCCTACACTGCCCTGGTATCCGTTTAATGCACACTTCAAAGATAAAAGAGATAATGGCCCGCCGCTCACCCATATAGCAGTGTGAAATGCTTAAATATGACAAAGTTAGGGTGAGCTAAACCGACCCTTGCAGGGGTCATAGGTGCCCTCAAACGCTTATTATGAATACCTCTTGAGGCCCTCTACCTAATCCCAGTGTTATCAAGTTCTTGTGGTCAATCTCAAGTGAGATATAAACCCCTGAAGTGAGCGAGAACCCCTGGGAGCCACTTGGTGGTACTCCTACAGCCCAAATCTGAGACCGGGAAATAGTAGCCCCATATGTCCCCTACACTACCCTGTTATTCGTTTGATGCACACTTCAAAGATAAAAGAGATAATGGACCACTTTTAACCCCTATATCATTGTGAAATGCTAAAATATGACAAAGTTTGGGTGAGCTAACTGGACCCTTGCAGGGGTCATAGGTGCCCTCTATCGCTTATATGAATACCTATTGAGGTCCTCTACCTAATCCCAGTGTTATCAAGTTCTTGTGGTCAATCTCAAGTGAGATATAAACCCCTGAAATGAGCCAGAACCCCTGGGAGCCACTTGGTGGTACTCCTACAGCCCAAATCTGAGACCGGGAAATAGTAGCCCCATAGGTCCCCTACACTACCCTGTTATTCGTTTGATGCACACTTCAAAGATAAAAGAGATAATGGACCACTTTTAACCCCTATATCATTGTGAAATGCTAAAATATGACAAAGTTTGGGTGAGCTAACTGGACCCTTGCAGGGGTCATAGGTGGCCTCTATCGCTTATTATGAATACCTATTGAGGTCCTCTACCTAATCCCAGTGTTATCAAGTTCTTGTGGTCAATCTCAAGTGAGATATAAACCCCTGAAATGAGCCAGAACCCCTGGGAGCCACTTGGTGGTACTCCTACAGCCCAAATTTGAGACCGGGAAATAATAGCCCCATAGGTCCCCTACACTGCCCTGGTATCCGTTTAATGCACACTTCAAAGATAAAAGAGATAATGGCCCGCCGCTCACCCATATATCATTGTGAAATGCTAAAATATGACAAAGTTAGGGTGAGCTAAACCGACCCTTGCAGGGGTCATAGGTGCCCTCTAACGCTTATTATGAATACCTCTTGAGGCCCTCTACCTAATCCCAGTGTTATCAAGTTCTTGTGGTCAATCTCAAGTGAGATATAAACCCCTGAAGTGAGCGAGAACCTCTGGGAGCCAGTTGGTGGTACTCCTACAGCCCAAATCTGAGACCGGGAAATAGTAGCCCCATATGTCCCCTACACTACCCTGTTATTCGTTTGATGCACACTTCAAAGATAAGGAAGATAATGGACCACTTTTAACCCCTATACAGCAAAACTCGTTTATAACGAACACGGATATAGCGAATTTACGGCTATAACGAATTTTTTTTCAAGTCCCGGCAGAGTCCTTATATAATCCTTTATAAAATTGTCGCGTATAACGAACACGGCTATAACGAATTTACGGTTATAACGAAGTAATTTTAAGATCCCCCCTGATGAAATTTGAACGTTTGTTATCATTCCTATAACGAATTTTTTTCACTACAAAATTCATTTAAGATACGGGAATATTCCTATATTGAATATATTTTTTCAACAAAATTTATTAAAAAATGTACGTAAGAATTTAAAATTTATCTTGTGTAGTGATGTAAATAGTAAAGTGTTCACGGACTTACAAGGAATTTAGGAGTTTTGAGTTGTGTTCATTGTTCCTCTCGGTACACTAAGTCTAATTTGAGATATGTTCACGGTGATATATATGGTTAGTTTTTACTTGATTATCGTCATTCTCAACATGTCCTCGCCGTCTAGAAAAAGGAAAGCAATTACGCTAGAGACCAAGTATGAAATTATACAAGAGGTTGAAAAGGGGGGCCTTCCTAAAAAAGACGTCGCTGCAAAGTTTGAAATTTTACCAAACACACTGAGCACAATCTTGAAAAACAAAGATGACATCGTACAAAATTACGAATCAACAGGAATGAGTCCATCACGGAAACGCCATCGGTCCGTACCGCACGAGACAGTAGATTCCGCCTTATTAGAGTGGTTCAAAGAAAAAAGACATGAGAACATTCCTATAAGCGGTCCGTTACTGCTTCAAAAATCAGAGGACCTTGCTAAGAAATTAGGAGATCACACTTTTAAAGCGAATACAGGATGGCTGGATCGCTTTAAAACTCGACACGGGATCGTGTGCCGAGCTATAACTGGTGAGAGTGCGGTCGTAGATCCTAAAATCGTTGACGAATGGAGAGAAAAACTCCCCCAAATCATACAAAACTACAGTCCGAATGATATCTTTAATGCTGACGAAACTGGACTTTTTTATAAACTTCTACCCGACAGAACCCTACAAATGAAAGGTGAAAAGTGTCATGGGGGGAAAAGATCAAAGGAGAGATTAACTCTTATGGTCGCGGCGAACATGAGCGGTACTGAAAAATTACCCCTGCTGGTAATAGGCAAATTCGAAAACCCAAGATGTTTTAAGGGAATAAAATTTTTGCCCGTAATCTACAGAGCCAACAAAAAGGCTTGGATGGTTAGTTTCATTTTTGAGGAATGGCTTCGAAATCTTGATCGTAGGTTTCTGAGGGAGAAACGCAAGGTGCTTTTGTTCGTCGATAATTGCGCCGCCCACCCGAAAGTGCTCAACCTGAAGTCCATCACTCTGAACTTTCTTCCCCCTAACACAACAAGCTTGTTGCAACCGATGGACCAGGGCATAATCAACAACCATAAAAAATTGCGAATTCGCTATAAACGTATAACGAATTACGGCTATAACGAAGTTTTTTCTGTGGTCCCCTGAAATTCGCTATAAACGAGTTTTGCTGTATCATTGTGAAATGCTAAAATATGACAAAGTTTGGGTGAGCTAACTGGACCCTTGCAGGGGTCATAGGTGCCCTCTATCGCTTATAATGAATACCTCTTGAGGCCCTCTACCTAATCCCAGTGTTATCAAGTTCTTGTGGTCAATCTCAAGTGAGATATAAACCCCTGAAATGAGCCAGAACCCCTGGGAGCCACTTGGTGGTACTCCTACAGCCCAAATCTGAGACCGGGAAATAATAGCCCCATATGTCCCCTACACTACCCTGTTATTTGTTTGATGCACACTTCAAAGATAAAAGAGATAATGGACCACTTTTAACCCCTATATCATTGTGAAATGCTAAAATATGACAAAGTTTGGGTGAGCTAACTGGACCCTTGCAGGGGTCATAGGTGCCCTCTATCGCTTATTATGAATACCTATTGAGGTCCTCTACCTAATCCCAGTGTTATCAAGTTCTTGTGGTCAATCTCAAGTGAGATATAAACCCCTGAAATGAGCCAGAACCCCTGGGAGCCACTTGGTGGTACTCCTACAGCCCAAATCTGAGACCGGGAAATAGTAGCCCCATAGGTCCCCTACACTACCCTGTTATTCGTTTGATGCACACTTCAAAGATAAGGAAGATAATGGACCACTTTTAACCCCTATATCATTGTGAAATGCTAAAATATGACAAAGTTTGGGTGAGCTAACTGGACCCTTGCAGGGGTCATAGGTGCCCTCTATCGCTTATTTTGAATACCTATTGAGGTCCTCTACCTTATCCCAGTGTTATCAAGTTCTTGTCAATCTCAAGTGAGATATAAACCCCTGAAATGAGCCAGAACCTCTGGGAGCCACTTGGTGGTACCCCTACAGCCCAAATTTGAGACCGGGAAATAATAGCCCCATAGGTCCCCTACACTGCCCTGGTATCCGTTTAATGCACACTTCAAAGATAAAAGAGATAATGGCCCGCCGCTCACCCATATATCATTGTGAAATGCTAAAATATGACAAAGTTAGGGTGAGCTAAACCGACCCTTGCAGGGGTCATAGGTGCCCTCTAACGCTTATTATGAATACTTCTTGAGGCCCTCTACCTAATCCCAGTGTTATCAAGTTCTTGTGGTCAATCTCAAGTGAGATATAAACCCCTGAATTGAGCCAGAACCTATGGGAGCCAGTTGGTGGTACTCCTACAGCCCAAATCTGAGACCGGGAAATAGTAGCCCCATATGTCCCCTACACTACCCTGTTATTCGTTTGATGCACACTTCAAAGATAAGGAAGATAATGGACCACTTTTAACCCCTATATCATTGTGAAATGCTAAAATATGACAAAGTTTGGGTGAGCTAACTGGACCCTTGCAGGGGTCATAGGTGCCCTCTATCGCTTATAATGAATACCTCTTGAGGCCCTCTACCTAATCCCAGTGTTATCAAGTTCTTGTGGTCAATCTCAAGTGAGATATAAACCCCTGAAATGAGCCAGAACCCCTGGGAGCCACTTGGTGGTACTCCTACAGCCCAAATCTGAGACCGGGAAATAATAGCCCCATATGTCCCCTACACTACCCTGTTATTTGTTTGATGCACACTTCAAAGATAAAAGAGATAATGGACCACTTTTAACCCCTATATCATTGTGAAATGCTAAAATATGACAAAGTTTGGGTGAGCTAACTGGACCCTTGCAGGGGTCATAGGTGCCCTCTATCGCTTATTATGAATACCTATTGAGGTCCTCTACCTAATCCCAGTGTTATCAAGTTCTTGTGGTCAATCTCAAGTGAGATATAAACCCCTGAAATGAGCCAGAACCCCTGGGAGCCACTTGGTGGTACTCCTACAGCCCAAATCTGAGACCGGGAAATAGTAGCCCCATAGGTCCCCTACACTACCCTGTTATTCGTTTGATGCACACTTCAAAGATAAGGAAGATAATGGACCACTTTTAACCCCTATATCATTGTGAAATGCTAAAATATGACAAAGTTTGGGTGAGCTAACTGGACCATTGCAGGGGTCATAGGTGCCCTCTATCGCTTATTTTGAATACCTATTGAGGTCCTCTACCTAATCCCAGTGTTATCAAGTTCTTGTGGTCAATCTCAAGTGAGATATAAACCCCTGAAATGAGCCAGAACCTCTGGGAGCCACTTGGTGGTACCCCTACAGCCCAAATTTGAGACCGGGAAATAATAGCCCCATAGGTCCCCTACACTGCCCTGGTATCCGTTTAATGCACACTTCAAAGATAAAAGAGATAATGGCCCGCCGCTCACCCATATAGCAGTGTTAAATGCTAAAATATGACAAAGTTAGGGTGAGCTAAACCGACCTTTTTCATTGTCATTATTGCATTCTTCGAAGGTTCACGTCAAAACATGGCTGAGACAAAATAATCCCAATTTCACCTGATGATTTTCGCTGTTTTTGACTGCTACATATGATAATTTTTTTATGAGAATAAAATCACAATGCTGGGTGTTATATTGTCTCATATTTGTAATAATACGATGTCTTTTTAATTTTTAATCTCTTTATACGATGTATATAGTTTTTCTATTTGTATCAATAAGACTACACTTAGGATAACATTATTTTCATAACTTATGACCCGTATAAACGTATTTCATTTTTTTCCAACAAAGACGCATTTATAACTTTTATCCAGGCGAGCTTTACTGCTTCGGAAGTCGCCAATGCTCGTACAAATTATTGAGCATTAATCATTTTGATATTAATTAAAATATGTCGATAATTAAGTAAAATAAAAACTTTTGTTCGAGTACTCTCAGTACTTTGATGAATTTCCTTATTGGCTGCTAGCTTCTACGGTCTTAGTGGCTGCTGTTAGTGGCTGCTAGCTTCAGCCTGGTAGTTTTTTAAACGAGCGTTTGGCATACCTTTAACGCAAAAGGGAAAGTGAGAATGGAATATTTCACTAACTTTGCACGTCTATTCATACACTAGGAACTACTCTATTGCTTATTTAAAAATTACTGAAGGATTTTTTTTTAATTTTATACCCAAACGACAATCAGCTTTGTGTGAAGACTTCTTCGACGACGTCCCGGTCAAAAGTAAGGCAAATGAATGCGTTGTATATTTTTAGCTCACCTGAGCTGAAAGTTAAAGTGAGCTTTTCTGATCATTTTTTGTCCGGCGTCAGTCTGTCCGTCCGTCTGTCTGAATGTCTGTCTGTAAACTTTTTACATTTTTGACTTCTTCTCCAGAACCACAGGGCCGATTTCATCAAATTGTGCACAAAGCATCATTGGGTGAAGGATTTGTTAAAATAAAGGGCCACGCCTTTCTTTCAAGGGGAGATAATTTTGCAAGGAAGCATTCTCAGATAGGGTAGATTCAAGTTTGTTCAAATCATGATCCCCAGGAATAGGATGGGGACACAATGGGGGGGGGGGGGGGGGGGGCGAATTTTCACAAAGGGAGATGTATAGAGAATATTTTTTTTAAAATTCTTCCTCTTTAAACCAATTGGCCAGAAAAGCTGAAACTTGTGTGGAAGCATCCTCAGATAGTGTAATTTCAAGTTTCTTCAAATAATGATCTCTGGGGATGGGGCCACAATGGTGGGTCGAATTTTTACCAGGACTATATAATAGAGAAAAATCTTAACAAATATTCTTTTGAAAAATATTATGCCTAGAAAAGCTGTATCTTAAGTGAGGCAACTTATGATAGTGCGCGTGGATTCAAATTGGTCAAGATCTTAACCTTCACTGGTAGAGTTTGGACGCATTAGGTAGGGGGCAATTTTACAATGGAAAACATGTTCAATTACGATTTTAAAAAATTCAAAGGTTTGAATATATGGTTTTACTTATACATGAATGCAAGCATTCTGACATATTGTTGATTCTTGAAAATTGTTCAGACTCTAGCCCCTGGAGAATTCTTGTTTTTTTTTATCCCATATATCAACAATTGTTTAAGATCTTTCTTCAGAACTGTAATGCTCAATATGCCTATAAAATCATCCCGATACTAAAGGGATTCAATAATAAACATAAGAATATCCTGGGAATTTTTTTTTTGAAAATCTAACAATACAGGATCTATTACATTTCATTGTCAAGATATTTTGTATATGACTCCACAAAGCTAATTATATAACGTCTATTGTTCCTCAGGTGAGCAATGTGGCCCACAGGCCTCTTGTGGGCAAAACCAGCTTATTGAACGAAAAGGTCAAAAGAATGTTAAACGTGAAAGCAATTTCGAACAATCAGATGTGTTTATATTGTATCAATGCTCCATGTGTCGTAGTCCAAATTCAGGATTTTATTTTAATTTTATGCATGTATGCACCATATAGATTTTTCTTTGTAAAAGATTTTTTGAAGAGTGAATTTCAGAATTCTTGATATCACCATTATATTCTCAAAAGACGAGGTGACCAGAAAGTACCAGCTATATACATGTACATGTTTGGAAAATTATTTTGCTGATCGAACTTTATAACAGAAGAAAAGTCGCTTGTTAGTTGAGACATATATTACGTGCGAGTTGACGGTGATCCAATGCGCATTTTGATAATTTTAAATTCTTATCTTATGATCGTTGCAACAATAGCAAAACAAAAAGTCTGATTAAGTTTCCACCAATAAAGCTGTGTTTACACAGGCAACACGTAGCAACTCTTATATCATGTATATTGCCTATTCTGGTATTTGACAATTAAAGGCCCATGCATAGATTTTTGTTTACGTAATATGAAGAGACCCAACTCATACTACGATATAAATCATGTACATAATCATCATATTATCCCCCCCCCCCCAAAAAAAAAAAAAATTGTATATATAATACAATTTGTGTAGGTTTAAAGAACAAAAGCACGAGAAAATTACGCAATTATGTACATTAACCAACTTTTAATCCCATGCGAAAAATTTCGCGAGGTTGGAAAGAACGTCCAAATCGTGAATATATTTCACTGGGATTCAATTCTTCAACGTAATTTGTGTTTGTCTCAATTAAATTCGTAGATGATATATTCTTCTTCCTTCTAGGTGGGAATATTATTCACATGGTTGTCAGAAAAAGATCTACGTGCAGTTCGTATATATAACTTTCGTTACATCCGAGACACTGCTGCACGCTACAATCGGACCCTCAAAGCTCAACCTAACCGAATGTTAGCAGCATAACCTGTGTACGTGTGTGCCCCGTCCCCCGTGTAGGACCCCCCCCCCTTTTTTTATTATTATTTGTATATATGTAAATACTTATGCTTTGTCTAATAATTATATGTGTTGCATGTATGTATAATTGTATGCTCTGAAATAATCCTCATATGAGGGAAATGAATGAAAGGTCGCCACATAAACAAACCATGTTGTAACGTGATTTGCGAATTAAAACTGGTCAACGATACATGTGTTTGCTATGTAAGTGTTTATCTATCATTGTTTTTACTTTTGATATCAAAACTTAAAATTTTATAACTGAAAGGGAAACGTTTTTATGCCTAAACGTTCTTTTCTTCTGTCCATCTCCCGAAAGAGAAAACTGTATGTCCTTATTAGAACCCTTGTAAAATATTGAACACGCATGCGATTTCATCGGATTGCTCATATCAACTTAAATAAACTTAAATAATTACAACGCACATTTTTATGACATGGCACAAACCCAGACAGAAATGAACTTCGAATTTCTTGGAAAGATTTAATTCCAATAGATTAAAGTAGGTGCAATATAATAGGTAAACAGCAGTTATCTAGATATCCAGACCGTTCACGTTTATTTCGACAGACTACTGGATTAATAATTTAAAGATAACATTTAAATAAAAAACTGTTGGGACGGGGCTTCTTCAAAGTTTTTTTCAAAGGACATTGTTATCCTCCATGATGATGCGCTCGAAAGTAAGGCAAATACGTTATTATATATGCTTGATGTATCAAGATTTTACTTTTAAATACTTCTACATGTACATTATTATTCCCTTCTTCAATCAAGGGGGAAGCTTAATATGATGGTCAGTAGTAAGAGTAATTTTATATTTTTAAGAATGTTTAATATTATGACCCTGTTTTTACACCATGTGCACACCCTGAATATTTTTTAGCAGTATCTTTATACGACGTAAATCGGGTGTAAAGACGGGTTTGCTTTCACTATACATGTTCTTTAAATAATATAGGCACACTATTCCCCGGGATAACTTATTTCGCACTCAAATGTAAAGGCTGAATTTTAATGTGAAGAAGATTTGTACGGTACTCCGAATAAAAATAGCGTGCGTATTGACTCTTTCAATTTATTGGTACTGGTATTTTACCGTTGCTAATTAACCAAACAATCCAAACAATTCAATTCTGGTAAACACCCAGAAGTACTAGTTTCAAATTCTAAATACATGGAACTGGAATCTGCAAACTTAAATTGTAATGTAAAGTTTGGGTGTTTTTTGTTTGTTTGTTAATTAATTCTAACTTATCTTGGTTTCTTTAAGATAACAATAGTTTAACTTCATCAAGAAAGACTACAATTAGTTATCGGTACAGAATCGAAATCTAATGTTGCATTATCTTAAATAGCAGGCACGTAGCATCGTTTTTGATTGTGTGGGGGCGGGGGGGGGGGCGGGGGGGCAACCTCATCAAAAAATATCTTGAGAAGCACAAAAAACGAATCCCGAAATCATGAAAATCCTAATTTGGGGGGGGGGGGGGCTGCCAACTCTACTTTTATTCAGTATTGTATATGCAAACTTAAGGAAACCGTTTGCTTCAAGAAAAAAGGGGGCGGCCACGACAGTAGTGCTAAACCCGAAGCGGAGGGCTACAGCGGGAAAAGTTCGATTTCTCCTGTAAGACGTCAGGCCCCCCGCGCTCTTCCCGACACGGCGCAGCAGAACTGCATTTCCTTTGGCCGACCTGACACTTTAAAAGAGGTTTATTTTTTTCGATGGCAAAAATCTGCCAAACGTGACATTAAAATCCAAACTGCTCTTTTGAAAAGGTTTGAAACTATCAAAAGAATGACGTTTTAATCTACATCAAACATTTAATTCTCAACATTGTAATTACATACTCAGTAAAACCATTGTAAGAAAATACGTATTAAATAAAACGCATACTCATTATTTTTGTTTACCTTTAAACCGTTAACAAATAAACAGGTAAACTGACTTGAAATATTAGACATTTTAATATACATGTTTATTTTAACAAAATAAATTGGAATTGATTAAAGACATAGTATGGATTTTAGACATATCAAGTTTTTTTCCCGGGCGATTTAAACTTCTATGGTAGGGACAAGGCGTTATACCGGTATCATAAGCATTACTCTAATTTTTTTGTTGTTGGTACTTTTGCACGTAAATTGTCTTTAAAGTGGTACTCACTGTGGGCGATTGGTCATGATTTGAATAAATGCCGTAGACTTTCATTTAGTTTGCCTGGCTTTTGGTTTATTAAGATTGGCTTTTCCAAACTTCCAGTGCAGCGTTGATCGTTCGGTTTATTCATAAGAAAAAAGACATTTGTAAAAACCTTTCCGCTTTTGTAGTATTATCCTTTATCATTATTTGACAGGTTCCCGGATACAGAGAGGGGCTGGACGTCTACCAAACGTTTAAATGTCCACGGACGGACTATGCATGGACGTCGGCATCCTTGAGAATGAACTGTAATGTTGGAGGCGACCAGCCGTTTAACCATTATTACTGTATCCCGAACGCCGAGAGGACCCATTTTGTAGAGTTTTGTTACGACAGAGCTAGTATGAAGACCGAGAAAGGTGAGCCATTACAAAGCAATTTATCAAAAACTACACTAGCAAAGCTTCGAAGTATCCCCCCTGATAACTAGAATAATTTGAAAATCATGAATTAATATCATTATATAAATAGTGCCTGTTTTGGAGGGTAACAGTTGAAATTGACACCCCGAGGAAACCATTGTCAACCGACGCGAAGCGGAGGTTGACAATGGTTTTTGAGGGGTGTCAATTTCAACTGTTATCCTCCCAAATAGGTAATATTTATTTTATTATACTGAATGTCTTAGTTTTAGAGATTTTTTTACTGATTTTATATAGAAATGTTGTGAATTCCGCGGCGAACCGTACGCGCATAACTTACGCGCATGTAACAATTCGTTGTGTTACCCGTTGCTAAGTGTGTTGCTAACGCTGAGGGTAATAGAACGGATTATCAACTGCGTCTAAACCAATCAGATTTCAGTATCTAACATGAAAGTATAATAAATGAAATTGTTAACATTTCATAATAATTACATACTTGTCTCCTTAACAATAGCATAAAACAATACTGCTTGAAATCAATTACCCGTGACGAAACCTGAGAACAAGAAATATGCATTTTTCAGCACGATCTTCATATTTAATATTAACTTTTTGGGATTGACCTTAGTCTTTAGAAATCGTCTCACATGAAAAACACTTAAAAATGTGCAGAATTGCCATTGAGGAAAAAATCAGAGCCACAGGAATGTACGTGGCATCTGAATTCATCTTACGACGGGTTGTACTAACTGTAAATCTACCGTTCATTTCGTCCTCGATATTGTTTTAAATATTTGGCAATCCGTATAAAAATCTATTTTAATATTTTTCTTAAATGCTACAAATGTATCGTCATTTCCATCGACAACCTAATACAATCCGAGAACTCTAGGGGAATCTCAACCAAACCGGAAGTGTTCATGATATCTATTCAGCAGGGACCCAGGTCTCGGGTCGCAGCCAGAGGTCAAGATACGAATTGAGAGTTAGATAAAAATCAGTCACCCCACGGCAACACGAATGTGTTTATACATTATATTGGGTGAACACTCAGAACTTTGTTTCAATGTATGAATGATAACAATTTTGATTAATGATATTGCTCTATTTGATACGATCATATCATTTCTCAAAATATTAACCGATAACAGGTAATTGCTGGGAATTAGGTGGAATTGGGTATCTAAACCAAGTCAACTGCACGAACTTCGTCAAAGGATGTCCAGACTACACGTACTTGAGCGAACAAGTTTACAAGAGTAAGTATACTATTTTCCTGATTAAATTTTCAATAAGATTTAACACAGTGGCGTCGGAATCAAATTGAAAGTAATAAAATCAAATTAATTCCAGATAAAATATATCGACAGTTTGATCATTGACCTTGTTTAAACAATAAAATGCTTTCTATGACTTTGGTGATTCATGCGGGATATGAAGGAGGCGACATCGCGACATTGCAGAAAATAGTTATGAGTTATTAAGGAAGGAGTCTTTTCTGGTTTTCGACTTGTCAAACGTAAATTTGATTAATTGTTCATTAAATCAAGATGAAAGGAAATTAAAATAGTATATTTTTCTTTCTGTCTTACTATCATACAACTTGGCACAGAAAAATGTAATCAATGTGTAGAATGGAACAAGGACTTTATTTTTGGCGTAATATTGGCGTAGGAAAATATCACATGTTGCGCAATTCAGAATTGCTGCAGATTATATATATAATGAGTCTGTTTTAGCATTTTAAAAACAATAACAATAATGTTGGATTTTTTTTTTTACTAATGTGAACTAATAATATGATACTTGGGTTTCAGAATATGTTTTTAAAATATGATTTGCCTATCAAATAACATTTTTATAAGCTTTTTAAAGCGCCCATTCTATACATTGATTTTTGTGAAAAAATCACTAAAATCAGTTTTTCTCTCTTATGGAATGGTCAATATATTAGCTTTTCTGTCAATTTATATCTTTATATAAAGTCTTCATAATACATAAAAATTAGAAATATTTTATTATTGGAAGCATAAAAAAATAATCAAAATTTCTTCAAAATTTAAGAAAATTAGAGGAAATGCGGGCTAAGCAATATCAATTTTAGTATAAATATTTATTCCAATTTAGTAGTATAAGCTGATAGACACTCTCATGGTTTATGATTTCATTGAAGATTTGAATCTTCAAATCTTAAACAAATGTCAACAGAACTATAAAGAGCTACACTTATTTTTATCATTCTTTACGTTGAGGAAAAAGGTAGTGACCTTGACCTGACCTTTATCCGAAAACAAAAAGGTCAAATTTAATTAAACTGATAGAATCATGAAGTAATATGATCCGTTTGACTGTGTCAAAATTTCATGCATTTCTTATTATAAGAAGTATGTTTGATAATGAAAAGACTCCTTCCTTAACAATAAGTTTCCGTTAGAAAAAGAGGGAATCATACCCGTTCGATGTAAATATATAATGTTGAGGTCAATAGAATGCAAAGAATAAAAATAGTTTTTGACAATCAATGGTTTGGAGATCCAGTTACATGTGGTCAGTTTTTTTAAATACTCAATCAAAATGGGTAGAATTTTGAAAATTTATAGAGGAAAATCGAACTACATTAGATTTAAACTATATATGAGCTTAAAACGATTCACTGAAGTATGAAATTAGTAAAGCTATTCGTATTTTATAATTTTTCAACAACAAATTGGTTATTGTTTCTAATAATTTCCAAAACAAGGAAAACCTTGGTATGGGTGGATTGTTTTGCCAATTTCTCAATTAACATGCAGAGGTCAATGGCATAAAAAGTAGGTCACTGGTCTAGTTATTTGAAAGTGCACCACAATAGTAGGGTTACAATTATTACCCGTTTTTTTTTGTTTTTTGTTCCTAATACTGGGATTTTTTGCACCCTGAGTTAACGTTAACCTTAAGTTTAAGTTTGGGTTAGCAATGGCTCATACATGTGCATTCCTATAAGTCATTGACTTATTCAGCATCTATCAATCTGTTCTAAAGGAAATTGATATTTACATGACCTACTAGCATGCATATGCTTGTATTGTTAAATGCGCACACCAGCTCAGAGTGTAGCATTTAACGCAAACAATATTTAAGTTTCAGCCTGTCTGGATTTGAATTTTTTGGAAAGTTGTTTTAACGAGGAACCTGGATGCAGAACTTTGAATAATTCAACAAAGTATGTACTAATCTTGAAGCGTTTATAACAGTAAACAGAAATTAGAATAGTTAGCTACTATGGCCTAGTTACTAGTTGGATCAGTTGGATGTAGTACTACTATTCTCTACTCACCAAGAGAGGGAAAGTTAATTCATTAAATTGGGTATTATAGAGAAATTCAAATGATCGATACTAGCGACTATAGAAACGGTACAATTGATTAATGGAAGTTATGCAAGTTTAAATATGCTGCATAAAGATATAAGTAACGAATTAATGCAGGTTGTGACGTGTTGTTTCAAATACTAGCTCATGAAACCAGGCTCTAACACTTTCTGTAGTGTTTCAATATTGAAATCGACAAAATACGCTCAAAAAATCATTCAACTCAGTTATAAACATAAAAAACGGAACTTGTTTTGCTTCTTAGGTCCACTGAGTCACTCAGGTGACCTATTGCAATTGGTCTTTGTCCGTCGTCGCGCGTTAACAGTTTTACATTTCTAACTTCTTCTTAAAATCTGCAAGGCCAATTATTACCATTTTTGGTGTGAAGGATCTCTATGATATCAAGAATCTAAATTGTTAAATGTATGGCTCTACCAACGCCACAGGCGGGGCTAAATATGCAAACGGGTTTCATAGTCCTTTTTGAAAGATTTCAGGTGGTTGTCATTACAATATTAAAACTTATCTACTCCAGAATGAAACTTGATTAAATGCATATATGAGATTCGTTATTGGCTATGGTATTCAGTTGACCGTTAAGGCCTACTTGCATCTTGTTCTATTTTTATGTCACTTTCAGAAACAGAATCCTAGCAAACAATAGTTCTGCAGATTATCCTCTCCATCTGGCTGTATTCATCACCAGTATTGTAACAGCCCTTCTACTTTTGTTAGTTGTAATTAGTGTCAAACACTTCCGCTCAAGATTCTGTTCAGGTGTGTATTTTCAATCAATTTTAAGACTGATTTTTAATTTATAGAAAAATCAAGTTTCCTTTAAACAATTTTTTAAGGAAAAAAAGTTCAGGGAAGAACACCTCCTGAGGACCAAGAAAGTAAATTACTCGATAAAAATGATCGTTGTTCGTGTTATAAATTGATTGGTAAGTCGTCAACCAGATTGAAATGGCTAATTATATATATCTTGAAAAATGTCAAATGTTTTGTTTACAAAATGTTTTTCAGGGGATAACGAACAAAGAATGTGTTTTCTGAACCAAAAAGGTATATTACATTATTTAAAACTTGTATGTAACGCCATATTAAGATTTTGTCTGTTATGACCTTTAATAAGTAACTATACATGCCCTTACCCCCCCCCCCAAAAAAAAAAGGGGGGGGGGGTAAATCTACTAACCATTTAATCTTTTTACGAGTTTGTAAGGAGGAATTGTATTCAGGAAGCTATGGACGAATGAAGACCAAGAGATATGCAAATATATCACTAATCAGAACACTGTCTCAATTAATTGGCGAGAAAGCGGAAACTTCATCCTCATGTATTGTAGGTTCAAGTTCCTTAAATGTCAACATCCTCGGGGGTAGGATTGGGCCACAATAGAGGTCGAAATGATACATAGAAATTTATAGAGAAAAATCCTTAAAAATCTTCTTCTTAATAACTTTAAAATAGGCCAAAAAACTGTCACTTATATGCAAACATCCCAGATGTGTAGATTCAAGTTTGTTCAAATCATAATACCCGGGGTAACATGGGGGAGGGGGTCAAATTTTTACATAGGCTTATATAGAGAACAGTCTTATTTTCAAAAACCAATGGGCCAGAAAAGCTGTAACTTGTGTGGAAGCATCCTTAAGTAGTTTAGATTCAAGTTTGTTCAAATCATGATCTTCGGATTAAGGGTTGGACACAATGGAGCGGAAGGGGGGGGGGGGGTCAGATTTTTACATTGACAAAAATATAATTAATTACAAAATCTCAAATGATATAATCTAAGATATGACTTATATGTAAGCATCTTCGTGATCCCCAATTGTTAAGAGATTTGGACAATTCTTGGGCCACACAAGAGGTTCAAAGTTTAATGTAGGTTTATATGTATATAAACAATTGTTTAATATCTTCTTGAGAACTGCAGTGCTCAATATCTAATATGTCTATGTGAAATCGTCAAGTTACAAAAGGGAGTCAATGTTTATTTAACAGAGGAAATTGAAAATCTTTTTATTCAGGATCTATTTTAATACATTGTCCAGCCATTTTGTTTATGCTTCATTAAACTTGTTTTATAATGGCTATTGTTGCTTAGTGAGCGATCTATTTTAATACATTGTCCAGTTATTTTGTACATGACTTCATTAAGCTTGTTTTAATGGCTATTATTGCTTAGTGAGCGATGTGGCCCATGGGCCTCTTGTTATAAGAGGTATAACATTTTTTTTATTCGAACTAACTCTGATATCAACAGCTTTCCTTTTCAATTAAAACAAATTATAGTGAGTGCTTGTTTTCTTAATAGATGACAATGATCAAAGCAAGCCAGAAAATCTAAAACCAGTTTTAAGAAGAGCAGTATCGGCTCAGGAAAGTATTACACCTACTGGCTTAAATGGCCCTATTTCACATTTGTATTGTTGTAGCAAAAAATACATATGGGCAAGCAATAACCGTGGTAAACTTGGAAAATTTGACCATTCTGGGAATAACTGTGTGTCAACACTTGTACAGACTTGCTCCACACAATATGGACATTTTACCATAGCGACTGTTAGTGAGAACAAACATATTATATTTTCGGTTGATATAAATGAAAAAAAGATTGTAAAGAAAGTTGTTCCAGGTGAGACGGATTTTGAAGTATTAAGTAAGGATACTGGTCTATGGGAACCAATCAGTATTTATTTTTCAGACAAAACAAAAAAATCTATCTTGGCAAGCTTATGCACAGTGGAGCAAAAATAACAAGGTACAAATATGACGAGGAAGATTTTGAAAAAATCGATGATATTCTTGATTATTATCTGTACCCTGCGTACTTGGCCGAAAATACCAATGGCGACATCTGTGTTTCTGACAACAACCGGTGTGTTATTGTTGTTGATCAAGACAGGAAACTCCGATTCAAGTATACAGGGCTTGAACATAGTGGATTCACCCCCTATGGAATATGTACGGACAAATCAGGACAAATTCTTATTCTTGATTCATATTCAGTATGTATCCATATATTGGATCAAAATGGTATGTTTCAGCATACAATAATTGTTGTCCAAAGACTTGAGACAGCCGAGGGGACTCTGCATAGACGATGATGGCCACTTTTATGTAGGAACTTACAGTTTGATATCAAAGTATAAGTGTTTGACAGCATCACAAACCACAGAAGAATCAGAAAAGTAAACTCAGATGGAAAAAATTTTCTAATGGAGAAAAAAATTCTTTAATCTTTAAAATAAGTGAAAAACCCTATACGCATTTTTTATTCAGTAATATAAGACCTTTTATATGCCATTATTAATTTATGTTCCATTTATGCGTCCTTTCTATAAGTCACAATATTTTTCTATATACATCATAAAATAAAAATATAAATTTATACCGCCCTCGTTGACCCTCCAACATACCGGTATATTGTTTATACTAAGCAAGGACTGTTTTACAAGCAAGCAGATTTACAAATTAAATCTGCCTTCCATTAACAGCTTTTACACACACACACACACATACACACACACACAGAAATGTTTTGTATTTTATCCTATTTCTGCGTTATTCTCTTGATCATGATATGTTACCCTTAAAAAATAAACATATTATATGTACCTGTTAACCGTCATACCCTAATTTATGCTAATATTGTTTTTTTTTTTCTTTTGTTGTATTTTGCATAATGCTGTTATATTTTTCCATTTTGTGCGTGTTTATGAAAGGTTGATCGTGATTGTGCTAATACATGTAATAAAATGTTCTTTATATTTTACTACGTGATTAAGGTATTCCACTCCTTAATGTTCTTGTATCAAGAATTTCTTGAGAAGTATATCATTGAAACACCCTTAAAATACAAAGATAATGGAAGGTCAGTTTTCATCCCTCTGAGTTATGGCCAATTTAATTTAACTTTTTTGCACTTAAAAGGCGATTTCAGCCTGATTTGGATTTGTTGTCAATATGTTTGATTAAGCAAACTTTTTTTCTTGAAATATTGTTTTTCATTATGCACAATGGTCACACTGAATAGAGGGATTACGAAAAAAATTGTTCAAATCTGAGTTATTACGAAAATGATAATAAAGGAAACTTTAAGGCGTGTTTCAATCAGTTTATAGCTTCGAGTTCGGTATTCCTTACGAGTCTTAGTAAAATGGTTACTGTAGGCAAACCCGGGCCGGGGCAAAATAAAAGCCCGGGCAGATAGAGATTTTTCAACTTATGTCGATAATAATCAACCAATGTCATTGAAATTTTCAGGATATGTTACAGACCGGTATATTTGTATTTGCTGTAAATATTCATAAACAACAAAGCGTATTTTGAAATTTATTGATGATTGTTGATTTCCAAGTTGGTAAAATGGACCGTAGGCAAACTCGGGTCGACATTTTACGGGTTTGTGGAATTATTTAAGAAGAAACTTAATAATTCATGTTTAATTCCATACTTCTAAAACGAAGTTCTTTGTTTAAAGCAGCCATTACGTATGATAAACGGGTAGATCTGACAAAGATGAACTTGTTTGTTGTGCAACAGTTCGCGTGCGAAGGGAATCCTTGAAACATGAAAAATATATTGGAGCCGATTTTGTGAAGTAAATTGAGGTTAAATATTTCAATGTGTGACAGTTGAACTTGTTTGTTGTGCAACAGTTCGCGTGCGAAGGGAATCTTTAAAACATGCAAAATACATTGGTGCCGATTTTGTGAAGTAAATTGAGGTTAAATATTTCAATGTGTTGACAGTTTTCACATATGACTGTGGTGTAAGCTTGTTTAGATTTTCGTTTCGTTTTCATTCTTTATACTTTATAACCTCAGGCCCGTTTCACAAAGATTTCTTAAGATTTTTCCTAAGATAGAACTTGTGATATGCCTAAGTTAAAACTTAGAAAGTTCCTAAGATTTGTCATAGCTGTTTCACAAAACTTTCTTAGCATAACGCAGTTGACTAAATCTTATCTTAAGATACACTGTAAGCCACTTTAAATCATTTCGTTAATTCCTAACTTATTTTAATCATGTAAATTCCTTTCAATATGGCACGGGTGTAAACTTTCTAAGTAGACGTAAAAACTCATTCCCTTATTCACCCAGAAACAAATTTAAAAAAGTTAAAACGTGTAAATAAAGTGCAAATAGTGTAATGCCTATATACTGAAATTTTGTATAATATTTTACATTCACATGCATACACGAGTAGATAAAAATAACGTAATATACCCGTATATTCTTTGAAAACGGTATTTTTTGTATTTGAGAAATCGCAGTATCGATATCTTTCTTGTTTTATGCTACCTGTACATATAGTTCTTGACAGCATAAATCATTTGAAAACATTGGTTACTGGTAGAATTTCTCTTATTCTTTGGAAATGATCGAGTGCCTTTTTTTATCTAGTTGGTCCATTATAAATAGTCCGTGTTAACATAAACAGATAATACTCGTTGAGATATCCAAATTTTATGAATTCACTACATCTTAGGGTATATTCCAAAATGGAATACAATACTCACATGCAGTGACAAGTAGGATTTAGAATGGAAAGATGTGAAACTTTTAAACTAGTAAGTTTAATGTAACGCCGGTGTGTTTTCTTGGAATGGTTGATATAAGAATGGTTTTTTATTTTTATTTTTTTTACAAAAGGAAACATTGCAAAAAATGTATCTTTGCTGATAAGAGGAAGCGAAGATTAAAGACACCAATTTTTTAATTAAACAGCATTCCCATTGATGATTTAGCATCAACATACCTAACCCACTTTTACCCCTCCCAACAAAAACTAAAATAAAGAACCCCTCACCCCACCGCAAAGAGAACACCTAAAAAAATTTTTGAGTTGAGTTGAACATATTTTATTGACTAATGATGCCAAAAGGATTGGACACAAGTTCCAAAAACTTAGAATGGCCTCTCCTTGTACATCATATATTACAGAGCCATACAATGCCAGTTAACATTTATAACAGTTATAGTACATTTAATGAAATACAAATAAATCATTAGTTTTAAATCTAGAATTAGAATTAGGATGGATAAGAAAGTTATGCAAATAATTTAAAAACTTAGATAAATCTACCACACTTTTGTATAAATGTATGAACTTCTTTAGAAATTTTTATGTTTTCATCTTAAGATAAAGTTTTGTCACCCCAAAGTAACAAATGTACATCAATTATATTCAAAAAGTTCAGTGATAAAAGATTATACATAAATGATTGTCTTAATAATGAATATTTTTTACAAACGAAGAACAAGTGATGTGCATCTTCTAAACTTCCACATGAACACATTGGGTTGGCTATTATGTTACACAGATAAAGATCACAATTGAGAACACAATTATGCCTTAATTTTGTATGAATGATATTTAAGAATCTTTTACCAAAAGAAAAATACTTAGGAGGTTTTGTATAATTGCTCTGTAGTGATTCTTAAAAATATTTAACAAAGTAACTTCCTTGGTATTATTATTCAGACTATTCCACTTACGAAAGAATGACTTGTTAAAAGCGTCTAATCTACATCTTGGCAAAGAATAGTTTGGGGAGTGTCTAGTATTATAGTTGGAAGTGACATTTCTAATTTCAGGAGTTATGTCTTTTAGATAAGAAGGAACAAGATTGTTATGAATTTTGAACATAGTAGATAATTTAAGGCGGTCTCGTCTCGTTATTAATGGTTCCCATCCTGTTTCCAAATATAGTGAATTTCTTGAGGCTATGACTGAAAGACCTGAAACTATTCTTGCTGCATATATTGGAACCTTTTCAAGCTTATCCATATCAAATTGGGTACATCCAGACCAAACTTCAACAGCATACTATAGTTGTGGTCTTACAAATGATACATACATTTGTGCTAAAAATATCTCTAGATACAGTAAATTTAAGTTTTTTAAGTAGACCAAGTTTTCTGTAAGCTTTTTTAACAATGTTGTCCATGTGATAAGACCAACTTAAATTTGAAGATAACAATACTCCGAGATGCTTGTGTTGTGAAACATATTCCAAGGTACAATCATCAAGTAACAAATTAAGAAATTTTTCAACATTTTTAAAACTAAAGAATACAACTTTTGTTTTTTGTGGATTAAATTCTAGAAGCAATTGTTTTGACCAAACTTTCTTTCGTAAAAGACAAGCTTATTTGGTGGAGGAATAGGAGAAATCATCCAGCCATTCTGTAATTGAATTTTAATTAGTATTTATTTCTGTTTTTATAAAACTACTTTAGACAATAGTGATTCTCGGGCATGACTAATTTCATTATCATCAGTGCACTAGCTATAACAATACCCGTTACCCATCTGCGCGTGCGACCAGATAATCTAATAAAAATGTTATTATAAAAGTTTACACCAAAAAAATAATTGAATCAATATATGTATATTTTGATAGTTCTAAAGTTTTCAGTTAAGAAGTAAAGTGAACAAGTCCTAATGATTCGTTTTCTCTTGTTTTTGTTTTTTTTTTTTTGTGTTCAACTTTATTGTGCATGTAATTCATTTCATTATGAAATAAGCAGTCGCCATGTTAAGTCTGTTCCCAAAACATCGATTTACCTGTCTTAAAGTTAGGACATAACTTATGAATTTCATAAGATAAGACTGGATTAGTGAAACGGATAAGTAATGAACTTAGTAAAAAGTTCTTTCCGAAGCCTAAGTATGCTTTGTGAAACGGGCCCCTGTGGAACTATCGCCTGTATTTTGTAATTTTTACATATCAAAGTAAACATACACTTCGGTAAATCAGACAGTTGACTGTTACCTGCGCAAATTAAGCAAAATCTGATGTATTAAAAAAATACTAAAATACAATTCATTCTATCGGTAATTCGGTATGATCTTTTGCGTAATGGTTGATTAATGCAATGTGTTTTGTTGAGATTCCTATCATTTTCTCGTGTTTATTCAGTTTCATTAAAGTTTAATATCGTATATATATATATATATATATATATATATATATATATATATATATATATATATATATATATATATATATATATATATATATATATATATATATATATATATATATTTATATATATATACACGACTCAGCGATATTAAACTCTATTTAAACTGAATAAACTCCAGAAAATGCTGATATTATAAATTAAAGATAAATTGTGCTCTTTATTTGTTATAGTGCATGTTTCTTATGTTCAATTGTTTACAATTTCTATTTACTAACCATATTTGAGTGTTAGGCTTAGAATTATAAGCAAGATACAGAGCTCTGCTCACAATTCTATGTTTGTACACAGACCTGAGGTCATTTTTTTGTTTGTTTCCATTTTAAATGCTGAAAAGGAAATAATAAGTTAAAAATCTTAAGCTTACTGAAATTTTGGTTATTCATTAGAAATGTCTTGCTAAACGTTAAATACTTGTACAAAAAAAATTAAAGGATGATATGCTCGAACTACTCTCTGGGGGCCCCTCTTTATACAATGAATAATATAAAATCTACATCAATTTTGATAGTTTTTCAGACACGAGTAATCGACACCGTTAAAACAATTTTCATAGTTCTGACACATTTCTGTTACGGGGATAAAGGCATGATCGCTATTTAAATTCCTAAGAAAATATTACAGCGGAAAATTATCCTGGTTTGTTATTTTAATAATTTGATAATGAATGTGTTAAACATTAGAATCTTTTTTTTAATCTTAAATGAAAAAAAGATTGGCAAATAAACCTGAAAAAGATTTTTTTACTGGTATTTTGAACATATGAAAACAAAAACAGGGCACGAGCCTTGTTTACATGACAAAGAAATGTGAGCCCTGAATCTTGCCTATAACTTTACAACTGACTCTCAAATCATTTGATCATTTAAAATGTATATTCCTAAAGCATAAAAACAGAAAAATATAATTTGACTAAAATTATGACCATGCCCCTTTGATATTAGTTTATTGATATGACTAACATTTATAATTACATCAGATTTCCAGCTACTTGCTCTGTTTGCATAGTTTATAACTCCAAGTTGTAGTTCGAGCCACGCTGTTAATTTCAACGTTTTACCCATCTGGCATCCAAGCCAGTCGAGTGCACTAATACTGCTAGATACATAAATCGTCCACGTTTGGTGAAGATAGGACCAGTAATGTTATAGATAAGGCCATCATCCTCTCCAAAATCTTTTAAACATCTTCAGGCATCTGGAAACCAGCATCCAAATATCCCTGATGCACCAACCGATTTTATTACGGACCAACAGACAAACAGATTAAAAATGTCTTCGTTTGAAGTCCAGTTGAAAGTTCATGCAAACAGTTAAGCATCTTCCTACTACAGCCTCAGTTAAATTACATGCACTTTATGAATTTAAGAAAAACAGAAGTTATTTTAACTGAAGAAAGACGGACAGAATGGCAATAACGAGTAAACATAATCCGATCCTACCGAAAACCTGCCCTTTTCTGTTATCAGTCAATATATTCGAAGATAATGTTTTTTGCAACCGTACATGTGTACTCGATTCCAGTTTAATACAGATATCATTGTAATACAGCCTGGTGATTTCATTGGACATCCAATGAAATTGCTCGCATGACCGAAAAAAACCCGAAAAAGGTAAAAAGCAGATTAACTTACAAGCAGGTTCTTGGAAAGGCCCAACCTTGAATTTATTTGAAGCGAGCGTTTCTCGGGAATTGCATAACTTGCCTTCAATCCAGACAGAAAAGTAAGTATTTTCAGAAACCTTGCATTTGTATGATTATTTGTATGAATAATTCTTTTGCTTGATTATAAATTACCTATGGGTGTTATTGATAATTTTTTTTCTTTAGATCAAGACGACACTCAGCATTTTGTGAAGGTCGCTATCATTTTCCCCGACGATGTCCCGATCAAGGGTAAGACAAATACATGTATTTATGCGTGATATATATCTTTATTGATTTTAGATAAACTAAGTATGCTACAACATTAATATAAAAAGTAAAAGCAATTCGGAATTCACAGGGGTGTATTATTTGGTATTATTAGGTATATAGGGTATATATTTTCATAACGAGAAAAATATATAACGTAAGGTGCCTATGCACCAGATGGTCTGTGTACAATATGTTGAAGGAGTGAATATGAGAATTCTTTATAATCATATCAAAGAGAACAGCAGAAACGATCACCAGAAAGTAATGGGGAGAAGAATAGTTTTATCACTTCGCTTGTTGAACTTTATAATGAAACAAAATTCTGTTAGTGTCCTGTCAACACCTGTCTGTCTGTATGTATGTGACGTACTTGTTCATGATGATCTTATGTGCATAAATGTTGGGGTTTCTCCCATCACTAATGATGCTATAATAACTTAACAATAATTAAGGTCTTAGTGTTCACTCCCTATAAATCGGGGTTACCTATATAGGCAACAGACAGCTACTTTATTATGTATGTTGTTCATTATGAAATCCTATACCCACATTTTGTACTGCACCTTGAATTTTAAGCCATGAAAATTCAACAGCTCTTCTTATCAAGTTTAAACTTAACAAAGGATTTCTCTCACATTCTTTAAAACAGGTCAGGTATCTATGACGCCTTCCTATATACATGTTAGGAAACTGAAACCGATACAACGAGATGGATATACATTGTACATGTACATCATATCCCATACCAAATCTTGTGAAGTTCTTCACAAATTTATCTATATAACAACCATTTTGTAATCATAGAACTAACATTGTTTTAAAAACAAAATATATAGAAAAACGTGGAGTCATTATTTAAACATTTGGTGATTCATTCGGGATATGAAGGTAGCAACATTGTAGAAAAAATCGCTACCTTCATAACCCGCATAAATCATCAGGGAAAGCATTTTATTGTTAATTTTAACACCTTTCTTTTAACTTATTAATAAATTGATTATGAAAAGGAACTAATAAATTACTGTTTATGTACATAAGTACGTTAGCTTAAAGAAGCAGGCAAATCGACTCCTGTGATACACTGAGTCTGACATCATCATGATTATTTCGTACAGTCCAATCAAGCATTTGTGAACGAGCTCTGCGTTGCCACCAGCCGTAGACTCAGAACCCGCAAGAAAATGGCAGAATATTCATTGCTCAAACATCATTCGAAGTGTTTGTTAGTCTCCAGGCCATATCCGGTATCAGTGACCAAACCCGCATTTTTTACGTGCACCCAGCCATCCCCCTCCTCCCCCATCCATTGACATTTATTTCAATTGTAGCCTCTCTTTTTAATTAAAAACTGTTAAAAATTAATAAACATTTATTATTTGACATGGTTGATTATATACAAGATATAATTTGTTTGTCAGTTATTTGAATAAAATGCCGACCGATACAGGAAGTTTCAGGCAGTGAGATTTTAAGGTCCGTCAGTATATTATTATAACTCTGTACTTTGGCAGGTACCCGGTTACAGAGAGGACTTGATTGTCTACCAAACGTTTACCTGTCCACGGACGAACTCGGCATGGACGTCCGCGTCCCTGAGGATGAATTGTAATGTTGTAGGCAACAAGTCGAAAAACCATTATTACTGTATCCCTAACGCCGAGAGGACCCATTTTGTTGAGTTTTGTTACGATAGAGCAAGCATGAAGACAGAGAAAGGTGAAACAAAATATTGCAAAGCAATTCATCAACAAATATAACTGACATCAATTTCGATTTTTAATGTGATGATATTCTTCTCTTTCAATATCAATAATAACCGATACCAGGTAATTGCTGGGAATTAGGAGGAATGGGGTACCTAAACCAAGTCGACTGCAAGGACTTCGTCAAAGGATGCCCAGATTACACGTACTTGAGCGAACGAGTTTACAAAAGTAAGTATACTATCTTCCTGTGGTCTTTTTCTGAAATATTGTCCAATACTAGTTAATTTTTTAAACGAAAGTTATTATCTCAGTTTTTCAAAAATAAATTATTTATAGCATTTCAATAGTATATTAAATTTGTCACATCTAATGTTTTGAAAGAAAAATCATTCATTCATCATTTATTTATTTAAAGTCCCAGCTTGTCTAGATTTGAATTTTTCTGAACAATGTTTCACCGAGGAGCCTGGCTGCACAGTTTTGAAAAATTTCACAAAGTATGTACGATGTTGTTGGTGTTTCGTTTATCACATTCAATATGACTGCATTTTGCTCTACTAGACCGATGCTACATGTAACACCAAACAAATATTTGTCCATATAAAACAGATATTAAACACTCAATTACTGAATGGAATGATGACTCAGAATGTTAAGTAAATTTATAAGTGACATATAATTCAAATCGAATAATGATTCTATTTTACTTCATGAACAGCGCTCTGGTGAACAATCAGACCAATGCAGACACCTCTCTTCAACTTGCTCTTGTTGCATTGGTTACCTGTGTTTTAACTGCCGTAATACTTTTATTAGTGGTATTCCTTCGCCGTAGATCATGTCGAGGTGTGTATAAAACTTTTTTTTCCATTTATTTTTAATATTGCATACACATTTTGATCATATTCTCTAGAAAAGATAAGAAAAAAATATTTATTTCTCACAGGAATCAGAAAAACAGCTGTTAAAGTCCAACAAGGTAATTTATCCAAGGAGATTTCTTGTTATTTTAAGTCACAGAACAGATTTACATGGCTAGGGTATAATAGTTGCTCTGATGCTCACTTTGTGACACTGCTAGAACTCTTAAAAATGAAACAGTTTCTCTACTTTTGTGTTTCTCGCTAAAAAAGAGTAATAGTATTATGCACAATGAAGAACAAATTATTATAAGAAAAGTAACGATCTAACAGACCAATCGACACTCTTCACTTTACAAAGGTTATGTCCTCGAGCCGTCATCTTCGGGGAATAAACCATAGATTTCTTTAAATAACCTTTTTAGTTTAGTGGTTTGTAACTTTGACATTAAAATTCTTTTTCAGTGTTTCCGTTTCTCTTACATCAAAGAAATAAATGAAATTCAAAGGGATTTCATCAGATGTCGCCCAAATATTTGGTAGCATAAAGTACTTGTAGTTGGTTTATTCCTTTTACTCGATTTTTTTATTATTATTATTTTTTTTAGCAATGTATGGATTGGCTGGTGTAACTAGCGTAATAGCCATGTCATAATATTGTAAATGTTGGTTTTACTGGGTGGGTGTAAATATTAGATTTACAATATGATTTTAATTTTTTATTTACAACAACCAAATTTACAATTTCAATTTACAATATGGCTGTCTTTTATGAGTATCTATATAACAAACTGAGTGCATTAAAATTTTAAAAAGATTAACTATTCTGATAGTAAATTTTTTAAGTTCCCCGTAAGAGGATAAACAATAGTTATACCCGTATGATATGAAAAATAGTCACGTTTGGTACTGTTGAAATGCCCATGTAATATATATTCATCATACATTTGAAATCGGTTGTGATTATTGCCATTTACTTTTTTGCGTGGAATAATAATGATGATAATTTGTTTAGATAAGAGCTGTTTAAAGGTTTATGGTATTGTTATGGTAATAATGATACTGTATAAAGGGAAATAAATTAATGATGTCAATCTATATTTCACAAATGTACACCATAGTTAACGCGGTCATCTATGTTTCAGAAGGTAAAAACGTTAAATAAAACTGAAAAAAACATTTATGATTGCAAAACATAGTTTACTTGATAAATATAGTTTTACAATTGGTGAAACTGTAATTAACAACACCTAACTTGTAAATTATACATGTAGTTTAATAGAGATGTGAATCTATATTTATCAGCAAATCCATTGTTAACGTTATTTGTAGACAGATAGACTTTTCGCCCTCGTTGTCGGCAGGCAATTCCAATATCTCAAATTATATCTCTTAAAATACAACAGTGCCCAGGCAAATTCAAGATGGGACAAAATGTATAACCCTGTTTGCAATGTATATGGGCGAAAATTACACGGGGCGAAAATGAGCCTGAGTTCAGTATTGACACTTTTATAAATGGGTGTTCCAATGGTCTGTCCTACTCCAATCATTTAAAAAACGGATAATTAACTTTAAATATACGAAATTAACAACTTTTTATTTTATTCTTGCTGAATGTCAATTTAAACTGAGTGTTAGAAAAGGTCACCCGAGGTCATTCCTCGCCATATCGTTTAGATAAGAAACTTTAATCAGACATTCTCAAAACCAAAAAAGGCCAGCATGCTTCTTTTGTTGACCTTTTGTTGCTTAAAAATTCTTTAAAAACAACCAAAATTGTTTAATCTGTAAACGTATGCTTTTCTTGTGTATGATTAGCTGCAGGTATGTAGCTCCCGGTCTGAAAGAAAAATTCGGATGGACGGATTGAAAAACTTGTGTATAAATTTATTGCACACTAAAACTTGTACTAGTTTTAGACTGATGAACCCTCAGGCAATTTACTACTGATATCATCTCTTTACTTACCTCTGATAGTCATCGGCGCAGTCACGTAAAAATGGTGACTCTAAATATTGATGTAAAAACATACTAGTAGTTGATTTGTTCTCCCAGAATTAGCGTATAAACAAGGTAAATCAGTCCTAAACTAGCGCACGTTTTTGTGCGCAATAAATACACGATTTTTACAATGGGTGGTGCTGTAGCTTTCGCGTCGTCCATCCGAATTTTTTTCAGACTGGGAGCTACAGATCTGCCGCTAGTGTATATTTTGAAAAGCAATTTTTAAAAAATGATCCTGTCACGTTTAGACATGATAAATTAGGGTCAATAGTCCGGTGTTTGAATTCCGAAGTTAGATATAAATATCTGTTGATATTCGATAACAAACTTTACATGACTTTAAACCTCTATGCAGCAAGGTACTGTCTTTCCACAAATTTATTTAAAAATTAACTTTGCTGTTATAGTGTCATATGAGTATCAGTCGTTTGCTTTAATATCGTAATATGTATAGCAATTTGAAGTTCTTAATTACTTTTTATAACTTTTCTTGAATACCTTTTGTTCCATTATAATTTGTATTGTTATACTTTCATGTTAAATACTGAAATCTGATTGGTTAAGACGCAGTTAATAATATTTACTATTACCCTCAGCGTTAGCAACGCACTTGGCAACGGGTAACATTAAAAAATGTTACATGCGCGAAAATTATGCGCGTACGGTTCGCTGTAGAATTCACGTTATTCCTATATAAAAGCAGTACAATTTTCTTAAAAATTTTTAAAAAGACATTCAGTATAACAAAATAAATAGTGCCTGTTTGGGAGGATAACAGTTGAAATTGACACCCCTCGAAAACCATTGTCAACCTCCGCTTCGCGTCGGTTGACAATGGTTTTCTCGGGGTGTCAATTTCAACTGTTACCCTCCCAAACAGGCACTATTTATATAATGTTGCATTTATAATCCTTTTTAGCTCACCTGAGCTGAAAGCTCAAGTGAACTTTTCTGATCACATTTTGTCTCGTCTGTCCGTACACTTTTCACATTTTCAACATCTTCTCAAGAACTACTAGACCAATTTCAACCAAACTTGGCACAAATCATCCTTAGGCAAAGGGGATTCAAAATTGTGAAAATAAAGAGCCACACCCTTTTGCAAAGGGAGATAATTAGGAATTTATGAATTTTTTTTTTAGAAATTTTCAAAAATCTTCTTCTGAAGAACCATAAAGCCAGGACAGCTGAAACCTGTGCAGAAGCATCCTCAGGTAGTGTAGATTCAAAGTTGTGAAAATCATGACCCCCAGGGGTAGGGTGGGACCACAATGGGGGTCAAAGTTTTACATAGGAATATATAGAGTAAATCTTTAAAAATCTTCTTCTCAGAAACTAATCAGCCAGGAAAAATGAAACCTGTGTGGAAGCATCTTCAGGTAGTGTAGATTCAAAGTTGTGAAAATCACGACCCCCGGGGGTAGGGTTGGACCACAATGGGGGTCAAAGTTTTACATAAGAATATATAGAGTAAATCTTTAAAAATATTCTTCTCAGAAACTAATCAGCCAGGAAAAATGAAACCTGTGTGGAAGCATCCTCAGGTAGTGTAGATTCAAAGTTGTGAAAATCACGACCCCTGGGGGTAGGATGGGGCCACAATGGGGGTCAAAGTTTTACAAAATAATATATAGAGTAAATCTTTAAAAATCTTCTTCTCAAAAACTAATCAGCCAGGAAAAATGAAACCTGTGTGGAAGCATCTTCAGGTAGTGTAGATTCAAAGTTGTGAAAATCACGACCCCCGGGGGTAGGGTGGGACCACAATGGGGGTCAAAGTTTTACATAGGAATATATAGAGTAAATCTTTAAAAATCTTCTTCTCAGAAACTAATCAGCCAGGAAAAATGAAACCTGTGTGGAAGCATCCTCAGGTAGTGTAGATTCAAAGTTGTGAAAATCATGACCCCCGGGGGTAGGGTAAGGCCACAATGGGGTCGAAGTTTTACATAGGAATATATAGAGTAAATCTTTAAAAATCTTCTTCTCAGAAACTAATCAGCCAGATGATTCTTTATAATTGTTAAGACTTTGGCCCCAGGACAATTCTTCGGCCTCACAAGAAGGTTCAGAGTTTGATGTAGGTTTATATCCCATATATAAACAATTGTTAAGGATCTTTTCGAGAACTGCAATACTCAACATGTGATATGACTATAAAATCATCCTGCTAGAAAAGGGACTAATGATTATAAACATAAGAATATCCAGGGGGGAAATGGATTATATTTATACAGGATCTACATGTATTATTGTACATTGTCCAGATAGTTTGTATTATGACTCCATTAAGCTGATTTTATCATACTTATTGTTCCTCAGGTGAGCGATGTGGCCCGTGGGCCTCTTGTTTCCTTTCAGAGGGAACTGGTTCAGGGGAAACTGGTACTGAATTACAAACGTCACTCCTGAAGCCTCAAGGTAAATTGTTTCATGTCAAAAACTCGTAGCATAATTGTCAGAATCATCATTATATAATGTTTTATGCAACAATACATTACTGTGATTTATGGCACGCCAAATTCACAAATTAGCTAATCATAGTTTCACAGTCTTGAAACTAGGTTTAACGGCTGTAACTAGTTTACGGACAGAACGCTGTTGTTAACGATGTCAATCTATATTTCACAAATGTACACCATAGTTAACGCGGTCATCTTTGTTTCAGAAGGGAAAAACTTTAAATAACACTGAAAAAAACCATTTATGATTGCAAAACATAGTTTACTTGATAAATATAGTTTTACAATTGGTGAAACTGTAATTAACAACACCTAACTTGTAAATTATACATGTAGTTTAATAGAGATGTGAATCTATATTTATCAGCAAATCCATTGTTAACGTTATTTGTAGACAGATAGACTTTTTGCCCTCGTTGTCGGCAGGCAATTCCAATATCTCAAATTATATCTCTTAAAATACAACAGTGCCCAGGCAAATTCAAGATGGGACAAAATGAATAACCCTGTTTGCAAGTGTATATGGGCGAAAATTACACGGGGCGAAAATGAGCCTGAGTTCAGTATTGACACTTTGATAAATGGGTGTTCCAATGGTCTGTCCTACTCCAATCATTTAAAAAACGGATAATTAACTTTAAATATACGAAATTAACAACTTTTTATTTTATTCTTGCTGAATGTCAATTTAAACTGAGTGTTAGAAAAGGTCACCCGAGGTCATTCCTCGCCATATCGTTTAGATAAGAAACTTTAATCAGACATTCTCAAAACCAAAAAAAGGCCAGCATGCTTCTTTTGTTGACCTTTTGTTGCTTAAAAATTCTTTAAAAACAACCAAAATTGTTTAATCTGTAAACGTATGCTTTTCTTGTGTATGATTAGCTGCAGGTATGTAGCTCCCGGTCTGAAAGAAAAATTCGGATGGACGGATTGAAAAACTTGTGTATAAATTTATTGCACACTAAAACTTGTACTAGTTTTAGACTGATGAACCCTCAGGCAATTTACTACTGATATCATCTCTTTACTTACCTCTGATAGTCATCGGCGCAGTCACGTAAAAATGGTGACTCTAAATATTGATGTAAAAACATACTAGTAGTTGATTTGTTCTCCCAGAATTAGCGTATAAACAAGGTAAATCAGTCCTAAACTAGCGCACGTTTTTGTGCGCAATAAATACACGATTTTTACAATGGGTGGTGCTGTAGCTTTCGCGTCGTCCATCCGAATTTTTTTCAGACTGGGAGCTACAGATCTGCCGCTAGTGTATATTTTGAAAAGCAATTTTTAAAAAATGATCCTGTCACGTTTAGACATGATAAATTAGGGTCAATAGTCCGGTGTTTGAATTCCGAAGTTAGATATAAATATCTGTTGATAGTCGATAACAAACTTTACATGACTTTAAACCTCTATGCAGCAAGGTACTGTCTTTCCACAAATTTATTTAAAAATTAACTTTGCTGTTATAGTGTCATATGAGTATCAGTCGTTTGCTTTAATATCGTAATATGTATAGCAATTTGAAGTTCTTAATTACTTTTTATAACTTTTCTTGAATACCTTTTGTTCCATTATAATTTGTATTGTTATACTTTCATGTTAAATACTGAAATCTGATTGGTTAAGACGCAGTTAATAATATTTACTATTACCCTCAGCGTTAGCAACGCACTTGGCAACGGGTAACATTAAAAAATGTTACATGCGCGAAAATTATGCGCGTACGGTTCGCTGTAGAATTCACGTTATTCCTATATAAAAGCAGTACAATTTTCTTAAAAATTTTTAAAAAGACATTCAGTATAACAAAATAAATAGTGCCTGTTTGGGAGGATAACAGTTGAAATTGACACCCCTCGAAAACCATTGTCAACCTCCGCTTCGCGTCGGTTGACAATGGTTTTCTCGGGGTGTCAATTTCAACTGTTACCCTCCCAAACAGGCACTATTTATATAATGTTGCATTTATAATCCTTTTTAGCTCACCTGAGCTGAAAGCTCAAGTGAGCTTTTCTGATCACATTTTGTCTCGTCTGTCCGTACACTTTTCACATTTTCAACATCTTCTCAAGAACTACTAGACCAATTTCAACCAAACTTGGCACAAATCATCCTTAGGCAAAGGGGATTCAAAATTGTGAAAATAAAGAGCCACACCCTTTTGCAAAGGGAGATAATTAGGAATTTATGAATTTTTTTTTTAGAAATTTTCAAAAATCTTCTTCTGAAGAACCATAAAGCCAGGACAGCTGAAACCTGTGCAGAAGCATCCTCAGGTAGTGTAGATTCAAAGTTGTGAAAATCATGACCCCCAGGGGTAGGGTGGGACCACAATGGGGGTCAAAGTTTTACATAGGAATATATAGAGTAAATCTTTAAAAATCTTCTTCTCAGAAACTAATCAGCCAGGAAAAATGAAACCTGTGTGGAAGCATCTTCAGGTAGTGTAGATTCAAAGTTGTGAAAATCACGACCCCCGGGGGTAGGGTTGGACCACAATGGGGGTCAAAGTTTTACATAAGAATATATAGAGTAAATCTTTAAAAATATTCTTCTCAGAAACTAATCAGCCAGGAAAAATGAAACCTGTGTGGAAGCATCCTCAGGTAGTGTAGATTCAAAGTTGTGAAAATCACGACCCCTGGGGGTAGGATGGGGCCACAATGGGGGTCAAAGTTTTACAAAATAATATATAGAGTAAATCTTTAAAAATCTTCTTCTCAAAAACTAATCAGCCAGGAAAAATGAAACCTGTGTGGAAGCATCTTCAGGTAGTGTAGATTCAAAGTTGTGAAAATCACGACCCCCGGGGGTAGGGTGGGACCACAATGGGGGTCAAAGTTTTACATAGGAATATATAGAGTAAATCTTTAAAAATCTTCTTCTCAGAAACTAATCAGCCAGGAAAAATGAAACCTGTGTGGAAGCATCCTCAGGTAGTGTAGATTCAAAGTTGTGAAAATCATGACCCCCGGGGGTAGGGTAAGGCCACAATGGGGTCGAAGTTTTACATAGGAATATATAGAGTAAATCTTTAAAAATCTTCTTCTCAGAAACTAATCAGCCAGATGATTCTTTATAATTGTTAAGACTTTGGCCCCAGGACAATTCTTCGGCCTCACAAGAAGGTTCAGAGTTTGATGTAGGTTTATATCCCATATATAAACAATTGTTAAGGATCTTTTCGAGAACTGCAATACTCAACATGTGATATGACTATAAAATCATCCTGCTAGAAAAGGGACTAATGATTATAAACATAAGAATATCCAGGGGGGAAATGGATTATATTTATACAGGATCTACATGTATTATTGTACATTGTCCAGATAGTTTGTATTATGACTCCATTAAGCTGATTTTATCATACCTATTGTTCCTCAGGTGAGCGATGTGGCCCGTGGGCCTCTTGTTTCCTTTCAGAGGGAACTGGTTCAGGGGAAACTGGTACTGAATTACAAACGTCACTCCTGAAGCCTCAAGGTAAATTGTTTCATGTCAAAAACTCGTAGCATAATTGTCAGAATCATCATTATATAATGTTTTATGCAACAATACATTACTGTGATTTATGGCACGCCAAATTCACAAATTAGCTAATCATAGTTTCACAGTCTTGAAACTAGGTTTAACGGCTGTAACTAGTTTACGGACAGAACGCTGTTGTTAACGATGTCAATCTATATTTCACAAATGTACACCATAGTTAACGCGGTCATCTTTGTTTCAGAAGGGAAAAACTTTAAATAACACTGAAAAAAACCATTTATGATTGCAAAACATAGTTTACTTGATAAATATAGTTTTACAATTGGTGAAACTGTAATTAACAACACCTAACTTGTAAATTATACATGTAGTTTAATAGAGATGTGAATCTATATTTATCAGCAAATCCATTGTTAACGTTATTTGTAGACAGATAGACTTTTTGCCCTCGTTGTCGGCAGGCAATTCCAATATCTCAAATTATATCTCTTAAAATACAACAGTGCCCAGGCAAATTCAAGATGGGACAAAATGAATAACCCTGTTTGCAAGTGTATATGGGCGAAAATTACACGGGGCGAAAATGAGCCTGAGTTCAGTATTGACACTTTGATAAATGGGTGTTCCAATGGTCTGTCCTACTCCAATCATTTAAAAAACGGATAATTAACTTTAAATATACGAAATTAACAACTTTTTATTTTATTCTTGCTGAATGTCAATTTAAACTGAGTGTTAGAAAAGGTCACCCGAGGTCATTCCTCGCCATATCGTTTAGATAAGAAACTTTAATCAGACATTCTCAAAACCAAAAAAAGGCCAGCATGCTTCTTTTGTTGACCTTTTGTTGCTTAAAAATTCTTTAAAAACAACCAAAATTGTTTAATCTGTAAACGTATGCTTTTCTTGTGTATGATAAGCTGCAGGTATGTAGCTCCCGGTCTGAAAAAAAAAACTCGGATGGACGGATTGAAAAACTTGTGTATAAATTTATTGCACACTTAAACTTGTACTAGTTTTAGACTGATGAACCCTCAGGCAATTTACTACTGATATCATCTCTTTACTTACCTCTGATAGTCATCGGCGCAGTCACGTAAAAATGGTGACTCTAAATATTGATGTAAAAACATACTAGTAGTTGATTTGTTCTCCCAGAATTAGCGTATAAACAAGGTAAATCAGTCCTAAACTAGCGCACGTTTTTGTGCGCAATAAATACACGATTTTTACAATGGGTGGTGCTGTAGCTTTCGCGTCGTCCATCCGAATTTTTTTCAGACTGGGAGCTACAGATCTGCCGCTAGTGTATATTTTGAAAAGCAATTTTTTAAAAATGATCCTGTCACGTTTAGACATGATAAATTAGGGTCAATAGTCCGGTGTTTGAATTCCGAAGTTAGATATAAATATCTGTTGATATTCGATAACAAACTTTACATGACTTTAAACCTCTATGCAGCAAGGTACTGTCTTTCCACAAATTTATTTAAAAATTAACTTTGCTGTTATAGTGTCATATGAGTATCAGTCGTTTGCTTTAATATCGTAATATGTATAGCAATTTGAAGTTCTTAATTACTTTTTATAACTTTTCTTGAATACCTTTTGTTCCATTATAATTTGTAATGTTGCATTTATAATCCTTTTTAGCTCACCTGAGCTGAAAGCTCAAGTGAGCTTTTCTGATCACATTTTGTCTCTTCTGTCCGTAAACTTTTCACATTTTCAACATCTTCTCAAGAACTGCGAGACCAATTTCAACCAAACTTGGCACAAATCATCCTTAGGCAAAGGGGATTCAAAATTGTGAAAATAAAGAGCCACACCCTTTTGCAAAGGAAAATAATTAGGAATTTATGAACTTTTTTTTTAGAAATTTTCAAAAATCTTCTTCTGAAGAACCATAAAGCCAGGAAAAATGAAACCTGTGTAGAAGCATCCTCAGGTAGTGTAGATTCAAAGTTGTGAAAATCATGACCCCCAGGGGTAGGGTGGGACCATAATGGGGGTTACATAGGAATATATAGAGTAAATCTTTAAAAATCTTCTTCTCAGAAACTAATCAGCCAGGAAAAATGAAACCTGTGTGGAAGCATCCTCAGGTAGTGTAGATTCAAAGTTGTGAAAATCACGACCCCCGGGGGTAGGGTGGGACCACAATGGGGGTCAAAGTTTTACATAAGAATATATAGAGTAAATCTTTAAAAATCTTCTTCTCAGAAACTAATCAGCCAGGAAAAATGAAACCTGTGTGGAAGCATCCTCAGGTAGTGTAGATTCAAAGTTGTGAAAATCACGACCCCTGGGGGTAGGATGGGGCCACAATTGGGGTCAAAGTTTTACAAAATAATATATAGAGTAAATCTTTAAAAATCTTCTTCTCAAAAACTAATCAGCCAGGAAAAATGAAACCTGTGTGGAAGCATCCTCAGGTAGTGTAGATTCAAAGTTGTGAAAATCATGGCCCCCGGGGGTAGGGTAAGGCCACAATGGGGTCAAAGTTTTACATAGGAATATATAGAGTAAATCTTTAAAAATCTTCTTCTCAGAAACTAATCAGCCAGATGATTCTTTATAATTGTTAAGACTTTGGCCCCAGGACAATTCTTCGGCCTCACAAGAAGGTTCAGAGTTTGATGTAGGTTTATATCCCATATATAAACAATTGTTAAGGATCTTTTCGAGAACTGCAATACTCAACATGTGATATGACTATAAAATCATCCTGCTAGAAAAGGGACTAATGATTATAAACATAAGAATATCCAGGGGGGAAATGGATTATATTTATACAGGATCTACATGTATTATTGTACATTGTCCAGATAGTTTGTATTATGACTCCATTAAGCTGATTTTATCATACCTATTGTTCCTCAGGTGAGCGATGTGGCCCGTGGGCCTCTTGTTTCCTTTCAGAGGGAACTGGTTCAGGGGAAACTGGTACTGAATTACAAACGTCACTCCTGAAGCCTCAAGGTAAATTGTTTCATGTCAAAAACTCGTAACATAATTGTCAGAATCATCATTATATAATGTTTTATGCAACAATACATTACTGTGATTTATGGCACGCCAAATTCACAAATTAGCTAATCATAGTTTCACAGTCTTGAAACTAGGTTTAACGGCTGTAACTAGTTTACGGACAGAACGCTGTTGTTAACGATGTCAATCTATATTTCACAAATGTACACCATTATAGTTAACGCGGTCATCTTTGTTTCAGAGGGGAAAAACTTTAAATAACACTGAAAAAAACCATTTATGATTGCAAAACATAGTTTACTTGATAAATATAGTTTTACAATTGGTGAAACTGTAATTAACAACACCTAACTTGTAAATTATACATGTAGTTTAATAGAGATGTGAATCTATATTTATCAGCAAATCCATTGTTAACGTTATTTGTAGACAGATAGACTTTTCGCCCTCGTTGTCAGCAGGCAATTCCAATATCTCAAATTATATCTCTTAAAATACAACCATGCCCAGGCAAATTCAACATGGGACAAAATGAATAACCCTGTTTGCAAGTGTATATGGGCGAAAATTACACGGGGCGAAAATGAGCCTGAGTTCAGTATTGACACTTTGATAAATGGGTGTTCCAATGGTCTGTCCTACTCCAATCATTTAAAAAACGGATAATTAACTTTAAATATACGAAATTAACAACTTTTTATTTTATTCTTGCTGAATGTCAATTTAAACTGAGTGTTAGAAAAGGTCACCCGAGGTCATTCCTCGCCATATCGTTTAGATAAGAAACTTTAATCAGACATTCTCAAAACCAAAAAAAGGCCAGCATGCTTCTTTTGTTGACCTTTTGTTGCTTAAAAATTCTTTAAAAACAACCAAAATTGTTTAATCTGTAAACGTATGCTTTTCTTGTGTATGATAAGCTGCAGGTATGTAGCTCCCGGTCTGAAAAAAAAAACTCGGATGGACGGATTGAAAAACTTGTGTATAAATTTATTGCACACTTAAACTTGTACTAGTTTTAGACTGATGAACCCTCAGGCAATTTACTACTGATATCGCAGCATTGTTAAGGCGTCCCGATGCTAAAATACGGCTGGAAAACGATATTATTTGAATCATGGCAAAAATTAGTTTAACGGGAGTATTTCTTTAAATTTATGTTACATTTATTGACATCAATGTTAAACATTATATTTGATGCATTTTTGTGACGTCATATGTACTTCGTAATCACGTGACAGGCGAATCCTAATATTGCAAATGATCTAGTTAAAACGCATCGGCGCAGGTGATTAATGACATTAAATCATACATATTTTTAAGAAAAATCCTTTGTTAAGTCATAAACTTTGAAGTTCTTGCTTGGGAAAGAAATAGATATTTCGTTTATAGAACATATTGTTGAAACATTCCACAAAATCATCAAAATAATGCACATTTTTACTAATCAAAAGCGATTTACAAAAAATTGGGGTAAATCCGTAGGTTTCCGCAGCACGATTCACATTGGTACTTATATTCTCTACCAATTTTACGTAAAATATTCTAAAATTGTGTTGATCTTTCACCTGCGCCAAGCTGGTTTTACATGCATTAAAATTTCTTCATTCAGTTGTTTACACGTAGCAGGGATAGTCTCCAAACCACTAGTTTATAAATAGTCTTTTACTTAAAACGAAGCTTTAAAACTGCCGATTATTTGATACTGGTTTTTAATATGAATGAATTCTGTACGTCTAGAATTGACTGCAGCATCTATATAAAGGAAACATGCGGTATTATACTGGTTTGATATAATTCACTTTTAACGTTAAGATACATTCCCTGAGAACTATCGACATGAATGCAGATCGTGACGTCAAAGTTAATTATGACGTCATATCGTATGAAGTACAGACAAGTGACTTTTTACATATCGCATCGGGAAGCCTTAACATGCCCGCGATCATCTCTTTACTTACCTCTGATAGTCATCGGCGCAGTCACGTAAAAATTGTGACTCTAGATATTGATGTAAAAACATACTAGTAGTTGATTTGTTCTCCCAGAATTAGCGTATAAACAAGGTTTACCAGTCCTAAACTAGCGCACGTTTTTGTGCGCAATAAATACACAATTTTTACAATGGGTGGTGCTGTAGCTCTCGCGTCGTCCATCCGAATTTTTTTCAGACTGGGAGCTACAGATCTGCCGCTAGTGTATACATGTATTTTAAAAAGCAAATTTTTTAAATGATCCTGTCACGTTTAGACATGATAAATTAGGGTCAATAGTCCGGTGTTTGAATTCCGAAGTTAGATATAAATATCTGTTGATATTCGATAACAAACTTTACATGACTTTAAACCTCTATGCAGCATGGTACTGTCTTTCCACAAATTTATTTAAAAATTTACTTTGCTGTTATAGTGTCATATGAGTATCAGTCGTTTGCTTTAATATCGTGATATGTATAGCAATTCGAAGTTCTTACTTACTTTTTATAACTTTTCTTGAATACCTTTTGTTCCATTATAATTTGTAATGTTGCATTTATAATCCTTTTAAGCTCACCTGAGCTGAAAGCTCAAGTGAGCTTTTCTGATCACATTTTGTCTCGTCTGTCAGTAAACTTTTCACATTTTCAACATCTTCTCAAGAACTACGAGACCAATTTCAACCAAACTTGGCACAAATCACCCTTAGGCAAAGGGGATTCAAAATTGTGAAAATTAAGAGCCACACCCTTTTACAAAGGGAGATAATTAGGAATTTATGAATTTTTTTTTTAGAAATTTTCAAAAATCTTCTTCTGAAGAACCATAAAGCCAGGACAGCTGAAACTTGTGTAGAAGCATCCTCAGGTAGTTTAGATTCAAAGTTGTGAAAATCACGACCCCCGGGGGTAGGGTGGGACCACAATGGGGGTCAAAGTTTTACAAAATAATATATAGAGTAAATCTTTAAAAATCTTCTCAGAAACTAATCAGCCAGGAAAAATGAAACCTGTGTGGAAGCATCCTCAGGTAGTGTAGATTCAAAGTTGTGAAAATCACGACCCCTGGGGGTAGGGTGGGGCCACAATTGGGGTCAAAGTTTTACAAAATAATATATAGAGTAAATCTTTAAAAATCTTCTTCTCAAAAACTAATCAGCCAGGAAAAATGAAACCTGTGTGGAAGCATTCCCAGGTAGTGTAGATTCAAAGTTGTGAAAATCATGACCCCCGGGGGTAGGGTAAGGCCACAATGTGGTCGAAGTTTTACATAGGAATATATAGAGTATATCTTTAAAAATCTTCTTCTCAGAAACTAATCAGCCAGATGATTCTTTATAATTGTTAAGACTTTGGTCCCAGGACAATTCTTCGGCCTCAAAAGAAGGTTCAGAGTTTGATGTAGGTTTATATCCCATATATAAACAATTGTTAAGGATCTTTTCGAGAACTGCAATACTCAACATGTGATATGACTATAAAATCATCCTGCTAGAAAAGGGACTAATGATTATAAACATAAGAATATCCAGGGGGGGAAATGGATTATATCTATACAGGATCTACATGTATTATTGTACATTGTCCAGATAGTTTGTATTATGACTCCATTAAGCTGATTTTATCATACCTATTGTTCCTCAGGTGAGCGATGTGGCCCGTGGGCCTCTTGTTTCCTTTCAGAGGGAACTGGTTCAGGGGAAACTGGTACTGAATTACAAACGTCCTCCCTGAAGCCTCAAGGTAAATTGTTTCATGTCAAAAACTCGTAACATAATTGTCAGAATTATCATTATATAATGTTTTATGCAACAATACATTAATGTGATTTATGGCACGCCAATTCACAAATCAGCTAATCATAGTTTCACTGTCTTGAAACTAGGTTTAACGGCTGTAACTAGTTTACGGACAGAACGCTATTGTTAACGATGTCAATCTATATTTCACAAATGTACACCATAGTTAACGCGGTCATCTATGTTTCAGAAGGGAAAACTTTAAATAACACTGAAAAAAAACCCATTTATGATTGCAGAACATAGTTTACTTGATAAATATAGTTTTACAATTGGTGAAATTGTAATTAACAACACCTAACTTGTAAATTATACATGTAGTTTAATAGAGATGTGAATCTATATTTATCAGCAAATCCATTGTTAACGTTATTTGTAGACAGATAGACTTTTCGCCCTCGTTGTTTGCAGGCAATTCCAATATCTCAAATTATATCTCTTAAAATACAACAGTGCCCAGGCAAATTCAAGATGGGACAAAATGTATAACCCTGTTTGCAAGTGTATATGGGCGAAAATTACACGGGGCGAAAATGAGCCTGAGTTCAGTATTGACACTTTTATAAATGGGTGTTCCAATGGTCTGTCCTACTCCAATCATTTAAAAAACGGATAATTAACTTTAAATATACGAAATTAACAACCAAATTTAAACAATAAATTGTTTAATCTGTAAACGTATGCTTTTCTTGTGTATGATAAGCTGCAGGTATGTAGCTCCCGGTCTGAAAGAAAAATTCGGATGGACGGATTGAAAAACTTGTGTATAAATTTATTGCACACTAAAACTTGTACTAGTTTTAGACTGATGAACCCTCAGACAATTTACTACTGATATCATCTCTTTACTTACCTCTGATAGTCATCGGCGCAGTCACGTTAAAATGGTGACTCTAAATATTGATGTAAAAACATACTAGTAGTTGATTTGTTCTCCCAGAATTAGCGTATAAACAAGGTTTACCAGTCCTAAACTAGCGCACGTTTTTGTGCGCAATAAATACACGATTTTTACAATGGGTGGTGCTGTAGCTCTTGCGTCGTCCATCCGAATTTTTTTCAGACTGGGAGCTACAGATCTGCCGCTAGTGTATATTTTGAAAAGCAAATTTTTTTTAAATGATCCTGTCACGTTTAGACATGATAAATTAGGGTCAATAGTCCGGTGTTTGAATTCCGAAGTTAGATATAGATATCTGTTGATATTCGATAACAAACTTTACATGACTTTAAACCTCTATGCAGCAAGGTACTGTCTTTCCACAAATTTATTTAAAAATTTACTTTGCTGTTATAGTGTCATATGAGTATCAGTCGTTTGCTTTAATATCGTGATATGTATAGCAATTCGAAGTTCTTAATTACTTTTTTTAACTTTTCTTGAATACCTTTTGTTCCATTATAATTTGTAATGTTGCATTTATAATCCTTTTTAGCTCACCTGAGCTGAAAACTCAAGTGAGCTTATCTGATCACATTTTGTCTCATCTGTCAGTAAACTTTTCACATTTTCAACATCTTCTCAAGAACTACGAGACCAATTTCAACCAAACTTGGCACAAATCATCCTTAGGCAAAGGGGAATCAAAATTGTGAAAATTAAGAGCCACACCTTTTTACAAAGGGAGATAATTAGGAATTTATGAATTTTTTTTTTAGAAATTTTCAAAAATCTTCTTCTGAAGAACCATAAAGCCAGAACAGCTGAAACTTGTGTAGAAGCATCCTCAGGTAGTGTAGATTCAAAGTTGTGAAAATCACGACCCCTGGGGGTAGGGTGGGGTCACAATGGGGGTCAAAGTTTTACAAAATAATATATAGAGTAAATCTTTAAAAATCTTCTTCTCAAAAACTAATCAGCCAGGAAAAATGAAACCTGTGTGGAAGCATCCTCAGGTAGTGTAGATTCAAAGTTGTGAAAATCATGACCCCCGGGGGTAGGGTAAGGCCACAATGGGGTCGAAGTTCTACATAGGAATATATAGAGTAAATCTTTAAAAATCTTCTTCTTAGAAACTAATCAGCCAGATGATTCTTTATAATTGTTAAGACTTTGGCCCCAGGACAATTCTTCGGCCTCACAAGAAGGTTCAGAGTTTGATGTAGGTTTATATCCCATATATAAACAATTGTTAAGGATCTTTTCGAGAACTGCAATACTCAACATGTGATATGACTATAAAATCATCCTGCTAGAAAAGGGACTAATGATTATAAACATAAGAATATCCAGGGGGGAAATGGATTAGATCTATACAGGATCTACATGTATTATTGTACATTGTCCAGATAGTTTGTATTATGACTCCATTAAGCTGATTTTATCATACCTATTGTTCCTCAGGTGAGCGATGTGACCCATGGGCCTCTTGTTTCCTTTCTGAGGGAACTGGTTCAGGGGAAACTGGTACTGAATTACAAACGTCCTCCCTGAAGCCTCAAGGTAAATTGTTTCATGTCAAAAACTCGTAACATAATTGTCAGAATCATCATTATATAATGTTTTATGCAACAATACATTAATGTGATTTATGGCACGCCAAATTCACAAATCAGCTAATCATAGTTTCACAGTCTTGAAACTAGGTTTAACGGCTGTAACTAGTTTACGGACAGAACGCTATTGTTAACGATGTCAATCTATATTTCACAAATGTACACCATAGTTAACGCGGTCATCTATGTTTCAGAAGGGAAAAACTTTAAATAACACTGAAAAAAAAAACATTTATGATTGCAAAACATAGTTTACTTGATAAATATAGTTTTACAATTGGTGAAACTGTAATTAACAACACCTAACTTGTAAATTATACATGTAGTTTAATAGAGATGTGAATCTATATTTATCAGCAAATCCATTGTTAACGTTATTTGTAGACAGATATACTTAGATTATCATCCGTAAACTATAGTTTACAACCGTTAAATATAGTATGAAAGCTTTAGTTCACGAATCCGTTAACTAAAGTTTCTTTTTCCCTATTCTTTTTTAGGGTCTTCCATTTCCAACGGAAGACCCTTTTGTTTTTCTATGGTTTCTTTTTATTCTTATTAAAGTCTTCCGTTTCCCAACGGAAGACCTTATTGTTTTCGTTCGGTTTCTTTTTCCCTATTTTTATTAAGGTCTTCCGTTTCCAACGGAAGACCTTATTGTTTTCGTTCGGTTTCTTTTTCCCTATTCTTTTTAATTCCGTTGGAAACGGAAGACCTTATTGTTATTGCTTTGTTTCTTTTTCCCTATTATTATTGTTGTTTTTTTTTCTTACGCAATTTTGTGCAGGCGATTTCTCGGAGATGGCTCAATCGATTTTCATGAAACTTTAGATCCGATAGATATTCATTTGAACTAAATACACATTTTTTTATTTTGATGACGTCACTTCTGTTCTTGAGATAATGACGTTTTAGCGATTTTCAGAGGGTCGGCTTGTCCAGGGATCTCCTCCTAAACGGTAAAAGATATTGAGTTCAAACTTTCAGGGATTGTAGACAAGAGATTGTAGATGTGCTATTTGGCATTCATATTTGTCATGCTCAAACGGCGTTAAAGTTCGCTTGGTCCCGAAAATTGAGACTAAAAAGACGTCGTAATTTTTCATGGTTTTCTTAGTTTATCTCTTTTCTGAAAAATATTTTGTTAACACATGTAATGCAAAAACAGTTTATATTTACAAGAACTTTCATTTGATATCAAGAAAAAGGGGCTGGTCCTTAAAATTAGGGGACCAAAGGGCTCTAAAGTCTTTCATCTGTAGCCCGTTACTGAGGGATATTTTGTGAACAGTTATAGAAGCAAATATGTTTTTCTTACAGTTATGTATCCAAGCAATGTAATAATTTTATCATGTGTTACGTAATTAGGGGTTTTCAGGGACCAAAAGTTCCAGAATTTTGATCACATATATCTCAGAAAGGAAAAATGTTACGTAATTAGGGATTTGAAGGGGCCAGAAGTACAAAACTTTGATGCTCAATATTTCAAAATGGAGGAATATTTTGAAAAGCAATATTGAACAAAAGATGCTCAAAATATTAAGCTTAACAATAATCAACAAAAATGTCTTTGTTATGCGGTCCCTAAAAGGAGTTACAGGGTCGGCCCCTAAAACGACTCTCTCAAGATATCTCGAGAACGGTACAAACTTTGTAAACACTTGTTGAACAAAATGAGTTTTAATTGATTACAGCTTTCATTTGAAATCATGAAAAAGGGACTGGTCCTTCAAATAAGGGGCTGAGGGGCACTAAAGTCTTTTAATGATAACTTTTTACCGTGAAATATTTTGTGATACGTTAAAGAGGCAATTATGTTCATTCTAAGGTTATTTACCTATGCATGGCAATCATTTACTCCTATGTTACGTAATTAGGGATTTTAAGGGACCAGAGGTCGAAAACTTTGATGCTCAATATTTCAAAATAGAGGAAAATTTTGAAAAGCAATATTGAACAAAAGATACTCAAAATATTGAGCTTAACAATCTGCAACCATAATTTCTTTGTTATGCGGTCCCTAAAAGGAGTTATGGGCCCTAAAACGACCCTCTCAAGATATCTCCAGAACGATACAAAATTTGTAAACACTTGTTTGTTATCTGGACCCTAAAAGGAGTTTAAGGACCGGATATCAACACGAATTTTCCCAGATATCTCAAAAACGGTAACCAATTTCTAAACACTTATCAGCGGTACACAAAAATACCTTTTAACTAAAATGAATGAAAAGGAACTGATCCCTCAAATAAGGGACACCAAAGGAATAGATAGTCTTTCACCCATTACACTCATAGATTCCGCCTCCTGTTCCGGATAAGTTTCATTGACAAAGATCAAGAGTAAGGTCATTCCTTATTCTAAAAATCGGACGGAAGACCTCCTCGTTGCTCGCAGTCTAGTTCTTATTAGGGTCTTCTGTTTCCAACGGAAGACCCTCTTGTTATTTTATTGTTTCTTTTAATTATTATTAGGGTTTTCCGTTTCCAACGGAAGACTCTTTTGTTTTTCTATGGTTTCTTTTTTTTCTTATTAGGATCTTCCGTTTCCAACGGAAGACCCTCTTGTTATTCTATTGTTTCTTTTTATTATTATTAGGGTCTTCCGTTTCCAACGGAAGACCCTCTTGTTATTCTTTGGTTTCTTTTTATTATTATTAGGGTCTTCCGTTTTCAACGGAAGACCCTCTTGTTATTCTTCGGTTTCTTTTTATTATTATTATACTTTTTCTTTTTTTTTCTGACTCCTTCTCGGCTTTATAACTCCTAAAGTTTCCAACCGATTTTAATGAAACTTTCAGAGATAATGTGAAACTATTATAGCTCAAAGATGTTAAAGTTTATTTGACAACGTCACTTACGTTTTGACGTAACGTCATTTTTAAAATTTAAAAAAAGTCATTTTGTCCGCGGCGTTTCTCAAAAACGTTTTAAGATAGAGGCTTGAAATTTTCAATGGTTATTATTTGGTCGATTTACCTCTGTAACAAGGCTGGAAATGAAAATCTGTCACTTCCGGTCGAAACCGGAAGTGAAACAAATTTTTCGAAAAAATGAATTTTCTGATCAAATCAAAAATGAATATGTGTTTTGTAGAGCTTATTAAACTGAATCTAACACTGAAAGCCTTTTAAAAATCAGACGGTGCATTACAGAGATATCGGGGTTTAAAAATTGATTTTTCCGGAAATTTTGATTCCGCGTCCTTGGTTTAAAAAATAGCGTAATGTTCAAAGTAAAATTAACTCGTACCAAAAATAATTGTTAAGTCGTTCTTGAACACATTCTGATTTTTTTTAAGCTGTTCTTGAGATCGGAAAAGTTTTTGTTAAGTCGTACTTAAAATCATTCGTATTTTGTTAAGTCCTACCAGGAATAATTCGATTTTTTCATCGTTTTATTTTAGTTACTATTGTTGTTGGTTTAAGAGCTCTGCTTCTTACAGGAACTCTCAGCTTTACTTCTGACATTAACGGAAGACCCACTCGTTGCTGTGCAACGAGCTTTGCTCTAATTAGGGTCTTCCGTTTCCAACGGAAGACCCTTTTGTTTTTCTACGGTTTCTTTTTTTTCTTATTCTTATTATTATTATTCTTTTTATTTTTTTTCCAACTCAAATATTTCAAAAACGCTTGCATCGATTGTTTTGAAATTTACAGGTTTAATGTGTATCTATAAGATCTCTATGATATGAAAAAAAAATTTGATGACGTCATCAATTTCGTCAGATATTGACGTTTTTCACGTTTTAAAAAGTGATTTTGTCCGGAGCTTTTCTCATTTCTGATTTAAGATAAAGCTATGAGATTTACAGAGAAGGTAGAACTATCGTTTTCCTTATGACATAAAGCTGGAAACTCAATTCGGACACTTCCGGTCGAAACCGGAAGCAAAACTAATTTTTTTGAATTTTCATGTTTTTCAATTTTAAAAATTTTACGTACGTATCTTACAGCAATTTTCATGCTGAGTTCATAACTGAAATCCGTTTTTGAATCGGACGTTGCATTACAGAGATATCGGAGTTTAAAAATTGATTTTTCCGGAAATTTTGATTCCACGTCCTTGGTTTAAAAAATGGCGTTATGTTCAAAGTGAAATTAACTCGTACCAAAAATAATTATTAAGTCGTACTTGAACATATTCGGATTTTTTTTGGTTAAGTCGTTCTTGAAATCGAATAGGTTTTGGGTAAGTCGTACTTAAAATCATTCGTATTTTGTTAAGTCGTACCAGGAATACTTCGATTTTTTTCATCTTTTTATTTTAGTTACTCTTGTCATTGGTTTAGGAGCTCTGCTTCTTACAGGAACTTACAGCTTTACTTCCGACATTAACGGAAGACCCACTCGTTGCTTTGCAACGAGCTTTGCTCTAGTTATTATTCTTTTTCTTTTCTTCTGACTCCTTTTATGCTTCATTACTCAAAAGGTTTTTAGCCGATTTTGATGAAATTTTCAGAGATTTTTGCAAATTGGCGTCCCTCAAAAATGTCAAAGTTTTAAAGAGAACGTCACCTCCGTTTTGACGTGACGTCATTTTTAAAAATTTTAAAAAGTCATTTTGTCCCGGATTTTTCTCAAAAACGCTTTAAGATAGAGGCTTGAAATTTTCAATGGTTATGATTTGGTCAATTTACCTGTGTAATAAGGCTCGAAATGAAAATCTGTCACTTCCGGTCGAAACAGGAAGTGAAACAAATTTTTTGAAAAAATGAATTTTCTGATCAAATCAAAAATGAATATGTGTTTTGTAGAGCTTAATAAGCTGAATCTAACACTGAAAGCTGTTTTAAAATCGGACGATGCATTACAGAGATATCGGGGTTTAAAAATTGATTTTTCCGGAAATTTTGTTTCCGCGTCCTTGGTTTAAAAAATAGCGTAATGTTCAAAGTAACATTAACTCGTACCAAAAATAATTGTTAAGTCGTATTTGAACACATTCGGTTTTTTTTGTTAAGTCGTTCTTGAAATCAGAAAGGTTTTTGTTAAGTCGTACTTAAAATAATTCGGATTTTGTTAAGTCGTACCAGGAATAATTTGATTTTATCATCTTTTTATTTTTGTTACTCTTGTTATTGGTTTAACGAGGCCGGGTCTAATTTTTTCTGCCCTAGATTTTTGAATGAAATTTTTTACATGAATTTCTACTAATATAATTATTATTTTAAGATAAAGAAAAATAAGACATTTACCACATCGTTTGTTTAATGGGTCATCTCAAAGTTTGGTAATTTTTAACATAGGACCCTATGGGATTTTGCTTGAAAAGTATCAATTTTGCACATTTTTTACATTTTTATTAAACTTCTGCCCTAGGGATTTCTTTTTCTGTTCTACACATTAAAGTTATTGCTTAAAGGCATCAAATGGTCAAATAAAAAAAACCTTTTACCTCCTGGTTTGTTCCAGGGGTCTTATCAAAGTTGATTTTTGTATGCCCAATTTCCCAGATTTGTCAGATAATGGCTATTTTTTATTTGGTAAAGGCGGAAATGGTGATCTTTATAGATTTATTAGAACATTCAGATATATTTAAGTAATAAATAAATATATAACATCACATAATAAGGGTCATTAATACAAAATGCATGGTTACTGTCTTAAAATATATGAATTAAGCTATATTTAGGTAGGTTAAGAAAACGTGACAGAGGGCAAAGCTTGCAGAAACCTCTTCACGTTTTCGACCCGAGCCCAGATATAGCTTATACTTCGAGACATTTATGTTTATTCCACAATATAACATTAATTTTACGCATCAAACGAGCTATTTCACAGGATGAATGACAATCTTTAAGTTCTCCTTAAAGATAGCTTAAAGATGCTTAAAGGTAGCTTAAAGACGATCTTTAAGCCACCTTTAAGCTACCTTTAAGCTATATGTGTTGCTTAAAGATGGCTTAAAGAAAGCGTAAAGATGGCTTAAAGGCAGCTTAAAGACTATCTTTAAGCCACCTTTAAGCCACCTTTAAGGACAACTTATAGGTCCTTAATGTCCAAACTTCTTTAAGCCACCTTTAAGCCACCTTTAAGCCATTATATTTTTTTTATTTCAATATTGTGCTTAATTTCCAACAAAATGTATTAACTTTATGAAAGAAAAGGTATTAAAACGGTTTTTGTTCTAGAAAGAAAAATGAAAAAAAAAAACAAAAAAAAAAAACCGGCCACGGCGAGAATTGAACCCGGGACCCTTACTTTACTAGCATCACCACCCTTCCTCTGCGCCACGGCAACTTACATATATATGAGCGTTTTTATATTCTATATATCAGTGGATATTGAATCACTCTATTGAATGTGTTTACTTGAAAAGATTTTGACAAACCATTCAGTTTGTAACAATTAATTATATCTAATTTATAAATAACATGCATGCGTGTATTTAGAATGAAATACGGAACTTGGTCTTCAGTGAACAAAAATATATTATACCTAAATGGAAACCGTTAGGTTCACTATAATAGGCTTTCTTAGTTAATAAATTTAAACCGAGTAGATATACGTTCATCTAATTTATAGCTATAAAAATGTAAGAAAGAAAATGAAATCATTTCTTTTATGAAATGCATTGATACTATTAGGGTATTTGTTCAATTTCCCGCAATTTCCCGGTTTTCACGATCGCGGCGCCGTTCCAATATGTTTAAATATTTACATGTAATTGTATGTACATGATTTTAAAACTATCAATTCTATAACAAACAAAATTACCAATTACCGGTGACGTATTTACTGCATGTGGCAATTGCAAATGACTTGTATATACAATTGTATGATGTGCCAGGCCGGGTATATTTGACATATTTACCCTTATACATATATTTAAATAATCAACCCCTATTTATGATCACCGGTACATTAATTAATTAGCCTCAAGATTTTACTCTTACATACATGTATCGTTAATTTGTAGACGTAACATCTTTGAAACCCAGAGCTAGGAAATAATACTTTGAAAATGAATTACAAATGTAAATTAACTTTTATTCACTAGACTTATCGTATGCTCGTACATACTAAGATTCAACGCCTTTAGAAACCCTGACATGCACCTGGGCACACGACACACCTGTTGTGTATATCTTGTATATTCTGTGTTAGTTCCAGGGGTTTTCTTAAGTTGGACAAACAATAGACTTTAATTAGATATACACAAACATGCACCTGGGCACACGACACAACTGTTGTGTATATCTTGTATATTCTGTGTTAGTTCCAGGGGTTTTCTTAAGTTGGACAAACAATAGACTCTAATTAGATATACACAAACGAACAAAACTGTGTCTAGACAAACAAAGCAGTAATATCCTGCCCGATATAACAAAGGCAATTGAGAGTCTTTTCATCTTTAACATGTATCTAGCAGATCTAGAGTTAGAAATAATGAAAATTGAAGAAAAAAAAATACAAACCTTAAACCGATTATCAAATTAAATCATGCATCTTTGGTTCATTATCTTTATTTTGTTTAATAACCGGAGGAACAGAGAGAGAGAGAGAGAGAGAGAGAGAGAGAGAGAGAGAGAGAGAGAGAGAGAGAGAGAGAGAGAGAGAGAGAGAGAGAGAGTTAATTTATAATAGGAAACAAACATACTTTAAGTAGTTTTATGCACATATTAAGATCATCCCTACAATAATTTTGAAACCCCCCCAAAATTATAAAGAATTTTATAACGGCAATCTGTGTCCATCAGAGCGGTGCTGATGATAGTGATCTGTGTTTAATGGAGCGACGATTAAAACCGCCTGGAACACCCCCCCCCCTTCCTTGGAAATAATATTATCACTCGGATGACCCCCTCCCATTTCTATAAAAGAGCTTTTGCATTTAATATATGTTTTTATTGTTCAGCTTGATCAATATTGACTTAAAGGCCACTTAAAGACAGTGTAAAGGCAGTGTAAAGAGAGCGTAAATGCCACTTAAAGATGCTTAAAGATGGCTTAAAGGTGGCTTAAAGAAGTTTGGACATTAAGGACCTATAAGCACTTGCTTAAAGGTGACTTAAAGGCGGCTTAAAGGTTGTATAGCCTTTAAGCTCCTTTAAGTCACCTTAAAGCCACCTTTAAGGACTTGCTTAAAGATGTTTTTTCGCCCTGTGTTTTCAACAAATTTCGCTGAATATCTGCAGTTGAAATTATCACGTCATGGCGTTAACCAAGCAAAAAGATGACGTCACAATACAAACGAAACGCTTTTTTTTTTCCACCTCAAATTTTTCGAAAACGAAAAATTTTCATCGATTGCTTTGAAATTTACAGGTTTTGTGTGGTTTTAAAAGATCTCTATGATATGAATTTTTTTTGATGACGTCATCAATTTCGTCAGATATTGACGTTTTTTCACGTTTTAAAAAGTATTTTGTCCGGAGCGTTTCTCAGTTTTGATTTAAGATAAAGCTATGAGATTTACAGAAAATGTAGAACTACCATTTTGCTTATGACATAAGGCTGGAAATTAAATTTGGACACTTCCGGTCGAAACTGGAAGCAAAACCATTTTTTATGGATTTTCATGTTTTTCAATTTTAAAAATAAAAAGTACGAATCTTTCAGTAATTTTGATGCTGAGTTTGAAACTGAAATCCGTTTTTAAATCGGACAATGCATGACAGAGATGTCGGGGTTTAAAAATTGATTTTTCCGGAAATTTTGATTCCGCGGTCTGGGTTAAAAAAATAGCGAAAAGTTCATAGTGAAATTAAGTCGTACCAAAAATAATTCGATTTTTGTTAAGTCGTACTTTGACACATTCGAATTTTTTTGTTACATCGTACTTAAAATTGTTAAGGTTTTTGTTAATTCGTACTTAAAATCATTCGCATTTTGTCAAGTCCTACCAAGATTTGTTCGACTTTTTAAAATTTTTAATTTAGTTACTGTTGCATTTGGTTTAAGAACTCTGCCTCTTACAGGAACATCTAGCTTTACTCTCGACATGAACGGAAGACCCACTTGTTGCTTTGCAACGAGTTTTGCTCTAGTTATTATTCTTTTTCTTTATTTTTCTGACTTTTTTAAAGCTTAATATCTCAAAAAGTTTTCAACGGATTTACATGAAACTTTCAGGGATTATGAAGCATTATCGTGCCTCAAAGATTTTTAATTTTGAATTCCAACGTCACCTTAGTTTTTATGTAAGGTCAATTTTTGTTTCCGCGTTTTTGGTTTAAAAAAAAAGCGAAATGTTCAAAGTAAAATTAACTCATACCAAAAGTAATTGTTAAGTCGTACTTGAACACATTCAGAATTTTTTGTTTAGTCGTTCTTGAAGTCAAAAAGGTTTTTGTTAATTCGTACTTCAAATCATTCGGATTTTGTTAAGTCGTACCAGGAATAAATCGATTTTTCTATCTTTTAATTTTAGTTACTATTGTTATTGGTTTAAGAGCTCTGCTTCTTACAGGAACTTCCCGCTTTACTTTCGACATTAACGGAAGACCCACTCGTTGCATTGCAACGAGCTTTGCTCTAGTTCTTCTTCTTATTTTTTCATTTTTTTTTCAACTAAGATATTTTAAAAACGCTTGCATCAATTGCTTTGAAATTTACAGATTTTGTGTGTTTTTAAAAGATCTCTATGATATAAAAAAATATTTGATGACGTCCTCAAATTCGTTAGATATTGACGTTTTTCACGTTTTAAAAAGTTATTTTGTCCGGAGCTTTTCTCATTTTTGATTTAAGATAAAGCTATGATATTTACAGAGAAGGTAGAACTACCATTTTACATCTGACAAAAGGCTGGAAACTCAATTCGGACACTTCCGGTGGAAACCGGAAGCAAAACCAATTTTTTTGAATTTTCATGTTTTTCAATTTTAAAAATTAAACGTACGTTTCTTACAGTAAGTTTCATCTGAAATCCGTTTTTAAATCGGACGATGCATAACAGAGATATCGGGGTTTAAAAATTGATTTTTCCGGAAATTTGATTCTGTTTCCTTGGTTTAAAAAATAGCGTTAAGTTCATTGTGAAACTAACTCGTTCCAAAAATAATTCAATTTTTGTTAAGTCGTACTTTGACACATTCGGATTTTGTTTGTTAAGTCGTTCTTATATTGTTTATAAATTTTCAGCGCAAAAAGCGCCGAAGCTCGGTAGGGCTAAAAAAATGAGATATAAAAAGCGTTGTGATTTTGCATGGTTTTTTTAATTTGTCTTTTTTCCTGGAGATATTTTGTTAACACATATAGAACAAAAAAGATTTATGTTTAAAAGATATTTCATTTGACATCAAGAAAAAGGGGCTGGTCCCTTAAATTAGGGACCTAGAGTTCTTGAAAGTAATCGCCCTATAACTCAAAAGCGGTTAAGATTTCAATATGGCTGTCGCTGCAAAAGTTGTTCATTATCATTATCAATGTCGGAACAATAATATTTTGTTCGGGTAGTGCGTAATATGAGTGTAAAAAGCTAGACTTGTTATCATGTGTATGTGTTTTATTTGGCAAATAAACGGGGCATGTGTGCGTATAACTGACATAAAGGGTACCAGTTTACATTACGGAAATCGTTTAAACATTTTATTTCTTTTCTAGTAAAACACATTATAGATAAAAGAACTTCTTCTATGCAATGCATTTAAATGCATTTAAAATCTAGCTGGATTCCGAGCTGTGTATGTGAACAATTACGTATCCGATCCCTTGCCCCGGCTGAGGAAATAGGTCGCGGGTTGACTAGCGAGCGGTCTGCCGTAATACACAAGATTTGCATCTTGCTGTTATGCACACATGAGTTTATTTATGTAGTCGAAACTCAAAGATTCCGATTTTAACGATTTTTAATAGTAAATAAATAAGATTATACCTTTACCTACTACCATAGACAGTGTACCAGCTTAATTACATTCAAAAAGTGTTGAAACACTTTAATTCTTTTCTAGAGAAACACGCTAAGGGTAAAAAAAAAACTCTGCTTTTTTGCAATGCATTTCAGTCACATTTAAAATCTAGCTGGATTCTGAGCCCTTGCCTGCGGCCGAGGAAATAGGTCGCGGCTAGACTAGCGAGCGGTATACCGTTATCCAATACATACAATTTGCGCATCATGGGTTTATTTATGTAGCTGCAGACACAAAGAATTCCGCTTTTAACGATATTAAAAGAGTAATTCCATTACCAACGAAGTAATGCTGTTTTGGCCTCGTAATCAAGAAAAATATAGATAGTATGACTGTCAATGAAAAAAGGCGTTCATTGTGATCTTGTTTATGTCATAAAATAGTGATATTATTGGAAAATAAAATTCAGTTATCAAACTGAAAACATTTCAAACCCACCACGTTGAGTGTACATTTACATAACACGGGCCGGGGGACGCCGCGCAAGTGGACAACCGATTCGCTCTAGTCTAGGACACATGCTTCTCGTGTTTACATGTACACGTTATCACACATTGGTTCGATGTTAAATTATTTCAATTTCCAATTATATTGGTTAACGATGAATCAAACCATTGATTTAAATCATAGTGCGTAAAATAAAAGAAAAACAATGCCATCAATGAATATAATTCAACGTTTTACAGTCGTACGAGTTGAAATGTAAATACATTAACTGTGTCCATTTCTGAGAATTTGCTGCTGAGAATTTAATGCATTGCACTACCCATTTCAACAAAAAAGCGCGATATTCACAACATGATTATTCCAATCGCACATCTTAAGTATCTGTAATCTGTGATAATTCATTTGGCTAACAAAATTTTGGAATTTTTTTATGAGTTATGAGAGAGAGAGAGAGAGAGAGAGAGAGAGAGAGAGAGAGAGAGAGAGAGAGAGAATTAAGCATGGTGTATTTAGTTAAAGTTGAAATATATTTCATAAAAGCGTACGAGATAAGGCAGCGTAAGTGGTACAAGGATTGTGAAAATTTCAGCGTGGTTTACAATAAGAGGGTAAAACGATCACGAATTTTGGCAGATTTGGCTACAAAGAGTTAAAAAGAGATTGATACGAAACAAAAGTGCGATTATATCTTGTAGGAAATAAAAAAGTTATTAATCTATGTATGCCATAAATACAAACTTTTATCATAAGAATATTTAACATTTAGATCTGCTGGATATTTCAATTTCCCTTCATTGTTTGGTGCCTGATATGAAATAACGTTTTGAGTTTTAATAAGTGGAGAATGTTCTTTAAAGTATCAAATAGTTTTCCATGCAAACCAAATGAATGATCTTACAAAGTTATAGACGTATTTACACGGAATTGCTTTCCTTTCAACGTTAGAAATATTCAAAGTAATTTTTTAAAAATTTGGGCATACAAAAAAAAAACCCGAAATGCATCATGGTTATGTTTAGAAAAGAAAACCGTTTGGTTTTATCCTCCGAATGATTGGGTTTATTCATCCTGCATGTTTAGCATCGATTATAAACAACGTAAACTTAAAAACTATTAATCAACACATGTACACTGCTTTATTTTTATTCCTTTAAATAGTCATGCTGTATATTTTTTATGTTATAATAGATCATATAAAAAGGACAGATGTCAAAGTCGTAATACAATCATACTAGCTTCGACATAAGGAGCCAGTTTAAACACGAGGCGAAATAGCGCGAATCCCTTTTATGTCGTTTATTTTGAAAATAAATTCGTACATTATATAGCTAAACTTGTATAATCCCGGATTAGTCAACGTCTGGTTTAGAGGACATTGTTGCAAATTAATTATAGTATTAAATGCACTAAGTCTTATTCGTGCATATTCTTGCAAAATTTTTAATTCTTCTGAAATATATTAGATTTCATCGATTTTATTTACGGTACCAATTTTCATTTTAATTTTTTTTTAAAAACCTAGGCAATAAATCCATAACGGAATACATACGAAAGAAATACTTTTTTCAATCAAATCATCGTTATTGATAATTTTTCAAACATCCGATTAACCTGAAAAGTGCATGCTTAACCGGAAATTGTTATACAAACATTAACAAGTCAACAGGTGGCTAAAATGCAAATGGCGAGAATTGTTTTGATGTTGGGAACAATGGATGAATATTAATATAAATGAGAATTTTATAAAAAAAAAAATAACTAGATCGTTCTCGTTGCGAGCAACGAGTGGGTCTTCCGTCCGATTTTTGAGCAAATGAGATAAAATCCTTCACTTTTAAGACAAAATTGTTAATCAACTCCAAAAATTAAGGAAAAAAATTTTGGCACCCGATGCTTGAACCCGGGTTGCCTGGGCACATGTCCACGACTCTAACGACTGAGCTACTCGGACTCTCGCATCAGGTCTTTGATGCTTAATATCTCGGGAACACATCAATCGATTATAAAATAAATTACATATTCTGAATCAGTAAAAGAGTCCTATCAACCCGTTAGAAAAATATATAAAAAGCAAAAAGTTGAAAAACCGATTTTTTATCTTTCCTTTCGGTGACGACCGGAAGTGACAGCGGACCGGACGTGTTTATGACCATGTTACAACAGGTTAAATTGATGTCTATCCTCACTGAAAATTTCAGACCTATATCTTTATTCGTTTTTTGGATCTCTAGCCAAAAATTTACTTTTATAAATCGTAAATGGACGATAACTTCCGACCGGAAGTGGTTATCAAAAAATTGAAACGGCGGTACAAACTTCAGATGCCGACACATCAACCCTTAAAATTTGAAGAATATCGAATGAGCCATTTTCGAGAAATCGCCTGCACAAAATTTGTAAGACAAAAAAAGAATAAAAAATAGACACGGTAACGTTGCGAGCAACGAGGAGGTCTTCCGTCTGTTTTAGAACTTGAAATACATGTACGACCTTGGTTTTGCTATTTAACGGCTAAACGTGATTTAGAATATAAGAAAAGGGTCTACATTCTAAGGGCCAGATACTATTTTGTTTTAGATGTAAGAGCTTTGGTTGAAAACATCGAGACCTCTAATTCGAGGGGCCAGCAACTTTTTCCTCATATCAAATGAAAAGTCATTTACTTTTAAAGATATTTTGTTCAACAAGTGTATAGAAATTTGTAACCATTCTTGGGATATCTCAGAAAGAACGTTTTAGGGGCTGATCTCTTATCTCCTTATAGGAGTTGTTTAACGAAATTTTGAAGAATGCATATTGTTTAGTAAATCATTTTGAGTATCTTTTCTTCTATACTGTATTTAAAAATATTTTCCTTTCTGAGATATCGGTGATCAAAGGTTTGGACTTTTGACCCAAAAAACCCTTAATTACGTAACACATTATAAAATCATTACACTGCTTGGATACACAACTGTAAGAAAAACATATTTGCTTCTATAATATTTAAAAAAATATCTCTCAGTAAAGGGCTATAGATGAAAGACTTGAGAGCCCTTTGCTCCCCTAATTTGAGGGGCCAGCCCCTTTGTCTTGATATCAAATGAAAGGTCTTGTAAATATAAACATTTTTACATTACAAGTATTAACAAAATATTTTTCAGAAAAGAGATAAACAATGAAAACCAGAAAAAATTATGCAGTTTGTTTAATCTCAATTTTCGGGTCCAGGCGAGCTTCGACGCTTTTTGCGATCGAAATGATTTTAAACCTTCATGCACAATTTCAGTCTTCTGTCTACCATCACTGAAAATTTCAAGTGTATATCTGCTATAGTTTAAGAGGAGTACTGCTCTGAAAATCGATAAAACGACTATATCTCAAAACCGGAAGTGACGTCATCAATAAAAAATTTGAAATACGGTTCACATCATTATCTATTAGATCGCAAAGTTTCATGAAAATCAATTGAGTAGTTTTCGAGATCTCGCGTGCACAAAATTTGTAAGAAAAGATAATAATAACTAGACACGATCTCGTTGCGAGCAACGAGGAGGTCTTCCGTCTGATTTTAGAATTTGAGATATATCTTCGATCTTGATTTTGCTGTGAACAACTAAACATGTTTAAGAATAGAAAAACAGGGTGTACATTCTCAGGGCAAGATACTATTTTGTTTCAGGTGTAAGAGCTTTGTTCAACAAGTGTTTGCAAATTTGTAACCATTCTTGAGATATCTGAGAAAAAACGTTTAAGGGGCCGGTCCATTTTCTCATTAATGGGGCCACTGTGCCAAAGATTGAAGGTTGCAAGATTAAGGTTGAAAGATAAATATATTTGCTTCTATAATACATTACAAAATATACTTCGGTAAAGAGATAGAGAAAAAAACTTTAGAGCTCATTTAGGTCCCTAATATTAGGGGCGAGCCCCTTTTTCGTGGTATCAAATGAAAGGTCATTTAATTTTAAAGACATTTTGTTCAACAATTGTTTAGAAATTCGTTACCGTTTTTTTAAATATCTGAGAAAAAAAAGTTTAAGGGGCCGGTTCCTTATCTTCTTATTAAGGCCATTAAACCAAATTTTGAAGGTTGCATGATTTTAGGTTCATTTTTGAGCATCTTTTCTTCTATACTGCGTTTCAAAATATTTTTACTTTTGGAGATATAAGTGATAAATGTTTTGGATGTTGACCTCTTAAAACCCCTAATTACGTAACACATGAAACAATTGTTATGTTGTCGGGCTTCATAACTGAAAGATAAACATATTTGCTTCGGTAATCTTTTACAAAATATCCCTCAATAAAGAGCTAGAGATAAAAGATGTTAGAGCCCTCTTGGTCCCTAATATATGAAGCAAGCCCCTTTTTCGTGGTATCAAATGAAAGGTCATTTAATTTCAAAGAAATTTTGCTCAACAGTTGTTAGGAAATTCGTTACTGTTTTTGAGATACCTGAGAAAAAAAGTTTTAGGGGACGGTCCGTTATCTCCTTATTCAGGCTACTGAACCAAATTTTGAAGGTTGGATTATGTTAAGTATATCATTTTGAGCATGTTTTTTTCTATACTGCATTTCAAAATATTATTCCTTTTGGAGGTATAGGTGATCAAAGTTTTGAATTTTGCACCCCAAAAAACCCCTTATTACGTAACACATGAGAAAATCGTTATGCTGTTGGACTTTATAACTGCAAGATAATCATATTTGCTTCTATAATCCATTTCAAAATATCCCTAGGCGATTAGCTATAGCTATAAGATTTTAGAGCCCTCTAGGTTTCTAATATATGGGGCCAGCACCATTTTCTTGGTATCAAATGAAAGGTTATTTAATTTTCAAGACATTTTGATAAACAGTTGTTCAGAAATTTGTTACCGTTTTTGATATCTGAGAAAAACATTTTAGGGGGAGGGCCCTTTTTTCCTTATTTTGGGTCGCTGAACCACAATTTGAAGGTTGCATGTTGTTAAGTTCATCAATTAAAGACCTTAATAATAGGGGGAAAAACGAAGAATAACAATAAGGTCTTCCGTTGGAAACGGAAGACCTTAATAAGAAAAGTGAATAAGAAACAATAGAATAATAGAAGGGTTTTCCGCTGAAGACATAAGACCCTAAAAATTTAAAGACTGTATTTGTCTAAATCTTAATGGAAGAGTATTTTCAACTTGTACTACAATCCAACAACCCCTTGATGTTGAATAGTTTATGTTGAAAATCAAAAAAAAAAAAAAAAAAAATAAGAAGAAATTGGCTCCAGCGTGATTAGAACACGCAGACTTTGCAGGTGTCATAACAGTATATCAGCGAAGGTTCACGTCAAAACATGGCTGACGCGAAATAATTCCCGAATATATTTTTGAATTTGGGGCGTTTCCGCTCGGGACAGGAGCTAAATGTTTGTATGAGATGAAAAACAACGAGTAAGATGTTTGACTACTCAGGTTTGGTAACAGTGCGAGGTCATTTGAAATATTGATGCCTGTTTGTGTCTGGAGAAGATTTAAAGGACCGAGCTTGATTTTCGTCGTAAATAAATCGAAAGTAGAATTTTGAGGTGTGGATCTCGGATTCAGTTAACGACATTTAGGGGAAGTAAAGTTCTAAATCAATGACTGATGCATTTTGCACATGTATTTCAGTGCTGTGATTTTTTTCCTTGCGTTTACTATTGTGTTTGACTGTTTTATTTCAACAGGATTTATAAAATCTTTATAAATGTAGAAATAACGAAATAAGTAACACGTTAATTAATTCGGTAAAAATTTGATGAGAGTAATTTCCACAGTTCTAACATCCATAAGTAGTCCACACGCTATCGTAGATACAGACTAAACGGAAAACAAGAAGTATACATGCAACAGAAATATTACGCGGCTGCTTACATCCCTAGATCTGTGTAAATTTTAAGTCCCCGTACTGGCTATACCCGCCGCTTGGTCTCAGGAATTTCTTTTTAATTGTTCAATCCGCTGCATATTTGGCAGACAATAAGAATGGGGTCCGAGGTACATTCACACAAAATTTCATTAGGATTGAGTGAAGGGCGCGGGAGTTAGATTTTTTTTCTACAGTACATGTCAAGCACGACAATCGGAACTCAAATGCCCAAAACCGCTTAAAAATGAACGCATTGGTCTGGTCATTGGTACAAAAATCAAGAATGGTACTGGGTTGAAATAAAAGGTTCAAATTGAAAGATCCAGTAATAGGGGCCAGTACCTTTTTCTTGGAAACCTTTTAAATGAAAAGTTTTTTGATTTTAAAGACATTTTTTTCAACAATTGTTTGGAAATTTGTTACCATTCTTGAGATATCTGAGAAAGAATGTTTTAGGGGTCGGTCCCTTATTTCCTTATTGGGGCCACTGAACCAAATTTTGAAGGTTGCATGTTGTTAAGTACATCATTTTGAGGATCTTTTCTTTTATACTGCATTTCAAAATTTTTCTCCTTATTGAGATATAGGTGATCAAAGTTTTGGACTTTTGACCCCTAAAAACTCTTAGTTACGTAACACATGAGAAAATCATTATACTGTTGGGCTTCATAACTGTAAGATGAACATATTTGCTTCTATAATCTATTACAAAATATCCCTCGGTGAAGAGCTATGGGCAAAATACTTTAGAGCCGTCTAGGTCCCTAATTTGAGGGGCCAGCCCCTTTTTTCTGATATTAGCTGAAAGGTCTTGTAAATTCAAACTTATTTTACATTACATGTTTTAACAAAATATTTTCCAGAAAAGAGATAAAAGAGGAAAAGCACGAAAATTAACGACGCTTTTCATATCTCAATTTTCGAGCCCTACCGAGCTTAAGCGCATGTAGTGCTAGACATGTAAAACAACAACCATGCAAAACTTCAATCTTTCCTCTACCAACTGTAGAAATTTGAGTGCAATATCTTTTATACTTGAGGAGAACTGCCGCAGACAAAATACCCATATAAAAATCGTTAAAACGTCAATATCGCAAAAACGGATGTGACGTCATCAATGCAAAAAATTTGCTATCAAGTTCAGACCAATATGTATCACATCTGAAATTTTGATGGAAATCGGCCGAGTCGTTGCTGAGAAATCGCGTGCACAAAAATCGGAACAAAAAAAAAAAGAAAAACTAGATCTCGTTACGAGTAACGAATAGGTCTTCCATCCGATTTGTTTTATATGATACAATGAAATATCGATACTCTCTGCCAAATCTGAGATCCTTGTGGAACTAAATTTTTTATATCTCGAGACTGGAAACGGACGAACGAAAGTGATTAATGGAAAAAAGCTAGTAGTTCTTGTACATTTGCCTAGTGTACATCACTGTTAATTATGCTAGATAAAAAACCTAAGAAAATCTGTTAGACTTGACAAGGAAGTGGACAAACGGAAATTCTCAGTGAAAATAAAAGTTAGTATTTCATGAACATAAGACCACTGTACTTTATTGTTTATCAATTTTACTAAAATTGTCAAAGAAATAGTTTAACTTTCAAACAGCTTCATTTGTTTGAACCCTCCTGGTGAGGACCGGAAGTGACGGTCGACAAAATGAAAGTGGTTTAACACATTTTCTATCAAATGTTTATCATCTTTCTTAGTCTGGTGTATTGATCGCTTGACTTTCTGACATCTTGTTGGTAAAACAGTTATTTAAAAAAGGCTATCTGAGATATTTGAGATATCTCACCAAAAGTAATTTTTTTTATTTATTTAACATTGGATAGATGACATATGTAAGGATTAAAACTCATACTTTAATTCTATATGAAATAAAATTAATGCAAAAAAAAATTTAGAGTGCTTCCGGTGACGACCGGAAGATATGAAGAACAAAACAAAATAGTTTGAAGACATCTACAACTATAGATCTTTAATCCTACAAAGTCTGAATGCCCAAGTCCTAATCATTATTGAGACCTCAATGTCACAAGATTTTTGACGCGGGACAGGAGACAGACGACAGAAAATGAACTTTTGAAAAAATGAAATAAATTCCTGAGGGTAAAGTTTTGTTCTATCACTCCTGCAAATTTCAAGAAAATCTATCGACCCATCTCTGAGAAATCTTGTAGACAAAAAATGGGGAAAAAAATTCGTACCCAATTTTCGAGCTAAAGTGAGCTCCTAAGAATGGCACCACTGGCGTAAAACAAAAACAATAGGCTCAACTTCAGAATATGGTCTACCTATCCTGAAAATTTCATATTCATGTCTCTGATAGTTTCAGAGTTTTAGTGTGCACAAAATAGGTCGTAAAAATGAACAAAATGGCAGATAAATCGGTACCGGAAGTGACGACAAAAAAATTATCAAAAATGTATTAAGTTCATATCAAGTCTAATCATCTGTGAAAAAATGGTGGAAATCCTTCGGATAGTTTTCGAGAAATCGTCTGCACAAAATTTGCGGAAAAAAAATAATAACTAGATACGACCTCGTTACGAGTAACGAGTAGGTCTTCCGTCCGATTTTTATTTTTTTTTTAGTTTAAATGATACCATGAAATATCCATACAATTTCAAAATTACCCCCCGTTGGAAGCGGAAGACCTTAAAAATAATAGGGAAAAAGAAACCGAAGAATAACAATAAGGTCTTCCGTTGGAAACGGAAGACCTTAATCATATAGAACAATAGGGAATAAGAAACAAAGCAATAACAATAAGGTCTTCCGTTGGACACAGAAGACCTTAATAATATAGAAGAATGAGAACGCGTAGAAAAACAGAAGGGTCTTCCGCTGAAGACGTAAGACCTTAATAATAAAAGACTGTTTTGTCTAAATCTTAATGGAAGAGTGTTTTGAACTTGTACTTTAGTCCAACAACCCCTTTATGTTGAATATTTTAGTTAGAAAGTCAAAAAAAAATTGGAGAGAAGGAAATAGAGAGAAAGAACAAATCTTGGCTCCGGCGAGATTAGAACACACAGCCTTTGCAGGTGTCATAACAGTATTTCATCGTAGACTGGTCCTCTGTCTCTATCGTACGTATCAGACAGGCATTGCCAGTCTATATTTCATCGAGGTTCACGAAACATGGCTGACGCAAAATAATTCCCGATTTTCTCATTGAATTTGGGGTGTTTCCGCCCGGGACAGGAGCTGAATTTTTGTATGAGATGAAAAACAACGTGTAAGATGTCTGACTACTCAAGTTTGGTAACAGTGCATGGTCATTTGAAATATTGATGCGTGTTTGTGTTTGGAGGGGGATGAAAAGGACCGAGCTTGATTTTCGTCGTAAATAAATCGAAAGTAGAATTTTGAGGCGTGGATCTCGGATTCGGTTAACGACAGTTAGGGGAAGTCCTAAAACAATGACTGATGCATTTTACACATGTATTTCAGTGTTGAGATTTTTGTTTGTGTCGTTTACTATTATGTTTGACTGTTTTATATCAACAGGATTGATAAAATATTTATAAATGTAGAAATAACGAAATAAGTAACACGTAAATTTATTCAATATAAAAATTTAATGACAGCAATTTCCACAGTTCTAACATTCATAAGTAGTTCACACGCTATCGTAGATACAGACTAAACGGGAAAACAAGAAATAGACATGCAACAGAAATATTACGCGGCTGCTTACATCCCTTGCACTGTGTAATTTTAAGTCCCCGTACAGGCTATTCTCGCGGCTTGATATCGGAAATTTCTTCTTAAATGTTCAATCCGCTGCATATTATACAGACAATAAGAATGGGATCCGAGGTTCATTTTTACGAATTTTCATTAGGATTGTGTGAAAAGCTCGGGAGTTAGAATTTTTTTCTACAGTACATGTCAAACACGACAATTAAAACTCAAATGCCAAAAAGTTCATAACACTGTTAATAATGAACGAATTGGTCTGGTAATTAGTACAGTAATCTAGAATGGTACTAAGTTGAAATTAAAGGTCCGAGATCAAAGATTAAGTAAAATCGGGCCAGAAAAACTAAATGATATTATGAAGGGGGGGGCGGTCGGTGACTTCTATATTAAACAGAAAATACTAAATTCCCAATATCACTGAGTTTGAGATACATGCATGACCTTTATTTTGCTATTTACCAGCTAAACATGATTTGGAAATAGAATGAACAATCCTTTGATTTTAAACAGACTCTTTTCTTCAATTTCTTTATCCTCTTTTTCTTTTACAAATAAATCATCAATGTTTTGGACTTCTCGCCCTTGTTTTGTTTCTGATTTATGTATAAGAGCTTTAATTGAAACATTTAGATCCATATCAAATGAAAGGTCCCTTAATATTATACACATTTTGTTCATCAAGTGTTTAGAAATTCGTTACAGTTTTTGAGATATTTGGGAAAGATTGTTTTAGGGGCCGACCCTTTATCTCCTTATAAGGACCATTAAACGAAACTTTGGTGGTTAAATATTATTACGAATATTATTCTGAGTATCTTCACTTCTATAATGCATTTCAAAATATTTCTCCTTTTTAAGATATAAATGATCAAAATATTGGACTTCTAGGCCCTTTAAACCCCAACTTATGTAACATATCAAAAAACATTTAACATATATAGGTAAATAACTGGAAGATAAACATTTTTGCTTCTATAATGCATTACAAAATATTTTTCATTAAAGAGATATAGATAAAAGACTTTAGACCCCTCTTGGCCCCTAATATGAGGGGTCAGCCCCTTTTGCTTGGTGTCAGTTGAAAGATATTTTATAGATAAATTTTTGATGCTGTACATGAGCAAAATATTGGTTAGAAGAAAGATATTCGTGATCAAATCTCAAATTTCGTAAAAATTGTCAAAAAAAATTAACATCAACATTTTCAGTTCCGGGCGAGCTTCAAGGATGATGACGTCTGGTCAAATATAAAATTCCAAAATTCATGAAAAAGGGAGATAATTCAGAAGCGGAAGTGAATTTATAGACAGGAAGTAAGATGCAAAGAGACATTTGCCTAAGACGTAATTCCTGTAAAAATCATTAAAATCGATTGAGAAATGGCTGAGAAATTAAGGGTGACTACCAAGAAAAAAAAAATAATATAGAAGAATGAAGAACGCGTAGAAAAACAGTAAGGTCTTCCGCTGAAGACAGAAGACCTTAATAATAATAAGAAAAGTGAACTAGATACGATCTCGTTACGAGTAACGAGTAGGTCTTCGGTTCAATTTTTTAATCGATATGATTAAAATATCAATGAAATTTCAGAATTTCCACTCAACCCCTCCCTTTTAGATAATGTATACGATTGTCAATATCCTTTCAAATGCTTAACAATGAGTTTTGCTTTTTCACATACAACACATTAAAGATTTAAGGTTTTAGTCCCCTTAATCCCTAACTACGTCATCAATGGGTATAACAATGAGTTTTACTAACTGATATTGTTACGATCAACAACTTTGTTTCTATAATGCATTTAAAAATCTTTATCGTTTTTAAGGTATGTGTACGAGACTTTACGAGTGTCTTTGCCCCTAATTTAAGGAGCCAGCCCCTTTTTCTTGATTTCCCTGAAAAGGTCTTAAGAATACTAACATTTTTTGTTTTTTCAACCATCTAAAATTGTTGTTCATTTTTGAGATACAAATGATTGAATATTTTAGGGGCCATCCCTCTGGATCCCTAATCGGGACAGACATTGGTGCTTTGATTAATGGAATCGATTACAATTATCAACGCAAACATTTTCTCTTTTACAACGCTTAACAAAATATGTCTTTTTTTCTAGATGTATTGGGTCAAAATTTAAGTACCTCGGCCCCTAAAAATCCATAATTACGTAATAATTGGGCATGACATTGATTTATTCTGATAGAAATTGTTATGATCAACAACTTTGCTTCTATAATGCATTTAAAAATCTTCATCGTTTTTAAGTTATTTGTAATAGAGTTTACGATTGTCTTGGTTCCTAATTAAAGGGGCCAGTCCCTTTTTCTTGATTTCTTTGAAAATGTCTAGAGAATATACTAACACTTTTTGTTTTTTCACCTATCCAAAATTGTTGTTCATTTTTGAGATATAAATGATTGAATATTTTAGGGGCCAGCCCTCTATTTCCTTAATGGGGACAGACATTAGTCTTTTGATTAGTGGAATCGATTAGAATCATCAATGCAGACATTCTCTCTTCTACAATGGCTAACAAAATATGTCTCCTTCTCTAGATATATTGCATCAAAGTTTAAGAACTTCGGCCCCTAAAAATCCCTAATTACGTCATAAATGGGCGTGAAATGATTTTTCTGATAGATATTGTTAAGATCAACAACTTTGCTTCTATAACGCATTACAAAATTTGTATCATTTTTTAGTTATTCGTTATAGAGTTGCAAGTGCTTTGGCCCCTAAAAAAAGAGGCCAGCCCCTTTTCATGATTTTGTTTGAAAGAACGTTTGATTATCTACCACTTTTGTTATACATGTCTTAACAAAATATCAACTGATAAAAAGATACAGTTTTAAACGTATGAAAATTTTGAATGAAAATTTGTACCCAAATTTCGTGCTTCAGTGAGCTCCAACGAATACAGCCACTGACATAAGATTTAAGAGAGCCTAACTTCAAGCTATACTCTACATATCCTGAAAGTTTCAAAGTCACATCTTTAATAGTTTCTGAGATCTTCTCTGCACAAAATAGATTGTAAAAATTACAAAATCGGCCGTAAATCGGTACCAGAAGTGACGACATCAAAATTTTCAAAAACATATAAAATTCAAGTCACGTTCCATCATCTGTGGATAAATGGTTGAAATCGTTTGAATAGTTTGCGAGAAATTGCGTGCACAAAATTTGAAAAAAAAAAAATAACTAGATACGATCTCGTTACGAGTAACGAGTAGGTCTTCCGTTCAATTTTTAAACGATACGATTAAAATAACAATGAAATTTCAGAAGTCCCTTCAGCCACTCCATTTCAAATAATGTATACGATTGTCAATATCCTTTAAAATGCTTAACAAAGAGTTTTGGTTTTGCACATACAGCACATTAAAGATTTAAGATTTTACATGTAGTACCCTTAAATCCCTTATTACATCATCAATGGGTGTTGAAATGAGTTTTACAAACTGATATTGTTAAGATCAACAACTTTGTTTCTATAATGCATTACAAAATCTTGATCGTTTTTAATATATGTGTAATAGAGTTTACGGGTGTCTTGGCCCCTAATTTAAGGGGCCAGCCCTTTTTTCTTGAGTTCATTTGAAAGGTCTCACGAATACTAACATTTTTTGTTGTTAAACTTATCTAGAATTTTTTATCATTTTTGAGATACAAATGATTGAAAATTTTTAGGGCCGGCCCTCTAGATCCTTAATGGGGACAGACATTGGTGTTTTGATTAGTGGAATTGATTAGAATCATCAATACAGACATTTTCTATTCTACAATGCTTAACAAAATAGGTCTCCTTCTCTAGATATATTGCATCAAATATTAAGTACTTTGGCCCCTAAAAATCCCTAATTACGTAATAAATGGGCGTGTCAATGATTTTTCTAACAGATATTGGTAAAATCTACAACTTTGCTTCTATAATGCATTACAATATCTTTATTGTTTTTAAGTTATTCGTAATAGAGTTTACGAGAGTCTTGGCCCCTAAATAAAGGGGCCAGCCCCTTTTCCTTGAGTTCATTCGAAAGGTCTTACGAATACTAACATTTTTTGCTCTTACACTTATCTAGAATTCTAGATCATGTTTGAAATAAAAATGATTGAATATTTTAGGGGCCAGCCCTCTAGATCCCTAATGGGGACAGACATTTGTGTTTTGATTAATGGAATTGATTAAAATCATCAATGCAAACATTTTCTCTTGTACAATGCTTTACGAAATATTTTTCCTTCTCTAGATATATTGCGTCAAAGTGTAAGTACTTTGGCCCCTAAACATCCCTAATTACGTAATAAAGGGGCGTGGCAATATTTTTTTCTGATAGATATTGGTATTATCAACAACTTTGCTTCTATAATGCATCACTAAATCTGTATCGTTTTTAAGTTATCTGTAATAGAGTTTACGAGCCCCTTTTTCTTGATTTCGTTGAATAGAACTTTTGATTCTCTACCACTTTTGTTATATATGTCTTAACAAAATATCAACTGATAAAAAGATACAGATCAAAACGTATGAAAATTTTGGATAAAAATTCGTACCCAATTTTCGTGCCTAGGCGAGCTCCAAGAAATGGCGCCACTGGCGTAAAACAAAATAATAATGCACAACTTCCGACTATAGACTACCTATCCTGAAAATTTCATAGCCATATCTCTGATAGTTTCTGAGATCAACTCTGCACAAAATAGGTCGTAAAAAACTACAAAATGGCCGATAAATCAGTACCGGAAGTGATGACAACAAAAATTTCAAAAACATATAAAATTCCGATCATGATTCGTCATCTGTGAAAAAATGGCTGAAATCGGCCGAATAGTTTTCGAGAAATCGCGTGCACAAAATTTGGAAAAAAAAAAAATAATAACTAGACACGATCTCATTGCGAGCAACGAGTAGGTCTTCCGTCCGATTTTTAGAAGATAAAATGATCTTGCCTTTTATCTTCATCAACGAAAAATATCAGGAAATGCAGATGTGATCTAAAAGAGCAATGGATGAAGGATTATACTACCCTTTGGATCCCTAATTTAAAGGGCCAGCCCCATTTTATTTCATATTAAATAAGAGGTTTTTGACCTAATAACAGGTCTAATGACCTGTAAAAAAAAAGAAACCGAAGAAAAAAAGAGGGTCTGCCTTTGTAAATGGAAGACCCTAATAACAATGAGAATAGAAGGGTCTTCCACTGAAGACGGAAGACCCTAATAATAAAAGACTGTTTTTGTCTAAATCTTAATTGAAGAGTGTTTTTCAACTTTTACTACAGTCCAACAACCCTTTTAAGTTGAATATTAGTTAGAAAATTAAATAAAAAGGAGAAAAAGAAAAAAAGAGAAAGAACAAATCTCGGCTCCGGCGAGTTTAGAACACACAGCCTTTGCAGGTGTCTCAAAACATGGCTGACGCGAAATAATTCCCGAATTTGTCTTTGAATTTGGGGCGTTTCCGCCAGGGAGAGGAGCTGAGTTTTTTTATGAGATGAAAAACAACGTGTAAGATGTCTGACTATTCAGGTTTGGTAACAGTGCGAGGTCATTTGAAATATTGATGCGTGTCTGTGTCTGGAGGGGGGTGAAAAGACCCGTGCCTGATTTTCGTCGTAAATGAATCGAAAATAGAATTTTGAGGTGTGGATTTCGGATTTGGCTAACAACAATTAGGGCAAGTCCTAAAACAATGACTGATTCATTTTACCCATGTATTTCAGTGTTGAGAATTTTTTTGGGGTGTCGTTTACTATTATGTTTGACTGTTTTATTATACCCCCCGCAAACGAAGTTTGGGGGGGGGGTATATAGGAATCACCTTGTCCGTCTGTCTGTCCGTCCGTCTGTCCGTCTGTCTGTGCAATCGTGTCCGGTCCATATCCAGAGGCGGATCCAGCAATTTGGAAAAGGGGGGGTTCCATTTGATGAAAATCAATATGTGCAAAATTCATCATTTGTCAATAAACAAGGACTTTTTGAACGTTTTCCGTGCGTATACAACTGTATTTAATAAACATTTATCTCATCACTATCTATTTCACATCTATATCAACAGCAGAGTGCACTGCATTATTGAGTGTTTTGCCTTTTTGGTTTAGATAAGGAATATTTGCATTATATCTAGCCTTAAGAAACCCAACTTTCCAGCAATGATAAATTCAGTGCGTCTATGCTTGATAGAAAAGAAACACTAAGAAACAAAACACAACTCAGACTAATTTTGACAAACTATTAATAAATGGATATTTTGGTAATGTTTTTTATGTCTTTGATGTTTTTAAATTCTGAACTATTTATCGATTTTGATTTCTATTGATTGCCTTCTTAAATAAAGGTCTAAATGACATGATATGACAAAAGAATGGGGATAATTTATCTGCTGAAAATATGGTACGTGTGTAATACAATGGTAAAAGCAATTGTCGTCCCAGGGAACTTGATGTGACCTCTGTAATGGGTGCGATACATCATCCGGACTGGTACAGACGCGAGCATTTTAAAAAAGAAAAGTTTGAAAAGTTGTGCATTTTCATAATGGTTTACATATAAACCCTTTACAAGGTATGTTTGTAACAGAATTTCCTACTCTTGGAAACAAAACAAAAAAGGCTTTCTTTTGTGTTTAAAAGTGGGTATGAAGGTAGCTAGCATTCCAGAAAAATAGCATAACCCGCATAAGCGGGTCATGTAGTTTTCTTTGTATTTTTCGTATGAAACGAAGTAAAACTCATCTATTATAATTATTTAGGTTAATTAACTAAACAATACATTTGAAAGCGGCTTTTTAAAGTAAAACGAATGCGTGTACTCGTATTTGAACCGTTAAGTCGTTTTACTCGATGGCTTGTCAGTTCAAAACTGTACGAACTATATTCGATTAAAAAAAAAAAGAAATAGAGTAGAAGATACATTGTAAATGTTATTATAAATCTATGATACTGCTTAATTTTATGTATTTTTTCTTTAATTTTCCACATGTTTACTCAGTGTAGTAAACACCGGATGCTAAAGGGGAGTACAATGTACTTTATTTCGATAAAAAATCGATAATTTCGTATTACGTCCCATAATTTTTTTCTTATATAAAAAATATAAGAAAAAAATTATGGGACGTAATACGAAATTATTTAAATAAGCAATTTTAAAAGCATTTATTTGAGATAATTACAGTATTTCTATTATAAATGGGAAAAATTGTCTTTAAATAGGCATTAAACGTTTTCAAAAAAATTCATATGTCCCAGAGAAAGGGGGGGTTCCGACCCCCGGAACCCCCCCTCTGGATCCGCCAATGATATCTTTCTTATAGAGAAACATTGGAAGTTCTTACTTCACACAAAGATTGCTTATGACCTAAGGATGTGTCATGACCTTAACCCAATGTCATTTGGGCAAGGTCAAGGTCACTGGCAGAAAAAATACAAAATCCGTGTCCGGTCCATATCTTTCTTATGGAGAAACATTGGAAGTTCTTACTTCACACAAAGATTGCTTATGATCTAAGGGTGTGTCATGACCTTGATCCAAGGTCATTTGGGCAAGGTCAAGGTCACTGGCAGAAAAAATACAAAATTCGTGTTCGGTCCATATCTTTGTTATGGAAAATGAAGTTCTTACTTCACACAGATTGCTTATGACCTAAAGGTGTGTCATGACCTTGACCCAAGGTCATTTGGGCAAGGTCAAGGTCACTGGCAGAAAAAGTGCAAAATTTGTGTCCGTTCCATATCTTTCTTATGGAGAAACATTGCCAGTCCTTTATTCACACAAAGATTGCTTATGACCTAAGGTTGTGCCATGAGTTTTATCCAAGGTTATTTGGGCAAGGTCAAGGTCGTTAGGAAAAATAGTGCAAAATTCGTGTCCGGTCATTATCTTTCTTATGGAGAAGCATTGAATGTTCTAACTTCACACAAATATTGCTTAGGACCAAAAGGTGTGTCCTGACCTTGACCCAAGGTCATTTGGGCAAGGTCAAGGTCACTGGCAGAAAAAGTGCAAAATTTGTTTCCGGTCATTATTTTTCTTATGGAGAAGCATTGAATGTTCTCACTTCACACAAATATTGCTTATGACCAACAGTTTTTAAAAAAAATAGAGCAGTTGTTATTTATAGAAAATGGACGGTGAAATAGATTCATCCAATATTTTCTATAATTAGAAAAATACACGCATTATGATTTTTATCTTAGCGGGGGGTATCAATTGTGAGCTTGCTCACAGTACCTCTAGTTTCAGCAGGATTGGTAAAACATTTATAAATGTGGAAATAACGAAATCAGTATAAACTTCGGAGGTTTTTTTAATCCCGACAGGCAACATATTTGTATCAGTATATAGACATGCACAAAAAAGGAAAAAGTACACCATCTTGAATAAAAATGACTTTTTAGCGTTGACTTCCAATCAGTAAGAAGACAATCATTAAACAATGAATTTCAAATTATTTGAGTCCATAGACATTATCCCGTAACTTGATATAAAATATGTATAATTTTTGGACGCCAATGTACGTTTAGCTTCTATCAAATTTACTCCATGTTACCTGTACTAGTTCTTATTCAAATGCTAAGACATTGGTACTTGAGAGAGACAGAGAGAGAGACAGAGAGAGAGAGAGAGAGAGAGAGAGATTTCATAGTGTTTAGGAAATCAATATGTAAGCAACATATGTCAATAAACGCATGTATACATGCATGCGTGTATCTATATAATTATGTTAATAAATACTAATCAGTCCTCCTTTTCTAGCCATGTAGAATATCGTTGATGCATTGCTAAATGTTGTGTGCATACAGTCATGGAGATGGCGGCATTTCTTTGATGCCGGCAAAGCGACCCAGCGAACTCTAATGCGGTCGTACTGCAGGGGTGCTTCAGCGGCATGTCTTTGATGCCGGTGTAATGAAGAATAATGACCCCCGTAGAATAATGACCGGGGGTCATTTTTCTACGTAGAATAATGACCCCCTAGCTGAAGAATAATTGGATTTTTCTGAAGAAAAAAGACCCAGGGGTTATTTTTCTTCATGTTAAACATGAAGAAAAATGACCCCCAAAACAAAATGACCCCCCGCCCCGTAAACATGAATAGAAATTGGTTACCCCGTATCCCAAAAATGACTTTGAAATTACTTAATTTTTCACTCTGTTAAACTGATTTTGAAGTTATAAACACCAAACTTGTAAATAAATCGCTGTATATAGTTTTTCATATCCATAGCAAGCACACGCAAAACACTCTGACATTGCCACAAATTGATTGTTAACAGTTACGTTACTTCTCTCGTCGACATACGGCGGGAAATGACGCAAATAAAGTAAAATTCATACACAATGAGGGTATTGTGTGATAATTAACGAACAATAATTATGAAAGAATAATTGTTGTAATGATATAAGCAATATGTATCGGTGAATGAATTGTCAATCGAAGAATGATTCATGTATATATCTTTATGGAAAAAGACTAAGGTGCAGGTAACGTAGGAATATGAATACTTCTTATTTACATTTCTTGGGGAAAGTGATTTTTAAAAAAATCATTCCGCGTTAGTTTTGTTTTCTTCTACGTAATACATGGACATTAATATTCTAAACATTTGTTGTAATGTTGTTTTGCGATCATGAATAGACTTTATTCTTTTAGAACAAATTTGTGAAGAGTACCTGACTATAATAAATCTTAATAGATAATAAACACTGATCGGTTTTAATAAGAACAAAGTACTGAAGTACTGACGGGAGTTGATTTTATCGATAATCATTTATTCAAAATCAACGATATGTTATTTTGCATGACAAGAAGTATCAGTAATCGAAATATTTCTGAGAAATTGTATGGATCCAGGCAAGATTGAACTCTTGTCTTGTTCAACCAAACACTCGGTTGTCTCCGTTTATCTCCGACAAGCAAGAGAGACTCTGTTTTGTCGGATATTAACGCAGACAGCCAAGCGTCTGGTTGAACGAGACTTCATTGAACTCTAGCGTAGGAATATAAAGGACTTTAAAAAATAGCTAAACTGTTTGTACAATTTAAAATCTTACTATTTTCATGGTATTAATAAATACGTTTTCTTGAAAAACAATGCTTCAGAATACATAGCATCGAATCTATCGATTATTTTCACGAACTAAATGTTGTCAGCGGTATTGATTTGTGATTAGGTCCAAACACTGTTTCACTTTCGCTTTGCCCGAGTAAGTGCATAGGAGAGTTGATTAAAATCAACTCCCAAAAATTGTTTCTAAAAGCGTTGATAAGAGGTTAGGGCCCATATGAGGGGTTTATATCCCCCTTGATTTTGATCACACGATCTTTATTGTATCCAAAGTTACCAATGCTCATACAAACTATTGAAGCATTAATCATCTTGATATTAACTAAGCTAAAGTATGCCGAGGATAAAGTAAAATAAATTTCTGTACGAATACTCTCAGTACTTTGACGATTTTCCTTGTTGGCCGTTAACTTCTACTGGCATAATGGCTGCTGTCAGTGCCTACTAACTTCAACTTGATTATAATTCCTAACAGTGGAGTAAACTGTTCATAATTTTGGTTTCATCATTAATTCTCGGTGTTGAACTTGTATACCCAGCAGTTTGTATTGTGGAAATCCTCAATGCAAGTATAATGCATGAACAATATGAAAAATATAGAAGATGCGACGGCGAAGCGCGAAGAAGCGAAGACGAAAGTGCTAAGTTGCGAAGGCGAAGAAGTGATACTACTATCGCTTCTTCGCCTTTGCAACTTCGCACTCTCGCCTTCGAATCTTCGCGCTTTCGCCTTTTTAGCTCACCGAGACGAAGTCAATGGGAGCATATGCTATACCCCCAGCGTCGGCGTCCGGAGCTGGTTAAAGTTTTAGTTGCAGCTCCTGTATTTAAGTTATTACTTGTCCTCTCTTCACCAAAATTACACGAATGTTGCATCTGGACCTACTGAATCTGGTTTCTAACTTTCAGATGCTGGAGGAGGTTAAGGTTTTTGGAGCAGGTTAAAGTTTTTGTTGCAGGTGCCTTTTAATAGCAATATCTAAGTTACTGCTGGTCCGTACTTCACCAAACTTGCATGGATGGTGTATCTTATGATACTGATGCACCGGACAGGCTTGAGTGCTGAATCTGAGATATAGGTTTTGGATCATGGAGGAGGTTAAGGGTTTTGGAGCTCGTTAAAGTTTTTGTCGCAGGTGCCCTCTACTGATTATATCTTAGTTACTACTGGTCCTAACTTCATTAAACTTGTATGGATGGTGCGTCATATGATACTGATGCACCTGACAGGCTTGAATGCTGAATCAGAGCCATAGGTTTATGATTCTTGATGAGGTTTAGTTTTTTGGAACAGGTCACATGTTTTTTAGATGATAGCTTGCATAGCTGATTTAACTATATTATAAATGAAACGCAGAGGTTGCTTTAGATGCAGAGCCTGATCTCCATTATCAAGGATGCTAGAGAAATCTCCTACCTCACTCAAACGTGCTTGATAGATAGATGTGGTTGTTGTTAAATGATGTAACATGATGCCTATGATATAGTATTGTATGATTTGAAACACTATTGTTTAAAAGGATACAATATAATACCATATGTTATATTGTAAAACGTTATATGATACGATAAAATATTGTATCATTTTTTTTTATATTTTATGATATGATATTGTATCGTGATATTGTTATGTATAGTATTGGTTTTTATGATACAATATTATAAATTGTTATATTCAGTAGTATATTCTCACTATATAACTCTATATAGACGAATAGTCAATAATTGTAATATCAGCTCCTCCGAAAAATATTGACCGGTCAATATTTTTTAGATATTGACCGGCTAGGAATAATATCTAGAGAACATTCCCTCTAATTCAAATAATTGCCTCTGATTTGTTGATTCGTAAACGGTGACGTAAATAATTCTTCGCGACTCCAAAACAAGGTGACGTCATAATAGACAGTCAGTCAAGGCAAGTAAACAACGAACGCGCAATGCAACGGTTTGCTATCATAACGGATATAAGGATTTGCGAATTACTGTGAAGTAAAATCAGGTAGAACACCTGTCTGATAATTCTTACGGTCGGCAGAATATCACAAGTGACCGTTTGATGCTGAGGATATTTTGGAAATGAACTTTGCACAAAATTGAATTCGTGAATTCTTTGTTGAGCTGAGAAAATTACGGCGATCTGTTTTCAATTAATTTCTTAAATTTTGGTTTGTTTCTTCATATAACAAAACAAATGTTGACTGTGTTTTCGGGCAACATTGATTATATTAGCCCCCTTGGAACAAAAATATTGCCCTCCGCTTCGCGTCGGGCAATATTTCGTCCCTCGGGGGCTAATATAATCAATGTTGCCCTCAACCCCAGTCAATATTTGTATAATATCGTATCATACGATATTGTATATTGTTATATTCAGTAGTATATTCTCACTATATAACTCCATATAGACGAATAGTCAATAATTGTAATCTTAGCTCGTCCGAAAAATATTGACCGGTCAATATTTTTTTTATATTGACCGGCTTTTTTATGGTATTTTACGGTATTTTATGGTATTATATGATATATATTGTAACTATGATAGGATTTATATTATTGTATTGATTAACATATGAACATATGATTATCATACAATTTTTTAACAGATGATATACGATATTGTGTCAAAATAGAATCCATGAATATCCAGGATCATAAAGGATGGTTTTCATATAATATGATAAGGTGGTCTCAAAAAGGTGATGCCTCATAAAGGTGATGCCTCGTCTCGGTGAGCTTTGTAATCTGTGATTAACTATGTTTTATAATTGCGGAGCTCTCCATCGTTTAAAGGGTTCCGAGGCTTATTTTGGTTGTGGGTTTTTTTTATAAAATAAATAAAATAAAAATTATCCAGGGGGATAGGGTCCGGACTCCCTCTCCCGTTTTACTGCGTAAAATTATTAATATTGAATTTTTCGGGGGGCAGACCCCCTCTCCCCCTCTAGATCCATGTATGGGCAAGGAGTGTCGCATAGTGAAATTAGAATGTTACTGTGTTTGGTCTACGGTAAACAGACGGCTGGTAAGTGACAGGAGTCTAAAAGTACATATGTACACATCATGGCGGACATTAAATTTTGTGTGGAGTAGATAATGATTAGGCATAGCCAGCATTGGTAAACATATATGTAACATGTACACATTAAAATATTTATAAACATTCATAGTAAGCGCGATGGCCTAGCGCATGCGTACCAATAAAATCATGGATTAATCGGAAAACCTTGGCGAGTACGGTGCCTGTATTAAATTCTATGTAATCGACCGAGACTTGCTGAATGCAATCAAAAAAGGAAAAGGCGAATTCAAAAGTGCGAAGATGCGAAGGCCAGAGTGCAAAGTTGGGAAGGAGCGATAGTAGTATCGCTCCTTCGCCTTCGCACCTTCGCACTTTAGGCATCACATCTTCGCGCTTCGTCGTCGCATCTTCGCACTTTTGCTCCTTCGCCTTCGCACTATCGCCCTTGCAACTTAGGTCGAAGTGGCCCTATCGGAACACCACAGATATATGTAAATGTAATTGTTAAGATGACAACCATACCCCGATGCAATACGTTAATATCTTGTTATAACAGAAGGATTTTTATTTTCTAAGATATTATAATACCCCTTCTTTCACTTTTATTTCACAAGTTTATTTGAATATGAATTATAATTTCTGTTACTTTCTGAAAACTGCAGCAGTAAAAATTACAATAGTGTAAAGACCATTTCACAAATAATAAAAAAACTAGACACGATCTCGTTGCGAGCAACGAGGAGGTCTTCCGTCCGATTTTTAGAAGAGGAAATGACCTTGACTTTTATCTTCATCAACGAAACATATCAGGAAATGCAGATGTGATCTTAAAGAGCGATGGATGAAGGATTATACACCCCGTTGGATCCCTAATTTGAAGGACCAGCCCCATATATTTCATATTAAATAAGAGGTCTTTTGACCTAATAACACGTCTAATAACCTGTAATAAAAAGAAACCGAAGAAAAAAAAAGAGGGTCTTCCTTTGTAAACGGAAGACCCTAATAACAATAAGAATAGAAGGGTCTTCCGCTGAAGACGGAAGACCCTAATAATAAAAGACTGTTTTTGTCTGAATCTTAATTGAAGAGTGTTTTTCAACTTGAACTTTAGTCCAACAACCCTTTTATGTTGAATATTTTAGTTAGAAAATTAAATAAAAAGGAGAGAAAGAAATAGAGAGAAAGAACAAATCTTGGCTCCGGCGAGATTAGAACACACAGCCTTTGCAGATGTCTCAAAACATGGCTGACGCGAAATAATTCCCGAATTTGTCTTTGAATTTGGGGCGTTTCCGCCCGGGAGAAGAGCTGAGTTTTTGTATGAGATGAAAAACAACGTGTAAGATGTCTGACTATTCAGGTTTGGTAACAGTGCGAGGTCATTTGAAATATTGATGTGTGTTTGTGTCTGCACCCCTGCGAATGTGTTCGGAATGTTTTCTTTATCGTTGCTAAGTAAGTAATAAATCCAGAGGTGCTCGAATGAAAGTTCACGAGACTTCACCGATATTTGTTCACTTCCTGTGAAATTTCGAGCGGAAGTATAAGTGTTCGGATAATATTCTCAAAATACGTAAGTACTGGTCGTTTTTCATATCACATCCTACTATGATTTATGTTAAAACAGGAAAAGCTTTCAAGATGTATGTCTTATTTTACCATCTAGCAGTTATTTATATTAAACGATAATATTCAGAACAGAGTTATCGTTCGTGTTCAAACACGTGTAGAGTGGTTGAAAATATAACCATTGGGTTGCTTAATAAAATCATAGCCATGTTTGATGCTTGTGGTGTGCAATACCATGTTTTAAAAAAAAAATAGTGGGTGTCTGTTTTGCATTAAAACTTAGTATATCGAGCCATTTTCAAGGAACATTCTGCATAAAATGGTATAGTCTGTTTCACTATTGATGTTATTACTAGGTCAGGCGCGGATCAAAAATTAATCCTCAGGAGGGATCTCTTTTAAACATGTTAGTTGTTGCAACAGCAAACAAAAACTAATTTTTGTATAGTCACATTTATTTCTAGAATACATTTTATTCACCAATTAATGAAGATAAAGTTTAAAATCAATAAACCTCTAGATTTTATATTTGACTACCTATATTAAGAACCTAGATACATGTACTGTGAAATAGACTTTATACACGAGGTACGATTTTTACTGCGAAACTAAAAGGGTAAAATAAAACCACGTTGTCTAAAATTTGAATGACAATAACATTCGCAGGGGTGTCTGGAGGGGGGGGGGTGAAAAAACCTGAGCTTGATTTTCGTCGAAAATAAATCGAAAATAGAATTTTGAGGTGTGGATCTCGGATTCGGTCATTACATGTAGTACAGTAATCTAGAATTGAACTAGGTTGAAAATAAAGGTTCAAGATGAAAGATCCAGTAAAATCAGGCCAGAAAAACTAAATGATTTTCTGAATAGGAGGGGGGGGGGGGGTCGGTGCGTGTACTGTGTAAATTTAATTTTCCGGTATAGGCAATAAGCGCCGTTTAATCTCAGGAATTTCGACTTGATTGTTCAATCCGCTGCATATTTGGCAGACAATAAGAATGGTGTCCGAGGTTCATTTTCACGAATTTTCATTAGGATTGAGTGAAGGGCTTGGGAGTTATGATTTTTTTTACAGTACATGTCAATCACGACAATTGAAACTCAAATGCCAAAAACGTCATAACTCTGTTAATAATGAACGAATTGGTCTGGTAATTAGTACAGTAATCTAGAATGGTAATTAGTTGAAGTTAAAGGCCCAAGATCAAAGATCAAGGAAAATCGGGCCAGAAAAACTAAATGATTTTATGAATGGGGGGGGGGGGGGGGGTCGGTCGGTGACTTCTATATTCAACGTAGACTATTAAATTCTAAATATCACAAATTACACAATTTCTAAACAATATACATATGTTAGAACAATGTATAAGCGTTGTTTGAAAGATGTAACTATTGATTTTTTAACATCTGTTTATCTTAGGCTCAAACACTCATAAACGGCTGGTCAGTTTTCAAACCTTGTCGCAGTCACCCGTTCGTTTTGTATAGTTACGTGTATAAACTTTGGAGGTTTTTCTTAATCCCGACAGGCAACAGATTTGTATCAGTATATAGACATGCACAAAAAAGGAAAAAGTCCACCATCTTTAATTTTAGCGTTGACTTCCAATCAGTATGAAGACAATCATTAAGCAATGAATTTCAAATTATTTGAATCCATAGACATTATCCCGTAACTTGAAATAAATACATGTATACTTTTTGGACGCCAATGTACATTTAGCCTCTATCCAATTTACTGCATGTTACCTGTACAAGTACTTTAGAGAGAGAGAGAGAGAGAGAGAGAGAGAGAGAGAGAGAGAGAGAGAGAGAGAGAGAGAGAGAGAGAGAGATTTTATAGTTTTTTATAGTGTTTAGGGAATCAGTATATCAGCAACGAATGTCAATAAACGCATGCATACATGCAAGCGTGTATCTATATATGTGAACAAATACTAATCAGTCCTCCTTTTAAGGTCATGTAGAATAACGTTGGTGCATTGCTAAATGTTGTGTGCATACAGTCATTGAGATGGCGGCATTTCTTTGATGCCGGCAAAGCGACCCAGTGAACTCTAATGCGGTCGTACTGCAGGGGCGCTTCGGCGGCATGTCTTTGATGGCGGCGATGCGAACTGCTGACAAAAACGAGCTCTATATTTGTACTAAAAAAGCTGTTATTATTTTTATTTATGATAAAAATAAAACGGAAAACAATAAAAACCATCATTTTAAAGGTAAAATCGTTAAACAAAAGAAAATTAGGGAAGAACAAATAATCGGCACTCGGGGATGGAACCCGGGTCGCCTGGGCACAAGTCCAACACTCTGACGACTGAGCTACGCGGACTCTCGCTTCAGAACTTTTGAACTCAAAATATCGGGAATGCCTGGATCGATTTTAACACGAATTTCATATTCTGAAGTGTTTTAAGCGTCTCTATCGAATAAAAACATCAATAAAATTCAAATCTAAAAATTTGAAAAATTAAGGTTTTTCATTTCCTTCCGGTGACGACCGGAAGTGACGGCAGACGTTCGGATATGCGAAGGGCACTGCGGCCGTTCACTCTCTACCTTCTCTGAAAATTTGAAGTTTCTATCGTAAATACTTTTTGAGAAAAATCGTGAACAAGCAAAAACGTAAAATCTTTAATATCTCGGTACCGGAAGTGACGATCAAAAAAAGCCCGTGTACTTTTCTTACAAATTTTGTCATGAATAAGATCTGAAAATTTCATGAAAATTGGCTGAAGCATTTTTGAGAAAACGTGACAGAAAAAAAAAACAATAAAAATAATAGTGAAAAAGAAACAAAGCAATAACAAGAAGGTCTTCCGTTGGAAACGGAAGACCTTAAATATACTGAAAAACTTTAATCTACAAGGGGGTCATTATTCTACAGGGGTCACTTTTCTTCAGGTGGAGTGTGCTCATTTTTATGAAAATGACACTTATTCTTCAGGCAAAGGGGTCATTTTTCTACGTAGAATAATGACCGGGGGTCATTTTTCTGCGTAGAATAATGACCGGGGGGTCATTATTCTACGTTGAAAAATGACCCCCGGTCATTATTCTACGGGGGTCATTATTCTTCATTACACCGGCGATGCGACGAGCGTCAGAATTAAGCAAACTGCTGACATAAACGAGCTCTATATTTATACTAAAAAAGCTGTTATTATTTTTATTTATAATAAAAATAAAACGGAAAACAATAAAAAACATCTTTTTAAAGATAAAATCGTTAAACAAAACAAAATTAGGGAAGAAAAAATAATCGGCACTCGGGGACGGAACCCGGGTCGCCTGGGCACAAGTCCAACACTCTAACGACTGAGCTACGCGTACTCGCGCTTAAGAACTTTGGAGCTAAAAATCTCGGGAATGCTTGGATCTATTTTAAAACAAATTTCATATTCTGAAGTGTTTCAAGCGTCTCTATCGACTAAAAACATAAATAAAATTCAAGTTTAAAAAATTGAAAAATTTAGGTTTTTCATTTCCTTCCGGTGACAACCGGAAGTGACGGCAGACGTTCGGATATGCGAAGGGCACTGCGGCCGTTCACTCTCTACCATCTCTGAAAATTTGAAGGTTCTATCTTAAATACTTTTTTAGAAAAATTGTAAACAAGCAAAAACATAAAATCTTTAATATCTCGATACCGGAAGTGACGACCAAAAAAAGCTCTTGTAATTTTCTTACAAATTTTGTCATGAATAAGGTCTGAAAGTTTCATGAAAATCGGCTGAAGCATATTTGAGAAAACGTGACAGAAAAAAAATAATAATAACTAGACACGATCTCGTTGCGAGCAACGAGGAGGTCTTTCGTCCGATTTTTAGAAGAGGAAATGACCTTGCCTTTTATCTTCATCAACGAAACATATCAGGAAATGCAGATGTGAAAGAGGGATGGATGAAGGATTATACACCCCGTTGGATCCCTAATTTAAAGGACCAGCCCCATTTTATTTCATATTAAATAAGAGGTCTTTTGACCTAATAACAAGTCTAATGACCTGTGATAAAAAGAAATCGAAGAAAAAAAGAAGGTCTCCCTTTGTGAACGGAAGACCCTAATAAAAAAAAGAATAGAAGGGTCTTCCGCTGAAGACGGAAGACCCTAATAATAAAAGACTGTTTTTGTCTAAATCTTAATAGAAGAGTGTTTTTCAACTTGTACTACAGTCCAACAACCCTTTTATGTTGAATATTTTAGTTAGTAAATTAAATAAAAAGGAGAGAAAGAAATAGAAAGAACAAATCTTGGCTCCGGCGAGATTAGAACACACAGCCTTTGCAGGTGTCTCAAAACATGGCTGACGCGAAATAATTCCCGAATTTGTCTTTGAATTTGGGGCGTTTCCGCCCGGGAGAGGAGCTGAGTTTTTGTATGAGATGAAAAACAACGTGTAAGATGTCTGACTATTCAGGTTTGGTAACAGTGCGAGGTCATTTGAAATATTGATGCGTGTTTGTGTCTGGAGGGGGGTGAAAAGACCCGAGCTTGATTTTCGTCTTAAATAAATCGAAAAAAGAATTTTGAGGTGTGGATCTCGGATTCACAACATTTAGGGAAATTCCTAAAACAATGACTGATGCATTTTACCAATGTATTTCAGTGTTGAGATTTTATTTCGTGTCTTTTACTATTATGTTTGACTGTTCTATTTCAGAAGGATTGATAAAATCTTTATAAATGTAGAAATAACGAAATCAGTAACACGTAAATTTATTCGGTAAAAATTTTATGACAGTAATTTCCACAGTTCTAACATTCATAAGTAGTTCACACGCTATCTTAGATACAGATTAAACGGAAAACAAGAAATATACATGCAACAGAAATGCTTACATCCCATGTACTGTGTAAATTTTAAGTCCCCATACAGGCTATACTCGCCGTTTGATCTCAGGAAATTCTTCTGAATTGTTCAATCCGCTGCATATTTGGCAGACAGTAAGAATGGGGTCCGATGTACATTTACACAAAATTTCATTAGGATTGAGTAAGGGGCTCGGGAGTTAGAAATTTTTTCTACAGTACATGTCACGCACGCCAATCGAAACTCAAATGCCCAAAAATTAATATCTCTCTTAAAAATGAACGAATAGGTCATAACTATGTTATCAATGAACGAATTTGTCTGGTAATTAGTACAGTAATCTAGAATGGTAATTAGTTGAAATGAAAGGCCCAAGATCAAATATCAAGTAAAATCGGGCCAAAAAAACTAAATGATTTTATGAATTGGGGGGGGGGGGGGGTCTGTCGGTGACTTCTATATTAAACGTATAATATTAAATTCTAAATATCACATGCACACATTACACAATTTCTAAATAAAATACACAAGTGAGAACAATGTATAAGCGTTGTTTGAAAGATGTAACTATTGATTTTTTTTTATTCTTAGGCTCAAACACTCATAAACGGGTAGTCAGTTTTTAGCCGGGCTCTGCTGAAAGCAGAGTCCTGGCTATAGGCAGGCAAATCGCCAATGTTACTATAAATAGCACAAATAAACAAAAAACCAAACAGCGTCAAGGTAAAGCTTCCGCTAAACCAAATAGTTACACATAGAGCCACGTTTTGTCAAAAGTTTTGGCATTTTGTTTCTTTTTTTAAATTTCTAATGAATTGTCTATCTTTTTTAGTTTTCTTATTAATAACGTGTTTTTAAAACATTACTATGCATTTTGGACACATACAATGCGCATGCATTTCCATGAACTACTTTGCTGCGCGATGAAGAAACGGGGACTGAATATATAATGCTTGTTGCAAAATTCAAGGCAGCAACTGTTGAACTTTTTAACTTCTACTAGACAGACATATTTTTTGTTTATAGCCGCTTACAAAATTTGGTCGCTCTCTGATGCTTTGCAGCATGAGAGAGAGAGAGAGAGAGAGAGAGAGAGAGAGAGAGAGAGAGAGAGAGAGAGAGAGAGATTTTCAGTCTTTACTACACAATATGCATAAAGACACACCAAAAGAGCCCGGCTTTCAGTACTTCAGTACTTTGATTAAACCTTGTCGCAGTCAGCCATTTGTTTGTATAGTTACGTGTATAAACTTCGGAGGTTTTTCTTAATCCCAGACAGGCAACATATTTGTATCAGTATATAGACATGCACAAAAAAGGAAAAAGTACACCATCTTGAATAAAAATGACTTTTTAGCGTTGACTTCCAATCAGTAAAAAGACAATTATTAAACAATGAATTTCAAATTATTTGAATCCATAGCCATTATCCCGGAACTTGATATAAAATATGTATAATTTTTGGACGCCAATGTACATTTAGCTTCTATCCAATTTACTGCATGTTACCTGTACTAGTTCTTCTAGTTCTTATTCAAATGCTAAAACATTTGTATTTTAGAGAGAGAGAGAGAGAGAGAGAGAGAGAGAGAGAGAGAGAGAGAGAGAGATTACATGGTGTTTTATAATGTTCAGGAAATCAATATATAAGCAACCTATTTCAATAAACGCATGTATACATGCATGTGTGTATCTATATATGGGATTAAATTCTAAGCAGTCCTCCTTTTTAAGCCGAGTAGAATAACGTTGGTGCATTGCTAAATGTTGTATGCATACAGTCATTGAGATGGCGGTATTTCTTTGATGCCGGCAAAGCGACCCAGCGAACTCTAATGCGGTCGAACTGCAGGTGCACTTCGGCGGCATGTCTTTGATGTCGGCGATGCGACGAGCGTCGGAATTTAGAGAGCTGCTGACAGAAAAGGGATCTATATTTGTACTGAAAAAAGCCGCTATTTTCTTTTATTTATGACAAAAATAAAACGGAAAACATTCAAATCCATCATTTTAAGGATAAAATCATTAATCAAAACACAAAAACAAAGAGAAAAGAGATTCGGCATTCAGGGACTGAACCCGGGTCGCCTGGGCACAAGTCCACCACTCTAACGACTGAGCTACGCGGACCCTCGCTTCAGAACTTTGGAGTCCAAAATCTCAAGAATGCGTGGATCGATTTTAAAACAAATTTCATATTCAGAAGTTTTGAGAGCGACATTATCGAATGAAAAAATAAAAAAAATTCAAATCCAAAAAATTAAAAAATTAAGGTTTTTCATTTCCTTCCGGTGACAACTGGAAGTGATGGCGGACGTTCGGATATGCAAAGGGCACTGCGGCCGTTCACTCTCTACCTTCTCTGAAAATTTGAAAGTCCTATCTCGGATACTTTTAAAGAAAAATTGTGAACAAGCAAAAACATAAAATCTTTAATATCTCGGTACCGGAAGTGACGACCAAAAACATCTCGTGTAATTTTCTTACAAATTTTGTCATAAATAAGATCTGAAAGTTTCATGAAAATCGGCTGAAGCGTTTTTGAGAAAACGTGACAGAAAAAAAAATTAATAATAATAATAATAGAGGAAAAGAAACAAAGCAAAAACAATAAGGTCTTCCGTTGGAAACGGAAGACCTTAATAATAATAGGGAAAAAGAAACAAAGCAAAAACAATAAGGTCTTCCGTTGGAAACGGAAGACCTTAATAATAAGAAACAGTACGAAAACTATAAGGTCTTCCGTTGGAAACGGAAGACCTTAACTAGATACCATCTTGTTACGAGTAACGAGTAGGTCTTCCTTGCGATTTCTGTTTTAAACCATACCATGAAGAATCGATACAATTTCAGAATTATCCCCCCCCCACACACACACACACTCTTTCAAATAATGTATAGAAATCCCTAATTACGTAATAAATGGGTGTGGCAATGAGTTTTCCAGATAGATATTGCTTCAATTAACAACTTTGCTTCTATAATGCATTACGAAATCTTAATCGTGTTTATTTTATTTGTAATAGACTTTACGAGTCTCTTGCCCCCCCCCCCCCAAAAAAAAGGGGCCAGCCCCTTTTTCCCGATTTCTGTGAAAAGGTCTGAAGAATACTAACATTTTTTGTTCTTACACCCATCTAAAATTGTTGATCATTTATGAGATACAAATGATTGAATATTTTAGGGGCCAGCCCTGTAGATCCCTAATGGAGACAGACATTGGTGTTTTGAATAGTAGAATCAAATTAAATCATTAATGCAAACATTTTCTCTTCTATGATGTCTAATAAAATATGTCTTCTTTTCTAGATATATTGCGTCAAAGTTTAAATACTCTGGCCCCTAAAAATCCCTTATTACGTAATAAATGGGCGTGTCAGTAATTTTTTTCTGATAGATATTGTAACGATCAACAACTTTGCTTCTATAATTGATTACAATATCTGTATCGTTTTTTAGTTATTTGTGATAGAGTTTACAAGTGTCTTGGCCCCTTAAAAAAGGGGCCAGTCGTTTTTTCTTGACTTTGTTGGAAAGAACGTTTGATTATCTACTACTTTTGTTATATATGTCTTAACAAAATATTAACTGATAAAAAGATACAGATCAAAACGTATCAAAATTTTGAATGAAATTTGTACCCAGATTTCGTACCCTAAGTAAGCTCCAAAGAATACAGCCACTGACATAAAACTTAATAGTGCCTAACTTCAAGTCATACTCTACATATCCTGAAAGTTTCAAAGTCATTTCTTTGACAGTTTCTGAGATCATCTCTGCACAAAATAGGTCGTAAAAATTACAAAATCGGCCGTAAATCGGCACCGGAAGTGACGACGTCAACAATTGCAAAAACATATGAAATTCCAGTCACGTTCCATCATCTGTGGGAAAATGATTGAAATCGGTTGAATAGTTTGCGAGAAATCGCGTGCACAAAATTTGGAAAAAAATAATAATAACTAGATACGACCTAGTTACGAGTAACGAGTAGGTCTTCCGTCCAAATTGTTTTTTATTTTAAATGATACCATGGAATATCGATACAATTTCAAAATTAACACCCCCATCCCCCCAACAATTTTTAAGGCAATGAATACAACTCCCTAATTACATTAAACATGGACCTGACGATGACTTTTTCAAACCGATAATGTAGTGTTCAACAACTTTGATTCTATAATGCATTACAAAACATTTATCGTTTTCAAGTTATTCGTAATAGATTTTACGAGTCTCTTGGTCCCTAATTAAAGGGGCCAGCCCCTTTTCCTTGATTTTATTGGAAAGAACTGTTGATTCTCTACCACTTTTGTTATATATTATTTAACAAAATATCAACTGATAAAAAGATACAGATCAAAACGTATGAAAATTTTGAATAAAAATTTGTACCCATCTTTCGTGCCTAGGCGAGCTCACAGAAATGGCGCCACTGGCATAAAACAATATAATAGTGCACAACTTCAAACTATAGACTACCCATCCTGAAAATTTCATAGCCATATCTCTGATAGTTTCTGAGATCAGCTCTGCACAAAATAGGTCGTAAAAAACTACAAAATGGCCGATAAATCGGTACCGGAAGTGACGACAAAAAAATTTCAAAAATATACAAAATTCAGATCATGCCTCATCATCTGTGAAAAAATGGTTGAAATCGGCTGAATAGTTTTGGAGATATCGCGTGCACAATATTTGGAAAAAAATTATAATAACTAGAGCAAAGCTCGTTGCAAAGCAACGAGTGGGTCTTCCTTTAATGTCAAAAGTAAAGCTAAAAGTTCCTGTAAGAAGAAGAGTTCTTAAACCAATAACAGGAGACACTAAAACAAAAAGATTTTTAAAAATCGAATAATTCTTCGTACGAATTATCAAATTTCGAATGGTATTAAGTACGAATTAACAAAACTCTTCACGATTTCATGAACAACTTAGCAAAACAGATCCGAATGTGTTCAAGTACGAATTAGCAATTATTTTTTAGGTACGAGTTTATTTAACCAAGAACTGAACACTACTCTCTTAACCAAGAACACGGAATCAAAATTTCCGGAAAAATCAGTTTTTAAAGTCCAATATCTCTGTAATGTATCGTTCGATTTTAAAACGGCTTTTAGTGTTAGATTCAGCTTAATAAGCTCTACAATATAACCTCCCATTTGTAACCTTCAATACCACTCTGCAGTCAACACAACAGTCATGGCCAAAAGTTTCACAATTTACTTCTGCTTCTCAGGCACTTAACATTAGTGGCCTTCATATTGCATACCAATTCAAACAAAAGACACCCCTCTAACTAAAGATAATCATTAAAATTTATTTCATGAATCAGTACAACACTCATATAAGCCTTTAAGTACAGCAACTCTCAATTTTACAAAATTATTAACGGGTACTTTATTCGAAACTGTTCCTTGCTACCTTTAACCTAGTACATTATCATTTAATGAAAAAAAGTTTAGTCTTAGACTTAGAAAGCTAATGCAATTCTGAGAAAAAGTATACCCTATGTTCCCAATTCCATTGAGGTTTAAGAAAAATATGGCCATTGAAGTGAACCCACCAATTCAACTTTCCTCTATTCAACACAGCCTTATTGGGTTCTCCATAGTAAAACATATTTGCCTAACCATTTAGAGGTCAATTGATTCTCAACCTCCTTCAATAAGAAACCTTTTACAATTCAACATACATCTACATGACATTATCATGATAAAAGCATCACATCACCTAGAAATGCCCTTACATGTACACTGTATACCCCCCACCCCCATCTTTTGATTTTCATAAAGAGTCATTGTTTGAAATCTGTTACCTAATTTTATGAAACTTGTGGCTATTTCTTTGGGTTCCTTTTCACACATATTTGAAATTGGTCATCAATGATACTAAATACTGATCTTTTTTTGTTTATTGAATGATTTGTAGCATTTTAATTAAGAAATAGACATGTATTCCTGCATGTGAATTCTTTTTTCCATGAAAAAAAGTAAGCTAACAATCATATTTAGTGAATATTTAATCTATTCTGGTTTCTTGTCTCCTTTTAACTATGCTAAAACAGTAAGACCTACAAGTTCAACATCTGCCTTATATTAAAATGAATTTCAAACACACCTGGGTAGCTGGAGACGAGGGAGAATTCCATGAAAATTTTTACACATTTTCATACATTTGTATGCATATATACATTATAAGGTAAAAATTTGTTGTTTCTTGTTCATTTCAAAAGTAATTATCATGGCAGATGTTCTTTCAAGGTCAAATGTACATTTACATATCCTACATGTAATCTTAATGGTAACAATTGAAAAGAGTGGGGTGATTTTTCAATTATGTAAACACATCTAAATATCACTATAAAATTATAAAAAACAAAATAAAGGAAACATAATTGCATACTTTTATTGAAAAACAAATTTTCACAGCTAACAATTGTAAATTACTTTAAACAGCCTTAATTTTGTTTGTTATCAAACACAAACCACAACAAGGCATGATGCTTTCTTAAAGTTCCATTACAGTAACTGTTCATGAATTATCCGATTTAATTTGAATTACCGGTAAATAGTCTGTAGAACACAAGAAATATGCATGTGGGTAGAGGTGACAGTTTACCTCAAGAGCTGAAAAGAATCAACAGGTAAAAACCATGTGGCCACCAATAGCTGAAATAAAAAAAATCAATAAGCTGTGTTAACATACATGTACCGGTACTAATAATAGCTGTGTTTACATTAACAAATGCATAGTATTTCTGGAAAAAATACACTGACCATGCAGTGTAATTAGTATAACATATCCCGATATATGACATTAGGTGGCACATGACAGTTTTTTTTATACATTTCATTTTAGCCGGGGGACATGTGTCTTCGGAACTCTGTAACTAGAATTTCCTCAGTTCCCACTCAGCACAAATACCTTTAATTCACTCTTTATAAGGCCAATCACCAATTTCTGTGAATAAAATTACAAGTCAAAACCTGTAAAATTTTCTACAAACTGGTTTTTATGAGATTTTGACCCTTTCATATTTTGCTAATTTTTCATGATTTTTCAGCTTTTAAGACCTCCCCCAGCCAATTCCCTGCAAAGGGTTGACCTTCCGTACCATGTGCATGTTGCACCATCACATGTCAGAAATTTACCGGTGTATAGTTTATAATGTCCCATCCACATACTTTTCGTGTTATTTACCCTCCCGTCTGTAATTTGCATTTTCACTGTCTAAAGTCAACGCAACAGTCATTATAGCCGCAGGTTTCGCATTTTACTTCTGAATCTCATGTACCTAACATATGGGGCCTACATATTGCATATCAATTTCAACAAGAGACATCCCTCTAACTAATGATAATCATTAAAAATCAGTTCATGAATCTTAAAAACACTCATAAGCCTTCAAGTACAGCAACTCTCAATTTTACAAAATTATTGACGGGTATTTTATACGAAACTGTCCCTTGCTACCTTAACACTAATAATATTTATAATAGTCACTACAAAAACAAAAATTTGCATATCAAGTCTTAATATAGCATTTAAAAAATTTCTTAGGCAAAGACACATATCAAATTAAGAGAGAGAGAGAGAGAGAGAGAGAGAGAGAGAGAGAGAGAGAGAGAGAGAGAGAGAGAGAGAGACAGAGAGAGAGAGAGAGACAGAGAGAGAGACAGAGAGAGAGTTTCACATAGTGAAACAGTCAATATTTTGTGCTATAGTCTCGCTTGTTTGTCATCAGATTTTATTCAAATTTTCAGGGTTTATTGGCAATGACAATAGCTTTCTATAGCACAAAATATTGTGAAATCGCTATTTCCGGTTTTGAGTTATTCCCCTTTGAATATTTTTTAAGTGGGTCTCGTGTACCTGCAAAGGCTCTGAGTTGATCCGTAGCAAGTACTTTTAATTTATATATCTTTAATGTAGACACCTTGAACGTTGTCCTCCTAGTTTTTACATGTTTGATTAACCCACGTATACTCCTTAAAAAATTACATCGAAATTTGTGTTTCAAAAAATGTTAAATTTTGCTTATATCTTTGCTTAATAACTTTTTAGTTGTAAATTTTTTCTAGACACATATAGAACAAAAGTTGTGCAGAATATTAAGAGCTTTCATTTGATACCATAAAAAGGGGCTAGCCCCTAAAATGAGGGGTCTAGATCCATCCCTTAAAAGTCTTTGCTAAATAACTCTAAAACGGTAAATTTTTCGATATGGGCGTCGCTGCAAAAAATGTTGTTTGTGACTTTATTGAGCTCATAAAACTGTTTTTGTGTTCGGGTATTGCATAATATGAGGGTAAATAGTAATACGCGTTGACCAGTACTCGCGGCAATTTCGCCAAGTTAACGAAACTCTCCCTCGCCCGCGGCCGAGAAAATCGGTCACCATGGTCGCGGCTGGGCTACCTAGCGGTCAGCGGTTATCTAATACACGAGAGTTGTGTCTCTCATATATGAGTTTATTTAGCCGCGAACTCAAGAATTGTTTTAGTTTTGATTACACATAAAAGTTTATAGACTAAACGATTGGGTATTAATTAAGAAATTGTTCAGTTAATTAATAAAAGCGATGTCATTCTCAATCTAAAGCAATATCAGGCATAGATCAATTGTGTGTTTTAAGTTAAAAATAAAGAAAATTCTATTTGATAGAATATGGTCATTATACTGCAAACTTTTCAAATCTTCCTGGGTTCTGACCTGTGCGTGTCTGTGCTTTGTACCTTAACGTAATCTATCCTTCGTCCACGGCCGAGGAGATCAGCCACGGCTGCACTACCTAGCGGTAAGCGGTTATTTAATACACAAGATTCGCACACCGCGACGCACATGAATATGAACGTGTTTGAGTTTATATAGCCGTAAATACAAGAACTGTTTTAATTTTATGTTATAAAAGTTTGTCCATCTTGTATTTATTTAATTAAACATTTGACTGTAAATGAATATTAATGATCAATATTACTCCAAATCGGAAACATCGTCAGACATAAATTAATGGTTGGTCTGTATATCTAAAAAAAATTAAATCCCCCCCCCCCAAATATTAAATGATGATTATCCCTCACACATGACCGAGGAGATCCAGCGCTAGTGAACAAGTGATCCGCAGTCGGCTCGTGTTCTTCTACATGTACCTTATCACGCGTTCATGTTTCATATTTTGCACGGACAGAACTATATTTTATTATGTTTTCAACTGTTACATGTATATAGGTTTAAGATGAAAAGATAAATTTATTTTACTTGTACAGTTGATTAAGCATTGATTTAATTATACGATAGCGTGCAAGGTAGTTTAAAAATCAAATCAAATTATAATCAAAGTTCTATGTTACATGTTTGCGGTAGGTGCTAGCACGATAAAAGAATGTCCTCAATTTTCCTGAATTGAGGCATTTGATTATTTTAAAGAATATTCACATGAGTTTTAAACAACTTAAGATTAGATTCTATCGGTCACATATTAATCACTCTGTAGTTTTTCTTATACATGGTTGTTCGTTTCAGTGTGGAAGCGAACTCATTGCTGCGCCCCCCCCCCCCCCCCTCCTCCCGCCCCGCTGACAAGTACTCGCGCTGGATTTTTTTTAAATTGGCGAAAAGATATCCAGATCTGTCGAAAATCATTTTTGGTGACTTCTTCTTATGTGTAACATTTTCTATTCAACTTGTTTTTACTTTCCCACCCGTTTGTTTATTCGGTCAGTCTGTGTTAATTCAAACGCCACGTGCGACCGAAAATCTTGTGTCGCTTTAGCGCACACAACTCAGAACATATGTAATTGAGTAACAGTTGGAAGGGTGCTTTTATAAACAATAAGACTTTTATTTGAAGTCAATCATCTTCACATTAAAGATGTGAAATCGTAACCTGAGAATGTGGCTAATAAATTAACCTGTTGAACACGCTAAACTTCTATAGTTACATGTATGAACAGAATAATTCATAATATATTATAATTGGAACTTGGAAGTCAAAGGAAATTTTGTTCTTGGGAAATACGACTACATTATGCAATGCAGTCGATCGCCATAGAAATCATCAAAGTACTGCAAATGTCGACAGACTTCTTATTTCTTTAAAAGACCATGATAGTTCACTTGACTTGCAGACTATAATATAGCGACATATCTGCCTCCCAAAAATATATGCGCTTCACAAAGTTACACTTAAGTGCGTTATTGGGGATTTTATTTATTGCTAATAGTATGAAAATTGATAAAAAAAAAAAAACCTTTTAATTGAAGTTGTGTACTATGAGGTTGTAATGCAACTTAATTTACTTACAAGGTTAGCTACAGCCAGTGGAATACTAATTTTAGGTGAACAATGAATACCCAATATATTAGAATACAAGATAAATAGTTTCCAGAACTATAATACTATACATGTGTATATGAAGGTTGCACCCTCATTTGTATGGCTGTAGGTGAGGAGGTAAATGTGTATCGATGTACATACAGTGTATGACTGCACATACGGATTCCGGACCGTGGCTACTGACGATACTCATGATAGTCTATTAATACATCAATGCGCAGTTTAATCTAGAAACTGACCAGTTTCATAACTTCTTCGAATCTATCTAACACGGACTGTCTAATTCCTTCCCAGAATTCCAATTTACGCAAGCGCAATTGAAGTTTTTTTTCAATTAAATAAGTCAACCCACTGACATAAAAATAAGGATTTTGCACATTATTATATCGTCGAGAGAAGTAATATTCATTTCTGTTAATAAGGTTATTTAATTCACGTTACATAGCGGTGTCTTTGCATAAATTCTCCCGCTGATCTTTTTTTTCTAGCTATTTATATATTATTTTGAATGTCCAAGTCTACTCGTATCATATATATAATAACAATGCTTGCTACCCTTTGAAAATTTAACTCGCCGTTAATTATATAAACATCTCATGTTTTAAAGAATTTATGAAACGATTACACAAACTGTGTTCGACAAATAGTTTTCCTAAAACATTTTCTTCCTTTCTTTTTTAAAACACGTTTTATATACAGGCTTTCAAATACAGCACGTTTTTATAACAAAAGCAGAACTGAAAGTTAGTCATTATAATCGTTTGACACCATATCACATATATTTTCAACCCGCAGCAACAACGATAGACCTACTCGTGTTTTAAAAACAATACTATGTTTAGTATGTATAAAATTCCAGAAACAATTTTACGAAGCTTTGGACTTTGGTTGCACATTGAAAAAATGAGGGATTGGGCGATAATACATGCTCATTTTGAAATTTAAAGCATTGTTGATTTCTTTTACTAGATAGAGACATGCACAAAATGATGTTGCTCTGTGATGCTTTGCCAAGATTTAAAGCATATGAGAGAGAGAGAGAGAGAGAGAGAGAGAGAGAGAGAGAGAGAGAGAGAGAGAGAGAGAGAGAGAGAGAGAGAGAGAGAGATTGCTCACCACTGTCCAGCAGTAAAAATTATACGTATACATTTGTCATACTGTAAAAATTGTTTACAATGTAGATGTGTTATGCATGTAAAGTTTACCTAAATTGAATCAATAAAATTCAATATATATTAAGATAAACTAATCTCAAAGAAATTACAATGGTTCTGTGAAATAATCAAATCTTGAGAAGAATGTTTTATAGATATCAGGGAACATTAACCTAAAATCTGAACTTGAAGTTCTTTTCATGCTCTTTTTACATGCATGCTCTTTCACAGGCGATAACCATATATAATGGCGAGCTACATGAAATGTCTAATTTTAACTATAGATTGAATATTTACAATGTCAAATATATTTATTTAATTAAGCACAAGCCTGTCTGAGTTTTTTAATTCATTAATTATTGGAGGCGATATGGTAAAGATCTGCTATATTCAAGTATTTAGGGTAAAGTTATCATCATGCAAACATGCACTCTAATTACAACATTCTACTCTTGTGTACCTTAGGACCCCCACCCCTTTTGATTGCACTGTTTAACGGTGTGTGGTGTGTTGTTCAATACAAAATAAGACATACATATACATAATAATAAATAGAATTTCAAAAGAGTGGTGTGCAAAACATACACGTGAAAATACATGTACACTGGACAGATAATATTCCGAGATTCCTCTGACTCAAACGCCCGCTTTTATATTGTTACGCTCGTCAAAAGCGGATGTTAGAGTCAGAGGAATCTCGGATTAGATTGAAAAGTGCAAATACTTTGAAAACAAAAAGTCAATACGACATATCCTGTATTGAAACATACCTTTATAATCTCTCATAAGGTAGTTGAGCTGAAATTTCCAATATCGACGTCTTGCAGGCCATGCTTCTTTTAAAAATGTTGACACACCGCTATCAGCTGTTGTTCGCGGTCAAAACATGGCGAGTTGACATGGAGAATCGTACGATAATTATTTCGATTAAAACTAATAAGACTAATAAAAACTAACAACGTAATTATCGATCGAATAAACGAAATCGTGTCGATAAACACTCTGATTAACATTTTAAAAAAAAGGGGTTCGGTGTTATGACCTGCACGAATTGTTTTCAGCAGGAGTTACCTTCAGTGTGAATTTTGCACTACTTCTTAAACCAATAACACGGAAACAAAATTTCCGGAAAAATCAATATTTAAACCCCGATATCTCTGCAATGCATCATCTGATTTTAAAACGAATTTCAGTTTTGTATTAAGCTTTGCAAACTCTACAATACGCATATAATTTTGTGCTTTTTATATAGATTTAGGATCAGTACGAATTGTTTTCAGTAGAAGTTACTTTCAGTGTGAATTTTGCACTATTTTTAAAACCAAAAACAAGGAATCAACATTTCCGGAAAAATCAGTTTTTAAACCCTGATATCTCCGTAATACATCCACCGATTTTCAAACGGTTTTCAGCATCAAATATACATTAAAAGGCTCTACAAAATGCATATACGTTTTTTATTTGATCAAAAAATTCAAATTTTCGAAAAATTAGATTCACTTCCGGTTTGGACCGGAAGTGACAGATTTTCATTTCCAGCATTATTGCACAGGTAAATTGACCAATTCATAACCACGGAAAATTTCAAGCCTCTATCTTAAAGCGTTTTTGAGAAATGTCGCGGACAAAATGACTTTTTTAAATTTAAAAAACGACGTAACGTAAAAACGGAAGTGACGTTGTCATTGAAACTTTAACATCTTTGAGAGACAATAGTTGCACATAATCTCTGAAAGTTTCATTAAAATCGGTTGAAAATTGTTTGAGTTATGAAGCCGAAAAGGAGTCAGGAAAAAAAGAAAAAGAAAAAAACTAGAGCAAAGCTCGTTGCAAAGCAACGAGTGGGTTTTCCGTTAATGTCGAAAGTAACGCTAGAAGTACCTCTAAGAAGCAGAGTTCTTAATCTAGTAACAAAAGTAACTTAAGTACAAAAAGATAAAAAAAATCGAATGATTCATGGTACGACTTAACAAAATCCGAATGGTATTAAGTATGAATTAACAAAAAACCTTTACCGTTTCAAGAACGACTTAACAAAATAATCCGAATGTGTTTAAGTACGACTAAACAAATTCAAATAAACTACATTTAAGGTACAAGTTAACTTTACCTTGAACTAATATCTATTTTCTTAATCCAGAATACAAAATTAAAATTTCTGTAAAAATCAATATTTTTTTTCATTCTGAGTAAACTTCATCCTTAATGTAGGTTTATATCCTGTATGTACACAATTGTTAAGGGTCTTTTTAAGAACTGCAATGCTGAATGTGATATGACTATAAAATCATCCTGTTAGAAAAGGGACTTGATTATAAATATAAGAATATCCAGGGGGAAACAGATTTTTTCTGTATAGAATCTACATGTTTTATACCACATTGTCCAGATATTTTGTATTATGACTGATTTTATCATGCCTTTTGTTGCACAGGTGAGTGATGTGGCCCGTGGGCCTCTTATTTAATTTCCTGCTTAATAACTAAGTTACTAAATAAGTTATCTTTAGTTTTATTTTTTAAGACAAACATGTTACTTTGTTGAGGGGGTACAAATTATTGACTTAAAGACAAAAAAATTGAATTCTTTATTCTATGTACACACACATAACACAATCTCTGGAGATATGTTAGCACAGGAATAATCAAAGTACTGAAGTACTGACATGAGTTGATTTTATCGATTATCATTTATTTTAAAATCAACTTATCTTGCATGGCAATTAGTTTCTAGTCTGTACTTGAATTACGCACTTTTTTATTATATGGATTTCCGACAAGAATTTCGAGAAACCCCATATAAATCATGTTGTGTAATATTTAAAGATAGATTTCAAACTATGAATATTAAAGTAATCAAAGCAATTCTAAAAATTGTATGGATCCAAGCACTATTGATATCGAACTCTAATCTCGTTCAACCAGACGCTCGACTGTCTCCGTTAATCTCCGACAAGCAAGAGAGCATCTCTGCTTGTCGCAGATTTACGGAGACAGCCGAGCGTTTGGTTGAACGAGGCTATATTAAATTCTGGTGTAGGAATACATGAGACTATAAAAATATCTTAGTTGTTCGTATTATATAAAATCTGACTATTTTCAAAGTGTTTATTGATTAGTTTCCTTGAAAAACAATGCTTCAGCATACATAACATCGAATTTTTCTATTATTTTCAAGAACTAAGTCTTGTCAGCGGTGATAATTTGTGCTTAGGTCCAAACACTGTTTCACTTTCGGTTTGCAAGAGTAACTGCATTGGAGAGTTGATTTAAATCAACTCCCAAAAATATCTGAAGTTAATACATATATTATACTAAATGCGTGATTGTCATTTGAAACATACTAGTGATAGGGTTGTGGCAACTTGTGGGCATATGCCTCAGTTTATTCCCCCAGGTTCTTTAAGGAAGACCAGATACGTAATTTGTTGACCACTTAGCTTCTTAAACACAGTTTGATTTTTCATTACTTCTGAAGAATTTTTACGATCGTTCTGCTTTGTTACTGGCACTACTAAGTAAGTAAACGGTTAGGCAAAAATAGGCAATTCTGTGTTTGGGTATGTAAATATTGAAGAAAAGAACATTTGTCAATGCGAATATGCATGTAAAGATAAACATACCTTTTTGCACTAGTCCTATTAGATCAAATTGCGTCATGAAATAAGCATGCACTTAGGTTATTACGGCTCGAAACCCTCATACACCGGTCATTTTTGCAAACAGCGACAGAGAATGGTATGATTTTGTAGAATTTAATTCTTAATGCATAGGCGTCGGAACCGGGGGGGGGGGGAATAGGGGCCCCCTATGAAATAGCCCCCCCCCCTCACTTTTTTTTAAAAAAAAGTTAGACCTAACCATTGAGCACAAAGCAGAATAGAGGGTTCAGCCCCCCACTTTTTTTCGCCGGAGATATAATTGTTCCTTAATGTACCTTTGAAAGATTGAGAAGATGGAGTCAAAGGCATAATAGCCCTCCCCCCCCCCCCCCTCCCAGATTAGGAATTTCCTGATTTTTGAAAAAAAGAAAAATTTGGTAGGTAAGATTTTTTTTATTGGAACTATATGTATTTTCTCTCAATATTTCTGAGGATCAGTCTAGCCCCCCCCCCCCCCCCACTTTCAATTTGCTTCCGACGCCAGTGTAATGAATAAAATTATGAATGTTCGATTTGATTTAGAAATCTGCTATTCTGATCCAAATGCAATTCTATACAAAAAGACGACGTTTGTTATCATCCCTGAGTGAATGGGATCTGACAATTTCTATTCTTATGGATATTCTAGGCTGTTTGCACGCGCAATGCTGATAAATTTCCGAATAATTTGAGAAACGAAAACTTTTTTTTCTTTAATTCAGTTTCTATAATTATGTGTTTACCCAAATTAAATGTATCTGGAGTTGTTTGGCATGTCACCTGTAGCCGTCCAACAAGTAAAAAAATTTTGGACAGCTACAGGTAACGTTTTGGGGAAGGTGAACAAATAGAAGAAATTTATCGGCCTTGGTTTTACAAAAGATGGCGTCACAAAAATGTTTTAAGATATATATATATGCTGAATACCGATGTTTAATAAAAAAAAATTGAGTTTATATTTTGATATAATTGTGAAGATTGATAAGTTTTTTGATTGGTGTATATATTAGCTCATCATCGGAAAACATGCAAAAAGAGGTACCCTTTTGATCCGATTACAATCATGGATACCTGTAGTGTCGGTAGCCTGAGTTGGTTTTGGGAAAAAGTGGATAAATTAATAAACACAGAAATTCATTGAAAACTTTTACTAATAATGATGAGTAATATGCGTGTTTTTTTCTTTACAGAAAATAAAGAAAACACAAAACCACCATTTAAAAGAAGTCAATCAGTTAATGTACCAGAGCAAGATATAAAACCTGTTAATGTCAAGGGCCACATTTCGCATCTGTACTTGAGTAAGACAGGTGATATCTGGGCGAGCAATGACCGTGGTAAAGTTGGACGCATTGATCCTAGTGGTAAAGATAAAAGTTCGATAGAAACTTGTTCCACATATACCGGACATTTCACTCTAGCTACTGTCGATGATAAGGAAGGCGAACATATTTATTGGGTTCATAATGAAAAAAAAGATGTTAACGTTAAGAGAGACGATAAGATTGAAAATGAAACACACACTGGTAAATGGGCACCAATAAGTATATTTTTTTCGGCCGAAGACCAGTTATTCCATGTTGGGATAGTGAAGGATAATGATGCAAAGATTACTAGATATAAAACAAATTGGAAAAAAAAAGATGATATTCATAGATACAAAGCAGAAAAAACGGAAAGCAAAAATATTTTTCGATATCCTGCATACTTGGTAAAAAATACCAATGGCGATTTATGTGTTTCAGACAACAATAAGCGCGTTATTGTTGTAAATAAAGAAAATAAAGTCCGATTTAAGTACAAAGGATCTGACCAAAACGGATTCACCCCTTACGGAATATCCACCGATAGATGGGGGTGTATTCTTATTGTTGATTCTAGTTCAAGTTGTGTCCATATTATTAATCAAGATGGAGATTTACAGCGTTATATAAAAATGTCTGAGCACTTAAGAGAGCCTAGAGGACTTTGCATAGACCAAAGTGGAAAATGCTGTGTAGGATCCTATGGAACTATATCGGTGTACGAGTACACATCGGACGACACACCAACAGCAACAGCAACAACAGCAACAACAGAATCAGAATAGTAAAATTCAAAGATAACAGTATGAACTGAATATGATGTAAAGTCGCATAGACAAGATAAATAGCAACAAGCGTTTGGAGTTGTCGTTTCAAGAATTTGAAAATATATATATATATATATTTTTTCGGCACACTAATTTTTTAACTTTTACCTTAAATAATAATTTTTTCCTCGTTGCATCTACATGATATTTTTATATTTGTTCTGCAATTTGTTTAAACTTACGTCTCCCTCAAATTTTTAAAGGTTTTTATTCTAATTTTTTTGTTTTGCTGAGTTTAATTTTAAATACCTTGCTGACATATTTCTACCACGTATATGTTTTCGTTAATATTTCAGGCGTAGCAATAATTTGTATCAAATAATAACTATTTATTAGTTCAGAACATGTAGAAATGTTTGCATGTTTTGTGCTTCTTTTTTATTATTTTTATTTTAGTTTTCGTTTTCGTTTGTTTTCTTTTTTTCTTTCTTTTTTTTTTTTTAAATTTGTGTCCTGTTTTTATTATTATTTCTTGTGTGTGTGAGTTTTTTTGTTTTCGTTTTTTGTTTTTTGTGTCTTGTTTTTTTTGGGTTTTTTTTGTTTTGTTAATGGTTTGATAAACGCTATCCGGACCCCCACTAAAGAGAAGCTTATATATATATATATATATATATATATATATATATATATATATATATATATATATATATATATATATATATATATATATATATATATATATATATATATATATATATCAAGCGGTGTGGACAAATTGAATACCGCGCATTAGCGTGGTATGATAATATATTTACATCTACCATGTATAATTTCCTCTTTTTCTTACGGAAAAATATAGTCAATTCATAGCTCTAAATAAACAGCCAAACTGAAATTTACACGCCCCATTTATCGATTGGTCGAAATCTACAGCGGCTGAAAGTGACAGGACTGAAATTGACACGCCCTGTTTATCGATTGGTCTGAATCTACATCGACCTAAGTAAACTCACGGACTGCACGAAATAATCATGATGATGCCAGACTCAAAGTCTCACAAGAGACGATTTGGCTGTTTCTTTTAGCTAACGTACTTATGTACGTTAACAGTAATTAAGTGAATTTTACTAACTTTTCATAATCAATTTATTAATTAGCTAAAACAAAGATGTTAATATAAACAATAAAATGCTTTCTTTGATGATTCATGCGGGTTATGAAGGTAGCGATCATTGCAGGAAAATTTTTACATAACCTGCTAACGCGGGTTATGTATTTTTCCTTCAATGTCGCTACCTTCATATCCCGAATGAATCACCAAAGAAAACATTTTATTGTTTAAATGACTGCACCGATTGGTGTGTCATAGGACCGACGACATCCAAAAAAAAGCATTCAATGCTTATATTTATATTCATACTAAAGTCTATTTCTATGAAATATATGTGTATCGTTGCTGTAAAGCTATTACATGCGCGGATCTAGAGGGGGGCTAGGGGGGTCCGTAAAATTCAAATTTCTTTAAGTTACATTATAAAAATAACAAAAATATGTTTTGAACAATAACAAAAATATGACCCCCCCCCCCCCCTTGGCAAACTGAATTAACCGTCGGACCCCCCCCCCCCCCCCCCCACTAAGAAAAAAATTCTGGATCCGCTAATGTATTATATACGCTCTCAGTCATGGATATGAAACATACAAGGAACAGCGAATTAACCTCTTACTAGTATTTAGTTCGCGCTCGCGACTAAAAATATAGTACCAGAAACTTTTTAGAGAAAAATTTTTATATTTAGAAGTAAATATGATTTAATGATTATTTTCAAAAGTACATATCAAATTGGTTATGTAAAGTAGAGCGTTTGATTACATGTATGGTAAAAGTTAAATTTGGCCCCCATAATTCGCCATTTTTTAAGTGTTTCGGGTACAATAAAATGTTAACTAATTTTTTAGAAGAGTTGATATAAAATATATTTTTGATCTATTTATTTGATTTATTTGCACTCACTGGCAGTATATGACGTCAGAAGTGACGCCATTTCTACAATTCAATCAAAATCAGCCAAAAATTTACATTTTTCTTATCTATATACGAATGGGAAATATAGAGCGCATGCTTGAACAAGGAAAATCTCTTTGTCACTTATTAGTCTTGGCTAGTTACATCTCTGATTAAAATATTTTATTTGTTCAAGAATGCGCTCTATGTTTTCGGAAGGAAAAACTGCTTGAAAACAAAAATATATAATTATATATACTCAAAACACGTGATTACGTTTATTTTTGAGTTCATGGCCCCAAGTGAACTCGTTTTGTTATGGATTACAGGATAAGAGTGATAAAATTGGTGTGAAAATTCATATTTTGTTCATATTTTAATCAGTCCTTTTCTGCCTTTTAATCAAGTCTTGTAGGTGATTAGAATATAATAGATATCATTATTATTACACTCTAAACATTTTATTCTCTATCTTTATAACTTTCTTGTGGAGTGAATAATCAAATATTTTATATATATTAAGTGCAAGCATATTTAGATACATTGTTCCATTAACATTGTTTTCTCTCTTTAATCTTCATATGATAAACGTGAAAATCACTTCTTTAACTTTCTTTCTTGGCTGATATATATACATGTATCAATCTATGCCTGTGTTTTTATGACAGCTGTTGCGTTTACAAAATCTAGTTCTGCCCAAAATGGATTCATTTTTTGTTTAATAAGTACAGACAATTCGAGACAACAACGTACTTTGCTTGACTCCTATTCAAAATATATCCATGCATATATTAAATCAAGATTGAACATTTTATTTTAAGTAACTCAAATAATTTTGCCTGAACATTTAAGGTAGCCGAAAGCCCAGACAAATATCATAACAGAAGTTCTACAGAAACTGGTTAAAATCAGAAATATAAATAAAATGCTACTACTGACTACAGTGCGTCAGATCATTAGTGTGCACTTGATTGTATTTACTTATTAGGACGATAATATTATAGCGCAGTGTTACTGCGTATAAAATGGGGTTGCGGGAAAACTCAGCTCTCCAGTAGCCATCTGGAAGCTGTCTTTCTGCTCCCTCTTTTTATACAGGTAAGATAAATTATTAAACTTGCATTCTTAAAAGTAACGTTAATAGATTCAGGGAGTTCAACTCATATTTTATTTTCAAAGATATTTGTAATGGATACAAGTGGTGTTAAAGAAAGTGGGCGCTTAACTAAGATGTAGAGTCGGTAGGAATCTGGGCGCACAGGGAGATTGAAAATTTCATCGAATAATTTTGCAAACTTTTCGTATTATAACCGTTATTTGGTTTCTTTTAGACGTGGAATCGGTAGAAAAAATGATTAAAATGCGAAAGGTTTATCATAATATGGGTGTAAAGATAGCTTCACGACGCAGTTGATGCAAAATTCTTATTTACAGCTGTTTTCAATGAATTTGCTGTCTCTGGGTCTTCTTTCCTCAAATTTGCAAAGATGACAGATTTCAAAAAATGGACAAATGGTCCAGAGATGACTAATTATGTTATTTTAAAAAATATTTTTGGAGGATAATAAACAAAGTCCTGATATAAGACAATGTTGTTTAAAGTACTACTATATGCCACATACAATGTAGTTAAAAGTCTCCCATGGCGCACCAGTTTATCCTTTTCTTCTCTTTGTGTTTAAATGTTCATGTATGTTGATATAATATAATGTTGTACTATAAGGATTTATTATAATTTGTCGTTATTGATTTTTTCCATGTGTACACAATTTTCTCTTCTTATTGCTAGTTTATTAGGATACGCAATATGAATAATATATTAACTGTGTTATAATATATTTATGTATTTACATTTCAAACAAACTATTTATCAGTTTACCCCTCATTGATTATTTTAGAGAGCTTGTGAGTTTTTTAATGGTCGAAATAGACATGTACTTCAACTCTCAACATAATTTTTGAGTAACCAATTTTTTTTGAACCTGTAGCATTTCGAGATTAAAGACATTTAATTAAATCCCAATTTATTCGTGTCGATGATTCCTGCAAACTTACAACCTATATGTAGTGCGCCCAATTTCTTTCATTTAATTAATATTCATATTTATTATCAAAATGTTATTTTAAAATGTTATATCTGAATAAAAGAGCAGTAATCTGAAAGTTTTCTTTCTGCCTCCTCTTTTTATAAAGACTGAGACACTGGCTACCCCCAGGTTGAGGAGTAGACACCTTGGCTAGGGCACCCGCCAGGTGTGGGCATGATGAACATAAGATCTCGAGAATCTTTATAATCTAAAAATCATAAAGCTCCACATGACAAAAAATAAGCGTTATGACATATTGATGTATAATCCGGGTATCCAACGTGTCCTAATCATGCCACGGAAGAACCATCAAAGACATAATGGGCCACAAACCTGTCTTTGTCTGTGATAACAATATAGTGTAGCGGAGAGTGGGAAAAATATTTCACTTGAGGAGACAAGCATCAAATTTTGCATGAAGGTTTCTTGAACATTATTTGAATAAAAAATATCGCTGGCCATTCAAGTTTTGGTCATTTTCAAGATAGCCGCCTATTATTTCAAAATGGCGTCTTTTTTTATCATATTTTCCAGTACAGTAAATGCTCCTATAATAAAAAGAAACTTAATGTAATCAATCTTGTTACTTTCTGTATATAACATTTATTCCGGAAAAAGTATAATTTACATACATACAAGCACATGAACTACAACACTAAATTCATTTGTGTTTCTCCAGATGCTTCAAAGAATTGTTTGGCCAGCATCTGTCGGTGAGTAAAAATATACTGCACATTGACCAGTCCTACATGCATCATGATCAGTTCATAACAATTCACAGAACCTGGAAGACAGTTTGGAAAACAATGTCTCTTCAGTGAGCTGTAAAATTAAACTGTCCGGAAAAGATGCCTGGCGGAATGCTGACGTCCCCCTTCTGGTACGCCTCTTGGATTTGTTTAGGGGCTCCCTGTAAAAGGAAGTAGACAGAACAGAATAAGAACTAGACACGATCTCGTTGCGAGCAACGAGGAGGTCTTCCGTCCGATTTTTAGAAGGTGAAATGACGTCATCGACTTTAATTTTCGACAACAAAACATGGAAATAGTGGTGAAGTACTAATGCTTTCGTGTAATGCTTTTTATAAGTTCTCTTACGTTGCTTTTTTAAATAGGATTTCTTCCAATTGAAATAGAAAAGATTAAATTATTTTACCTCTGGCCCCTAATTTCCCTAGTTAAATATCGCATGAGAAAATCATTATATTGTTGGGATATATAAACGTATTATACATAAAGTCTGTCCCAAGATATTTTTGCCACACATTTTCTCAAATTATTCGATATTTGTAAATATTTCTTGATTAAGACGAGGTTCATTCGATAGTAGGAAAAAATCCCAAGATTTCCCTTTTGTAACGCCCCCTTCTAGCTTGTCAGGTTTCAATACACGGCTAAAAAAAGAATGTCCACGGGGATTTTGCATTGCATCAGCCACTATAAAGCCCGGATGACATCGTTGAAAAATTGTGCTGGATATTCCGTGAGACTTCCGAATTGAAAAAAGATGTAAACATTCCCCATTATTAATCTCCGTAGGATATCTGTTTTCGATCCTGTGAATGTTTACGAAGGTCTGAATGAAGTTTGACCCCCTTAAAACGTTAGTACCTAATTACGTAACACATGATAAAATCAATAGATTTCTTGGATACATAACAGTTGAGATCGACACAAAATTAAATATTTTGATTAATTCATGTGATTTTGAATGACCATAGTTGTGAATGGAATTGTAGATCATTTTTGAGAATAAGCGGGTATTGAACATAATTAATGCACATGATCATGCATATGACAAATAAAGTGTCTTACACATGTAAATCTTCATGTTAAAGCTGCTTGGTCCAATTTTCAATAAAATAATTGTTCGCTTTTAAACGATGGTTATGCTAAGTATGTGTGCAATAATAAACGTTGCAGTAGTTTTCCCGATCAATTAAGCCATATTTCAATGAAAAAATTATGTACATGTTAAAACTCGCTGAATCCGGATGTTGTGTATTACGGCATGCTGCCCAATCTGGCGACATTGTTCAGCCCCTTGACATTTTCTAATCATTTTTGTTTTAAAAAATTGTGCAATCCGGATCCTGTCTATTCTGTAAACCGGCGAAATGAAAAAACATACTGCTTATAATTAGTGAGAGTTATCTCCCGTAGTCCGTCTACTTATCGATCGGTCGGCCTTCAGCGAGATATTTCAAATGCTCAATTATCGACCAATTTTTCTGTCGTTGCTATTGATTTAAATAACTGTAAATATAGATCAAAACTAGCAACTCATTTCAGTTAATACCGTAAAGTCTTGTTATGAATTGCAAAAATTAGATAATTAGATTAAAGTTCACCCCATTTTTTCAGGCCGTGATTCAGGATACTGTGAGAGTAAGACTGCCGATATTGTTTGTTATTCCCGTTGTATGGCTACACATACAGAGTTGCATATTATTCTGTCAAAATGCTCAATTTTTTAAAATAAAATTCTCATTATATTAATATTTATCCATTGTTTCCCCGCATCATAACAGTTCTCGCCATCAGGTGTTTCAGCCACCTGTTGACTTGTTAATGTTTTGTTTAACAATTTACCTTTAAGCATGCACTTTTCAGGTAGATTGGATGTTTGAAAAATTATCAATAACAATGATTTGATTCAAAAAGTATTTCAATCGTATGTATTCCGTTATGGATTTATTGTTTCAAAAAAAAAATTTTTCAATGGAAATTGGTACCGTATAAATAAGATCGATGAAATCTAAAATATTTCAGAACAATTTAAATTTTTACAAGAATACACGATCAGGACCTACTTCATTAAATACTTAAATTAATTTGCAACAATGTCTTCTAAACGGGATGTTGCCTAATCCGGTCATTTTTTTTTCAGAACTACCCTCCGCCGGATTAGACAATTTTTGGTGTATATCCACAAAATAATCGACATAAAAGGGTTTAGCGTTATTTCGCCTCGTGTGTAAACTGGCCCCTTACGTCGAAGCTAGTATGATTGTATTACGACTTTGACATCTGTCTTTTTTTTATATACATTTTGTAAGCTATTATAACATATGAAATATTCAGCATGACTATTTAAACAAAAATAAAGCAGTGTACATTTGTTCATTGATACTTTTTATGTTTACGTTGTTTATAATCATTGCAAAACATGCAGGATGAATAAACCCAATCATTCGAAGGATGAAACCCAACGGTTTTCTTTTTTAAAGATTCCAATGATGTATTTTGGGTTTTTGGGTGTCCAAAATATATTTTTATTTACTTTGAATATTTCTAACGTTGAAGGGAGAGTAATTCCGTGTAAATACATCTATAACTTTGTAAGATCATTCATTTGGTTTGCAAGGAAAATTATTTGATAATGTAATGGCCGACAAATCGGAACATGCAGCTTAAAGAAATTTCTCAACTTATTATACCTCGAAACGTTATTTCAAATCAGGCACCAAACAATAAAGAGAAATGGAAATATTCGGCGGATATATATGTTAAAGTATTCTAATGATAAAAATTTGTATTTTTGGCAAACATAAATTAATCATTTTTTATTTCCTACAAGATATAATCGCACCTGTGTTTTGTATCCATCTCTTTTTAACTCTTTTTAGCCAAACCTGTCAAAATTCGTGGTCGTTTCACCCTCTTGCTGTAAACCCCGCTGAAATCGCTGTTGAACGAAAGACTCGACTAGAAAAACTTGCTGCATGGGCCGTCTAACATTACTAATTTTAATGATAAATTCAGAAACTTATAGATTTCAAAAAGTGTCATTTTTTGTTAAGTTACAGGAACATTGTCATTCATGCACATAAAATTTGTACAAAATAAGTTATATGTTATTCAACCGGTGTTTGAAATCTAAGACCGTTCTTGAAATATTTGGGAAAGAAATTTTAGGGGTCATCCTTTCATCTTTTTATCGGGCCCGTGTAACAAAATTTGAGTCATTTCCGAATAAATGTTGCACAAAAATCGTTAATAAAAGAAAGCAGGTAACGGGATTTTTTTAACAGGGGAGCAGGGAGTGCTTTAAATTCATATTTACTTGTATTAATTTACCTTGTAAAATTATCAATCATAGGCATTAGATAACTGCTATTGCCTGATTGGCGAATTTGATTTGCTTATTGACTCCATGACATCTACAATTTCGCTCAGTTAAACGTAAACATTTTTAAAAATATATATATAAGCATGTACTCCAATCAGGTGTTGTACTTTACAGAACGTTAAAAAATTACGCGATTGCCGAGCGCTTCTTTTTTGGGAAAAATAGTCCTAATCAAACAGCAAATACATAATACAGCATACAGACGTTTTTATTAATATATATATATATATATATATATATATATATATAATCTATGTATTAACTATTTAAGTTTAAACTTGAATATGCAAATTTTAAAGCCAATTCTATAGTAGTATTTTTAACCATGTGTTCTCTACTCGATTTTCAACTGTCCGAATAAAATCAAAATATTTACAATGAATGCACATGTACATAAACTTTTTAAAACTCACATATTCTTTCAGAATCAAAAAAAAAAAAAATTGATTAATAAATTAATAAAATCAGCAATGGGTATGCTTTTTAATGAATCTGACCACCATTGAGAAGAGGTTATACCAATATTGTGACCCTGATTATTTTACGGCCTGAATGTAAATAATAATTCAGCTTCTTTAAAAATGGTTAGTTTTATCGTGCCCGCACCTACCTCAAGCATGTAACATTGTACTTCTAAGCTGCCTTATCTCGAACGCTTTTTAAATATATTTCAACTTTTACTTACTATACCCTGCTTAACTCTCTCTCTCTCTCTCATAACTCATAAAAAAAGTCTAATACTTTGTTAAACAAATGAAGAATCACATTATCATAGATTACATATACTTATGTGAATATCGCCTATATTTTGTTGAAATTGGTAGTGTAATGCATTTAATTCTCAGTAGCAAAATGTCACAAATAGACACAGGTGAATTTATTTACATTTCAAATCGTACGACTGTAAGACGTATTATATTCATTGATGGCAGTTTTTTCCTTTATTTTACGAACTATGATTTAAATCAATGGTTTGATGCATCGTTAACCGATATCATTGGAAAGGAAAATAACAAGCATGTGTCCTACTGCGAATCGGCTGTCCTCTAGCGCGGCTTCTCGTCGGCCCGTGTTATGAAAATGTAAATATATTTGTTTGAAATGTTAGCGGTTTGATAAATAAATTTTATTTTCCAATAATAAAACTATTTCATGACATAGACAAGATCACAAAGAACGCCATTTTTTCAATGACAGTCATACAATCTATTTTTTTTTAATTACGAGAGCAAAACAGCAATACTTCGTAGGTAATGGTATAATCTTTTTCTATTTACTCTTTAATATCGTTTAAATCTGAATTCTTTGTTTTTGCAGCAAAGTAAATAAACCCGTGTGTGCATTACAGCAAGGCACATATCTTGTGTATCGGATAACGGTAGACCGCTCGCTAGTCCAGCCGCGACCCATTTCCTCGGCCGCGGGCAAGGATCGGATACGTATAATTGTTTACATACATGAAGCTCGGAATACAGCTAGCTAGATTTTAAATGCGACTCAAATACATTGCATAGAAGTAATTTTTTTACCCATAATGTGTTTTCCTAGAAAAGAATTAAACTGTTTCAATACTTTCCGAATTTAAGCAAGTACACTGTCTGTGGTAGTAGGTAAAGGTATAATCTTTTTTTATTTACTATTAAAATCACTAAAATCGGGAGTTTCGTGTTTGCAGCTACATATACATGTAAAAACCCATGTGTGCATTACAGCAAGACGCAAATCTTGTGTATTTGATAACGGCAGACCTGCTCGCTAGTTCAGTCGTGACCTATTTCCTCGGCTGCAGGCAATGGTGGATACGTAACTGTTCACATACACAGCTCGGAATACAGCTAGATTTTAAATGCGACTCAAATGAATTGCATAGAAACAGTTCTTTTATCCATAATGTGTTTCACTAGAAAATAACTAAAATGTTTCCGTATGTAAACGGGTACCCTTTATGTCAGTTATACGCACAAATACCCCGTTTATTTGCCAAATAAAACACAAATACATGGTAACAAGTCTGGCTTTTTTCACTCATATTACGCAATACCCGAACAAAATATTATTGTTACGACATTAATAAGATCAGAATGAACAATTTTTGCAGCGACAGCCATATCGAAATCTAAACCAATTTTGAGTTATAAAGTGAAAACTTTGAAGGGTTCTAGGCCCTTAATTTGAGGAGCCAGCCCCCTTTTTTAGGTGTCAAACAAAAGATCTTGTAAATATGAATTTTTTTTCTTCTATATGTCTTAACAAAATATTTGTGAGAAAAAAGATAATCAAAGAAAACCAGGCAAAATCACAACGCTTTTTTAATCTCATTTTTCGAGCCCTACCGAGCTTTAGCGCCTTTTGTGCCTGAAAGTGATTAATGCCTTATTACATATCTACAATCTTTTGTCTAACATTCCTGAAATTTTGAACTAAATATCTCTTGTAGTTTTTGATAACTCTCTTGGACAAGCCGTCCCTCTGAAAATCAAAAAAACGTCGATATTTCAAAAACGGAAATGACGTCACCAACCAAAAAAATTTCCGATCAAGTTTAAACTAATATCAATAAGATCTGAAAATTTTATCAAAATCAAACAAACAGTTTCCGAGTAATCGCTGACACAAAATCGGTAAGAAAAAAAAAGGAGAAGAATGAGAAAAAAAACCCGAAGAAAAACAATAAGGTCTTCCGTTGGAAACGGAAGACCTTAATGATTCATCAATTCCATATTGTTTGTGTCATCAGGCGTTTATTAGGGCCCCGCAAGGATTTGCGGGTGCCCTATAGTAATCACTCTGTCTGTCCGTCCTTCTGTCTGTCCGTCTGTCACTCTTCCGTCCACAAATTTTCTGTTTTTGTCTAATAACTTTTTTTATGGTTGCCCAATTAAGTTCAGATTTAGTATGGTAGTTCAGTAGGCAGAAATACATATTTTGATGCTAAGTTTGGTTCTCTATGTCTTCTGGTTGGAGCTGGGGTGGTGGAGTAGATTCCTTAACTATGCATAAGAATGAATGGGCAAAGAGAGATAACTGCTGAGAATGTTACCATCCCTGTATATACTTGGAAGGCTGTGCAATATTTGTCCTTTGAGATTAATTAACCTTCCACAGGAAGAAAATCCTAAGTTTTATCTTTATCTGTCACATTGAGATTAATTACTGCACTGCCTGTGTCTTCAAATGAACTTTGTTTTGAAGTTAAGGTCAATTTTGAATGATGTGTAGTATTGTGTACATTCTTTGAACTATGGATTTAAAATATAATATCCATACTTTATGTTGGTTAAAATACCGTACACAATGATTTATGATAATTTTATTGAATTCTAAAATCAAGATATATATTAAGATATCCCTTTTCACTATTTTATTTTTTAATTATTTATTTGATTTTTTTCTGCCTTAATGCTGTTAATTTTAACAGGTAATCAGATAATAACCCCATTCTGTCATTTCTGAAAAAAAAAAATTTATTGTAAATTTAGAAGAAAAGGATGAGAGAGCAGAACAATTAATCCCCTGGGATTAATTATCTTGCCTGCTGCAGAAAATTTATAGGCTTATCTCTATCTGTCATATGAAGATTAATGAACACCTTTGTCTGCAACTGATGTTTGTTTTGAAGTTGAGGTCAACCCTGGGTGATACAATGTATTTGCATTCACTGAAGGCTTGCATTTTATAAAACACCTGTTTAAATCTTTTTTAAATACACATTTAATTTAGTTTTTTTTTTTTATAAGACATGAGGTTATCCCTGTTTTATGCAGATACAAGGTTACTATTTAGAGGTTTTGGACATTCAGGAATTATCTTGAAATTTTAAAAATACAGTTGTTACTTATAATTTTCATTTTTTTTTAAATGTAATCAAATTAAACTCTCATTCCATGAGCTGCACCCTTATATTTTTACCCCTCAGTTTAACACTTTAATTATTGGATGAAAATCATATCCAACTACAAATCATGAGATCCTATATATTGCGTTTCTTTACATCTTATGCCGGGCACTTATTTTTCATCATTGTTAATATAAAGAGGATGGAATTCAAAGTTTTTTTCACTTCTGTATATTAATTGTCATAGCGGGGCCCTTCCTGACTGGTCAGTTTTCTAGTTCATGTAGAAGCTAAAGAGAGAAAAAACGATGTTGCATGAAGAGTTTTATCTTGTAGGATTTCCAAATAATTGCCGTTTAGAAAGACATTATTAATAATAAAAAAAATTAAGCCGATTTAGAATTGAACCAGCCCTACTGCTAGCTGCTCTATTCTTCAGTCCACAACCTCAAGTTGTGGTTCAAGCCACTTTGATAATACTTATGTTTCCTCAAAGCTCAACCTGACAGAATGTTAGCAGCATAACCTGTGTACGTGTGTGCCTCGTCCCCCGTGTAGGACCTGCCCCACTTTTTTTTAAATTATTATTTGTATATATGTAAATACTTATGCTTTGTCTTATAATTATATGTGTTGCATGTATGTATAATTGTATGTTCTGAAATAATCCTCATATGAGGGAAATGAATGAAAGGTCGCCACATAAACAAACCATGTTGTAACGTTATTTGCGAATTAAAATTGGTCAACAATACATGTATTTGCTATGTAAGTGTTTATTAATCATTGTTTTTACTTTTGATATCAAAACTTCAAAATTTTATTACTGAAAGGGAAACGCTTTTTTGCCTTAACGTTGTTTTCTTCTGTCCATCTCCCTAAAGAGAAAACTGTATATGTCCTTATCTGAACCCTTGTAAAATATTGAACACGCATGCGATTTCATCGGATTGCTCATATAAACTTAAATAAACTTAAATAGTTACAAACACATTTTATGAGATGGCACAAACCCAGACAGAAATGAACTTCGATTAAAGTAGGTGCAATATAATAGGTAAACGGCACCTGTTACCTAGATCTCCAGATCGTTCACGTTTTTTTCGACGGACTACTGGATCAATAATTTAAAGATACAATGAAGCGCATTGAAGTGGTAAAAATGTTCGTTTGAATGGAATATTCTAAACTTTGTATCGAACGTCAATTTTTAGATAGGACACGCCTATTTATTTTATAACGAGAAAAACAGTATTCGTAACAATGCTTTCTGAACCGCTCATCTTCTAAACAACATAAGCAGGGCTGCGGACCCTGGAAATGTGGACACAAGCTGAATCTCAATATTTTCTCCGTATATGTTTTCCATGCCCGTGCATATCCCAGTCCCCTAAACAAGCTGCGAACACAGCAACAAATGCAGAAGATCGAAGAAGACGAAGAACGTAGCTTACCCCTCTAAAACGAAAAACTGAAACATGTGCATATATGTTGTAAAAAACACTTTTCTTTATTTGCAATACAGTACATCTAACAAAAAGTTCAAAACACAAAGTTACTAAAAATATTCTTATTTTGAACAATATCATTGTTTCTGAACATAGTTGGAAAGAAAGAAAGAAAGAAAGTTTGTGTTTTTGTTTATGTGTATAGTGTGTGAAATTCCTGCTTATGTAGAAGAGGGGCGGTTCCAAAAGCATTGTGACGAATACTGTTTTCCTCGTTTCAAAAGAAATGGGTGTGTCTTATGTAACAATTGACGTTCGATACAAAGTTTAGAATATTCCTTTCAAACGAACATTTTTACCACTTCAATGCGCTTCATTGTAACATTTAAATAAAAACTGTTGGGACGGGGCTTCTACATTCAGCATTGTTGAAGTTTGTTTCAAAGGACATTGTTATCCTCCATGATGTTGCGCTCGAAAGTAAGGCAAATACTAAAAGATTTTACTTTTAAATACTTCTACATGTACTTTTTTAATTCATTCTTCAGTCGAGGGGGAAGCTAAATATGACGATGAAAAAAAAAGTAAATTTGTATTTTTAGATATACATTGTACATGTATGTTTAATATTATGATCCTGTTTTTACACCATGTGCGCAAACTGATTATTTTTTTTTTCAGTATTATCTTTATACGACGTATATCAGGCGTAAGACGGGTTTGCTTACGCTATGTATACGTTTTTTTTTTAAAAATAATATAGGCACACTATTCCCCGGGATAACTTATTTCGCACTCAAATGTAAAGGCTGAATTTTAATGTGAAGAAGATTTGTACGGTACTCCGAATAAAAATAGCGCGCGTATTGACTCTTTCAATTTATTAGTACTGGTATTTTACCGTTGCTAATTAACCAAACAATCCAAACAATTTAATTCTAGGGTATATATATATATATATATATATATATATATATATATATATATATATATATATATATATCATGGAAGCTCTGAGAGTCATGCCAAGGAACATAGAGCAAGTTTCAACAAAGCTAAATAAACTGGACCTTATTGAACACAGACTCAGTGAACTGGAAAGGAATGTCCGAAACGTAAACACAGAATTGAAAGACATGAAGGCCAAGGTCAACGGAGTCGAAGAAAGTGTGTTATTTATTAACAAGCAGTATGAAGATCAAACAAAAGAAGTATTGGCTGTTAAAAAATCTGTCTGTGAAATAACAAATATTAACGAAAACATCCTCAAAGAGTTGAGCCGTGTGAAATCGGAATTCGAGAATTTAAACGAACGCCACTTAGACCTTCAAACACGTTCGATGAGAGATAATCTTATCTTTGAGGGAATCGTCGAAACGCAAGAGGAAAACACAGAGGGGGTCTTAAGAGAATTCTTAAAATCAGAAATGGGCATAACGGAAGAGCCACAATTCCAACGAGTGCATAGACTGGGGAAAAGAGTGCAGGCCGGACGTCACCGGCCAATTATAGCGAAATTCGTCTTATTCAAAGAGAGAGAAAAGGTCAGAAAAGCTGCTCCATCCAAACTTGTTGGAAAACCTTTTGGAATTAATGAACAGTTCCAAAAGGAAATCAACGACCGCAGAAAACTGTTATACCCTCATTAAAAACAAGCAAAAAGTCTCGGAAAAAAGGCTGTGCTGATTGCAGATAAACTTTTCGTGAATGGGACAGAAATCCCCCTTTCCTCGATCCACAACCCAGCGTCAACACAGCGCACTCACCCGGATACCGCATACGGACCACGCCAATCCGCAACGCGCAGCGCAAATCGACATGAAACCCGTTTTGCGACCACGCGCCGTTAGGGATACCAAAGAGAGCAACCGAGCGGGAATGTAAACAACGAAAACGAAACCACCGAATGTAACTCTCTCACATCTTCCGACACTTCTTATGCGAGGATTGTTTCTATCAATGTTTGCGGTCTAGCTTCTAAGCTCCAAAATCCTGAGTTTGTTGATGTTATTAGCAAATATGATATAATCTGCCTCACAGAGACAAAAACAGATAAAGCTGACAATATTGATATCCCAAATTTCAGTGTATTCAGCAAACATAGATCAAATCTGTCATTTCGGAAGTCTGGTGGTATTGTAGTCTATAATATGTAAACGGTGTGACCGTTGGACCGAGCGCAGATTTAACACAATGCAGTTTGATTTTTGTGTGATAAAATCTATTTAAAACACACACAGTAGGATCCGCCTGGTTGCCTACTCAAATCATTAGCCAAAGTTTAACTAAATGTCGCGTGCTGAGTCTACATTATGACGTCATATTTCAGACGTTTTGTCTTCGGAAATAGTCGAAGAGAGTTACGTTATTCCGAACTTTTTTTTAATTTCTTCTTTCGTTGTTTATCAATTTGATTCATATAAATGCCGGGGTAATAAAATTGAATACTTTATTCCGTATCGAAAAGATCAGTTCCTTGATGTTTTTGTTTTTATTTTCCATCTGATAATTTGATAAGACATACATAGAACTAGTCGTGTTTCTTGATTGAAGCACTATTGGAACTTATCTAGTGTCCTCTTTTATTTCAAATTACCTTTTATTGACACTGAAAAATTTTCATCGAGTTTAGGGACAATACACATCGATAAGTACCAGTCAATCAATGATCGAACTAACTTTTTAAAAACAAAATGGCTGCCAATATGGCGGCGCCCAGGGCTGGAAGAAATTTTTTTTTGCCTTAGTACCCCTGATTCAACTTTCATTTTTCACTGATTTTCTTATATATACGTGTTACCATTAATCCTCGCTTCGCGAGGCGGGCTTCGCCCGCCTCTCGCTGCGCTCGGTATTAGAGATTCTTTATCCAAATTCTGTAGCATTATTAATAGCGCAGCGCCGGCGCGAAGCAAGCTCTACCGGCAAGGCGTGTGTGAATAGAAAATTCGGATTATTTGCACATTCATTCAACGGATTTTTTTGGTGTCAGTAAATCGGACCAGTAATGCTTTGTTTTAATCGTCCCAGTAGTTCCCTGTAATTATGGTTTCCCATTTCACACTCTCACGAGAACAAGATAAAAGACTATGTACATGCATTGTAAATATACTGCCGACACAACGCAAATTCCATTACACAAGACTAACAGAGTTATTGTCCTTTCGAGTGACGTCACAATGGATTTCTTACACATTGATCCGACAGAATTTTTCGGAGTCAGTAAATTTCGACCCACAATGCAATTCCTCAATGTCGGACGATCTCACTAGACTGGATACCATCTCGCAAGAATCAAAGTAAAACTTTTGAGAAACAGATAAATTATGTAATTTCAAGAACATAATGCTTTTAAGTAAACAAAACAGTATATTTCGCGGAGTTATTTTTTTTTAGGATGTTTTCAAAGAGACAGACGACACTTGACCGACGTGAACTTTGACGTCACAATAAGGGGAAATTACTCTAAGTAGTTATTGTAAAACTGCTAAAATATAAATACCAAAATCTTCTCAAAATCTTGCAGAGCTAACGAATAGGGACATTTCTTCAAAGATAGGAAACAACTATAACTTGCTCTCATTTGGATGAATGCTCACAATTATTTTATTCACTATATTTACGGTTATTTCCAGAAATGTTTTTTTAAAAGGGGGCGTGGCAACATCATTCAAAAATTCTTCGCAAGCAAAAAGAAAAAAATTCTCAAATTCAGGAAAATTCTAATCCGGGTGAAGAATTGGGAGTGCGTAGTATGCCTTTAGCTCTTTAGCTGCTCAATACTCAGACAATAGTATCTTTATTTTCACTTCCATTTATTACATGCTCCCGGGGGATCCATTTTCATTATATGATCAGCAAGTTTTTTCATACGTAAATTTGATTTTTTTTTAATTAAACGGGGGGGGGGACTCTGTGATAAGTCAATTTTTCATGTAAGTTTAAGAAAAATGTCTGCTGCAAGAAAAGAGGAAATAAACTGTAATGTACATTATGTTAAAATCTTTATTATTCAACAACATTTAAATTTATCCAAGATAAATTCTATATATAAATAGATAACAAAATCTTATGAATTATGAGTGATGAAAATTTACTGGAAAAAATAGGCATGCTTATTTTATTCTGCATTCAAATTTATTTACTTTACGTCGCTACTTTTATTTTTATTGTTTTATCATAATTAATTATTTTATCTAATCACATGCTGCGCTCGCCCCAACGGTCGCACCGTAATACATATTAACGCAAGTGACAATATATTATGGATTAGAATAGAAGGTAAAACATTTAGTATTAAGAAACATATTTTGATGGGAACTGTTTATATACCGCCATCAAACTCCAGATTTTCATCAGTTGAAATTTTTGACGATATTGAGAATGAAATTTTTAACTTGTCCAAAGAAAATGATTGTATATGTTTATTAGGTGACTTTAATAGTAGAGTATCCACATTGAGAGATTTTATTGATGTTGATGATTCTCTATCACATTTTTGTAACAGTGCTGACAATAACAGTAATTTTGATTGGGCTGTTGATCAAATAGACCTAGAAGCAATTGAAAAATATGGTTTTTCCATAGAAAGGAAATCTAAAGATAACATTGTTAACTACTATGGAAAAAAACTTATTGATATTTGTAAACATTGTAATATTATAATACTTAATGGTAGATCCATGGGTGACCAAAATGGTGAGTTTACATGTAAACAATCAAGTGTCGTAGATTATTGTATTTCAAACACTGAGTTTTTAAGATATGTACACAATGTGAGAATATTACCTTTTTCCTCATTTTTATCTGATGTTCATAACCCTATAGAGATAGTATTGGCACTTGAAAGACAGCACAGCACTGAATCCATATATCAACAAAAGCCAACACAAGAAATTGCTAAACAATGGAATCCCGAAAAAGTTGAAGTACATCCTATGCTTGAAAACATATCACTTGAATTTATTGATAATATTGTTGAAAAGATTAGTGATGTACTGGTCGAAAGTGCCAAAAATGTATTCGGTAGAAAGCCAGTTCTTACAAATACAAGTGAAACATTCAATGTCAAATATAAGAAACCATGGTTTACTCGGGATTGTAAGAATGCTCGACAGAATTATAGAAAAGCGAAAAGGTTGTACAAAAAATTTGGTGGAGATATTTTTTAAAGTGACTTGTATGAAAAAGAAAAATTGTATAAAAAAGGTTGAAAAATGCAAATGTAACGCATAGAGTAGAAATGAAAAAAAAACTTTTTAGTTTAAGAACAAATAATCCTAGAGAATATTGGAAAATTTTGAATACAAACACAGATAAGAAAAGATGTAATGCAAATTTATATGACCTTTTTACTTTTTATCAGGATTGTTGTAACAAGAACTATAATGAACAAGAAGAGTCAAATAACAATGTATTTAATGACATTAACCAACCAATAACTTGTGAAGAAATATTTAAGGGTATCAATATGTTGAAAAATAACAAAGCTTGTGGTGATGATAGAATTTTTAATGAATATATCAAAAGTACCCAAGATTGTATGTTGAATTTATATACTGTATTGTTTAACAAATTATTTGATTCTGGTGTTATACCCACACAGTGGGTTAGTGGTAACATTATACCTGTTTATAAGAATAAAATTATAGACCAATTACACTCTTGAGCTGTCTTGGAAAATTATTCACTGCTATCATTAATGAAAGGTTAAACAAATATGCTGACAATGTTCAACTCATTTTAGAGAACCAAGCAGGTTTTCGTAGGGGTTATAGTACAATAGATCATATTTTTTCATTGTATTCTCTTATTGAACTCTTCAAATTGCATAAGATGAAATTATATTGTGCGTTTATAGATTTTGAGAAAGCATTTGACTCTGTTTGGCACATTGGTTTATGGAACAAGGTATTATCAAACAATATTGATGGAAAATGTTTTAAAATTATTACTAATATGTACAAAGGTATTAAGTCAAAAGTTCTGGTTAATGGATTAAGTTCGGAATTTTTTGAATGTACAGTTGGAGTACGACAAGGGGAAAATTTATCGCCTTTTTTATTTTCACTATATTTAAATGATCTTGAGGAGTATCTTTATATAAACAATGTCAGAGGGTTGTCACGCTTGTCTGATAACATTAAGAAAGATCTTAATCTTTATTTAAACCTTTTTGTCTTATTGTATGCAGATGATACCATCTTATTGTCAGAAAATCCAGAAGATTTTTAACACTTACTCAATGTTTTTTCTAGATATTGTAAAGAGTGGCGTCTTAAGGTTAACAGAAAACCGTTAACAAATATTAATTGACTTGAAATAAATTGACTTGAAATATTAGACATTTTAATTTATATGTTAATTTTATCAAAATAAATTGGAATTGATTAAAGACATAGTATGGGTTTCGGACATGTATCAATTTCTTTTCGATTTAAATGTCTATGGTAGGGACAAGGCGTTATATCTATCATAAGTAGTACTCTAATTTTTTTGGTTACTTTTGCAAGTAAATTGTCTTTAAAGTGGTACTCACTATGGGCGATTGGTCGTGATTTGAATAAATGCCGTAGACTTTCATTTAGTTTGCATGGCTTTTGGTTGATTAAGATTGGCTTTCCCAAACTTCCAGTGCAGCGTTGATCGTTCGGTTGACACTTGTGAAAACCTTTCCGCTTTTGTAATACTAATATGTTAATATTATCCAGTATTTTGGCAGGTACCCGGATACAGAGAAGGGTTGAATGTCTACCAAACGTTTACCTGTCCACGGACGGAGTCGGCATGGACGTCGGCGTCCCTGAGGATGAACTGTAGTGTTGGAGGCGACAAGCCGTTTAACCATTATTACTGTATCCCTAACGCCGAGAGGACCCATTTTGTAGAGTTTTGTTACGACAGAGCTAGTTTGAAGACCGAGAAAGGTGAGTCATTCAAAGCAATTTGTCAATTTATATAAATGGTATGCTATTTCGATTCTAAAAATGCTTCTATTTGACAAAGTAATATATTCTTCTTTAAATATTAACCGATACCAGGCAATTGCTGGGAATTAGGTGGAATAGGGTATCTAAACCAAGTCGACTGCACGAACTTCGTCAAAGGATGCCCAGACTACACGTACTTGAGCGAACAAGTTTACAAATGTAAGTATACTATCTTCCCGTGATCTTTTTCTGATTTAAAAAAAAGAAATACTAGGTAATTGTTTGGAATTAGGTGGAATGGGTTATCTTAACAAAGTCGACTGCACGAACTTCGTCAAAAGATGTCCCGACTATAAGTATACATAGCAAACAAGTTTTTACATGTAAGAGTAAAAGTACATATGTAAGTACTATACTGAAGCAGTTTTGCGATTTTGGACCGCATATCTCATAAATTGACCATTGAGCTATCTTATTTTTAGCTCACCTGAGCTGAAAGCTCAAGTGAGCTTTTCTGATAACTTTTTGTCGGGCGTCCGTCTGTCTGTCTGTCCGTAAACTTTTTACATTTTACATTTTCGACTTCTTCTCAAGAACCATTGCGCCGATTTCAACCAAACTTAGCATAATGCATCCTTAGGTAAAGGGAATTCAAGTTTCTCAAAAGGAAGGGTCACACCTTCTTTCAAGGGGAGATAATTAAAAATCATTGAAGAGTTGTTGGTATTTTTCAAAAATCTTCTCATAAACAATTCAGACAGAAAGGCTGAAAGTTGTGTGGAAGCATCCTCAGGTAGTTAAGATTCAAGTTTGTTCAAATCATGATCTCTAGAGGTAGGGTAAGGCCACAATGGGAGGTCAAATTTTTACATAGGATTACATAGAATAAATCAATAAAAATCTTCTTCTCTGAAAATGATCTGTCAGGAAAGCTGAAACTTGTGTGGAAACATCCTCAGGTAGTGTAAATAAGTTTGTTCAAATCATGATCCTTAGTGGTAAGGTGGGGCCACAATGGGGATTGAATTTTTACATAGGAATGTATAGAGTAAATCGTTAAAAATTTTCTTCTCTGAACTGATCGGGCTGAAAAGCTGCAACTTGTGTGGAAGCATCATCAGGTAGGGAAGATTCAATTTTGTTCAAATCATGATCCCGGGGGCAGGATGGTGCCACAATTGGAGGGGTGTCAAATTTTTAAATAGTAATATATAGTGAAAATCTTCTAAAACACACATTGTCTAGAAAAGCCTTAACATAAGTCAGTTCAGATGGCATTGATTAAAATTTGTCAAAATCATATTCTTCAGGAGTAGGGTTTAGCCACATGGGGTGGGGGTCCAATTTTACAAAAGAAAACAATTAAATTATTCACAAAAACACAAATGTTATTATGTATGGTTTTACTTATATGTTAACATTTAAACATATTGTTTATTCTTTAAAATTGTTTAGACTGTGGGCCCTGGACAATTCTTGAACTTCACAAGAGGTTCAAAGTTTGATGTAGGTGTCATGTTGTGAATTTTGAATTTACAGGGGGGCAGTAAATACAAAATTAACAACATGATAACTGATTTTTTTCATACAGGATCTAATATTGTACGACATTGTTAAGATATTTTGTATATGACTCCTTTAAGCTGATTTAATGCTCAGGTGAGCGATGTGGTCCACGAGCCTCTTGTTTACTAATGGAATACGGACAATAGAAGTAAGAGTTGACCAGTGCACGCGGTTTGAGGTCAAAGTTATATTTTTGTAATACGTATAAATGGGTAGAGTTCAGAAAATTGATAAAATACATAAGGAAAAAATGCAATTAAAATGATTTTTTTGTTTAAAATTTGTTTTTTTTATCAGTAGTAAAAGTATCCTTATTTCATTCTTTTCACTATCTATTTTTTAATAAAATTTCGTCATGTCATATTTTTAAAAATGCATGGTCATTGTATTTTATTTTATTGGTTTTTCCAATTACATGAAAAGTAAATCATTATTTTAGTTTTTCAAAAATAAATGATAAGCACTTCAATAGTAGATTAACTTTGCCACATCTAATAATTTGAAAAAAAAAATCGGTTTTTTATTTATCATTTATCTATTAAGTTCCAGCTTGTCTAGATTTGAATTTTTCTGAACAATGTTTCAACGAGGAGCCTGGCTGCACCGTTTTGAAAAATTCAACAAAGTATGTACGATGTTGTTGGTGTTTCGTTTATCACATTCAATATGACTGCATTTGACTCTACTATTAGACCAATGCTAACACAAAACACATTTTTTTCTATTTAAAACAGATACTTAACACACATACGAATGGATTATCGTTTATCACATTCAATATAACTGCCTTTGACTCTACTAGTAGACCGATGCTAACACAAAATAAAAATTTGTTTATTTAAAACAGACACTTAACACAAACACGAATGGATTATCGACTAAAAAAGTTGAAATAATGTTATTAGCGACATACAATTTGTAACTGAATTATAATCATATTTTACCGAACAGCACTCTGGCAAGCAATCAGACCAATGCAGACACCTCTCTTCATCCTGGTCTTGTTGCATTGATTACCTGTGTTTTAACCACCGTAATACTTTTATTAGTGGTATATTTGGTTAAACGCATTGGCCCTGTATTATGTCCAGGTGTGTATAAAATATATAAATTAACTTTTTCTCATTTATTCTGAAAATTGCAAACCAATTTTTTATTAGATTATTTGGAAAAATATTCATTTTCAGAGAGAAATAGAAACGGAAATCGAGCCCATAACGTCAAACAAGGTAATTAATGCAAGAATTTTCGTTAGTATATGTCAAAGTAGTCATCAGGATATACTTTACTTAAAAGTAGCTCTAATGCTTACTTTAGAACACAGCTTAAATCCTTGATACAAAATGTATTCTCTACTTTCTTGCATACATGTACATACCGTTGAACAGTTTGTTTTATCTCTTTTGTAGTAATTTACAACGTTGAGAATATTACAAACATATACACAATATACACTATATGTGTGAGTAGAGAAAAAAAATTATAATGGTTCTCTACGAAATATATATTTGAAGTATAAATGTACAATTTTTTTATGTAGATAAATAAATAGGAATCAATAGCCTTCTCGTTAACAATACTTATAAATTTACATAACTTGCTCAATAAGCTCACATTGCTTGAGAAAAAAAGCTTGTTAAATTTAACAATATTTGATATAAAATGATAACATTTTGGTATATACTTTTCTCTTTCATTTTTCAACACAGTGCAACACAAAATATAGTGAAATTCATCTCCAATGTCTCTTTTACATAAAGGACTATATATAGTATGGGCCTAAAATGGCCCCCTAAAAGGAATATCATTATTTTACTGTAATTCTTTGTTTTCTTTGTACAGATATATATGTGATGTTTTAACTTAATGTTCATGTTGATTCAAGTGCCCACAGTTTAGAAATACGGCATTGTAAAGACAACCTTTTCCCGCCATTTTTGCATTTTAGCATAAAAAAGCTTGTTTTCAAGAAGCTTTTCTTTCAGGAAACTAAAGTGCATGCTTGAACCAACAAAATATTTTAATCAGAGATGTATCTAGCCAAGACTAATAAGTGACAAAAAAAATGTCCTGGTTCAAGCATGCGCTCTATATTTCCCATTCGTAAAAAGATGAGAAAAATGTCAATTACGACTGATTTTGATTGAATTATAGAAATAGCGTCACTTCTGACGTCATATACTGCAAGTGAGTGCAAATAAATCAAACAAATATGTGAAAAATAAATTTTATATCAACTCTTCTAAATTGTAACATAACATTTTACTGTACCCGAAACACTAAAAAAATGGTGAATTATGGGGGCCTTTAACTCATATCATACATGTATATATATATATATATATATCCCCGAGTACCCAAACTCCGTCACCATAAGCAGAAAACCTTTCGCGTTTCTCTGTAAATTATTTTTTGTGGTTTTTATCATTTGCAATCACTAAATATAATTTGAAGCAATATAATTTATAAAATTATTAATAAAAATATTTTTATTTGTATTCAAATGAGCCCTCTGAATACGACGTTTATCACGCGTGCCTATTATATCTTATGAACCTAACTCCGTCACCCACATGCTCTATGATATGGCAGGGAATGAAGACACATTAAAAATTTAGTTAAAACTCAATTTGTATCTAGGCCAAGTTATAATAAGTAAAAATGGTGCATACAATTTAAATTGTATTTAATTTCATCGAAATGAAATGATCGCCAGAATAAAAAACGGGTCCATGTAACAGCATTCACAAAGGCCTTTTCAGAATGTATGGATGCCGTTTGATTTAGGTCCTTACATATTTCAAATATTTTATATCATTAATGAATATATTACTTATTATATTATTTATTTATTACTTTTTTAGAAATGTAGCACATTCTAAATAACGATATACCGGATATATCTATACCCTGTATAAGGCAAAAGTATCGGCATGAGCGATTTGACGTTATCATCAAGAGTAGTGCATAAAGGCTATTGCGGACTGAAAAAAATGTATTAATAACCTAAATCAAATATGTATTACATGTAAAATGTTTCATCTTGACCTCTCTAAAAATGGCTGACCACCGTAAATGATCGAATGGGCCCGCAAGTCAGAAATATCGATATTTTAGTGCACCTGTGAAAAGGTTTTAGCTGATTTCACTAAATTAATGGTGCATAAAATGAACAAGGTTTAATTCTCTTATTTTTTGACACATTCTTAAATTTAACCGTTGCAAATTGTTGACATTTGATTAAAGATTTTTGACATGTAAAATATGACGTCATAATCGTACTTGATTTCAAACGGCGAGGAGTTTCCCGAAAGTGACGGAGTTAGGGTAGTGACGGAGTTAGGGGGCTATGCGATATATATATATATATATATATATATATATATATATATATATATATATATATATATATATATATATATATATAAAAACACACACACACACACACAAATTAAAATATGTTCAAATCAAAAGTTCACTTGGGGTCATTCCTCACCATTTCAAATAATCTCGAGAAATCATTTAGTAAAAGAAATTAATCAGTCATTTTTTAACTAAGTGGGAAAAAATATTATGCTTCATAATGAAAAGGCTATTTGTTGCTTAAATATTCCTTGAGAACAGCTACAGATAGTTTAATGCTTTTCTTGTTTTGATATGATTTTTAAAGAAGAGGTCTCTTTCACCTGAGAGTCAACAGTTCGATACTTTAAGTTATTACTGAGTTGATGTTGTGAAGTACTGTCATAATTGTCATAATTGATTCGGATTGAAATTCGAAGTTTCTGCTTACGATTTCTCGAACATTGCCAAGCAATATTTTTGATCCAAAATTATTTGTTATATTGCATTGATTTTTCTTATTCGTTTCAGTGGAGAAGAACAACTATGAAATCAAGCCCCTTTTGGAAGGTAAAATTTTTAAGTCAAACACTCGTCAGTTGCATTATTGTCAGACTCAAATTATATTATACAATTATTTAATGCTTTAGCAGTCAATAGACCAGAATATTTTTTCCCGAGGTGCAGGGAAGAGCTCAGTATGATCTATTGCCCGAGGCCAACGGGCCTCGGGCAATAGATCATACTGAGCTGTTCCCTGTACCAAGGGAAAAAATTCTGGTCTATTGACTGTGTTCAAGCGTTAAATAATTGTTTTATTACCTAATTCCTTTTTTAGTTTTCGGGGTTTACAATTTGCATATTACAGATGGTTTTTGTACCATTATGCAATATACTAAGATTTTTTTCATCTTTTACATGCACAACACCTGTTGCATGCATTACAACATCTCAATTTAATATTAGTTTACACAAAGAAGGGGGAATCTTCAACCCATTAGATTTTAAATACATGTAGTTATCTTTTACCTTATATGAGGCTTTAAAACTATTGATTATTTGATATTCCATTTTGATAACATTGAATTTGGTTTCACCAAGTACTAAAACAGCGTCTATGTAAAGGAATATACATTCCATGAGAACTATCAAAATGATGTAACATTAACATACCCGCGTCCTGAAATACGTTGCCGGTCCAATAGATCGCAGTCTATTGACCGGCGGTCCAATAGATCGCAGTCTATTGACCAGCGGCCCAATAGATCGCAGTCTATTGACCAGCGGCCTAATAGATCGCAGTCTATTGACCGGCAGTTAAAAAAAGACGCAAATATTTCATATGTAATAAAACAACAAAATCCCTTTGAATAGGTAATAAAATGTTTTATATCACAATAACAATACATAAATGTGATTACAATCAAATTATGTCTTAGATACCATCGATTTTCATATTTGGTGAGAAGCAATATTTACATCAGCCGCTCGCTAGACTCGGTCGACCAGTGTCGTATAATTAAATAGTCCAGCCGGACCTTTAATGTTAACATAATTGAAAGGGTCCAACCCGTATAAGAAAAGGTCCACCTAATATTAAACCGGGGTATAATATCATTTATATCTTTTTAAAATTTTGAGTATTAAAAATAAGTAGTATAATTTGGTCATTCGTTTAAAAGGCGTACTTACCAGTTAAAAGGCGTACTTACCCGAAGTGATTTCGCAAATATCCAACACAGAGTGTACCTGGAATACATTCGGTTGATAGTAAAAAAAAATTTTTATTTTTATTTTTGTTTACACATAAATCCACATACATATATATTTCAGACATATTACATACATTTCAAGATTCTGCATATTGTAATATCTTATTAATCTAAAGAAAATGGATTATCTGTATAGTGTGAAAACGTGTTTTTCTTGCAAAAAAAATAAATAATAGCAGTAAATGAAAAGAGAAAAAGGGAGATAAAGAAGAAGATAGAAAAAATACAATAGAAAAGGGGGGGGTACATGTATCAATATATATGTTCACAAGTCAATATAGATTTTAAAAAAAAGAATAGTTTAAGCAATCACAGATGTCATAAAACTTGTTATAATTTCTCACATATTGTTTGCCAGTGGTTTTCATAATCTGAGTATCTACATTTTTTCAATAACATATATTTTTTCAAGCAGAATCCCATTTTTTATTATATGTTTTACTAATTCAAAACTTATGTATGGCTTTTCGTTATATTCGGTTGCAAAAATATACCATTTAATAACCATTGATATTAAATTATACATTTTATAGATGCTTGGTTTTAGAAATTTACCAAATAAAACAGATTTCGTATCAAAAACTATGGAAATATCAAATTCATTTAAAAACCATTCATCAATATCACACCATAGTTCTTTTCCATAAAACATTCATAAAAAAGATGATCAATTGTTTCAATATTTGTCTTACGGAAGCTATATAAGGAAGAATCAATTAATTTCAACTTGTGCAGATAATAATTTGTAGGTATAATTCTATGTATTTGATTTTGAAGCCAGTTGAGTTTACTTTCTTGAACCGCTTTAAAGCAGAGACAGTAGATTCTATTCCATTCTAAATCGGTGAAATTTTCTCCAAGATCTCTCAAACTAATTTATGATGTTATCGGTTCTTTTCTATTTTCAAGTAAAATGTTATATATTTCATTACATCCTTTTGTATCCCTATAAAAAAGATAAATAGAGTTTGGAATTTTAGGTCCATGTTCTTTGCTCATATCTGTATTATCTATGTGTTTTTTATTGCTTTTTTTAAAACCTGCATATTCAATAAAATTTGTATTCACTTTCATGTCATTTAATATTTCTAAGCATAGAAAATTCCCATTACAGTCAAACAGATCACTAATTAGCGTAAACCCAACTCTGAAATAATTTTTTGAAAATACTGAGGAATTTCATCTCAGAATGTTTGGGTTGTCCCATTTTATTACTTTTGCCCAGCTAAGTAACACTTCTTTCCAAAATAAATTTGGTATTTTTCTAATCATTTCAAAAGTAAAATCTAATTCTCTTTTCCATAAATCTGATCTCTTAATTTCTAAGGTTCATTAATAAATTGTTTTTCAGTTTTCTTACTTGTTGATTTTATTACTTTTGGCCAGCTAAGTAACACTTCTTTCCAAAATAAATTTGGTATTTTTCTGATCATTTCAAAAGTAAAATCTAATTCTCTTTTCCATAAATCTGATCTTTTAATTTCTAAGGTTGTTTCAAAAAGTGTTACCCATTTTGCATTTGAATTAATTAATCTTTTAATCCAGCTGGATTTTAGGGCAATGATAATTGCTGGGTAATCAATCATTTTAGCCCTCCATATTTATAATCTTGTATTATAGTGTTTTTCTTTATTTTAAGCATGTTGCATCCCCAAAGAAGTGGTACAAATCACTTTCCAATTTTTTGATCTTGATTGGGTAGACTTAATATTAAGTGATTTAATTTTGGTATGATTTATGATTTTATTATTTAAGTCTCCCTATCGGTGTTAGCTTTCTATGTTTCCATTGATTCATTATTTTATTGATTTCTGATAATTTAGGAGAATAGTTTATCTCGGAAATTTTTTCAAGATTAATTGAAAATTTGATTCTGAGGTCAAATGCTGTGTTGTTCCAGTCTAGCTTCAATCGGGTATGGTGAAAATTTATAAATTTTTTTGCTACCTATCCATACCATTTTTTGTTTTTTGGAAATTATTTTTTCGGACCTTTGCCTTGGTTATAATCAAAGAAGGGAAGTGTACAAAGAAATTAAATAGTTTAAAATTTAGTAAGATAAGAAATCAAACGTATGCAAAATTATTAAAGAGCCCTTTTCTTTCGGCTGTATTAGCATAGAATTTAAGGGGATTCACTTTCTTATAAAGAAATTATTTATGTGAAGAAAGGCAAAAGTTGAACCACCTCCCGGTAATTTTTTTCCGTCTTCTACACCCACGTATACGTGTATCATTAATTTTCTTACAATTGTCAAGGCATGCATTTTTCTTCCCCCCCTAAAAAAGATAATAAGGTCATTAGATGAAAATCAATACCGTCAGACAAAAATACCTTATTTAAAGAATATTTCACGAGACGGACACTCGTTTGCAATGAATTCCAGGCGTTTGTCACATTTTTGTTAAATCGTAGGATAAAACTTAATAACAATTAAGTTTTACTACTTCCTCTTTTTAAATTACACTAATTTCACGCTCTTTTGGGGATACAATACATGAACATGCAATGGGTCCTACTTTTATAACTAAAATATTTTACGATCAAAACCAATAATAGAAATAATGTAACTTGATGCGATCTCGTTGCGAGCAACGAATATGTCTTCCGTAGAATTTTGAAATGATAATATACAATCTTGAAGAATTTTAAAACCCTAAACTCTTACTTACAAAAGTTGATATTAAACACCTTATTGCAATTGCAAAGCGGAAATCCATATTTTAAAAAAAAAACATGTTCCTCTGTTGATCCTCTGACATTTCAAATAAGACATAAAAATAACAAAAAAGACATCTAAATGAGATATTCGAGATATCTCAACATAAGAACAGCAAAAGTCGTGTTTTTTAGCATGAGAGAGAGAGAGAGAGAGAGAGAGAGAGAGAGAGAGAGAGAGAGAGAGAGAGAGAGGCTAGGTATCAGAATTTTATAAAAAGGTTCCTCAGTTTAATAGGTCATCTGAGTCACTCTGACCGTATATGGCCATATTGGGAAAATGTATTAAATCTTTTAAAAAATCTTCTCTCCCATATGTGTTTGAATGAAAAAGTAAACGCTTGGTTATGATGCCAAAATGGTGAAATTTATGGTCCCTGACTGTAAAACTTCATGGCCCCTGAGTCGGGGATTCAGGCTCAAGGGTGGGGCCAATACTACCACTTATATAGTAAATTTTAAAATGTATTAAATCTTAGATAACCCTCTTCTTTATTCCCATATATAGTTGAGAAAACCTGAACGCATTGTTATTATGTCAATGAAGTCCTCTGCTAAAAATATGAAATTCATGACCCCTGACTCAGGGATTCAGGCCCTTGGGTAAGGCCATCTGACCACTTAGTGAAACTCTATCAAATGTATAACAATCTATTAGATTTTTTTCTGTACTTTACAGACGTGGGAGATCAACCAATGTTTTCTTTTCAATTTGTGAAATTTACTGCCCATAGGACAGGGATTAAAAGTTTTTTGGGTTTTTTTTTTGGGGGGGGGGGGGGGGGGGTAGGGGGTGATAAATTTGGTATTTTAATGAACAGGTATATTTTTAAGGCCACTCGAGACTATCGGTAACCTATTGCTGTTGGTCGTTTGTCGTCCGTGGACTATTTTACATTATAACTCCTTCCTGAAAACTTTAATTTTCTGCACAGTGTATGCTTGGAACAATAGAACCATTTTAACAAGACCTTGGACTTTCAGTAGGGCGTAGCTATCTATTCCTTGCGTCAAAACAAGCTAAAATGACGCGGTTTCAAGCGAAATATGCAAATCTTGTTGATTTTAAAGGAGTTTTAAGTGGCTACCCGTCGTCCGAGATTTCGCCAGTGTTTTATAGCTGGCCTATATATATTCTATATACTAGACTTTGACCCATGCGTGCACGGGTTGACATATTATGTCGGGCATTTACGTAAAATATACATCAAATTTGCACACCATGTTGACAATTCGATCAGAACTCTCAGAATTTTTCATATTAAACGCACTGAGTCAGAGTTATCTCCCGTATTTTCTTTGATGAACGGAATATATAGCAAATTGTTAATGAAAATTTACATGTATTTATAATATCGTTTCTGAGTTTATCCATGCAAATGTGATATCGTGGAAACATAAACGAAAGGGCCTTACGTGATTTAGCGTGAATGTAATGCGCATGCGCAAGATTTCGTTGATTATTAATAAGCGAAGCTTCATTGTGAAATAATAAAAACAAATTGGTAATCTTCAAGTACCAATGATGTTTAAAATGTATAAAACAAAAGACAGTGCTCTTCCGATTTCTCAGTATTAAAGACCCAAAATTCGAGTATATTATTTTAATATACTAGTAGTAGTATAGATTCTGCTGGCAATCCGTCAAACCCGGGATCTTTATTACTTTTCATACTCATTACTGTATTTTTACATTCATCTAAGGTTGGAAATTTATAACAATTGTCTTTAGCTGTAGCAGAAAGAGTTTTAATATGACTAGATTCCAATGTCTAATGTTTTACGTTAGAAACGTAAATCTAAGTCATTTACATTTTTTGTATCGTATAAATTTTTATAGAAATAACACATTTGACCTAAAATTTTGTCATCTATTGTTAAGTTTTCCTGTTTTTCATTCTGTAGTTCGTAAATTATGTTTTGTGATTTTTTTTCTCTGGACCTAAAAAATAGTTGGTGTTCCCTTCACCTTCATTAATCCATCTTATCTGAGCACCTTTCGATTTTCTATCAAAAAGTTCGTTTAGCTGAGTGTCTAAGTTTCTTTTCCTAATCATGGCAAAGATTCTATATAGTCAATTTCTTTTTCTATATCTAATAATTTCTTTTTAAATCTGTTTAATTGTTTAACGGAGAAAATTATAGAGAATTTTTTAACCTCCTCCTTCAAAAAATCCCATTTTTGTATAAATGTTTCATGCGTATTGGAATTTTTTTTATGATTTCAGAAATTTGCTCTTTGTATTTTTTTTTCTAGATAAGACGTATTAAGCTTCCAATGACCACTTTTTATTATCAAAAAAATTAAGATCAAATTGTATGATTTGTGATCGGACATTCTATTGCCGTTATAATGGGTGCCGGGAATTTTTTGCAATGCTAAATTATTAGTTTTTAGAGATAAGTTTTCTCTCAAATATACAATATCAATTCTACTTCTTGGTGTGTTATTTGCATCACACCAAGTAAATCCATCGGAGTGTTCATTTTTTTCTTCCAATAGATCTAAACATTTCATTTGTTTAATAATTTCTTTCAAAAGTTTTGAACTCTTATCAGTAGTACTATTAAGCTTACAGTTGAAGTCACCACACAAGATAGACAGTATTTGATATATTATTCGAGCTATTATTAATAAATGTTTTCATTCTTAAAAAAATTGAATTCGGTGTGATTCATTATTAGGAGCGTAAATATTGACCAAAGTTAGATCAGTTTCGCCTATTTTTACATTTATTTAATCAATATATTGCGTCCATCATTAGAACAGTGCGTATTTATAATATCTATATCTAAATCCTTCTTGTGACTCGACCTCAAATATAAGAAAAAAGGTTATAACACTCTCCCTTATAAAATGACCAATCATAAATTATCATTCCACAGATCACGCAATCAAATGACCAATCAGATATGTTTTATTTAGCTGATCATGCTATCAGACTTTAATTTTGACATAATGCGCCGAAACTTTGAACAGGATAGACGGAGAATTTGATCTAAAGTTTGATTTTGATTTGCTCGCCGAACTGGCGCCGATTGACGAATTTCTGGTCAACGAAATAGATGGCATTACCCTATCGCAAGTATACGAGACGTTAGAATGTGAAAACGCCGCATTTGAGCAACACACGGTTTTCTTTTACGCATGCAACGTCTTTGGACTAAGAGGATACGACGAACACCACGACTTGCAGTGTGAGCAGTTCAAGATCGGAGAGGACAGCGCTGGGCGATTTATTCAGTTCACAGGAAGGGCCACAAAGACCTACAAAGGCGGCCTAGGGCATCTGAATGTGCAGTCAAAGAACCTGAGACTTCATTCATCGCCAGGTAAGCCAATAAATGCACTTTTGAATGGTGATAAAATAACATATTTAGAGCATGCGCGAATCTAGAGGAGGAGTCTGAAGGGTCCCGAAACCCTCCCCCTTGCAATATTCAAATTTCTTAAAAAAATTTATTATAAAACTACCATAAATATGCATCGCTCCCCAATCCCCCACCCACCCACCCCCGGCAAACTTGAATAACCGTTGGACCTTCCTAAAAAAAATTTTGAATCCGAGCATATAGAGCTTAGTTAACCGAAAATAACATTTTTAGAGTTTACAGTTAATCGAATCATGTTTTTTCTTAATTGAAGGGGACTGGTGCTTGGTTGATTACTTCGAGCTGTATCTGGGATCATTAGGAAATACCGGTGCGTTTTATAGACGGCCATTGCCTCCTACAGATGAAGAGCAGATTCGCTTCGGACAGCAGGTGGTTGGAGTAAATAAACTGAAGTCGTTCATGAAAACCATAACTCAAAAGGGTGGATTAAAAGGAAACTTCACTAATCATAGTGGAAAACGTACGTGTGCTACTCAGTTGTATATGAATGGAGTATCTGAGCAGGAAATAATGCGACGCACTGGTCATAGGTGCGAGAAAAGTGTAAGAAAGTACAAGAGAAGCAGTGAACAAATCGAAATGGATGTGTCTAAGATCTTGGATCCACCTATGAACGAACCAGCGTGTGATACCGATCCCCCAGGAAAGAAAATTAAATCTGAAAATATTCCATGTGAAAACATTTTGCAGAATCTTACAAATTCAAACAAAGCTGTGTTTGCCAAGTGCAACTTCAATTTCAGCATTGGAAATTAAATTTAAAAAATTGCATGAAATGTTTGGGGTTTTTCTTCAGGATTATGGTTTTTGCCAAACAGCAACATTAAAGTTTGATCAATTTATTCATGTTTTTTTTTCTTCTTAAGGTTGGCAGCAATCCAAAGAGTACCGATGTTTTATCAGTGATGTTTCTCAGATACAGAACACTTTTGCCTCATTTGCATAAGAAACGCCCAAAAGTGTTCTGTATCACAGATACAGCACAAACAAATCCTATAGTAAAAGTAACCAAGTTGTGTCACAAGTCATTTAGAATACTCGTTTCCTATTTTATCAGAGATACAGGGCGGGCCCGGCTCGAGCTGTCGCTCTCGCCTTAAGCCACGCCCTGTATCTCTGATAAAATAGGAAACTCGTACTCTAAATATATCCTAAGGAATCATTCTTTGAATATTTCGGTCGGGGCTTTATTGGATTTGATCACGCCTCGACCAAAATTATCATCTCATAATACTCAAAGAATGATTCCTTATTCCTTATATAGTTGTTTGCGTGTTAAAGCAAAAAATCAAGCTGATTTCTAGCATCTCTTTCTCTCTCCCTCTTTCTTTGTCTCCTTCCCTTCCTTCTTTCACTTCCTCTTTCTTTCTCCGTCTTTTCCATCCACTGCCCTCTCTTTCTTTCTCTCCTCATTAACGGAAAAAACAATTCAAACAACAAGAGGAAAAATACTCATAAATGTAGTTGAACCTGTTCTAGTACATGTATTTTTTAATAAAAATATAGAGAAAACTGTAGCGAGTTGGTAAGCGTGAAAAATTAACATTCTAAATGCGTGTTCGACATCTAAACGTGGTGTTGCTTTCATATTTGAGTAAAATTTTTCCGAGTCATAAATGAACACAATAATCTATGCAGATCTGTTGTCTTTGAACATAATGATTGTAAAATGTCTTCCCGACAATTTTAATCAACCATACTGACCATAATTAATCGTAGGTCATGAAAGGTTTTGATTAAAAAGTAAAGAATAATGCATGCATTCGTAATTATTATTGATTCTTCAATGTATATAATTTGTGCGAATGTTTTTCATACGACTTACAATATCATCCACTTCACTATGTCTTAAACGGTTACACTCTGTGTTTTGTGAATAGGAAAACAGGACCACAATCTGAAGATGTACGGATACAGATTAATGCATTTTTATCTCATTTTATCACAAATCATGCACTAATAACAATATAAGTTATTCATTATTTTCTTTACTATTATACACATGTATTTTGGGCGAATCGGGTTGGGGCTACATGTCCAAAGATAACCAGTGATCGTTGCTCTATTGATACAAGTGTATACACGGCACCGTATACACATGTTAGTTTCTTGTGTTTTCTGTGTGAATTGAACGGTTTTTTTGTCTCTAAAGAAACAATAGATCTTTACCTACCTGTATATTGGTAGAAGCACACCTTGTACACAAGCCCCCCCCCCCCCTCTCTCTCTCTCTCTCGTGTTTAAGTTGAAAGGGGAAAATAGTTATAAAAGAGTCAATCTACCTAAGTATGTTTTATTAAGATACTATGTATATTCTATGAAATTACACCTAATTATGAACCCAAAAGGACTATTAAAACCTTGTAGTCCACTTTTATTATTCCAGTTGATAAAGCAAGGTCGCTATAGCAGGATTATCAGATTATTGACTCTTATTTTTATTTATTTTTTACATATCTCTATAAAATTGGAGAGGAATACAACTTTATCCTTATATATATATATATATATATATATATATATATATATATATATATATATATATATATATATATATATATATATATATATATTGCACAAGCACTTAATCAAAAACTATTCTGATTTATAAGCCATCAGTTCTTAAGCCTCTTCATAAAACGTATATATAGTCCATTCATAACCTTGAACATATGTATTACTATCTTCGAGAAGCTTATAAAATACAGAAAAACAAAACTTATTTTGTATGGGAAAGTATCATTCATTATTACTTACAAAACAGTCCAGGCGTATAACAAAGAATGTTGACATGATTTGAATCACTTTTACAACGTTAATCATTGAACCGGGGTGCCTTTTTCTCCATTAAAAATTGAGACCAAAAGTCGTAGAATTTTAACACGGTCACATTTTTCAAAAGCTTGGTTAATAAACGAACTTAAAACTGATAACCTCCAAATAAAGCATATACAGAACATATAGCTGCAATAATTATACCGGTATATTGACTGTGTTGAAATTTAAATCAAACTACAGAGTTCTGCTTTGATTTGGTAATAGCTTTATAACCTTGCTTTTTTTCCCCATGAACAGAATAAGTCACCACTGGAAAGGTTAAGCATGTATTGGGTTTCAAAAGTCTAAAGTAGGGTATGATTCAGTCTATGTTAGACTTTCTTGATAGAAGAAGACAGTTTTTTTTTTAATTTTCAAACTGATAGTCCCCCCCCCCCACCCTTTCCCTTGAATGGAATAATTATCCGCTACATTCATATCATGCAATTTAAAATTTTACATCTTAGAAATAGTTTGGTGAACTAGCAGTGAAAGTCTTGAGATGAAAAAGTTTTTCAAGATGTAAATAGTTACAAGCATTGTCAGCTGTTGTACAGAACTAATCGTGTACGAAAATGTTTCTGCAATTTCTAAAAAACGTCTAACCTTTCCCCATATACATTTACTAAAATTAATAATTTAGAAGCATAAATATTTATAAAATCTGGAATGCTTACACAAGTACGTTAGTCTGTTCGTTTTAGAGATTACATGATATAGTTTCATACATGAATAAAGGTCATGCCAGTCCACTCCTCTTAAGAAATAATATTGTCGAATTGCATCTTTTGAATTGATTGAGTTGGTGTTAATATTAATTTACACTACATGCCTTGAATTTTGTATTCACATGTACACCCAACACACTATTCACAGTTTGACTCCACAGTTACTGAAAAAAATCCCAAACGTATTTCTAGACTTAGTATAATTGTGCATTATACATGTTTATTTATATATTTAAATATACTTTCATTCTTATTGCAGACATCACTTTTAGATCTAATGAATATATGACATAAAATATTTTGATCATACGTAAATAAAATACGTGCACATTGGGTTCTTTGAAAAATTAGAGACCATCAATAATCTTAAAATTCGAGAAGAGACATGCATAAGTCATGTATATAACAGTGTATTCGTCCCTGTTTCGAGTCTGTAATACATGTGTATATCATATATTTAAGTAAGGCCAGCATTTTTTGAAATTTCGATTTACAAACCCGCTGACCCTACTTTTTAAAAAATTCAAATAAAAATAAAAGGACCTGAACTAGCTATTAATTTTATTTTTTCCTCCGACCCGGAATTTTCTTTCTGGTAAAAATAAAAATAAATGTTGATGCTATCACGTATGAATAGTCTGAATTATTGTTGTTCATGTATTGATTAAAAAGGAGAAGTTCTTTCCGATCAAGTCACAGGCACTAGAAGTCACAAAAAACCACCATAGGGCCTACGCCTGTTTGCTTTCGTCTAACCCTACAATTTACGACCCTATTAAGTTTTGTGATCGGCAACTTAGCCAGAATTTCCTCCAGAAAGAGAAGTTGAAGTCCTTTTCTATCACAATTCCGTAAATTAAAAAAAAAACTCATTGGCAAGAAAATGATAAGTTACTTATTTAAAAAACATTTTTGCAAAATAAATTCTAAAATAATCATAATTTAACCGTTTGGAAATAGATCCTCTACATAACGGTTGTAAGTGGGTCCTAGGGTTGGACTAATAACCCTAAACACACTGAACACAGGAGTCTTATGACTGAAGGAAATAGAATGATTTTATTTGTCATTAGGCTAACAAAATAACGAAACATTTCCTTTATCAAATGTATAATTACATAAATAAATAAAATTTTAAAAATTAGTTCGTCTTTTTTATATAAAAAACTTGTTTGATTTTTTACTGACATTTATGAACATTCTTCTTATCCAATTTATTTTCAGTAACAATATTTTAAATTTCGAATTTGTGAATAGCATTGTTAACTTAATCAAATAAATGATTTCTCAAACTTCTTCCTATTTTTCTGCAAGGAAGAAGTGAAAACTCCCTTCGTTTTTTTGGTCTTAATGTATATGTACAGTATGTACTTGTATATATATAAAATAAACCCTTCGTTTTTATACATGCATATACAATATATTAACACAAATTTTCAGTGCCCATGGATAGAATATGTTATGATAAGAACATCATCAACAACCAAAATTACTTATATATTTAAAAAATGGCAGCTCCTGGACATGTGTTCTTATTTAAAAAAAAAAAATTGTTGAATAATTGTTTTATTTTTATTTTTTTCTCGACGGACAAATTTTTCAATTTTATTTTTATTTTTTTTCTCTCCTCCTCACCAAATAATTTGAAAAATATTTCGTAAATCTAAAAATAAAAAAATGCTGGCCTAATTGTAACAAAAAAATAACGGTATGAAAACAGCGATACAATATAACGATAACTATGTGAAAAGCTCAAGTTTTTCAAGAAATAAAATGATAAGACATGGATAAATGATTAAATTTAACTCTTCGTCTTCTTTACAGACTTTGTACATTTTTACGAATATTTTACATTAAACATTGAATAGAAAGTAACCTTTTATTCCTTTGATTCCTAGCAGAAACTCAACACATGTACACATGCTTTAAAGTTAGATAATTTAGATTCATTATAAGTGACATTTATTTTTATATAAGCATATATAAATGATCCGTATATATTATGAAACGTAGCTGAAGATCTAGCGATCTTTGGTCTGCTCTGATTGACAATTCTAGTTGCTTGGTATGTCAACCCATAGTAGTAGATATGCAGCTATTATTAATGTGAAACAATCTTCGCGTGATAAATGTGCGATATCTGTTAAAGTCTCCTCTGAATTTTGGACTAGTTCTTTTGATAGTAATACAGGAAAATTTGTCCGAAAGTCGACTGCTTGTTTCGATGTCAATCGGATGACTTTAATTTCTTGTCCGCCTCAACTTTTACCTATAGGCAATCTTCTAACCCTCCAATACTACAAGACGTTTAAGTTTTTTTTACCTTAAGTTTACTAGATTAATTCCCAAAATATCAAGTTGTTGATTTGAACTGCATACGGTAGCGATTTACTTAAACAAAAATGTTAAAGTCGTACATAAAAATTACCGGAAATGTCTATTGTCAAGTCGTACATAAATTCATGTTTTAACTTCGCTTTTTTACGATAATTTAAAACATATTGAATCAATTGACTTGGAAATCATTAGAGTTTGTCCTTTTACCATGCCAAAGAAGTGTACAATGTTTGATGAATATTTATTAGAGGGTTTTCTTGGAATTTTGCTGACGAGCTGATAATGGACACACACACACACACACACACACACACACACACACACACACACACACACACACACACACACACCAGCGATGCTATATCCCCCTCGCATCCATCAAATAAACGGCAGGCGTCAACATTTTTTCGCTGGCGTGTGATTTCTTCGTAAGATCTATCTGCTTGCCCGATTGAATATAAAGCCAACTTTTTATTTCTATTATCATTTATTTAGTTTAAAGAAATAAAATATTAAAAGGAAATATTAAAATAATTCACCAAATAAACGGCAGGCGTTTAAATTTTCTCGGCGGGCGTACGAATTCTACGTAAGAGTTATCTATCTTTACCAACATTGAACATTTTTGCTAATTTTGTGCTAAATAATTAATATAAAGTCAACTTTTTATGATCAATAATTTAGTTAAATAAAATAAAATATCAAAGACAAAATTAAAATTATCCACCAGGTAAACGGCAGACGCGGTTTTCTCTCGACAGGCGTGTTTTTCCCGGCAGGCGTGTTTTAGTATGACCGGAATTACGGTTTGTAACTTGGGAAACTATCGCCTGTATTTTGTAATTTTTACGTATCAATCAAACATAGACATCGGTATATAAGACAGGTGACTGTTTAGTTGCGGAAAACAAGATGCATTAACGGGTACCGTACATTAACAATAAAAATACAAATTCTAATGGTAATTTATGCGGTATGATCTTTGCGTAATGGTTGATGACTGCAATGCGTTTTGTTAGGCTAGTTGTCAGTATTTTCTCGAGTCTATTCAGTCTTAACAGATATTATTTCGCTGATGGAAATACAAAATGTATATACATGTAGCAGAGACTAAAATAATTGATAGCTCACCTGAGGTGAAAAATAAAGCGAAAAATCTTTTAAAATCTTCTCAATATCCAATTAGCCAGAAAAGCTGTAACATGCGTGGAAGCACCCTCATGTATTGTAGATTAAAGTTTGTTCAAACCATGTTCCCCGGGGGGTACGGTGGGGCCACAATGGATGGGGCCAAATTTTCAGATAGAATACATAGAGAAAAATCGTCTTTTTAAAAACCAGTTGGCCAGAAAAGCTGAAACTTGTGTGGAAGCATCTTCATGTAGTATAGATTCAAATTTGTTCAAATCATGATCCCCGGAGGCAGGGTGGGGCCACAATGGGGGTCGAAATTTTACATAGGATAGATGGAGAAAAATCTTCTTAGCAAAAACCAGTTGGCCAGAAAAGCTGTTACTTGTGTGGAAGCATCCCAAGGTAGTGTAAATTCAAGTTTGTTCAAATCATGATCCCAGGGCTAGGGTTGGGCCACAGTGATAGGGGGGGGGTCGAAATTTTACATAGAAATACATGGAAGAAAATCTTTTAAAATCTTCTCAGAAACCAGTTGGCCAGAAAAGCTGTTACTTGTGTGGAAGCATACTCAGGTAGTGTCGATTCATTCTAGTTGTTCAAACCATGAATCCAAGGGGTAGGATGGGGCCACCATGGGGGTCAAATTTTTACATAGGAATAAAAAGAGTAATATCTTCTTTTCGAAAATCAATTAAGCAGAAAGATAAAAGTTGAGTGAAAGCATTCTCAGGTTGTGTAATATATATAAAGAGAGAAAAATCTTTAAAAATCAAATAAAAAAGGATCAGACTATATTTGGGGAATGGCAAATTTTACATAGGAAATAAATTTGATCGTTCTTAAAAATATATAGTATTACTAATCTGCAAACATAGTAATATTTGTTGATTCTCAGTTGTTTAGACTGTGGCCCTGGATAATTCTTGGGCCACACAAGGGGTTCAAAGTTTGATGTAGTTTTATATTTATATGAATAGTTGTTTAAAATTTTTTGAGAATGGTAATGCTCAATATGTGATGTAACTATGAAATCATCTAGTTACAAAAGGGGCTCAACATAAGATTATCGGTAGACAATGTAGAAAATCTTTTAATACAGGATCTGTTTTACTCATTCATTGTCCCAATATTTTGGATATGACTTCATAAAGCTGATCTTATTATACATAATGTTGCTCAGGGGAGCGATGTGGCCCATTGGTCTCTAGTTTTAATAAATCAGAAATTCGGGGATATGGTCAGCTACGCCCGACGAAAGGAAGCGCATTGTTTTCAGATTTAATATGGATTTCACACGATTCGTCGCCTGGGGCCCGTTTCACTAAAAGGCGTAAGATACGACGAAACTTAAGTTAGGCCGGCGTAAACTGCGTTTCACTAAGAGGCGTACGCCTGGCCGTAAACACTAGTATCGGACTAAGTTAAGGCCAGACTTACGTCCTTGACAACGAGCTTATGCACATGCGCAGACAGATGATAAACAGTAGAAAGGAAGATAGATAGATAAATATATGAGAGAGAGAGAGCCGTAAAGTATTCAGGCATAGTAATCCTGTTAGGTAACAAAATCACTCAGCAAAACTTGCTAAAATGTTTTATTTGAAAGATATATTTGATGAGGCATATAGGATATGTTCATTTAAAATTATTAACTCAACAGAACTATTTTGTTATCGATATCTACGGTGATTTAACCATGCTTCGAACACCCTTGGAATTTCTCTTTTGATCATGCGTCAATTATGGCCCGAGTATAAATATTTTTTTATTAAATTTTCTGGTTTCCACTTGCTATATCATTGAAAGAAAATAAGTGAATTAGTTTAAAAATAGAAAATATAGCGAATTAATGCAGTAATGGGCTATTTAACCATGGATTGGACAATATTAAGCAAAAAAAATATACATCAGATACTTAAAATAACGAAATTTTGATATTCATGCAAAGAAAAAAAAAACAAGAAAAAAGGAAGAGGCTCGGATAAATATATTTATTACTTTCATATTAAGATTTTTGTCAAGGTAAAATGTGGAGCTAAAATGACTTAGGAATTAATTGATGAATTCCAAGTCTTTTTTTTTAACACAAATTGTTTCCGAAGTTAAAGGTTTTTTTTTTAGAATTATATAAGTGAAAGGGTACATACAAACCATAAGTGCATGCACGTTTATTTCTAAATGTTTCACCAAAGTTATCAGATCCAAGGTACAGATGAATGTGTCAGACGTATTGTTGACGTATTGTGGACTCAACATAAACTACCCAAGTACACTTATATTTGTATTAAGTATATTGAACGAGGCATCATATAAATTTGAAGTTAATAAAGAGTAGGTGTGTAGCCTACGAAATAAAATATATTTAATCTGGAGTCAGTGTTTTGCATCGGTTATATGATAAATACATTATCTAATGTTTAAAAAAAAATTAGGGACTTTTGGCGACTCTAAAACATAGTTGTAGCTTTCATCATATTTTGGTATTTACATTTTAACAATACTGAAAATACTTTTGTGATTAACCCTCGTTTAACTACCTAAGCTTACACCTTTAACTAACCAAAAGTGAAATAAAAAAAGAGTAAAATATTCAAAAATTCACTTAGTGAGTTTTAAATTTCAAAATATCCCGCTCACACATATTTTGCGTGGAAGTTGGGGGGGGGGGTTGAAATGCTAGACATTTCTTATACAAATATACCTTTGTACTACATGTGCATCATGTATATACATTTTCTACATTATTCATTGCCCAATTTACTAAAAAAAAATATGAAACGTAAATCAAATTATTGAATAAAAATAATCGAATGAAAACTATTATAATATATCGATTGTCTAAATAAGTCATTTTAACTCGTAAACGGCAAGTGCAAATAAAAAGAATGTGCATCAAACATGGTAAGAAACTTTTACAAAGAACAATATACAAACATCATTGCACACACACACACACACACACACACACACACACACACACACACACACACACAAAGAAGAAAAGAAAAACTATATTACCCTATTGCCACTTGACATCGGAGAAAAAAAAACAGAAAAGAGAGAGGATAAAAGTCAAAGAAAACAAAAACAGAAACATATATACATGGGGATGTCCATTTGAGTATGACTTGATGTAAGTTTCTATTCGAGAATTGGTACCACCTGTCAAAACTCTCTATTTTCTTAATTTCATATGAAATTAATAAAACTTACATGACAAATTGTACAATTTAACATTACGGTCAGCACCGATATTCTCAGCAACAGAATTAGCAGTCAATTCCTGTTTTGGGAAAATGTCTTAATTAGTGACAATTGTATAATTAGACATTGCTACGAAGTTATGTATATTAATTGTGAAGAACACGGTTATAAAAACTGGGTTTTCGATGTAAAGAAAATTGTCATTGACCTCGGGTTTTATATATATATATATATATATATATATATATATATATATATATATATATATATATATATATATATATATATATATATGGACTAACCAAAAATAAACAATGGTATTTTACAACTTGTAAAACAAAGAATTTTTGATCAGGCAAAACAAGATATTTTTGCAAATGTTGAAAATTTAAAAAAATGTTCTTTTTACAAATAGCTTATCGATGGTATACATCTTCAATACTATCTAAGAAAATCTATTCCCATTATATTAGAGAAATACAGAAATATATAACTAAATTACGACTATCGTCACAAACTGGTAGATATAATAACACAAATAGAGAAAATAGATTTTGTCCACATTGCAAAACTAGTGTTGAAGATGAATTCCATTTTTTATTTGTGTGTCCTTTATACAGAACATTGCGCAGATTATACATGAATGAATATTATTATAAAAAACCTTCTATGTTGAAATTTATTCAACTTTTTAATACTGACAAAGTTAAAGATCTCTGTAATCTTGGCAAATTCATCTCTAAAAGTATTTTATTAAGAGACAACTGTATTGCATAATTGTAGTCTTTTGTTTTGTTTTCTCAACCTGTATATATAACAGTAAATGTTATTATTTGTACGTGCACAATTTCTCCTATAAATACACTACCCCCTCATGTTATACATATGTTATACTGATAAGCTGTAAAGCTTAAAGAAATAAAGAATTGAAATGTTTTGCTGGGTGAATACTCCATGATCATTTTACTGTAATTCTCCTTTAGATTTCGATTCTGTTACACTGCTAATCCAGGGACATTTGTGACCAAATCGATTACGATGTTTCTTAACCTGAAAATTCTCAATTCAATTTCTACTGAGTATTTGACAAATTATAGCTATGATTTTTCAAATTTTTTGTTTTGGACCCTCTTCCCTGGCTGTTGACCCCTCAGACCCCCAGATGGAAAGAAAGAAGAAGAAAAAACCACAAACTTGTGGTTCAACGGATCTAGCCTTTCTTTTATTAAAACAGTTTTTGTATGTTTTCTTTTATGGACTTTGGGTACCAGTTAACGGACCCTATTCTGATTCCCGGGGATTATAGTTTGAACAAATTTTAAAATACTACACATGTACATACGGTTGACGGAATACATTTTGTAGTGTATTTTCTATTTAGCTTATTTAGTGATATTGGCTTCCGGTCCATTGATAAAATTTAGGATTTGTCCCAAAAAAAAATTTTGGGTTCTTTTATTGGTATATATTGGATCATCATCTGAAAAGAGGTAAAAATGATATACCCTTTTAATCTGTCATAACCGCCGAAGCTTCGGCATCCTTAGTTCAATAGAACTCCTGTTCTAATAACATAAACTATCGTATTCAACAAACAAACAAAAAATAACGTGTGTGCATGTTTTCTTTATAGACAAACCGGAAGAAGTTGCTGAACCAATTCAGGACATTAAACCTCATGATATGAGGGGTCACATTTCACATTTGCAATGGAGTAAGACAGAAGATATCTGGGCAAGCAATGACCGTGGTACACTTGGACTCTTTGATTCTAGTGGTAATAATAAAAGGTCGATAGCAACTTGTTCCACTTCTTCTGGACATTTCACTCTAGCGACCGTCGATAAAGAAAGAGAACATATTTATTGGGTTCATAATGAAAAAATGTTTGTTAAAAGAGACGATAAGAGTGAAAATGAAACAAAAACTGGAAAATGGGAACCAATAAGTATATTTTTCTCGGATAAAGAAAAATTATTTTATGTCGGAAAAGTTATAGATATTGATGCAAAGATATCAATTTATGAAATGAATTGGAAGAAAGATGACATTCATAGAAACGAAGCAGAAAACAGAAATTTTTTTCAGTATCCTGCGTACTTGGTAAAAAACATCAATGGCGACTTGTGTGTTTCAGACAATAATAGGCGTGTTATTGTTGTTGATAACAATAAGAAATTGCGAATTAATTACAAAGGTTTTGACAATAACGGATTCACTCCTTACGGAATATGCACGGATAGTCGGGGACAAATTCTTATTGTTGATTCTAGTTCAAGGTGTATTCATATTATAGATCAAGAAGGACAGTTTATCCGTGGAATATATATGTCCGTACACTTGAGAGAACCAAGAGGACTCTGCATAGACAACAGAGGGAAGTGCTATGTAGGAACCTATGGTTCAATATTTGTGTACAATTTTTCCTCTGATGACACACGAACAACAACAGCAATAAAAGAATCAGAAAAGTAAAGTGAACTTAATAGCATAAAGATTCATAGCAACGGGGGTTGGGAGAAGGGGGCGCTTGCCCCATCTCCAATATTTTGGAAACCGATTTTTTCCCCCTTAAAATTTACTTACAGAAAAATCTTCTTCTTTTTATCAAGCAGCATCATAATTCATAGGGAAGTTTTAAAATATGTTTTAACTACCCTTCCTCCTTTTCACGGATAATGATTTTGAGGATAGCACAAGTTAGTGGTTTTATTTTAGTCAAGATTCTTTATCCAAGAATTACGTTTGGTTCAAAAAATACGTCTAATTTGCAGCAAACGCTAGCTTTTTTGTGAGAAAAAAAATCGATTCAACTCATGCAATATTCCATATACATTTATGGTACATTGTGAACGGTAATGTAAGATGTAATAATTGTGTTCACTAAACAGTTTCTGACGAATTTTTTCACAATAAACTGAATAACGAAATTTGATGAGCGAAGTACAATCTCAAACGATCGCGACCTCGGATTGTAAAATTCACGTGCAAATCGAGTCGCCATTTTACAATTTTTACATGTATACATGTATAAACCACATTTTACATGTACGATGTTTCAAAGATTTTCAGTTCAGAATTTTTTGTAAGCAAATAAGGGATTAAAGATATATGCTGTAAAACGTCTTATGGATTTCACGGCGTGTCAGCTCGTGATGACATCTTTCTACCACAAATATATTTACTCGTACATATTCACCCATGCACCTTCTTTTCTTTTTTAAAAGGTATAGGCAAAAGTGTGAGTAACCATTTTGCCGTTTTCGTTACTAAGAATACGTAGAAATGTTTTAAATTGTTTAAACTTTTTATAAATATATAACTATATATATATTTGTTTCCATTTTTAGTGATACATGTATTTGCTGTTGGTTTTATTCTCATTTTTATTTGTAAAATATATTTTTTTCACTGTTTTAGAAAAAAGACCTACATGTATCAAGTGCTGAGATAGCACAGTATAAACACGATGTGTTAAGCTTCACTCATACCTACATATATCATGTACAATGTATATAGTTACGTGTATATAAAAATTGAGGTTTTAGAATGATATAATTGTTGTGATAATTCAAATTTTATTCGTGTTTTGTTTAGTCTCTTTTGCATTTTAATCGAGTCTAATATGTGATACATGATGTAAGAATGTGATAAATATTATTATTTCTTGAAAATTAGATCGTAATCTGTTTATTACAGCCTTTAGAAAGTATCTAAACGGTTCATTGTAATGTTTTTATTTCTTTTTGCACTCTAAGCATACAAGCCTGTATCATCATAACTTTATAGTTGAGCGAATCATCGAATGTTTAATATATACATGCATGCATATTTGGATACATTGTTCATTAACATTGTTTTTACTCTTTAATCTTGATAATAAACGTAAAATTATGCCTTTTCATTAAAAACATACACTTCTAATGACATTGAGTTCATTTTAGCTCACCTGAGCTGAAAGTCTGTCTGTCTTGTCTGTCCGTCCGTCTGTAAACTTTTCACATTTTCAACATCGTTTCAAGGACAACGGGGCCAATTTCAACCATACTTTAAAACAAAGCATCCTTAGGCTAAGGGGATACAAAGTTGTAAAAATTAAGGACCAAGCCATTTACAAGGGGAGATAATTAGGAATTATTGAAAATTTTGAGAAATTTAAAAAAAAATCTCCTTCTCAAGAACCTTTTGGCCAGGAAAGCCCAAACTTGTGTGGAAGCATCCTTAGGTAGTGTAGATTTAAAGTTGTGAAAATCATGACCCCGGGGGTACGATGGGGCCATTATGGGGGTCTAATTTACACATAAGATATTATAGAGTAAATCTTTAAAAAACTTCTTCTCAGAAACCGTTAGGCCACAAAAGCTGAAACTTATGTGTAAACATTCTCAGGTATTGTAGATTATAAGTTGTGAAAATCATAACCCTTAGGGGTAGGGTGGGGCCACAATGGGGGGGGGGGGGTTAAACATTTTACAAAGGAATACATAGAGTAAATCTTTAAAAATCTTCTTCTCAGAAACCATTTAGCCAGAAAAGCTGAATCTTGTGTGGAAGCATCGTCAGGTAGTGTAGATTCAAGTTTATTCAAATCACGATCCTAGACAACTATAGCTACTGATATGTATTGAATCCTTATGAATCATTCTTTGAGCATTATGAGGTGATCATTAGCTTTTCATAATTTTAATTTTTTGGGAGTTGATTTTTAATCAACTCTCCTATGCAGTCACTTGGACAATCCGAAAGTGAAACAGTGTTTGGACCTCAGCACAAATGATTGCTCCTGACAAGACTTAGTTTTTGAAAAATAATTGATGAATTCGATGTAATGTATGCTAAAGCATTGTTTTTCAAGAAAACTTATTTACAAATACCTTAAAAATAGTCAGATTTTAAATGGTACGAACAATTTAGATATTTTTTGTAGTCGTATGTATTCCTACGCCAGAGTTCAATATAGTCTCGTTCAACTCGACGCTCGGCTGTCTCCGTAAACCCTTGTCGGAGATTTACGGTGCCAGCCGAGCGTTTGGTTGAACGAGACTAGAGTTCAATATTGCTTGGATCCATACAATTTTCGAAAAAATATTTCTACCACTGATACATAGTTTGATTGAATTAATTTTATCTTTAAATATTATTTAACATGATTCTTATGGAGGTTTCTCGACATTCTAGTCGAAAAAGTTCAAAAATTCATATTATAAAAATATGCGTAATTCAAATTAGAAACTACGTATACATGTACTTGTCATGCAAAATAAGATATCATTGATTTTAAAATAAATAAACATCGACAAAATCAACTCCCGTCAGTTCTTCAGTACTTTGATTTACATTTGGCGCACGAGCACTTTACAATACTTTGCGATCGGAATGTTCAATATTTGTATGGGTTCTCGCATTCTTTGCACGCGTTTAATTTTAGTGTTCACATCAAGTCTCCTCAAAATAGTGGACATGCACACTATTCAGACGCGACCGAATGCGATCCAAACATTGTCGCAATGCAACCCACGAAGATAACGCGAACAACGTTTTGTGTATTACACGAGTGATGTACGTTTTTAAAGATCGTAAAATGAATCGCTGCAGTGAGTTTTCTATGCAAATGCGTTCATTTTGCGCTATGAGACTGTTGCTCAACCTCAATTATTCTTGCAACGTTTTACTATCATTGCACGATTTATTTGCTTCAGTTTGCCATGTTTTACCACTAATACACACCCCCTGTTTAAGCCACGCAGTTTCAGACCACATTTGACCATGGTTGCGCTGCACCAATATGTATTCAACTGAGGAGCGTCGATATCGAGCAGTATAATATTTACCCTCTCTGACTCGCACGAGCATTCGTACTATGGAACGCACGATCGCGGTACGTCCAATCGCATTGGCGCACGTTTAATCGTCGATCACAATCGTGATCAGTCGCGCCATCCTATAGCAATATCTTGCAGCACACTCTTTTATTGTACAAAAGTCCCATATATACGCAAGATATATCGCAAGATTTAATGAGTTTGCATCGCACAACTGTCGATTTAGATCAAGCGAATTTCGTACAAATAATTTTTCTTATGCGATTATTTCGGCAACAGTTTACAATCCAAATCTTAATTTTTTTTGTCACACGAATATTTCGTTGCTTCTGCTCGCGCGCCATGCAATTGTGAAAGGACATTTTTAAAGCGTTTTCAAAAGTAATATTTAGTGGGAAATTGAGACCGAGATCAAAAGTGAGCTGATCTAACTTTTATGGCCCTGGGGCCTTGTCCTCTTAACTCTGACTTAAAAAATATTTTCTTAAAAAATGTAGTTTCAAATGTGAGGCATTTGCCTCCATTGCGGTCGTGTTGATGCATCTTTGATCTTATGATTTGATTTTTAAAAAGTGGGCTTCTTTTAATATATTGGTTTTGTTCTCAAATCTTGGACTATATGAGAATTTTATAGTTTGCAATACTATTGGAGAGCTTCAAAGGATCTATTGTGAACAACAATTGAATTGACCTATAGAACCGGTATTGGTTTCTGTCTTTACAACATATCTATTTCCGTACCACTTCTTGGTTTTAGGCCATACACAGTAAATTCTTAGGTTTTAGTTCTCATAATGTATAGTGATTGGGAAAAGGTTTCACAGTCGTTGTCCGAGCAGTATGAGTTCTGGTCGCTTGTTTTTTACTTTATTATCTTTAAATCTTATTTTCAGTTTACTTTCAATGATTCGATACATGTTCTTTATATTTATTTATTTGCAACCAGTGACATATTAGCAACGATTGAAAGTCTCGCGTGACGCGATTTCAAAGGTCGCAAACACTTCGACTTTTTGCTACAAACAATGCACGTTCTTTTCAACCGAAATAATAAGAATGATGTTTGTAGATGTAGAAAGATTTTTACGAGGCGTTCGAACATTATCACCATTCATTCAACTGAACGTTTCTCCGTACTAACAGTTACATCCTTTGAATAAAGGGACTTACCTAATGCCGGGATGACAAGACTCTAACTTACCCATTCCCATTTTTTCTAATAGTAAACCTTTATCTGTCATTTTTGGAATATAATGTCACCAATGCACACATTCTTTCCAAAGAACGAACTGCATTTAATTTGCATTACTTCTCTCACAATTGTGCCATTTCTTATAGATGTTCTGGAAAAGCAATTGCAAACGCAACAGTTTTGGCTCGGTATGATTTTTAGACGGTGGCTATAAATAGCCACGGTCTATTGCTACGGTCCTGACCGGAAGAGTATTTCTTACGGGGACCCTAGCGGATAACGAACGATAACTCTGTTAGGTATGCAGTGTTACACGCAATGTTTTATCTATGTGTCGATTTCAGTAAGATAAATAATTTTAATCTTATCAGATATTTTAAGCATTATAGCTGGTAATCATTTTGTACATATATTTAAATAATTAATGAAACTATGTTTTATTTTAAATGAGCCGTTACCCTGTCTGCTTACGTGGTATCGATAATTTATGCACCAACTGCCAGTTGTGACGTTTAACTCTGTATCAGGACTGCATACACTATATCACTGCGATAATTGGCTAAGAGATCTCACAATAATCGCTTCTTGTTTTTTTTATGATGTAAACAATTGTCAGAAACACACACAATTTAAAAAGGTTTGCCATTTCATATTTCAGCAAGTATGCTTCATCGATAAATTCATTCATTTTCAACGCATTAATTTTAGTTGAGGAAGAATATTTATTTTTTTTGTAGCTTATTCTAAAGAATTCACAACAGATATTGATAATGAATATTAGATAAATTACATTTTAATTGAACTTCAACCGATCAATGGCACACTTTCTTCTACAAGTGTTCATGTGTTGCTCTTTTAACAAACAAAAAACTTGAAATTTATGATACAAATGTGTTTAATTTTGGACTATCCTGTGATTTACCTAATTTTGTAACACACTCAGTCTGTAGGAACATTAATATTATTACAGGCACCTCAATATTCATCAGACAATATTTACTACTGATGTTGACGCTTTACTTGCTGCTGACTTTCTCTCAAACACGCTAATCGATCGACTTCGGATTGTAAAATTCACGTGCAAATCAAGTCCCCATTTTACATGTACATGTATAAACAAACACCATTTTACGATGTTTCAAAGATTTTCAGTTCAGATTTTTTGTAAGCATATAAGGGATTAAAGACTTAAAGACATGCTGTAAAACGTCTTATGGATTTCACGGCGTATTAGCTCGTGTATCTCTAATTTGCAGCAAACGCTAGCTTTTTTTGTGAGAAAAAACAATCGGTTAAACTCATGCAATATTCCATATACATTTATGGTACATTGTGAACGGTAATGTAAGATATAATAATTATGTTCAATTAACAGTTTCTGACGAATTTTTCACACTAAACTGAAATAACGCAATTTGATGAGCGAAGTACAATCTGCGACTTTAATCCATATGCACCCGTCTCTGCTATTAGAGAACCTTTTCTTTGGTTTTGGGGGATTTTTTCGCAAACAGATAACATTATTTACACATGTACGTAAATATCACCCCTTTTGTTCTCAAATAATTTTTAACTCGCCAGTACAACTCTATTATATATGAGCTTTCTTCGACATTTTTTTTCCATTTACAAATAGGCGGGCCTATATAAATGCGCCAGTTTGTTGCGACTCGCAATCGAAATAAGTGTCATCACTCAACGAAATGCTACATCGGTCGTAACGTATACATCCATGCTATATTTGCGATAAATAATGAAACATGAAGGTAAAAAATGTGCTTCATAGATGACTGTAGTATTCTACTGAGCTTCAGAACAATAGCTTTCCGGAAATATTGCCGGGATTTGCGGACCGTAGATATATTGTATAGACTAAAGTACATGCAAAGAATAAAATGAAATTTATATACACAGCTGTACGGTCAGAAAAACATGTGTTTAACTTGGATTTTGTTTGTTTGGTGTTTTTAAAAACTAATTTTGAATAATTAATCTATATTTCTTGTAAGTTTACTAGAAAAGTTTAATGTTGCAAGTAAATTATGCGTGTTAAAGTGTACTGAGAAGCGATAAAATATACATGTGACTTTCCCAAATTCATTCAAATGATTTGAATAAATTTATAGCTAAATACAATTAGACAAATGTACTTTAAAACGTTGATTAATGAAACTGCCGCGACTGAATATTGTATGATATTTTTTTCTCAAATTTTTATTCACTTTCGTTGTGAGCAAATGGAAATAATCCACTACAGTCGAAGATAAAATATTGATTTACTCTTCTGTTTCATGATGACGTGCATTTCAAAAGCAATACCAGTTTTATCAAACAGGTTCTTGCAAACCATTCCGTTTTCTGTACACCTAAATGTATAACTTACTATGAAGACAAAAGCAAGTGTGATAGTCCACAAGCAAGTGTGATGATGCAACTTTTTCCCCGTGAAGAAATTGAGGGAAAATGCTCTCGAGAGGGACAATAAACATACTACATGTATGCCCAAATAGTTAGTAAAAAACCTGATAAGTATTTTATCATACTAAAGTTTTATTTGTTCTCGTTACTTTGAGAAATCTACAATATCTTTAAAGCACAAAAATTCAATCAACACTTTTCAAAAGTCAAAGACCCAAAGGTCAAAAGGGAAAAAACAAAATTCCCCTTCTTTATACAATGAAATAGTTTGGCGTACTGTGATAAAATCGCTTTGGATTTGATTTATTCATTCAATATGTGGTGGCAACCCACATATTTAATGATTCATTCTGGGGCAATCAAAAAACATTTGTGTAGTACATGTATTACCGAAAACGGAGTTTTAATATCAACTGATATACATACAAACATATAGATACAAACATATAGATACAAACTTCTATACTACAAAGGCTACTGTGATAAATCTATGGATTTTCCCCAAAAGATGACGATAAAGAGACACAACATTTGTAAAGTGTGGATTGTGAACACAACTACGATTTCCACAGAATTATCCATGTAAGTAACTCACGACCAGTTGTGCTAGTACATGTATGAGACGCTGGCTGTGGATTTTCGTCAACAATAATTTACATACATGTAATATGCCACTTTGAAACGGCGACACCGTCTAACAGTACTTTCAGTACTTTGATTTACTTGGCATCTATTTGATTTTGAGTAGCACAGAGTGAATGATTCTTGTCCTCAAACAAAGCATGCTTACACTAGGTTGTAGTAATGGTTGATTGCTTTTACATGTAGTTACATATGTAAGTATAAACGTGTACTTTTTCCATCAAGATCTTTAATTCAAAGAGCAAATGGGCTTTTAAGGAAGAAGATCGAAATTAAATATACAAAATATACATTCCTGCATAAAAAAAGAAGAGGTGTATATAATTGCCGTTAATTTTAAGAATGACCACAGATGGAATCTAATTAGTGCACAAAAACATCACGAGTTACATAGCTAGCAATTTAACTCACTAAGCTATCCAGAACTTACACTCTTCGGTGTAAATGGAGACCACTACCGGTAATATAGAAATCGGTTTCCGAAACTTTTGTCGCTTTTATTTTTTGGAAAAATTTAAACCTAGGGCCGGGGTGCCCCTAAAAAATTCAATCTTAATTTATTCTTTTGAACAAAACCTATCAAAATATCTTAGATTTTTTTTAGGGGGAGGCCGGTCCCGAAGGATAACTAGGCCAAAAACCATGCAGAAATATACCATTTTACTTTTTCGCCAACTTTGAAGATAAATCGTAAAACTGCAAGAGCAATATGAAAGGTTCAAAATGCAAATCGAAAAATTTAGAAATATGGTCGATACACCCTGCGAATGTTATTGTCATTCAAATTAAGACCACTTGGTTTTATTTGATCCTTTCAGTTTCGCAGTAAAAATCCTGCCTCGTGTTTATAGTTCATGTCCTAGAATCTAAGTACATGTAGTCAAATAAAAAATCTAGAATTTTATTGATTTTAATCTTTACCTCCATTAATTGGTGGATAAAATGAGTTCTTATAATAAATGTGACAATAGAAAATATACTTGTTTTTTTCTGCGCTTGCAACAATGCTTAGTAGCGACCCCCCCCCCCCCCCCCCCCTTAGGATTAATTTTCGATCCGCGCCTGACCTAGTAATAGCATCAATAGTGAAAAAGACTATACTATGCAGTATGTTCCTTGAAATTGGTTCGAAATACAAGTTTTGATTCAAAACAGACACCCATTCATTTTTAGCTCACCGAGACGAAGTCAGGGGGAGCTTATGCTATACCCTCGGCGTCGGCGTCGGCGTCGGCGTCGGCGTCCGGACCTGGTTAAAGTTTTTGTTGCAGGTCCTGTATCTAAGCTATTACTTGTCCTATCTTCACCAAACTTGCATGGATGATGCATCTGGACCTACTTATGGACTTGAAAGATTTGGATGCTGAATCTGAGTCCTAAATTACAGATGCTGGAGGAGGTTAAGGTTGTTGGACCAGGTTAAAGTTTTTGTTGCAGGTGCCCTTTGATAGCAATATCTAAGTTACTGCAGGTCCGTACTTCACCAAACTTGCATGGATGGTGTGTCTTATGATACTGATGCACCAGACAGGCTTGAGTGCTGAATCTGAGCTTTAGGTTTCGGATGCTGGAGGAGGTTAAGGTTTTTTGAGCAGGTTAAAGTTTTTGTTGCAGGTGCCCTTTGATAGCAATATCTAAGTTACTGCAGGTCCGTACTTCACCAAACTTGCATGGATGGTGTGTCTTATGATACTGATGCACCAGACAGGCTTGAGTGCTGAATCTGAGCTTTAGGTTTCGGATGCTGGAGGAGATTAAGGTTTTTGGAGCAGGTTAAAGTTTTTGTTGCAGGTGCCCTTTGATAGCAATATCTAAGTTACTGCAGGTCCGTACTTCACCAAACTTGCATTGATGGTGCGTCTTATGATACTGATGCACCAGGCAGGCTTGGGTGCTGAATCTGAGCCATAGGTTACTGATGCTGAAGGAGGTTAAGGTTTTTAGAGCTGGTTAAAGTTTTTGAAACAGGTGCCCTCTGATGATTATATCTTAGTTACTACTTGTCCTAACTTCACCAGACTTCCATGGATGGTGCGTCTTATGATACTGATGCACCAGACAGGCTTGAATGCTGAATCTGAGCCATAGGTTTCGGATGCTGGAGGAGGTTAATGTTTTCTGAGCTGGTTAAAGTTTTTGAAACAGGTGCCCTCTGATGATTATATCTTAGTTATTACTTGTCCTAATTTCACCAGACTTCCATGGATGGTGTGCCTTATGATACTGATGCACCTGACAGGCTTGAATGCTGAGTCTGAGCCATAGGTTTCAGATGCTGGATATGGTTAAGTTTTTTGGAACAGGTCACATGTTTTATAGATAATAGTACTATTTCAAACTTGCATAGTTGATTAAACTGTAATATGAATAAATCACAGAGGAAGCTTCAGATGCAGAGCCTGATCTCCATTATCAGGGATGCTAAAAAATATATCTTAGTTATTACTGGTCCTAACTTTACTAAACTTGCATGGATGGTGCGTCTTATGATACTGATGCACCTGACGGGCATGAATGCTGAATTTGACCCATAGGTTTCGGATGCTGGAGGGAGGTTAAGGTTTTAAGAGCTGGTGTTTTTGGAGCAGGTGCTCTCTTATGATTATATCTTAGTTATTACTGGTCCTAACCTCACCAAACTTGCATGGATGATGCATCTTATGATACTGATGCACCTGGCAGGCTTGAATGCTGAATCTGAGGTGTAGGTTTCGGATGCTGGATGAGATTTGGTTTTTTGGAAAAGGTCACATATTTTATAGATAATAGCTTGCTTAGTTGATTTAACTATATTATAAATGAAACACAGAGGTAGCTTCAGATGCAGATCTCCATTATCAAGGATGCTTAAAAAATTCTCCTATCTCAAACCTGCTTGATAGATGTGTTCGTTGTTAAATGATATAATATGATTTCTATGATATAGAATTGTATGATATGATACACTATTGTTTTTTATGATACAATATTATATCATATATCATTGTAAAAAGTTATATGATATGATATGATATTGTATTAAATTTTTTGTACATTATGATATGATATTGTATCATGATATTGTTATGTATAGAATTGTTTATTATGATACAATATTGTATAATATGATATTGTATAATATACTATTTTATCACATGCTATTTCATATGATATTGCAACATACAATATTGTATCATATGATATTATATAATATATATTGTATCATATGATACGATATTGTATAATATAATATTGGTTTATATAATATATATATTATTTTATCATATGAAAATGTATTATATGATATTGTATAATGTGATATTGCATCATTTAATACAATATAGTATAATATGATATTGTATGATATAATATAGTACTTTATCACATGATATTGTTTCAATTGATATATTACAATGTTGTATCTAATTTTATTGTATCATATGATACAATGTCCTATCGTGTATCAAATATACAATATCATACAATACAATATCATACTTTAATATTATACAATATAATATCATATGTTACAATATTGTGATGTATTGTGTGATATAATATTGTATCATATATTATTATATTGTATCATATAATATCAATATCATAATTTATTATGATATTGTATTATGCGATCAAATACAATAATGTATAGCAAGAAACAATGTCATATTATATGTTACAATATCATATTTCATCATTATTTATTACAGTATTTTATTGTAATATATGATATATATTGTAGGTATCATAGGATGCAATATCGTATTTTATATTATTGTATTGATAAACATTGTATCATATAATACCCTATGAAATGAACATATGATTATTATACAATTTTTTAACATATGATATTGTTATACGATATTGTGTCAAAACAGTATCCATGTATATCCAAGATCATTATTAACTATGATTTTCAAATAATATGATAAAGGTGGTCTCATAAAGGTGATTCCTCAGAAAGGTGATGCCTCGTCTCGGTGAGCTTTGTAATCTGTGATTACCTATGTTTTAATACATGGTAATACACACCAAAAGCATCAAACATGGCTATGATTTTTTTAAGCAACCAAATGTTTATATTTTCAACCACGAGTGGGTGAACACGAACGATAGCTCTGTTCTGAATACCATTGTTTAGTTTTTATAACCGCTAGATGATGAAATAAGACATATGTCCTATTGTAATATATTTTTATGTTTTTAAATAAATTAAAGGAACTGAACAAATAACGGGGAAGTCTCGTGAACTTTCATTCAAGCACCTCTGGATTTATTACATACTTAGCAACGATAAAGATTACATTCCGAACACATTCGCAGCAGTGGATAGGAAAAAACCAAAAAAACTTTGATTTTTAAAAGTGATTTTTGATGTTGTCCATGGGCCTCTTGTTATGGTCAGGAAGTGATCAAAATTCAATAGTGCCCAGAGGACATCAGTTTTCAATATGCCATCAAATTTTACCTGCACAAGATTGAATTTTACATAAATTACTGCTTGTGTTTATTTTATTTGACATCCTGTGTTTTCATGGTTGTATGGATATGCAATGAAATATCAACTGTAATATTACACAAGAGCAGGCACGTACATGTAGCATCGTTTTTGGGTGTCAGGAGAAAACGTACCCAATTTCTAAGATACGTTTTCTCCAGGTGAAAGGTACGTTTTCTCCATGAGAAAACGTACTCTATGAAAATCATAAATAGATAAATATACAGAAATGTAGGCATTTTATAGATACATGACTGCCGTCATGAGAAAAGGGCCCTTGTCTTTTGACGTCACAATGCTCAGAAAACGACGTCAAAGTAGCGGCATTGTAAACGCAGTTTTTTCTATTTTCTGTTTCTATTTTTTTCTGCGTCTGTGTTTTGTTTTTTTAATAACTAGAGCCCGGCTTTGTTATAATACCGCGATTAACATTTTTTTCATTCAAATAATACATGTTGATTTAAAAAATAAACATTTAATTAATGAAATATACACATGTAACGTCAATATCTACACATTTCGAACGCATAATATTGCACACAAGTTGATGGTGAGATATCATAAAAATGCCGCTTTTGCATCCAGTATAAAACTTAAACACTACATTTTCCATTCTAAAGTGATGAAAATATGCTCTAATTGGGAAATCACTTTTTTTTGTAAAGCATCGCTGGAAACCAAAGGCCCGTCTCGCATAAGCTTACTTATTGCGTATAACTAAATGCGAGACTGGTCGTGGATTTCCGATGATGTTTATTTTATAATACATTTTTCTGAGTAATATTGTATACAACTTTAGTTTGTATTATGTGAGTTATCAATGTAAACAAAACTACACTTCATACTCGTTGTTGATACATGTAAGAGGGGTTGAAGGCTAAAACATACCGAATCGATGCAGAGCAGTATTTTTTAAAATCTAACAGTAATCTGCGCAGTAATTACTGTGAAACAATACATTGTCAAATCAAATATTACAAAAGATCTTTTTCATATCTTAAGTTTAGAAGTTCACCTCCCAGGAGACGATTCTACACCTTTTAAATTAGTCGGAATGAACACGAGAGAAGCTGTTTTGTCTCAATTATAGTGCTACTGCCAACATACAAAATAAATTATCGCATAATTCTATTACTAAAGAATTTGCGATAAAATTTTGAAAGTATTTAACGAACGGATTCGTAAAATTTGAGAAATATCTTCACAGCGTAATAATCTACTCTGATATATCGCATTTGATTAAGGGAAAAATCTTATTCTTAGTGACATTTTCCTGTATTAAAAGTGCCTTTAATGAAACAACATAAAATTATATACCTGTACAAAATATCAACTTGTTTATTATTTAAGCGCAACCTATTTTGTTTTTCTTGTGCAATTCAACAACCCAAATTTACATGTTGTGTGTACTTTTTGAGCTATTTTACGTAAAATAAAAAAAATCAGTAATAAGATGCCTGAAAACTCACCACATTTTCATGGATTAATAGTTTTTATATGATTATATTCATCTCAAATCAGTTACGTATGGTGTTTCGATGGGACCACTTCGACCTTCGCACCTTCGCCTTTAGGTCGAGGTGCGAGTTAGCGAAGTTGCGAAGGCGAAAGTGCGAAGTTGCGAAGGCGAAGAAGCTACTATCCGATCACACCTTCGCTATCGCGTTTAAAGACAATTTTAGCTGTATAAAAGGACATCTGAGGCAGACGATGAACTTTTTAGAATTTATTTTCAACAGCCTGCGCAGATCTATAACTTTTTCTAGGGGGGGGGGGGGGGGTTGGATAGATAATTATATTTGTCGGGGGTGGAGGAGGGTTCCGAGACATATTTTGGAGATTTTATTATATATAATTAATAAAATTAAATTTTCCGGGGGGATGAGATCCGGACCCTCTCTCCCCCTTTACTGCATATGTGAAGTTATTAATATTGAATTTTCCGAGGGACGGACTCCCTCTCTCCCTCTAGATCCATACATCATCAAGGAGTGTCGCATAATGAAATTAGAATATTACTGTGTTTGATCCATGGTAAACAGACAGCTGGTAAGTGACAGGAGTCTGGAAGTTCATATGTATACATTATGGCGAACATTACATTTTATATGGAGTATATAATGATAAGACATAGTCAGCACTGGTAAACATATATGTCACATATACACATTAAAATATTTATAAACATTCATATAGTAAGCACAATGGCCTAGCGCATGTGTACCAATGATAACATGGATTAATCGGAAAACTATGGTGTTCCGATGGGGCAACTTCGACCTTCGCACTTTCGCCTTTAGGTCGAAGATGCGAGAGTGCGAAGTTGCGATGGCGAAAGTGCGAGAGTGCGACGGCGAAGGAGCGAAAGTGCGAAGATGCGACGGCGAAGCGCGAAGATGCGACGGCGAAAGTGCGAAGGTGCGAAGGCGAAGGAGCGATACTGCTATCGCTCCTTCGCCGTCGCAACTTCGCACTCTCGCCTTCGCACCTTCGCACTTTCGCCTTCGCCTTTTTTGATAGCATTCAGAAAGTCTCGGTCGATTACATAGAATTTGATGCAGGCACCGTACTCGCCAAGGTTTTCCGATTAATCCATGATATCATTGGTACGCATGCGCTAGGCCATTGTGCTTACTATGAATGTTTATAAATATTTTAATGTGTATATGTGACATACATATATATATATGTTTACCAGTGCTGGCTATGCCTAATCATTATATACTCCATATGAAATGTAATGTCCGCCATAATGCATACATATGCACTTCCAGTCTCCTGTCACTTACCAGCTGTCTGTTTACCGTGGATCAAACACAGTAACAGTCTAATTTCATTATGCGACACTGCTTGCTGATGTATGGATCTAGAGGGGGAGAGGGGGTCCGCCCCCCCCCCCCCCCCCCCGGAGAATTCAATATAAATAACTTCACACATGCAATAAAGAGGAGAGAGGGTCCGGATCTCATCCCCCCGGAAAATTTAATTTTATAAATTATATATAATAAAATCTCCAAAATATGTCTCGGAACATAATTATCCACCCCCCCCCCCCCCCTAGAGAAAGTTATGGATCTGCGCAGGCTGTTGAAAATAGATTCTAAAAAGTTCATCGTCTGCCTCAGATGTCCTTTTATACAGCTAAAATTGTCTTTAAACGATAGAGAGCTCCACAATTATAAAAAGGCGAAGGCGAAAGTGCGAAGATGCGAAGGCGAGAGTGCGAAGTTGCGATGGCGAAGGTGCGATAGTAGTATCGCTTCTTCCCCTTCGCAACTTCGCACTTTCGCCGTCGCATCTTCGCACTTTCGCTCCTTCGCCGTCGCACCTTCGCACTTTCGCCGTCGCAACTTCGCACTCTCGCACCTCGACCTAAAGGCGAAAGTGCGAAGGTCGAAGTGGCCCCATCGGAACACCATAGAAAACCTTGGCGAGTACGGTGTCTGCATCAAATTCTATGTAATCGACCGAGACTTTCTGAATGCTATCAAAAAAGGCGATGGCGAAGTTGCGAGTGCGAGGTTGCGAGGGCGAGAGTGCGAAGTTGCGAAGGCTTAGGAGCGATAATAGTATCGCTCCTTCGCCTTCGCACTTTCGCCATCGCATCTTCGCCGTCGCATCTCCGCACTTTCGCCGTCGCACTCTCGCACTTTCGCCTTCGCAACTTCGCACTCTCGCATCTTCGACCTAAAGGCGAAAGTGCGAAGGTCGAAGTGGCCCCATCGGAACACCATAGTTACGTACATGATTCAAAATTCCGCTAAACAGGTTTGTAAATGCAGTCATTATATTACTATACTTTTTGATATCAAGTCGATAAAATTGCCGTTCATTATGGTGTTCCGAGGGGTCCAAGGTCGTGCTGTGCTTATGTACATTAACAGTAATTTAGTGAATTTTACTTACTTTTTATAATCAATTTATTAATTAGTTAAAAGAAACTTAAGATGTAAATATAAACAATAAAATGCTTTCTTTGATGATTCATGCGGGTGGAGATCATTGCAGGAAAAAATTACATAAACTGCAAATGCATGCTAACGCGGGTTATGTATTTTTCCTGCAATGTCGCCACCTTCACATCCCGAATGAATCCCCAAAGAAGGCATTTCATTGTTTAAATATAAATACTACATGTGCGACATTCTCAATAAATAACATGCATGGACGTACAACTCATCTTCATAGATGACGTTTCTCATTTTTTTCTTTTTTATGCAAGAATCAAATTTCGATGATACTGAAGTCAATTTTTATGTGTGTTTGTTACAATGTACAGCAATAAAAAAAACCCGAGAATAGCGATATTTCTTAAAATTTCAGAATACCGTATTTTTATTTTATTTTATTTTTTATATAAACTGGCTTTTGATTAATTTTTAAGATATATATTTATGTGTGCGCAAAGTTTTAATTATATCCAAATTTTTACCATAGATGATTGTAATCTGTCGGCCTATACTATTTACTTCTTCTCTTGTTTTATAGCTATGTATTCTGTGTTTTGTAATGTCCATTTTATGTAAAGCGCCTTAGAGTGATAATTTAATTATATAGGGCGCTATAAAAATTATTATTATTGTTATAATTATATTATTATGCAACTGTATGCACTCTATAAACGACTATTATTTAATTTTTCCTTTTTTTTAAAAAAATTGATAATCACTTTGCCGATATTTGTATTCAATGAGAGAGAGAGGGGGAAAGAGAGAGAGAGAGAGAGAGAGAGAGAGAGAGAGAGAGATTTTCATTCATCATGTAACAACATGTAAAAATGTTACTACTCACTGAGTATAAACTACGTCCATCGGCACTGTACTATCAATTAGGGCAAAAAAAATTGACATAATTAACGCAGAAGTCTTATTGAAAATTACATGCAATCTTGCATTTTGAAAAAAAATGTGAATAAAATTGTAAAATTGTTTAGTCTTTATATTACGCGGGTTCTTAATTCCGCGATATCGCTGGTTTGTATCAAATCGCGAGAATATAAAATCGCGAACGTCGAGCTTTTATCCATATATCTTTTAGTTTTCATGTTTATTGCGTGTGGATTCATCGGAAGTGTATCTGGATTATCTGCAGAACTTTAACTGGATATTAAAAATGTTTAGTTCTCTTTTGTTCAAATTGTAAGAAATCTAAAATTGTAGAAAATTATTAGTTAATTCTACATCACACAATTTAAGACAATGAAAGGACGTATAGAAGACTCAGGGTTGTCTCTAAGACCCCCGGGGGATTCCCCCGCCTATAATGGCGTAATTACCCGGCTATTATTGCTTTTTAAAAACCTTGTAGCTATAAGCTAGACCTCCAGACCCCCTTCTACTTTTTTATTTCTTCCCTCTACTTCAATTTTTAGAGACAACCCGGAGACTGAAGAAAAAAATTAATGTCAAAATTTGACGATCGTGACGTCGTGACGTTTTCGACCAGCTACGTCAAAGTCGTGGTAACATGTCTTACTAAAATTATCATATAAAATGCTTAAAACATACAATAATTTGGATATATTTGTATATTTGTTTTTAGAAAGAGGTGACTAATCGGAATTGACAAAAAAGTGAGTTTGTGAAATTTTGACCTTAAGGACGTCGTTTACTCAGGGTTTGAGTTCTCAAATTCGGATTGTTATAAAGTTCAATGTCATGCGTAAAATTTGTTTTAAACACTAAAAGTATAAATGAAATGAATTATTATTGACAAACCATTCGATATTTTTACTATATTATGGAATTAGGCTCAAACAAAGTTGGACTTTTAGTAAAACAGAGGAAATTCGGACTAAAATTTTAAGATCTTTGTTTTTCACTGAAATATTTTTGGTAGCACTGTAATATTCAAAGATAAGATTTTATTTGATAGTGAACTTAATAAAAAAAATATTGAAAAATGCTTAAAAACGATAAAAGACACCATATCTCAAAATCTTAATCATTGACCTCATATAACTTTTATGCCAGCAGAGTAAGGTCAATATACCTAGTTTAAAGCTATAAATGTTTTAGTATTATCATCATTCAATTTTTTGTAAAATTGAATCAAAAAAGGGTAGGAATTTGAAAACTGATAGAAGAAATTCGGACTGGAATATACATAAAAATTGTGAATGAAAACTTAATGCTTTGTGTCTGTTTAGTGTCACTGCACAATTAAGAAAATTCTAATCATAGTGTAAAATATTTAGCGACTTTTCTTAAATTTTCAAAAAATATTCAGTGGCCATTATCTCAAAAAGTAGGTCATTGACCTACTTTTGTGAAAGTGAAAAAAAGTACTACCATGATAGGTCTTTAACACACAATAGATGGTTTTTCTTTATCATCAGTGGAATTTTTTTCATACTGAGTAAACGTTTACCTTAAGAGCCCTTTTTTCGTGACGGCACTCATATGGGTGTAATACTTTATATTTTTAAAAGGTTTGGACATATTAAATAACTTTCAAATGCAAAATTCAATGCATAGATATATAGAAATATATTGAAATATAATCATTTTAAGAATAATGTCTTTATAATTGTAGCAACTTCTATTTTAGTACGCATTAATGACCTAGTGTCATAAAGTGTTATCAGCTTACTTCTTCTAGGTTTTCCATTTATCTATTTGAGTATCTCTATGCGAGATCCCTTGATTGCCTTTTTATTATAATAGTGATAATCAATTTAATACCTGAGCAGTTGTGTTGCCTCCCCATGCCCCGCACAGGAGGTAGAAATATTATTATACACATGTAAATGTCATTGGCATCGGAAGCAAATGTACTGTTCAATGTGTTGTAATTCATCTCTTAATAGTTTTCATATATATGACATATCGCTATACCACGATTGCTTCAATCGGTCTATACTTTAGATTTTAACCAGGGTATGTTTATGGTGTTTTGATACCATATATATGTCAATCCATATTGATTTAAAGTTTTCTTAATGGCTTCGCACCATAGGTTATTAAAATTCTTCAATACATTAAAAAGTTTTGCTGACAATTTTGAGTTCTGGAAATTGACTAATTTACCCCAGAAGGAAATCATTCTAACTTTAACATTAATTGTTAAGGGGTATCTTCCAAGTTCCCCATATACCATAAAGTTTGGTGTTGAGGTTCTCAAGTTCAATATATGTTTACAAAATTTTTTATGTAATTTCTCAAGGAGATTAGTATTATGAAAACCCCCAGACTCATCAAAAAAATCTTGACAAGCCAAATAAAGAGTTAAGGTTACTTTCCAGAATCCTGAAAAAAACCTATTCCGGGGGGGGGGGGGGGGGGGGCGCGGGGAGGTTGGTATACTTTTTCTACTTTTCACTTCAATTTCACTATGTATGTATTTCCTTATTTTCAATTCATTTTTACATGGTTACAAAAAATCGGGGGGGGGGGGCAACTCCATGTTAATTAATTCAATTTTTTGCATGTAAATTTAAGAAAAACCTTTGCTGTGCAAAAAAGTAGGGGGGAGGGGCGCAGGCACCCCCTGGCCCTCCCTGATGCTACGTGCCTGAAGAGACATCCATCATGCATCACATATTCAATTCCAAATATTTCAGCTCTGAAATTTTTAATACATCTTTTTACAGAACTTTTCTTTTCAATGAGATTGAAATAGTATCAAAATGGCTATGACCATCCAGCCATCTTAATTAAGACATTGATATAAAACATAAGATTACACTTATAATGAGTCAAAAATAAATTGCAGGATTTTACTTTGTCTTTTAAAAACTGGGTGGCATCATGATTTTCTCCCTCATCAGTGATGTTGAGGGAGGGAGCTGTCAGTTGATTGGTTCTCCTGTCTATGTAAATAAAGTGAACCAGTCCAGGAAAGGCATCAAGGTATCTGATGCTGATAAGGATAGTACTTCCAGTATAAAATAATTTACCCAAATCAAACTTCATTAAATTAAACAAATCTTACAGTAATAAACAATGAAATTCAATGTCAATGTTCAGTTTAACATGAATTTATTAAATTTTGTGAAAAATATCATGTAAAGTTAAGTATTATATTTACATAATTTCTGTCTCTATGTTGTTATAATGGGTTTGGTTTTTTTTAAATATTTCTTGCCAATTTTACTTCACATTTCTACACTTTCTACCTCTACCATAGATAGGTACTATTAAATTACTAAATGTCATCAAACACAGCCATCATTCATAGATATTAGACAGAAAATTGATAATTATACATACAGACTTGAGCAAGCCCACTTTACTTCCTTCACCTAAGTAAATAAATATTAGCAAGTTTACAAAGTTAATGATTTATCCTGATAAAATGTGTCAATTTCAAAACTTTTGTAAGGATACGAGGTCATCACAATATTTCTTTGTGACTTCACAGACAGGTAGTCCTTGTAGTCAAACAATTTGACCTTGGCCTTTTCACATATTGAGGTCATGGCCTGACTGACAGCTGGTGGAATGTCATAAGGATAAAGGTACAGATGAAGGAATAACTCCTTCACCTTCCTATGGAGGCCAGTCAAAGATCTCTCTGCACTGAAAAATATGAAAGTATTCATAAGTCAAAGTTAAATCAAATTCTTATACAATGAAATATCTTTTTCGATGGTAGTATTGAACTTTCTAAAATTAAGGACCAATTCTAAATTATAACTCGTACACAGGAAAAAATTAACATATAACTTAAAGGGTACTAAATACCATTTTTGACACCCTAATTTGACTAATGGTCTGGAAAAAACTACAATAGAGAGATACTGACAGATATGACTATCGTACTAATTATATGAACTGTTATCTTATTTTAATAAGATAAATCTTGTATTGCATTTTGTTATATAGGTGGATGCTGCAATATAAAATACAGGGATATATTAATTTCTTACCCAGGTGGGATCTCTGTCCCTGCCCCTTGCTCTAGATAAGACAGCAGAGAAGATTTGAACTCGGCATTATCCTATCTCTTCCGTATGTCCTCTAAAATTCTCTCAATGTTGCCCTGCAAGTTAATCCAAAAAAGTTTAGGAAAGAGATAAATGTTGTTTTCCTGAGTCATTAGTAATTTAGTATCTTGATAAATCTCACATGATAGGCATGAAAAAAAATTGTATGAAATGCAAATTAAAGGTAAAGGGCATCCATAAAAGAAATCAGAGGTGAAAAAGTATAATGCAATCTACTGATCCTTTAATTCCTTTTTTTTGCATTTAAATTTTAGCAATGTCCGAACTACATGTATGTCCAAAACCTGTAGGTCTAATTCCTTCATTCTGACACATCATTGTTCCATTAATCTGAACATTTTTACCAAAAATCTTTAAATGTTCCTTTCTTTTTAAAAGATCTGAAAGTGTTGGCATGATTGTTTACATGTGAATTTGATTTCTCTCTGCTACTGTATACAGGATTATTTTCGCCCTGTGTTATTTTTGCCCCTCTACACTTGTAAACGGTTTCGCTCATCTTAAATTTGCCAAGACACAGTCACTGTCATGTTTAAAAAGATAACTCTCTCATTACAATTTACACTGGCAGTCTTAAATTTGCCCACTGGCAATAAGGGCGAAAGTTAAAAATAAAACTAGGGCGAAAATTTCCCTATATATATAGTACATATTCTATTTTTACATCAAATTACCAATACAAATCTTTTTACTGAATTTCAGTAACAAATATCCTATGTTAACAAACAGCATCACAACAATAAATTGTAATCTCTCATTGACAGAATGTTTGTTCTAAACAAAAGAGTCTTACCTTAGCTTTTTTCATGGCTGTTGCCAGTTTGATGAGAAGAGTGTTAATTAGGTCATACAGAACATGTCCTTGAACTCTCTGAACTTGAGATTTCTGTCCTGACAATAGGTCAGTCAGTAACCTTAGCAACTGACATAAATTACTAGCATGGTTGGCCCTGGGTATCTTAAAACACAAATGGTTATACATGCATGTATATTGTGTGGTTAAATTTCAAATGGTGATAACAATGATGACAAACACTGAAAAAGTTATTATTATAACAACATTATAAAAATTTTCTTTTATACCCCACACAATTCTATGAATATTCAAATCTATTTTCTTTCAAAATGATAATGTATCATTTTTTAAAAGAGAGAGAAAAGTTTATCTCAAAACTGTTCCCTTGTAAAAAATATGCTGTTCAACATGTAAAACCACTGTACCTCACTTAGCAAAACTATGACCATGCCAGGGAATATCTGGACAAAATCTAGTTGATAAGGGTAGAAGTTGCATAGTTGGGTGGACAGGAAGGCCGTCTGACGAATGTGATCAGGACTGGAGCGGATTACTGGAGACACAGGCTGGATCGGCTCCCCTTTTGGCATTGGGGAAGAACTTCGTTGAATTGATGGTATGTCTGCTGTCACATATAGATAGTATCTATCATTAATGTGGCAGTGCTATTTGTTTTAGTAAAATTGTGTTGCTTCAAACTTATTTACTTAAACCTTCATGAATAAATACATAATTATGTAATAAATTATGAAAATTTAATGTAGATCTTTAACTGTATTTCAAGGTTTTTTGTATTTTCAAGGCTATTCAATGTTTTTGTGTAGACCAATTTTCAAAATGCACGCTTGTAAGCTAACTAAAGTAATTGTGGGTTTTTTTCACTGAATGGTATCTGCTTAGAAGCATATGCAGAAATAAATTGATGCTTGTAAACATTTTGGCATGTTATGACTATACTGGGTATAAATATGTGAATTTCTATCTCCAGATTTAAGCAACTGTATACAGTAAAACTTTGTATAGCGAACACGCTTATAATAAATTGATGTTTACAGTGAAGTTATTTCCATTCAAGGTGAATTTATTACATGTTGAAAACTTGGAGGATATAACGAATCATGCTTATAACGAAGCAAAATTGTCCATCTTCGTTATAAGCGTGTTTTACTGTATATGCTAGTTAACCAAGGATTTCAATGCAAAGTTATTCATTATAAGGCAAACAAAATTAATGTTTTGTTTCTCAGGCACTGCTGCATCAGGCCAAATGCTACAACTTTGATCAATTTTGTTGATAAATAAAAATTCATTTGTTTCCCTCTGCAAATCTTGCCCACAAAAAATAATTTACTTGGAAATTTTTGGCTTGAGAAATTAAAGATAAAATTTTAATTGCTTTAAACATTTTCACCTCTTTGCCCTTGCTGGTCCACATTCAGACTCCTACTCCTGGCCCTGCCCGGCCCTGGGGTGACCCGCCCAGTTATCATCCCATCAAAAGTCCGACTAAGACTTCTACCCACAGGCGTCAGTCTCCCCGTATTGTCTTTTATCAGCTGCTTGAAAAAATAGGATCTGACTCTGATTGTATTTCATGACAAACTATATACAGTGTAAGCTGAAGCAATTTCACACACATTACATCCTGTTTCAAAGTACAATGTATTGTTCAACTTAATTCTCATAGAACATGCATCAAACAAAACTTTGTTGCCATATCATAAAAATGACAAAAAACATACCGGGGTAGTCATTTTAAAAGACAACATAATAAGCCTTATAGCAGAACTGTGATCTACTTTTAGGAAGTTGTATCTTACCTTGTGGATGTCTGTGACAGGGGAGGCAGAATCAGGGGTAGCGAATCCCTCCCCCATTAGGTCTGTCCCCTTAGACTCTGCTGTGGGTGTCTCCTTCTCAGTGACATGTTCTGAGACAGCAGGATAAGGGCTCTCTGTCAATCAGAATCAGTATCAATAAATGGAACTCCATAAATCCAAGGTTAAGGGGAATTTTTTTTATACTCCAGAAAGATTTGATGAATATATACAATCTTTAAAATTAGATTGATATCATTTAACATTTTTCATTCCTGTATCTCCCAATTTTGCCAAAAAATAAATCTTGATATGAACAGTTCAAATGAAAATTGTATATGTAAGTTTATGCTAGATATACTGGTAGAAAAAATGTAGATTTTTAAACCACTTTGATGCTTACATGCTAAAACCAAGAAACCAATGTACATGTATTACTACATGTAGTGATTTCAAAAAATACACACTATAAGTTTACCTGGCAATTTTGTTTTAGTGATAGTTTCTGTTGCACTTAGGTACTGAAAAGGAAAAAAATATTTATTTTTCTTACATATCATAAAATATAACAAGATTTCTACATCCCAGAACCTAAAGCATGCTTTGCTGATCAAAATATATTTTTAAAAAGTCAAATATTTTATTTTTTACAAACACTGGTAAACACATGTATATTGTTTTAATTTGATTGTAAATTTTTTCAAGGATAAGAATTACACCAAAGATCAGGAAGTTTTTCTCTATGAATACCTTCAGGTTTTTGTCAATTTTTTCCTCACTTTTCTAAGTAATCATTATGGGTAATTAAAGATCTTTTTATTTAAACATAAAAGGTTTAATCAATATACATTTTCTTCATCCAATGAGTCGTCTCCCTCTACAGCGCTTTCATATCTCTCAAGAGGTGGCGTTACTGTAATGGAAGCAGGCGATTTCATTTCCTCCGTAGTAGACCCACTGTCGTCTGGCTTACGATAAGAAAACAAATCCTCTAACTTCTCATTGGTGGGAAATAACAGACGTGCCAACAAGATGGTGCATAAAACATCGGACTCAGCTAAGGATGGTGCACTTCGACTGACAAAATAAATGCCGGTAATTATTTCAAAGACTTTAAAGAATTTTTTTATAGAGATAACAATTACTCCAACAACCCCTATCCCACTGAACCCCAATTGATGCTACATTATGGATTTAGTTCTGTAAGATCACGCTTAACAACTCCATACTCATTAATCGCTTTTTAAAATTACCATGGAATCATTAGACTTCATAGTGGTACAATTTTCATGATACTCACCAATGAATTTACAACCCTCAGTTGATACATGTACTTGTAAAAACTACACGTTATTATAAAGGATTTAGTTTTCCAACTGAAAACTGATGCATTCATGAAATGACATGCCCACAAATAAACAAAAACTCCACAATCCATGAAAATAGGCCCCCATGAAATTAAATTCATCTACTTTGAGTAGAGGGATAACAGTTTGCTGTTGACAACCAGCAATGCATGATGGATGTTTTTCTCTCCAGCACTCTGTAACCGACTCATGGCATACTCCAAACTTTCCAGAGTTGGGGTCAATTACTTTGAAAAGTAATTAATTACTTTCAAATACATTGACAATTTTATCAATTACTTGCAATTACAATTACATTGATTTTTTTAAATGTAATAAATACTCTCAATTACTTTGATAAATGTAATTAATTACATTTCAAATACTTTATTTTTATTTTTTTAAATCTTGAGAACATATACATATATTAACGACATTAAGATATACACGGATATATGTACGGTTATTTTTTTAAAGATTGTATAGTTCAGATCAGATTTCTTGAAAATTTTCTTTAACATTAAATTCATTATAAAGTACCATTGAGTTCATTTTTGGTTCTGAATAATATTTTCTCTATAGTGAATTAATCTTTATTCACATATTAAAACTATGTTTATTGAGAAAGTACAACTTTTGGCAGAACAGCATATCAGTATATAAATAATAATTGCTATAATTCACAAGAATGAGATATTATGATTCCCTTGAGTCTAAAATCAGTTCAGTCTAAAATCAATTGGGGTTCTTGGGTATTGGGGGAGTTCACACCTCCACAAAATTAGATCTTTACCTATTGCTCTGGGCAGTGTGTCATACTGTATAAACATATGAAACATTATGGGACATTTAATTATTGTATAAACAAAAGTCCATGCCAAACATGTATAAAATCTATTTATCATTATAAGACACCTTTATTATATCTTAAACTTGGAGAAAAGTAATTGAGATGTAATTGAAAAGTAATTGAAAATACACAATATTTTTGGAAAGTATTTAAATACATTCAATTACTTGTAATTGAAGACAGACTCAATTACCAATTACTTTCAATTACTTTGAAAAATGTAATTAATTACACTGAATTACAAATACTTTTTTCAATTACCCCATCCCTGAAACTTTCCATACATTTTTCATTTACAAGTTGATTTACATGCAGTCTCTCTATTGCCTGAAAAATTCCCAACCGTAAATTATTACATAACACCATTTAACATCATCGTTGACATTAAATAGTTGCAAAATATCTCTTAACCTTAAACTAATAGCAAGAAAACTTACCTCAACAAGAAAGGAATGTTCGTTCCCAGGTTTTCATTAGATTTTGTTAAAATGTCCACCTGTCCCTTCTTCTGCAGAAGACACTGTAGCCCATTCTAAAACACATGATTATCATTTATCAAAAATCAAAGTTATAATTGTGCTATAAATTTATAGAGTTATAGAAAAGAAGTCAGGGCCAAAACTGTCTTGTATGCTAGTATACCGAATGCACATCAATTCAAATTTGATGAAAAGATATGTCTGTGTTTGGAAAGATACAGGTACATGTATGTGACATACCATATGTTCACATTATTTACTTACATGCAATACTAACTTGTACATTTTGAGCTCTTTGGCTATCATAGGTTGCAGAATTTGGAAATGGATACAAGATTAGAATAGAACTATGCATTGCACCTAAAACAAAGATAAAGTTAAGCTGCCTGCTGCGTGTTCATATTCATGTAAATGTCAATTGTTTTTATTAAACTCCTCGTTATTGGGATTTTAATGTTGTCTCCCCAAGTCCATCTTTAAAAAAGTACTGATTTATAGCAAGAAATCTAGCTATTTAAAAAAGTTTCAGTGATGTAGTCATATAGATATTTACATGTACATGTATCATTAAAAATTATAGGGCCAATATATTTTATCAGTAGTCAAATATCTATAATGCTTAAGATTAAAATTATATACAGTGTATACACATTATAATTTCTGTTTGTGTTTCAGCATGCATCCTCAACATTTCAGTAGCCACTCCTTTACCTTGCCAAAACTAGAGAAAAAATTCCTACGGTGTTCAGCCAGAGTTTGTGTGGCAGATCTTAAACAGCATTTGTATGAACGTCTACATTTTCCATCTCACTTCAATGTAAGCAAATGTGAAGGCTAAGAAACCTAGATATATATTAATTTATCAATTGGATAAACAATGTTTACAGCATGATACACATTTAGTATTCTACTAATGACTAGGAACATCAAAACTTGACAAGGGAGATAATTCTGTCCTCGAAAGCTTTGAATTTCTCAATGCTTGGGTAGCTAACACATGTAAGTTGAATGATGTTATTTTTCTTTACTTTTTAGTTGTTATTTATGTGTGGAGCTGAGGAGCTTCAAGATGACATGTCGTTAAGTAGTAGTTACCCCATATAATATTGTTGGTTATGTGCAGATACCCGATGGGCGTGGTCATAATGACACGAGGGAACGTAGCTCCCGAATGTCGTTATGACCACGCCCATCGGGTTTCTGCACATAATCAACAATATTATATGGGGTAAGTTACTTGTACCATTGTTTACTAACATCATTATATATCGTAAAACATGTAATCAGAATGGTTCCAATTTTGGTGTCTTAACAATGCACTGTGTATTTTATGTATTACTATTGAATGACTTTCTATCCACATTAAAAGATAAACGTTATTTTTTCTTAAACAATTATTTAAAAAAATATATAAATATTTTGGCGATTCGTTGTTATATTTTTTATTTCACATTTAATCATTTTCTGACATCTAGTACCGGTATTTGCTTCAAAGAATCTACATAAATGCAATTTAATATTCAAGAACTCATACGTACGTGTATCTGTGCGATGTTTATGTTCAGAGAATTACTAGTAAATACGGTGTAAATGCAATTGATGGCGGTAGTTACTCTTTTAAAAATCCTATTTGCTACCTTGTATCTATAATACAATTTCTTCTTTTAATTTGGTTGTAAACACGTTTAATATACAATACAATAGATTTCAATATTTAAGATAATCAAGAAACATAAGCGAACAAAAATATTTCTAGAAATATGTGGCGCGAAACAATAAATGACAAACGACTTATCCGATTGGCTGGCACTATTCACCCTGTCCACAAAACAAGTTTATCATTCAAACGCGTTCTTATCACGTGATTTTTTTCATATAAAAACTTAATACACGATACCCGTTTTTCTACTTACACGTGTTTCTCAATTTATTCGGACACATGGGTGAGAATATGGAAACGGAAAGTCTTTGGGACGAAACCATTGACGACATTGCCTTGTCCCAAGCCACTAACGAGATTGAGTGTGAGTATTTATTTGGAGAACTCAGTCTTAGTCAGTTGTCTGTGTTTGATATAGGCCATTTTGATCTGGGGGAATCGCTTACAGTAGACAGCATGATGGACACGCTAGAGGACAACTTCCAATGCGAACAAGAGGAAACAACCAGGTTTGCTTTCGTGGAGGACCCTGTCGTATCAATTCTTATTACCTCTACAGAGAGCAAGAATACGAGAAAAAAAACCAAATGGGCCTTTTCCGTATTTATGGAGTGGAGAAAAGCGAGAATGGCGACTAAAGGAACAGTCATTCCTGAACTCGCTCTTTTTGATACCGAAAACATCAACTCATTACTGGGTAAATTTGTAATTGAAGCACGGAAAAGGATGGATCACCCTACCCCCCTCGTTCTTTATACATGATTACTGTTGACATACTCCGTTACATGCGTGAAAATGGAAACCATCGCAATTTTGTGGACGAAAAAAACTCTGACTTTTACAAATTTCCTAAACAATTGAGTGCACGAATGGCTCAACTGACGACAGAGGGTGTTGGATCACATGTAAAACAGGCAGAGCCAATTAGCATTGAAACTGAAAACAAGTTGTAGGAGTTGGGTCTACTAGGCATCCAGACAGCAAAGGCTATAGTTAACACCGTGTTCTTCTATAATTGTGGGGACTGACCAGGAGGGAAAGTTTATCAAATTTTCCGGGAGGGCCAACAAGACATATAAAGGTAATGGTTTTCCCTATTTTACCCTTCTCTCTCTCTCTCTCTCTCTCTCTCTCTCTCTCTCTCTCTCTCTCTCTCTCTCTCTCTCTCTGACATTTATGCAAATATGTACTTGTGGTAATAATCGAGCAAAACAGGCTTCGTTTTGTAAAATGCATTTTAACTAACATGATTGGCTATATCTTTACCCAAAATACCTTTGTTAATTTGATCTTACTTTGAAATATTAATAATACCCAGTCCAAAGAATCTAAGAAAGATACGCCCACATATGTGCGAAAAGCATGCTCTCTATTTTCTGTAGGAAGCCAGTACGTGTTCTTCATTTAGGTATTCAAGCGTGGTATAGAAGTCTTATAACAGTTATCTTGATACTATTACTTTTTATTTGCTTTCATGAAATGTATACTTCTTTTGCATATACACTACCATTAACCAATCAGTGTTATCACGTATTTAAATGTATAGCTACACATGCATGGTCAGTCAAACTTTCATTCGACCAAAAGCGTGTGATTTGCGTGACCGTGCGTGCTCAATCTTTGTACTTCGTTTACAATACTGCGCATCGATTGGCTGTTAGTTTTCAAGGCAATGAATACTATTTTGCATATCAAATACAGATCCAATGATAGCACTGACCAATGACAATGAATGATGGTCTGCGACTTTTTGTAGTAAATATTAACACGTGGTCAGTCAGAACTTGTTTTACATTGAATTTATTGATAATACTATAAGGAAATAAATGGACATTTTTTTTCTGATTTGGATACATAGTTTGTTAACAATATGGCAATTATAGTAATAAGATAACAGGAAGCAAACCAGGCTTTATTTGACCATGTGTTGATATTTTTACAGAGTATCTTACAGTCAGAAATCATATATTATTTAGTCAACTGATCTGCAGCAGGTAAATAATAATTTTTTTTTGTCAGGAGGCTTAAATCAGCGACATATTACAGCCAAGGAATTGAAACACCACTTTGCAAAAGAATCTCTTTATGAGATCTATAAAGTTTACATCCAGTGCGTCAAAGAAAAAGGTTCAGAACGTTTTATTTACGACCACTAGAAAACGGAGAGAATGGAAATGTACGATTCAGTTCCCAACCAATCGGAGTTAACAAACTGTCTAGCCTTTTAAAAAGCATGTGCACAGAAGCTAACATTCCAGGTTTCTTCACAAACCATTCAGGTAAGCTACATCCCTGTACCAAGCGGGAATTCCGGAGCAAGAAATAATGAGAAGGACTGGACATAGATCAGTAGAGAGTATACGAAAGTACAAAAGACCCTCCTCGGAAATGCTACACGAAGTGTCAGGTACTTTAGAAGCTGCATTCCCATCGGCGTCGGGGGATGAGCTTGAGGAAACGCCTAACAAAAAAATTAAAAGTGAGGCAAAGGAGCATGAGCAGAACTTGGAGTTGAATTTTTCCTGCACTATTAATTTGCAATAAAAACTGCGTTCAGATATCAATGTCCATTTATTAATAATGTAATTTTGTTTTTATTCATTTCAGTACAGCTAGTACGGATGGACGATTGATTAAAAATATTTAGTTTGGTAGTTGTTGTTTTTTCCTAACATTGTGGGCGGAGTTTGAAAAAGTGTGGGGTATGTACAGATAACCCACACTTTTAACAAAAGAAAACACGCCAAGCTTTGGTACAAAACAAATTTATCTTATGAACTGGAGTCCAAGAGTGAGTAAAAAAAAGGGGGGATATCATTAAAACAGCACTTTAATAAGTGGACAAGGAGCAGCTAGAGTGTTGCTAAATGAATATACTCTGTGCTAAATTATATTAGTGTACACAGAAAGCAAGTACTAGTCCAATGCTTTTTTGGTACATGTATTCATTATCCACAAATGAGATATGCATTTAGATTTTCTGACATACTTTGAAATTCTTTCCTTACATTAATGATTTTAAGTATTTTTCACAGAGGAAAAACTTTTTTCATTGATCTGATTAGCCAACATCATGAATAAGGTGAACCAACATTATACTGACTGATTAGACGGGGTCACGTGACCCCGTCTATTGGTTTACTGTCAGCCGAAGTCTCAAACCGGAAGGCACGCGTAGAACACATGAATTGAGTCTACGCGTAAGAAAATAGTGCAGAAAGTTTTCATGCATTTCAGTAAATTTGTATTATAAAAACACGCATTAAATCTTTTTAAGTCCTCTGTGTATAAACAAAATTCTATTTAGAAAAAAAAAGTTTTATTGATCAAAATATTCTTGCTCTGGGTTCAATGTGGAATGAGTTACGTAACTGAATGCACAGCGCCGTTGACGATTCAGTTGGTGTACGAGCTCATTAATCAATAGAAGAGGTTGATGGTGGAATCGAAATTACAGTTCCCAAACTCAATGTGCCATTTTTGAAAAGTTGTGAATTTTGATTTGACAATCTTTCACCTTAATACTACAAAACTTCATGCGCAAGCTGAAGTTAAAATCGGGACGGGTTACACACAGATGTTTTACAAATTAAATAGGTGTTTCATTGGCTTCCAGTCTACTTGCGGTATAACTGCTGTTCGTCTCTAAAGGAATTTTGTACAAAGAAAATAAAAACAAGTCTGAATTTGCCTTCTCGTTCGTTGGCTCTTTAGTTGATTTAACTGAATTTAAAATTTAAACAATGCATTGTGAGCAAAATCTATAATAGATTATACATTTTGGAAGACTTATACATCATATAATATATACATTCGATTGAAGAACCAAGTTAAATGCTCATGTTTTCCGGCTTAGTTGGAATCAGGCTTGGGGTGAATTACATTGTAAAGTAATGCATTACATTACCATTACTTCATGAATCAGGGCATTAAATCACCATTACTTAATTTTCTTGAAGTAATGCATTACATTACCATTACATGAGTAAAGTAATGCATTACCATTACTTTGTGAAAAATCAATAAGTTTTTAAAAAGTAATTTAAAAACTAAATGAAGAGTTTTTGTAAATATTTCATAAATAAAACATGCTTAAAATATTTACAGGTTCATGTTTACTATCAGGTTCAAATTTAATTACTTATACAAGATTGCTGTTGCCCTTGTAGTTCTCAAAGTAAGGTCGGTCCCGTAACATTTACACGCTAATGGCGGAGTTGACAATCTCTGTTATTTACGTCTCTGATTTTCGGAGGATGATTTTTAATGAAAGGAGTAATTCGTGTAGGCGATGCACGAGTTACACAAAAAAGTAGTAAGTGGCGAACGGATTTATTTTTACCTATTAATTTTGCATGAATCGCAAATGAAGAAAATCGTGTCAGATAAGTCGGTCTTAAAAATCAAAATGGCGACCGTGACAAATCTTTTTATTGTCAAAGTTCTTGGAATCTTATTGTAAAAAAAATATTTCTAACGTCAGGTGCCTGTGTTTGTTATCAGTACACAAATGTTCACTTTGTTTGTTAATTCAGCAGTTTTAGAGTTTTCGGGGTTTTCATAAAACTTTTATTACGGATACCGTCCGACTTGTGGATTTTCCCTTGGATCACAAAATTGAATAAATCTAATGATTAAGATTATCTACTTTGATATAGTTGTTTGATTTTCCCGGTTAGTAGTAATTTTTTTAATTTTTCCTTGGGGTCTTATTTTACATAATATACCGTTGTGTCAATTTTCTACAATTATGAAGGCCGGGATAGAGTAAAATTAGACAAAGTATCAGACAATTGCAAAAAATCCGAATTAACATAGATTGTAACAGACAATTCAAACTCATATATTTTGGAAGCATATTCGAGGAAATCCAGGACAATTACAAATTCAAACTTTCAAGACCCCGTCTTTCAGTACTCTCAGTACTTTGATTTTTCTTTTGTTTTCCAGGGAACTCCAATGTTTATCTTTTACACTGTTAGCAGTGCCGAGAGTTAGTCAATAGTGGAAAAATGAACTTGACACTGTTAGAAAATGGATTGTGTAAATGTTATGTGTTCAATTATTGAATGTTGAATGAAGTTATTTTGCTGTTTGTTTGTACTTATGTAAAACATCATGTGAATTCCACAAATCTATTTTATTTCTCTAATGCAAATGTGTAACACATAACATTCATTTAAATTTAAGAAGGATGGATGGTTGAGTCCATGTTTACACTATATCAATCTCTTTAAGATGAAGAGCTCTTTATAACTATGTAGCCAAACTTAAAAGCTAAGATACACATGATAAAGGGAATTTTTCCTACTTGAATGGTTGTTTATAGTGAAAACATTTATAATTTATATATAAAAATTAAGAAAGATCTCATGGTTAATTTGTTGACCTTCCAGCCTCCTTAATCACATATTAAAGTCTGCTGAAATATATTCATGAATTTGATATGAAAAAAGAGATTTAGATAAGGGGTGGGAGTGAGGGGTCCAGACCCCCTCCCCCCCCCCCCCCCCCCAATGAAAATTCATTTATATCAATAGTTAAATTTCCAAAAATTACTCCTTGGACCCCAATGCTCTTACAGACATGTAAACGCTCTAACCCATTGCGCTTCAATGTTAGGTAACATTATTTGGGGGGTAAATATTTAGAATAGGTCATAAAAATACATGCATGTTACAAATAACTGATCTTTGTCTGCAGTTACGTACACAACACAGGTCTACAGGCCTCATTGGCGGGTATTAGTTTTACCCAGCTCTTCGATTAAATGGGTTTACGTGTATACATACATGTACATGTATGTGTTTTCCATATGCAGAAAAGGATTAGTTAAGATCAGCTTAAGGAATTCATTTTTGTGTTTTAATTGGATTATCATTGTGATGTTGACCAATATAGGTAAGCAATAATACATGTAGTAGCAGTAGCACAATAAAATGAAATGCCAGCATACATAAGTTTTACTTTCACTTTCTAAATGTGATCTCCGTTTGACAGCATACTGTATCATCATCTTTTAATATTTGAATAAGCTTATCATCGTTACCTATCCTATCATATTTGTAAAGTTTCTGTCATTTTAATTGCAAAAGTTATTTTTTCATTTGTCAGAGTACTTGCACTATTGAGTTGACCCCATATTGACCCTGTATAAACAGTTTCCTATTAAATTCGTGTATTACATGTAAATAAGTGTAGAGACTTATCATTTTTATATGAGTTATAATAGGAAGGAAGGAAGGAGTCTTTCTTTCTTAATGTATTATAATGCATCAAATACAATGTAGGCCATGACCTTCTGGGACTGTTCTGACCCAATGAAACAGGAAAATACAAAATATCTTTTAATGTCATTATGATGCATCAAATGGTGTAATTGTACATGACCCCCAGGTGTTGTCTTTACCCCCCCCCCCCCTTTATGAAATAGAAAATGATGATACACTGTATATTTTGTTAACTTCTGAGATCCTCATCCCTAAACCATTTAATTTATTCTTGCTCTTTGTGTCATTGCGCATCCAGATGTTTATAAGTTATGCCCCCTTGGAGACACCCTGACATTCTAGAAGTAGAAATGATAAAGTATAATTTTATCTTATTCATATGTAGTGTTTGATCCATGTGGGTAATTCCTACCCTAATAATGACACTGCTTTGTTAAGGAGACTTTACAATTGCCCCAAATAGGCTAATACACATGCATATACAATGTAACTTATATTATGCATATCGCCTATGAAAATGTTGATGACTTTCTTAACTGTGAAATAGATGACGGTGAAATATTGGCTGCGGTTAAAAAATTTAAAAAACAACAAAGCAGCAGGTTTTGACAGAGTGTTGAACGAATATATTTGTTCTACTATTACTGTTTTTTACCAGTGTACAAAAAATTATTTAATGTTATTTTTGATAGTGGTATTGTTCCAGACGAGTGGTTAATTGGAATTGTAAAGCCTATTTATAAAAACAAAGGGGATCCTACGAAACCTGAAAATTATCGTCCTATAACTTTATTAAGTTGTCTTGGTAAACTTTTTACATCTATTTTAAGCACACGGCTGGAAGCATATGCAAATGAGATTAATATAATAAGTGAAAGCCAAACTGGTTTCCGAAAAGGCTATTCTACCCTAGATCATGCGTTAACTTTGCAGTTTTTATCAGAAACTCTTATGAAACAGAAAAAGAAATTATTTTGTGCCTTCATCGATTTTAAGCAAGCATTTGACACTATTTGGAGAAGTGGGTTATGGTACAAAATGTCAAAAAATGGTATTTGTGGAAAATGTTATGTTTATATTAAAAATATGTACCAGGGTATTAAATCTCTTATTAGTATGGATGGTACCACATCTGATTTTATTAACTGTAATGTTGGAGTTCGCCAAGGCGAAAACCTATCACCATTTTTGTTTTCATTGTATATCAGTGATTTGGAGAATTTCTTATTAGACAAAAACATTGAAGGTCTCAAGAGTATTTCTGATGCTATAGAAAATGAATTATTTATGTATATGATAATATTAGAATGTAACACACTGTAAGTCTATCAGATTATCACACACTGTAAGTCTATCAAAATGTCATACACTGTAAGGTCCTCTACCGAAAAATGTGTTTTATTACAATAAGGTTGCTATAGAAAATGTCAAAGATTTTAAATACCTGGGTATAATCTTTTCCAGAACAGGATCATTTGCTAAAGCTAAAAAACATTTGTGTGAACAGGCACAGAAAGCAATGTACAGTGTTATTAGAAAAATAAGACAATTTAACTTACCTGTCGATTGTCAGTTTGACTTATTTGATAAAATTGTAGTCCCAGTGTTATTGTATGGGTGCGAAATTTGGGGTTACGAAAATATAGAAGTTATTGAACGTGTACATTTAAAATTTTTAAAATATGTTTTTAACTTAAAAAGTAGTACACCATCATATATGGTTTACGGGGAAACAGGTCGTTTCCCTTTATGTATCAATGTATATACCAGAATGATTTCCTACTGGTCAAAGTTATTTACAAACTCTGAAAGCAAAATTGTATCTGTTTTATATAAGTTTTTGGTCTTGCAATATCAAAGGGGAAATATGTCAAACTCTTGGATTGTAGGTGTTAAAAATATTTTAGATATGTGTGGTTTTTCAAATATTAGGTATGAACAAAATATTGTAAATGTAAAGTGGATTTCTACAATTGTAAAACAAAGGTTACAAGACCAATATATCCAAAAATGGTCTAGTGACATTAATGACTCGTCAAAAGGGCAAATTTACAAGATTTTTAAGAAAAATTTTAATTATGACAATTACATAACTATATTGCCACTTAGGCTCAGAAAGGTTTTTATGAAATTTAGAACCTCAAATCACCATCTCCCAGTGGAGACTGGGAGATGGTACAATACACCTTTAAACCAAAGAGTGTGTAAACTGTGTAATTCAGGTCAAATTGCTGACGAATTTCATTATATTCTTGAATGTAAAGAACTATTGACATTTAGACGTAAATATCTTGATGATAAATACTTGTCAGCGCCAAATACTATTAAGTTTTGTGAACTTATGTCTTGTTGAAATGCTACAAACCTGAAAAAATTATGTTATTTTATTATCAAAATATACAGTTTGATATAATAGTCTGTCCTTCATTATTATACTTTTTCCTATATTCATTGTATATATTGTATATTTATGCTTATTTACTATTTATATACTACTTATCTATTCATTTATACAATGTACCTCTGACTTTTGAACTGTATATAATGATTGACCTCATGTACCATTCCATGGTGTGAGCGAAATAAATTGAATTGAATTGAATTGAATTGAATAACATTTTGTTTCTAAATCTTAAAAATTGAATTAAGCAATTTCCAAAATGTTACTGTGCATAAGGAGAGAAAAAGCAATCAAGAAATGATTTAAAATTTGCTACTGTACACATGTAAGAATGTAAGAAGACTGAATCTTTTGAACCAGGTTTGATTGGTTGGGGGGAGGGTGGATGTGGAGTATAAACTTTTATAATTTGAATCATTTATTGTTATTAATTTTAACTTGTCAATGAATATTAGTTATTGATCCCAAGGTAGAAATATGACTTCTGATCATATCTCAATAGATCATTTGTCAATTATGAAAGGTGTAATGTAATTTGTTTTAAGAATAAAATTTTTTACCAGTTTATAAAAAATTGTATACCCCAAATTATATTTTTATTTTAATAGATCATTCGACAATGAAGGGGGGGGGGCAACAGTTTATGTTTGAGTTTGTTCAGCGTCTTTGGCGGAAAGTGGCTTCTATTTAATCAAATACAACGTTAAATGGCATACATGCATGTAAATAGTAAAGTAGTAAATAGTCACATTAGAAATGCTAATAGAATTTAACAGTTTTCGCCAAATATCATTCTCGCTTTGAGAAGACAACTTTTAATTGCCCAACCTATTTTTGCTAATATCTTGTTATCTCCCCTTAGACGATGGTACTTCATTTAAACAAAATTAACAGCCTCGAACCCAAGGATGCTTTGTGTCCAGTTTGGTTAAATTGCCCCGGTAGTTCTAGATCTGGAAAAGATAAAAATGTGAAATATTATGACAACGACGACAAACAATTGCCTTTGTTAACACTTTTTGCAGTGTTCAGTTTTGACCAGTAACAAATGTGAACATAATTAAAGCAATGCGAAATTTACAGTTAAAAGTTAACGCTTTCATTATCATCTTCAGACGTTTTACATCCAGTTCAAAATAATGACTTTGTTGTATACATATTAGCTATTGTATTTAATAGATAAATATATTATTGTTTATGCTTGTTTATTTACAGAAAAAGATCAATGTGACGTAATCAGCGTAAACAAATGGTTTCAAAGAAGTTTATCAGATGCCGGGTCAGATCAAGACTTTAAACCTACTAATGTAAAGGGTCACATTTCCCATTTGCAATGGAGTAAGACGGGTGATATCTGGGCGAGCAATGACCGTGGTAATGTTGGACTCATTGATCATAGTGGTAACGGTAAAAGGTTGATAAAAACTTGTCCCATATATTCCGGACATTTTGCTCTAGCTACTATCGACAATGAGGAACATATTTATTGGGTTCATAATGAAGAAAAAAATATTAGAACAGCCAGTAAAGATGAACCTGTAGCACAAACTCGTGATTGGGAACCAATAAGTATATTTTACTCAACTAACGAACAAATGTTTTATGTAGGGAAAGTAATGCAAAATGATGCAAAAATAACAAGGTATAATAACTATATGGTGAAGGAAAATGATATTCATGATATTCGTAAACACGGAAAAAGTGGAGAAAAAATAAATTTTCGATATCCTGCCTACCTTGTAACGAATATCAATGGCGACTTATGTGTTTCAGACTACCACGAATGCGTTATTGTTGTAGGCAATGATAAGAAAATCCGATTTACGTACACGGGATCTGGCCAAAGGGGATTCAGTCCTTATGGAATATGCACGGATAGTCGGGGACACATTCTTATTGTTGATTCTAGTTCAAAGTGTATTCATATTTTAACTGAAGAAGGAACGTGTAACCAAACAATAAACATATCTGATAATTTCAGATTCCCAAGAGGTCTTTGCATAGACAACAGTGGACATTGCTTTGTAGGGACCTATGGATCAATAGTGGTGTACAACTATTTATCTAACGACCGGTCAGTAACGTTAGGAACAGCAGAATCAGATAAATGACATATAGATCAATGAAACCTTAATTAGCATGTTTAATAGTTGACCATTCTGGCAATAACTGTTTGTCAATACTATTACAAACTTGCTCCACACAATATGGACATTTTACCATAGCGACTGTTAGTGAGAACAAACATATTATATTTTCGGTTGATATAAATGAAAAAAAGATTGTAAAGAAAGTTGCTCCAGGTGAGACGCATTTTAAAGTAAATAAGGGTACTGGTCTATGGAAACCAATCAGTATTTATTTTTCAGACAAAACCAAAAAAATCTATGTTGGCAAGCTTATGCACAGTGGAGCAAAAATAACAAGGTACAAATATGTCGAGGAAAATTTTGAAAAAATCGATGATATTCTTGATTATTATCTGTACCCGGCGTACTTGGCCGAAAATACCAATGGCGACATCTGTGTTTCTGACAACAACCGGTGTGTTATTGTTGTTGATCAAGACAGGAAACTCCGATTCAAGTATACAGGACCTGAACAAAGTGGATTCACCCCCTATGGAATATGTACGGACAAATCAGGACAAATTCTTATTCTTGATTCATGTTCAGTATGTATCCGTGTATTGGATCAAAATGGTATGTTTCAGCATACAATTATGTTGTCCAAAGACTTGAGACAGCCGAGAGGACTCTGCATAGACGATGATGGCCACTTTTATGTAGGAACCTACAGTTTGATATCAAAGTATAAGTGTTTGACAGCATCACAAACCACAGAAGAATCAGAAAAGTAAACTCAGATGGAAAACATTTTCTAATGGAGAAAAATATTCTTTAATCTTAATAAGTGAAAACCCCTTTACGCATTATTTATATAGTAATATAAGACCTTTAATATGCCATTATTAATTTATGTTCCATTTATGCGTCCTTTCTATAATTTACAATATTTTTCTATATACATCATACAATAAAAATATAAATCTATACCGCTCTCGTTGACCCTCCAACATACCGGTATATTGTTTATACCAAGCAAGGACTGTTTTACAAACAAGCAGATTTACAAATTAAATCTGCCTTCCATTAACAGGTTTTACACACACACACAAACACACACACAAACAAAAAACCCAGAAATGTTACAGGTTATCAGATTTGTATTTTTATCCTATTTCTGCGTTATTCTCTTGATCATGAAATGTTACCCCTAAAAAATAAACATATTATATGTACCTGTTAACCGTCATACCCTAATTTATGCTAATATTGTATTTTTACTTTTGTTGTATTTTGCATAATGCTGTTATTTAAATATTATTCCATTTTGTGCGTGTTTTTGAAAGGTTGATCGTAATTGTGCTAATACATGTAATAAAATGTGCTTTATATTGTACTACGTGTTTAAGGTATTCCACTCCTTAATGTTCTTGTATCAAGAATTTCTTGTGAAGTATATCATTGAAACACCCTTAAAAATACAAAGATAATGGAAGGTCAGTGTTCATCCCTCTGAGTTATGGCCAATTTGATTTAACCTTTTTGCACTTAAAAGGCGATTTCAGCCTGATTTGGATTTGTTGTCAATATGTTTGATTAAGCAAACTTTTTTTCTTGAAATATTGTTTTTCATTATGCACAATGGTCACACTGAATAGGGGGATTACGAAAAAAGTTGTATAATTCTGAGTTATTACGAAAATGATAATAAAGGGAAGGCGTGTTTCAATCAGTTTATAGCTTCGAGTTCGGTATTCGATACGAGTCTTAGTAAAATGGTTAGGCAAACCCGGGCCAGGGCAAAATAAAAGCCCGGTGTCGTATAATTTAAGGTCCGCCTTGTAAAATGGTCCGGGGCGGACCATAAATGTTAACATTTAAGGTCCGCCTAATATAAAAGGTCCGGGTATATTTTTAATTTGTATTTTTTTTTTCTCAATTTCGAGTATTTTGTTATAAAATAAGTGGCATCATTTTGTAACTCTTAAAAAGGGGCACTTACCCGAGGTGAGTTGGTAAACATTCATCACACAGTGTAAATGAAAATACATTATTTTACATGTACATGTAGTTAGGACACACATAAACAGTTTAAAACTGGTGGGGTTTTTTTTTTTTATTTCAACATTAATTTTGCCAGTCGATCTTATAAAAACAGGAAATGAAACTGATTAGTCTCATTAATAAAACAATGCCTTCAGTTAGGTGTTATATACACACACACACCACCCTGCAGGTGTGAAGGGTTCACACCTTCGAATTCAGGTGTTTGACTTTTTGAAATGATCATGTATTTTAACAATGGATATTTTATACGTCCTCTTTTTGCACATCTTTCCAATACGATATACGCTTAAAAACGTGACCCATTACAAAATTATAAGAAATTAAACACAGTCCTGTGAGATTAGTAAAGAGCCACATTCCTTCGGATGTCTTAGCAGTTTGTATCTTAAAAGAATTTAAGGGGATTCTGTTCCTTAAAAAGAAAATAGTTGTGTGTAAAGGGCAAATGTTGACACTCCGTCCGGTAAAATTTTATTTTAAATTCCTGCCTGCTACACGCACATATAGTATTAGGGTTTTTTTCTCATAAGTATCATATAAACATTATGAAGTGCATTTCTTGGCCCCTCGCCCAAAAAAGAATAAGAAGGCCATTAGATGAAAATCAATACTGTCAGACAAATAGGACAAACCGACCGTAATATTTTAAGGTTATTTCAACGAGACACATTGGATTTCAGGCCTTTGTCACATTTTTAAAAAGTCGTCGAAGAAACTCAATTATAAATTTGTTTTACTACAGCAACTTCTCTTTCTTAACATTACATTAAGTTTCCGGTCTTTTTAGTGACACAATACATGTATATATATTTATGTACCGGGTCTCATTCCTTTAATTGGAATATCTTACGATGAAAATCAATTATTTAAATAATATTATAAATAATGTGTAACTTTAATCTGAATAAATAAAAAAAAAAACCTATGCTAAAGTCACTTTTATGTCCACTCCAACAGTAAGAAGATAAAGTGAAAAATATCACTACAAGAATCAATATTAAAAAGTAGGGAGTGGGGGGATGGCCTTTCCCTGATGCTATGTGCCTAATGGTTAGGTCTAACTTTGCAAAAAATGTGGAGCCCCCCCCCCCCCCCCACCGGTTCCGATGTCTATGACATGTATGACTATGCAGTTCTTTTAACGAGGCGGACCTATTCTTGAACTATAATATTGGGTCCTACCTCTGAAATAAAAGATCATCGGGTCAACATACTGTGAATTTTTTCGCATATAGCATTTCAATGGGGCGGACTTTTTCTTGTACTATGATATTGTGTCCTACCCTCTGAATAAAAAATAGTTATCGATAAACATCCATACATTATTAATATGTATTTACCTACTAGTACTTAATTCCTTGTTTAACTACATGTACTGACATGTTGATTTTTTTTTCAACGAGCGGACCTTTTCTTTAGCGATATTTTATAAGATCATCGGGGTATATCAAACCAAGTATTAATATTAGTATCAATTATCTGCATCCAGCATTTCAACAGGCAGACCTTTTCTTGAGGTATAATATTGGGTCCTACCCATATATTGAAAGAACATCGGGGCCATTCAAAGCAAGTATCAAATTGAATAAGAATTTTAATTTTCTGCATTCGGTATTTCAACAGGCGGGCCTTTTCTTGAACCACAGTATAAGGCCCTATCCCTAATATAAAAGATCATCAGGATAAATCAATACAAGCATCAATATGAATATTAATTATCTGCATTCAGTATTTCAACGGGGCGGACCTTTTCTCGAACTATACTATTGGGTTCAACCCACTGAAAAAAGATCATCATTAAATGAAAGTTAATGCAAGGGTCAACTTGATTAACTACATGCATTTCCTATTTAACAATGATACATGTACCATTGCTGCATCGAGACTGATCTTATCTTGGGATATGAAATTAGGCACTTTTCAAACATGGAAGTCAGAGAGAGAGAGAGAGAGAGAGAGAGAGAGAGAGAGAGAGAGAGAGAGAGAGAGAGAGAGAGAGAGAGAGAGAGAGATATTAATCTATACCAATGAAAGACTGCTTCTCTTAGACACTATCCCTTTTGATAAGGACATCAATATTTTACTCCACGGAGATACATATTTTTCTTTAAACCGCAAGGATATTGTTTTTTTAAGGCAGTTTCAAATATATTTCTGCATTGAAGCGCTTTGTAACATAGCAATTTTATCACAAATTATACACTTTGCACCTACATGTTGTTATTTTCTTCCTCAACGCAATTTTTGAAAGTATCAGTTCTGTCTTTAATTTTTAATAGATGTGCTTTCAGAGAAATCATAACTTGGACATATCAACAATTTGAATTTTGTAAACTTTATTGATGGAAACGGATTTACTTATTAAGTGTTTACTTGTAACCAAATCCTTGCTTAATTACATGTATATTATATACTATATATTATATACATATAAAAGTATTGCACGTTTGATTAAAGGAAGTGGGAATAAGTCTTTGAGAATAATGAGGTGATCAAATACTGTGGGGAATAAACACTTATACTTTTTTTAGCAATATTGCATGCACATTATGAAGAGAGTCAGAGAGAGAGAGAGAGAGAGAGAGAGAGAGAGAGAGAGAGAGAGAGAGAGAGAGAGAGAATATTATTACAACATTATCACTTTCATTACTTTTTTAAACACTCTACCGGTAGTCAGTTAAAACATGCTTTTTAATTGTAGGTACAAGTATTATCTAATAAATTTCATTTGTCTTTTCACGTCCTTACAGCTACCACAGCTACGTATGTACGCTATATTGTCAACGTATACCCTCTGTTACGGTAATCCACGTATGCGACCTTTTATTAATCTTGAACTAGTGATAAATTTACCTAGATACTTATAAATTATTAATATAGTATGATAACTTTCTGGTCTACTAAAAATTAAACAAAGCAAAAGCTAAAAAGACAATCTTAGTTGCGAAGAACACTATACAGCGGAGACATTTTTTTTTCTTTCTCAGCTCAGTGGTGTATTCTGATTAGCTCATGGCTTCTTTTACCCGTGCTCACCTGTTGTGAAACCCTCTGCTAATACATTATACACACCGGAAGAGATTTAAAAACAAAGGGACTACATGGTGTGTGCAAATTATCGACAAAATACTCCTGGTTTTCTTTTTTCAGATTCTTAAACAATTGGTCAAAATCTAACCCGCTATCAATATTTGATATTCCACAAAGTAATTTATTAAAATAATACGGTCATACATAAACCATACGCAAATGGCCGACTGGATTATGTAAACAAAGACATCTTTAAGACACAAGTACATTAGCAAAAGAGAATAATTAATTCATTTAACTTTAATAAATGACTACGGGTAGGACCTTTTCATATAGGGGAAAGCCGGACCTTAAATGTTAACATTAAGGGTCCGGCCGGTGTTGTATAGCAGTTTTTCTCCCATAGTAGCTTTCCCCCCCGGAAAACCTACTATATAGTAGCCTTTCCCCCCCGGGGGGAAAAGCTACTATATAGTAGCTTTTCCCCCATAGTAGGGTTTCTCTCTCACTTTTTTGGTTCAGATTTTATAAAAAATATTTATGGAAATTCAGTAAGGATTAAAATCAATGTTTCTACACTCCCAGGTTGCATACATGTATATCTGCATTCATCTGTACAGGTTAAGTTTCGTGTTGCCGATTTATTATTTTTATAGACAATGGTGAAAGTTGAACATGTGTGTAATGAAATTACACATAGAACTTAATTTAGGTAATTTAATGAAAATTTTTTTACAAGTTATACACTTATATGCATAATTCTGTGTTCTGAAATTGTATTAAACGAGAATGTTTTAAGAATTTCTTGATAAATTTATCAGACTGTTTGTCTGTTTGTGAAAATTCATCCAGGCTAAACCTCTGTTTTAGAGAAATTTTATTTTCGATGTTCCAGAGCCCGATTTTTAAAATCCTATTATAATAATTATAGTGCATATTCTTTAGGGTCCAATGTCTCATAAACTAGAGATGACTATATCACCATATTTTTATAGTGGCAGTGGTTTACCACTTGAAGATGACTCTGAAAATTTCAGCTCTCAGGGTAGGGGCCCTTGATGTTTCAAGTCCCGATGATTAAAACCCAATTATAATAATTGAATAGTGTTCTATAAGTGGGGACCCAAATCTCAAATTCTAGAGATGACCAATTAACCATATTGTCACAGTGATAGTGGTATACCACTAGTAGATGACACCGAAAATTTAAGCCCCCATGCAGGGTAGGAACCTTTGTTGTTTTCGAGCCCGATGTTTGAAATCCAATTACATGTATAAAGAATATGTATTTTTTAGGGCCCCATATCTCAAAAACTATAGATGACCACATGAACCTATTGTTACAGTCATTTAAAAGTAAAAACATCATTTAAAAATACACAATCACTCATATATTTCTTTATCAAAATCTTATTTTTTTAATTTACGAACAATTTTTTTAAAAAGGTACGCGGGTAAAATTCATTATTCTTCAAAACATTTAATCAATTCATAAGATGACTAATGATATAATAAATAATTAGATAAATAAATCAATGAACTTTTATTCATAAAAGGAGAAACCGAAAATCATTAATAAATAACCAACCTAAGCGCATATACGACTTTTTTACTTGTTAGTTGATTAGAAGAACAAGCTTATATTTAAAAAAGTCATCTCATCACAATATATGTGTTGGTTGTTTTTTTGTTTTGTTTTTTTAATTACCCTTGTTTAATTGTTCGAAGAAATAATATGGTACACAAGTAAATCTTTATTGCAAAAATATGAAACAAATAGTATAATTTTTTTTAGGTAATTGAATCGTATATCTTGATTTATATAGCATCGTTTTCGAAATTGTATATTTATAAATCACTTTGCAAACTTAAAAGTGAAAAAAATTAGCAAATAGTGAGTGACAATATAAACATAAAGTTAGTTCATGCTCCATTTCACATTTTCCAAAGTAACCAGCAAAGATACCGACATTGTTCTGGTTGTGAAGACATTTCATTGTTTTTTGAAATGTTTACATCATAATATCTCGTGTTTCGTACATGTAGAAATGTGCTTAAAATATGAATATGCGTAACTTTAAAACGAAATGGTAAACACTAACTTTACACATGCTTTTAATACATAATTAAAATACCCCTTAAGCATGATTTAGAACCCCATCAATCAAAGTAAAACTAAAACATTTCAGTTTCTCATCATATCATTACATCCTGTCTCCCGTTTGATATTTAGAAGAAGAAATATATAATTGTTTTTAAGATCGTCAATTCTAACGGTATTAATTTAAAATTGATAGCCTTTTGGACGAAGGGAGTAATACATTTCCACTTTTTATTCCATTCCTCTACAAAATTAAGTTAAGATTGGGAGTTAGTTCCCTGGGAGAAGCTTATACATTGATGGTAATACATTGGAAAATTAAATTTCCAAACCGGCGTATTTTCACTCAAATGTGTTCTCACGTGTTCATAACTGTAGATAAGCATCGATTAGATGAACAAAGATTCGAGGTATTATGAAATCCGTGTAAAAGGTGTTCCGAAAAGGGGTGAGAACAGGTAAAATAAACGATGCCTTAGTTCATATTTGGGGTTGAAAAACCATGTATTTTATTCTATGTATTAATAAATGCCATAATTATCCTTTTTTTATGAGAAATCAATATCATATCAATTATTGCAAATTATTGCCACGAATGATCCGCCATATACATGGCCGGAATGTAAAAAAGGGGGAAAATCCACTATATAGTAGGTTTTCCGTGGGGGTAATCTGGCTATAAAAAGGGGGAAAGCCCACTATATAGTCAGCTTTCCCTGGGGGAAAAACTGCTATATAGCCATTTTTCCGGGGGGAAGAACTGCTATATAGCCATTTTTCCGGGGGGAAAGATGGCTAGGGGGAAAAGGCACTATATAACACCGGACCATTTTACGGGGCGGACCTTAAATTATACGACACCGGGCAGATAGAGATTTTTCAACTTATGTCGATAATAATCAACCAATGTCATTGAAATTTTCAGGATATGTTACAGACCGGTATATTTGTATTCGCTGTAAATATTCATAGACAACAATGCGTATTTTGAAATTTATTGATGATTGTTGATTTCCAAGTTGGTAAAATGGACGGTAGGCAAACTCGGGTCGACATTTTACAGGTTTGTGGAATTATTTAAGAAGAAACTTAATAATTCATGTTTAATTCCATACTTCTAAAACGAAGTTCTTTTTTTAAAGCAGACATTACGTATGATAAACGGGTCGATCTGACAAAGATGAACTTGTTTGTTGTGCAACAGTTCGCGTGCGTGCAAAGGGAATCTTTGAAACATGTAAAATACATTGGTGCCGATTTTGTGAAGTAAATTGAGGTTAAATAGTTCAATGTGTTGACAGTTTTCACATATGACTGTGGTATAAGCTTGTTTAGATTTTTGTTTCGTTTTCATTATTTATACTTTGAGGCCCGTTTCACAGATTTTTCTTAAGATTTTTCCTAAGATAGAACTTATGATATGCCTAAGTTATAACTTAGGTAGTTCCTAAGATTTGTAATAGGTGTTTCACAAAACTTTCTTAGCCTAACGCAGTTGACTAAATCTTATCTTAAGATACACTGTAAGCCACTTTTAAATCATTTCGTTAATTCCTAACTTATTTCAATCAAGTAAATTCCTTTCAATATGGCACGGGTGTAAACTTTCTAAATAGACGTAAAAACTCATACCCTTATTCACCCAGAAACAATTTTTAAAAAGTTAAAACGTGTAAATAAAGTACAAATAGTGTAATGCCTATATACTGAAATTTTGTATAATATTTTACATTCACATGCATACACGAGTAGGTAAAAATAACGTAATATACCCGTATATTCTTTGAAAACGGTATTTTTTGTATTTGAGAAATCGCAGTATCTATATCTTTCTTGTTTTGTGCTGCATGTTCATATAGTTCCTGACAGCATGAATCATTTGAAAACATTGGTCACTGCTAGAATTTCTGTTATTCTTTGTAAATGATCAAGTGCATTTTTTATCTAGTTGGTCCATTATAAATACATATAAAGATAATACTCGTTGAGATATCCAAATATGAATTTACTATATCTTGGGTATGTTCCAAAATGGAATACAATACTCACATGCAGTGACAAGTAGGATTTAGAATGGAAAGATGTGGAACTTTTAAACTAGTAAGTTTAATGTATTGCCGGTGTGTTTTCTTGGAATGGTTGATATAACAGCATTCCCATTGATGATTTAGCATCAACATACCTAAACCACTTGCCGGTCACTCCTACCCCTCCCAACAAAAACTAAAATAAAGAACCCCTCACCCTACCGCAAAGAAAACACATAAACTTTCTTTCGTAAAAGACAAGCTTATTTGGTGGAGGAATAGGACAAATCATCCAGCCATTCTGTAATTGAATTTTAATTAGTATTGATTCCTGTTTTTATCAAACAACTTTAGATAATAGTGATTCTCGGGCATGACTAATTTCATTATCATCAGTGCACTAGCTATAACAATACCCGCTACCCATCTGCGCGTTCGACTAGATAATCTTATAAAAATGTTAATATAAAAGTCTTCACCCCAAAAAATAATTGAATAAATATATGTATATTTTAATAGTTCTAAAGTTTTCAGTTAAGAAGTAAAGTGAACAAGTCCTAATGATTCGTTTTCTCTTGGTTTTTTTTTCTTCTTTCTTCAACTTTATTGTGCATGCAATTCATTTCATTATGAAATAAACAGTCGCCATGTTGTTAAGTTTGTTCCCAAGACATCGATTTACCTGTCTTAAAGTTAAGACATAACTTAGGAATTTCATAAGATAAGACTGGATTAGTGAAACGGATAAGTAATGAACTTAGGAAAAAGTTCTTTCCTAAGACATAACTTAGTCCTAAGTATGCTTTGTGAGACGGGCCCCAGGGAACTATCGCCTGTATTTTGTAATTTTTACATATCAAAGTAAACAGACACTTCGGTAAATCAGACAGTTGACTGTTTACCTGCGCAAAGTAAGCAAAATCTGATGTATTAACAAAATGCTAAAATACAATTCATTCTATCGGTAATTCGGTATGCTCTTTTGCGTAATGGTTGATTAATGCAATGTGTTTTGTTGAGATTCTCAGCATTTGCTGAGAAAATGCTGATAATATAAATTAAAGATAAAATGTGCTCTTTATTTGTTATAGTGCTTGTTTCTTATGTTTAATTGTTTACAAATTTTATTTGTAAACAATGTTGACAAAGTTGACAAGTTAAATACTTGTACAAAAAAAAATTATAGGATGATATGCTGTAACTACTCTCTGGGGGTCCCTCTTTATACAATGAATAATATAAAATGTACATCAATTTTGATAGTTTTTCCAGACACGAGCAAGTAAAAACGACACAGTTAAAACAGTTTTCATAGTTCTGACACATTTCTGTTACGGGGATAAAGGCATTCCTAAGAAAATATTACAGCGGAAAATTATCCTGGTTTGTTATTTTAATAATTTGATAATGAATGTGTAAAACATTAGAATCTTTTTTTCAATCTTAAATGAAAAAAAAAATTCACAAATGAACCTGAAAAAGATTTTTTATAGGTATATTGAACATATGAAAACAAAAACAGGGCACGAGCCTTGTTTACATGACAAAGAATTGTTAGCCCTGAATCTTGCCTATAACTTTACGACTGACTCTCAAATCATTTGATAATTTAAAATGTACTAGACTTTGACCCGTGCGTGCACGGGTTGACATTGCATATCGAACATTTAGAAATAGGTACATCGATACACCTTATTATTGACATTTACATAACAAAGCTATAAGCCTACAATAATGCTATTAATTTCACTACACTTTCCTTAGTTTGAATAACCTAACTGTGTCTCGGGAAAAGCCCCTCCCTTACTTATACCCGTAAAGTAGAAGAAAATTGCAGAATCGCTCTGGAACGATTTTGGAGAAAGTTAATGAATGATGTTGCCTTGAAAATAACAGTCAAATACATCACAACAAACCTTTTTGAGACTGCAAATACCTTTCAACTAAAAATTTTAATCCATAGAATGGAAGAACTCAACACCTTTTCACCAACGTACACGTAATCGTATATTCTTTGTAAAACTGGGTCTGTAGGACATTATTCATTTTTACGATAAAACATATTCTATCTTCACTCTCCTAACAAATATAATGTAACATTTTTGCATGTAATCAAATATTTTTTGTCATCACGAAGATGAAAGTAAGTGCTTAGTTGAAATGTATATTTGTTATTTTATACTTTCTCTCATAAGAAATCATTAATTTATATGAACAAAATATATAGCAAAAGTCCAATGAAAATTTACCCGTATTTGTATTATCATTTCTGAGTTTATTCAGGCAGATGTGATATTGTGGAAACAAATATAAACTAAAGATCCCGTTAGTGTGAATGTATTGCGCAAGTGCAAGATTGTAAAATCCAAAAAATCCAGGTGATTTCCGGGATTTTTTGAGGAATTTTCGTTGATTATTAATTAGCGAAGCTTAACTGAGAAAAAATAAAAACAAATTGGTAATCTTCAAGTACCAAAGATGTTTAAAATATATAAAACAAAAGACAGTATTCTTCCGATTTCTCGGTATTAAAGACTAAAAATTCGAGTCTTTTATTTTAATATAGTAGTATAGATATTCCTAAAGCATAAAAACAAAAAAATATAATTCGGCTCAAATTATGACCATGCCCCTTTGATATTAGTTTATTGATATTACATCAGATTTCCAGCTAGTTCCTCTGTTTCTGCATAGTTTATAACTCCAAGTTGTAGTTCGAGCTGTTAATTTCAACGTTTTACCCATCTGGCATCCAAGCCAGTCTAGTGCATTAATATTGCTAGATACATAATCCGTCCAAGTTTAGTGAAGATGGGACCAGTAATGTTATAGATAAGGCCATCATCCTCTCCAAAAACTTTTAAACCTCTTCAGGCATCTGGAAACCAGCATCCAAATAACCCTGATGCACCAACCGATTTTATTACGGACCAACAGAAAAACAGATTAAAAATGTTTTCGTTTGAAGTCCAGTTGAAAGTTCATGCAAACAGTTAAGCATCTTCATACTACAGCCTCAGCTAAATTACATGCTATGTATGAATTTAACAAAACAAAACCCGTTTTTTATCTGAAGAAAGACGACATACAAACGGACAGAATGACAATCACGAGTAAAAACAATCCGATCTTACCGAAAACCTGTCCTTTTCTGTATTTATAAATTTTCAGTGATATATTTGAAGATATTGTTTTTTGCAACCGTGCATGTGTATTCAATTCCAGTTTAATACAGATATTATTGTAATACAGCCTGGTGATTTCATTGGACATCCAATGAAATTGCTCGCATGACCGAAAAAAAGCCCGAAAAGGGTAAAAAGCAGATTAACTTACAAGCAGGTTCTTCGAAAGGCCCAACCTTGTTTTATTTAAAGCGAGCGTTTCTTGGGAATTGCATACCGTGCCTTCAATCCAGACAGAAAAGTAAGAATGGAATATGTTCAGAAACTTTGCATATTTATTTGAATGAATAATTCTTTTGCTTGATTATATAAATTACCTATGGATGTGATTTGTATTTTTTTTCTTTAGAGCCAGACGACATTCAGCATTTTGTGAAGGTTGTTATCGTTTTCCCCGACGATGTCCCGGTCAAGGGTAAGACAAGTACATGAATTTATGCGTGATATATATCTTTATAGATTTTAGATAAACTAAGTATGCTACAACATTAATATAAAAAGTGAAAGCAATTCGGAATTCACAAGGGTGTATTATTAGGTATATAGGGTATATATTTTCATTTTGCGAAAAATATACATGTATAACGTAAGGCGCCTTTGCACCAGATGGTCTGTGTACAATATTTTGAAGGAGTGAATATGATAATTCTTTATAATTATATAAAAAAGTAGAGCAGAAACGATCACCAGAAAGTAATGGGGAGAAGAATGATTTTATCATTTCGCTTGTTGAACTTTATAATGAAACAAAAGTTTTATTGGTGACCTGTCAACATCTGTCTGTCTGTATGTGACGTACTTGTTCATGATGATCTAATGTGCATATTGTTGGGGTTTCTTCCATCACTTATGATGCTATAAAACAATGATTAAGGTCTTAGTGTTCATCCCCTAAAATTCAGGACCACCTATATAGGCAACAGACGGCTAGTTTATCATGTATGTTGTTCATTATGAAATCCTATACCCACATTTTGTACTGCACCTTGAATTTTAAGCCATGAAAATTCAACAGATCTTATCAAGTTTAAACTTAACAAAGGATTTCTCTCACATTCTTTAAAAAGCGTCAGCGGGTCATGCAATTTTTTTTCTGATCGCTACCTTCATAACCCGCATGAATTATCAGAGAAAGCATTTTATTGTTTATTTTAACACCTTCTTTTAACTAACTAATAAATTGATTATGAAAGTAATTAAAATTCACTAAATTACTGTTTATGTTCATAACTACGTTAGCTAAGAGAAACAGACAGTGATACTTTGAGTCTGACATCATCATGATTATTTCGTGCAGTCCGTGATATTTCGTAGGTCACTGTAGGCGCTGTAGGTTTAGACCAATCGATAAACAGGGCGTGTCAATTTCAGACCTAATATCTTCTCAGTTTCAGCCACTGTAGATTTCGACCAATCCATAAACGGGGCGTGTAGATTGCAGTCTGGCTGTTTAAATAGAGCTATGAATTAACTATAAATTTTCGTTAGAAATAGAGGGAATAATTCTTGGTAGATGTAAATATTACAGTGTAAGTTTACTTAATTATTATACATGTATTAAAAATTATTGTAAATAAGAAAAACAAGTCAGAACAATTTATTTACAATGGAGATTTTACATAGGAGATTGTTGACATCAGTTCTCATAGGATGGACTGGCATTCGGCAAGACGTCTCGCTTATAGTTAGTTCCGTAGGACTTGGAAAGCATAAGTCTTTGCACGGATAGGCCCACACAGGGATGGCGTTCCAAAGATCACATGGGAAACGCCTGAGATATCTCAGCAAGAGTATAGACACGTCCACACAGCTTGTCGCCCAGACTACATCTACCGTTACTTCTTAAACCACTAACTTTTAAAAAAGCTGAATATACGTCAGAATCGGAGCCTTCTGATGGGTCAAAATAAAATGTAAAAAATGCAGACGGCAGATGTCGAGTTTACTGTCGTTTGCACTAACGTTATGTGAACAATTGTGTTCTTGAATGATACAAATTTGATGGATGGGGTGTGATGTCATGGTCTGAGGTGCCATTAACCACAATTTTTTATAACATGTGCAATGATTAATTTTGAACGGAACCCTCACAGCCAGCGGACAAATTCTTAAGCCGGTTTTAGAACCATTAATGCAGCAACATAGATAAGGCAATGGGTTTATTTTCCAACAGAACAATGCGCGCGTGTGCATACGGCAAGTGTGACACAAACTTTCATTCAAACTTGACTAGCCCGCTATGTCTCCATATTTGATTCCAATCAAGCATTTGTGGAACGAGCTGGGTGTAAATGTGTGCGTTGCCACCAGCCGTAGACTCTGAACCTGCAAGAAAATGGCAGAATATTGCTCAAAAGATCATTTGAAATGTCTGTTAGTCTTCACGCCTTCGTGCCATCATTAATACTGATAAAGGCAATATCTGGTATCAATGACCAAAACCGCATTTTTTACGTGCATCCCCTCCAATCCATTGACATTCATTTCAATTGTAGGTTTTTTTAATAAAAAAAATAATAAACATTGATCATTTGACATGGTTGATGATATACAAGATATAATTTGTTTATCAGATATATGAATAAAATGATGACCGATACAAAACGTTTTAGGCATTGAGAATTTTAAGGAGTGTCAGTATATTATCACAATTCTGTAATTTGGTAGGTACCCGGATACAGAGAAGGGTTGAAAGTCTACCAAACGTTTACCTGTCCACGGACGGACTCGGCATGGACGTCGGCATCCTTGAGAATGAACTGTAATGTTGGAGGCGACCAGCCGTTTAACCATTATTACTGTATCCCTAACGCCGAGAGGACCCATTTTGTAGAGTTTTGTTACGACAGAGCGAGTATGAAGACCGAGAAAGGTGAGACAAGATATTGCAAAGCAATTTATCAACAAACATAAACATAAAATATCAATTTCGATTTTTAATATGCTTTTTATTTGACATGATTATATTCTTCTTCTCCAATATTAATATCAACCGATACCAGGTAATTGCTGGGAATTAGGTGGAATAGGGTACCTAAATCAAGTCGACTGCACGAACTTTGTCAAAGGATGCCCAGATTACACGTACTTGAGCGAACAAGTTTACAAGAGTAAGTTGCTTTTTTCTGAATCATAGTGTCCAATACTAGGTAATTGTTGAAACGAAAGATATCATCTTAGTTTAAAAAAAAATAAAAACACTTCAATAGTAGATAAAAATTTTCACATGTCAAACCTTTCATTTATCATTCATTTATTTAAAGTTCCAGCTTGCCTAGATTTAAATTTTTCTGAACGATGTTTCACTGAGGAGCCTGGATGCCCAGTTTTGAAAAATTCCACAAAGTATGTACGATGTTTTTAGTGTTTGGTTTATCACATTCAATTTGACTGCATTCATTTGGCTATAGTAAACCGATACTTGACATTTACTTGATAAATGGATTATTGACTCAAAGTTTAGAAAAATTGTAATAATTCTATTTTACTTTATGCACAGCGCTCTGGTGACCAATCAGAACATTGCAGGCACCTCTCTTCACCTTGGTCTTGTTGCATTGATTACCAGTGTATTAACTGCCGTAATACTTTTATTAGTGGTACTTGGGATTAAACGCCTTCGCAGTAAATCAGGTCGAGGTGTGTATAAAACTTATTTTTTCCATATATTTTTAATATTGCATACTCATTTGCTGATATTCTTTAGAAAAGATAGATAAAATATTCACTTTCAGGGAGAAATCAAAACGGTAATGGAACCAGCAAAACAATTGCTAAGATCAAAAAGAAAATTTATCCAAGGAGATTTCTTGTCATTTAACGTCACAGAACAGATTTACATAACTAGGGAATACTAATAGCTCTGATGCTCACTTTGTGACACTGTTTAAACTCTCAATAATAAAAAAGCTTGCCTACTTTTGTATTTCTTGCATATACATGTGTATACGTACTGAATACAATGAACAACACACTTTTACCAAAAGTAACGATCCAATAGACCAATCCACACTTTTCAAAAGTTGTATCCCTAAGCCGCCATCTTTGGGGGGGGGGGTCAAAGATTTCTTTCAATAGCCTTTGTAGTTTAGCCTGTGAAGAGGTTTGTATATTAGTCATTTTACATTCAAAATCTATTTCCGTTTCTTTCTTATGTTTCTCATGCATAGAAGGATTAACTTAAATTCAAAAAGTTTGTTATCGTTGGCAGCCCAAACAATTGGTATCATAATGTTAGAGTTTTTTAAATTTACTCGTGTATTTTACAATATTTACATCCACCAAGTATTATTTCCTCTATTTCTTACGGAAACTTACAGTTAATTCATAGCTCTATAGAAACAGCCAGACTGAAATCTTCACGCCCCGTTTATCGATTGGTCGAAATCTACATCGGCTGAAACTGACAAGAAAATGACAGGACAGATATTGACATGCCCTGTTTATCGATTGGTCCAAACCTACAACGACCTAGGAAAAATCACGGACTGCACGAAATAATCATGACGATGTCAGAATCAAAGTCTCACAGGAGACGATTTGGCTGTTTCTTTTAGCTAAAATACTTACGTACATTAACATTAATTTAGTAAATTTTACTTACTTTTCATAATCAATTTATCAATTAGCTAAAACAAAGATGTTAATATAAACAATAAAATGATTTGTTTGATGATCCATGGGAGTTATGAAGGTAGCGATCATTGCAGAAAAAAATAACATAACAAGCTAACGCGGGTTATGTATTTTTTCTGCAATGTGTCTACCTTCATATCTCGAATGAATCACCAAAGAAAGCATTTTATTGTTTAAATATCAAACTGAGTGTTATCATGCGATGATTTGAGTTTGAAGCTTTAATTAAACAAACTCAAATTTTCATTAGAAGATCTATTTTAGTCCAATATAAAGATTATCAAATGTTATATATTGACTTTCAAGGTCACGTGCAGGTGAATATAACGTTCTGTTTTTCGGGATAGTTGGATATGAGCTAGGAATTAATAAATCATATAATAAACGCTTTTCTTGCGTATGGTTTTTTGAAAAGCATTTTTTAAAAAATGCCCTCGTCACATATAGACGTGGTTTAAATTCCGAAACATGATATGAATATATCTGTTGATATTGTCAAATTTCTTTTACATAACTTTAAATCACTGTGTCGCGAGGTTATTTTATGGTTAGTATAATTTAAATAATTTTATAAATTCCGTGTTGCGATACGCATAGTTAGTATAAATAATACTATAAATTCCATGTTGCGATACACTGTCCTCTGAGTATCAGTCGTATGCTTTAAATTATAAAGGCGTGATATGAATTGAAATTTAAGTTTTTACTTAACTTCTCTCGAATATCTTTGTTCCATGGTAATTTGTAATGTTACATTTATTTTCCTTTTTTTTTTCCTTTCAGGGGACATCGGTTCTGAACCAAATGAGCACCTTCTGAATCTTGAAGGTAAATTGTTTCATGTCAAAAACTTGTCCGCTGCAAATTGTCAAAATATCATTACATAATGTTTTTTATCCATTAAAACATCAACATAGAACCTATCTTGAAAGTTAACAAATATGGAAAAGTATTGTACCTTTTCAATTTCTGGTTATGCATTCTATTATAACTCTTAAGTTTTTCGCTAAAATTATAGATTTCACAGTCCTTTTGGAAGGGTTTCAGACAAGGAGGTTTTTTTTCCGTCATTACAATAACGTATTTTTCCGACTCCAGAATGAAACTTAATAAATGCATACATGAGACTCTTCAACAAGTTTGTGTATGAGCTATGTTACTCAGGTGACCGTGAAGGCCTATTGACCTCCTATTAAATATTACAACAAATTTTCATCATATTCTAATTATCTTACCTCCACTTCATTTGAACAACATTTTTGCTTGGGAAGATTTTTTGGATGAGTCTGCCCCCCCCCCCCACTTTCAAAAACGATGCTACGTGCCTGTGTTATATCTGTATATAAATAAACACCATCGAAATCAACGATAAGATCTATTTAACCTTCGTTATCAATTACTACAGACAATATATAATTCGAAATTGCTAATACGTTTCTCAAAAAAAATCTATATAAACATGTTATAATTTTTAACACATAAAAAGATATTTAAAATAATGAATAGCGAATAACAAATAAATGGATAGAGGTTTTTTCAGGATATAAAAATAACGTTCTTATAATAACTAATGCAAGATTTCGGAATTCAAGGTTTCTACTCATTCAAAATTCATGTTGCCCACCTAAACACTCTCATGGGCTATGCTGATCGTCATGGTAAAATAGAAAACAACTAAATGTGCAAAATATATTTTGATAAATATATTTTGATAAGTCTGTAGTAATATAATCTTTTTTAAAAGGGAATTTCCACAAGAACAGAAAGTCTATAAATAGAGTAAACTTAAACTGTCAGATAACAAAATATGGCACGCGATTCGCGTAAAGAATTGCGTATAATTCCGATAAACAAACTTACTTTTAATTTAGTATTAATGACATGACATCCCATACATAGCATGCAAATATATTGCGCTTTATTCTTAACTAGATAGAGGCTTACAACTTACTAAGAGGGACGAATGTCCGTGGCCATTTTTACATTTTTTTTCCTTGAGAAGAAGAGCTCTTTGTAAAGATAAGCAAAATATATAAATTCTAAAGCTAAAGTATTTGTAGTTTTCTCTTTAAAAAATGAATATCAATAGTTGAACGACTCCTATCTCAAAATTTAAGGAAGACCTGATACGTAATTTGTTGACCACTTAATTACAGCTTCCTTAACTCATTTTGACTTTTAATTGCTTCTGAAGAATTTTTACGTTCGTTACATTTATCTGGCACTACCCAATAAGTCAACGGTTAGGCAAAACTAGACAATGTAAATATTGAAGGAAAGAACACTTGTCCATGCGAATATGCATGTTAAGATAACCATACGTTTTTCACTAGTCCTATTAGATCAAATTGCGTCATGAAATAATCATGCATTTAGGTTAATACGGTTCGAAACCCTCATACACCCTTCTTTTTTTGCAAACAGCGACAGAGAATGATATATTTTGTAGAATTTAAATGTTAATGTATAAAATTAGGAATAATCTGCTTTTCTGACTGTTGCAATTTCATTCCCAATTTTACGGATATTCTAGGCTGTTTGCACGCGCAATGATGATAAATTTCCATATAATTTGAGAAACGAGAATTTGTGGCTTTTTCCTCTTTAAATTTGTGTTCACCAAAATTACATTTATCTGCAGTCGTTCGGCATTTAACATGTTCCCATCCAATTAGAAACCCTTTGGACAGCTACATGTAACGTTTTGGACGAGGTGCAGGAATAAAAGAGATTTATCGGTCTTGGTTTGACAAAAGAGGGCGTCACAAAAATGTTTTAAAGATAAATATATTTGCTGAATACCGATGTTTGATGAGACGTTGAGGTTTTATCCTGATATGATTTAGGTCTTATGAAGATTGATAAGTTCTTTGATTTGTATATATTGGCTCATTGTCTGAAAACATGTAATAAGATGTAACCTTTTGATCCGACTACAATCATGGATACCTGTTGTGTCGGTAGCCTGAGTTGGTTTTGGGAGAGAAATTAATTAACATAGAAATTCATTGAAAACTTTTACTAATAATAATGAGTAATGTGCGTGCTTGTTTTCTTTACAGAAAATAAAGAAACCATAAAACCAACATTAGGAAGTCAATCAGTCAATATACAAGAGCTAGATATAAACCCTGTTAATGTCAAGGGCCACATTTCGCATTTGTACTTGAGTGGGACAGGTGATATCTGGGCGAGCAATGACCGTGGTAAAGTTGGATTTATTGATCCTAGTGGTGGTGATACAAGATTGATAGAAACTTGTTCTACATATACCGGACATTTCACTCGAGCTACCGTCGATGATGAGGAAGGCGAACATATTTATTGGGTTCATAATGAAGAAAAATGTGTTAAAAGAGACGATGAGTTTAAAACAGGCACTAATAATTGGGAACCAATAAGTATAATTTATTCGGCTGACGACAAATTATTCCATGTCGGGTTAGTGACTAATACTGATGCAAAGATTACTAGATTTAATTCAGATTGGTTAGAAAAAGATGATATTCATAGAGACAAAGCAGGAGAGAATATTTTTCAATATCCTGCATACTTGGTAAAAAATACCAATGGCGATTTATGTGTTTCAGACAACAATCAGCGCGTTGTTGTTGTAGATAAAAATAGAAATTTCCGATTTATGTACCCAAGACATGACCAAAACGGATTCACTCCTTACGGAATATCCACGGATAGTAAGGGGTTTATTCTTATTGTTGATTCTAGTTCAAGCTGTATCCATATTATTAATCAAGAAGGAGCTTTTCAGCGTTATATAAAAATGTCTAAGCACTTGAGAGAGCCTAGAGGACTCTGCATATACAAAAGTGGAAAATGCTGTGTAGGATTCTATGGAACTATATTGGTGTACAATTACACATCGGACGACACACAAACAACAACAACAGAATCAGAGAAGTAAAATTCAAAGATGACAATATGAACTGAATATGATGTAAAGTCGCATAGACAAGGCACATAGCAACAAGATGACTTGCCCACACCCGTACGATTATTTGGAAACTGATTTGTAAATTAAATTTTCATATATTTTGAATTCTAAACAAATTTGCTCCTTCACTTATGATTAGGATCTTGAGGGTTGTTAAACTTGGCTGTGTTTTTTTGTCAAGATGTTGGGATATGTCTGTTATCCTTTCAAAAACAACCTGTTGGTTGAATTGCGGTTTCATATCGAACAATTTCCCAGTGGCATCATCAAAGAGAAACAATATTACTTCCTCATGAATTTTCTTCCCATATGTTCAAAGTGTTCATCAAGTTTGGAGTTGTCGTTTCGAGAATTTTGAAAAAAAAAACCATATTTTCAGTACACAAATTCTTTAACTTTTATCTGAAATAGTAATTTTTCCTCGTTGCATCTACATGATATTTTTATATGTTTAAACTTGCACCTCCCACAATATTTTTAAGATTTTTATTCTAAATCTGTTTAACCAAGAATTAAGTTTAGTTCTAGAAATTCACATTCACATTCTCCTGAGTTTAATTTTAAATACCTTGCTGACATATTTCTCCCACGTATATGTTTTCGTCAATATTTCAGGCGTAGTAACAATTTGCATCAAATAATAACTATTTAATAGTTAAGAACACGTAAAAGTATTTGCATGTTTTGTGCTTTTTTATTTTTCTTTCTTTCTTTTTTTTGGTTTTGTTTATGTGTTGTTTTTTTTCTTTGTTTTTTTTTTCTGTAAACGCTACCCGGGCCCCCGCCAAAGAAAAGCTATATATATATATATATATATATATATATATATATATATATATATATATATATATAAAAGCATTGAATGCTTATTTTTGGATGTCGTTGGTCCTATGACGCACCAAGTGGTGCAGACAAATTGAATACCGCGCGTTAGCGTGGTAACTATGATAATTTGTCTGCACCGCTTGGTGTGTCCAGGCACGTAGCATCAGGGGTGCCCATCCCCCTTTTTTCTCGCAGCAACAATTTTTTTTAAAATTTACAAATTAACTTTAAATTTTCCTTTTCCTTTTTTTTTTTTTTTTTGCTTGTCAAGATGTTTTGGATGACTCTGCCCCCCCCCCCCTTTCAGAAACGATGCTACGTGCCTAGTGTCATAGGACCGACGACATCCTAAAATAAGCATTCAGTGCTTATATTTATTTTCATACCGATGTCTATTTGTATGAAATATATGTGTATTGTTGCTGTAAAGCTGTTATATACGCTCTCTGTCACGGATATGAAGCATACATGGAACAGCCATATTAACATCTTATTTAGTTCGCGCTTGCGACTTAAAATATAGTACCAGAAACTTTGTATAGAAAAAAATCATTATTTAATTATTATTTTCAAAGGTACATATCAAATTGGTTATGTAAGGTAGAGCGTTTCATTTAAACTTACAAAAATATATATACTCAAAACACGTGATTACGTTTATATTTGTGTGTATTCATAGAAAATTGAACGTCGCAGATTACTAATGCAAACATATATATATATAGGGATGTCCTCGAGTACTCGACTATCGCTCGGTCACACCGATCATCGACCAAAATTTACTTAATCGATTACTCATTATATGAAGAAAGAAATTCAAAATATTTTTTTCTTTACAAGGCGGCAGTTTTGGGGTTCAAATAAAAGTAAGGGTTTCATTTTATCGGCATTATTAACCACGTTATACTCTGTTGAATTGAAGGGTGTCTCTGGTATATTTAAAACAGGTCACATTTGATTTGCCTAATAAGATATAGAACTCAATTATGTGTAAGCGTCACAAGAAAAAGAAAAGGCCAAGACATTAGCTAACGGATATCTAAATAAAATGATTATTAATTTATTTGAAATAAAATACATCTAGCGTGTGTAAGATACGGTGTATCTGACAGTAGAATAGGAACACACAGTTTCAAATAAACTATCGCTCGACTAAAGGCTCTGATTATCGACAAAGCCAACCGACTAAAATTGACATCCCTAATATATATATACAGGTTTAAGAGTAATAAAATTGGTGTGAAATTCATATTTTATACGTATTTTAATCAGGCCTTTTCTGCTTTTTAATCAAGTCTTGTAAGTGATTAGAATATGATAGATATCATTAATACTACACATTTAACACGTTCTTTCTTATTCTGTATCTTTATAACTTTCTAGTGGAGTGAATTATCAAATGTTTAATATATAAATGCAAGCATATTTAGATACATTGTTCCATTAACAATGTTTTCTCTCTTTAATCTTCATATAATAAACGTGAAGATCATTTAATCATTCACTTCCTATTACACGATATTGATGCAAATAAAAGTACATTTTAACCAAAGTACTTTTACCGTTTTAAAATTTTGTTAAAATGTTTTGAAAAATTTCAGGAAGGGGGGAGGGATTTATAAAATCCCAAGCGGGATTCAAACTCATGACATACAAGATTCGTAGCTAAAGCTCAAACCCATAGCGCTATACGATGTTACGAAATCATTTTTAGGTCAACAATTATATAAAATCATATTTGAATTTATGGTTTATTTCGCTAGGAAGTACGTCACAATATGGAGGTGTCCCATACCACCCTAAGAAATTCATTTCTTGCGGTAGTGTTAACTTTTGTGTCTGCAAAATAACAAAGCACTCGGTTCTATTGTTGAAGTTTAATATTGGTAAATGTACGGTACATTTAAATATATCATACAGGGTAGACAATCGCATTCAGCCCCTTAAATTTGGTCACTTCGTGATATACAAAATGTATCCATTAATTTTGTTAAAAACATGCTTATACGTTCATGCGCGAGGACTTTTGTTTCGCGACATACACTGTTTTATTTGGAGGTGTGGAGTATAGGATGAAGCATTTGTAAAATTGCTACGTTATGTTCCATGCCAATGGCAAATCACAAACCACAATAATTGTAATTCATGGAACATTTTCTTGAACAAAAATGAAATAAACTTACAGACATACAACAGAGTACAGGCACGTAGCATCGTTTTTGAAAGTGGGGGCCAGACTCATCCAAAAAATGTGACAAGCAAAAAAAAAAAATTTTTAACTTTTCCAAAATCTTATTAATCTTAATCCGGGGGGGGGGGGGGCTGGCGTAGTATATAACTTCAATTTCACTCCTCATTTCCTTATTTTCATATAAATTTTTTACAAACTCCAAAAAAAGTGGGGGGGGGCAACTACATGATAATTCAATTTTTTATATGTAAATTTTACAAAATTTGTTGCTGCAAGAAAAAGTGGGGGGGGGGGGCAGGCCCCCCTTGCCCCCCCCCCCCCTCCCCCCTCCCCCGATGCTATTTGCCTGGAGTATATTAATCCATTCAAGTTATCAAATGAGTATATTGTTCTTCCGTAATATATAAAAATCAAAGTTTTCATTAAGATGCATTAAGTTTTGCTCTGCTAACTGAAAGAAAAAATGATATTATGATAATACAACAAATACAATACAAAAAATGGATTATTGAATGATAATCTGATATTCATAAATACATTTTCTACTTGGCTGATTTACATGTATCAATCTATGCCCGTGTTTTTATGACAACTGTTGCGTTTACAAAATCTAGTTTTGACCATTTTGGATTCATTTTTCTGTTAAGTAAGTACAGACAACTCGAGACAACAAAGTATTTTGCTTGACTCCTATTCAAAATATATCCATGCATATATTAAATCAAGGTTGAACATTTTATTTTTAAATATTAAATAATTTTGCCTGCACACTTAAGATAGTCGATACAAATATCATAACAGAAGTTCTACAGAAATTGGTTAAAATCAGAAATATAAATAAAATGCTATTACTGACAACATTGCATCATATCATTAGTATGCACTTGGTCGCATTTACTTATTTAAAAGACGAGAATATTGTAGCGCAGTGTCCGTGCGTATAAAATGGGGTTGCTGAAAAACACAGCTCTCAAGTAGTTTTCTGGAAGCTGTCTTTCTGCTCCCCCTTTTTATACAGGTAAGATAAATTATTAAACTTGCGTGCATTCCTAAAAGTACAGTTAATAGATTCAGGGGGTTCAACTCATACCTTGTTCTCAGAGATATTTAATTGTATTAATGGATGCAAATGGTGATGAAGAAAGTGGGCGCTTAACTAACTTAAGATGTAGAGTCGATAGGAATCCGGGCGCCCAGGGAGATTGAAAATTTCATCGAGTAGTTTTGCAAATTTTTCGTATTGTAACCGTTATAAGTCCCCTACCGGTTTCACCGGAGGGGACTATAGCTTTCCTCTGCGTCCGTCAGTCCGTCCGTCCGTCTGTCTGTCCCACTTCAGTTTTCCACACTTTTTTTCTTTATGCATTTGAGGAATAATATGCTATATAGTTTTAATTTCCTCTGTTCTTTTATCTCTGATTAAAGCATGACATCTCGTTTACAATACCTCTGAAATAGTTGTGTGCTTGGAAGCTTTCATAGAATAATACAAACCGGTAGGGGACGTGTATTGCTTATGCAATACTCTCAGAATGCTTGTTTGGTTTCTTTTAGACGTGGAATCGGTAGAAAAAATGATTGAAATGCGAAAGGTTTATCATGATATGGGTCTAAAGATAGCAACACGACGCACTTGATGCAAAATCCTACTTATTTACAGCAGTTTTCAACGAATTTGTTGTCTCTGGGTCTTCTCTCCACAAAGTAAAGATTTGTAAAGGTGACATATTTCAACATTAAAAGAAAGTGTCGCTTTTAAAAAAAAATGGACAGATGGTTCAGAGATGACTAATTATGAACTTGATCAAAATATTTTTGGAGGATAAAAAACAAAGTCCTGATATCAAACAATGATTAACTACATGTACTACTATATACCACATTCAATGTTGTTATAAGTCTCCCATGGCGCACCGGTTGATTTTTTCACTTTTTGTCAATGTGTTTAAATGTATGTTGATATAATATTATGTTGTACTATAAGGATTTATTATAATTTGTCGTTATTGATTTTTGCCATGTGTACACAATTTTCTCTTCTTATTGCTAGTTTATTAGGATACGCAATATGAATAATATATTAACTGTGTTATAATATATTTATGTATTTACATTTCAAACAAACTATTTATCAGTTTACCCCTCATTGCTTATTTTAGAGAGCTTGTGAGATTTTTAATGGTCGGAATAGACATGTATTTCAACTCTCAACATAATATCTAAAGAACCAATTTTTGTTTGAACCTGTAGCATTTCGAGATTAAAGACATTTTATCCCAATTTATTCGTGTCGATGATTCCTGCAAACTTACAACCTAGTGCGCCCACTTTCTTTCATATAATTAATATTCATATTTATTATCAAAATGTCATATTAAAATGTTATATCTGAATAAAAGAGTAGTAATCTGAAAGCTTTCTTTTTGCCTCCTCTTTTTATAAAGACTGAGACACTGGCTACTCCCCAGGTTGAGGAGTAGACACCTTGGCTAGGGCACTAGCCAGGTGTGGGCATGATGAAAATAAGATCTCGAGGATATATATATTCTAAATATCATAAAGCTCCGTATGACAATGTATAAGCGTTATGACATATTGATGTAGAATCCGGATATCGAACTTGTCTTAGTCATGCCACAGAAGCGCCATCAACGACATATTGAACATAATGGGCCACAAACCTGTCTTTGTCTGTGATAACAATATAGTGTAGCGGAGAGTGGGAAAAATATTTCACTTGAGGAGACAAGCATCAAATTTTGCATTAAGGTTTCTTGAACATTATTTGAATAAAATATATCGCTAGCCATTCAAGTTTTTGTCATTTTAAAGATGGCCGCCTATTGTTTCAAAATGGCGTCTTTTTTTTATCATGTTTTCCAGTACAGTTAATGCTCCTATAATAAAAAGAAACTTAATGTAATTAATCTTGTTAATTTCTGTATATAACATTTATTCCGGAAAAAGTATAATTAAATTTACATACATACAAGCACATGAACTACAGCACCAAATTCATTTGTGTGTCTCCAGATGCTTCAAAGAATTGTTTGGCCAGCATCTGTCGGTGAGTAAAAATATATTGCACATTGACCAGTCCTACATGCATCATGATCAGTTCATAACAATTCACAGAACCGGGAAGACAGTTTGGAAAACAATGTCTCTTCAGTGAGCTGTAAAACTGTCCAGACAAGATGCCTGGCGGAATACTGACGTCCCCCTCCTGGTACGCCTCTTGGATTTGTTTAGGCGCTCCCTGTTAAAGGAAGTAGATGTTACATGTAATAGAAGAGTAAGAATGATTCATCAATTCCATATTGTTTGTGTCATCGGGCGTTTTTTTTTACTATTACGAACATATTGCCCAAAATTCATTCTATTGCTGTGGCTCAATGGTCAACGAATTATCCATTATTTCTATCTTAAATTTTTTAAACATATGATTTTTATTAGCTATAAACAAACATAATTTTAGCAAAGAAAATTAAAAATATTTCAGCTTTAAAATTTTAATATTTTCCTATATCTTTATACAGAGCTTTTCTTTTCGAGAAGATTAAAATAGTCTCAAAATGGCTATAACCATTCAGCCCTCTTAAACATTTGGCAATATTTTGAAATATAAAAACAGTATAAACCTGATAGTCTGTGAACCACATGAAATATGAGTAATGGTAATCTCCTTCCCTAGCGGTCGCCACTGTAACTCCTTCAGCAAGTTTTCCATACATCCAACATGTCATATTCCAAATCTGCAAAAATAGCATAAGCTATTGAACTGTAATAATACTATGTATAATTAGATTGCATTAGGAAAAAAACATATCCAAAGTGTTGCTTAACAGATTTGGACCCATTTAAAAATGCTCATAATTAGTCTTTAAGAAATTTAATAAAACAAATAAATATTACGGTACATGTGATGACACATTCAAAAATAAATTGCAGGATTTTACTTTGTCTTTTAAAAACTGGGTGGCATCATGATTTTCTCCCTCATCAGTGATGTTGAGGGAGGGAGCTGTCAGTTGATTGGTTCTCCTGTCTATGTAAATAAAGTGAACCAGTCCAGGAAAGGCATCAAGGTATCTGATGCTGATAAGGATAGTCTCTCCAGTATAAAATAATTTACCCGAATCAAATTTCATTGAATTAAACAAATGTTACAGTAATGGTAAAAGAAATTCAATGTCAATGTTCAGTTTAACATGAATTTATTAAATTTTGTGAAAAATATCACGTAAAGTTAAGTATTATATTTACATAATTTCTGTCTCTATGTTGTTATAATGATTTTTTTTTTAATATTTCTTGCCAATTTTACTACACTTTTCTACACTTTCTACCTCTACCATAGATAGGTACTATTAAATTCTTAAATGTCATCAAACACAGCCATCATTCATAGATATTAGACGGAATATTGATAATTATATATACAGACTTGAGCAAGCCCACTTTACTTCCTTCACCTAAGTAAATAAATATTAGCAAGTTTACAAAGTTAATGATTTATCCTGATAAAATGTGTCAATTTCAAAACTTTTGAAAGGATACGAGGTCATCACAATATTTCTTTGTGACTTCACAGACAGGTAGTCCTTGTAGTCAAACAATTTGACCTTGGCCTTTTCACATATTGAGGTCATGGCCTGACTGACAGCTGGTGGAATGTCATAAGGATAAAGGTACAGATGAAGGAATAACTCCTTCACCTTCCTATGGAGGCCAGTCAAAGATCTCTCTGCACTGAAAAAATTTGAAAATATTCACAAGTCAAAGTTAAATCAAATTCTGATTACAATTCAAAGGGTTCTGAATACCATTTCTGACACCCTGACTTGACTCATGGTCTGGAAAAAGTTACAATAGAGAGATACTGACAGATATTTACTTCAAGATTTTTCATCAAAAAAAAAACTGAAGGAATGACTACCATACCTATATCAACTGTGTTGATTTATTTTATTTTGATAAGATCAATCTTGTATTGCATTTTGTTATATAGGTGGGTGCTCGATATAAAATACAGGGATGTATTAATTTCTTACCCAGGTGAGATCTCTGTCCCTGTCCCTTGCTCTAGATAAGACAGCAGTGAAGATTTGAAGTCGGCATTATCCCATCTCTTCCGTATGTCTTCTAAAATTCTCTCAATGTTGCCCTGCAATTTACATCAAACAAGTTTAGGAATGAGATGAATGTTGTTTTCCTGAGTCATATGTATCTTGATGATGAAACTTACATGATAGGCATTATATGGTTTTGTGATGAAAAAAAATTGTACAAAATGTATCCATTCTTTAAGCACATTAAAGGTAAAGGGCATCCATTAAAGAAATCAGAGATCAAATAGTATGACACCATTTACTTATTTTTACTACTGATTCTTTTTTTTTTTGCATTGAACTTTTTTCATGTCCTAAGTACATGTATATCTAAAACATCTAGATCAATTTCCTTCATTTTGACACATCATCCAATCTGAGCATTTTCTTTAAATTATATTTTTTGCCGGTACACGTTATTTTCGACCTTCTACACTTGTAACCGGTCTCGCCCCATCTTAAATTTGCCAAGACAACATCATGTTCAAAGAGAAAACTCTGTCTTATTACAATTTACTCAGTCTTTAATTGACCCACTGACAAAGAGGACAAAAGGCGAAAATAAAACAGGGGCGAATATTTCCCTGTAAACAGAATATACAACATATTTTATTTTTACATCAAATTACCAATACAAATCTTTTTAACGAATTTTAGTAACAAATATCCTATGTTAACAAACAGCATCACAACAATAAATTGTAATATCTCATTGACAAACTGTCTGTTTAAAACAAAAGAGTATTACCTTAGCTTTTTTCATTGCTGTTGCCAGTTTGACGAGAAGGGTGTTAATTAGGTCATACAGAACATGTCCTTGAACCCTCTGAACTTGAGATTTCTGTCCTGACAAGAGGTCAGTCAGTAACCTTAGCAACTGACATAAACTACTAGCATGGTTGGCTCTGGGTATCTTAAAATACAAATGGTTAAACATGTATATTGAGTGGTTAAATTTTAAATGCTGATAACAATGATAACAAACACTAAAAAAGTTAATTAAATTTTATTTTATACCCCACACATTTCTATGAATATTCAAATCTATTTTCTTTCAATATGATAATGTATCATTTTTTAAAAGAGAGAGAGAAGTTTATCTTTAAACTTTTCCCTTGTAAAAATATGCTGTTCTATATGTGTAACCAACATACCTCACTCAGCAGAACTATGACCATGCCAGGGAATATCTGGACAAAATCTAGTTGATAAGGGTAGAAGTTGCATAGTTGGGTGGATAGGAAGGCCGTCTGACGGATGTGATCAGGACTGGAGCGGATTACTGGGGACACAGGCTGGATCGGCTCCCCTTTTGGCAGTGGGGAGGAACTTCGTTGAATTGATGGCATATCTGCTGTCACATATAGATGGTATCTATCATTAATGTGGCAGTGCTATTTGTTTTAGTAAAATTGTGTTGCTTCAAAGTTATTTACTTAAACCTTCATGAATAAATACATATGTAATAAATTATGAAAATTTAATGTAGATCTTTAACTGTATTTCAAGGCTTTTTGTATTTTCAAGACTACTGTGGAATCATTAGATTTCGTGGTGGCTCAATTTTCGTGGAATTCGTGGGTACCTCTCATCCACGAATTAACATCCTCCACGAATTAATGAATTAGGGTAATAAAGTCATATTTCCTTTGTATGTGTTAGAGAATACATGAAATTACGTCCCAACGAACTTGTAAAATTTAAGCAATCCACGAAAATTGGCCCCCACGAAATTTAATGATTCCACAGTATTCAATGTTTTTGTGTAGACCAATTTTCAAAATGCACACTTGTAAGCTAACTAAAGTAATTGTGGGTTTTTTTTCACTGAATGGTATCTGCTAAGAAGCATATGCAGAAATAAATTGATGCTTGTAAACATTTTGGCATGTTATGACTATACTGGGTATAAATATGTGAATTACTATCTCCAGATTTAAGCAACTGTATACAGTAAAACTTGGTATAGCAAACACTCTTATAATAAATTGATGTTTACACCGAAGTGATTTCCATTCCCGGTGACTTTATTGAAAACTTGACGGATATAACAAATCATGCTTATAACGAAGCAAAATTGTCCATCCCTGCTACTTCGTTATAAGCGTGTTTTACTGTATATGCTAGTTAATCAAGGATTTCAATGCAAAGTTATTCATTATAAGGCAAACAAAATTAATGTTTTGTTTCTCAGGCACTGCTGCATCAGGCCAAATGCTACAACTTTGATCAATTTTTGTTGGTAAATAAAAATTAATTTGTTTCCCTCTGCAAATCTTGTGCAAATAAAATAATATACTTGAAAATTTTTGGCTTGAGAAATCAAAGATAAAATTTTAATTGCTTTAAATATTTTCACCTCTCTGCCCTTGCTGGTCCACATTGAGACTCCTACTCCTGGCCCTGCCCGGCCCCGGGGTGACCCGCCCAGTTATCATCCCATCAAAAGTCCGACTACGACTTCTACCCACAGGTGTCAGTCTCCCCGTATTGTCTTTTATCAGCTGCTTGAAAAAATAGGATCTGACTCTGATTGTATTTCATGACAAACTATATACAGTGTAAGCTGAAGCAATTTCACACACATTACATCCTGTTTCAAAGTACAATGTATTGTTCAACTTAATTCTCATAGAACATGCATCAAACAAAACTTTGTTGCCATATCATAAAAATGACAAAAAACATACCGGGTAGTCATTTTAAAAGACAACATAATAAGCCTTATAGCAGAACTGTGATCTACTTTTAGGAAGTTGTATCTTACCTTATGGATGTCTGTGACAGGGGAGGCAGAATCAGGGGTAGCGAATCCCTCCCCCATTAGGTCGGTCCCCTTAGACTCTGCTGTGGGTGTCTCCTCCTCAGTGACATGTTCTGAGACAGCAGGATAAGGGCTCTCTGTCAATCAGAATCAGTATCAATAAATGGAAATCCATAAATCCAAGGGGAGATAATCAAAATTCATTTATTGCAATACTATTTAAGGGGAATTTTTTTATACTCCAGAAAGATTTGTTGAATATATACAATCTTTAAAATTAGATTGATATCATTTAACATTTTTCATTCCTGCATCTCCCAATTTCGCCAAAAAATAAATCTTGATATGAACAGTTCAAATGAAATTTGTATATGTAAGTTTATGCTAGATATACTGGTAGAAAAAATGTAGACTTTTAAACCACTTTGATGCTTACATGCTAAAACCAAGAAACCAATGTACATGTATTACTACATGTAGTGATTTCAAAAAATACACACTAAGTTTACCTGGCAATTTTGTTTTAGTGATAGTTTCTGTTGCACTTAGGTACTGAAAAGGAAAAAAATATTTATTTTTCTTAAATATCATAAAATATAACAAGATTTCTAAATCCCAGAACCTAAAGAATGCTTTGCTGATCAAAATATATTTTTAAAAAGTCAAATATTTTATTTTTTACAAACACTGGTAAACACATGTATATTGTTTTAATTTGATTGTAAATTTGTTCAAGGATAAGAATTACACCAAAGATCAGGAAGTATTTCTCTATGAATACCTTCAGGTTTTTGTCGATTTTTTCCTCACTTTTCTAAGTAATCATTATGGGTAATTAAAGATCTTTTTATTTAAACATAAAAGGTTTAATCAATATACATTTTCTTCATCCAATGAGTCGTCTCCCTCTACAGCGCTTTCATATCTCTCAAGAGGTGGCGTTACTGTAATGGAAGCAGGCGATTTCATTTCCTCCGTAGTAGACCCACTGTCGTCTGGCTTACGATAAGAAAACAAATCCTCTAACTTCTCATTGGTGGGAAATAACAGACGTGCCAACAAGATGGTGCATAAAACATCGGACTCAGCTAAGGATGGTGCACTTCGACTGACAAAATAAATGCCGGTAATTATTTCAAAGACTTTTAAGAATTTTTTTATAGAGATATCAATTACTCCAACAACCCCTATCCCACTGAACCCCAATTGGTGCTACATTATGGATTTTGTTCAGTAAGATCACGCTTAACAACTCCATACTCATTAATCACATTTTAAAATTACCATGGAATCATTAGACTTCATGGTGGTACAATTTTCATGAAACTCACCAATGAATTTGCAACCCTCAGTTGATACTTCTAAAAACTACACGTAATTATAAAGGATTTAGTTTTCCAACTGAAAACTGATGCATTCGTGAAATGACATCCCCACAAATAAACAAAAACTCCACAATCCATGAAAATTGGCCCCCATAAAATTAAATTCATCTTACTTTGAATAGAGGGATAACAGTTTGCTGTTGACAACCAGCAATGCATGATGGATGTTTTTCTCTCCAGCACTCTGTAACCGACTCATGGCATACTCCAAACTTTCCATACATTTTTCATTTACGAGTTGATTTACATGCAGTCTCTCTATTGCCTGAAAAATTCGCAACTTTAGATTATTACATAACACCACTATCTTGCCATCAATAAATTTAACATCATCGTTGACATTAAATAGTTGCAAAATATCTCTTAACCTTAAACTAATATCAAGAAAACTTACCTCAACAAGAAAGGAATGTTCCTCCTTTCTCAACAGTTCCCAGGTTTTCATTAGATTTTGTAAAAATGTCCACCTGTCGCTTCTTCTGCAGAAGACACTGTAGCCCATTCTAAAACACATGATTGTCATTTATCAAAAATCAAAGTTATGTACCGGTAATTGTTCTTGTTTATGAAAACCAAGTTGTGAAGAATTGTGATCAATTATCATTGTGTGAGAAAAGTTAAACAACCTTATAAATCACGATAGAACTCACTCATTTGTAACTGGTCCAAATAGAAATTCAACAACACGTATAAACACACCAATCTTCTTACTTAAGAACTGTTCTGTGTCTGGTTTCTCTCTGCTGATTGCAACAATCAACAAATCCTCCAACTAATATAGATAAAATGTGTATACAGTCCTTTGACTCATGAGGAGCACAATTTAAATACAGTTTAAAGCATTTAATATATTTTAATTAGTATGAAGAAGAAGAAGAAGAAGAAGAAGAAGAAGAAGAAGAAGAAGAAGAAGAAGAAGAAGAAGAAGAAGAAGAAGAAGAAGAAGATTATATCTATATTTTTAAAATAAATTCAAATAATTCACAGAACACAGTAAACTGACCTGTTTGAAAACAAATATAAATCCATTTTCACATGTGATCGATGTACATGGGTTCTTTCTTTGCTCAATGAGAAACCACTGAGACATAAACAGCGGTGAAAACAACTGCATGACCATGCTTGGGTCCAGAATTTTTGTGTCATAGTTACCAGCCTTTAAAAAAATATAAATTGACAGATGACTTACAATAATTTATGAAGCCACTGAAACTCATTTTATCTCTATGGTTCCCCCTTTCCATTCGTCTCTTCAATGATCCGTGTCCTTGAATGTCCAAAACAGGCGAATGAGAGTACCTCAGCACTGCTCACTTGATAGTGATTCTGTCTTCAGGTTCAGGGGAGGGAGAGGGGTGGCTAGGTTCGAATCATGGCCTGATTATCATGTTTTCTGTCAATCCGATCAATTAAGTAAATGTGTATTGCTGTACTCATAGCAATAGTCCCACCATTTCAGCATTTGCATGATAAATTTCAACAGCCATTATTAAGAATTATTAAGATTAAGAAACGATGGATTTGAGCTTCCAGTGCATATAAGCTAAAGCATAAAACTGTCATTGATAGTTAGTTCTCCTTTATCAAGATATTTAATTTATCTGCATGGATACGTCTAATGACCAACTCGGGGCAACTGACTCACCTCGAGTAAACCTTGTTCTACAGCTTGTGCATTGATGTGGTTTGTAAACTCTGTGTCGCAATCCAGGTAGAATACGTCGTTTATCTTGTTGACAACCACAAATCCTCTCATTCTTGCTAGATTCGCCGCATTTTACAAGTTCAGGAAAAAATTGGTCATGGGATCATCCCCCATCATTTTGTCGACTCAATGTAAGTTTGATTTTTGTTATAATTTTGTATAAAACTTCTTAAAATAAACACCGAGAAGACGAGGAATTATATTGTTAGTTTCGTATTATAAAAACTCCCTCTCCAAACTTGACATCATATCTATTGTCAAATATTCATAGAACCAATTTAATTGAATTTGTGGAATTGTGCGAAAATCTTACATTGCTAACAATATGTTGCTGTTTCAAATAATACGAAAATAAATAGTAAACAAATGGCAAGATGATGGAAGAGGTAAATTAAGATTCTTACAATTATTTTATGCTAGGCTAATAGAAATGACAGCATAATAAAAGACAATTTTCGATCGAAATTTTCTTCTTTATTTCAGGATTTGAAGATAAAGATACAATTGATAAACCCCCATATCGTGTGTTCCATGTGTGCTGGATACTTCATTGATGCCACAACAATCACAGAATGCCTTCACACATGTATGATTGAATTTTGACTTAAATTGTAGTAGTTTTGTGAATTCATTATATATCAGGGCCGTGATTTATGAAGGATCTTATGACTCACCATCACATCATTTAATATTTATTATTCATCAGCTTGAAAATGATGCCTTTACAAATAAACTATAGAGGGTGAAATAATATTCATTAAAAATAAATGCTTTTGTAAAAAAAAAAAAAATTCCATGAAGGGTCATGAACTGATAGTGTGTAAAAGTTACAAAATTGTCGCAAATTTGTCTCAAAATGCATCCCAGTATCAATGTAGGGTCACCAAGAAACTGCAAGTAAAAAAGTTAGCCCACTTTTGATATCTGCAGACCACGTCTTACTTTTCCGCTATATTTAACTTTTTAAAAGCTAGCCTGAGATTAAATATGAAATTCACCAATTTTAATTAAGGCCACCTAGGATCTTTATTGTTTATCTCTAGACAAACCAGAATGATTTGATGATTTTTGAAATAATAAAAGCTAGTGTTAATTGACACTAATTGTACACTAATAATTACCTTTGTATTCTTACACAACATAATTTGTTTTGCAACAGTTTGTAAAAGTTGTATTGTAAAGCATCTCCAGAGTAGCAAGAATTGTCCGCAGTGTGGTGTCAAAGTTCATGAGACTCAGCCTCTTCTTCATCTTCGACCAGACCGTACTCTGCAGGATGTAGTATACAAGCTTGTGCCTCATCTCTTTGAAAGTAATTTGTTAAAACATAATTAAGATGTTAATAAAAGCATGCAATTTCAATATTTATTTAGAAACTTTAAAGTTTATGTATCATGCATTAAAAATCAGTAACGGTAATATTATATTTAATTTTGCAGGTGAGGAAAAAAGAAAAGAAGAGTTTTACAACTCTAGAGGTTTTGAAACTCAGAAAAAGGGCCAAGTTTTGGGTATGCACAGCTACAGAATACTTAATATAGCAATGGAGAATTGCCTTAAATGGAAATGAATGTTCAACTGAAAAAAAAAATACATGATTATTCATACTTCTTATTTACAGCTGGAGTTATAGAAAAGAAGTCAGGGCCAAAACTGTCTTGTATACTTAGTATACCGAATGCACATCAATTCAAATTTGATGAAAAGATATGTCTGTGTTTGGAAAGATACAGGTAAGTGACATACCAGTTGTTCACATTTTTTACTTACATGCATTACGAACTAGTACATTTTGAGCTCTTTGGCTATTATAGATTGCACAATTTGGAAATGGATACAAGATTAGGGTAGAACTATGCATTGCACCTAAAACAAAGATAAAGTTTAATTGTGTCAATAGTCTTTGATTAAACTCCTCATTATTGGGATTTTAATGTTGTTTCCCTTGGTCCATCTTTAAAAAAGTACCGATTTATGTGGCGGCTATCTAAAAAATTCCAGTGATGTAGTCATATAGATATTTACATGTACATGTATCATTAGAAATTATAGGGCCAATATTTTTTATCAGTAGTCAAATTTCTATAATGCATAAATTGAAATTATTTACAGTGTATACACATTATAATTTCTGTTTGTGTTTCAGCATGCATCCTCAACATTTCTTTAGCCACTCCTTTACCTTGCCAAAACTAGAGAAAAAATTCCTACGGTGTTCAGCCAGAGTTTGTGTGGCAGATCTTAAACAGCATTTGTATGAACGTCTACATTTTCCATCTCACTTCAATGTAAGCAAATGTGAAGGCTGAGAAACCTTGATATATATTAATTTATCAATTGGATAAACGATGTTTACAGCATGATAGACATTCAGTATTCTACTAATGACTAGGAACATCAAAACTTGACAAGGGAGATAATTCTGTCCTCGAAAGCTTTAAATTTCTCAATGCTTGGGTAGCTAGTACATGCAAATTTAATGCTGCTATTTTTCTCACTTTCTACTTTCTAGTTATTATTAATGTGTGGAGCTGAGGAGCTTCAAGATGACATGTCGTTAAAGCAAGTTTATCTTATGAACTGGAGTCCAAGAGTGAGTAAAAAAAAAAGGATATCATTATTTAAAAAAAACAGATCCTTCATGTATACTCTCTGTTAAATTATATTATTGTACTAGTCCAATGCTTTTTGGTACATGTATTCATTTACCACAATTTAGAGTTTCTGACATGCTACTTTGAAATTGTTTCCAAACATTAAAGATTTTGAAAAATCCAGTATTTTTTCACAAAGGAAAAACTTTTTCCATTGATTTGATTAGCCAACATCATGAATAAGGTGAACCAACATTATATTGACTGATTTCTTTTTTTTTTATCCAGGGAACTCCAATGTTTATCTTTTACACTGTTAGCAGTGCAGTGAGTTAGTCAATAGTGGAATGATGAACTTGACGCCATTGGAAAATGGATTGTGTAAATGTAATGTGTTCAATTGTTGAATGCTGATCTGTGATCATCAAAGTTTTATATTAGAAAACTATATATGTGTTATTCTCAAAGTTATTTTGCAGTTTGTTTGTACTAATGTGAATTCCACAAATTTATTTTATTTCTCTTGTGCAGCAACGAATGTGTAACCCATAAAATTCATTTAAATTAAAGAGGGATGGATGGTTGTGTCCATTTTTAGACTATATATCAATCTCTTTAAGGCGAAGAGCTCTGTATAACTATGTAGGCAAACTAAAAAGCCAAGATACACATGATAAAGGGAATTTTTCCTACTTGAATGATAGTTTATAGTGAAAAAAAATTATGAAACATCTGATGGTTAGTTTGTTGACATCTCAGCCTCCCTAATCACATATTAAAAGTCTTCTGAAATATATTCATGAAATTGATATGAAAAAAACCCAACAAAATTCATGCTAGACTTTACATATTCATATCAAATATAAATTTAATAGTTCTACATATTTAAACATGAATTAGATGAAATGCATAAAAAAATATAACATTCGTGAGACTTACAATATTTTAAGGATAAATTAGTTATATCATTGCCACTCTAAAGTAACAATTCTCAATCAGTCTGAGACTATGAAAAAATATTTATTATACCGCCGCTCCGAAGGAGAAGGGGGTATACTGTTTTAACCTTGTGTGTCTGTCTGTTCGTCTGTCCTTCTGTCTGTTCGTCCGTAACAAAAAATTCTGTCACATTTTTCTCAGCAACTATTCATTGCAGATGCTTGAAATTTTAACACACTATTTGTTTAGGCATGCCATATCATGAAATATATTTTTGTACCAATCAAACGTCAACTTCTGTTCAATGATGACTTTGTTTATTTGAAGCCTAAATTTTCGTCAAAGATTTCTCAGCAACTATTAATTACAGATGCTTGAAATTTTAACACACTATTGGTTTAGGCATGCCATATTGTGGGATATAGTTTTGTACCAATTGGACGTCCACTTCCTGTTAAATTACGATTTTGTTTATTTTTAGCCAAAATTTTCAAACAAATATTCGTCAAAGATTTCTCAGCAACTATAAATTGCAGGTGCTTGAAATTTAACACACTATTTGTTTACGCATGACATATTATGAGATATAATTATATTTGTATCAATCAGATGCCAACTTCTGTTAAATGTCGACTTTGCTTATTTTGCATTTTTACATCAGAGCAGAGGTATCACTATTGAGCATTGACACACAGATATCTTGTTTTTATCAGATATTAAAAATGAAAAAAAATATCTTTTACACTGAGTTGTGCACGTTGTTATGTATTGTTGTTTTGATTTATGTGTACATGTATCAGTGTGAACTATGGACACGTGGCAATATATTTTTATTGAGTGTTATTGTGTAATAAATGTTTATGAATTCTTGGGTTTATTTTTCGTTATTGGTGCATCAGTGAATTAAGGAAGGCAGGTACGGTCTATATTATTAAAATTTCAAATTTTCCACAAATTATGGATTGGACATTGATATCATTTTGTGGAACGATATGTTGTATAATTAAAGAAATCCAAATCTAGGAAACATACCAACTTTTTAAAAAGTAATATAGATGGATTTTTCTTTTTCTTTACTAAATAATACTAAGTAATTTATAGCTTAACAAATAATATCTTAAATTTTTAGACAGATCTTGTGGTTAGTTTGTTGACCATCAAACCTTTATATATGTAACGGAATAATGAAATAAGACTAAAAATTCGTTCTTGAATATTTATTTTGTAACAAAGAGATTTAATCAGAGTCATTTAAAATATTTTCTAAGTTACTTAAATCTATATCTAAGAAATTAACGACACTGTACACATATAGATGAAATAAAACTATTTTTTATCATGTCGTTAAATCTCCCCATCACATAGCACCATCATTTTATCTATTGCTGAACTCAACTCGGCATACATTATCTGTTGCAGTTTGCCGCTGTAAAAGTTCAACTTTTCTTTCTCATGTTCACTTTCTTTGGCGCCTGGGATGAAACTTTCCATGACATCATCGGGCTGGTCGTCCATTGAGGGGCTGACGGCCGACTTCCGGACGATTGACGGTGTTTGGTTGGGAGTTCTCGCTCTCATTGGAGATGGCGCGTCCTTCCCTTTCTTTACTTTAGAGACAACTTGATTGCTCCTCTGTTTACCTCCCTTGTGATTATTTTTCTTGTCGACCGTTTTCTCAACTTGGTCTCCATCAGATTTCATGGGAAGGTTCAGAAAGACGGCCATGCTTGTTGAGCGATCGCTAAAACGATCAAATATCGAAGCAAGAACAGCGCGACAACTTCTGAACGTGATGTCCCCGAGATTTTGTGAAGGTTCAGGCCACGCACAGCCCAGATTGTTCATTTGTCTAAGATACCGCCACAGTAGTCGGCGTTTAGTGAAATCCCAGTCCTCATCCATTTCAGCGATTAGTGGTGACCGGTTGTCTAATTCCCCTTCCTCGATATCGGTCATTATAATAATGGACTTTCTGAGATTTGACAACGAGAAATCCCGGTACTGTTCAGGAATGACCGGAATGTTTTCTGTCAAGAAACTGTGGTAATTTTCCATTGCGCGAATTGTAGTGCTGTGGTACAATAGCCCTTGATTCTCGGCGTTGAACTGTTCTTCTTCTGAAATGTACTCCGATGTAGGCGTTGCGGGAGGGTCTGGAGAACAAATACTATCCACTAGTCTGCTAACAACTTCCCTCACAATTGTCATCGCTTTGTTTTGCAAAAGTTTCTCTTCAATTTTAGCAAATTTCTGCCTATAGTTCTCTGTACTATGAATAATGGCTTTAAAATTTACAATGATGTCCGACCCACAACCTAAAACTGGTGAAGTTTTTATAGCCCACGATTCTTGAAAGATCCCGGGAGTTTTTGACTTGCAAATAACTGGTAGCATCAGACTTTCACCGGCAGCTAGAACTCCCCCTTCTGATGGTAAGAAGAACCGCTTTTCCTTCGATCTAGGGATGTCAAAAGAATTTCGAACTGGCGCTCTTGTCAAATCGTAAACCAGTCGCGTGGTGCCCACGTTCTCTAGCCGTATCCTATTATGTAGACACTCGTTTTGATTTCCATCAAACACGACAAAAGTTTTAATTCCAATTTGACCTTGTTGAGATGATCCGTGACCTTCCCATTTGGTCAGCTGATTTCCAACCATGAGAGCAGGTCCAGTGAAACCTATCGGGTATTTCGATCCAACATCTTTTTGACCAGTCTTAATCCCATTCTGAGATTCTACAGGTTCCACGATAGAGGATTCGAGTTTTTTGATTAACCTTTCCTGATCCTTCTGGTTTGAAATGGCTGCTCCAACAACTTGCAGCTGTTTAAGCTGCTGCGCTTGAGGAATGAACATGTGGGTGCTCTCCTGAATCTCTGACGCCCTGGTCTGTAGATATGGTGTGTGGTAGACGGGATAACCTCTACGGAGTGACGGCGTGTCCGACCCTTTCTCCCGGTCAATGACGGCAGGAACTTGAAAGATCTCTACAGGAGTGTAGTCATTTGTTACCGACTTGCCTAGTGTGGAGAAGACTGAGCAATCGCCTTTGCCAATCGTATTGCTTAGCTTGAAAAAATTAGCATTTTCTCTCTTTTGATCACAACCGCATGATGTTTCCAAGGCCATTTCAATAACTGCGCGTTGATTTACGATTTCCGGATATTCGTTGGGTGTTCTCATAAGTAAATCCTCCACTGGTCTTTTAGACCGTTGTGACAAGGTTCTGTGCATTTCATTCCACTCATTTATCCTATCTTTCCAAAGTTTCAACGAAGAACACTGTTGTTCGCCTTCTTTTTTCATCGATGTAGCCGTTTTTGCGTTTTCAGCAACAAAAAGTTCATTGAATTCCCCGCGCTCCTTTGCGACCCTTTTGAATTCCGACAGACTTCCGAGAATGCTATATGCAATGAAATTTCCTTCGCAGTCAAATCTTGGCCCCGCGTGGTTAGTTACATCAACAGGCGGAAGAACAAAGTCCTCATTGGCTGGCTTTAACACTGCGTAAGTGACAACATTTTTGTCGGTTTTCTTTGTTCGACGAACTACAACTTGTTGCAGACGAGGCGGCAATCGCCGTGCTTTTACGGGGTTGCTGTTCTGTCTTACTCTGTCCAGATCTTCCCTTCGAATTTTAAGGCAATGCAAGTTCCTCATGGCCGACGGGATCTTGACCTCCTCAACAGGCACCAGTAGGGTTTCCTTGCTTTTGTTGGCTTTCATTTTCCACTTGCCAATCACGTTGCTAACCTTGCCCGCCGTGTCTCCTTTTTGAATCACTGATCTCAGCCTCGGCGTCTTCAACGCCGATTTCTTAACAACTTTCTTTCCTTCTGTCATTTCGACATTTCCACCGCTGGGTAGCAATACCCGAAATTCAAGGTAAGCTATTGTGACGTCATTGCCTTTATTACGTTCCTATTACGTCACTGTAAAATAATCATAGTAACTTCACATGACGAGAACTTTATGTTGAACTAAAACAAAAAATAATTATATATGTATACAAATTAATTAGTTTTTAGAAAATGATTGAACTTGCTGCCAGATGGCATCATTACGGGCTACTGCTTTAGGATTTCGGTAAATCACATCACTCTCATATACTTTTTCCATCGGTTTTTGCTCCAAAGCAGACATAAAGCAATGCTTTCAACCTAATGATCGAGTTGTTGCGATCATAACGACCTAAATTATTTTTATAATCTTAAAATAATAATATTCAACCTTCATACCTTAAAAGGAGTGGTATTAAATGCAAAAAGAATTCAGCGACTTGCCTGGTTAAAATAACATTAAAAATAAGAAATTTCAACAATTTCAAAGGCGGAACTAGCAATTCTTTTATTTCATCTATCTGAGTTTTTTGTTGTTTTGTTTCTGGTTTTTTTTTTTTGTTTTTTTTTTTTGTTGTAAATTTTGTTTTTTCTTGATAGTGTGCAATACTTTCAATTAAGTCTATCTGAACTGTTTAGATCATTCACTATTTTAAATTTATAAACATGACTGTAATGCCATTAGCAAATAGAGGGGCAGAGGGACAAAGCACCGCTACGTTATCGTATCTGGACACGGGGAGTAAAATTAAACAAATTAAACAAGTAGTTATGATATCTGAGAAAAGATGGTTTGTACATGTACCCTAAAATAACATTGTTAAACTCCCAAACAGTTTCGAACTCTTGATTTACAGATTAAAGGTCGACATTTAAAAAACATGGTTTATTTGGGGGTTTTTGTGTTGTATTTTGCATAGAAACCCTTGTATTGCAACATTTTTTGTTTTACGTATACAACCGGTATATTGCGATTACATTGTCAAGTACTCGCCGATCAAAATTTAGATTATATCCCATTCTTTAATTTACTATGATCACAGGCACTTATTAATAACATTCATTACATTTCTATAAAGAAGTAGAGATTTCATCCTTCTTAAAATAACAAAGAATGGGATAAAATTTGACCTAATTAAAGATATAGAAATAAACCGCAGCTAAGTCAATTCGTAGGATACCAAAATAATGCTATGCTTCAGAGTTCTTGTGTTTCATCCACACTGCATTCATGTAATTCAACTTTAATTCGCTTGCTAGAAATTTTCGCGAGCTTAGCAAGAGCCTCATTGTAGCGAATATTTTTCGCCACGGACCAGTATTTGCCATATACATTGTAATTGTAATTAAAAAATAGGTGGGGATTAGACTTGTTCGCGAAAACTAGTCGTTGCGAACCACTTCATCTCAGATAAATTGCGAAATAAATTCTTCGCGAATAATAGTTGGTTAACAGTATAGGGGAAATTATCTTCACATTGTCCGACTTATTAGCGCTTAGTCAGCTTTGTGAACTAATCCTGATTTTTTAATTGAGAGTAAATAGGTATTCAACCCAACTCAAATGTATACAGCTTCTAGAAAAAAACAAGATGCTTCAGAGATATAAATATTTAATATTGTGCTATGAACAATAAGAAAAATATGAGAAAAAAATGTTCGCAGGTAATTTTTTAGAATAACAATCATACACCCAATAGAAGTATGTACATATACTCTTGCTCAATTCATCCATGCAATTCCATGTATGGTGTGTGAAATCTACTTGTTCTGTGCAGTAAGAAAACACAGGCATGAAATACAAAAAAATCAACAATTTATCTATAGATAATAACAAAAAACAAGTGAATTCAGTGACAGACATAATATTGTATTCATTTCTATCAAAACTCTAATACTTACTTGTACATATTCTGATGGTTGCAAAACATATGGAGTGAAATATTTTAACTCACAGTATTTCTCATTTACTCACCTGTCATACTTCATAAATTATAAAGTCGCAAAATCAATATAAGCTGAAGAGAAAATGGCAGTAGATCTGAGATACACCTATAAATAAACATTATGTATATGTTATAAATAACAGGTCAAAGCAAGTATTTTCTCCATTTCCAGATCACTACTCTATACAACATTCAGAAAAAAATTGCTGTCACTGACAGTCACTCAACATTTGGTCAGAATTTTCACTGTCAATAATAAACTGTCATTGACAGTTACTGTCTTGTCTACATACTCTGTCACTGACAATGGCATTCACTTGGAAATGTCATAAATCACTCAACATAAATTATGAAGTCCATATATGAATAGAGATGTCACAAATCAATTGTTTTCTTCCTGTAATGAAGTGTCAAAGGCACATCCTGAAATGAACGAAAAAAAAATAATCAAAATTTTGGTAAATTCTTGGAATATCTTCAAAACTTTTATAAACATGTACATATGAGAACCCATATTTGATCATTCTTATAAAAGAACAGTTTCTTCGTCCTATTTTGATGCAGTATGTATGGATTATCAAGTCATTCTTATCCAAAGTACATCTAAGAACGATGAATTGATATTTAAAATACTCTATTGTTTCAAACATTCATGTACATTACCTTAACTCTCCATCTTGTGACAGCCACAAATTTGAGGGTGTGACTTTTTCCTAAAAGTTCATCATTGCACAATATTTCTACCTGTGTCAAAAAAAAAAATCCATGAATCAAAACTAATCAAATTGTTTCCTTCTTATGTTTAATTTGATAAATAGTTTATACATATAGTACATTGTATTAACATCTATCTATTAAATCTCAACCATATTCCTTTACCTCCTTAACAAAAACAAAAAAACAGAAAAAAACTTGCAGTTGTACTTTTTGTTCTTGTAGAGAACAAAAAAATACATGTATTAAGAAACAAGTCATAACTTCCAATGCATAATGAATAAAACTGACAGGAATAACGATCTCCAACTGAATCAAAATTTAAAAAACTGTTAAACTTACGTCTCCATATTTGGAGATATCATTGAAGACCTTGAGAGCGAGGAATTTCTTGAGGTGACAAATGGTGGCCTGTGAGGAGATTCTGAGGTACTTCTTCTTGAGGTGCTTCAGGTTCCCTTTACACTCCAGACAGAGGTTCACCTGTTCGTCGTTCCTGTGGTAATCCTTGTCCGCTCCTTCATCTTCCTTTTCTTTTTCATTAGACTGGCAAGGTGGTTCTGTGATGAAGATAATTCATAGAATTATCATCTGCTTTTAGCCCAAAAATGTAGCTTAACAGACTCTCAACTATTTCTAACTTAAACAGCTTGTTGTGGTAAATACATGTATTGGCAAAGAAGAATTACTTTGCGAAAAAATAAAACTATTTAAAATATTTATATGTTTCACAAACCAATTATTCCACATATATCAAACTAAGTGCTTTAATTTAATAATCATAATTTCTCCTCTACATGTGTATTATGGTGGTCACAGTTTATACCTGTTTACCTGACTTACCTTCTTTTACTTCCTCTGAAAGACCATGCTTGGATGCAAATTCTTGACGCCTTTTCTTCTCTTCTACAAGGCAAATAAAAAGGAATGAAAAAGAGGATCACTCACATGTGTGCAAACCTATGTGAATCTGCAAACAACTTTCAACTATCACGTCTTACATCTAAATCATTACAGTTTTTTGGGGGGGTTTTAGGCAAAATTCCTTTTCGTAGTGAGTTTGGCCATTTCCTATTTTTAAAACCATTTTCTCCTTATCAACTTTCTCCAGCATCTATCTATAAATCTATGAATAAACACCTATGGTAAGATATATAATATTAGAACAGTCACTTGATCCAAAGGGTCAGATCATGTTGTGTTGCCAGGTGCGGATCATCAGATCAAATTCGACGCTTTGCCTCTCGTTTAATCTGATGATCCGCACCTGGCAGCGAGACGGGATCCGGCTCTTTGGATCATGTTACTATTATAATGATAAATTCATTATAAACCCTTGTCTTTTTAAAAGTTTTAATAACAAAACTTTGTTTTTAAGATCAAATGTATGATGTTGACTTATATAACAATGCTATTTCGAAACAAACTCATTTTTAACGCGCTAAAATACAAAACGTTATTTAATACGAACTACATCATCGGTTTCAGAGAGTGGCGATACGGAATTGGAAAAACAACAGTGTGGTGATCCTGAAAATCGGATCACACTTTGTAAAACTGACAGTATCAAGCAGGGAAGATTGATGGGTATATAATAATTCAATAGGTCAGCCCACTTCATTCCAAAATTAGAACCATTTTAACAAGACCTTGGACTTTCAGTTGGATGTAACTTTCTATTTCTTGCGTCAAAACAAGTTAAAAATGACGCTGCTTTCAAGCGATTGCGTAGTCTTAACTCAAAAGCCAGACAAATGATTAATCGTGTTGATTTCAAAGAGCCATTGCTGAATGGCCAGCATTGAAATAGACAGGTCTACGGCACAATGCTGTTTGACACATTTATCCGAAGTCCAAGCTCTTGTTAAAATGGTTCTACTATACCGGTACATGTAGGATTAGAGCTGAAAATTTTCTATTTGCAACCACGAGGATACACAATCATAAAATGTGCATATTCATGTCAACTGGGGAATTTGACTTTAAAACAGTTAAGAAGAAGAAGAATAGAGAAGCAAAAAATATATCACATCAATAGAATTGCAAGTAAACTGTTTCTGCAAAAAGTTATCATTTCCTAGGCTGAAGTAGCAGTTAAAAGTATGATATGATCATATTTAATAAAATAAACTCTGAGCAAGCTCTCACAAATGATGCTTTTTCAACAACAACAACCCCCCCCCCCCCCCCCCCCCCCCGGGCTAAGAAAAAATCATAACTCAAGTGATTTCCTATTATAGAAAGTAATGGACGCTTTCTATTTCACTGTCTATGTTTTATAATGCTAACTATGAAATTTCCAATGTCTCTCCATAAGAAAGATATGGACCAGACATTTTGCACAGACAAGACGGTCAAGGTGATTCCTATATACCCCCCCCCCCCCCAACTTAGTTTGCAGGGGTTATAAAGATCAATTGTTGTGAAGAATCTGCTAAAAGGCTAATATATATTGAAGTTGTGCAAGGCACTTACTTTCTTGAAGATTTGGAACCAGTTTGTACACAATATCTTGCATAGTTCTGTCATGGCTGTAAAGAAGAAAGTAAAAAAAAAAAAAATTACATGTACTTGTAAAAAAGTCATTTTTCAATCAATGTTTTGTTGTGGTGAATCTGCTAAAAGGTCTATACCAGTATAGTATAAAGAGGTCATACATGTATAAGAATTGGATTTTTGTTCTGACTGAGTTTTGTCACAAATTATTACAGAAAGGAAAGAGAATAAATTGTATACATGTACATATAATACATAAGAAAGTATCTAGAAATGGATCACATGTAAATAATCTAATCACTTCACCCTCAAGACAAAAGAAATTGGAAACCATTTTAAAAATAATATTAAGTGTTCTCTCATTGGGCACTCATTTATTCATAGGCTTCATCGAAGTTCAAATGAAACAAATTTTTAGCACATTGTCAAGGATACATGTATTTAATATAGAGATTTTTGCAAAGCTTATTTTCAAAGACCGGTTTTGATATATTTTTAATGCAAAGTAGCCACCGGACAGTCTTTCAAAGTACTTGATTTGGAAAAGGATTTTAAGACAATTGTATGGGGAAGACACATTTAAAGCTATCTTAAATCATGTTCATGTGCAATTTAATTCTAGAAATGTTTAGCATATATCACAGCCAAATTTATTTTCTTTTTACTTATTCAAAATAACTTGACCATTTATACAGATACTAAATTCTGCTGCATAAAGTAGCATAAATTTTAGTAAAAGTAATAAATTCTTTTAATCCTATTGGATTTTAGAAATAGATTAACATCTTGTATCATTTACCTGATGTAATTCAAGGGATGACTTTGATGAATAAGAATGTCACATTTTGGACAATTTTTTTCCTTTTTCAAATATCCAACAATGCAACTTTTACAAACTGCAACATAAAAAAAAATACATCAGCATGTGTTTCTCTCCACCCCCTCCCCCACAATAGCTATCTCAAGTCAAAATAATCTAGTTTTACTTTTAGTTTTGTAAATTGTTGAATTTAACACCTCATTTTTTATTTTCTATTTTATGATGTTAATACAGTAAATTACAATAAAATTATAATATCCAAAAAATAAAAATCATCAATGCATGGTATTTTTAACAAATATATTAATGATAGTACCAATTATATTAATGGAAATCAAAGCATATCAAATATCTCAGAATCAAATCTAAGCAGAAAAAGGACATACAATGAAGATTGTGATTCCATAATGCAGATAAATCAAATCGTACAGAAAAGCCAATGGACATGGCACTTACATGTGTGGAGACATTCTGTGATGGTGGTGGCTTCTACGAGGTATCCCTTACACAAAGTACAGCAGATGTGAGGGTTCACCGTCTTCAGCTTTACCTTCTTTTCCATCATGTTTACAGATTCTGAAATAACAAAGTCGCCTTCATTGTGACTTACTACAAGTACTGGTTGTACAAGCACTTTGGATAGAGAAATACTCTCACTACAGCTAGATAATACATAATTCTCACAACGTTTTGGCCCACGAAAGTCTTCAGAGAGCCAATAGGAACTATAGTAAGATAAGTTATCTATAGTCTGTCCTAAGTTATTGCTTCCATAAATTATTGATGATTTTTTGATAAAAATGCACATACCTGTGAAAGAAATACAATTGAAATCGATGAAAGGGAATATATCCAAGATATCTTCATTGAACAATTATTCCTTTTCACTCATAAAAGTTCACAGGAACGAAAACAATTTTCTTACAGAGATTTGTAATGGGAAATGTTTACATCTTTTCTCCATTTGGAATACACTCGGAATACATCGCGCAATTTTTAAACATTATCATCTGGGCTTATTAATGGCTGACGCAATGCAAAATCTCCGTAGACTTTCAATTTTTGGATGTGTATTAAAACCTGAAGCAGTAGAGGGGGCATTTCAAAACAGATAATCTGGACATTTTTCATATTAGTGGATGAACGTAGTAAGAGCACAAAAGTATTTACTATTATTGAAATATCAAGCAAAAAGTGGTGGAAGCAAAAACTCGGGACAGAGTATACAATGTACATGTATTATGATATATAGATATGTAACCTTACAGGTAACTATAGTCTGTCCCCAAGATATTTATGCAGCCCATTTGGACGATTTTTTTAAAAAATACACATACCTGTGAAAGAAGTGCACTTGTAATAGTTGAAATGGATAATTTCCAAGATAATTTCATTGACACATTATCAACTGACAGTCAGAAAAATTCACATGACCGAAAACAGATTCCTTACAGAGATTTATAATGGGGAATGTTTATATCTTTACTCCATTCGGAATACACTCGGAATACATCGCGCAATTTTTCAACGTTATCATCCGGGCTTGCTGCTATACAAAATCTCCGTAGACATCACATTTTTTAGCATTGTATTAAAACCTGATATGCTAACAGGGGTGTTTCGACTGAGAAATCTTGGAAATTTTTTGTACTTTTGAATGAACATCGTTTGAACCCTGAGGTATTTATAAATATCAAGCAATTAAGCAAAATGTGAATTCAAGACATCTTGGGACAGACTATAGGCCTACACTGTACAGTAAAATTTTTAAATATGCATGAATGATTGAATAGATAATTTTCTATGCATAATCTATATACACGTTTAAATTCACCAGAAAAATATATCGCACGAATGATTTCCGATATTTCTCTGTTATGAATTGAGTCGTTAGTTTGAGGAAATGAGTGTAATGTATTTGGAGGAACAGAGGAAATTCGAATGTAATAATCAAATAAGTATTAATGTATTCAAGATCCCCAATTAGAAACCAAACTGTAAAACTCTTTGAAAACTTCTCCAAAGTGAATATAGAATACTCACATCTGCTTAAGAAAAACTGTTAAAAAACATCAAAGGATCCTCCCATCCCTGCTTTGTTTGTGTCTACATCTAATTGAAAAACCAACACGGGGGGAGATCTATTATCCGGAATAACTATGGAAAAGGCGATATCACTGGGTCAGCAGAGTATGCCCACACTGAAGTGGCCACAATCCTATCATTAGACTAAGTATGTTTCAAATGACAATCACGCATTTAGTATAATATGTGTATTAATTTCAAGTATTTTTTATTCCTGTGCTTACATATCTCCAGAGAATTTATTATTTGCGTGTACATAGAATAAAGAATTCCAATCTTTTGTCTTTAAGTCCATAATTTGTACCCCGTCAGCAAAGTAACATGTTTATTTTTATTAAGAACCTGTGGGAATAAGCCGAGGCACATGCCCACAAATGGCCACAACCCTATCACGAGTATGTTCCAAATAACAATCACGCATTAAGTATCATATGATGTGTATTCACTTCAAATATTGCCATTCCTGGGCTTACATATGTGCATGTACATAGAATAAAGAATTCCAGTTTTTTGTCCTAAAGTCCATAATTAGTACCCCCTTAACAAAGTAGCATGTTTATTTACTGTCTAAAGATGACTTATTTAGCAGTTTACTAAAAACTACAAAATAATTAAGTGCATGTGTTTAATTCATAATAACGCAATTTTTACTTTCTTTACGTCAAATGAGCACCACGAAATCACATATTTTTATCCACTCAATCTAGTTTTGCGCAAACATAATTAGGCCTTGGCCATTTGATAACCATCTTGAAAATTGAAGGAAGAAAACTTGCTTTTTACCATAAAGTAGGTTTTGGGACCATTTTTTTGAAAAGTGAAAAAGATAGACATTGAACTTTCTCCATTATAGAGTTATTGAGCAAAAACAAATTATACACTTATTAAGTGCATATGCATCGGAAGCAAATTGAAAGTGTGTGTGTTTGGGGGTTGGGTTGGGTTGGTTACTGCTGTGCATTGTAAAAATTAATTAATATCATTACGATAAAAGTGGGGGGCTACCCCCCCCCCCCCCCGCACCATCGGTTCCGACGCCTAATGGCTATGCAGTGGCATATAATCAAAATAAAAAGGGCAAAGGAATACATGGTAGATGCAAATTTACATTAGGAAAAACTATTAAATTACTACGCCTTCTGTTTTAAAAACCGAGTGCTACTGGCCAAGGACTGGGCCTTTTTGAGGCAAGTGCAATTGTCGATTGACATACAAATGCTGTGACCTTGACCTTTGTTGATATAAGGGTCATACATGTTTTGGACTATAAGCAGGCACGTAGTGTCGGGGAGGGGGGAGACTTGATATGAATTTAATTCAGATTATGATATAATTTTAGAGGCTCTTATGGCTTCATAGGATTTGATCACGTGACTAACCAAGTTCATATCCTGGTAACTTTTTAACTTGCTGTTTATTTCTGAAATCAAATGCATTCAAAAATTTCTTATAAAGTTTAATTTGTAGCAGGTTTCCAACCAAATAGAATCATTTTAACAAGACCTTGGACTTTCAGTAGGACATAATATCTAATTCTTGCGTCAAAACAAGTTAAAAATGACGCAGTTTCAAGCGAAATATGCACCGATTGCGTAGTCTTAGCTCAAATACCAGACAAAGCTTGATTTCAGAGAGCCATGGCTGAGTGGCTGACAATGAAATAGACAGGCCTACGTCACATTGCTGTTTGTCACTACTACCCAAAGTCCAAGCTCTTGTTAAAATGGTTCTAGCTATCATCGTAACCTATTGTGCAACAGAAGTGTTGGACATCAAAGCTATAAAAGCATAAATGAATGGGGCCGAGTTAATTTAATTATTTCGAAAGAGAGAACCTCATACATTATATGCAATATGAAGATTTCTAAAATATCCTTACTGTTACATGGAAAACAAAACAAAGGGGTTCTTTTAAATTAAAAAACTTTATTGGCAAAATTAATACTAGTAAAACGTATAGAACACAAATCATAAAAAAAGAGAAAAAAATACAAGTTTAAAAGTGTCCCTCGTGTGCAGTCTCATTTGCAAATGTCCCAAGTTTCTTTGTTGCAGAGGTCTTTGAGCCTCAGAAAAATAAAAAGACAAAAATCTATCCTGAGATAACTGCACCAAATTAAAAAACAAAAAGGTGTTTTTTTTCCTAACTAGAGCCTTTGTCATGATTATCAAAGTAACAATACAAAAATACCATTGTACACCTGGAGACTGAAAAGTAGTATCAAACATTAAATTACTGTCAGATATTCAACAGCCATAATTTCATCTGAATTACCGGTAAATGTAAAAATTTCTTTAAAAAAAAAACAGACTCTGTATTTACAATATTAAATTATAAGATCATGATGATGCCCATCTCAAATAAACTACATGCCATTTCTTATCTTGACTACTGCTACACAAAACGAAACTTGGTACTATAAGACATAAAGGATATTTTCCTCAGTACACACACAACTAGTCTTTGACTCTTGTTCAATGATCTACCCCTGATAATTGTCACTGTATCAAGTCAGGTCTTCTGCAGAGGTGAAAGTTCACAAAGCTGAAGAGTGCCCATGCTGCTTACGATGTCAACTGAATCGTCTAGTCCAGGAAACGAGCTATCGCAGGCAGATATGGAGGCCATTGATGGCAAAGGAATGTCTTCTAGGGGCTCCAAAGCTAGGAACTCCTCGTCTGCCATTACTGAAAGACAGGAAATAGAACAATCAGCAAGATGATTTGTAGACCTTTAACACTTCTCTGTACAGTTGTATAACATTTTGATTATCTGAGAAATACTTTTATGACAGAAAATCTATGTTATAATTGAAATCTAGGAAGATACATTTTCGGAATACACGAATACCTTGCAATCTGCAGAGCAAACATTGAAATTGTTTTTTCTTTTTTAACTGAAACTTTTACATTAGATTTTAGGAATACTTCAAAATCAATCACAAACACTGTCAAAAAAAGAGAATAAATCCCAAACTGCCAAAGTTATTAACATATTCTTTATCTTTTACCCATATATACCTTTCTTATATAAATCAAATATAACCGTTAAATTTTTTATCCCATTTTGATCTCACCTTGCAAGTCCAAGTCGTTGCTGGGAAGGTTCTGTCCAAGTCTCTGAGCAATGTCCTCTCTCCTCCTCAAAACCTCCACTTCACTCAGTGTCTCTTCTTCATCAGAGAAGGGGAAGTCCCCAAAACATGGCGGCCTCCAGCTGATCAGTTTGGAGATGTAGGTGCTGATTCGGTCGGCTTTCGGCATGATGTCTTCATAATCGTCCTCTGTCAAGTTTAAAATGGGAAAGTTTAAAATATCAAGCCCATTTGATAGATACAAACAGTTTTGGAAACTATCATCTGTCTGATTAACACCACCCCCTTCTCCTTACACACGTCAGGGTCTCTGACAAGTGTTAAGAGAAAGAGGGTGGTTTTAATTTACTAAAATTATTATCAAACCACATTTTTATTTGTCTTGCAGTTTATCTACACCAATAAAATTCTGTAAGCATGGTGAAAATGTTGAGTTGAAAAAATATTAACAATATCTTCCTCTGAGAAATTTTATGATTGTCAATATACTGATGAAATATGCCTTTAAGGAATTTAATTATGAAAAAAATTCTACATACACTGCATCTATTGCAATTTACCAATTGTTGTGTTTGCTCTAATATTAAATCAAGAATATGAATAGACAAGAAAAATAAAGTTTTATACACAGAAGATCTTTCATAAACACTTTTTTTAAAAATGACTTTACCTGTTTTAACGTGTTAGAGGTGTTAAGTAGCCTGTTTCAGATTTCCAAATGTAATTGTGAGTACATGTAGTATGATTTTCCAATTTAAAAGGAACTTGGACCCTTTTTCATTCCGAAATGTGCTTTGACAACTTTATGAATGTACATGTATGTGGTGGTGATTGTGGGATGTATGAGTAGGTGTGTGAAAAAGTGCATACTATACAAGTTAATCTGTTAAATCTGAACTATACCAGTGTAATAAGTTCTTACCTGCGTCACTGGGAGGTGGAATATACATGTGTTCTATATCCTCCACCTGCTGACTGATCGGTGCTAAAAGCTTTCCTAACTTGAGTTGTGGAGCTGCAGATTTAGGTTTTTGGCCTAGTTCATTGGATGGCTTACTGCTCAGTTTCTGAAACGAAGCGGTTTTATACAAGTTAAATTTCAGTAGCTATCCAAATATACCTTTAATTCAAAATACATGCTATGTATAAACTCAATTGTTTTCTATATATTTTTAATACACCACTTTTAGATAAAAATTGTTTGTTTGCTCTCTCAGGACATAATCACAGGTGTTTTATGAAAGGATAAATTGTTAGGATTTTTTTAAAATTAATTTTTGTTTTCAAGATTGTGCGAAAATTAACTTGTTAACTTAAATGTACCTCATTCAATGCTGTGTTTCAAAGTGAGAAAAAATACAGTGTTTGCTTTATTTTTTCAGATTTGTTATTAAATTTTATTACAATTGAAAATCTAATTTAGAAAGAAATGATATTTTTTATCATTAATACTAGCATTGTTGACATTCATACATGGCTTCATATTAGTAGTTTTCATGGATAGCCCTCCCCCAGGAATTAATATCCTCAACAAAAAGAAATTTTGAAAGAGTTATCTTTCCTGCTGAAGACTGACATCCACAAAATTACATCCCCATAAATAAGCAAAAAAAACCCAACAATCCATGATAATTAATTGGCCCCCCATGAATTTAATTGATTACACAGTAAGGAAATTTTAAATGAATTGACATCAATTTTTCTGATCTTGTTCTACAGACTTTTATTTACCTTGAAGTTGTCTGGTTTACCAGAGCCTTGATTCAAAGAAGGTTTTAGACTTGGTGTTTTGATGCTTGCTGCCCTTGGGTCTTTGTTAATGTTTCCCAGGGCCTTCCTTGGGGTGACTAGATTTGTATTGTCTGCAAGTTTCAGAGGCTTCAGGGGGTTGGCACTGTTCTGCTTCAGACCAAAGGCCTTGAGTCCCAGATTTTCTTTGTTGAGGTTGCCCAGTGCTTTGCGTGGGGTCACAAAGTTCTCATCTAGCCCCTTTCCTGATTTCACACCTTGAAAGATATTCTCCTTAGAGAAGTGGATGGGCATTGCCTTCATCCATTTCTCTTTGGAAATCCTCCTGTTCTGATTCTGGAAACTTTGTTGATGTTGAACTGGTGTTTGTCTACATTTTTGATTAATGTGTTGACTAAAATATTCGCCTTGATTTGCCTAACAGACCTTTAGTTTTGTGACTTTTCCATTCATGTATCTTAAATATATAAAATATTGATTACTTTGTGTCATCTGATTGCTTATACTATCAGTAAGTTTGTGGAAATGATACACCTATTGGATAAATCAAGGCACGTTTCAGTCAAAACATTGGTCAATCAAGACATAAACTTTCACTGGTTCTGAAAAGTTTCCTGAATTCAGGAGGGTTAGAAAAGAGAAGTAGCTGACAGCTATCGCTGTCTATACTGGTGTGCGACCAGTTCTCGCCGAGTACCATTTCTCGACTGAGCATTGTTACTGCATTTTCATGTACATTTATGTGTTGTCACTTGATAAAATGACGTAACAATGCACTGGCAAGAAATGGTCCTCAGCAAGAACTGATCACACGCCAGTACCTCTCGAAAAAATATATAAATGTACTTGATAGTAAACAATCATTGTATGAAATTAATGGTAATCTCAAAAACTTTCACAGAGTTAAATAGTCTTTTAAAGTAAAGAAGCAAAATAGCAGTATATAAACTTTATATGCACAATGAAGTTTCAAAAGAAGAATATTAAACAGGTCAGGCACAGTCCCTTACAGTAGATGTTACCTGTATCTAATAATTAAAATGATATCATTCCTTAAAAAAGAAACAATCAAGTATTTTGTGATTTTTTAAAAAAAGGATAAACATTTGTTAAACAATGATTAGAGAATTAAAACTAGATTATATAAATACCTAGGCCTTTCCTCAGACCATTGGCCTTTCTTGATGAAAGACTACTTGAGTTCTCCTTGTCAATATAGGTTTGGAAGGATAATGCAGCCATTCTAAAAGGAATAATTCAATATCCAGTCATATTTAAAATGTAAGACCTACTAATGTTTCTATGTTATTTTATTTTGTTTAATAAATTTTTATCATGTGAAGAAAATTCATATCTTATTTTTTAAACCAGAATTCTATTGCTTCAAACTTGCATACGGCTTATCCACAGGAGTCAGCGATTTTATCAATTTCTTGTAAATAAATGAGAAACAGGCAAAATTCGCGAAGCTCACAGGTAGGATTTTGGGATATTCGGATTTTGCCTGTTTCTCATTTATTTACAAGGAATTGATAAAATCGCCGACTATGTGGCTTTCAATTAAATAATTAATATGTCAATGTGCATTGATCTGCTGGTCTAAATGCCAATTTATTTAGTTTAGCTCACTTTTAAATTGGAGTCTCACATTAACTTTTACCTCACATTCAATGGCTTATTGATATCTAAATTCAGAGATCTGTGGTTGTACAGTTTTCAACATGACTTCTATTCAAAAGCCTATACACTTAAGACGACTGAAATTGAAATATTCTTGCATATTTTCTCTAGTTGATTTATGAAGCTTTTTTTTCTCTTTACAACCTTTGTTTACGTTCATGCACAATAAGCATTGCAAGTCACAACATACTTACTTCGTCGCTTTTATCTGTTTTTCAAAGATGGCGCTGTGGTGCAGTAAACATCGTGAATTAGCCAATAAGAACACCACAATTTGTTTTATAAATTTAAAACCAATATTTGAGATAATCTATAAAATAATTCCGGAATCTGTACATTTTTGTGTATCTCATTACTAAAGATTAAAAAAAGTCTTTCTTTTTTAAAATTTATTTGCAATAAATCATGAAAATATCTATTTACATTGCCAATGACTAAATATTATCCTGATTGATAATAATAATTACGCATAACCGTAAACGTTAGCTTTTAATCCTTAATATGTTTTACGGTGCGACCGTTGGGGCGAGCACAGCTAGCATGTGATCAAACAATGAATTATAAGAAATTAATAAAATAAAATTAACAACGTGAAATTTGAATGCCAAAAAATAAAACATACCTATTTTTCAGTAAATTTTCATTATTCATAGTTTATAAGATTTGTTATAATTTATTTATTTATATGTAGAACAATAGTTTAATCTCAGATACAATGTTGTTAAATAATAAAGATTTTAATATATAAATATTCATTGCACTGCATCTCCTCTTTTAAAGTGATTGTGATTATGATTGATTGATTGATTGATTTCCCCCTTTTTTTTTGCAGTAGACATTTTTTCTTAAACTTACATATAAAACTTGACTCATCATAGAGCTCCCCCCATGCTAAATTTTTTTTCCTTTTTGTCAATTTATACATAGAAAATCGACTTACCATGGATTTGCCCCTCCACTTAAAAAAAAAAGAATTAATATTTAATTTTATTTTTAATTTACGCTTAAAAATATTTGCTTATCATGTTAAAAGAACATGGTGTTGTCCCCCCCCCCCCCCCCGCATGTAATAAATGGAAGTGAAAACTGCTAAAGAGCTGAAGGATTAGAATTTTCATGATTTATTTTTCTCTTTGCTTGCAAAGATTTTTTGGATGAGGCTGCCATCCACCCACCCACCCCCTTTAAAAAAAGGCGCTGCTACGTATAACGTTACGTTTCAGGAAATTACCGTAATTATAGTGAATAAAATATTTGTGAGCATTCATCCAAATTAGTGCAATTTACAACTGTTTCCTGTATCTGAAGAAATGTCCTTATTCGTCAGCTGTTCTTTATCTTATAGCCTTTGCAAGATTTGAAGAGGATTTTGGTCATTTCAGCAGATTTACAATAACTTCAATTAGAGTAATTTCCCCTTATCAGTGCTTATTGTGACGTCAAAGCTGACGTTGGTTAAGTGTCGTCTTACTCTTTAAAACTCCCCTGAGAAATAAAAGTATGCGAAGTATACTGTTTTATTTACTTAAAAAGCATGATGTTCTTAAAATTACACATCTTATAAGCTTTTCAAAGGTTTTACTTTGATTCTCGGGAGAACGTGATGTTGGAACGTGAGGTTGGAAACCATTGGTACTATGAATTGTGGGTCAAAATTTACTGACTCCGAAAAAATATATCGGATCAATGTGTAAACGTTTGTGACGTCACACGATTATTTTTGATTGAAAGTGTACTGAGGTGAACTTTAGAGGTAACATTGACTGTATGTCGCTTACATCGTTATTGTTTTTACTGTCTAAATTTGTCTTGCTGATTCTCGTGAGAGTGTGAAGACAAGTGATAAAAATTGCCATGATTACAGGGAACTACTGGGACGATTAAACGATGCATTACTGGTCCGATTTACTGACGCCAAAAAAATCCGTTGAATGAATGTGCAACTAGTCCGAATTTTCTATTCACACACGCCTTGCCGGTAGAGCTCGCTTCGCGCCGGCGCTGTGCGCCGGCGAGCTGCGCTCGCTAATAATATTCGATTTTATGGGGGTAAAAAATCTTTCATTTTTACCCAGAACAAAATTTAATATTAAAATTTCATTTGATATTTTTGGAAATTATAATATGAAATTTTGTTCTCGGTAAAACATGAAAGAGACTTAAAAATAAATTCCAGCTCAAATCATAGGCCTACGGTTTTTGCCGCCCACTGACACATTCCAGAATGGCAAGATTTACTCTGAAAATTTAATATTCATATTTTCCCCCTTTTATTGTTACCCATTTTACTTTTCTTATAAATTTCTAATATGTATTACGGTGCGACCGTTGGGGGCGAGCGCAGCATGTGATAAAATAATGATTGAATTATGATAAAACAATAAAAATAAAAGTAGCGACGTAAAGTAAATGAATTTGAATGCAGAATAAAATAAACATGCCTATTTTTTCCAGTAAATTTTCATTATTCATAATTCATAAGATTTTGTTATCTATTTATATATAGAATTTATCTCGGATAAAATGTGTTGAATAATAATGATTTTTAACATAATGTACATTACAGTTTATTTCCTCTTTTCTTGCAGCAGACATTTTTCTTAAACTTACATAAAAACAACTGACTTAAATTATCACAGAGTCCCCCGTTTAAAAAAAAAAATCAAATTTACGTATAAAAAAAAATTGCTGATCATATAAGGAAAATGGATCCCCCGGGAGCATGTAATAAATGGAAGTGAAAATAAAGACACTATTGAGCAGCTAAAGAGCTAAAGGCGTACTACGCACCCCCAATTCTTCACCCGGATTAGAATTTTCCTGATTTTGAGAATTTCTTTTTCCTTTTGCTTGCGAAGATTTTTTTAATGATGTTGCCACGCCCCCTTTTAAAAAACAGTCCTGGAAAATACCGTAAATTAATATAGTGAATAAAATAAATGTGAGCATTCATCCAAATGAGAGCAAGTTACAGCTGTTTCCTATCTTTGAAGAAATGTCCCCATTCGTTAGCTCTGCAAGATTTTGAGAAGATTTTGGTATTTATATTTCAGCAGATTTACAATTACTACTTAGAGTAATTTCCCCTTATTGTGACGTCAAAGTTCACGTCAGTCAAGTGTCGTCTGTCTCTTTAAAAAAAACTACGCGAAATATATTGTTTTGTTTACTTAAAAGCATTATATTCTTGAAATTACATAATTTATCTGTTTCTCAAAAGTTCTACTTTGATTCTCGCGAGATGGTATCCAGTCTAGTGAGATCGACCGATATTGAGGAAATGCATTGGGTCGAAATTAAATGAACGAAATTTACTGACGCCGAAAAATTCTGTCTGATCAATGTGTAAGAAATCCATTGTGACATCACTCGAAAGGACGATAACTCCGTTCGTCTTATGTAATGGATTTTGCGTTGTGTCAGCAGTATATTTACAATGCATGTACATAGTCTTTTATCTTGTTCTCGTGAGAGTGTGAAATGGGAAACCATAATTACAGGGAACTACTGGGACGATTAAAACAAGGCATTACTGGTCCGATTTACTGACGCCAAAAAAATCCGTTGAATGAATGTGCAAATAGTCCGAATTTTCACACACGCCTTGCCGGTAGAGCTCGCTTCGCACCGGCGCTGCGCGCCGGCGAGCTGCGCTCGCTATAAACTGGATGTAAACATAAATCCACAAAAGTTGTTGTCACCCGTAATGATATGTAATAACTAAAAAGAGCAAATATTATACATCATTATGACTTTACCGATAACATATTAATGTTTAAACCAATTTAACTTATATATGTATGTATATCTAAAAAAAAAAAAGATTTTTTTTTATATTAAAGAAAGTTCTTTTAAAAAATCTCTGAGAAAATAAATCTCTTCAAATGTTCTTCCATTCAACTTATGAAATTCACCTATAGATACAGTAGAACTAATATGTAAACGGTGTGACCGTTGGACCGAGCGCAGATTTAACACAGTGCAGGTTGATTTATGTATGATAAAATATATTTAAAACGCACACAGTAGGATCCGCCTGCATAGTTGCCTACTCATACCATTCGTCAAAGTTAAACTAAACGTCGCGTGCTCCGTCTACATTATGACGTCATATTTCAGACGTAAAACGTTCAAATTTTGTCTTCGGAAATAGCCGAAGACAGTTACGTAATTCCGAATTTTTTTTATTTCTTCTTTTATTATTCATCAATTTTATTCATATGAATGCCGCTGTAATAAAATTGCATACTTTGTTCAGTATCTAAAAAATCAGTTCCTTGACGTTTATGTTTTTATTTTCAATCTGATAATTTGATAAGACATACATAGAACAAGTCGTGTTTCTTGATTGAAGCACTATTGAAACTTCTCTGGTTTCCTTTTTAATTTCTTTTAATTCAAATTCACTTCTATTGAAACACTGGAACCTATTAAAGCGAGTTTAGGGGCAATAAACATCGAAAAGTACCTGTCAATCAATGATCGAACTAACTTTTTTAAAACAAAATGGCTGCCAATATGGCGGCGCCCAGGGCTGGAAGAATTTTTTTTTGGCCTTAGTACCCCTGATTCAACATTCATTTTTCACTGATTTTCTTATATATACGTGTTACCATTAATCCTCGCTTCGCGAGGCGGGCTTCGCCCGCCTCTCGCTGCGCTCGGTATAAATCTAACATTGCACTTGTAATTTAAATATGCGCTGTATTTTGTATGACAGCAGCCATATAACCAATAATTTTTTTGAACAATATTTTTTTCCCCTCAATATTGCTGATAAGTAAAGATGTACTTGTATATACTTACATTATATACAAAAACCAACTTCTTTTATTTAACAGGTAATGTATTGATATGATAAAATATGGTCACAAGCCAACTGTATAAAACAAGGATATGCTTTACCTAAGGAAAAAACAAAACACGATGTTGATGCTTATGTAAGAGGTGAAATAATAGTTGTCGTGGACATTCATACCTTGGTCTTAGCTGAATGCCCACTGGCCAATACCGACACGTTCTAAAAGATATATATACATGGTCATCTTTGCGACTCGGAGAAAATTTGCACAAGTGTATGCTTTGTATATATTCATGCAGTTTGAAAACATCTAGTGAGCAATCAATCTAATATGCAAGTAAACTTTATGTTCCGACATGGAAATATTATCCAAATCTTAGACAAACATTGCTCGTCCACATTATTTTCGTAAATCCAAAACAAAATTGAATATTCAGATTATGCTTTGTGATTGCTTTATGCATACATGTACACACATATTCTTTTATTATATGGGATAATTATGGTGTTCCGATGGGGCCACTTCGACCTTTGCACTTTCGCCTTTAGGTCGAGGTGCGAGAGTGCGAAGTTGCGAAGGCGTAAGTGGGAAGGTGCGACGGCGAAGGAGCGAAAGTGCGAAGATGCGACGGCGAAGCGCGATGATGCGAAGGCGAAAGAGTGATACTACTGTCGCTCCTTCGCCATCGCAACTTCGCACTCTCGCCTTCGCATCTTCGCGCTTTCGCCTTCGCCTTTTTATAATTGTGGAGCTTTCTATCGTTTAAAGACTATTTTAGCTGTATAACAGGACATCTGACGCAGACGATGAACTTTTTAGAATTTATTTTCAACAGCCTGCGCAGATCCATAACTTTTTCGGGGGGGGGGGGTGGGGGGGGGTCGATGGATAATTGTCGGGGGGGGGGGGTTCCGAGATATATTTTGGAGATTTTATTATATATAACTAATAAAATTAAATTTTCCGGGGGGATGGGATCCGGACCCTCTCTCCCCCTTTACTGCATGTGTGAAGTTGTTAATATTGAATTTTCCGGGGGGGGGGGGGGGGAGGGGGGGGGCTCTAGATCCATACACGAACAAGGAGTGTCGCATAATGAAATTAGAATGTTACTGTGTTTGATCCATGGTAAACAGACAGCTGGTAAGTGACAGGAGTCTGGAAGTGCATATGTATACATTATGGTGGACATTACATTTTATGCGGGGTATATAATGATTAGGCATATCTAGGACTGGTAACCATATATATGTCACATATTTATAAACATTCATAGTAAGCACAATGGCCTAGCGCATGCGTACCAATAATATCATGGATTAATCGAAAAACCTTGGCAAGTACGGTGCCTGCATCAAATTCTATCTAATCGACCGAGACTTTCTGAATGCTATGAAAGAAGGCGAAAGTGCGAAGGTGCGAAGGCGAGAGTGCGAAGTTGCGAAGGCGAATGAGCGATAGTAGTATCGCTCCTTCGCCTTCGCACCTTCGCACTTTCACATCTTCGCGCTTCGCCGTCGCATCTTCGCACTTTTGCTTCTTCGCCGTCGCACTCTCACACTTTTGCCTTCGCAACTTCGCACTCTCGCATCTTCGATCTAAAGGCGAAAGTGCGACGGTCGAAGCGGCCCCATCGGAACACCATAGATAATGATTTCGATTTAAAAGGGGCATGGTCACGATTTTGGTCAAACTTTATTTTTCTATTTTTATTTTTAACAATGCTTTAATAATGCATTTCTAATGATCAACCAAAATTGGAGTGTCTGTCGTAGAGTTACAAGCAAGATACAGAGCCCACAAGTCTTTATTATGTAAGCAAGGCTAGTACCATGTTTGTATGTTGGTTCACTAGTAAAAGCACTTCCCTAAGCTGATACATGTATTTATATGTGCTAATTCAATTTGAACATATTTAAAGAGTTCTTAGCGTTTTTAACACTCATTTCAGATCTAAACTTGCAATTTATTTTTCGCAAAATCACCTGAGTTTTGTTTACATAACTATGGAAGGGAATTACCGGCAAAATTCTATGTATCTTGCTTTTATTCTTATTCTGCTTACTTCTTTATTCTTCATTACATTTTCACATGTATGTCACTTTATTGTATTCATATCCTTGCTTATTAAATTTCACTTTGATTCTGTTTTATTCATTCTGTTATGATTAATTCTATGTTGCGTTATTCCGTTCCTATTCGTATAATGTCTTGTATTTTAGTTCTATTTACTACATCTCCAAAATTCGGTTACGCATACCATGAAGCGCTTTCAATGAAGACGAATACAAGTCCCATGAATTGTGAGCTCTGTATTTTGCTCATAACTGACGACTGACCTCAAATTTTGGTTGACTTTTAGAATGTCTCACTAGTATAGCATTGTAAACATTTAAAACTGAAAAATAAAAGCGATGCTTCGTGTCTGTTAAATTTTCTATACGCTAAATGCATTTATGGACATTGCAATGTGCGGCTTCATGAAAATGCTAACGATAATAGGATATTTTCGATTTCAAATACGTGTAAAACATATCTGATTCAACTTTTATTTAATATTGCATATACATTAAAGGTTTCAATGATATATATTAAATACGGATTATATCAACTCGCTTCCCATTTATACCAGTATCGGCTAGACAGCCTTGTATGTCGCTTCTGTGTTATAATTTAAGATATGTCTCGCCATATCTCGACAGATAGTAAAATGTGTTGCATTTAAAATATCAAGTTTTATAAGAAGGGGGTTGTCATGGACGCCTATATAATACGTTCGAGGTGTTTTCCGAGCCCTTCGGAAAAACCCGAAAAGATGCGATTATATTTTTTCACTTGATTTTCTTCTTGAACTCGATCAAACAGCAGACATTCCTAAACTGAAGATGTGTTATAGCGGATATTTCTGTAACTTGTATAATCATTCAATGATTCGTCACCTAAATTAAATCATATAAAAAGATATTTTAAATTCATTCGGTGTTTCAAAATTGGTTTTTTTTATTTACATCATGATAATATTTCACTAAATCACGTACACCAATCGAGCACAATACAATTATTCTCTCCGCAAATTTTAAGTATTTTCAGAAAGTTAAAAAAAAAATAGTAAAGCTAAATATCCGCAAAGTAAATCCACAATTTTCACAATGTTGGCCAAAATATATTCACGTAGACATGGATATTAGAGAGATTTGGTGGCGTCTTCTTTTTTTATATGTATTGGTCATGTAGATCATTACGCAATCACTGTCCGAATCTAGTAATCTAGTTTTTTGCCGATATACATGTAGGTACACTTGACCAGTTCACCCGAAGTTGTTAAAAAAACTGTCGTAATGGTGATTGATAAGTGACAAAAAATCATATATACTTCATAAAGAAAAAAGAATATAACCTCAGTCATTTGGGCCCGTTCACACCTAAAAGGTCGCATAGGCATATAAAAGGTAAGCAATTTCAGTGAAGCAAAGTAAATTATTTTCTATCGATTAAGAAAACCTTTCTGTGGTTAATCCCCCCTTTTTTTTGTTTTGATATTTTTGATATCATATTTCTTTGTAAAACATTACGAAGAACATGGGATGTTTTAATTTTGACGCCGTAACGTCCATTTGACTGATGGAAGGATATTTTTTCTACAAAGAAAATGATTATCTGTACCCTCATCCAAGGGACGGCGACCAAGATAAACCATACACTCCTGTATATCTTGACATTGATTTAATCAATAACTCAACGGAATGAAAGTAATCTTTTAATTTATTGCGCCAACGACATTGGAAATAATACGTCACGTGATTGCTTTAAGCACATTATAGACGGCAACATGTATTGTTTTGCTTTTTATATCTTTTGTCAAACTGACGTATTAAGGTTCGATCCTCGACAAAACAAGACTTATTAGTTTTGTTACTGACTGTCTAAGAAAATATATCGGGTTGTCATATCATTGAAGGCGCGGCCTCGCCTTTTAACAGCCCGACATATTTTTGTAGACATTCAGTAACAAACCTAGTAAGAAATAGCGGTGAAAGTTTTTGCGGTCCTCTTTCCCATAGTGACATTACATGAATATTTGGCACAGTGAAATCATTTTCGTCATGTTGAATGATTGTTGCATTTGATTCTACATAATATTTTATCCTTGTTCGGAGGCTAAATAATATATGAGGAAAACAAATGCCCGGTAAAACAGCGTATTGTACTTCGAGTTTTTTTTTATTTACAACTTTATTTTCTATAGGTCGTCTTAGAAAATGCTCCAAAAGGCACCACTCTCTTTGATTTTGCTAATCATTGGTACATGTAAGTACTTCTATTTGATTTTTCAAAGTGTGTGAATTTTTTCTAACTAATCGTGTGGAAGAAGTTTTTACTGCAATTTAACTTTGAAGTCCCCTTGGTCTCGAGACAGCTTAGACAGTTAAAGGAGGAGAGAAGTATACACAATTCCTTGCGCCAATCATCCTGGACTCGGCACTGTTTTCTGACACGCAGTCTGTTCGTATTTTAGGCTTTCGTAATTCCCAAGCAGCCCTGGGTGGAGAAACATGCACCGTTCCTGCCGTAGGTAGCGGTGCTGGAGCCAGCGCACAGTGCACTTCTACGGAAAATGGCTTCTGTCTTATTGACCAGCTCACGGTGACAGGAGCTAATCCCGTCACTGGCGTGAATACGGCCGGGAAGTGTGTTTGTTACTACGGATATAGCGGGCCAAAGTGTGCCACTAAAAGTACGTTTAGCCCTATATATGTATACAATGCAGGAGGACTAAAAGATCGATGAAATGTTATATATAAGTAGTCTGCGTGAGAATTAAGCCAAAATGAACACCTTAAGAGAATTAGTGAACGAATGTCAATAAATGTCCTTTGTTTATATATAAAATAATACAATTTTCAGAGTGTTAAGTAATTTTCTCTCTATATATATATATGTTTCTCTGTCCATCTCTCGGTATATAAATAACAATATACTAGTATATTATATTACAAATAAATATGTTTTCGTCTTTCACAGCGTCAACGACTTCATCAAAGTCCAATTCAGGAACCCTCCTATCGGCCGCCGCCCTTTCTGCATTAGCTGCGTATTACCTCTCTCAGCATAGTAATAAAGACAGTTATTATTATAATAAATACTAAGGGGAAAAAAAGAAAAAGGGAGGAAATAAATGAGCCTTCCTTCCTGACTGGATCTTGTTTACTTTGCCTGTAAAGTAAAAGATTTGGAATTAAATCATTCAGAAAAGTTTTAAGACTTTGCTTTTAGTAATTAATATTATACTTGAGAAATGATGGTTTCTCTTAGCACTACTAGTACCCATACATTACATTTTCACTACTGGTACCCATAAATTACATTTTGTTTGTCTTATACCAAGACAACAAGGGAGGTCAAATCTGACGATAGAGTGGTACGCTTCCCACAAACAAGTAATTACCTCAGAGAATCAATCAATATCGCTTGAAATCTGAAACAAAAAGTTTTTTTACTCCTGTATTGTTTTCTTTCCAAGCAAGCACACCAACGTTGTTTTCCAACGTTGAAAAGAAATGTTTGGTTTTGTTTTGTTGATCAGACGTAGTGTTTTGACGTTGATTCGGTTCATCGCCTATTTTTAACGTTGGGTTCACTTTGAAAACTTGTGATTTTCTAAGAACTTAGAAATTTACCTATAGCAACCAAGCAAGCAAATAACAATGCAAGAGAATATCTGAAGCTATTTTATACCTCTAATTAGCAGAAATTTTAAAATTGACTTATTTCTCTTTTTGATTTTTCACCTAACCTACATAAAACCCCAAACAAACAAAAAATAAAAATAGAAATGTTTTCGTTCCTATGATTTTTACGAGGGAAAAATGATAATATGTGAATGAAGTTATCTTGGAAATTTTCCCTTTCATCTATTTCAATTGCACATCTTTCACGGGTATGTGTATTTTTATTAAAAATCCTCCAAATGTGCAGCATGAATATCTTGGGACAGACTTTATTAAGACAATAGACAGATACAAACTACTAATCAGTACGTCGAGTACCGACTACATTAAACTAGTACTCGAGTACTCAAAATAAAATTATGGGTATTTTTGACCGGGTTTTCCAACGGAAAAATCCGGTTATTAAAATGGTGAAAATGGCGGGCGGGCGGCTGCCAAAAGGGTACCCTTATTGTACAGATAACTCCTCCTGCAGTTTTCAAGATAGGAAGTTGTTCTTTTGTAAATCAGTTGTACATATATCAAGGGTGTGCATATTGCTAGGATTTTGATTTCTGATAATTTATGAAAAAGATACCAGCTGTTGAACTTGGTCATTTTCTCGCAGAATATTGCATATAGGGTACCACTATAGTATATTGTAGGGATAACTCCTCCTACAGTTTTTTTAAACGTTTTTTTTTTCTACAGTAAAATATTAAATTCTACTGAGTATAAGTTGCAAGATTACTTGACGTTTCCTTTGAAAAAAGCATGGAAGATACCAGCTAACAAGATTAAGAATAAGTGCAGATTCACTTTTTATTGAAACAGGTAGATATTGTAAACCAATTATCCCTAAGGAAAAAAAGTTTATGCTATGCTTGTAAATTATTAGTCGAAAATGAAAAACATTTTGTACTTTACTGTCCTGTGTATGACTATAAAAATTGGTACGTGGAACAATACTCCACGTGAAGACCGCAAGTGCGGCTTATGTGAAGCCAATCAAATTGGCGATGAATTTCATTATGTTTTAGAATGTAGTGCATTGTCACATGTAAGAAAAAAAATTGTTTAGTAATTATTATCTTAAAACCCCAAACACCTTAAAATTTAGAACACTTATGTCAACTTCAAATCATGTAATACTTATGAAAATGTGTACTTTAATTAGAAAAATATTTGATTTGGTCGGTCATCCTACGAAACAACTATAACAAAATTATTGTTTACCTTTATTCTGTTTCTTTGTTTTTTGTAAATCCTGCTTTTTTTTTTATACTTTTGTATATAATTCTTCTGCACCTCATGTAACATTATATGTTATGAGTGAAATAAATGAACTTGAAATTGACAATCTTTGATTTCAATATTGCAATATTTTTAATGATAAATTATACCGTGGTACTGATCCCATTAAAGAAATTGTTAATCCATGTGATTATAATGCTACAAAACGTCTATGTGTCTACTTACTAGATGAATGCTTTAAGCAAAGAAAACAGTTCCAGGGACTATAAAGAATTATTAGAATTGTCTTGCATGCTATAGCATTTATGTTATAATATTCTTTTGTCTATCATTTGATTTTATTTTGACTGTATGCCAACATGGTGATGTCAATAAACCATTGAATTGAATCGAAATCAGTGTGCATTGTCAAGAGGGTCATTAACACATTCAGTGCACGTTATGAAATATCTATATGATACTCTTTTGATTGTCTTTATAACGTTATAATGTTTCATTATTTATATGCAATTTTTTGGTTCATTTTGTATATTCATATACCTTTAATTTTTCTTTTTATTTCTAAACATAAGTTTCGTGTAAAAGATTTTAATGAATAAGGTATAGTTTTCACCAAGATTGATTTTGCAATGTGGAAATTCAATTCAACTGAATTGAATGCTTTTTCGAAATCTTAAAAAAAAACAATGCACCATAATCATGTAAATGAATTAAACTGGAGAAACAGTCGCCGGTGTAAAACTCCAAATAAATAATATTTTTTAAAAATTAAATTTATTTACATTTTATCGCGCTGTCGTAGGTTGTTTTTTTTTTTTTAAATTTAGAATCTGGCGTTTTACGTAGGAATAACTTGGGACAGTCTTGTAGCTATAATCAATTCATAAAAAACCATACCTTTTCTCTTGTTTGTTATAAAAAAAAATGCCGCAAATTTCTAACGTTAGGATACTAGTACATGTCAGACAAATCGACGATCTTTAATAACAACAATTCATATGAAGTTAAAATTACTTTTAAACAAGAGGCCCATGGGCCACATCGCTCACCTGAACAGCAGTTCCTTGTAACATTACATTTCGTAGCATATGCTTTTTCTATTTTAAACATTGAACCCCTTTCTGGGGACCCAGTTATGGTCCGAGGTTTATGGTTGGCTTGAACAACATAAACAGTAACATAGGAATGAAAATGTGTAGCACTGCGGTAGGACCGCACGTACACAACCTGAAAAACTGAACGTAGCAGAGTTCCACTTCAAGAGAAATAACTCTCAGACTGTACAGAACATCAAGAAAGATAACTCTTGGTTCCACTACATTAGAGTTTACACAATTTGAGGATCCTTGCATAATAATCTCACAAACTGTAGCATTATAGTTCTCGAGAAAAACTTTTTAAAAACATTTTCAATATATCTTTCTATGTTAAACTTTGAACCCCTCTTGGGGCCACAGTATTAGTCCAGGGCTAAAGTTTTAATTATTTGGAATCTACATTATTTAAGGATGCTTGCATAGTTATCTCACAAGCTGAAGCATTATAGTTCCCTAGAAAAAGATTTTTCAACATTTTCCCTCTATATTTTTATGCTAAACTTTGAACACCTCTTGGGGCCCCAGTATTAGATTGAGGTCACAGCTTTTATAATTTCGAATCTACACTATTTGAGGGTGCTTACGTAGTTATCTGACAAACTGATGCATTGTAGTTCTCGAAAAGAAGATTTTTAAACATTTTCCATATATACCGGTACTTCTACATTTAACTTTAAACCCATCTTGGGTCCCTAGTATTAGTCCAGGGGTCACTATTTTAAAACTGTCGAACCTTCATTATCCAAGGTTGTATGCATGATAGTAATCTCACAAATTGAGGCATTGTAGTTCTCGAGAAGAAGATATTTTAACGTTACCTTTATATTTCTATAATAAACTTTAACCCCATCTTGGGGCCCCAGTATTGGTTCGGGGGTCACGATTTTACCAATTAGGAATCTACATGAGCGAAGGCATAGAAATTCCACAAACTAAAACATTGTAGTTCTTGAGAAGAAATTTTTTAAACTTTTCCTTTATGTTTTTTAAAATGTTTAAATTTTGAACCCCTCTTGGTGCCCATCAATTGTCCGGGAGTTACAATTTTTTGAATCTACATTATTTAAGGATGTACATGTATGCATAGTAATATCCCAAACAGTTGCACTATAGTTCTTGAGAAGAAGATTTTAAAACATTTTCCTATATATGTTAAAATCTAAACCCCTACTGGGGCCCCACTTTTTGTTCAGGGGTCACGATTTTTACAATCTTCACTATATATACAACCGTTTGTGTATGTATTGGCATTTTTGGTGAAGTGGTTTTTGAGAAGAAAATTTTTAAACATTTTTCATATGTAGTTCTATGATAAACTTTGAACCCCGCCTGGGGCTGCAGTTTTGATTTGAGGGTCACGATTTCTACAATTTAGAATCTTCATTATACATACAAGCTTTTGTGTAAATATTGGCATTTCTGGTGCAGTGGTTCTTGAGAAGAAGATTTTTTAAACATTTTCCTAAGGTATATCTATGTTAAACTTTGAACCCCGCCTGGGGCCCCAGTTTTGGTCCGAGGGTCACGATTGTTACAATTTAGAATCTTCACTATATATACAAGCTTTTGTGTAAATATTGGCATTTCTGGTGCAGTGGTTCTTGAGAAGAAGATTTTTTAAACATTTTCCTAAGGTATATCTATGTTAAATTTGAACCCCGCCTGGGGCCCCAGTTTTGGTCCGAGGGTCACGATTTTTACAATTTAGAATCTACGCTATGTATACAAGCTTATGTGTAAATATTGGCATTTCTGGTGCAGTGGTTCTTGAGAAGAAGATTTTTTAAAAATTTTCCTATGTATTTCTATGTTAAACTTTGAACCTCGCCTGGGGCCCCAGTTTTGGTCCGAGGGTCACGATTTTTACAATTTAGAATCTTCACTATATATACAAGTTTTTGTGTAAATATTGGCATTTCTGGTGCAGTGGTTCTTGAGAAGAAGATTTTTAAAACATTTTCCTATGTATTTCTATGTTAAACTTTGAACCCCGCTTGGGGCCCCAGTTTTGGTCCGAGGGTCACGATTTTTACAATTTAGAATCTTCACTATATATACAAGCTTTTGTGTAAATATTGGCATTTCTGGTGCAGTGGTTCTTGAGAAGAAGATTTTTAAAGACATGCACCCTATACGTACTGTTTCGCAATTATCTCCCTTTTGAAAAGGGCTGTGCCCTTTATTTTTACAATTTATAACCCCCTTTCCATAAGGATGCTTTGTACCAAATTTGGTTAAATTTGGCCCAGTGGTTTTTGAGAAGAAGTTGAAAATGTGAAAAGTTTACAGACGGACAGACAGACAGACGGACAGACGGACGGACGGACGACGGACAACGGGTGATCAGAAAAGCTCACTTGAACCTTCGGTTCAGGTGAGCTAAAAAGGACACTTGTTACATTACATACATGTTCATGTATATGCATCAAAAACTGTGACAACAATTGCAAAGGAATACTGGAGAAATAGTCGCCGGTGTAAAACTCTGAATAAGTTCTCGGTGGAAAACCAACATATTTTTGATGAAAAAAAAATAAAATAGATAACTTTTTTCTTCTTTATTCCCAAATTTGCATCAGTGCTGCGAATTCTGAAACTGCATACTCAGTATAATTGTGAATTAAAGAGCAATATATTTCGATTTCGATTTACATGATTGTACTTTTGAATAAGTTAAGGTTTGCAAAGGAGCTGTTTAATATTGTGAAAATTCTAATGCAACTTTATTTTTCATAATGGGAAGAAAAGTGTCAGGTACAAAGTCATGAGTATACCAGCAATTATCAACGACAATTTGCCTAGTAATAGCTAGACAAGCAAATTTATGAAATCACGTTGATATAAAGCAATATTTTTGTAATGGGCACTTGCTAAAGTAATATAAGAAAATTATGACTCTGAAGGATTCCTATATTTTCTTTGATGATCATTGCATCTTTTTAAAAAAAATCAGGTAAACGGATTCTATACAAACAACCCAGTTTACACACACGACAAAAGCTTGTTAAAACGTTAAAAAATATTAAAGCAGGATTTATAAATCTATTCATGCTTTCCAAGTTTTATGACTAAGCTGTACATGTTTGTTTTTTTTTACCCTACAATACTTTGATTTAGATTCATATTTGTCTTGAACTCTGTAAACATACACCTAGTCCTTTATTTTCCATACAATGTTAAAGCACTTTGATATTGACTTCCGAGCGCGCCCAGGCCTGTACCAGAAGCGTACCCTGTTCCTGGAGCAGTTTGTCCTGATGCTAGTTGGGAGAGAAGGTATGCAGCAACTCCACCCATGGCTATGGCAACAACAGAATTTGAGAATCCGTCGGTACTGGCAGCAGTGTTTGAAACTCCACCTGTACTGGTGCTTGGAACAGATGGATCTGCAGCTACAAAAGCGTGAAAAATTTCTTAAAATATTAATTTGTTTTAAATAATGCACGAAAGAGTTTAATGGGAGTTTGAGAACATCTATGTGTATGGGTTATGGTTATTTTATTCCAAAATAGCTGAAAATTAACATAAAGGTTAAAGGCTATAACAATTCTACAAATAACAACTAACAGTCAAGATCAATGGAGGGGTATCTTTATTAAACTTCCTGCAACAACCTTAAACCTTAAACCAACAGAGAAACGATAGGTTTTACAGACCCGGTGATACGAACTCTGACCCTGGTGATGGGTGTAATTGAGACCCTGGTGATGGGTATACTGGCACTGGCTATGGGTGTACAGACCCAGGGGATGGGCACACAGACCGTAGTGATGGGTCATGTATAGTTCTAAAAGGGGTCAGTGACCTGTTCACCCTTAATATCCCCCTAAATTAAATAGCTCATGAGAAAAAGAAAAGCAAAATAGATTGTTCCTCAGTCTCCCCCTCTTAGCCTTGGATTTTTTATTAATTTTATTATGGACTAAGATGTTTGAAGAACCTGGTAAATAACACAATGCACGAGATAATATTGGATTACATAAAATCCAATCTTGACTGGCAAAAAAACCCCACAAAATACTTTTCTTTTTCTTTTTTTATAAAAATTGAAAATCCGTGGAGGAAGTTGATTTCCTCCCTTTCATTTCAATTTTTACATGGTCCCAAAAGCATTGGGGGCAACTCTATGTTAATTCACTTTTTTATAAGTAAATTCAAGAAAAATCTTTGTGCGAGATAATGTACTGGAATGGGGTGGGGGGGGGGGGGGGGCACCGCCCCCCCCCCCCCCCCCCCCCGATTCTAATGTCTGTTGTTTTTCTGAAAATTTGCTTTTTTGTTTTCTCAATCATTTATTCAACTTTTTGGTGTAAAATCTAATGTACATAATATTTTTATTACTTTTATTGAACATTTAATGTAAAAAAAAATATTAGTTCGAAGTTCCTCCAAATAGCTTTCGAATTTCCTCCCAACGTTTACCGATCCCGATGGAAAGTTGGTTTCGGGCATGCGCCCATCCTGGTTAATGAGTGATCTCGAGCGAAAGGAAAGAGCAACGACGTCTGAGGGCTGCAGCCATGAAACTTCTTGCAAATCTCAAAAGAAAAAAAGAAGTCGGTCTGAAGGAACAGATATAACTTCTGATACAGATAGTCCAGACGGTAGCCAAGATACTTCTTTTGCATCTCCAAAGAAAAAGTCTGACGCTGAAAGTGAAGCAGATACAACTTCTGATACAGATAGTCCAGATTCCGTGAAACGGTGTAAACGAGTCCATTTTGAAACAGAAACCTCTTTGTCACGAATGGATTCAGAAAGCCTGGTGTTTCTAAAGAATATTCCAAAATACACATCTAAATGGTCAGAAGAAGTACTACAATGTCTTAGAATTCAGGTAGTTCAACAATTTCCTGATATGCATGACGTATTTCTAGAAGGTTGTTTACACTTTATAGATGACCCACAAAAACGTGCCGAAATCATGCCAGACCTGTTTGTGTCAAAGAATGAAGACGAGCAAACGGTGATTGAATGCTTTAAGCATGTGTTGCAGCACATTTTTACTTTGCATTGTGATGATCTTTCAAATGTTGAACTAGATGATTTAAGAGAAATGGAAAGTGTGTTGACAAGTCCTCATTGGATTGACAATTTTGCAGAACGATCTCCAAATAAGCAATATTGCAGAAAGTAAGTTTGCTTTACTGAGCTTGGGCAAAATTTGAATATACAGTAGCTTAAACCACATGAACTATGACTATGTATTGTTATGATCTATTATCTGAATTACGGTGCAACCATTGGAGTGAGTGCAGCAGGAATTACAGATGCTTTTACTTACACTGTATTAGGTTTAATACTGACTGACAACAGAAACATTCTGGTATCTCAGTCTTAGAGATGGCAAGGTGAAATTCTATGAGACTGGTCAACCCAATATTTTTCTGTAGTCGGTCAGTAACAAACCTAGTATGTGTTTTGTTTTCTCGAGGACTACTAAGAAGCGTTGAATACAGAAATCCATGTTAAACTAAAAGCAGCCTTAAATCTTGTCCAATATGACCCCATCACAATAACTGCCGCACTGCTCTCTGACGCGTTTTGGTGAAGTTTATGTAAGTAGACAATTAAGTGATGTAGATTAAACAATTGATGTTACATCATATTTCACCAAACTTACATGTCATTTTGCCCTGCAAAATAGCAGTACTGCAGTTACTGTGAAGGGGTCTCGTCAAAGACCTCATTCTCACCATTCAAGTTGTCTTTGAAAATCTTCGTTACACCCATGTTCACTTTCAATATTTTGTTGCTATTTAATTTACACGCTTTCTCCCTTTCCTCCTCGGAGGTTTGAGCAAATCTCAACACTGCATGTCATTTTATTCTGCCCCAGACACAACATAGTGACGTAATTTCAAATGGCAACATCTCGCCTCGCCATCTATGAAACTGATAAACCTGATATATTTCTGTAGTCAGTCAGTAACAAACCTAATAAGTAATCATATTTAGCAGTCTGACATGTCTATTGTTAAACCAATGACAGTGTGACATTTTAGTCCGAGGGAAAACAAACTTCGGTAAATATTGGTGGAACATAGGATATCTCAAATACCCCGCTTATGTCAAAGTCCTCTGCCAGCCCTAATTGTTAAAACTACTGATATCTTGAATGCTGTAATCTCGAATACCCCGCTTATGTTGAAGTATTTTGAAGGGCTGAATCCCTAATTTCACCTGGTTATTTCGAAGGGAAGTCATTTTTCTGGTAAACTGAACATAATTGCATGATGTCATAATTTCAACATTTTTGCCTGCAGCAATATTCACATCTTTCAAAACAAGTGGTACCTCTGACTTGTGTGGTGAAAGTTATTTGGGGTTGACAGTTACGGTGTTTTGTGCTGTTTAACAGAATGAAGCACAGTCATATTTACTGTTAATGTGTTTAATAAGACCCATCAAGTGTGGACAATAGATCTACATTATGGTTGACATAGTTTCCATATTTACTGCAAGTCCTCGTCGTGTGAAATTGATCATGGTTTAACACAGGTAACTTAGTTAAAACTGGGCATCCTCGCCGTACATCTTTTCACCTCATCCACAGTGTTCCACACCGTCGCGGTCTTCTGAAATTGATATCATTTGAAAACTGTCCTTGTCTTTAATGTGAGTTTCCTCCCATAATTTCTTCTCACACAAAATACGAGAAATATGATTAAGGAAATTCATGAATATGTTTATATTCATTTATTATATTAATGGAGTTGTTTGTTATTCCGTATGCCTTTAATTTAAAGGAAAGAAGGTAAAATAAAAGGGACATTATGCTAATACATAATTTCTATACTTCTGATAGCATTATTAAAACAATGTTAAATATTGGAGCATTCATCGGTGTCAAATATTGGCCATCAATTAAGTTAATCAATTACACGTTTCATTGATATATTTTATTTAGCCTTGGAAAAGGAGATAATATTTGGCATTTCTTTACAATCTACTCACAATTATTTCTATTTGTAAAACATTTCGTAAACTTTGGTCAGTTTCCTAAATACCTAGAATCTGTCTAAGTACTCTTTTAGGAAAGTGTGACAAATTAAACCAGTTTATTTTGGAATTTTTTTTTTTTACAGAGTGTTGGAGGATCTTGCAAGGAAACTTAAGCTATTTGTGTGGCAGCTAATGCACATGGTGAGAAAATCACAGAATCAAGGGAAAGAAATAACTAAAGGAATGTACCAGGAATTGTTTGTGCTCTTTGCTAAAACATTCAATCTTCATATTTTGTAAGTATATATGAGAATAATTTAATTCTGGTTGTAATGCCTCGTTTGATTGGCTAAAGAATTCATTTATATCTTAAAACATAACTTGCCTACGTCTCAATACGTTGTGAGTGCAAAACAAATTAATCCTCTTGACTTGAAAAAAAAATGTATAAATCACAAATTTGTAAATGCAAATGAAAATTATTTACCATGTTTTAAAACAGGGTAGATGTTAAAGAATAGCTTTGCTGTTGTAAAGTATAGAGATATTGAAAAATCAAGCTGGCCAAACACTGGGTTCTCCCTTGAAAAACTTTTCAAAGTATGTAATTTTTCAAAGTATGTTGTAACACTGCTATTCTGCTAAGGGGATGAAAGTCATTTACTTCCCCTTGATTGGACACCAGTCCATCACAAGTTAAAAGAATAATGTATTTGGCTTTCTTGTTAAGTAAAATTATTTACAGACCCTGAAATGTCATACTACACCAAAAAAAGCATGCAACTTCTGTGCAGTTGAATTTTTAACACAAGGATACAATGCACTCATGCATTTAATTACTCAAAAGAATCTACGTAGGTAGTTTCATCAGATTTCATCAGAACCTTTTTTAAAATTTATTAATCATTTCAAAATGGTGTGTGAGTCTTAAGAATTCTTCAAATGGTTTATGATTGACAAAACATACATGTATACATGGTTTACTCATGGAAATAAATTTAGAAAACAATATACCTATCAATATACTTTTCAAACTTGTATTCTTTTTTCAGCAAACAAAAGACTAAATCAGTTTCAATCGGAGACTGCTTAGAAAGTCTCTCTCTGATATCCCCTACCAGTACGATACTCAAATACACCAAGCATTGAAATGTTTGTTATGAGATATGAATTTCTTAGAAAAATAATTCTTAACTCTTAGAGGTAGTGTCTTTTCATAATAAGCATGTATGGGTTTTTTTCCATTGATAACTGAAACGATTTGGCTGTGTACAATTAGCAACATAACCTCAGACATTGGGTAACATCTGCAGCTGGCTGAACCTGTCAATTAAACATACATTCTTCATGCTAGAAAAAATTTCTGAAAATCGAAAAATCTATTTTGGTTTCTAATGATACAGATTTCAATTCTGATACATGTATTGATAACTAATTTCATTTTTCTACATTTGTATTTTTACAGAAAATTTGAGAAAAAACATACAATTTTCTGTAAAAGATATTGTTGCAAATGGTGGACATTTCTTTTGAGCAGTAAATGCATGTTCGTAAAGCAATATATTGTTGTAATTCTGTGTAAAAATTTTTCTTATTACTGTAAATGTCAATATTGGTATCAATTTAAATAAAGATATTTTTTATTGTCAAATATCAGTACTTCTGTTATCTTGTGCCATTTTAAAACAATTCTTACCATCAGAGGAAAAATCTGAGATGACCCAAGTGAAACAGAAATTGATCAAGATAAAAGCATGTCCAAAGTGTGTGAAAACTAAGCAAACCGTTCCATGCGAGAAACGTTTTGTGTAAACTGGGGGCATTTCGTGCAAGCCGTTTATTGTTTCTGGCAAAGCTGTAGCGTTTTGTGTTAACCATTTAGCGAGCTTGTGGTGTAGTAGTACATTTCAGGGTCTGTACAATATTTACCACATATATTGATCATATTAGCATTGTACGACTCATTTTTAAGGTCAGGATCCAATGTTGAAAAGTACACTATGGGTATTGGGGATGACAATAGATTTGTTGCTGTACCAGATGCTGTGATCTGCCATCCAAATACAGATAAGGACAACATATGTGCTGTAGTAGAGGTAAGAAGTCTATAAGTTAGAACACTCAGTTATCTGTGCCTCTATTTTAAGGTCAGACGACACGTTCCTCAATTTTATATAACTTTTTCCAGAAATTTGTTAATGGTTTACCACTACTTTGATAAGCTTTCTTGCAAAAAATTAGGATACCTTACCAGACAAATCTGCAAAATACTAGAGTATGAAATTTCCGATGTAATCTTCTCGAAAATACACTTGAGTTGCTGATATAAAAATAAATAAATGTACAGCAAAGCGAAATTCTCTATATTTGAGTTCTATCTTGGCCGGGTCCAGGCTTTGAACTCACGAACTCTAGAACCTACGCTCCTGGCGGTGAGCGGCCACAGCTCTAACCACTCGGCCATGTAGGCATATATTCATTTATAATGGAATCTTAATCATTTTGGAAAAAATTATAAAAATAATAATTTTTATTGGAACTCTCTATTACGAGGAGATAAAAAAAAGATGCTCGAGGAACGTGTCGTCTGACCTTAATGTTATTACCAAGTCCTACTACCCATAATTGTGTCTACTATGTACTGCATTACTGGTGTTGGGGGGGGGGGCAGAAATTATGGTAATAATGTATATGAGAATTTGAGAAAACAAAATGCATGGTTATGATGTTCATGAAGCCTTCTTCCTAAATTGTAAAATTCATGGTCAACATTGGCCCCACCCTAGGGCCTAAACCCATGACCCAGGGGCCATGAATTTCACAATTTTGTTAGATATCTTCATGGACATCATATCCATACATTTAGGTTTTTAAACATACACGATATGTGAGTAGAGAAAAAGATTTTTAAGGTTTAATCATACATGTTAACTCTACCGCTTTACATGGAAGTCTACTGCTTTATAACTGTCTCCCACCTACCCCATTTATTAGAAAATCTACCGCTTTTTATGCCCCCGTCATGATATGGCTGGGTCATATAGTGTTACCATGTTTCTTCATTCCGTCCTCCTGTCATTCTGTCATCATTCACTTTTCGATCATTATCTCACCAACCGTTGCACACGTTCAACTCAAATTTGATATATGGATGTGTCATATGAATATACAGGTTGAGTTTGAATTTGGTCCTGCTTCAACGATTGAAGCTACCTAATGTTTTATTATGATGTCACTGGCATAAGAACACGCAGTGGAATATCAAAAAATTTTCCCATGAGTGATATCCACTTGATATTGAGATAAACATGTGATAAATATAGGATCTCTCATGGTTTGCGATGGTATATGATTTTTATCCAACGAGTTGTGTGTTTTCTATCCCTGAGCCTTTTCGAGGGAACAGAAAACACACAAGGGATTGGATAAAAATCAAATACCATTGCAAATCATGAGAGATTCTTTTATCGCATGTTTTACCAAGTAATTTGTTAATCTCAACTTTTTCTGTAAACATTGTTATTGTGAGCCGAAAACAGATTATCTACAAGACGTCAACAACTTTACGCATGGAAAAAAAGTTCCTTGAAGTTTAACAAACAAACATTTTATTTCCAGAAAACTTTTATAAATTCATGAAAAATAATCAAAACAACATTAAATTGTTTCACATTTACAACTCAAAACTTTTCAACTGAATTAATGATTTACTTTTTTGGGAGTTGATTTTAATCAACTCTCCTATGCAGTTACTCTGGCAAACCGAAACTGAAACAGTGTTTGGACCTAAGCACAAATCATCACCGCTGACAAGAGTTAGTTCTTGAAAATTATTGATAAATGCGATGTAATGTACGCTAAAGCATTTTTTAAAAAGGAAACTTATTTATAAATACCTAAAAAAATAGTCAGATTTTAAATAGCACGAACAATTTAGAAGTTTTTCGCAGTCGTATGTATTCCTACGCCAGAGTTCAATATAGTCTCATTCAACCATCGGCTGTCTCCGTACATCTCTGACAAGCAGAGAGTCAGTCTATATTTAGAGGTCGCATCATCAAGCTATCATGTGACATTGTATCTCTTACTTGTCGGAGATTAACGGAGACAGCCAAGCATCTGGTTGAACGAGACTAGAGTTCATTATTGGTTGGATCCATACACTTTTTGAAATATTTCGAATACCGATACATAGTTTAATGAAATCAATTTTATTTTTTAATATAATACAACATGATTCATAAGAGATTTTCTCGAAATTCTTGTCGGAAAAGTCCGAGAATCCATATTATAAAAATGTGCGTAATTCAAATAGAGATTATAAACTACTTGCCAAGCAAGATTTTAAGAAAAAATAATAATTGATAAAATCAACTCCCGTCAGTACTTCAGTACTTTGATCATTCTATGGTTTTATTTGCAGGTTAAGAAATATTGGTTAGATGAAGATTATTCAAACCAAAATGTGCATAGCTTACGAAAATGTGAAAGGAGAATTTCTAATCCCCATCATATTGGATCAGATTTACAAAGTCAGCATGTTGGACAGATTCTTTGTGCTCAACCACACTCACTGTTCGGAGAGAAAGGGAATTTTGGAATTGTAGTCCAAGGAACAAAAGTAAGTTTTCAAAATTTATGGAAGAAAAGAGATGGTCATTGGGACTAATATAATCTATTTCAGAGTATTTATTACGCCCCCTCCCAAAAACTTTGTTTAGTCAATTCACAAATTATCGCCATTCTATTCATCGCAATTCTTATAATAACACAATATTTTTAAGAAACAGTTTTTTTGCTATATAAGATTCTCTTTATGACGAGAAACTTGTAGACCACCACCCTGTTTTCAAGTCAAACGTCCATTTAAAGTGTTATCTCATCAATACCACCCCAGGCGCGTATGATCAGTGAAGCAGGTAAATGGTTCACAGGTTCCAATCAATCACATGTACATATACATCTATAGTTTCACATCATCCTTGGTTTCACCAACTTTCTCTAAATCTCTCTTCTGTGCCTTTTTCAAGGAGGTGAACCATGATCAGAAACTAAACCAGTGTTGGTGAGAATTGAATCCTTGGAAGGTGAAATATCTCCTATTGTTATACCCCTGTAAAACAGTTACTATATAACTATATACGAAAACAAGTCCACCATTTTGACTGTTGGACTGGAACTGTTGGATTGGAACTGTTAAAATCAACTGTTAAAAAAGACTGCTGACTGGTGACGCCACATCCCGCAAAAACGAGTTATTGATTAGAAGGGGTATAACAAAACAGTTGTTGACCGTGTCTCGGGCAACAGTTGATCTGTCGGACCGGCTCGCAAACTGTTGCCAGCTGCATTCAGCCTTGGGCAACAATTTGCAAGTCGGTCCAACAGATCAACTGTTGCCCTCAACCTCAGTCAACAACTGTATACTGTTCTTCAATTAATTGATTTCTCCCACAAAACAGAAAGATAACTTGTGATTTCTGTCTGGGTGCATTTTTGGTGATATACCTGATAAGCATTAATTCCTTTTTTTTTTCATCAAAATTTATCAACAACGCTGTATTGGCAAGCAATCCTTCTCCTTCTCCAAGCCATAAGGCCAATAGGGCTTGTGCTTATCCCCAGTTTCGGTGGGACTCAACGGATGAGACAAATGTAGATAAAGTGCCTTGTCTAAGGGCACAAGAACAGTGGCCACAGCGGGCTTGAACCAGCAACCTTTGACTTACTGGCCTAACACCTATGACCACTGAGCCATGTGCTCCACCTTGGCGAGCAATGACAACCAAAGTCATTTTTACTGAACAGAAAACAGAACAATTTATATAAATGATGTTTAATATTCAATTCTTTATTCTTTCAATTACTTCACTTGCCTTGCTCTGTACAGGTTGAATTTAATTTTCAACACCAAATCTTTGCAAAAATACCTTTCTTTTCTCCAGGTGATGATTTCATCATTCAAGGCAGACAGTTTTTACTACCAGAATTTGAAAAATGGGTTTCTGATGGAAAAAGGAGCAACAATAACATTCAGTAAAGAATGTAACATACTCAGAAAGGAAGGGAGAACAGATTGTATTCAAACCTTTCTTCATTTTAAGAAACTGATGGAGTTTTTAAGTAAAAAATCTTTTTCCTAATCAATAAATATTTGTATGTTGGGCTTTTTGTATTATTATTTTTAGCTCACTGAGACGAAGTCAGTGGGAGGTTATGCTATACCCTCGGCATTGGCATCCGGACTTGGTTAAAGTTTTTGTTGCAGGTCCTGTATCTAAGTTACTACTTGTCCTATCTTCACCAAACTTGCATAGATTGTGTATCTGAGCCTACTTATGAACTTAAAGATGCTTTTAAGATGGATGCTAGGATGCTGAATCTGGGCCATGAATTTTAGAATCTTATGCTTGAGGAGGTTAAGGTTTTTGAAGCAGCTAGCTTCATGTACGGACAGTGATCTTAATTATCCAGATGCTTAAGCAGGTTTAAGACAAAATCAAATTGTTTTATGGTCTTGGAGCTACTTACTGTAGAATCATTAGAATTCGTGGTGGCCTAATTTTTGTGGTATTCTTGGGTAGCCCTCCCCCTCGAATTTACATCCTCAACGAAAACAAATTTAGTAAGAGTTATCTTGTTACTGAAACTGAAAACCGGCGCATCCACGAAATTACATCCCCCCGAATAAGCAAACAATTCACAATCCACGAAAATTGGCCCCCACGAATTTAAATGATTCCACAGTATATAATTAAGCAAATCTTGTTCATTCCCAATCAACTTGTACAAATAATGTAACTATTGATGTGTAATATAGATGTATCTTTGGATACATTATACCTCTGTGAATATTTTCTATCTAACGTGACATAGTTTCCGTCCTATCTGTCCCTGGTGAATATTCATAGACACTTATAAGTAAAAAAAAAAACTTTTTCCTAATCAATAAACACGAAGAAAATTAAAACTGAATCTTCATTGTGCCTGATAAATCTATAGAAAATATATCATTTTGTTCAATGTATTTTAAACAAGAGGCCAATTGGCCTTAACGGGTCACCTGAGTAGCATATATCCCATACACAAACTTGTCAGGGAGTCTCATATATGCATCTAATTAATTAGGTTTCATACTGGAGTAAAAAAATTATAAATTTGTAATGACGACCACATTTCAAAAAGAACTGTGAAACCTATTAATTTGGTGAAAAACTAAAAGATCTGGTCTACAAAATCATGAATTCAGTTTTCCTTTCAGGTGTGTGGGAGTAAAGAAAATAATTTTTTAACGTTATATACATTAACATCTATACATCCATTTTGGCCCTGCCCTAGAGTCAAAACCCATCCTTGAAGGGACATGAAAATTAAAAAAGTTCAGTAGAGGACTTCCTGGTAAACATAATTATTAGTCAGTTTTTTTTATACATATGTGTGAGAATAGAGAAGAAAATTTTTAAACATTATATGCATTAACACTATATTGCCATATTGCGCCCCCCCCCCCCCCCCTTCATGTCCTGAACCCCTGACTCAGGGGCCATGAATTTCACAATTTAGGTAACGGAGATTGTGGATATCATAACCATGTATTCAGTTTTTTGCCCACATGTGTGGGAGTAGAGAAGAAGATTTTTTAAGATTTAAAACATTTTTACTATATGGCCATATTGGCCCCACCCTAGAGCCTGAACACCTAATAAAGGGGTCATGAATTACACAATTTTAGTAGAGGCCCTCATGAACATCATAACCATGCATTTAGTTTTTGACAAATATCTATGGTAGTAGAGAAGAAGATTTTCTAAAATTTAATTCATTTTTACTATTTGTCCATATTGGCCCCACCCTAGAGCATGAACCCCTGACCCAGGGGTCATGAATTTCACAATTTTGATAGAGGGTCTCATGGACATCATAATCATGCATTTAGTTTTTAACAAATATATATGGGAGTAGAGAAGAAGATTTTCTAAGATTTAATACATTTTTACTATTTGGCCACATTGGCCCCACCCTAGATCCTGAACCCCTGACCCAGGGGTCATGAATTTCACAATTTTGGTAGAGGGCTTCATGGACAACATAACCATGCAACCAGTTTTTTCCTCACATGCGTTGGAGTAGAGAAGAAGATTTTTGAAAATTTGGCTTTTTTTTTGCATATTTGGCCCCGCCCGTGGCACCCCAAGGGTGGTAGAGCCATGAATTTCACAATTTAGATTCTTCTTACCATAGAGATGTTTCACATCAAAAATGGTAACGATTGGCCTGGTAGTTTTTAAGAAGAAGTTAAAAATGTAAAATTGTTAACGCACGACGCACAGACGCACGACGACGGACGAAGACCAATTGCAATAGGTCATCTGAGTGACTCAGGTGACCTAAAAAACAAAAATAATGGATTTTTCATTAAAGAAATTTAGAATATGATACTTGATTTAAAATAATTACCAACTGAAATGACATCTCAATGAAATAGTGTTATACGTATCAAGAAAAGAACTAACCTCCCAGTAAAATGTTACAAAGCCTTTTTGCCTCAAAAACTATAAAGGAAATTTTATTCCGATTGAAAAGTTGTTCTTTTGCAGATCAAACTTTGTCATTTTTTTTGGGGGGGGGGGGGCAAAATATTACATATAGGGTACCCTCATTGTATGGATAACTTCTCCTACAGTTTTCAAGATATAGGAAGTTGTTCTTTCGCAGATTAATTGTACATATATCAGAGGTGTGCATATTGCTAGGATTTCGATTTTTGATAATTTATGAAAAAATACCAGCTTTTGAACTTAGTCATTTTTTTTGCAAAATATTGCAGATAGTGTTCTCCATTTCACTGGATATGGTAGGTAGTTTATCAATTCAGGGTTGACATGGATTATGGATACAGTTCACATAAAAGAAACGGTTTGCCGTCACATTGACAGCTTTTTATTTGTTACTTAATTGACCCGTGCGTGCACGGGTTGACATTACATAACGTGTTTTGATATCGGACATTTACCACTGTTTACGAAATAGATACATCGACACACGGCATTGTTGACATTTACATAACGAAGCATTTTAAAGGGGCATGGTCACTATTTTGGTCAAAAATTATTTTTCCGATTTTAATATTTACAATGCTTCAGAAAGGCATTTTAAATAGGTAACCGAAATTTGAGTATCATTTGTTGAGTCATAAGCGAGTTGCAGAGCTTGAAATTTACATTTTGAACGTTGAAGTAAAAATTTAGTTTTAAACCTAAAACGAATGTGTTAAACATTAGGAACTGTTTATCTATGCTTAAAATAAATAAAAAGATAGACAAGTAAGCTGGAAAAAGATTTTTTTACTGGTATATTGAACATATGTAAACAGAAACATATGGTGTCCGGATAGGGCCATTTGCGCTAGCGCGAAATCGCGTTCAGATAAACGAGACATTGCGCTAACACACAACACGCCGTCGCGCTAACGCAACTTTGCACAACACGCCGTCGCGCTAACACACAACACGCCGTCGCGCTAACACAACTTTGCACAACATGCCATCGCGCTAACACACAACACGCCATCGCGCTAACACAACTTTGCATAACACGCCGTCGCGCTAACACAACTTTGCATAACACGCCGTCGCGCTAACACAACTTTGCACAACACGCCGTCGCGCTAACACAACTTTGCACAACACGCCGTCGCGCCAACGCAACTTTGCAAGTTTCACAGTCTAGTAGGAAGTCGTGTCCGGAAATATTAGACTGCGCATGCTGAAATTTGTCCTGCTTGCAAGCATGGATTTAAAATCAATAAAATGTACTTTGAAATACATATATTATTTTCAATTATTATCAATACAAATGAATAAAAATATAGTTACTAGTATGTCACTGTATAAGGATATGCTAGAGTGCATATAAATTATTAATAAATCTACCAATTGATAAATTTACCTTAAAGCTATACACGCTATAATTTGCGTCAATTTTGAATAAAGGGGAAAATGTATGTGTTTGATTACTAATAAAAGTTACCTTTATTCTGTTAATTATAATGCTCAATTCGATCACGTAACAATCAAAAATATTTATTTATTATAACCTAACAAGATTTGTTTTGGTGCAAAATTAATTAAATTATGAGATCATCATGCTTCATTGTGTATATAAAATTCGGATTTTGAATTTTTGGACAATGTGAGCTGAAGCTCTCTGTAGGAAAACAAATGTGCTAAGGTATAAATATTTTGCTTTTCTAGTAAGTTTATAAGCTGTTGTAACTGTTCAAATAAAAATAAAGGTTTTGTTTGATATAAATTTCAAAAAGGCTGGGTCTACATTAAGAGTACTGCTGGTTCTTAACATTCAGATAAAGGACCAATATATACATGTATATCACTTTATTTATCTAAGCAGGAGAAGTCGGAATCGTAAATAATAAACATTTACTGATTTTTAAAATGAAGAATGTAAGTTATAATCCTTAATCTAATCTAATCTAAACGTGAACTTTAAAAAGTCGTCTTTTCTACTTATCAACCCTTTATTATCTATTCCGTGCAGTAGTTTTATCTTGAATATAAGTCGAGATTTGAAAATAACCTGGTTTTGAGATTTTGCCCCAAAATACCTGACCAAAAAATATGTTGATTTTCTTCTTTTGAAGTGTTCTGATATGAAGGGTATTGTTTGAACCAGGGGGAGGGGGATTGAAAATTTACAAGTACCCGGTATTATTGTTTAATGGCGGTTCTTAAAACTAGTTTGCTGCTGTAGTCACCACTTAAACTATTGTTCTTGAGTGAGCAATTTGTCTCATGGGACTTTGGTTTACCAAAAAAAAAAAAAAAAAATTGGAAACAGTCCAACTTTACTATTCAGAGGTCTGAGTGGCTGTGCTCATTATCAGACGATACATTTTATTGATTTTCTTGAGAAGATGTAGCAAAGTACTCAATTATATAAAAGAAAATATATGGAATTTTACTTAACTAAATAATTGTGTATGACAAAAAATGGTTTCTAAGAAAAACTTAAGGTTGAATATAAATCAGCAAACCCCGTTTGCGCCCCAATCATACGTCATTTGAATTTATTGGACTGTATAGTAAAAAAAACCATCGATACGTAATGTTACATGTATCACAGGCAAAGACACTGAAATTTTTAAAAAAAATATTTCTAATTCCTTGCGTGTTGGACGTAAATAACGTCCTTACTTTTTGTGCGTTATAATACGTTAAATATAATTTTTGCGAGTGTTGACTTTAAAACCCCATCCCAAATCATTTAGCTTTAATAAAAATTTATATATTTAGCATGGACAAACTTTATAAAAACAAATAATAATTAGAAATATGTGATCATATGATCTACATGCATGAGACTTAAACATTTTGATTAGAAAAGTTCACTTCAGCTCTTTGATAAGCTGAGTCTAGATTTTACTCAGATGAATTCAGATATTGCTCAGATAATAAACAGATTCATGAATCAAATAATAAATCATCTACTATTTAATCTGCATGTAGCAAAAAAAAAAAAAGATTCTGACTTACTTTGACAGTTGTCTCCGGTGAAGCCAGGGTAGCAAATGCAGATACCGGTGACTGTTTTTTTATCTATGTCAAGAGTATCGACTGCACAAAAACCACTCTTGGTTGATGTACACAAGGTGCTGGCTCCGGGGGAACCTGTAGGAATTTTACACGTTGCTCCACCAAGCGTAGCCTCAGAGCGGTCGATATCTATCAAAAAATAAAAACAGAGCTAGCTAGGTCACTTGTGAAAAAAAAATTTGAGAGCTCTGACCCGGCATTACTAGCATATTAAAGCAATATGAGCTAGTATGATAAGTCTGCATATAACTTAAACTTTTATGATTAATAAGATTTGAAAAAATCATTAATTTTTGTCAAAAGGAAATATTTGACAATAATTCAATTTTTCTCCAAATAAGGCTTCTTAACGGCCTTTCCCACAAAAATATGGCTAACAGAAATTGAAAAACTATGATATTTTTGTCAATTTAGTAGAAAAGAACATTTTAGTAAAAAAAAATTCAACATGAAAAATGCAGCTCATATTGCTTTAAGCTACTTGTAATAGAAGTGAATTTAATTTATGGTTAAATAGAGATCTACTTTTTTATCTTTCCACTTCAAAGTTACAAAAAGATACATACAAGTGTGTCCAGTTTGAAGTTTCATATCGTATATATTCACATCTGATGTATTAAGTAATATTTCCTCTATTTCTTACGGACATTTATAGCAAATTAATAGCTCTATAGAAACAGCCATACAATGAAATTTACACGCCCGTTTATCGATTAGTCTAAATCTACAGCGGCTGAAAGTGACAAGAAGCTGACAGGACTGAATTTGACACCCCCTCTTTATCGATTGGTCGAAACCTACAGCGACCTAAAAAAAAAATCACGGACTGCACGAAAAAATCATGATGATGTCAGACTCAAAGTCTCACAGGAGATGATTTGGCTGTTTCTATTAGCTAACTTACTTATGTACATCAACAGTAATTTAGTGAATTTTACTTACTTTTCATAATCAATTTATTAATTAGCTAAAAGAAAGATATTAATATAAACAATAAAATGCTTCTTTGATGATTCATTCGGGTAATGAAGGTAGCGATCATTGCAGAAAATTTTTTTCTGCAATGTCGCTACCTTCATATCCCGAATGAATCACCAAAGAAAGCATTATATTGTTAAAATGTTGCACTAAACTCACTTTGAACCCCACGAAAATGTATGCATACACATTAACCATAGATCGTTTCTTATCTGTATCAGCAAAAAGAAGCTCCGAATTTCTTTGCACATACATGTAATTGATTTTGTGGCGTTCTGCACTCATATAATGCTGTTTTCCTTGCATGAAAGATTTTACTATGAATGAACTTTTAGTGGCGCATCATTGTTAACTTGCTCATGTAATGTATCGCTATTTCTATACATGTTTTTCTGAAGGTTCGTTTATTCACCCATGGTTAAAATATATGAGAGATATGGTCTTTTTTTATGTCTGGATTAATCAAAAGAAATGTAGAAAATTCATTCAAATGTTTTAAATACGGAATTTTCAAGAAAAGCTTTGGACAGGGATTTATCTTAAGAAACTCCCAAACGATTTACAAAATTTAGAACCTGTAATCATAAATTACCAATTGAAACTGGAAGATAGAGTAACAAGGAAGATGTCCAATCGCAACTTCTCGGGCCTTTCCGGCAGGCTCGAAAATTCCGAGCTTGCCGGAAAGGCTCGAGAAGTTGCGATTGGGAAGATGTCATAGAATCTGTTCATTATGTAATAATTACACTTTGGGTGACGATTGCCACTATGTTATGGAATGTCAGGCATTTTCTTTATTCCGCAACAAATTTATTTAGGAAAAATACTCATCAAATGTTAACATATATGAATTTGGGAATCTTATGAATACCATTGATAAAAAAATGTCCATATTAGTTTAAAAAATATTAGCTCGATTTATTTAATTTCTGTACTCTTCCTACTAGCTTGACCCTGCATTTGTACATTTGTAAATACTTTTTTGTCTTTTGTCTTCATGTACCATTGATATGATTTTAGTGAAATAAACATTCATAAAATATCTACAGTTCGTCCTAGCTATATAGGTTCCTGTTTTTGTCGATTTTTATGATAAATTAAAAGCACGTGCCTGTCTATTAGTGAGGAATAGTTGAAATGGATTCAAGGGGGGAAAAAAGTCACAGATTTCTTCTTTGACATGCTTCCTCTTTTATACTCAGACAAATGACAAAGAGTGAAAACAGATTTCCCACGGAGATTATAAATATTCAATGATTTCACTTTAATCACTAGCAGTTGTGTAGCGAGTCAGCGAGCGGATCCACCATCGATAGTTTTAATTAAATTGTGTCGACAGAATTCATAAACATTGTTGAAATATGTAATCCCAATGGACAAAATCACTAAAAGTTTGTAAAATCCGAAATCAACAGGCTGCAGAATGTTTAGACACCATGAATAACTTTACACAAACGACAGCTCGAAAGGAACAAACCTGATTACAAAATATACCTACTGAGAATTGCCACCAGGACCAGCAAGCAGCAGAGGTTGGAGAGAGTAGCGTAGCTCATTATTTTGAGTCTGCAAAGAAAAGCGGTTACGTACTTCATTGAGCACTTTAAAAAGATTTATAAATAACGTACATGTAGATGGACATTTTGTAGCAATTCATAGATTTGGAATTATTTTTTTTCGGGTGTTTTTGGGTTTTTTGTTTTAGTTTTTTTTATTTATATTTATACATTTACATTTATTTATTTATTTCAGTTAGAAAAAAAATATTTTGTTTTTTTTTTCATATGTAAGAAATAACTGATTGGTAGTACTGTTTTTAATAGCCCGATCACCGAACAAAAGCTTTGTTCTACATGTACCAAGGCCTTAAATATCATTAATTAAATTTTCCCTCTTAATTGTATTTAATATATCTCTAACTATGAAATAAAGTTTAATGTATTTTTCATACGATTACGTATTGTTAAGAATATTTCTTCTGATTTCCAATCTTCAAAAAATTTTAAGTTACTTGAACAATGTTCCAACTAATAGCAGCATTTCCACATAATTTAATAAGATGCTTATTATTTTTTTTTTCTGTAAAATGAGGCATATTTTTTTTAAAAATTTTACCATTAGATAAACAAAAAAAATTGTTTATCATTCATGGTTATCATAATTATATAAAGTTTTAGGAAACTGTTTTACAAAGCGTTAATTATCCCGTGTTTTTATTCCCTCGCCCCTGCATCCTTTTTTTCGCATTTCTCAATGTCAATAATTAAGCCAAAATTTATTTTGAAAATTAATTAATTTTGATCTTTTTTCGTCTATAATTTCTCTTAAGATAATGAATTTAACGGTAAATTAAACTTTAGTATGGGGTGTGATGGTGAGGGGAACTATTTGAGATGATTAAACTGTAAACGTGAAAACCTATTGTGTGGGACCGAAAAAAAAAATACAAAACTAACTTACAAGATGTGAAGCCTGCCAATAATCCGGAGATCTTCTGTCTAACTGCAATTGATTTCGATTTTTCTGTTTATATACACCTTTACAATGAAGTCAAAAGTTCAGCGTTGTCATATTCTATTACGAATTACGATATCACAGTACAGGGCGGCGATACGTCATCTTTATATGTTTGTTGAACCAAGCCATCTTTTATCTCTGTTATGTATTTATTATACGTATATATGTTAGTTTTTAAGCCCTTTCCTGTGTTTCTCTCAATATCTCTCACGCATACGGATAGACAGAGAATGAGAGAGGAAATACAGTAATATTTTGCCTATTTTTATCTGAGTGATAGTTCTATAGAAAAAAAACCGTTTTTCTATATAAAAATGTATCATATATAGAGGATATCTATATTGTGTGATTTTATATTTGCTTTATCCAACGAGTTGAAATGGTGTATATATTCGCAAGGCTTGCCGGGTCAGTTTAATCGCAAAATCATTGCGTTTAAATGCAAAACTATTATTGCGTTTAAACGCAATATTTTTTGCGAATAAACGCAAACGTTTTTGCGATTAAACGCAAAAATTTTGCGATTAAATGCAATGATTTTGCGATTAAACGCAATGATTTTTGCGTTAAAGCTATACACGCTATAATTTGCGTCAATTTTGAATAAAGGGGAAAATGTATATGTGTTTGATTACTAATAAAAGTTACCTTTATGCTGTTAATTATAATGCTCAATTCGATCACGTAACAAATATATCAAATATTAAACAATAAAAAATATTTATTTTCCTGCCAGGAAAGTAATGCCTCCTCGTGAATATCAATCTATCACGTGATATCGACAGCTAAATTTATCCTATCATACCAAAACTGGTGAAGGGTCAACATCTTCATAATTGTGATAGTTTCACAAAGGAAAGGATATTTTCAGTAAAGCATAAATTTGTCAGATATACGAGTACAAACAAAAGGAAAAAAATACAAGCCTGTGAGTAGATATGAATACTTCCTTTAAAAAAATGACGTAGACCTGTGTTTTTCCCCTATGTGCTATTTATAGATCCTATAAGTGTTAATGCAGAAGTAAGGGTATCGTAAATGGCAAGCGTATTTTACTCATTATACATGTATGTATTTCAAATTAACAACTGTTAAGCATATTAAAAATCAATTTGGATATTTAATTAGGCAAACAATAACGACCACCTAGTTCTCCGCGGACATGCGCAATGAGGTCGGTTTGCTCTTCCTTCATCAATATTCATGAAAAGGTATATTTTCCTGGCAGGAAAATAAACAATTTAAAATCTATATCTTTGTAACGAGATGGAATTCACCCTTGTAATTTACAGATTAAGGATAACTTTTATAAGTAGACAAACACATGCGTTTTCACTGTCATTCAAAATTGACGCAAATTATAGCGTGTATAGCTTTAAATATTTGATGTAATTTTAAAATTAATTCAGCAATGATATATTAATAACATGTACATGTCACAAATTCAAATTAGGTGCTCTGTATATTACCAAAGCAAAGAAATTTTAAAATGTAAAATTACAGGTATATAACATGTCACACTGGCGTCGGAAGCAAATTGAAAGTGGGGGGCTAGACTGTAAAAGGGTCCCTATTAGTTGTAAAAAATTTTAAAAAATAAAAAATTCAAAAAATTCAATTATTTAAATTTCCTTCCGGTGACGACCGGAAGTGACGGCGGACATTTTTTAGACCATAGTGCACCAGAAAAACGTTACATCTATCATCTCTGAAAATTTCAGCCATATATCTTCAGCCGTTTTTGAGAAACGTCGCAGACAAATTTTAATTTAAAAAAACCGTTTAATGACGAACAATTTCGACCGCAAGTGAACTTTTTTGCCTCAGGCCCCTATAGTTTACAAATTCTTTATTGTTCTTGATATATCTGAGGAAGAAAGTTTTAGGAGCCGACCCCTTATCTCCTTATTGTGGCCGTTTAACGAAATTTGAAATGTTGAATATTGTTTAGTAAATCGTTTTGAGCATTTCTCTTCTATACTGCTGTAAAAAAAATTCTTTTACCAGGTATAGGTGAAAATATAGGTGATCAAAACTTAAAACTTTTGACCCATAAAAAAAGCCCAAATTATGTAATACATGAGAAAATCATTATATCGTATTGGTACAAAACAGTACGATAAATATTTTTGGTTCTATAACCTATTACAAAATAACCTCTAGTAAAGACCCTTAATATAAAAAAAAAAAGGCATTATACCCCTATTGGTCCCTAATTTTAGAGGCCAGCCTATTTTCCGTAATATTAAATGAAAGGTCACTTAAAACTACACATATTTTGTTCAACAAGTGTTTACAAATTCGTTATCGTTTTTGAGATATCTGATAAAGAAAGTTTTAATGGCCGACCACTTATCTCTTTATCGGGGCCGTTTAACGAAATTTGGAGAGTTGAATATTGTTGATTACGTCATTATAAACTTCTTTTCTTCTATACTGCTTATCAAAATATTTTTCATTAAGCAGATATAGATGATCAAAGTTTTGAACTTCTGACCCCATAAAATCCCTAATTACGTAACATTTGAGAAAGTCATTATATTGTATGGGTACATAGCAGTAAGATAAACATTTTTGCTTCTATAACATTTTAAAAAATACCTCTCAGTAAAGAGCTACAAATCAAAGACTTTAGACCCATCTGGGTCCCTAATTTCAGGGGCCAGCCCCTGTATCTTGGTATGTAATGAAAGGTCACTTAAAAGGACACACATTTTGTTCAACAAGTGTTTACAAATTTGTTATCGTTCTTGAGATATCCTAGAAAAAAAAGTTTTAGGGGCCGACCCCTTATCTTTTTATCGGGGCCGTTTAACGAAATTTTGAGAGTTGAATATTGTTGAGTGCGTCATTCTTAACATCTTTTCTTCTATACTGCTTATCAAAATATTTTTCATTAAGCAGATATAGATGATCAAAGTTTTGAACTGCTGACCCCTAAAAATCCCTAACTACATAACATCTGAGTAAGTCATTATATTGTATGGGTACATCGCAGTAAGATAAACATTTTTGCTTCTATGATTTATAACAAAATAACTCTCAGTAAAGAGCTACAAATCAAAGACTTTAGACCCAGTTAGGTCCCTAATTTTAGGAACCAGCCCCTTTTCTTGGTATTAAACGAAAGCTCTTATAAATATAAACTTTTTTTGCGTTACAAGTTTTAACAAAATATTTTTAAGAAAAGAGATAAACAAAGAAAACCACAAAAAATCATGACTTTTTTTAAATCCCTATTTTCGGGTTCAGGCGAGCTTTTAGGCTCTTTGACCTAGACAGTTTTGATTGCCTTTAGACATATCTTCAATCATTCGTCTATCATCCCTGAAAATTTGAACTCAATATCTTTTTCCGCATAGGAGGAGTTCAGTGGACAAGCAGACCCTCAAAAAATTACTAAATCATCAGTACCTCAGAAACGGATATGACGTCATCAATATAAAAAATTTCCAATAAGCTTCAGATCAACTTCTATCAGATCTGAAAGTTTTATAAAAATCGACCGAGCCGTTTCCGAGAACTCGCGTGCACAAAATTTGTAAGAAAAAAAAAGAATAGGGAAAAAGAAACCGAACGAAAACAATAAGGTCTTCCGTTGGAAACGGAAGACCTTAAATATGACCAAAATCGTGACCATGCCCCTTTCAGCCTACAATAATGCTATTATTTTCACTATACTTTGCTTAGTTAGAATAATCTGTCTTAAAAGCCTCTCGTATATTTTACCCGTTATGTACATTAATTGTATAGCAGAAAATTGCATAATCGCTCCAAAACGATTTTGGAGAAAATTAATGACGTTGCATTTAAAATAACAGTCAAATTATTTATAACAGACTAATTTGAGACTGTAAATACCTTTGATAAAAAAATTTAATTCATATTATTGAAGAAGCTAGTCAACCCTTTTTCACCAACGTTTTTTACTCGCTTCAAAACATATGGTGGCATATTTATGCCATCCCAGGCACGTAGCATCGTTTTTGAAAGTGGGGGGGCCAGACCCATCCAAAAAATCTTGACTAGCAAAAAAAGGAAAATTTAAAGTTTTTCAAAAATCTTCAAAATCGTAATCCGTGGGGGGGGGGGGGGGGGGGGGGGGTAGACTCAACTAGTATACTTCAAAAAAAAATTCTTCCTTACCAAAATTTTTCTTCCTCCAAATCATGAAATTCCTAATCCCTGGGGGGGGGGGGGGGGGGGGGGGGGTAAATTCAATTTGATTACTCATTTCCTAATTTTCATACCAATTTTTTACTAACTTCCAAAAAAGTGGGGGGGCCAACTCCATTATAATTCATTTTTTTATATGTAAACTTTAAAAAAATTGTTGCTGCGAGAAAAAGTGGGGGGGCCAGGCCCCCCCTGCCCCCCCCTGATGCTACGTGCCTGCATCCACATAATTTTTTGTCAACATAGCATATCTTGTCAAGTCATGATAACTATCTCGTCAAGTCATGATAACTTTCTGGTTTGTCGTCAAAAACCTACTTTTTATATTGTTCGGTCAAGATAAGCTTTCGTACTTTTTGCGATAGCTATCTCGACAAAAAGAGATAATCTATCGTGTATCGCGACTTAATATTGTCGCATTTGCAATTACTGCCATCTAGGCTACACAACGAGATAAGTTATAAATATATGTTAGGCAATAGTATTTCGGAACTCATTTCCCAGTATCCTGACGTCATGATAAAGAGCGATCGAGCACGTGCGGCTATACAACATAGATGCACCGCCATCGGCAGCGGATGTCTGACATGGACGGTAAGTTTGACGATTTTATAATGTGTTGTATACTCATAAATGACATTGATCACATATAAACATGTAAATATCTGCACCCCGCAAAATATGCATCAGTGTACGTATATAAAAATTGTTTTGTTAGTAGTGACGTACGTTGCATGCATAGATTATCCATATATAACCCCCTCCCTCGCCAATGCCGTCATTCTGTTTTGCACAGAACCTGATGATACGACTTATTCATTTTAGTGTTTAGGTCTTCTTAAGATTTCATTATTATTATATATATACTCTATAGACCATTGCCACCAATCCTCACCACAGGTGCTTGTGGACTGGACCGTGCACTACCACCCCCCCCCCCCTTTTTTTCTATTTTTTTGTTCAATTTTTTTTTAATTTCTTTTTATTAATTATCGTTAACAACCCCTTATATATGTCTCCAGTTGAAAAATAACAGAAATATCACGACTCTATGGCATTTTATATTCACACTGACTCGTTTCCCTACATATATATAATTATCTCTTTTTATATATAGGGGAAACGAGTGTAAATATAAAAGCACCTGTGATCCTCACTTTACAAAAGTTATGTCCCTTGGCCGCCATCTTTGGGGAATATCAAAACCTATACGTTTGATTTTTCACAATAAAGTATTTGTATAGTTTGAAGGTTTGTAACTTTGTCATAAGACATTAAGAAACCAGTTTCCATTTTGTGTTTTGATTGCCCCAGTATGAGGCAACCAACATGTTGAAGGAATAATTAAAGCTATCGGTAATAATGTTTAAAAAAAATCAACTTTGTAGATACATGTAACACAATGAAGATATTTAAAGTTTGGAATGTCAACAAAACTTCCGGCAGTCTTCTTGGGGCTCAGAAGTTGGAGGAGCTAAAAATGAAAGGTATATGTATATGCATGCATATATAATGCAATTGGAACAAATATTGAACAGATATGACTGGAACATAATTTTGAATATTGAATTTGATATATTTAAAAAAAAAATGTATATAGTGATGGGGTAATGATAATCTGTTCATTTAATATCTGCATGTGTGTTAAATTACCATCCCTAGCTTATCCAAGACTCCTCTTTAAATACTGAATGCATAATGAAAACTGTATACCCATTATCTCTTTCCAATCCTCTATTTCTATACAAATTACACATTTCAATGAATCTTTTACTTCATATTGCCTTGGACAGCTCTCACATATTCTTAAGAATAAGTTCATTCTTTTTTAATTATAGAGGGTTAATTATGCTGGTTTATATACATGTAATCCCATATTGACCCCCCCAAATCAAATGTTGCAAAATAAATTTAAGAACTGTTTATTGAAAAATTCTCTAAATGTTTCAATTGAATCAAAACTGTTTGAATAAATGATTACCATCAGGCTTGATATTTCTCGTCATGAATGTACCAGTAAGCGATATATAATGCTTTAATTAACATAAAGAAAAATCAACATCATTTGAGTGTTTTACTACCAAAAGGTTTTACTTGGAAAAAAGAGACAAGATGGACCCGGGGGAGCGATGATGTGCTCAATACAATTAAGAATGAGGAGTTTTATTTCTGAATCATGGGGTTACCCATGTATGCACAGTGCTTGCAGCACTACCGTACATAGTTTTATTTTTTTTTAATTGATAGTACTACCGGTAATTAATGTATGCACAATACAATGTCATGTACATATGTCCAATTTCAAATAAGTTATAGTATGAAATCAATCTTTAGATTTAACAAATCTCTTTTACAGTTGAATCAAAGTTTGAAATATCCAGCTCAGAGTTTCACATCTCCTTATCTGATGGTTGTAAGGTTGAAGATGAAGATGCATTCCAGCTTTTGAGCTCAGGTACAGAACTCTTTGTTCTAACTACAGGACAATCACGTTTGACTGGTGCTCCTTCATCATCCTTGAATGGTAAGCTATAGAAATAATTTTGTTTTAATACTTATGAATACATTGCCAATGAGCCTCTTCCCACTTCCCACTTACCCAACATTTTGCAGAAATACAGGTAAAATACAGGTAGATTTGTGTTGGCTAAGTGGGAATAGGGTGCAGGTGGAGAACAAATTAAAGAATTTAATTACAGGTAAGCTATAGTCTGTTTTCAGACTTAACTTTGCATTGAAAAAATTTTGTAGTTATAAGAATCATGTTTGAAATTTTAATTAAACATCATATGGGTCATAATTTGATTTTTTTTTTCAATGTTCTTTGGTTTCTATGATTATTTTGATTAATTCCAATCTACAGAATATATGAAATTAACAAAACACAAAAACGCTAGAGTAAAGTGCTTATATTTTTAATGGTGTATGATGCATGATCAATACATCATTAGTTATGAAGATAAAATCTTCCTTTGTCATTTTCTATAAAGTTGACTTGCACCTGAAGATTGGGCATTTTGATTTTTTTATGTCTTTCAACTAACAATCCATAAACAATTGAGAACTCATAATTTTCAGGCTTTTGATTCTGTAAATTAATGGCCATAATAATGCTTCTCAATTTCAATATGTTTATTCTCTCAAACCATTAAAATACACATGAACATGAGATACAAAATTGTGTTATTTGCAATAAATTGTAATGTCAAGGGTCTTATTTACAAATTTAAAAGTTTAATTTTATGGATAATTTTTATTTTACATATAAGAACAGTTTATAGTGAAAGAGATTAAAGTTAGATCTGATGGGTAATTTGTTGACCACCCAGTCTCCTGAAAACAAATAAAAATCATTTTATTCTTTTTTATTGGAAAAGGTCAGAGTAGCAGAGTTCTAAATTAATTGATTCAGGGACATTCACTAGGGTGAATATTTTTAAGATATAGATTAAATAGAAAGGTGTGTGTGTGCTTTATTACCTGTTAATTAAAATATGTAGAACATCAGTGTCAATCTGCTTCAAAATATTCAAAGTGAATTATGTTTTTTTTTTTTTTTTTAGATTCAGATTTTTCCTCGAGCTCGACATCACCGCGGACCAATCTTTTGAGTTTGGTAGAAAACATCAGAAAAAGGAAAACTAGCTTGAATATAAAGGTACATCCAGCTGCATGTAAAGTTTACTGATAGCTGAACTAAAATTATTACCCATTTATCTTTTAAGTTTGTTGTCATTCAGATGTCATGATGACAAGAATTTTCATATTAATAATTATACCTCACGAAACTTTCCAAAGGAGGTACTGTAAAAATAGAGCCCGTTTCAAAACACCGTAGATTTTCCCATTCGACTCAGTCGGCTGGTCGCTTAGCCAGCATCGAAGACATGCTGCTGCCACATCAACAAATGAGTTTGAAACAATGCTATTGCATTGAAAATAGTGTACTGCAGATGAAAAAACAACTTTATTCCTTATATTTACTAATATTTGAAATTATTATGTTTGGAATGACTTTATTCATATATAGAGAGAGAGAGAGAGAGAGAGAGAGCATTGCTGGCGAAGTGAAATAGGGCTTCATCAGGCCCCACCGTCACCAACTTTTCTGAAGTCAATACTAATGGCCTTAAGTCTGAGTATTGACCTAAAATTTAAGCATTTTTCTTTTAAGGATTTGAGTAAAAATGAGGAATGAACTAAGTGATTTTAAAATATTTGTGACGGTACTTGAGCCAGATTCTCAGGTTTTTTCCATTAGCACGCTGAATATTTTATGTTGTTAATTAAAGTTGCAGCCGATTGTGCTAATTAGAATGCATCGGTTAGTATCGAAATCTTTCTGGGTTTGCCCTTAGACCCCATAAAGGTCAGTGAACTAGGTACTAGTGTGTAAGCTACTGGTATGCTGTAATATCTTCAGTGATGAAAATTTTTGACTGACCCTTGTCCAATCAGATTGTAGAAGGCGGAGTTAAGACATTTACCGCTTTTGACTTGAATGAGAGAGAGAAGAGAGAAAGAGTAAGGAAGTAAATATAATGTGACCCACGGTGTTCAGGAAATCAATATATAAACAACTGTTGTCAGTAAACATATGTAATATATATGTATGCATGCATTATATATAATATGTATCAATGTAAATAAATTTTAAATCACAACATCAATTTATTACAAATATGAAGCAATTATTGTAAAGTGAATTAACATACATATTATTACTGTCCGAATGGATAATTATTTCAAACGGAGATCTATAAATTGTAATGGGCAGACTTTGTTTTGAGAAGTTGAATTGACTATGAATTTACTTGTGACCAGTGAATCGACTGTTTGCTTGTCATTTAAAATTTCTCTTTGAATAATTTTCATTTAATATAATTTTAATATTATACATGTATTTGGATTTAAACATAAACAGAATATTCATATCTTTCTTCCTGTGTCATTTATAACACTTATAAAAAGAAATGAAAAGATATCAACAATCTGCATATTTTGATACAAGTAACCTTTTAATCGGTCGGAATGAATTGCAATTAACCGATTAGCAATTCTGCAATTGATTGCCATCTCTAATACATATACCACATACCATATATACCAGTATTGACTTTTTATAGGCATCCAAGATCTTACTCCAAAACAAGTCTGGTGATTAATGTACCCTGAATATTTTGGCATAAATATCTTCAGATGCAAATAAATGAGTATCTAGAATTGAAAAATGTATCATGTGTCTTTAAATATGGGTGGCTATATAAACTTCATCCCATGTATACAGAGTGTATACATGTTTTTAAGAGGTTTAACAAATTAATATTTTGCTGAATTAATAGGTCAGATTAGCATCAATACAGATAGTTTATTGTTTGTAATTTGTTAACATTGGAGTACCATGCAGTAATTTTTAAACTTTCATGATAAAATTACAGAAACCAGCCACAAAGAAAGCGAAAACCTCGATGAAAATTAATATTGGATGGTTACACTTTGATCAAAGCAGGAACAAATACCAACAAGTAGAACTTAAAACCGGTGGTGGAAGCAGAACGGTGGAAATGTGCATTTCATCATCATACAAAGAAATATTAGAGAAGGCAATCGACATTTTTTTCCCAGCAGGTAAGCATATTTAAATGCAGCATCCGTCCTAAATGAAACAAAAAATAATATGACATATTACAAGACTTAGAACCCTATGAGAAAAGCTATTGGAAATAGTTATAACCTATAAATAAAAAAATGTAAAAGGTAATAAAATAGGGTCTTCAGAATCATACACTGATGCATAGGCAAGATATGGGGTATATTAGATCAGGCCCATTGGGTCATCCCCCACCTCCATCCCACCCCAAATTAGGAATTGGAAATGACCGAGTAGTTCAAAAACAGTTGGGATCCTGATCCCTAAACTGTATATATAAATCTTGTTCCTGGTGTAATATGGGGCATTAAATGGTAGGCAAGTCAGGAGACCAAGGGGTGGTCCTGACCCTTTAGAACAGGAAGTGCCCAAATATATTTTGAAATGGTTGAGATCCCCTGTGACCTCTAAACCATATCTTTTCTTGTTTCTTGGGTCATGCATGTGTGGGTTCACTTTATATAAATTAAAAGTAAATAACCCCAGCCTGGAGGAACATCATACATTTCCAGAAATAGAAACAACTAAGTATTAAATCTTTTTTTTTAGCTCACTTGAGCTGAAAGCCCAAATGAGCTTTTCTGATCACTTTTTGTCTGTTGTCTGTTTGTCTGTCTGTCCATCTGTAACCATTTTCAACTTCTCCAAAACCACTGGGCTGATTTCAACTAAACTTCACACAAATCATTCTCAGATAAAGGGGATTCAAGTTCAATAAAATGAAGGGCCTCCTTTCAAGGGGAGATAATTAAGAGTTATTAAAAGTTTGGTGGTATCTTTAACAAATCTTCTTAATTGTTCAGGAAAGCTGTAACTTGTGTGGAAGCATCATCGGGTTGTGTCGATTCAAGTTTGTTCAAATCATGATCCCTGGGGGGTACGATAGGGCCACAGGGAAGGGGAAGGATCGGAATATTACATAGGAATATATAGAGAAAAATCTTTCAAAATCTTCTCAAAAACCAATAGGCAGAAAAGCTGTTACTTGTGTGGAAGCATCTTCAAGTAGTGTGGGTCCACATAGTGTGGGTCCACAATGGGGGTCAAGATTTTACATTGCAATGTAATGAGAAATATTTAATTTTTCATAATCAACTAACCAGAAAAGCTGTAGCTTGTGTGGAAGCTAGCATTGAAGCATTCTCAGGTAGTGTAAATAAATAGAGAAAAATCAAATAAAAAAGGATGTGAGGGGGTGCTGAAGTCATTCTTTTTTTTACACAGGAAATGAATTTATCATTCTAAAAAATAATTATAGTATTATAATATGCAAGCATATTGACATTTGTTAATTTCAATTGTCTAGACTGTGGCCCTGGATAATTCTTGGGCCACACAAGGGTTCAGAGTTTGATGTAAAAAAATATACCAGCTGTAGAACTTAGTCACTTCCTTGCAGAAAATTGCATATACACAATTTCTCTGGATAGGTATTGTTTATCAATTCAGGGTTGACAAATGGATTATGGATAATCTAAATGTATTTTCTGTAAATAAAGATTAAATGTAACTAAAATCACTTAACCTTGTTTACACACCAATGGCACCCAGTTTAATACCCCCAAACTAAAGACACACTTTTCTTTTTATATGAACATTCAATAAACATCAAAGTAAAATGTATATTTAATTTCCAGCCTTTTCATACAGGAATATGTGTAATTTTCATTCAAATATTTTAATAGGGATGTCATCTAAAGGAAGGATTGAGAAATTTTCTTGCGTCCTTGGAAATTTCACCCAAAATTTGATAAAGGAAGATGGATTCAGTTTGCAACAATATACAACAAATTCCTGCTTTTCAAACAAACCAAGGATATATCTTATGACAAAGGAAAGAATTGAACAAGAGGTATGTTATGTCAGTTCCTATTTATTGGTGATTATTAAATTTCTTTTAAAGCTCCAGGTATTTTAGGTTATGTTGCTCAAAGGATAGTTTAAACAGTTTAAAAGAGGTAAGGGCGTTTTCCCATTATTTCACTTACACCTGTGTTTGGTTGTTAAGTACCTGTTACTAAAAATAGCTTCAGGTACCTAACTGTCGCAGTATGATTTTCAAAACCTAGTTACTGATTTTATAATCGTGTCTGAAACAACTGATTTGACATACATTCGGGATCTCTCTGTGTAAAATGTCAGTTGATAATCTGAACCGTGATAATTAAGTTCAAGCAAAATGTTTAAATAGAGGACATGCACACGTACAGTGTTAATGAAGAAATCTGTTTATATTGGGTGTGCTCATACTCAGATTGAATTAAATAAATATTTTTTTTTAAAATGCCAGAAGATTAGATACATGTAACTTAATACCTCCATCCTGTTCATGTTTCTTAAATAAATGATAAAAAATATTTACTACACGGTGGATTCGATCCAGCAACCACAAAATCAAAAAGACCCCCGTGTTACCACTAGGCCATGCATTTAACATTTTTGTCCCCCGCCGCAACGCGGAGCGGGGACATAGAAATGCCGGGCGTCCGTCCGTCCGTGTGTCCGTGGGTCCGTGTGTCCGTGGGTCCGTGTGTCCGTGGGTCCGTGTGTCTGTGGGTCCGTGCGTCTGTGGGTCCGTGCGTCCGTCCGTCACACTTTTTGTAAGCGCTCTCATGCCTACAAATTTTGACGGATTTTCATTAAATTTATACCAAATGTTTATACCACTATTACCTTGGTCAAGTTCGAAAATCAGCATTGGTCGATACTTTTTGTTGGAGTTATGGGACTTTGACTGCAATAATGACTCTGTTTTATCCAAAAATTGACCTTGTAAGCGCTCTCATGCCTACAAATTTTGACGGATTTTCATTAAATTTATACCAAATGTTTATACCACTACTACCTTGGTCAAGTTCGAAAATCAGCATTGGTTGATACTTTTTGTTGGCGTTATGGGACTTTGACTGCAATAATGACTCCGTTTTATCCAAAAATTGTTCTTGTAAGCGCTCTCATGCCTACAAATTTTGACAGATTTTCATTAAATTTATACCAAATGTTTATACCACTAATACTTTGGTCAAGTTCAAAAATCAGCATTGTTCGATACTTTTTGTTGGTGTTATGGGACTTGGCCACAATCATGACTCCGTTTTATCCAAAAATTGACCTTGTAAGCACTCTCATGCCTACAAATTTTGACGGATTTTCATTAAATTTATACCAAATGTTTATACTACTATTACCTTGGTCAAGTTCGAAAATCAGCGTTAGTCGATACTTTTTGTTGGTGTTATGGGACTTGGCCACAATCATGACTCCGTTTTTTTTCCAAAAATTGACCTTGTAAGCGCTCTCATGCCTACAAATTTTGACGGATTTTCATTAAATTTATACCAAATGTTTATACTACTATTACCTTGGTCAAGTTCGAAAATCAGCCTTGGTCGATAGACTCGATACTATTATACTGCTTGACCGGCGGGGGACTCTGGAATTCTATTCTTGTTCAGAAGATGTCTTTTTTTAAATATAAATGGCTATATATAAATGATGTACTACAATATCATATATTAACTATTTTCTTAAATCTTATATATCCCTAACAAAACCTGAATATTTTAATGATGTGGTGCAAGATAATTAAAACTCTAGTTTCAGCATGGTTATTTGCATTTCTTAGAATATATTTTAACTAACTTTTGTACAATATATTTTAACTAAATATTTTATAATATTGAAAAAAACCCATAATATTATAATTAATATTGACATCTATTAATATTATGATTGAAAAATTTCTTGGATAGAACATAAAGAACACACACAATCAATCATATTTCATGTCTCTCTTAAAGGAAGTGAACTGTATGAAAAAATTATCAAGGGCTCAAATTTGTCTGTTTGATGTGTATAATGATATCTGAAAACCGTTTAGACAGAGCTTTCCTCAGTAAGAAGATATACCACTTAGAATAACTGATTCTTGCAATCCATGAGCGCTGCCATATTGTTAAAATCATTACCTCCCTGCTGGGTTATCTCTAAGCATCTGAGAGAGGGCAGCACTGATGCTGACGTCAGTGAGACACATTGCATTTTTACACACATTTAGTAACAGTGATAAAATGACATCATCAAAATGTGAATTGAAATTTGCAATGGATGTAAAGAGTTGTCATTTTTAAACAGTGTTTATTGGAGGAAGATTTTGGATCTCAGAATGATGCATTCCCACCATCAGTTAATGTGACATGTAACTAGAATGGAATGTCTGTGGATCAGGGTGTTATTAATTTTTTTTGTGACCTATTTTTTCTTGCACTCAGGAATTTCTTGTTTATGAGTTTGAACATTATGTGTGCTACATAAATGAGCACACAAGGTTCATTGCTCAGCATCCTGACATTTAAAAAGTGTCTTAGTCCTGTTATTCTTCTGACAGCATAAACAGAACAGGGTACATATGATCAAGATCTTATCTATCAAAAAAGATAAAAACAAATCAGAAAATTTTCAGGGCATTTAAATAAAAAGTAACGGTAAGAAACCCCAACAAGGAAAAAGAAATTACATTTTTATATTAATTAAAATTGAAATCTACAAACAGCATTTTATTTATGTAAACACTGACTGCCACATCTGGAATGTGATGGTCTCATATTTCACAAATAATTTATCTATTCTTTTTTTGCACAAATCATACATAGTTATCTGAGGTTCATTTATAGAAATGTACTAAATCCTTTATTCTCATGACAGTTCGTAACTTTTATCAACTCTGTACATAAACACTGGCCTAGTTCCAACATTGACCCAGTCACCAGCAGCAATGTGGCTTATCTACGTCAGAGAACAGATGCATGCTGGGGAATAATGGATTACCCCCATAAACCTTTCACCGAGAGTGTTAAATTGATAAAATCTCTTGATAGAAATAAACAAAAAAGTAACAGACCTCATTTTTAAGTTTCAAAGGACTTTTAAAATCTATTAAGCAGCAATTAATTTTTTCATGTTCACTTCCTTTAATTTTCAGAGATTCAGGACGAAATGATATACATTTCAATTCTTTTCTTTGTTTGGTGGGCGGTATATCTTTCCTGCATGTTATTCCTCATTCGAAATCCCGTCATGGGAAAAAATCTACTTGTAACGGTAATAACTACTAATAATAATGTTTTTACCAGAGGTAATACATCTGTAAATATCATTAAATTACACTTACAGCTACCTTCCTTATTTGAACTACTATCAGGGGACTCCTCTGATGACTTTGACCTGCCTGACTTGCTATACAGCACCCACAGTTCCCCAGAGTCATTAGAGACAGACCATCAGGAACATGATGCTGCAACTGTAACCAACACAAATGATGCTGCAACTGTAATCAACACAAATGATGCTGCAACTGTTTCCAACCAAAATGATGCTGCAACTATTACCAACCCAAATGATGCTGCAGTAGTTACCCACCCAAATGATGCTCCAACAGTTACCAACCAAAATGATGCTGCAACTATTACCAACCCAAATGATGCTGCAGTAGTTTCCCACCCAAATGATGCTCCAACAGTTACCAACCCAAATGGTGCAGCAACTGTTACCAACCCAAATGATGCTGCAGTAGTTTCCCACCCAAATGATGCTCCAACAGTTACCAACCAAAATGATGCTGCAACTATTTCCAACCCAAATGATGCCGCAGTAGTTTCCCACCCAAATGATGCTCTAACTGTTACCAACACAATTGATGCTGCAACTGTTATCAACCCAAATGATGTCATATCAGTTACCAACACAAATGATGCTGAGACTGTTACCAACCCGGATGATGATGCAACTGTTTCCAACACAAATGATGCTGCAACTGTTACCAACACACACCAGATGTTTGAGACAAATCCATATTTGGATCTCTCCCCTGTTGTAAGTGTTTAAAAGTATCTCAAAATTGTATCTGGTTTCATTTCTTGTTGGAAGTCAACATATGTTGCATGTTGACATAATTATTTTTCATGGTGACATAATTTATAGAAAAACAACTTGCATTCAAAACGCAGAAGCATTCCATCTTAGCATAGAGATTTGTAAATTTCAATAAATGAGGTTGGGGTCATTGCCTAGGGTCAATGCTTGAGCAATTAATCTCTTAACTAATTAATAACTATCTATCTAAATTATATACTATATACTAACTGTATACAATATATGCTTTGTATTTCAGACTTTGAGAATGCCTAGGATACCAACTTGCACAATATGCTCTGACAGATTCTCAGATGCTTTCTTAAACTGTGGGCACATTCTCTGTTTTGTTTGTGCCACGGAACTTACAGAGCGGGGGTCTATCTGCCATATTTGCAGACAGAAGTTCACAACAGTATCCCAACTGTATTATTAAACTAGTATGTATTGAACAATATTTCATTAAGAAACATTCTAGAAAATTAAAGAATATGAACCATTTTTTATTTTTGTTAAAGTTTAAGACAGCACTTTAGAAGCAAAATAGCTATTGGTGACACTTTGTTTTAGACAAATTATCTTTTTTATATCACTTGGCAGTCTGTCTTTTATTTTTCAATTCAAGTTCCATTTTATCTCCTCGAGTGGGGATATATATATGTTCAGGGAAACTTTTTTTTGACAATTTAACACGATCATTTATTTTTTCAGACCATCTGTTGTCCATCTTTTGTCTGTCTCTGTTCATCTGTAAACTTTTTACATTTTTTTTTCTCTATAATCAGTAAATAACTTTTAAGGAAACTTGGTACAAAGCCTCTTTATATGGTAAACAGAATACCCAGGGGAGAACAATTTTTTAATACAGGATCTGTTATACTACATTGTCCAGATATTTTGTTTAAACTTGGGCCCCAGGACATACAATTTTTTTGTTTATGACTCCATAATATTATGTTCATTGTTGTCAGGTTAGTGATGTGGCCCATGTACCTCTTGTCTATGTCTATATTGTTCAATCTTAAAATATATTGGAGTCCTGTGTGACTTTTGCAATAATTTAGAGGGGTATCTAATATCTAAAACTAGAGCTGTTTTCTCAGAGGAGAGCCACTGAGCTAAATAGAAAACTTGCAGTATTTTAAACATTATTCTGTTGTACATGTATATTTAACTCAAAAACTGCTCTATATGACCAATATAGGTTTATTGTAAAAGTCACAAAAGTAATCTAAAAGAAGTATTAGATTGTGAAACACTTGATTCTTAGATAAATGCCCATTGATGATTCATAATAGATACTTTTAAGTGGTATAAAGTAACTGCTCAATAAGTTTCAGATATTTTTTTTCTGTTCTGAGAATGTAAAGCAAAAGAAATTTATTTTTGTTTATGCATAAAAGGGTCTTATTTTGTGAGTTTTTCTTGTAGTAAAATGTAGTCTTGTGATCAGTTTTGTCTTAAAGTTTCTCTCACTAATGAGCTTGATGCAATTACTTGTATTTGTTTACATGCATTTTCATTGGCATTTTTCATATGGGTTGTGTACAGGTCCATTGTATTCATTGTATTTTTTTTTCTATCAGAAAAGGATAAGGAAAAAAAATATAGGATTTTATATGAAACCAAAATGGGACAATGTCTAATTTTTCAAGAATGACGATGAAATCAGGGATAAAAAAATGCTCTTTTTGCAGGGAAACTTTTATTTTAACTCCTTTTTTTAATCATTTTACAAAGGTATGTTTTATTTGTTATTGCATGTTGCAATAAAATGTTTGGAAAAAAATGGAAGAAGTCTTGTTTTAAATCATATTCAAGGTGGAAGTTTTTTTAGTTGCTCATAGCAGGTTTGACTGTCGGAAGAAAATGCTGCCCTGGCAGATGTTCATGGTTCATGTACCTTGGGATCTGAAACATTAGCCTAAGGATAGCTTCAGATGCAGCACCTCACTGTGCACGATCTCCATTATCAAGGATGCTAAAAAAATCACTGGTCCTACCTCACGCATACTTTAATTGTTTGATAGATGTTGCTGTTGATATATAGGATCTCTCATAAATTGATATGATTTTCACCCTACTCATTTTGCGCTTTTTGATCCCCGAACCTTATTTTGAATTTTTTTTAAGTATTAGAATATCCTCGATGTCACATGATCTAAAGCAAATCACTAGATACATTCAGAAATTCCATTTTTAAACTTATTCTTATTTAAGCAAGCCCTGCTTGAAATTAACACATACAATACATGTATAGGTAAATAAACCAACAATTTAACGTGTAAACAACTATCGATGTCGGTAGCTTTCATTTTACAAAGAAGGGAGCCATCTATGTGCGTTGAAGTGTAACTTATGCCTTGTAGTGAGTTACTGTGTACACAAGAGGGGCGTCAACCAATTAAAGTAATATACAGATGTAAGAGGATTGGAAATTATTATTACACGGTCACAATCCTATCAGATTATCAGGAACAAATATAAAGGAATGTATAAGGAATGGTTTGATGTTTTATTATTATATTAGAATAACCTAAATATCAGTTTAACCGCAACCAGATTACGTGGAACCCTCAGTATTTATTTTTTTAACTTCTTGCCTTGTTTGCAAATGTGATTTATACCTTAAAATTCCTATCTTATTCTAAGGGTATGTTCATATTAATAGAAGAGCCACTGCAACAGTCAATTGTGAACTTTGTTACACAATTTGTATGCACACACCGTTGCAGTTATATATGATACTATACTATTTAAAAAAATAATGAGTTTCTAATGAATATCAATTTATTACATGAGTGATAACTACTGATGTTGAGCTAAACGTGATATTAAATAGAGAATAATACATACTTTATCCCCATATTTCACCCTTCAATGTCAGCCATAGGCCCGAGGGCTTATTCAGGGTATAATATTGAAAATGGTATGTATTGTTATATTTTTCAATAAATAAAGGGGTTTTGCAAATGCGACACATAAGCCAACTTATAATAACTGTAATAGCCTCAAGGTCTGATACATCGTCTCAAGCCACGGGTTTTGTGTCCGTTCTATTTTCACATTCTTTGTGAAAATAGAATGGACCCAAAACCCGTGGCGTTAGACGATGGGATCTGCGGGGCTGATACGGTACCATATCGCACCCCTCTTGGAACTCCTCTGATTTTTCCAATTCAGAATTTGGTAGAAATTTAAGGCAAAAATCCATATGTCACAAAACGTCTGACGTAAATCACGCGTTATAACGTCTTCGTTGAATTTAGGCAAAACATGTTTTGCGTGATAAAACATCATATTTACATTCCAAATATTTTTTGCATGTAAAGTGTGTGAAAAGACACTGCAGTTATAAGACCGTAACACACACAGGGTACTCAAAGGTTAGAATGACTAGTTTTATTATGACGTCACAAACGTTGAACGCTGTAAAATGCAACGTCACAAGCGGGAATCAAAGTTCACGCTTGTGGCTGTTACAGTGGCTCTTCCATTAATTTGAACTTCCCCTTAGGATAAAACAGAAATATTGATATATAATTCACATTTGCAGACAAGGCAAGAGGTTAAAAAATGTAAATATAAGCATTAAACCATTCTTTTTTTGAAAGATATAGTCTCATAACTGCAGCGGTGTGTGCATACAAATTTTCATAACGCGCTAACTTCTTGCCTTGTCTGCAAATGTGATTTATACATCAAATAATTTACTAATTAAATTTCTCAATTTACAGAAAAATAAGTGTTTGCAATGAGTAATATATTTTTTTTAATTTTTCCATTGATAAATGCAGAAAATTTAAATCGAGTCAATAGCATTGACGATGTTGCAGAACAATTCCAAGGCGTCATCCTTTGTTCTCGGTGGGAACTGAAGTCTGTGTTCTTGTATGAGGGCACTTGCAAGTTCCTGGAATTCATCTGAAACTCCATTTTCAGGTGGAGCAATGCTGAATTCCCTTTCAATATGATCAATGTTTCCAGGCAACTCCAATCGGAAATCCCTTGTTGCAAAGACCTCTGGTTGGAAATATAAGACATCAGGTTTGCCAAAAGGTCCATCCGTGTTTTTGCTTCGTCTAATTCTGTGTTCATTCCATTGCTGAATAGTATCATTAAGATCTCTGTTGATGAAGGACATAAAACAAAATCTAATGCACTCAAAATGAATGTTGTCTGAAGTGTCCAAAATTCCATGGTCTGCCATTTCTTTAAAAACATCCATCCAATATTGTCCGCACATGCTTCTGAGGTTTCTCCAAAATCTTTCTATGCGAGTGTTCCTTGTTGATGACCCATATATAAAACTAGATAACCCTTGGAATGGATCCCTATGGTACCAGCGAAGCGCATACTGGATGTCCCTAACAATTGCGTTTTCTGTTCCCCTGTCTCCATAAATGATAGATGGCACTCCATTTATTTCTCTTACATATTTCAAATAAAAATGTGCTATATATTCCGGTTTTTTGTTTGAACTACATGCTCTTAGCCACAGTATGCGACGAGAGTATCCATCAATGCCTGCATGAATCGATATTCCATAGGGTTTAAGTTTGTCCCATCCATCAATATGAATTGAAAAATTAGGACCTTTACTAATGTACTGTCTACGACGAAGAACATGTCTGCTACGAGCGAGGACGCCCTCTGCATCAAGTACTACAAGAGCCAGTCTGACCGTTTCTGCTGTGGCAAGGAGACCATGATTTGTCAATAATCGTCTTTTCATATTTCTGTATCCAACGTTACCTCCACTGCCATTTAGCTCCAAAATAATTGCTCTGACTATGTCTTCTAATAATGACTCATTGTTTCGTCTCTGTATATTCATCCTTCTTAGTATACGGTGTACTTGTCTTTCACTTATTGCACTACTATGATGACATGCAAGGAATCCAATGATTTCATTCACAGAATATCCAGCATGATAGTAAAGGGCAATGAGATCATCCCTTGTCACCATCTGATGCAGTTGCACGTTTTGGATCAAGGTTCCAATGTAATTTTCTCCCATTGCCTTGACTTTTATCTGCATGAAATATAACAAATTATTTTATATTAAATTAAAAATTAATATATTATTTACATTCAGTGTCTACATGTATATCCCTTATGTTTATATTCAAAATCTGCGACGTTTTAATGTTCATTAACACAACTTTGACAAACCTTGGCCATGAAAGTTAGACGGGCCCACTTTTGATCTCAGTCACACTTATATAGTTGAGGAGACTGAGATTAAAAGCGAGCTCGTCCAGCTTTTATAGCCCCACGGCCTTAACACGGCGTATGAGCAAATCCAATCGCCATGGAATCATTACATATTTTTTTGAAAGATATAGTCCCATAACTCCAAAGGTGTGTGCATACTAATTTAGTAACGCACGTTATATAACATTATTTCTTTGTATTTAAATAATTTAAATGCTAGTAAATATAATCTAAAGAATAGTATTTGTAATAAACTCATATCACATAACAGACCAAACGACGACTATTGCTGTCATATACTTTGACCAGCATGATTTCTCTACAAGGAAGTGAAATTAACTATAAAATTCTGAAAATTATGATTTAAATTCAATAGTGATTTTTTTCACAGATTAATTTCAGGTTATAAATCTTACAGTAAAATACCTTCCACCCAACCCACTTCTATGAAATCTTTGGCAAGAATTTCACTTTAATCCAAGTTAAGGCAATTGTTTAATCCCGTGGGTCTTGTTAGAGGTCAATTTGGGGGGGGGGGGGAATAGAAAGAATAAATAAATTTACGTACCTTGTGATAGAGAACTTCCCGTTCCTCAGAAATTTAATACGAAAATGACCGAGACACCCGTAAAACGTCACTATTATATATCATGACTGCAATATCTGAAATGTCAGTTTTTGTCAATGTAACAATTTTATTCATGATGCAAGATATTGATCTCGTCGAGTCAAGATAGCTATCTCAACAAAACAAGATAGCTTATCTTGACCGAACAATATAAAAAGTCAGTTTTTGACGACAAACCAGAAAGTTATCATGACTTGACGAGATAGTTATCATGACTTGACAAGATATGCTATGTTGACAAAAAATTATGTGGATGGCATAAATATGGTGGCATAAATATGGTGGCATATTTATGCCATCTACATAATTTTAATCTACATAGCATATCATGTCAAGTCGAGATAACTATCTCATCAAGTCAAGATAACTTTCTTGTTTCTCAACAAACTCCGACTTCTATTTTGTCCAGTCAACATAAGCTACTACATTTTGTTGCGATAACTATCTTGATAAGATGAGATTATTTATCTTGTATCTTGACTAAAATTTGTTGCATTTGCAATTAAATGCTGCCACCCACAAAACGAGATAGTACATGTATAACAATCGTATAATCGTATTTTGAAACTCAATACCCGATCCCCTTACGTTTATAGAAAGGCACGTAATCAAAATGAAATATACCTAATGGCCCGTCAATTAGTGTCTCATTAATTATCGTTTGTTATTTTATCCCCAGGTGCAAATTCATATCTAAATCTGTGTTTAACATGAATATATAAATACATTGTATGCTGACTCATAGAGCTTTAAACACCTTGGATAAAAAACGGATGACGCAAGGTTGATATTGAACTACATGTAAATTCAATTAAATCGTACGATTAAAGATTAAAATAATAAGCAATATAAAAAAACAACAATTTATTATGTTTTAATTAGGAATGAAAACAAACAAAGATTACTGGTATTAAGATCAAATAGAATTCTCCAAAATAGAACCAAAAGTAAAAAAGGATTTATTTTAATTCTTAGCATAACACTTTCAATCGCATAGAGTTTAATGTATTTAAGACAATACAAATTTATAGATATGATATAATGACGCTAAAAACAGTGTGTTTTAAAAGGCAAAATGAAAATCAACATATTTATGTTTTTTGAGGACGGCCTTATAATTTTCATTAATTATCTTCTATGCAGATCAAAGGAATCCTGGGTAATGAGTTCCAAACTTCTATTATCAAATATATGTTTATAACTTATTTTGTTTTGTGAACGGCTGTCATTGCAAATGACACGAATTTTAGATAAATTATCGAGATAGCTATTCCAACAAGGAGTCAGTCTTGATCGGGAAACTAGAAAGTTGTCTCGACTTGACGAGAAAGTTATCTTGACTTTACGTGATATGCCATGCTGACAAAAAATTATGTGGATGGCAGAACTATGCCACCATAAATTTCCAATAAAAAATTTACACGTAATTGAATTATCGTTTTTGAGTTTATTGCTAGCGCTCTCAAGCGCTAGCAACTACGTTAATCTTTTTCACTGGAATACGCGTGCTTGACTCCATAGTGGGGGTTTCTGGGAATACTGTACTACTGTAGATATAAACTGTACCATTTGAATTTTACGGAAGCCTGTTAGTGCCACATAAGATAAATAAAAAGAAAAGTCTATATAAGGAAACCTCATTGTATATATAAAAACACACACACATATATATAAGATGATTAAAAATAAGCAGCTTTATATATTAAGGAATTGCCAATATATATAAAGAATTGTGTATATATATAAAGCTAGGTCGTGTATATATAAACAGTACTTTGATATATAAAAGCAACAGTGATAAATATATAAAGCGAAAATTTTCCACTGAGTGACCTTCACTGAGTTCAGCCCAGCATCTGCATGATAAACCCCACCTACGGAGGAGAGGATCAACAACACTATGCTCCCGAGGCAGGCAGTTTAAGATTCAATAGCCACTTAATTTCAAAGAATGTTTTTGAGAAGTTGTTAGAAAATGAACAAACAAATTCGTGTCAACGCGAGATTCATGGATATTCATTTTTGGATGTTTTTGATGTGCAACAGAGACTGATAAGTTGAATCAAAATTATTGCTCATACATGCATATTAACTTCTCTCTCTATTAATATAAATGTGAGTTGCGTTATCTTGATACACATTTCATGTCGTCAAACTAAATAAACTAATACTAAGTACAATTTTGCTTTGTTTCTTATAATGCTATCAAATAAGTGACAATATAATTTATTAAGTTAAAGATAACTGGATACATCGTAAAATATCTTCATTTCAAGCCAAATCCGGTTTACCCCCCCCCCCCCCCCCCCCTTTATCGATCAAATTCGCCGTCACAATATGAAATACCTTCCGACGCCCCTGTATCAATGCTTTATACAAACTCCTTGAGGCTGGGTTTTATTTGGGCAAGGGGGGGGGGGGGGCAGTTTAATCTCATTATTGTTGTGTTTAGAATGGTTAATATGGGTATTTTTAATGATAATGTCAAAATTTGAAAGTACAAAAACTGAGTTACAAGCAAGATAGATTTTGAAATTCTTCAAAGCTCAAGTCTTGTTATATAGTTTACATATTTGTTTGTATTGGTCAGTTTCAATCAAATGTTGGTTCTTCTGTTGATAATGTTATAAATTTATGAACATTAAATTAGTTTATATTGTGTTTGCCTCGAGCCATTCTGTCAAAAGAAATGATAATTCCTTATTTAATTATTTGTAAAATAATATAGAATATAAAATTTTCATGTTCATCGAAGTGGAATGAAGTAAAATTAATGTTCTGGGCAACTGTTCTGCAAATTTGGTAGAAAGTATTATTTAATGTAGAACCTTAAAATAAGGTATTGAAAAAATATATCATCGTTTATTTACAACAGTAAACACAAGTAACAGAAAAGAAAACTTGACAGAAAAAAGATCTTAAATTTGAAAATTTAGGTAGGGGTGCTGGATGCCATCCCTTTAAATCTGCCACTGACTTTTCCCAAATCCCTGGGGAATCATGTAATGTAACATTAATTAGATGGTTCAAACTAATCATCGGGAGCATAATATTGCTGACCCTCTCCTCCGTAGGCGGGGTTTATCATGCACACGCTGGGCTGAACTCAGTGAAGGTCACTCAGTGGAAAATTTTCGCTTTATATATTTATCACTGTTGCTTTTATATATCAAAGTACTGTTTATATATACACGACCTAGCTTTATATATATACACAATTCTTTATATATATTGGCAATTCCTTTATATATAAAGCTGCTTATTTTTATATATTCGAGTTCATCTTATATATATGTGTGTGTTTTTATATATACAATGAGGTTTTCTTATATAGACTTTTCTTTTTATATATCTTATGTGGCACTAACAGGCTTCTGTAGAATTTCGTTTTTTTTGTGTTTTATTGTAAAAGTAGCGGGTCATATAATGCAAAGTTATTTTAAATATTTTAATAAATAGCTAGCTTTATCTTATTATAAATTCCTTCCAAGTTCGTAAACAACCTCGGATATGTTTACCGAGCTTGCCGAAAAGGCCGGAGAAGATACGATTGCTACAAAACAGTACCGATGATTCTTGAAAAGTTTCACTTCGAAAGTGAAATTACAGTAGATACAAAATGATTAAGGCACAGTCAATGAGCTATGCCATTTCCGATGTGAAGCCCATTGTAGATTCACAATTCTAAATTGAGACCCCACTCCAGCTAATGTACGTAACACAATTCAAGTACACCAGTACAGTGCCTTCCTATTGTTAATTAGTCGATTAAAAATTTTAAACCAATGTTTTAGAAATCTCCTTTTGTGTTTGATGATGGCTACAGCGCTAGCTCACCAATCTTTTTAAAAGATACTAGACTTTGACCCGTGCGTGCATGGGTGACATATTGCATATGATATCGGGCTTTTACTAAATAGATACACCGTATTGTTGACATTTACATAACGAAGCTGTAAGCCTACAATAATGCTATTAATTTCACTGCACTCTGCTTAGTTAGAATAATCTATGTCTCGGGACAGGCCATCGCCACAGTAAAAATGCCATCCATATACCCGTAATGTAGCAGAAAACTGCAGAATCGCTCTGAAACGATTTAGGAGAAAATTAATGAAGCTGTATTGTAAATAACAGTCAAATTGTTCAGAACAAACCATTTTGAGGCTGTAAATACCTTTCATCTAAAAATTTAATTCAAATTTTTAAAGAATTCAACACTTTTTCATGTTTTTTACTCGCTTCGAATTTACACGCCATGTTGGCATTCGGAACTCTCTGGATTTTTCATATTAAATGCACTTTTAAATGATTTAGAGTTATCTTCCGTATTTCCTTTGATGAACAGAATATATGACAAATTTTCAATGAAAAGAAAGTGAGCGCTCAAGATTGTAAGTTTGCAGGAATCCTCGACACGAATCAATTGGGATTTAAATGTCTATAACCTCAAAAGGCTATGTACAGGTTTCAACAAAAATATATTATGTTGAGAGTCGAAGTACATGGCTATTCCGGTTATTAAAAACTCACAAAGCTTTCAAAAAATGGCAATGAGAGGTAAACCGATAACTAGTTGGAAATGTTAATGAAAACATTATTTAATGAAGTTATATTGTGTTATCCTAAAAAATTAGTAATAAGAAAAGAATTTTTTTATAGTGTTCATACAGCAGATCTAGAAATCAATAAAAACAAATTAAAATATACCGGTATATTATAATTCAACATCATGTTATAATAACATACATTTAAAACAAAAAAGTTTAATTTTTTTTTAAAAGACCACCAGTTGGATTTGAACCCAAAACACTGAATGTATGTATTCACTAAATCCAGGACGAAACCACTGAGCCACGGAGACTTGTCAATATATGCTCTATAAAGTACTGTTTGAAACACCACTGTCATATCAATGGACTTTGTTTTTTATCCTTCAAAAAATAATTTGAAAAGTACATAATTAGTCATCTCTGGGTGATCTCTCCATCTTTTTTTAAAATGCGACATTTTAAATGTTGAAATATGTTACCTTTACACGTTTCAAATTTGTGGAGAGAAGACCCAGAGACAACAAAATCATTTAAAAACAGTTGTAAATAAGTAGGATTTTGCATGAATTGCATCGTGTTGCTATATTTAGACCCATATTATAATAAAACCTTTTGCATTTCAAATATTTTTCCACTCATTCCACATCCAACAGAAACCAAATAACGGTTATAATTCGAAAAATATTCAAAATTAATTGATGAAATTTTCACTCTCCTTGTGCGCCCAGATTCCTGCCGAATCTACATCTTAAGCGCCCATATTCTTTACACGTATTTGTAATATCGTTCAAATTCTGAGTTTATCCATGCAAATGTAATCTCCAAGTACCAATGTTGGTTAAAATATATAAAACAAAAGACAATACTCTTCCGATTTCTCGGTATTAAAGCCAAAAAATCCGAGTCTCTTATTTTAACATAGTAGTAAAGAAGCTTGTTAATGCAAATGTGATAATGTGGAAACATAACTAAAGCTTCCCGTGATTAAGCATGAATATGTAATGCGCATGCGCAAGATTGTAATATCCAAAAAAGCTAGATGATTTCTAAAATTTTTGGAGGAATTTTCGTCGATTATTAATTAGCAAAGCTTGATTGAGAAAAAAAATAAAAACAAATTGGTAATCGTCAAGTACCAATGATGTTTAAAATGTATATAGCAAAAGACAATACTCTTCCGATGTCTCGGTATTAAAGCCCAAAAATTCGAGTCTATTATTTTAATATAGTAGTATAGATGAGATTGAAAGGATAATCTTTTTTATTTATTCTATTAGAAATTCTTTATCTTTTTTACTCTTTAAAAATGCAACTTCAAATCTTAAATATTTAATGAAATTTAATTTAGTTATAAAAACATAGCATTCTCCTAGTGGTATTTGTTGTTCCATGCATGAGAAAAACAATATTATACGCCCAAGCTCCTTAATAATCTGTGAAAACATTTGATTCGAAACAAAATCCTAACACTTTTTCTACTTGTTTGTGTCATTTCATTTTGTCTACAATTCACTTTACGACCCTCATTAACAATATGAAAATTCAAATAGTGTCGCTTGTTAAATGATGACTATAACATTGATGCCAAGAATACAGGTATCTAAATCGACAGTATTGTAAAATGTGTCATTATGAACGAGGGATAAAATAATCATTCTTTGAGTAACATGGGGTGATCATTATGGTCGAAGCGTGGTCAAATCCAAAACGACCAAATCTTCGGTTTTTTGACGATTCCTTGTTCCCTATTAACATGTATTTATATAATTTTCAGTAATTGTATCAAATTTTTTTGGTATAAAATTTCTAACAAATTTAAGTCCAAGTCAGTTTTCTTTGGTCGAGGTACTTTTAGTTTATTTCCAGGTCAACATATCTTGCTCAAAATGGAAGTATACATAGCAATTCATAATACAAAATAATGAAGTAATAGACTTGAAGTAAAAGCTCTTTTTGAAAATTTCTTTATTGAAAACTTTTACCAAATTATACACTCCGAAATTTTTAACGTTGTCTTTTCAAAGATAAGAACAATAAGTAAGAATAAGTAAACATAAATATCTTCTGTTGGGTTACATTACACAAGAAATGGAAAGAAGTGCGGTTTTTTTAATGGAAATGTTAACAAATGTTAATAAAAAATTTTTTAAAAAACAAAAGCGTATGTTTTGATAAAATAAAAATTAACTCTTACGTGGGGTGTTGTGTCAGTAATCAAAATCACTTCATTAAATATAAATTATAACTAACGTTAATTTTAGCTAATGTAACAGACGTATCACGAGTACCCGCCTCAATATTGGGCCGTGCTTGTAAAATCAATGGCTATTTTATCTATCTAAGAAACAAGACATGATACTTTCTCATTTTCGTGTAAATTACCAAAAAATGTATATCATAATTTCTTTGATTTGATTTGAACATATATATTTTTGTACAAAAATACAATTTGGATTGGGCACAAGTTCCATATCTTAGACCACCCTCTCTCAAAATCATTTCTTTTATTCATAACAGAAAACTTAACTGTTAATAATATACAACTGTCTAACAGCGTCCATAGTTCCATTATGCAATCGTACCAAGTAACTTTAAGCCGTAATCATTATAACTTTTTTGTCATTTTGTTAACGTATTCAAACTAACTTTGCATCTGTAAAAAAAAATCACAGAAATAGCCTTCTTTCATCATATTTTTCTTCAATATTCAACATATATCGAATACAAGTATGTATTGTTAACAAATGTCCTTTAAGTTCCTTTTTTTATAAAGCAAAATAGTATTTATAAATGGTCAAATACTTGAATTGTGATTAATTTTTTGTATCAAGTAATACTATTAATAGTATACCACAAAGTAAGGAAATGTACTGTAACAATGTTGTTCAATTATAATTAAAAATAGTATCTGAAGTGTATAAAAATTGGACCTTAAATGAACGAATATGTTTTGAAATTCCAAACAAAAAATAAAATACAATTTAATATTTCATACAACCAAAAAAGATGTTTGCTGCAGGTGTTTGCTGCAATGGTTATTGAATCTTTCTATATAATTTTTGTCAATCCTAAATCATATAGAGACCACTTTATCCGGTTAAAATCCCTGAGCCCATTCCTTGAGCAGTTTGTCCTGATGCCACCTGAGATAAAATGTACGCGGCAACTCCACCCACAGCAATAGCCCCGATAGCGTTTGTAACTCCACTGCTAGTGCCAGTTGTTGCGTCTTGGGCTGAAAAAAGAATATTTCTTTTAAAATCTCCATTAATGTAATGTACTGAAGCTTGGAAGTTTGAGATCATTTAAAGTTCCGCTACTTTTTATATGTCTTACAAGTAAAATGTGCTGTTACGAGGATTTTTTTTTTAACAAAGTTCTTTTATCTAAAGGTTTGTTTTATGTTTCATATATTTTTTTTTAAAAAATAATCCATGTTTCTCTTTCATTAACAATAGAAGATCCATCACCACCACTCCCACTTCTAAAAATAATAATCATTCTAGTATATCTCCTTTAAATCATGTAGGACTGGAATCAATACTTATTTTAACCCAAATCTTATGGAATATTCTTTTGTTGGTAGTTGGAATTAAAAAAAAAATTATTTATTTGTATATTGTTATGAAAACGTTACTGGTGCCATACTTTTGTTTGCAATTATGCACTGTTTAGAAAAATGCCATATTCAAGACAAAATAGCTATAGTAACAAGCATAAAGGCCGCTTAACTGTGTTCAAAATAACATTTATAACAAAAAATGTACATATATACATCTACCAGTATATGATTTACTAGCTTATTAATCGTTTACCAACACATTACCTAAGAAAACAAATAACATGGCTCAACATTAACCGTCAACAACAAAGAGGATGGGTGGATAAGGCTTGTAAAATGTCTATATAAGGACAGTCAAGATTATGCTGATAATTTAAAAAAAAAAATCAATCTAAACAATATATATTTATGAAAAAAAACCATCAATTTTAACCCGTAAATATGTTCAATACTTGAAATATGTGTTGAATTAAACTGGCATGATGATGTGCGTATCAAAACCTCCAAATGGTGTCATTTTTATTTAGAACTTCAATGTCTTTTATTTCATGGAGTGGGTTGTGCTCCATATTTTTTTCTTTATTTTAATAAGGTCTATTGGAGAACAAGCCGATGCCAATCTAAAAGCCACTATACATTAAAAATATTATATTATCTTATCCCCCATTTTTTTTTCAGCATTGTAAATCACGTCCGACAATATTATTATAGTCAAGAAGTAGATATGTTTTGAGCCTATATCGTTGTCATGTCCTTTGAAGGTCCTATATTAATTTGCAGGGCATTATTGACACAGGACATTTCATATTGCATAATTCGATAAAGCTAAAAAAAAAAAAAGAGAGAAGAGCACACATCCAGACGCAAGTGACAGTTTGGTATGAACGTCGATTTGGTTCATTTTGAACATTTTTGTATATGTAAGTACACAAAAGATATCGCAAATGTATAACAACTTGGAAAAGCTTTACCATTCTCTTTATATACTTACGAATGTGCAATTCATGTCACTTAATGATGAACTGGGATAAAATGCAATGGAGCCAACCGTTTTTTATATCTCGTAATAACAAGGAAAGATTGAGTTATTACGAGTCGATTTTCTCGTTATTACGAGAAAAGATCTCGTTATTACGAGTTAATCATCTCGTTATTAGGAGAAAAGATCTCGTTATTACGACTTTATTATCTCGTAATTACGAGAAAAGATCTGGTTATTACGAGAAAAGATCTCGTTTTAACGAGAAAAGATTTCGTTATTACGAGAAAAGATCTCATTATTACGAGTTTTAAAATCATCTCGTAATAACGAGATTTTTTCTCGTTATTACGAATCTTTTCTCGTAATAACGAGATAACTTACTCGTTATTACGAAAGCTTTTCTCGTAATTACGAGATCAAAATATATTTGTATGTGGCCCTATTCGTGCTTCGTATACATGTAATATTCAATCATTCGTGAAATATATTAGCTGGACTACTATTTCGATAAATCCCAACACCTACCTTCCAATAAACATGAGAAAAAAAACTATACAAGGAAATCTTACTAGCACATTGCGGTCCGCTGTATCCATAGTAGCAGACACACACGCTATCGTAAGTTACGCCTGTGACGGCTCCTGTGATCGTCAAATGGTCTATGAGACAGAAGCCATTGGCGGCAGCTGTACACACAGTGGTGGCTCCAGGACCGGCACCTACGGCAGGAATGGTGCATGTCCCTCCACCCAGTGCAGCTTGGGCTTTATGAATCCCTGAAGATAATGTTAATAAAAAGAAACTCGGTAAATGAATGTTTTAAAAATGTCAATAAATTGTCGCAAGATTTACAAAGGAAATGTTACATAATAATCTAGTTTTTTTTGGACATTTTGATATATAAAAGTAAGTTGTAATTATGTAATATGAATATGAATTTTTTTAATAAAAGTTTAAATTTGAACTTCAGTATAATTTAAAACAAAACTATCCAAATATACAGTAAAAAAAAAATTGGATACCTAGGACGAAACACGCCGAACAAAGGAAAACTAAAAACTTCATCTAGAAATGAATAAAAAGATTGTTACAAATTAACAAAACTAAACTGCTCTCTCTCTCTCTCTCTCTCTCTCTCTCTCTCTCTCTCTCTCTCTCTCTCTCTCTCTCTCTCCATCGAAAATGACTACAAAGGGGTGAAGGATCACTTTCTTAAATAAACAATGCATTTGTGAAACCATCTAATGAGATTTTACTGTTTAAACATTGTTTAATGAATGCAATATTCCAATGATAAGGAAAATGAAATTATGTAATTTTTAAATTATATTTCCTTACTTTAACTTATTTATATATTACAGTTAGTGTCTAGAGTATAATTTTTATTTTCATTTTTTTTTCAGAAAAAAAAAATGGAAAAAATATCACGGTTATAAATATATGTAACTACACATGAAAATTAAGAAAATTACGAGTTGAAATTTTATATCAAAGGTCTGAAAAAGAAGATTCTAGTAAAATATAATTCATAGAGTGATTTCTTAAAAAAATAATAATTGCAAATTGGTTAAAGATATTTTAAAAATAAATAAGCATGACCATTTATAAAATTGAAAGTGATGAATAGCAAATTGATTTAGTAAGTAATTTAAGGGTCGTTAATTTTTATACAAAACATTTAACTAAAGCCATTTTAAAAAAAAGATATTAGCTAGTTATTGTATTTTATTTAAAAAAAATCCTATATGTGAAAGAGGAAAATTGTTCCCCAAGGCGCTCACATTAAAAACATTAAAAAATTTAATTGGTCTTCCGCATTATAAACGATTGTTGTTTACCAGACGTGAACTCGTGCTACGTTTTATAACCTTACTCACTTGATAAATGAATACACTCGAATGAAAAAAGTTGTCATGTGAAATGTTAAAGAGCTATTATATATGGCATCGGAACTGGGTGGAGGGGAAGCCCCCCTCCCCCCTTTTTTTTTGCAAAGTTAGACATAGCTGTACTCAAAATCTTATTTTTTTTTTGCTTGTCAAGATTTCTGATAAGGTCAAGCCCCCACCCCTCTCAATGAGCCTCAGACTGCAATGTATTGACAGGCATATCGCTCTATTTTACGAAGGCCCACCCTTTATTCAAAATCAACGTTAACAAATGGCTACAAATCAAGATTATTTTCCGCTGTAATTTTTTCTTAGGAATAGCGATAATACATTTATCCCCGTAACAGTAATGTTTTTAATTGTTTTAAATAGGTCGCCCTGTTTATCGATTGGCCTGAACCTACAGCGACCTTAGTAAAATCCCGGACTGCACAGCATAATCATGATGATGCCATACTCTAAGTCTCACAGGAGACTTTTTGGCTGTTTCTTTTAACTAACATACTTATGTACATTAACAGTAATTTAGTGAATTTTACTAATTTTTCATAATCAGTTTATTACTTAAAGAAAGATGTTAATATAAACAATTAAATGCTTTCTTTGATGATTCATGCGGGTTATGAAGGTAGCGATCATTGCAGGAAAATTTTCCATTCAATTCACTTCACGAAATCGGCACAAATATATTTAGCATGTTTCAAGTATCCCTTCGCACGTAAACTGTTGAACAACAAGCAAATTCATCTTTGTCAGTTTGACCCGTTTGTCATGCGTCAACATTCAAACATGGCTGCCTTTTACAAAGAACTTTCGTTTTCGATATGGAATACCGAACCCGAAGTTATGAACTGATTGACCGCGATTATCTCTTTATTTTTATTTTCGTAAATTACTCAAATTTGAAACAAAATTCGCCGATAATTTTTGCAATTTATATTTTCCTTCCCGTAAGGATTATTTTTCTCAAAACTACGTTGAATTCGACTCAGTAGTTCTTGAGAAGAAGATTTTTTAAAATGCATCCCCCTTTTTCTACAGTTTCGAGGTTTTCTCCGCTTTGAAAAAAGATCGGTCTTTCATTTCTGCAATTTATATTTGCCTTCCCATAAGACTGCTTTGTGCCAAATTTGGTTCAAATTGGCCCAGCGATTTTAGAGAAGAAGTTCAAAATGTAAAAAAGTTTACAGACGGACGGACAGACGGACGACGGACAAAATGTGATCAGAATAGCTCACTTGAGCTTTCAGCTCAGGTGAGCTAAAAAAAAACCCAGTAACTAAAGATTTATTGTTATTTGGAGAAGATGACATTTCATATGATGAAAATACTGTACTATTTAAATAAGTTCATAACTACATTGTTAAATATAAAAGATTTAGCTAAAATTATTAACATGTAACTATGGCTATATACATGTACATGTATCTAATACATGTACGCAAAAGTAGTATACATATGCTGTAACTGTACTATTTAAGTTTTTTTTATTTTGGATTTTTCTCTTTCTTTTTTCCTCAAATCGGTGTTCAAATAAAATCAAATGAAACAAGAAAAGAAACTAAAAAAAAAACAGAATAAAATTTTTAAAGAATTGAAAATCACCTTGAAGCCGGCGATCCCCCTTGACACACGAAGGCGAATAAAGACTTGAAAGATGCTGAAAATGTTTAAATACCTCTACCTAATTGACGATGTTTATTGATGCTATCAATCACCGTTACGCTGGTTATAAGTGAGAACGAACACGGCGACATGGGAACACTATCCACGGGCGTTTTATAAGGACGCCTCAGCGGAACCATACATAACAGGATGGTCGATTAATCTTGGATATACGGCAATTAATGTTCGGTTGATTTCATAATACGGAAATCAAAGCTTATTGAACGCGTGATATTTCTCTTGCAATATTCATGTACAGCTCTCATGGTAAACATATTGTTATATTAGTTACATAGTCATGTAGTGACCGAGTACGGGATGATACCTGGTAAGTAAATTTTATACCTGGCGAGGCGAAGCCGAACCGAGTATGAAATTTACTAATTTACAGGTATCATCCCGTACCGGGTCACTACAGGACTATGTAACGTTCATATCTTAACGACTGCCTTTGTGTAAATGACATTAATAAATGATTATTGTAATTATGTTTATAATTATGGACATTGCAGTAGTTTATACATTTACTTAAAGAAAAGAGGAAGAACAATGAAACGCGCAATTTTAAATAGATCTTTTCTCGTAATACGAGATCTTTTCTCGTAATAACGAGATAATTAACTCGCAATTACGATCTTTTCTCGTAATAACGAGATAATTAACTCGTATTAACGAGATCTTTTCTTGTAATTAGGAGATAGTTAACTCGTGATAACGAGATCATTTCTCGTAATAACGAGATAGTTAAGTCATAATAACGAGATCTTTTCTCGTAATTACGAGATAAATAACTTGTAATAAAAATATTTTTTTCTCGTAATAACGAGATAATTGAGTCGTAATAACGAGATCTTTTCTCCTAATAACGAGATTATAAAGTCGTAATAACGAGATCTTTTCTGGTAATTACGAAATAAAAATACTTTTAATGGCCCTATTCGTCTTTCGTAGGTTCCTATTACGTGCACGTGATTGACTTTCAATAAAACCTTAAACAGGATATCCCTATTGCATTCAACACGCGTTTATCTACTTGACCGCACACATGGAGGAGAATATTACAATAGTGTCTTTCTGACAAACCCATTGCCGACACTGTTTTGTCTCGAGCTACAAATGAGATTTATTCGACGGACTAAGTAAGTCGAGTCACTTATCCGTGTTGAGTCTTGGCAATTTTGATCTGGAGTAATCTCTTACTGTGGAGTATTATGAACGTGTTATAAACAACTTTGTTGGTGTTATTTTTACTCGAGATATCTAAAAAAAAGAATTATTAATGTTTGCCGGGAATAGAAAGTCATTTTGGAAATCACGGAGTACAATGTACATATATAACAGAGGCGGATCCAGCAATTTAAAAAAGGAGGGGTTCCAACTGATGAAAATCAATAGGTGCAAAATTCATTATTTGTCAATAAGCTAGGCCTTTTGAACGTTTTCCGTGCGTAAATTTAATAAATATTAATCTTGTCAATGTCTTTTCCATATCTATTTTAATATTAGAGCACACTGCATTATTGAGCGTTTTGGTTTTGGTAAGGAAGTTTTGCATAATTTCTGGCCTTAAAAAACCCCAAGTTTCTAGCAATGAGAACGTGCGTCTATGCTTAACAGAAAGAAACACTATGAAACAAAAAAATAATTCAGACTAATTACGACAACATATTATGAATTTTTTTTTTTTTTATGTCTTTGATGTTTAAATTCTGAACTATCTATCGATTTTTTATTTCTATCGATTGCTTTCTTCAATAAAGGTCTAAATGATAGGATATGAAAAAAAATGGGGATAGTTTATCTGCTGAATAGATGGAACATGTGTAATGCAATTGTACAAGCAATATAGTAGTCCAAGGGAACTTTATGTGAACTCTGTCCCAATAAAGGGCGCGCCACATCATCCGGCACTAGTACAGATGCGATCATATTAAGGAAAGTTTTGAAAAGTTGTGCATTTTCATAATGGTTAACACATTAACCCCTTACACGGTATTTTTGTAACATAATTTCCACTCTTGCATGAAACAAAACAAAAAAAGGCTTTCTTTTGTGTTTCATGTGGGTATGAAGGTAGCTAACATTCCAGAAAAATAGCATAAACCGCATAAGCGGGTCATGTAATTTTCTGTGTATTTTTCGTATGAAACGAATTAAAACTTTTCTATTATAATTACTGAAGTTAATTAACTAAACAATACATTTGAATGCAGCTTTTCAAAGTAAAACGAATGCGTGTACTCGTACTTGAACGTCGTACGTTTTACTCGATGACTTGTCAGTTCAAAACTGTATGAACTATAATCGATTTTTTTTAAAGAAATAGAGCAGAAAATACATTGTAGATGTTATTATAAATCTGTGTTTTTAGCGATACTGCTTACGTTTATGTAATTTTTTTTTTATTTTCCGCATGTTTACTTATGGAAGTGAACACCGGATGCTGAAGGGGAGTACCTTTTTTCGATAAAAAAAAATCATTAGGGTTTTTTTTCATATAAGAAATACATGTAAATTACAGTATGTTGTAAGAAATTCTTTAAAAAAACAATTTTAAAAGCATTTCTTTGAGATAATTACAGTAATTACATTATAGATGGGGAAAATTGCCTTTAAAAAGGCATTACAAGGTTTTAAAATAATCATATGTCCCAGAGAAAGGGGGGGGGGGGGGTTCCGACCCCCGGAACCCCCCCCCCCCCCCCCCCTCTGGATCCGCCAATGTAAAGACCGACGCATTGGCTCTATAATGAAAAATCGTAAACTATGGTACAAGTAACTTACCCCTATAATATTGTTGATTATGTGCAGATAGCCGATGGGCGTGGTCACTCGGGAGCTACGCTCCCTCGTGTCATTATGACCACGCCAATTGGGCCAGTATATGCACATAACCAACAATATCATATGGGGTAACTACTTCATAATTATTCTGGAAAAGGAACAGCCTGCCTCGCAGTAATGTTGATTGATCTCAAGCAGACGAAATCGTGAGAAGACGCTTAATTTTCTATTTCGTGAATCAAATAATGTGTTTTGTTTATTTTTGAAGGTTAAATTTTCAAGTTTTTACGTTTATAAAGTTGAATTTTGTTAGCTGACAATAAAACAGACACAACTTAACATTTTGTTGACGGTGTTTATTTTAGAAATTCCCGTTCTATAAATAATGTTAGATCAGAACAGTTTAGAAAAGTTGATCTGGCAAAATTTTGTTGATGCAGGTATCAAAGAAATTTTTCGACCAATCAGAAGCGACAATGTCTCATCAATTGGTAAATTTTAGTGTTGTCAAGACAAATATAGGTGAGGTTCACATGCAAAACTCCTTTTTATTTCACAGCAGGTGCGCGAGGGGAAATCTTTGATCTGCTTCCGGTAGCGGAAAAAATGGCGTCTCGCAAGCAAGCAGACGCTTGGTGTTCTTCGTTGAATATTAATTAATAGAAGTATTATCTTGAATGTTTTGGTCAAATATTATTGCAAGGAGGTAAATATACTTTGAATTTAGACCTCAACACAATATGCCCCTGTCATCAAACTGTATCCAACAATCTAAAATCAAAGTACTGAGAGTGCTGAAAGAGGGGGTCGTGAAAGTTTGAATTTGTAATTGTCCACGTTTTTCTCGAATATGCTTCCAAAAGTTATGAGTTTGAATACGGTGTTTCAATCAATTTTAAAATTCGGCTTTTTGCAATCGCCTGATATTTTGTCTAAACTTTACTAAACCCGGCCGGGACAGTCCTTCATAATTTTAGAAAATTGACACAATTGTATTTTATGTAAAATAACTACAACTATCCGGGAAAATCAAAACAAGTATATGATATCTAATTTTTAAAACCAAGCATCTATAAAATATATAATTTTATCCGTATTTACACCGTATTTGATTACCTCATTATTCTCTCAGACTTATTCCCCATTCCTTTAATACAAAGTACAATATTTTTATTGAAAAACTGAGGCTGGTAAAAACTGGTTTTTCATAACTGAAAAGTGAACTTTATTTATCACAGTCTGGTATTGGTATAGAAAGATAAATCTCTCTCTCTCTCTCTCTCTCTCTCTCTCTCTCTCTCTCTCTCTCTCTCTCTCTCTCTCTCTCTCTCTCTCTCTCTCTCTCTCTCTGACTTCCATGTTGGAGAAGTGCCTAGTTTCATTTCATATCCCAAAATAAGATCAGCCTCGATGCAGCAATGGTATCATTGTTAAATAGGAAAATACTTAATCAAATTGACACTTGTATTGACTTTCATCTAATGATGATCTTTTGATTCAGAGGGGACCCAATATTAGAACCATTTTAACAAGAGCTTGGACTTTGGGTAGTTGTGTTAAACAGCAATGTGACGTAGGCCTGTCTATTTCATTGTCCGCTACTCAGCCATGGCTTTCTGAAATTAACAAGATTTGTCTGGCTTTTGAGCTAAGACTACGCAATCAGTGCATATTTCGCTTAAAACCGCGTCATTTTTTGACTTGCTTTTACACAAGAATTAGATAGCTACGTAAATGTACTACTGAAAGTCAAAGGCATTGTTAAAATGGTTCTGTAGTTCAAGAAAATGTCAGCCTCGTTGAAATACTGAATATAGATATTTAATATTCATATAAGGGTAGGACCTAATATCATGGCTCAAGAAAAGGTCCGCCTGTTGAAATACCGAATGCAGAAATTAATATTAATATCAATACATGTACTTGCTTTGATTTACCCTGATGATCTAATATAATGCTCAAGAAAAGGTCCACCCGTTGAAAAAAATGTTATAAAAACATGTAGTTAAACAAAGAATCAGGTACTAGTAGTAATACATACATGTATTGGTAATATATTGATGTTCATCGATATCAAATTTTTTGATTCAGAGGGTAGGACACAATATCATAGTACACTTGAAATGTAATTGAAATGCTGTATGCAAAAAATGCACAGAGTTTTAACCCGATGACCTTTAATTTCAGCGGTAGGACCCAATACAAAAATATAATAATAGAAAAGAAAGACCGAAAAACTGAACAATTTATAATGATTAGCACAAAAACCCTAGTGCAAATAAAAAATAGCAACGCTTGCAGGTATCGTTGTATTTGAAATGTAATGAGTATTTGATTTTAAAATGGGTAACGTTTTTAAGCGTGTATCATATTGGATGAATGGGCAAAAAGAGGACATTTGAAATGTCCATTGTTTACATGATAATTTCAAGTTGCTACGTGTGTTCCTAACACTGAGGGTAATAGAACGGATTATCAACTGCGTCTAAACCAATCAGATTTCAGTATTTAACATGAAAGTATATTAAAACGAATTGTTACATGCGCGTAAACTATGCGCGTACGGTTCGCCAAAGAATTCACGTCATTTATATATAAAAGTAGTAAAGTTTTCTGTAAAATTAAGACATTCGGTATAATAAAATAATTAGTGCCTGTTTAGGAAGGTAAGAGTTGAAATTGACACCCCTCGAAAACTCTTATCCTCCTAAACAGGCACTATTTATATAATGGTGTATTAAAACCATTATGTATATTGGTAAAACCTTTATGTATTGTGGTGAACGCGTTACATACAATAGTAAATCCTTTATACGATGTGACAATTTTATTATATGCCGTTGTTGAGTCATTGTATGATATGGTCAGTTCTTTACATGATGTGATCGTTTCATTATATGGTGTGGTAACTTCTTTATAATTATGCAGTCGTAACTCTTTATGATGAGGTTGTAAACTGGTTCTCGCTAAAAAGTTTTAATGGGGAAGAGTTCCAGTTTTATTTTCGTTCATTGTGACAGTGTACATGTCGTATGTTTTGAAGTCACGAGAGAGAGAGAGAGAGAGAGGAGAGGAGAGAGAGAGAGAGAGAGAGAGAGAGAAATTTTTTTGGGGAGGGGGTGGTCCGATGAATAGTGAAGTTTGCCGAAAGGATGGGGGGAGGTGGGTCCGAGGCAAAATTTTGGTAATTTCATGGAAATTTAAGAAATTTGAATTTTTCTAGGGTGGGGTCCTCCCCGCGACCCACCCACGTTCTATACCCCTATGCATTAAACAAATTTCAAAATGGTTACACTGAAAAATGTGACTGGTTTCATGGCATATCCGAGTTTTGTTTCAAAGAGGCATATTTTTTAAAATTAAACTTCGAAAAAAAAATCTATTTTGTTTTATCCGGCGTAACTTCCGGTCGTCACAGGATGTACACCCAATTTTGATTTTTTTTAAAATAATTTGGTTATTTAGCATGGAAGTAATCAAGCAATAGAAGTTTTGTTTTTTTTACTTTAATTTTTTTTTAACATTTTACTCAATTTTCAATTTCTTTATCACTTCCGTTCGTTCGTTTCCGGTCCCGAGACAAAAACAGAAAGTACTAAAAAAAAGCCTTCTTTCTTGGGAATTCCTTTACAGTATATATTATATCCATTTTCTGTTTACAAGATAAATGGATTTTTTGTACAGATTAATACATGAGGAACGGAAGACCTTTTTGTTGCTATAGCAACAAGAATCTAGTTATATTTAATTTTTTCTCTCACGAAAAGGTAATACCCCTATTCCGATGGTTTTGAAAATAATTAATGTCGGGATAAATAAGTTCCAAAACGCTTGTCATTGTAATATTTTTCATGTGTGTTGATTTTTTCCAACGTTACCGACTTTGTTCACATTATAAACATGAACAGTAAACATATGCTGCTGAACGAGGGATTTTAAAACAAAGTAACGATCGATAAAGTTAATGTATTTTTTTTTTGTAAAATATATCATTTTCAAAAATATATGTACATATTGTTCGACATCGTTAAAAGCAAGCCGTGCAATAATTGTATGAATCAGCAATATACGGATAAGTTTGTTCCAAAGCCACTGTTTGTATGGATGCTATTAACATTATTTTAAATAACAATAAAGAGCAAAGTAACTGAATTCAAACTTTTTGAAGAGACAGAATTAGATTTATCAATTAAGCTCCGAAGAATTACGTGTATATTAAAAACACGCTAGCAAGTAGAAATTAAATTGTTTTATGTTAACATCAAGATACATAAAGTGATCTACCTAACTGTATACGCGGATATAGAAGCAGAGGGGGTATTAAATTTCTACAAAGTACAATCTTTTTTTGAAATTTATTTGACTTTAAAATTAAAAATTAAATGCATACTCTATGAAAAATTCATTCGATTTATCACACATCGATGTATCAAGAACAGAGAACTCTCTCTCTCTCTCTCTCTCTCTCTCTCTCTCTCTCTCTCTCTCTCTCTCTCTCTCTCTCTCTCTCTCTCTCTCTCTCTCTCTCTCTCTCTCTCTCTCTCTCTTGTGAATTCAAAACATACGACATGTACACTGTCACAATGAACGCGGCATCTTTTTAAAAGAATAACTGGACCTCTTCCCCATTAAAACTTTTTAGCGAGAACCAGTTTACAACCTCATCATAAAGAGATACGACTGCATATTAAGAAGTTACCACACCATATAATGATACATTTACATCTACCATGCATAATTTCCTCTTTTTCTTACGGAAAAATATAATCAATTCATAGCTCTATAGAAACAGCCAAACTGAAATTAACACTCCCCATTTATCGATTGGTCGAAATCTACAGCGGCTGAAAGTGACAGGACTGAAATTGACACGCCCTGTTCATCGATTGGTCTGAATCTACAGCGACCTTAGTAAACTCACGGACTGCACGAAAAAATCCTGATGATGCCAGACTCAAAGTCTCACAAGAGAAGATTTGGCTGTTTCTTTTAGTTAACGTACTTATGTACATTAACAGTAATTTAGTGAATTTTACTAACTTTTCATAATCAATTTATTAATTATTTAAAAAAAGATGTTGATATAAAAAATAAAATGCTTTCTTTGATGATTCATGCGGGTTATGAAGGTAGCGATCATTGCAGGAAAAATTAACATAACCCGCTAACGCGGGTTATGTATTTTTCCTGCAATGTCGCTACCTTCATATCCCGAATGAATCACCAAAGAAAGCATTTTATTGTTTAAATGATCACATCATGTAAAGAACTGACCACATCATACAATGACTCAACAACGGCATATAATAAAATTATCACATCATATAAAGGATTTACTATTGCATGTAACGCTTTCACCACAATACATAAAGGTTTTACCAATATACAAAATGGTTTTAATACACCATAACATGATGTTAGTATTCCATAAAATGAACTTATCACCTATGTCAAGAAGTTGCCCTGCATAAAAGGATTTTGCAACTGCGCATGAAGAGTGTACCATATTATATAACATAACGATTGAACAATAGTTCATTATGAGTTTAGCTCGGTATGAAATTAGTTTATCATATCATATAAAGATTTATTCATAGCATATAATGAATGAACCACTGTACATAATGATCTTACGACATAACGTAATGATGTTACCACTTCATATAAAGATTCTACCCCTGAATATAATGGTGAAATTATAGTATATAATGATGTTAGCACTGCATACAGTGATGTTAGCACTGCATATAATGATATTACTATTGCATATAAAAGATATACCAATTCATATAATATGAAATTGACCTTAAGGCAGCTATGGCGTTCCTTAAACAGCAGTCAATACTGCAAGTAGACTGGAAGCCAATAAAACACCTATTTAATATGTAATACATCTGTGTATAACCCGTCGGCTCGCGTATGAAGTTCAGTAGTATTCAGGTGATAGATTGTTAAAATAAAATTCACAACTTTTCAAAAATGGCACATTGCGTTTGAAAACTTTACTTTCGATCCAACCTTCAACCCCTTCTTTTGTTTAATGAGCTCCACCAACTGAATCATCAACGGCGTTGTGAATTCAGTTACGTAACTCATTCCACAAATCGCTACATCTTTTGAATCAGAGCAAGAATATTTTGATCAATAACACTATTTGGTTATTTTCTTTATAGAATTTGGTTTATACATAGAGGACTTAAAAAGATTTAATGCGTGTTTTTATAATATATATTTACTGAAATGCATGAACATTTTCTGAACTATTTACTTACGCGTAGACTCAATTCATGTGTTCTACGCGTGCCTTCCGGTTTGAGACTTCTAATAGACGGGTCACGTGACCCCGTCTAAAAATGATATACAATTTTTACTGTTTTACGGTCAATACGATGTTTAACTTCCCGAGAAGTACAATATTAACCGAGCCAGAGTATGTATCAATTCGTCGCTAAATAATAATATGAAAAAAATCATTGCTGGCTTTTTTTTCAATTAATATCGTCACCTCGCCATCTGCTCGATTAATATTGTACTTCTCTGGTAGCTAAATCATCGGATTTGACCTTTAAAAAAAAACCCAGTAAAAATTGTATGATATATATTGATACTTTCATCCATTAAGTCGCAAGTCACTTTATACTGTCGTTTCATCAATATTCGTTGAATACCAATTTTCGTGGATTTCGTTTTTAAGTTTAACCATGAATTTAAATGTTCATTGAAGTGCATTTTCTACTACCAGTTTGTATTGATAGGGTCATTGGCCACGAATTTACGTATCCTTGAAACTGTGATTTTCACTTTATCCACGAAAATTGATACCCTTGAATATTGATGAAACCACAGTAGGTCGTCTCGCTTACATCAAATTCATTAAACTTAAAAAATCAACGGAAACATAACCTTAGCGATTGCGACATACACCCTGCTCGTTGCGTGAGTCGATGTACGACAAATAAATGAAAGAAACAAGCAAGTGAATAACAGCCCATATTTCTCGCTGTTGATAATTCCACATTTGTTCAAAGGCAACAATTTCCAGAGTTTTTTTGCAAACATCAATTTATTAAGATTTCAAAACACAATAAGTAGATAGTCATATTGGGGGCACTGGTGACGGCGGCCTTCCCTGACCATAGCAGGTCTCCATTCCTTTATTTACCCATTCCGATAGGCAGTCCTGCCTGTTGTAAATACAGAGCTTCCTGGGCATTTGTGTCTGCTCCATAGCCTGTTCCCAGGGCGCTCTGCCCCTGGCCCAACTGTGAGAGGAAGTAAGCGCCGAGGCCGCCCAGCGCCAGTGCTGCCACAGCGCTGTTGGTGTTGGAGGAGGAAGTTGTGCTGGTGGTGGCGGTGGAATCAGCGGCTGTAATGGGGAAAACACACATGAAAGGTAGGTATGAACTGTTTTCTCTGTTTTCTCTCTCTCTCTCTCTCTCTCTCTCTCTCTCTCTCTCTCTCTCTCTCTCAAAAACACAAATCTTACTAGCGCATTGCGGTCCGCTGTATCCATAGTAGCAGACACACACGCTATCGTAAGTTACGCCTGTGACGGCTCCTGTGATCGTCAAATGGTCTATGAGACAGAAGCCATTGGCGGCAGCTGTACACACAGTGGTGGCTCCAGGACCGCCACCTACGGTAGGAATGGTGCATGTCCCTCCACCCAGTGCTGCTTGGGCTTTACGAAAGCCTAAAATACAAACAGACTGTTAGGAAACTGAATTCAAGTTGCATGGAAATTGGGGTTTTTCATACTTACCAATAGTTAAGCAGACGACACACAAAAGAACCTTTAGGGAGTGCATCTTAACGTAGACTGCGAAAGAAAAAAAAATAGTATTAACTGTTTATCCCAATACAAGTGTATACACTTATTGAAAAGTCTTCTCTAGTGATAACGAATCCCTGAAATGGTCTATAAATCTTTCACAAAATTTGTGGAGGGGAAAAATTGAGTGAAATCGCGGTCAGTTATTCCAAAAAGTTTTTTTTAGTCCTCTGAGGGACAATGTTAGAGTTAGATAGGCAAATTAAATTACATATCATTGCCACACCTGACCACTCTACCTCTCCGAAATAAAAAATCTTCAAATACAATGCTAATACACGATATTGCTACTGTTATTTATTAACAAGAGGCCGTATTTGGTGAAGTATAACCCCCGCCCCCCCCCCCCCCCCCCCCGCCCAAAGAGAGAGAATGAAAGATTTTTTTCGAGGCAAAAGAACAGGGCTATAAAATTATTAGACAAGTATCATATTTTTTCATCGCAAATCGTATGCGATTTAAGAAGTATATAGACCCCATCATTACAGAGAATGAATTATAGTCAAAGTAGTAAAAATAAGTAAAAATATATGGAATTAAAAAAAAAAAGATGTGAGGAATATACAAAAAATAAAATTAGAATAAACATGCATATCAGTAATATAGTGATTGAAGATCTAACAACTGAATAAATTGATAAATGATAGATCAGTGAAACATTCCAAAAAAAATTTGATAAATTCGGGATAAAGCAATCACCTTGAAGTGGAGAGTCCAGCAGGTCCTGAGAATTCGAATGCACGGGAAGGCTAATGAGAGGAAACCGATGTGTGGTTTATATACATATGCTCGTCGCAGATCCATCACTCTTACGAGGGTGGTAGGGTAATTATTCCATCCGTCCCCGCGTGCTTTCTCTAGAGGTACATAGCTATTACATACAAAGATGCCTGTTTTCGGATATTGCGCGAGAAGATATGAGATAATTTCTCATCAAAATCGAGTCGTATTGGCCTTATAAGGTCTATGTAAGGAACGGAGGTGGTGTACCACAAGCTGTTTATAAAATTTTCATCTTTGATACTTTAGTCTTATAATCAAACAGGTATCAGATAGAGGCTGTCGTGCTACTTCTTCTTTTACGTACAGTAACAATGGGAAAACGTCATCATTTTGTGCATAGCTACAGAAGAATGCTTTGTAAGCAAACGTTTAGGGGAAAAAACGGGGGGAAAAACCACATTACGTTGGAGCTACAACTGTTTATCTGACTTTTTTTTTAATTTTGGGAATAAAAAATGTTGATTGGCAAACGCAATTGTCTCCATGATGTTTGCGACGTGATTAGATAGTGTGGATAAATATACGATGCAGACGGTTAAAAGTTCAACGGAACTGACATCGAGATTAGCAACATTTTCCAACTGGATACACGTGTCATGTTGTAAATTTTGTATTTACTGCCATCCGGTTAATTCAAAACTTGTTAAGTATTTGACTTTAATTAGTAAAGCTATACCTAAACAGTTTTGAATTTACCGAGTGGCAGTAAATACAAAATTTACAACATGACAACTGCCACCCGGTAAATTCAAAATTTACAACATGAAACACGCTTCACTGCATTTAGCTAAAAACGATTCTTGTCAATATTTTCTATTTATTTTCTTCATTTTCTAAACTTATCATCTCTCTCTCTCTCTCTCTCTCTCTCTCTCTCTCCCTCTCTCTCTCTCTCTCTGCGAGTTATCGTTCTTAAACCAATCGATTCAACACTTTAATCGCCAAACAAAATGAAACATAGCACACACACACACACACACACACACACACACACACCAGTATCGTCGATTGACGGTATGGTTTTATACCTTGAGGAAAAAAATGGTTGAAAATCGAGAGCCATTTACGCAAAAAGAAAGGTTAACAAGTAGGACCCTTTTAACAAGGGCTTGGACTTTGGGTAGTTCTGTCAGACATGCAGCAATGTGACGTAGTTCTGTCGTTTTCATTGTTGGCTACTCAACCATTGCTCTTTGAAATCAACCAGGTATTTTCTGGATTTTAAGCTAAGACTACACAATCTTTGCATATTTCACTTGAATTTTTTTTTCATTTTCATTTCATTTTGAACTTGTTTTGATGTACAAAACTGGTCTGTATCTTGCAGTCTGAATTTGTGTGAAAATAAGGTGAATCAGTCCAAAACTAGTGCAATTTTTGTGCGTCGTAAATTGCAGATTTTTACTAAGGGGGACACTGTACATTAGGTCCCAGGTTGTCCATCCGAATTTTTTCAGACCGGGTGCTACAGATCTGCATTCAGTTTTGATGCAAAAAAAAAGATAATTACATTCTACCGAAAGTTACAAGGTCTTTTTAGAATGGTTCTAAATCATACACAATGCATTGGAACCTAATGCTCTAATTTTTAACTCACAACTTGTCAACGTATTTGATGTCCATGAAATTGCTCAAATATTTTTTTAAGTTACTACTTCACTACTTGCCTAAGAATTCAAGAGTAAATGAGTTTAAGTACCACACCGTCGAATTTTAAGATCATAATCCAACTACATGTACTTATGTTAGTTAACGGCAAGTGGTATGGCTACACAGAAAATGAAATGCATGCTCTTAGAGAGAATCTGGGGGTCGCCTTACATTTAATGCCACATATGGCCATTCAACTGTATCAAAAATGTATATGCCAAGAAAGCTTTAACATAGTATTTTGGGGCATACAGTTCCTGTTGTACATGTATAAAGTTAGCAGTTGACAGTTTATCTAAAGGCTGAATTTTCATTATCATTTTTTTTTATTAGCAAATTGATATGCATACTTTAGCATACAAACACACATGGACGTTACGCTATTGAAGATAATTTTAAAGCTATACACGCTATAATTTGCGTCAATTTTGAATGACAGTGAAAACGCATGTGTTTGTCTACTTATGAAAGTTATCCTTAATCTGTAAATTACAAGGGTGAATTCCATCTCGTTACAAAGATATAGATTTTTAATTGTTTATTTTCCTGCCAGGAAAATATACCTTTTCATGAATATTGATGAAGGAAGAGCAAACCGACCTCATTGCGCATGTCCGCGGGTACTAGGTGGTTGTTATTGATTGCCTAATTAAATATCCAACTTGATTTTTAATATGCTTAACAGTTGTTAATTTGAAATACATACATGTATAATGAGTAAAATACGCTTGCCATTTACGATACCCTTACTTCTGCATTAACACTTATAGGATCTATAAATAGCACATAGGGGAAAAACACAGGTCTACGTCATTTTTTTAAAGGAAGTATATCTACTCACAGGCTTGCATTTTTTTCTTTTGTTTGTACTCGTATATCTGACAAATTTATGCTTTACTGAAAATATCCTTTCCTTTGTGAAACTATCACAATTATGAAGATGTTGACCCTTCACCAGTTTTGGTATGATAGGCTAAATTTAGCTGTCGATATCACGTGATAGATTGATATTTACGAGGAGGCATTACTTTCCTGGCAGGAAAATAAATATTTTTTATTGTTTAATATTTGATATATTTGTTACGTGATCGAATTGAGCATTATAATTAACAGAATAAAGGTAACTTTTATTAGTAATCAAACACATACATTTTCCCCTTTATTCAAAATTGACGCAAATTATAGCGTGTATAGCTTTAAAAAGCGAATAAGTAAAATGAAAGCAACAGTACAGTGAAACATTTTTTTCCATTTTTTTTTATGTTGACAGTAACTTATGTCTGTAATCCAATATTTCTCGTAGTAGTTCGTATTTAAAAAAAACCCTAAAATATTCAAAAGTTCGCGTCAGATTTATGCTTAATAACCAGTTACAACTCACAAGAGTTATTTATCTTGGCTTAGAGGAAATAAAAGTTCGATTTTTTTCAATATAAGACCTTTTGTTTAGTTAACACAGGTGCTTGAGGACAGGTCTGACCCACCCACCGACCCCATCTATCCTCCATACCCAAGTATAGAACCCCCAGGTCATAAAAGAATAAAAAAAATTGTTAAAACTGATAAAACAAAAAGGATAAAAACTGATAAAACAAATAGGAGTTAATACCTGGGATTCTGTACTTAGGGAGGGGTCGGTCCTGTCTCAAAGCAAATTAGTAAAAAACATGACGGTGTTTTCTTATGAAGTCCTAATGTTTTTTAAAGCACTGAGCAAGACTGTGTGTTCCAAATCAAAATAACGCCAGTGATAGATAATGTGTATCATTAAAAATCATAATTCATTTAATATACAGAATAATCGGTAATGATAGGTAATTTCTTCACAGTCTAATCAATTCAAGTTCCATGGTCGGGATCACCTGGTCAGGATACCTTGAGTTATAACTACTACCTGGACTGTTGGGACCTTCCCAAGGTCATATGGCTAGATTAAAAAAAAGTTCTATTGAAGAACGTAAAATACTGCAGGAACAAATCATTGAATCGTCTGACAATTTATACCGTATGATTAATAAAAAAGCTTACTCATTTTACATGATCAGACGTACAGTCATTCGTGTTATAATCACTAGCTGTGAATTAAAGCTACAAGGATTTTATAACTATAATCAATTTGTGAGGATTCAACTTTAAATTTTCATCTAAATTGGGATAACACTTTGTAGAGTTTCCATGTTTAATAATCAACTTCTGATGTATTTTGAGCCCGAAATACACCTTCAAGTTCACAAGGTGTTAAAATTTGATTTGTACCCGTAGTTTACCATTATTTTGAGGACTTGGCTTCGTAAGTAGCTAGTCTGATGTGCAGTGTATAGGTACTTATATGTTCGAGTTAACGAGTTGATATCATTTGCTTTAAAAAAAACTTATCCCCAATATAAACTAATAAAAGATAATTATTCTTTTATGTTGGTGTCTATGAAAGGGGGCTGATCCCGAACGACCACGCTTTACATTCAAGGCGACGCAAGACTGTATGCGCTTAATCATAGCATCCGCGCAAGTACAACCCGATGCGGAAGTGACGTAATGGTCCAATATGGTGGAAGGCAGTTTTATTTTTGCTTCCTCGGTTTTATCGGAAAGATTTTAAAAACGTATACGTGTCGTCTCGATGTATATTCAGTTTTAAGCAAAACACTCTATGTATCAAAGTATAAACAACCCATTTGAATTATAAGCATAAATCGAAGTTATGAACATTTACTAGGCTAAATACATATACATATAAATGATTTATACACGCTACCACTCTAATCATTTATACAAATTAGTAAGTTTTTTTTTTCATATTTTAAAATTATAATTAAAAACAAAGTATATCTGTGTGTACCATTGTGTACACTTGTTGGATAATATGAGAGAGAGAGAGAGAGAGAGAGAGAGAGAGAGAGATATTTTGGTGAATATATTAAATTTTTTACAGCTCTCGCGGTCAATTTCAAAAAGAAGCGCGCAGTTTACTAAAAGTAGTCGGTATCGTCTACATGAAGAATAATTTTAAACAGAATCTGTCTATCATAGATAAAATAAAAACATGCAACATAAAAACAGCATACACAACACTTCCCAATCAAACCAATTTATTGAAAAATTAACTTCGAATTTCACCATTTCATTTACCATATTTTACAATATTAAATTTACCATTTTTCATTTTAATGATTATTCATTTCCTTTAAACTTGTAAAAAAAAAATCATGAAGATATGATACTGTTGCTTATCGTATCCATGGGTCTCGTGTACTTGTTGACCAAATTTTGGTGATATTACTTGTCCATTGGTTACGTGACCCTCCCCGTTTTACCGAACCGCAGTGGGTACACTAATGGACGGAGAGCGTGGTTAAACCTGACAGCAATCAATCAAAGATCGGAATCGTGATCCGCCTTTTGCGGTGTGACGTAAACTTGGTTGTAATATTATTACGTCATTACTCGGACCGTTTTGAGCTTTATCTTCTAATATAAACCAATCAAGAAAGGAAACTGGAGAGCATCGTGATTCGTTGTGGATGGGAAATATTTTAATTTAGTTTTGTAGCATATTTTTTTTTAGAAGTATGCAATTCATTTATGAAATAAAAATGTGGGGGTTTTTACCGACAATTTCTTCATTATGGCAATACAATACACGACTACTTTACATTTGAAAATGAAGAAAGTTTTGACAAATACCTTGAAGGTGAACGGAATTTTACCGGAAATTATTTCCGTGAATATAAAATCATGTTGCCATTCACCGTGTAAAAATTAAAATGTGTGTAAATGCATCATGACAATCGCAGCTTCACGGGCCTTAATTTCCCGGCAGATCTGGGGGAAAATAACCTCAAATGTATTACCTGAGCGTCCATGACAACCCCCCTTTTTTATAAAACTTGATTTAAGTACAAAAAATTTTACGATCTGTTGAGATGTGAGCTAGACTTCATTATATTAACTTGGGTAGACATGGAGTTCATTTCTTAAATATCGTTGTTTACGGATCTTGAATTTCTTGCATATTGATTGATATTGAGAATCTAGGATTTCTGACATTGAGAAACGTATTCGCATGTTTTGATTTTCTTGCATTGAGAACTTAAGATACATGTAGATTTTTTCAGAGCTCGAAAAGTTTTATCGGGATAAATGAACATGTATGCGCTGAGAATCTTAATTATCTTGCGTTGAGAATAATTTGTGTGATACGTGTAAGAGCGTGTAAAAGTAATCGCATTATGAGTATTTAGAGATCTGCTGAGTTTTTCTGTAAGAGATTAGTAGCATTTCGTACGTAATGCTCGATTTTGACAAGGGGAATTTGATTAGATGTATAGATCAAGAAATGTTGCATGGAGAATGTATTGCGCGAAGGTTGATTTTCCAGGTTGAAAAAAATTTAGTCGGGAGGGGGGGGGGGGTTATTTAAAAACTTTATATGGTAAAATTATCAGCAATATGTCTCGACCCCCCCCCCTCAGAAAACATAGATACATGTATCCCTTGCCCCCCCCCCCCTTCCCTGGAAGCATTTTGCATTTTCTTGATATTGCACGTGGGAAGCTATAAATGCGAATCTTCAATTTATTGCATTGATCGATATCGCTATTTTGATACCAAGCAGCTATTTTTCTATTAAAAAAATATGTGCCTTTTGTGATTACATGTGCGTTTGTTTTGCGGTTTTTTTTTTTTTGGGGGGGGGGGGGGGGGTATTTTTTTAATGTAATATTTTAAAGAAATTCGGTCCGATTCAATGTATTCTTATATACTTGAATAAAATACTTTAAATTTAGTCTTATTGAATAAAATACTAATACTAAATTTAATATTCTTTGCAAATAGGACTCCTGTGCTTGATTGCAATTTGAACTATTGATTTAAAATCAAAGATTGAAAAATGAAAACAATGATTTTTTTTAATATTGTACTTTAATATACATGTATGATTAAAACAAATTTCATTATTTTTCATCTTGTTCCTAATTTCTAGAGGAAAAAAGACAAATAAAAATCCCAAACTGTACACAATTTCAGCGTTTGTTTTTTTTAAGTTAATAGTTTGTTATTATTTTTTTTTTACAATGAATGTGTTTGTTTGTATTATGTATTTTCTTTTTGTAAACCTTGTATCCCACAGTTTTTATGGTAGCCAGAGTGCTCGTTTTGCTGACTGAGTTTACGTAACGTAAAACGTTACTATGTTTAGGTAACACAAGGGTTGTGAATCCTTACAGCGTGTTGAATAATGGGCAAGATATGTGACAGGGTGTAGAAAAAAGTATATACCATCTAGTTTTTTGGGCATTTGGCTTAGATATATGTACATGTATACTAGCTGTATATACAGATGGGCGGACGAGCCTTTAATTTTGTTATTGAAACGGGGTATTTAAAGAGAAGAGTGGATTGTGTTGGAAACTTAACTGATCTTTAAAGTTTTAACAATATATCTATATTGTGAATATATTTTAGTTTTATTACTTTACAAAACCTTCATCTTTTTTCTCTGCCCCCCCCCCCCCCATCTCCTCCTTCTATGATCCCACCCGCAGAAAAAAATGCTAAAAGACATATCGTACTGACATCTAAAGAAGGATAACTCTAAAACTAATTAGTTGTCATCTTGTAAATGTTGTATTTACTGCCACCTGTTAACAACATGAAAAAGTGCAATGACAACAGAAATTATTCTGGCATCATGGGTTTCTGATAAACCGCCACTAATGACTTTCTCTTTGGTTAACAAATTTTAAACTCTATCATTTGTAACCTTAGATGTAGCATCGGAAATCGCCGATAATAAATCGAAGAAAAGTTGTCATCATTATGCAGTTTCTAGGTTTAAATATTAAACACAATACCGCATTTGAGAAATGAAAAATGAGTGGCATATGTTTACGATAGAATGATTCATCATATTAATAGTTAGAACCGTTTAAACAAGACCTTGGACTTTCGGTAAGATGTAACCATCTTTTTCTTGCATCAAAACAAGTTTAAATGATGCTACCAAGTCCTAACTTTCGAAAAACGGTGTAAAGAAGAATAATGACCTTAGTATGATAATGACCAGCGGCCATTTTTCGACGTAGAAAAATGACCCTTTTGCCTGAAGAATAAGTGTCATTTTCATAAAAATAAGCACACTCTACATTAAGAAGAGTGACCCCTGTAAAATAATGACCCCCTTATCAATTTATGTTATTTACTATAATTTTTTATTATTTTGGAAATAGTCTTTACAATATTGTAATTTTTACTGCAGTTTTCAGAAAGTAACAGAATTATACGTCATTTTCAAATAAACTTACAGTGAAAGAAGGGGTAAATCTTAGAAAATAAAATTCCCTTCCGTTTTAACAAGATACTGACGTATTGTATCGAAGTACGGTTTTCATCTTAACGAGTTACATTTACACGTATCTCATTATTAAGAGTGACAGCACATTAAAGTTATTTCGAGAAACAAAACATTATAAAACAAAATTCTGTTTATTGGCGAAGAAAGAGGACACTCGATATAGTTCAATACATGAATTATACTTCCATTGACGATTTTCCCCTACTACTACTGGGTATGCAAGTGCATCACCCAGAATAAATGATGAAACCAAAATTATGAAAAGTTTACTCCATTGTTAGGCATTATAACCATGCTGAAGCTAGCAGCCACTAACAGCAGCCAATAAGCCAGTAGAAGCTAACGGCCAATAAGGAAAATCATCAAAGTACTGAGAGAACTCGATCAGAAAATTATATCTTACTTCATCAATGAAATCAGCCTGGTGGAATTATTACTCAAATGACCGATCTATCAAATCTTAAATACCTTGTTCGCAGTCAAAACATTTTTTTCCGTTTCATTTAAAACATAAAAATTCACATAACATAATTCAAAACCGATATTGGTATCTGTTTTGTGAAATCATCCATATTTTAAAAAAAAATAAAATGCTTTATTTTTCCATGAAATAAAATATTTGTGTGTCGAGGAACCTTGAATCAAAATATTAAGAGGGCTCGATGGTCGTGGCCATTTTTAGACTATTTAAATCTCCTAAGAAGAAGAGTTCTGTATTAAGATATAGGAAACTACTAAATTTTAAAGCTGAATTTAAGTTGAAAGCAGATCTGATTGGTTAAATTGTTGACCATCTAGCCTCGTTAAGAACTCTGTATAAGGTAACACACTATGCTTTAATTCGTTCCTACACGGCGAGCACAGATCCAGTGTATTTACTTTTACCTAAAAGTGCAATTGAAACTTTATTGAAGTAAAGATTAAAATTTTAAATGTGAATGTAAATGATTTTTTTTTTTAAAACTTATCAACGCGTTTAGAAGTAATCTCTTTTTATTATATTCGATCAGTGTTTATTATCTATTTAAATTTTACTATAGTCAGGTACTATTCACACAATTGCTCTGAAAAATAAAGTTCTATTCATGATCACAAATACAACATTAAAACAAATGTTTAGAATATCGATATATATATATGTATTACGTAAAAGAAGACAAAACTAACGTAAAGGGAATTTTAAAAAAAAAATCACTTTCCCTGAGAAATGTAGATAAGAAGTATTCATATTCCTGCCTCCTTAGTCTTTTTTCATGAAAATAAATGCCATTCCTCGATTGACAATTTATTCACCAATGAATATTGCTTATATTATTACAACTATTCTTTTATGATGTTTGTTCGTTAATTATCACACAATTTCCTATGCGAGATAAAGTTCATTACTCATTGTGTATGAATGTGTTTTTATTTTGTTTTCTTTTTTTTCTTTTTTTACGGAATGGCTATGCAACAGTAGCAACACCTGTACAGATTTGTAACCACACACGTGTAGACATGGCAATTTGTTGCCGATGCAATTGTAAAATCGCGATAGAGCAATCAAGCTGTGCATAATTTTTTAAATCAAGTATCTTTGTTTAATTAAATAATTAAGCAACGTAAAATGTTTTTAAGAATTATTCAAAAGTATCAAGTCAGATATCTTGGATACATTTCTATTCTTGTTCATTTTTCTACGGGGTTCATTTCTCTTCATGTTGAACAAGACGAAAAATCACCCTGCGCCTTTTTTTTCTCAGAAAAATCAAATTGTTCTACTACAAAGGGAGTCATTATTATAGGGAGGGATGTATTTGTCGGGGGGAGGGGGGAGGGTTCCGATGCATATTTTTGGAAATTTTATAATATAAAATTAATAATATTAGATTTTTCATGAGGGGGGGTTGGATCCGGACCCCTCTCCCCCTCTATTGTGTGAAATTATTAAAATTGAATTTTCCGGGGGGATGTGTACACATTATGGCGGACATTACATTTTATGTGGAGTATATAATGATTAGGCAAAGCCAGCAATGGTAAACATATATGTCATATGTACACATTAAAATATTTATAAACATTCGTAGTAAGCACGATGGCGTAGCGCATCCGTACCAATAATATCATGGATTAATTAGAAAACCTTGGCGAGTATGGTGCCTGCAAAAATTTCTGTGTATTCGACCAAGACTAATGCAATCAAATTAGGCGAAGGCGAAAGTGCGAAGGTGAAGGAACGAGACTACAATCGGTCCTTCGCCTTTGCACCTTCGCCATCGCATCCTCGCGCTTCGCCGTCGCATATTCGCACTTTCGTTCCTTCGCCTTCGCAACTTCGCACCCTTGCATCCTCACCCTAAAGGCAAAAGTGTAAAGGTCGAAGTGGCCCCATCGGAACACCATAATATGTTTTACGGTGCGACCGTTGGGGCGAGCACAGCATGTGATCAAACAATGAATTATAATAAATTAATAAAATAAAATTAACAACGTAAAATTTGAATGCCAAAAAATAAAACATACCTATTTTTCAGTAAATTTTCATTATTCATAGTTTATAAGATTTGTTATAATTTATTTATTTATATGTAGAACAATAGTTTAATCTCAGAAACAATGTTGTTAAATAATAAAGATTTTAATATATAAATATTCATTGCACTGCATCGATCTCCTCTTTTAAAGTGATTGTGATTATGATTGATTGATTGATTTCCCCCTTTTTTTTTGCAGTAGACATTTTTTCTTAAACTTACATATAAAACTTGACTCATCATAGAGCTCCCCCCATGCTAAATTTTTTTTTCATTTTTGTCAATTTATACATAGAAAATCGACTTACCATGGATTTGCCCCTCCACTTTAAAAAAAAAATTAATGTTTAATTTTATTTTTAATTTACGCTTAAAAATATTTGCTTATCATGTTAAAAGAACATGGTGTTGTCCCCCCCCCCCCCCCCCCCCGCATGTAATAAATGGAAGTGAAAATAAAGAAACCATTGAACTGCTAAAGAGCTGAAGGATTAGAATTTTCATGATTTATTTTTCTTTTTGCTTGCAAAGATTTTTTGGATGAGGCTGCCATCCACCCACCCACCCCCTTTAAAAAAAAGCGCTGCTACGTATAACGTTACGTTTCAGGAAATTACCGTAATTATAGTGAATAAAATATTTGTGAGCATTCATCCAAATTAGTGCAATTTACAACTGTTTCCTGTATCTGAAGAAATGTCCTTATTCGTCAGCTGTTCTTTATCTTAGCCTTTGCAAGATTTGAAGAGGATTTTGGTCATTTCAGCAGATTTACAATAACTTCAATTAGAGTAATTTCCCCTTATCAGTGCTTATTGTGACGTCAAAGCTGACGTTGGTTAAGTGTCGTCTTACTCTTTAAAACTCCCCTGAGAAATAAAAGTATGCGAAGTATACTGTTTTATTTACTTAAAAAGCATGATGTTCTTAAAATTACACATCTTATAAGCTTTTCAAAGGTTTTACTTTGATTCTCGGGAGAACGTGATGTTGGAACGTGAGGTTGGAAACCATTGGTACTATGAATTGTGGGTCAAAATTTACTGACTCCGAAAAAATATATCGGATCAATGTGTAAACGTTTGTGACGTCACACGATTATTTTTGATTGAAAGTGTACTGAGGTGAACTTTAGAGGTAACATTGACTGTATGTCGCTTACATCGTTATTGTTTTTACTGTCTAAATTTGTCTTGCTGATTCTCGTGAGAGTGTGAAGTGATAAAAATTGCCATGATTACAGGGAACTACTGGGACGATTAAAACGATGCATTACTGGTCCGATTTACTGACGCCAAAAAAATCCGTTGAATGAATGTGCAACTAGTCCGAATTTTCTATTCACACACGCCTTGCCGGTAGAGCTCGCTTCGCGCCGGCGCTGCGCGCCGGCGAGCTGCGCTCGCTATTAAATGGATGTATACCGTACTTCACACAACTTACAAAATCTCTTACAACAATATATGGTGTTCCGATGGGGCCACTTCGACCTTCGCACTTTCGCCTTTAGGTTGAAGATGCGAGAGTGCGAAGTTGCGAAGGCGAAAGTGCGAGAGTGCGACGGCGAAGGAGTTAAAGTGCAAAGATGCGACGGCGAAGCGCGAAGATGCGATGGCGAAAGTGCGAAGGTGAAGGAACGAGACTACAATCGGTCCTTCGCCTTTGCACCTTCGCCATCGCATCCTCGCGCTTCGCCGTCGCATATTCGCACTTTCGTTCCTTCGCCTTCGCAACTTCGCACCCTTGCATCCTCACCCTAAAGGCAAAAGTGTAAAGGTCGAAGTGGCCCCATCGGAACACCATATTAAATGGATGTATACCGTACTTCACACAACTTACAAAATCTCTTACAACAATATATGGTGTTCCGATGGGGCCACTTCGACCTTCGCACTTTCGCCTTTAGGTCGAAGATGCGAGAGTGCGAAGTTGCGAAGGCGAAAGTGCGAGAGTGCGACGGCGAAGGAGTTAAAGTGCAAAGATGCGACGGCGAAGCGCGAAGATGCGATGGCGAAAGTGCGAAGACGAAGGAGCGATACTATTATCGCTCCTTCGCCATCGCAACTTCGCACTCTCGCCTTCGCAACTTCGCACTCTTGCCTTCGCCTTTTTTATAGCATTCAGAAAGTCTCGGTCGATTTCATAGAATTTGATGCAGGCACCGTACTCGCCAAGGTTTTCCGATTAATGATATTATTGGTACGCATGCGCTAGGCCACTGTGCTTATTATGAATGTTTATAAATATTTTAATGTGTATATGTGACATAAATGTTTACCAGTGCTGGCTATGCCTAATCATTATATACTCCACATAAAATGTAATGTCCGCCATAATGTATACATATGCACTTCTAGACTCCTGTCACTTACCAGCCGTCTGTTTACCGTGGATCAAACACAGTAACATTCTAATATTTCGACATTCCTTGCTCATGTATGGATCTAGAGGGAGAGAGCCCCCCCCCCCCCCCCGGAAAATTCAATATTAATAACTTCACACATGCAATAAATGGGGAGAGAGGGTCCGGATCCCGACCCCCGGAAAATTTAATTTTATTAATCATATATAATAAAATCTCCAAAATATGTCTCAGAACCCCCCCCCCCGACAAATATAATTATCCATCGACACCCCCCCCCCCCAGAAAAAGTTATAAATCTGCGCAGGCTGTTGAAAATAAATTCTAAAAAGTTCATCGTCTGCCTCAAATGTCCTTTTATACAGCTAAAATTTTCTTTAAACGATAGAGAGCTCCACAATTATAAAAAGGCGAAGGCGAAAGCGCGAAGATGCGAAGGCGAGAGTGCGAAGTTGCGATGGCGAAGGAGCGATAGTAGTATCGCTTCTTCGCCTTCGCAACTTCTCACTTTCGCCGTCGCAACTTCGCACTCTCGCACCTCGACCTAAAGGCGAAAGTGTGAAGGTCGAAGTGGCCCCATCGGAACACCATAACAATACTATAACAATTTTTACGTGAAATCAATAACACCATTCCCTATATAAACAAGATGGAATCTGTAAACTGTACGCTTATACCTCTAATATGCAGTGTATATGTTTGAGTTACATACTTAATAATTCACGATTTTGCATGCCGTGCAAAAACTTGTTGCGTTCATGACTTTGTAAACACAACACGTAATGAAAAGTTGAAAAATAAAAATGCAAACGGAAATAGCGATGAAAACTTTCCAGTAATATTGGCAAATGAACCGCTCTGCTATACAATAACTTATTTGGGGTTCATCGTAGAGATATTCGTAGGCTCTCTTCCAGTGTTCGTCTCAGCAAATCGCCAAACGCGGCGATTGTTTTGAGCCTGTTCAAAACAATCGTGCCCACAGTACGATTTTTAAGTATTCGTAGATTTTTTGCACGACACTCGCACTGCACTCGTGCACATAGTAGCAATTAATCTTCTACATTCGTAGGAAACTCGCAAAACTTCGTAGTACTTACGATGCTACGAATATCCTACGATCTACCCAGAGTATTTTACGAGTTCATGCGATTGTTTCTCGAATCTTCCCCGAGTGTCCTCCGGGTGAATAGGAATGTAGTTCGATTTGATGCGAATACATTTGATACGATTAGGGGCGAGTGCAATTATATGAGAACCTTGCGAGTGAACTACGAGTTAGTATGAAAATACGAAACTAGTTAGTGTTTCGCAATAGTATTCCTTTTTTATTATTAAGTACATCGTTCAGTAATTATGTAAGTTTATTACAGAACCTTGTTTTTCGAAATTTTACATATACTTGTAAATTACAAGTATGTGCTACTATTAGGCACATAGCCACTTTTTTTTCGCAGGAAATATAATTGTTTCTTAATGTACCTTGAAAGATTGAGAAGTTGAATTTTACGGTAGGTAAGATTTTTTATGGTATGTGAGATGCTTTCTTTTGGAAGTATAGGTCCAGTTAGTCGCTGTATTGACTACAGTGAATGAACCAATTTCTCAATCCCTAACACAAACAAATAGACAGTTCGGGTGTTTCCAACTCGTATAGGCTATCTAAAAAAGGTGATACACAAAACAATTCTGGTCGGATGCATAAAGCATGGAAACGGAAAATGGCAAGAACTCTTTCATAGAGGTCATACAGAGTCAAATATTTTTTGATATAAATGAACCGCACATCTCGTTTTATCATCAGATTAGCACATAGGTCAAATTTATACAAAATAAAAGCGCTCAATGGTCGTGGCCATTTTTAAACTGTATTGGTCTCCTTAAGAAGAAGAAGACATGTGTTCCATGTCTTTACTTTATAAGTTATGAACCACAAGTGGGTTTTCGTTTAGAGAAATTTTTTAATAAAGAATAAAAACACTCTCAGTATATGCATCTCTCAGGAAGAGGGGGTATTCAGTCATTTTACCGTGTCGTTGATGCTAAAATATAAAAATAGAATGTTCCATCGTTAAAATCCTACGGACCCGGTTTAACGATAGAATTCGTCCCATATACTCGCTTCGTAGCAAATAAAAAAATTTATATCGCGCTGTATCTCGCCTAAATTTTCATATGATATTGTTCTCAAATACCTACAATGTTGCTCTTTTATAATCCCATATTACCACATTAACTGTTTTTTGCAACGACATCGATGCCACTTTAAACATCACGTTGGAAAGTCGCCATGTTTACTATAAAATCCGAGACATTCCGAGTGCGATTTCCCACAAAATGGCAGGCTTATTCGATCGCGTATTTTAACAAAATGCCTTGGTACGACTCATTAAATGGATATTTTGTGGACTAAACTACATATGCATGTTCAAAAAAGTTTTTAATGTATAAAAATGTGTTTTTCCTCTGCAGATTATTTTTAACAGACTTAAAATCGACTCGAAGCTGATCCGCTTCGCAGCTGCTACAATACAAGTATATTGGACGAATTCTTACTGTGACCTGAGCGTAGCCTGGGCTGCGTTCAAGATCGTAGCAGCTAGCCTAGCCGCTAGGTCGTAGATATCTAGGTCTATTGAACGGACCGCTAGGTTAGCCGCTAGGTCTCAGGTTTGAAGTTGGAAATATTCAACTAAAGACTAATTACATCGACAAAATTTGTTAATTTCAAGCGGAAATATGGCATGTTAAAATTCATTTTAACTTAAGGGACGAACAAAATATCATTAAATAAGTAGATTTCATGTTTGTTACAAAGTGGTAGCTAAGGTGGCTATCTTGAATTTGATACTAAGCATAAAACATTTAGGATACGAATATCTACGTAGCGGCTTGGCTAGCTTTCCGTTCAACTACGTAGCCCTACGTAGCAGCTACGTACCTGGTCAAGGTAAGGTTATTCTTTCTAGATAAACTAGTGTTTCATCGTTATTACACGTAATTAGCAATTTATATCGTTCTACATTAATAACTAACGGAATAATGATGCGTCGGGTATCATCTGATATAAGAATTATCTATATTAAGACATGAAAAACGTGATTCCAATTTGTAAACAAACTGTTCTTCCATCGTGTTTTCAATACTAGGTTTTCCCGCACTTATGCGCAGTGGCGTTACAAATGGCCGATCACATTAATATATTCATCAGACGTGTAGCAAAGTTTAGAGACAAATAACTAAAAAAAGAGCATGTTTTACGGGCCTAGAGTTTGTGAAACGTCAAATTATAAGAAGCATGATGTATATTTTTACTAAAACTCATGTCATGTCAAAAATTTTACTCCAAATACGCCACATATACCTTTAAAATCTGTGGGTGGTATAAATGACTAATTTGTTGACCACAGAGACTTCTTCATTTTTCTGTGATTCAAGAAATCATTTTTTTTCATGTTCAATTATGAAAATACAACTAAAAAATTATTAAATTTTGGCCTTGGTGAATAATGTAAAAAATTTAATTATCATGAAAAACTGTTTGAAATAATTAGACATAGCACATCTATGGAATGTCTCTGACTTAGGAGCACCAACTGCTGTGGACAGTGAGATGGAGGTAGAATCTTGAGGTAGAATCTTCTGTCAATCCACTCCCCCTGAAAATGGAAAAAAAAATAGTAACGTTACATGTAATTTGACGCTAAGAGCTCTGAAGGTAAGCTTGATTTTCACTTTTGTTACATTTATTAAACATATGTAATCATATACATTCAGTGCTGCCATAACCCACAAAAAGTAACTTCACATTTAATTGTTATTAAGACAACAAAATAGTTATATGCTAATTTGGCAACAAAATGATATAGAAATCGGATGTTCAAATTATATTTTTTCATAGAGTGGGTCATCGTACCATTTTTTAAAGAACGAATATTGATAACACATATTTATTCTTTATTCTTTATTGACCAAAGGAGCCATGTGGCTCATAGGCATATAATACATACAATTAACAGGAGAATGGCGGGGGATTCTACATGGTATATATATATCAAATGGTGTACAATATTATTAATATATAATAGATATGTAAATATACGTAAGACAGATAACATCATAAGGAATTAACATCATAAGTTTTCTCTCAGCTTCGAAGCTTTCAATAAATATTGGCAAAGTTTCTGAGTAGATTTAAGATTATCATAACTAAACAACTGTATAAGTAGTAAGGTTTTATGTATTTTTCTCGTATATTCGAAAAAGCAGGACATATTAGAACAAAAGGAAATTCGTCCTCTATCTCTTGAGAATTACACAAAGTACATTTACGGTCATTTCTAGGTATGTTTTTATAACGTTTAAGGAATGCGCTGATATTCTATATTTACATAACAGAGATTTTTCTTTATGTGACAGCCGTTTCAAAAGATATTTCTGTAAACAAAAATGTGAAGCTATTTCCTTGTACACTATACATTTTGAAGAATTTTCAAAAACACTATAACAATTCTGTATGAACGCGTCCGTAAGGCGCTGTTCAACTAGTAGAACAAATTGTTTAACATTAGTAACTTCTTGTTGTTCCCAAAAATTTCCAAGTCCCAGACAATAAAGTTCATTTCTAACGAGACTTACCCAGTTTTTACATTTTTGCTGTTGTTTTTCATATTCATATAACAATTCCATATAACAGTTCTGAAGTATACAATTATTTGTTGTCAGCAAGCTACACCAGTATTTCAAAATACGAAGTTTTCTTTGTACATACATAGGATATCTGCCAAATTCAAAGTAAACCATAAAATTATTTGTAGATTTTCGAAGCGACATAATTCTTTTAAAAAAATCAGCATGTATTTTTTCAACTTGTGGGGCTTTATGAAAACCCCAAGTTTCACACCCATAGTTCAGAACAGAACTAATATATGTATCAAATAAAGAGAGCGTGGTCTCAACATCTAGACTATTTTCTTTAACCCTTTTCAAGAGTAAAAACAAACATATTTTTGCTTGTATTGCAATTGAGTTTTGAGTAGAGTCAAATTTGGCATTATACTTGAAATTAACACCAAGATAAGTAAATACGTCAACAATTTCGAGCTCTGTGTTATCATAAAAACATTTTTCAGAGCTTTTTATTTTACCACCATTTCGAAAAACAACCATTTTTGTTTTGCTAACATTTACCTCTAGCTTCCAACTATCTGTATTCGCTTTTAGTGTATCTAACATTTTTTGAAACCCTTCTACACTTTCTGAAAATAACACAGTATCGTCAGCATACAAAAGTAAAAATAGATTCAAATCTTTAAGCTCAATGCTTTGACAACAGTTTGAAAGTAATTCATTTTCTATATCATTAATAAATAATGAAAACAACATGGGTGAGAGTGCATCACCTTGTATAAGACCTGACTGTAAAGGAAAATATTTGGAAAATTGACCATTAACTTTCACACAGCTTCTGATGTCACTATACATAGATCTAATAGTATTAAACAATTTTCCATTAATACCAGCTTTAACCAATTTATGCCACAGTTTATTGTGTTGAATGCTGTCGAACGCCTTTTTATAGTCAACAAAACAACAGTACAAACGTTTCTTGTCATTCAAAGTTTTGCTAATTAATGAGTGTAAGACAAAAATAGCATCTCTTGTCCCTGATCCAGGTTTAAACCCAAACTGTGTGTCACTTACTACATTATTTTCCTCACTCCACAACAACAGACGTTTATTCAAGATAGATGTGAATAATTTTGAAATATGACTTAATAAAGTTATCCCCCGATAATTATCTGGGTTATTTACATCACCTTTTTTATGAATAGGGACAATTATTCCTTGTGACCAAACAGTTGGGTAACAACCGGCATTCTAAATGGCATTGAACAGTTTTGTCAAAAGAGGTGAAAATACATTGGAAAAACTTTTGAAAAATTCATTAAGTACATTATCAAAACCTGCAGACTTATCTAATTTTGAATCAGCAATTGCTTTGTTTATTTCATCAATTGTAAATGGAGAGTCAAGTTCTGGAAATATTGGATGTTCGGATAATTCGGATACGGGGTCTTCATAATCAGTTATGTTTATGATACAGTTCGACCTGTTAATTCAAGAATGCACATTTTGTCTCACGCGTAAGAATTTCGATCGAAAGATTCATTCAGTAATGCAGTTGACCTCGATGAACTGACCTCAAGCATAAGAAGATGCTCCATAAACTGACCTCGATCTATTGATGTTGCATAATAGTATCTAGGAAGACGGCTTGATTTATAAACAAGGTTACGTTATAATGCGACCTCAATAGCAAGTTATGATGGCATTCAATGTTTTTCAGTCGCATTAAATCATTTTAATACTACTCTTTCTTTGTATACGTGTTAATGCTCTTTGAAGAGCCCTACTCAGTATTCTGAAGAAGAAGAAGATACATTAACATTTAATAATTACGTTAAAAACATAAAACTAGACAAGGAGTTTACGAACGGCTTTCCCCAAATTTATTTCAAAATTAAATTTGTTGACGGTTTATAATGATGAAATTATGGTGCAGTACAGATTCAAAATATTCTATATTTTGTAAAAATACAGTACTTTTTAAATTATTTTACATCAAAATGATCATGTTGGTTGCTTCTAGCTATCAATATATCATTATTGCCGATCATTCCTTTAAAAGGAATACTTGTTGGACATTTTCATTTGGACAATACTGTCCAGGTGGCAGGGGATAGTTTCGAAGGAAAATTTTGAAATAAAGGGAGAACCTGGGGTTTGGCTGGTTATTTGAGGGGTATAAATTGGTAGAATATTTATTGCATTCATTTTGTGGATAGAGGAGCTCATGTCAATTTCATTGATATATGACACTTTATTATTGGTAGCACTTCTCATCCGATATGGAATGAAAATGCGAAACTGTGGCCAAAATTTTCACTTTCGGTTTTGTGCTTGAAAAGTAGGGTGGGTTCAGAACACGAAATGTCACTCGAAAAGAAGGTGATTGACCCCCCATCAATTGGTGATTATTTGCATGGGTATACATTAAGCTACCAATCCTATGGTAGTTTATGGCAGTTGCTCGGGACTGGAGCGTGGTTCTGGACCCGTGAAAATGTGAAAAAAGGGCCATTTTTCAGAAAATTTTGAGACTGTCCCTGGCTATTCTTTATAGTGCTATATGTAAGTTGTACTTGTTTTATTCTGAAATGTTTAAAAATTCTCAAGAGTCGGGACCATGTGTCCCCTGCATGCAAACCAATTTTAGCAAATTTAAAAATCCACTGAAAAATTAAATCACATATATGAGCACTATCTGCCTCACATTTCCTCGACCAAAAAAACTATCCCCTGCCACCCCACCGTTTAAATGCCCAGTTAACTCGTACGTTTATTACTTCTTATTAGAGGTATGAGAAGGTCGTGGGCATTTGCAACGGCTTATTCCCCCAGATTCTTTATTTAAAAAAAATAGCCCTTTTCTGTACCCTTACCCACTTGTGATTGTAGAATTTCGTCCGTAAAGTGAAAAAATCATGAAATAAGAAAACCCGTTTTATATCACTAAAAATATTTTAAAATGCTTATTCTTTTGTTGTATCCTCGGCCCTAACACACCACGCCGTTAAGGTATTTTGTCTGCACGACGATTTCCAAAAATAAGCATTCGATGCTTATATTTATATTCAGTGAAACACACTAATAACAAAAGTGGTTATATACTTTCTAGACAAGGGTCTGTCAAATTATGAATTTTTCCGAAACTTTCTCTTAAGCGGGTGCAAAAATGCCACCTTGGCACTCGCATAATTATCCGGCATAGTGTTACTAGTGCTTTCGTTTTTATCGGGTGTTTATGTCAGTGTCTCTTTCTTTTCCATGCGCAGATCCAGAAAATTTACCCCCGGGAGAGGGGGGTTGGGGGTTCCGAGGGATATTTTTGGCAACCCCAACCTATTTCCGCGCATAGGTTAACATTTTGTATCAAAGGAGTTTGGTATTTAAAAAAAATCAACAGAATTATAAAGAAACAATAACAAATATCGAACTTTTATAACTAAGTTAAGAGCCTTTCGGCAGGATTTTTTCCATTTATAGATACAAAACAGGCTAAATTCCAAGTTCATTTAAGTTGCAATTCAATTAAGTCGAAATTAGGGATAATTGGATATTAATATATTTACCGTTGTTGTTTTGGAATGGACATATTATAGAAAATAGTAATAGAATCACAGGATATATAGAGGATATCTATATTGTGTGATTTTATATTTGCTTTATCCAACGAGTTGAAATGGTGTATATATTCGCGAGGCTTGTCGAGCGAATATAACCATTTCAACTCGTTGGATAAGGCAAAAATAAAGTCACACATTTATAGATGTTCTATTTATCTCATACAATTTGATTTTTATTGTGAGGCCTTTGAGACAGTCCCTTATATGATTTTTTTTCAAAGGAAACGATGATGCAACGTTGTGTTAAATGCGGTTATTGTGACCTTGCGCAATACAATTTAGTACGTGATTTCGGAGATAAAATTTAACTGTTTTAATGTAAATTTTCACTGAAATAAACTTTCAAATAATTGTTTAGCTTTAATTAAATAATTTTTTCATAGAGCTTAATCACCTGATTAAATGGAAATACTGATCAGAAGCATACACTAAGTTGCGAATGCTCGTTAGTTTGAATTGACTCGATTGAGGAACAGTTGTTGATGTTTTATAAAACAAACACCAGCCTAACAATTCAAAATTAAAACTATTGAATAAAGATGTTTTCTGGTGGTGGAATAAAAGTCTTAATATTTTAGTTATTTCGCCTCATGTTAAATTTCACCCCGGGCGACGAGACGGGTATGGTTGTATTACGAATTTGACATCGCTTTAAATAAAGGTCGAAATGATCAGACAAATTACAAATAAACATGTGTACGTTTTGTTAGCCAATATTTCTAAAGTCTGCTTTCTTTACAATCGATGCATAGCATGTGGGTTGAATAACCCCAATCATTCGGGGGACGAAACAATGCGGTTTCCTTTTCTAAACATTCCCGTGATGCATTTTGATTTGTTTTATCGTTTGCCCAAAGAGAAATTATTTTTATTTACTTTGAATATTTCTAACTTTGAAAGGACACTGACTCTGCTGGTGTGAATAGGAGAAAGTCCATAACTTTTTAAGATAAATACGGAAGCTTATTGAGGCCAGCTTAGCAGAAAACATAATTTCTTTTGCGTTTAAACGCAATAACTATTGCGTTTAATCGCAATCTTTTGCGTTATATCGCAATCTTTTGCGTTTAAACGCAAAAGATTGCGATTAAACGCTATAGCTATTGCGTTTAAACGCAAAGAACATTGCGTTTTAACGCAAAGGTTTGCGTTTAAAAGCAAAGTTTTGCGTTTTAACGCAAAAGTATTGCGTTTAAACGCAAAGGTAATATTGCGTTTTAACGCAATAATTTTGCGAATAAACGCAAACGTTTTTGCAATTAAACGCAACAATTTTGCGATTAAACGCAATAATCGTTGCGTTTTATCGCAAAAGGGATTGGGTTTAAACACAATAGTTATTGCGTTTTATTGCAAAACTGTTTTTTTTTAATTTGAACATGACTTTTTCTATTCAGACCAAACGAAGAGGTTTATGACATACTTATTTTATGCTATAACCATCCGTCAATCTGTTTATTAAACGTTATGTTAGACATTTCTCGCTTTTTTCGTCGTGCTCTCTCCTCTATTTCTAATGGTTTTTCATATTGTTTCTCATAAATCGAATCTTAATTATTCAATAAAATCAAATAGTCCACACATACACTGTATTACTGCCATCCATAATGCTTTATTATATCATTGTCAAATGAAAGTGATACTGTTTATTCAATATGACGAACTGATTTGGCATTTATTGTAATTGTCATATCACTGTTTTGAATTAGTGATATCACCTACTGAAAAAGTGATAGCATTTATTAGAATTGGTATTATTACCTATCAATCACTTATTTATCTTGTGATTTGAACAAGGGATATCACATATTTGATACATGTATCACTCTTTTGAGTGTGAATAGATGGAATCACCTATTCAAATAGATGATTTTACTTTTTGAAAAGGTTATATAACCTATTCAATTTGGTAATATCTTGGAGACAATAAATTTTCATAGTATAGCCGTCAATGCAACTGTTTGTGCAAGTTCCATTTGTTTTAATTTGTCACACGAATCGACATGCCTCTATTTGTAAGGCCCCTTGGCATAATGCTCTTTGCGATGGAGTCTTTTCCGTTTTTTCAATCCAACTATTTCTCACAGTCTAGATACAAAGTATCCGGCAAGCAAAAATCACTGGTGAATCCATCAATAGCCATTTTGCATGTCATCTCTAAGGAAGAATTTGGAAAGACTTATTCTCTCTCTTGTATTTATCTATAGCGGGATCATTCTTTTCAGGATACGTTTGCTTAGAAGTGCCTGATGCTTTCAAGTTATGACAACTTACTATTTCATTATAAGTTATTCCAAGTGAAAACCAGAAATTGAGTCTTTGTGATGTGTCAAGTGGTGTCATCACGGACTTGGTACATATACTAAGTGTATATAAGCAAATGAATTAAATGCGATTTTACGCAAAAATCATTGCGTTTAATCGCAAAATCATTGCATTTAATCGCAAAATTTTTCCGTTTAATCGCAAAAATTATTGCGTTTAATCGCAAAAACGTTTGCGTTTATTCGCAAAAAATATTGCGTTTAAACGCAATAATAGTTTTGCATTTAAACGCAATGATTTTGCGATTAAACTGACCCCCCCCCCCCCCTCCCACCAAACTCTTTTCACAAAGTTATACATAACTGTAACCAAAAGACCTTTTTTGATAAGTTTAGCCCCATTCAAACTTTCAATTTGCTTTGTGTAGTTTATAAAACTGCAAATTACGTTAACTATCAACGAGTTCATCCTGACGACGCGATGGAAACAGAGCGTACTGGTTGTGCAAATTGTGTTTATATACAAGACCTTACCGAAATAATGTTTCATAAGACTTTGATTCCACCACCAGTAAGCATCCTTATTCACTATTTTCAATCCCTAATCATTAGGTTGGTGTTTGTGTTATAAAACATCAACAACTGTTCCTTGTTCGAGTCAATTCAAACTAACGTGCATTCGCAACTTTGTGTATGTCAACAAACTTGATAATTCAAGTCTTCTGATTAGTATTTCCATTTAATCAAATGAATAAGCTCTAAGGAAAATTATTTAGAGCTAAAAAATAATTTCAAGGTTTATTTCAGTGACACTTTACATTAAAACAGTTAGATTTATCTCAGAAATGACGTACTAAATTGTATTGCGCAAGGTCACAATAACCGGATAACACAACGTTGCATCATCGTTTTTAATCTTTGGAAAAAAAATCAATTCGGGTCATATAAGGGACTGTCTCAAAAGCTTCATAATATAAATCAAATTGTATGCGATAAATAGAACATCTATAATTGTGTGATTTTATATTTGCTTTATCCAACTCGTTGAAATGGTTATATTCGCTCGGCAAGCCTCGCGAATATATACACCATTTCAACTCGTTGGATAAAGCAAATATAAAATCACACAATATAGATATCCTTTATATATGATACATTTTTATATAGAAAAACGGTTTTAAAGTCTATAGAACTATCACTCAGATAAAAATAGGCAAAATATTACTGTATTTCCTCTCTCATTCTCTGTCTATCCGTATGCGTGAGAGATATTGAGAGAAACACAGGAAAGGGCTTAAAAACTAACATATATACGTATAATAAATACATAACAGAGATAAAAGATGGCTTGGTTCAACAAACATATAAAGATGACGTATCGCCGCCCTGTACTGTGATATCGTAATTCGTAATAGAATATGACAACGCTGAACTTTTGACTTCATTGTAAAGGTGTATATAAACAGAAAAATCGAAATCAATTGCAGTTAGACAGAAGATCTCCGGATTATTGGCAGGCTTCACATCTTGTAAGTTAGTTTTGTATTTTTTTTTTCGGTCCCACACAATAGGTTTTCACGTTTACAGTTTAATCATCTCAAATAATTCCCCTCACCATCACACCCCATACTAAAGTTTAATTTACCGTTAAATTCATTATCTTAAGAGAAATTATAGACGAAAAAAAATCAAAATTAATTAATTTTCAAAATAAATTTTGGCTTCATTATTGACATTGAGAAATGCGAAAAAAGGATGCAGGGGCGAGGGAATAAAAACACGGGATAATTAACGCTTTGTAAAACAGTTTCCTAAAACTTTATATAATTATGATAACCATGAATGATAAACAATTTTTTTTTGTTTATTTAATGGTAAAATTTAAAAAAAAAAAATATGCCTCATTTTACAGAAAAAAAAATAAGCATCTTATTAAATTATTTGGAAATATTGCTATTAGTTGGAACATTGTTCAAGTAACTTAAAATTTTTTGAAGATTGGAAATCAGAAGAAATATTCTTAACAATACGTAATCGTATGAAAAATACATTAAACTTTATTTCATAGTTAGAGATATATTAAATACAATTAAGAGGGAAAATTTAATAAATAATATTTAAGGCCTTGGTACATGTAGAACAAAGCTTTTGTTCGGTGATTGGGCTATTAAAAACAGTACTACCAATCAGTAATTTCTTACATATGAAAAAAAAACCAAATATTTTTTTCTAACTGAAGATTAAAATTTTATTAAACAGGAATACTGAATTATTGAATGGCAAGAAAACCAACGTGCTTTATATTTGCATTGCAAAATACGCTTCATTTGCTTATGTCATGTATGTATATACTTGGCCTGTTTGAATAAAAAAAAATTAATTAAGATAGATATAATAATTATAATAATTTCTAAAAAGAAAAAAAAGGAAAGACAAAGTGGTATCTACATCTACTTGCTGAAGGACAGGAACAAAACTGAAACAGTTCCTTATAAAGAGTTGTATATAAAGAATTGATTTTCCCATACTTTGTTTTACTTAAGTTGATGCAAAAAAAAAAAAAAAAAACCCACACACAACAACAAAAACAAACAACCAAAAAAAAACCCGAAAAACAAGGGAAAACAAAACTAAAACAAAAAACCCCAAAACACCCGAAAAAAATAATTCCAAATCTATGAATTGCTACAAAATGTCCATCTACATGTACTTTATTCATAAATCTTTTTAAAGTGTTCAATAAAGTACGTAACCGATTTTCTTTGCAGACTCAAAATAATGAGCTACGCTACTCTCTCCAACCTCTGCTGCTTGCTGGTCCTGGTGGCAATTCTCAGTAGGTATATTTTGTAATCAGGTTTGTTCCTTTCGAGCTGTCGTTTGTGTAAAGTTATTCATGATGTCTAAAGATTCTGCAGCCTGTTGAATTCGGATTTTACAAACTTTTAGTGATTTTGTCCATTGGGATTACATATTTCAACAATGTTTATGAATTCTGTCGACACTATTAAATTAAAACTATCGATGGTGGATCCGCTCGCTCACTCGCTACACAACTGCTAGTGATTAAAGTGAAATCATTGAATATTTATAATCTCCGTGGGAAATCTGTTTTCACTCTTGTCATTTGTCTGAGTATAAAAGAGGAAGCATGTCAAAGAAGAAATCTGTGACTTTTTTTCCCCCCCTTGAATCCATTTCAACTATTCCTCACTAATAGACAGGCACGTGCTTTTAATTTATCATAAAAATCGACAAAAACAGGAACCTATATAGCTAGGACGAACTGTAGATATTTTATGAATGTTTATTTCACTAAAATCATATCAATGGTACATGAAGACAAAAGACAAAAAAGTATTTACAAATGTACAAATGCAGGGTCAAGCTAGTAGGAAGAGTACAGAAATTAAATAAATCGAGCTAATATTTTTTAAACTAATATGGACATTTTTTTATCAATGGTATTCATAAGATTCCCAAATTCATATATGTTAACATTTGATGAGTATTTTTCCTAAATAAATATGTTGCGGAATAAAGAAAATGCCTGACATTCCATTACATAGTGGCATTCGTCACCCAAAGTGTAATTATTACATAATGAACAGATTCTATGACATCTTCCCAATCGCAACTTCTCGAGCCTTTCCGGCAAGCTCGGAATTTTCGAGCCTGCCGGAAAGGCCCGAGAAGTTGCGATTGGACATCTTCCTTGTTACTCTATCTTCCAGTTTCAATTGGTAATTTATGATTACAGGTTCTAAATTTTGTAAATCGTTTGGGAGTTTCTGAAGATAAATCCCTGTCCAAAGCTTTTCTTGAAAATTCCGTAATTAAAACATTTGAATGAATTTTCTACATTTCTTTTGATTAATCCAGACATAAAAAAAGACCATATCTCTCATATATTTTAACCATGGGTATAGAAATAGCGATACATTACATGAGCAAGTTAACAATGATGCGCCACTAAAAGTTCATTCATAGTAAAATCTTTCATGCAAGGAAAACAGCATTATATGAGTGCAGAACGCCACAAAATCAATTACATGTATGTGCAAAGAAATTCGGAGCTTCTTTTTGCTGATACAGATAAGAATAGATCTATGGTTAATGTGTATGCATACATTTTCGTGGGGTTCATAGTGAGTTTAGTGCAACATTTTAACAATATAATGCTTTCTTTGGTGATTCATTCGGGATATGAAGGTAGCGACATTGCAGAAAAAAATTTTCTGCAATGATCGCTACCTTCATTACCCGAATGAATCATCAAAGAAGCATTTTATTGTTTATATTAATATCTTTCTTTTAGTTAATTAATAAATTGATTATGAAAAGTAAGTAAAATTCACTAAATTACTGTTGATGTACATAAGTAAGTTAGCTAATAGAAACAGCCAAATCATCTCCTGTGAGACTTTGAGTCTGACATCATCATGATTTTTTCGTGCAGTCCGTGATTTTTTTTTAGGTCGCTGTAGGTTTCGACCAATCGATAAAGAGGGGGTGTCAAATTCAGTCCTGTCAGCTTCTTGTCACTTTCAGCCGCTGTAGATTTAGACTAATCGATAAACGGGCGTGTAAATTTCATTGTATGGCTGTTTCTATAGAGCTATTAATTTGCTATAAATGTCCGTAAGAAATAGAGGAAATATTACTTAATACATAAGATGTGAATATATACGATATGAAACTTCAAACTGGACACACTTGTATGTATCTTTTTGTAACTTTGAAGTGGAAAGATAAAAAAGTAGATCTCTATTTAACCATAAATTAAATTCACTTCTATTACAAGTAGCTTAAAGCAATATGAGCTGCATTTTTCATGTTGAATTTTTTTTTACTAAAATGTTCTTTTCTACTAAATTGACAAAAATATCATAGTTTTTCAATTTCTGTTAGCCATATTTTTGTGGGAAAGGCCGTAAAGAAGCCTTATTTGGAGAAAAATTGAATTATTGTCAACCTGTACAAAAATTCATTTGCTATATATTCCTTAAAAGAGAAATATTTCCTTTTGACAAAAATTAATGATTTTTTCAAATCTTATTAATCATAAAAGTTTAAGTTATATGCAGACTTATCATACTAGCAGGTTTTAGCAGCAAAATAAAATTCTAAAAAAATACAGCTCATATTGCTTTAATATACTAGTAATGCCGGGTCAGAGCTCTCAAATTTTTTTTTCACAAGTGACCTAGCTAGCTCTGTTTTTATTTTTTGATAGATATCGACCGCTCTGAGGCTACGCTTGGTGGAGCAACGTGTAATATTCCTACAGGTTCCCCCGGAGCCAGCACCTTGTGTACATCAAACAAGAATGGTTTTTGTGCAGTCGATACTCTTGACATAGATAAAAAAACAGTCACCGGTATCTGCATTTGCTACCCTGGCTTCACCGGAGACAAGTGTCAAAGTAAGTCAGAATCCTTTTTTTTTTTTTTGCTACATGCAGATTAAATAGTAGATGATTTATTATTTGATTCATGAATCTGTTTATTATCTGAGCAATATCTGAATTCATCTGAGTAAAATCTAGACTCAGCTTATCAAAGAGCTGAAGTGAACTTTTCTAATCAAAATGTTTAAGTCTTATGCATGTAGATCATATGATCACATATTTCTAATTATTATTTGTTTTTATAAAGTTTGTCCATGCTAAATGTATAAATTTTTATTAAAGCTAAATGATTTGGGATGGGGTTTTAAAGTCAACACTCGCAAAATTTTTATTTAACGTATTATAACGCACAAAAAGTAAGGACGTTATTTACGTCCAACACGCAAGGAATTAGAAATATATTTTTTAAAATTTTCAGTGTCTTTGCCTGTGATACATGTAACATTACGTATCGATGTTTTTTTTTACTATACAGTCCAATAAATTCAAATGACGTATGATTGGGCGCAAACGGGGTTTGCTGATTTATATTCATATCCATCAGATCTACCTTAAGTTTTTCTTAGAAACCATTTTTTGTCATACACAATTATTTAGTTAAGTAAAATTCCATATATTTTCTTTTATATAATTGAGTACTTTACTACATCTTCTCAAGAAAATCGATACAATGTATCGTCTGATAATGAGCACGGCCACTCAGACCTCTGAATAGTAAAGTTGGACTGTTTCCAATTTTTTTTTTTTTTTTGGTAAACAAAAGTCCCATGAGACAGATTGCTCACTCAAGAACAATAGTTTAAGCGGTGACTACAGCAGCAAACTAGTTTTAAGAACCGCCATTAAACAATAATACCGGGTACATGTAAATTTTCACTCCCCCTCCCCCTGGTTCAAACAATACCCTTCATATCAGAACACTTCAAAAGAAGAAAATCAACATATTTTTTGCTCAGGTATTTTGGGGCAAAATCTCAAAACCAGATTATTTTCAAATCTCGACTTATATATTCAAGATAAAACTACTGCACGGAATAGATAATAAAGGGTTGATAAGTAGAAAAGACGACTTTTTTAAGTTCACGTTTAGATTAGATTAGATTAGATTAAGGATTATAACTTACATTCTTCATTTTAAAAATCAGTAAATGTTTATTATTTACGATTCCGACTTCTCCTGATTAGATAAATAAAGTGATATACATGTATATATTGGTCCTTTATCTGAATGTTAAGAACCAGCAGTAATCTTAATGTAGACCAAGCCTTTTTGAAATTTATATCAAACAAAACTTTTATTTTTATTTGAACAGTTACAACAGCTTATAAACTTACTAGAAAGGCAAAATATTTATACCTTAGCACATTTAATTTCCTACAGAGAGCTTCAGCTCACATGGTCCAAAAATTCAAAATTCGAATTTTATAACACAATGAAGCATGATGATCTCATAAGTTAATTAATTTTGCACCAAAACAAATCTTGTTAGGTTATAATTTAAGAAAACCAATTGATAACCATAAATCAAAAAAGTCTTGTTAATTTTCTACAGAAAATATGAAAAAAAGTATTTATATTCATTCTTTCATTGACATGACAATCTTTATTCTAAAAAAAAACAACTTAAGGTACCGAGTGGTAGATCCGATGAGTGATTTGTTTACCATAAATTCAGTTTCTTCAAACTGCCATCACAAAAAGAATGTGATTATCCCATATATACATCATCAATATATTTTTGTCACTGCAATTTTCCAGCGGCGGATCCAGCGACCGCACCAGGAGGGACAACCGGCACCACTTCCAGTAGCAAAGGGACCGGCAACGCAGTAGGGGCCCTGGCATTGGGCGGTCTGGCTGCACTGGCCCTATCACAGCTTGGCGGCGGTGGACTAGGAGGGGGGTACGGGGGCGGCTACGGAGGAAGCATTTCACCAAGAGAACAGCTATACCTCCGACAAGCTACAGCCTATTAAACTTTTCTGATTGTTGACCGAATTAAATTCTTCCGCTGATACTCTCGGGGAAAATTTCCTAATTTGTTTGTGGTTAATTTTTGTCCATGTATATTATGATTATGCAGTACATCTTATTTGATTATGCTTCTTTATCCCCCAAAAAATTATGAAATTATTATTGACTGATGAAGTTTGTTTATTGTTTTATTATTAAAGGATATCATGTTGATATTTCAAGCATAAATTCTGTAATTAGCGCTATACCTCTCTTGAGTATTTTATTCTGTATTTAAAAAATTCTTACGAAATCGGATTGATGGGTCATAATGATAATAATTTGAAACTGTCTTACTGGATATATTTGGTTAAAACTGGATAAAATCAAGATTGGACTAGGACTGTTTATAAATGTGATAAGGGTCTAATGCATGTATAATTTTTCTTCCATGTATGCACTTTTAAACTTTAAAAAAGCTATACACGCTATAGTGTGCTAGGAAATTAATGCTTTCTTTCCACAAAAAAGCATTAATTTCCTGACAAGAAAATAAACAATTGAAATTTTATATCTTTGTAACGAGATGGAATTCAGAATTGTAATTTACAGAAAAAAGATTACATTAATAAGTACAACGAAGCGCATTGAAGTGGTAAAATTTTTCGTTTGAATGGAATGTCCTACACTTTGTATCGAACGTCAATTGTTACATAAGACACGCCCATTTTCTTTTATAACGAGGAAAACAGTATTCGTAACAATGCTTTCGGAACCGCTCATCTTCTAAACAACACAAGCAGGGCTACGGACCCTGGAAATGTGGACACGAGCTGAATCTCGATATTTTCTCCGTATATGTTTTCCGTGCCCCGTGCATGTTTTCCTCTGTCCCCTCACCAAGCTGCGAGCACAGCAAACCATGCAGAAGTCTACCCCTCTAAAACGAAAAACTGAATCATGTGCATATATCTTGTGAAAAAAAAAACCTTTTCTTTATTTACAATACAGTACATGTAACAGGAAGTTCAAAACAAAAATAAATTTGTTACTTAAGGTCAGACGACACGTTCCTCAATTTCAGATAACTTTTTCCAGGAATTTGTTAATGGTTTACTACTACTTTAACAAGCTTTCTTGCAAAAAATTAGGATACCTAACCAGGCATTTCTGCAAAATACTAGAGTATGCAATAATAATCTTCTTGAAAATACACTTGAATTGCTGATATAAAAATAAATACAACTACAGCACAGCGAATTTCACTATATTAGAACAATATCTCCGCCGGGGCGGGGACTTGAGTTTACGACGTCTAGAACCTTTACGCTACTCGACCATCTAGACAAATATCAAAATCCAAGTAAATTTTGATCATTTTAAAGTAATTATAAAATTAATATTTTTTATTGGAACTCTTTATTACGAGGAGATACAAAAAAGATTTTTGAGGAACGTGTCGTCTGACCTTAAAATATTCTTGACTCTTTATTTTGAACAATATCACTGTTTCTGAACATAGTTGGAAAGAAAGAAAGTGTGTTTATGTAATGCACGTGTGTGAAATTCCTGCTTGTGTTGTTCAGAAGAGTGGCGGTTCCTAAAGCATTGTGACGAATATTGTTTTCCTCGTTTCAAAAGAAATGGGCGTGTCTTGTGTAACGATTGACGTTCGATACAAAGTTTAGAACATTCCATTCGAACGAAAAATTTAACTACTTCAGTGCGCTTCATTGTAAACAAAATCATGCATTTTCATCGTCAGTCGAACATGACGCAAATCAATAATACATATACATGTACATGTATATGTACAGGGGCGTATATATACGTCCCTGATATGTACGATCGATATCGTAATATAAGCAATTTTAAAATAAAGATTATCTAATGGAAGATAATGATATAAATAAAAAATATTTCCTTGGTTTCTTTATGTATGAAAAAAGAATCAAACGACAATTAAGATGCCCGGAATGATTCCAGGTATTTGTAATCTATATCAATGAAGTGAACCCTTGACTATAGGGCCACGGTCTGAGTTAATATTCTACCGACACCGGCTACAAATGATTAAAATCATCAATTTTAATCGATGTTCTTAAAATTGTTAGTTGTGTTTCCCCCACTCCACCCAAATTTAGCGCATCCACATTAAATTCGTAAAAAAATTTTAAAACAAAATATTTCTATATAGACATACGTACACATATATACGAAAGACGAATAGGGCCACTTAAAAAAATATTTTTATCTCGTAATTACGAGAAAAGATCTCGTTATTACGAGTTAATTATCTCGTTATTACGAGAAAAGATCTCGTTATTACGAGTTAATTATCTCGTTATTATGAGAAAAGATCTCGTAATTACGAGAAAAGATCTCGTTATAACAAGTTAATTATCTCGTTATTACGAGTTAATTATCTCGTAATTACGAGAAAAGATCTCGTAATTACGAGAAAAGATGTCGTTATTTTGAGTTAATTATCTCGTAATTACGAGAAAAGATCTCGTAATTACGAGAAAAGATCTCGTTATTACGAGAAAAGATCTCGTTATTACGAGTTAATTATCTCGTCATTACGAGAAAAGATCTATTTTTGAAATGGCGCGTTTCATTATTCTATTATTTTATATAAAGTGTATGAACTACTGCAATGTCTATTAATATACACTTACTTAGCACATGTGATCATCGTTTAAAACGCATAATTTGATATAAAATCGGACCAAGCAGTTTTAAAGAAATTTTAGAAGAATTAGCAAAGCAAATTGATTAAAAAATTCATTGAACTATATGTCAATAATTAAGAAGGATACGTGTTATTTTTTTCAGACTCAAAAATGTTTATATAAAATCAATTATTTTCAATATACATGTAGGTTGTGTATGAACATATAAAACACAAATTCGGGTAAATCCTGTGTATCCATATCCATGACTGAAACTATATAGTCATTAAAGTGATCTGTAACTTATAAAACTGTGTTTTTACGACTATAGGACTACCTGGTATTTACTTCGGAGTGGGATTATAATATATATATAAGTTGAATAGAAAAATTACATAAAGTTCTTTCCTTTTATTAATACCAGATAAAATGTCAAATCCAATCATTTTGATATGTAGAAATTAATGAATAATGATCGTGGTTATTTTTAAATATTGATCAAAATTGAATCAACGTTTCTGGAATGAAAAAGATAGACTTAAAGTGTGATCCAGTCGAATTCTTTTTCAGAAACGCATCATTTTATATAGATCTTTTCTCGTAATTACGAGATCTTTTCTCGTAATAACGAGAAAATTAACTCGTAATAACGAGAAAATTATCTCGTAATAACGAGATCTTTTCTCGTAATAACGAGAAAATTATCTCGTAATAACGAGATCTTTTCTCGTAATTACGAGATCTTTTCTCGTAATAACGAGATAACTAACTCGTAATAACGAGATCTTTTCTCGTAATAACGAGATAATTAACTCGTAATAACGAGATCTTTTCTCGTAATTACGAGATAAAAATATTTTTTTATGTGGCCCTATTCGGCTTTCGTACATATAACATTTTGAATAAAAATATTTTATTCAATACTATTTCATTTTTCGTAAACATTTATTGTGAGTGCTTTAATGACTTCCAAAAGGTATTAATTAACCAAAGTAGTAATTATGAAATGAAATGAAATGTTTATATTTAAATTGAGAAGTTTACGATTTATTGAAAATATTTAAAGTGAATGTGACATGCAATTGTGCAAGTTGTTCAATACCGACGAAACCGGAAGAAAAAATGGTACATCGATTTACCCAAAAGGACTTAAAAGAACCCAAAAGGACCCAAAAGAAACACAAAAGGACCCAGAAGGAATTACTTAGAACGATTTTAAAAAGATTTTATATTTTATTTAATTAAAATTTTTGTAAAGGACGAAAATAATTCAATTCTGTTCCAAATAAGGCTTCTTTACGGCCTTTTCCACTAAACTATGGCTAATAGGAATGTAAAATAAAAAATGTTATTTTTGTCATTTTATAGTAGAAAAAACATATAAGTAAAAAGAAAATTCAACATTTCCCTTACACATACAGTACGTAAAATTGTACCATTTTGAGACAATATCTCATCATCAAAAGCCTGTAAATCTAAAAGCTAAAACCTAAAATCCAAGAGCATCGGTGGTCTTGAAATTTTAAAGAAAATATTCGAAGAGTACCAGGTAAATAATGTTTGTCTCGGAATTCAGCAACTTTTGTTTATATTTACTGGAATCATAATGCTTATAAAATGCCATATTTTTAAGGCTGTTTTGTCATTCAAATAACATAAAATCCAGGGGCTTCCGGGGGCTTCGCCCCCTGGGCCCCCAGACCCCCTACCTTTTTTTTAATACAGTAAATTAAAAGGTAGCTACGCCACTGGTATAATTGATATGAATTTTAAAATAAATTATGATGTAAAGAAATTATAAATTAGATTTTTCTTTAGTACTTATTGTTAGTGAAGCAGATAGTGATATTCATCGCCAATTCAGTTGGCTTCACATAAGTTACATATTGGTCTTTAAACATATTTTATTGAGTAATCAAATGATTTGGGCACAGGCAAAGCCTATATAAACCCTTTCCAAAATACAAAGTCAAGAAGTGGAGCTATAAAATAATCATAGAATATAGTATATATTAGTTTTATTTACCAGTTTATCGAGTGATTTATCATTATCATTTTTTGTATACAAGACAAGGGATAATTAGATATTAAATGATAAGCTTGAATTTTGTCGTATAATTGTAAATTGTAAGTTAATTTGTTGTTTAACATATACATGAACATTCATACCTACATTTATAAGCCCATCACCTTATTCATTCATACCGACAGACAAACATAAGTATAGATCGAGTTCTTATGATCCAGCCCATTTGAAAGAAACAGTAATTAAAAAGAGTATTAATAAATAAAAAAAGTCAAAAAGCTTAGAGGCTTAAATATAACTGTGAACATAAGAAACGATTTTACATTTTTAATTAAGTTGTATGAAATAGTTAATATGAAAAGGTACACTAATGTCATTAAATTGATTAAAAAGTTTTGTTGAACACTCTTTGTTGAACGTATCTTGGACATTCGGGAAAAAAAATGTATATTACCTTCAGAACCAGAGTCACCGTTTTTACTTTTATTGATAAATTATTCCTTCTGTCAGTACGTATTATATATGAGGTGATGGTACACTGTAAGTAATTAATTTATTGTAGGGGCAGTGTTTCATAAACAACCACAGAGACATGTATATCATTTAATGCAAGGAATTAACACCCGACCAATCCGATATATATCCCATTAATTTATCAGAGATTGTGGTAGATTCTAGTAATTTCAGTATTACTGAAGAGACAAAATTCAAACAGAACGTATTGTACGTTCGTTCAACAATTAATCACTTTAGTAATATCCATTTCCATTCTTAACTACTACACAACTGTAAATTGTTATACTTGACAAGAACCTTGCAAGTTGTAAGAACTTGTGTTCGAACCATTTGTTTATGCAATAAAATATGTTAATTAATAAAATTATATCTCACTTTATAATTATTAATATTGAACAATTTAACTTATTGCTATTTGATTGTCTAGACGTAAAGCTAAAAAGACGTAAACACTGAAAAGTATAGATCCATTTGTGCTTCAAATGAATAAGAACATTGACAAATTAGCTTGAAAAAGATTTTTTTTACTGGAATAGGCCTATTGAACATACGCAAACAAAAACAGGGCGCGAGCCTTAATTGTTTACATGTCAAAGACTTGAAATTTCCTGTATCTTGCTTATAACTCTACGACTGACTCTCAGATTTCATTTGATCATTAGAAATGCATTCCTAAAGCTTTGTAAATAAGAAAATCAGAAAAATAGAATTTGACCAAAATCGTGACCATGCCCCTTTCAGTACCTTTTAATGAATAAAACGTGTTTAGATGGCGGCTAACACCCTACACTTCAAGACATTTTTTTAAACAACTCTCCCCCAAATAGACAATGTTTGGTACATTTATATTGTAAACTATGGCATTTTATAAACATCAACAGTTCCTTTTGGGTCCTATTGGGTCCTTTTGGGTAAATCGATGCACCCAGCAAAAATTGTAAACACCGACTTGGCATGGGATGATGGACAAATGTGGAAAAGTTCAGCAGAAGGTTTCATGTGTATTTGAGACTGAAATACTAAATGAACCTTCAAATAAAAGACAATTTCAAGGCTACAAAGTTGTTGCGTCGGATGTTTTAAAAAACACGGCGCTTTTGAGTGATGTAACGCGGTCGATTGCAACAGAAAAATTGGATGGGACCTGTGTATTTATTGCAGAATTTAAAGGTACACGCATAGGGTGGATAGCAGCTTAATGAAAAGTCGTGTTTTAATGATAATCATCTATTCCAGACCTCTCATTACAACCCCGTTCAGGCACGAAGCATCGTTTTTGAAAGTTGGGGGGGGGGGGAGACTCATCCAAAAAATCTTGACAAGCCAAAAAAAAAAAAAAAAGGGGGCAAAGGTTACTTTCCACAATCCTAAACTGGGGGGGGGGGGGGGTGGGGGGTGTATACTTTTAACTTCAATTTCACACCACGATTATTTCCTTATTTTCAATTCAAATTTTTACATGGTCCCATAAAAGTGGGTGGGGGGGGGGGGCAACTCCATCTTGGGGGGACCTACTGCAATACCAGAAGAAAGAGATAAACACAGGAGATAAATTAAGAGCCCAAAGTATACTATAGTCTTGTCTATACTCTGTCCCATGATATTTATGCAGCACATTTAGACGATTTTCAATTTTAAAAAATAGTAACACGTACTTTCAAAAAAAGTTCAATTGAAATAGGCGAGAGAAAAGTATTCAAAGTATCTCTATTGACACATACTACTAATCATTTTTCACTTGGAAAAATTCAAGAAATGAAAACATATTTGTTATGGCAATACACACATGTACATGTATATAATGGGAAATGATGAATCTTTTTCCATTCGGAAAGTCACTTGGAATCAGAGACATGAATAACAGAGATTGGCAACTCCGCCATTGCCATTTGCGTGTTTTGTTGCTGAAAAATGTTACGGGACTAACATTACTTTGAGAACTGCATATTAGTAAATTGATATATTGATTTTAAACCAAAATAAATTGTTTTTATGAAAAATGTGCTTAGGATTTAGACATTTTTGAAACAAAAAATTGAAAAATAAGATAAATCTATACATGTACTACTATATTAAAATAATAGACTCAAATATTTGGGCTTTAATACCGATAAATTGGAAGAGTAATATGTTTTGTTTTATATATTTCAAACATCAATGGTACCTAAAGATTACGGATTTGTTTTTATTTTTTCTCTCAAGCTTCGCTAGTTACATGTAATAATCAACTAAAATTCCTTTAAAAAATCCTGAAATCGTCTGAATTTTTCTGATTTTACAATCTTACAATTGTATTACATTTACGCTGAATCATGGGGTGCTCTTTAGTTTATGTTTCCACAATATCACATTTGCATGGATAAACTAAAAAACAATATGATACGAATACGTGTGAATTTTCATTAAAAATTTGCTATATATTCCGTTCATTTAAGAAAATACGGGAGATAACTCTAACTCAGTGCGTTTAATATGAAAAATTCCGAGAGTTGTGAATGTCAACATGGTGTGCAAATTTGTTGTATCTATTTCGTAAATGCCTGACATAATATGCAATGTCAACCCGTGCACGCATGGGTCAAAGTCTAGTATATAGAATATATATAGGCCAGCTATAAAACACTGGCGAAATCTTGGACGACGGGTAGCCAACTGCCACTTAAAACTCCTCTTTTAATATTGTTTATATGACATAAACTCATGAAAATATAATATTTTGAATGTTTAATTGATAGGATTTATTTCACTTTATTTTCCTACGTTATCATCTGGGTACTTTAAATGTCTGTTGCAATGCAAAATTACCATCGACATCATATTTTTAGCCATGTATTTAAACCTGATAAAGCTAGAGGGGGTGTTGCAAATCAGGGGTCTTTCATCCTTTTGAATGAGCATTGTTTGAACCCTGAGGTATTCATAAATATTGAGCCTATGAGCAAAATGTGAATTGAGGATATCTTGGGACGGAGTATAACAGTTTGGGACACATTTAGCCTGTTTGATATATGATACTCCAAGTAATATAATATGAATTTAAAGTGTAAATGGTGAACATTTTTTATTTGATATTTTTGATAATTTGCCTGACTGTTGGGGGGAGTGCAGCTTGAACTACACATATCTCACATGCATCATTGTCAACTACACCCCATAGACTATTCTCTTTTGAGAAGTGGACAGGCATAGCCAACATAGTGGATGTAGGCTATGCCTGTCCACTTCTCAAAAGAGAATACCCATAGGCTTGCTGACAAAAGAATTTCTTGACAGATTTGTCAATTTAATAGCTCTGTCTTTCTCCCACACACTGGTTCTTATATAGAGCTTGCTTGCTAGTTGTGCTCTATTTAAATTACTCTTTGAAATATAAATCAAATTCAACGACTTTGGTAAGCAGATTGTCCGATAAGCCATCAATTTGTAAGATAGATCCTCAAGAAGGTCTTACCGGTATATCTACAGACAGATCAATTTCTATAAATGTAAGGTTACAGAAAAACTGGGTCATTGCGTGCAAATCCCAACCTGTTACATGTAATTAAATTTCAATGGGATATATTATATAGGTAGGAATATAATCCCAAATAGGATAAAAAGGACATATATTATTGTATATGGCCAAATAAACCAAATTTTAAATAGTATCATATCAAAATCAAATCTTCATAAAACAATAGAGATGTTGTCTATCACATTATTATTGATATTAGTCATCATACTTCAACAGCTAGCTGTTCTTCTATTGTGTCACTTAAATGGGCTAATTAACGCAATACATGTATTACAAACAAAAATAAATAACAGGGACTCTTCGAAAAAAACAATGGAGCGCATATGTCTGCTTAAGTACGATTTTAACATATGACTTTGTGTTCATATAATTATACACACCATAGTATAAAATAGTACTTGAGAAAACATGCACTTGATGTTTCCCAGTCAAAAAACCATAGGAAAACTTCCATAATTTGCTCAAAAACATTAATTCATCAAAATTAGACTATCTTCATTTTTGACATTATGATGTCACTTGGATGATTTTAGTACGATTTTAACTATTTTCAACCAATTTTGGGAGTAGAAATGCATAATACCGCATATAGTCCTTTACAAATACAAGGAATTACATAGATTGTATTTGGTATTTTTATGCACACCTGCAATATGGTATTAAAAATTGCATGTGTGGATCTAAGGGGGATGAGGTGGTCGGGGGTCCAGATTCCCCTGGAAAACTCAAATTTTTGTAATTCACATTGTAAAATTACTGAATTTTAAGATCTTTAAATATTAATTTGTTTTATCTTACTAATGTTGTTTAGCTAATTTTGGTATGCAGTCTGAGTGATTACTGTATATAAGGAAATATTCACCCCCGTTTTATTTTCGCCCCTTTTGCCCTGGTTGTCGGTAGACAAATTTAAGACTGGGCGAATTCCAATGTCTCAAATCAAATCATAGTAAATACAAACGTGTCTGGGCAAATTCAAGACGGGGCGGAACTGTTTGAAAGTGTAGAAGGACGAAAATTACACTGGGCAAAAATAACCCCGTATACAGTACTTGCAAACATATGTTAGATATGGATTTACTCTACTTTTGTACTGATTATCCAGGTCGTCCATGGTTGTGGGCTCGGTTGGACAGGAAACCAAATAAAGCTGGCGACAAGCGATTCAAGCAGTACAGGTCTTCACTTCAGAAGTGGGAACAAAGCTCTCAAGATCTACCTAAGCCCTCACTTGAATGGGACATTGAGAAAGATTTTAAGGTAAGGTTAAAAGAATAATTTTTAGTTTTTCTGACCAAAATATTATATACAGCATTATTATAATGTGCATGTATGAATCTGGGCATTGTCTCAAGCCATGGGTTTTGTGTCCATTCTATTAATTACCACAAATTTGTGGAAATAGAATGGACACAAAACCTGTGGCTTGAGGCAGTGGGATCTTGGATGGGGTTGGGGTGTTAGGGGGTTGGGGGGTTAAACTCGCTTAGTAAAGTTATCGAAAATAGACCTTGGACCCCCACCCTTCCCCTGCCAACACAATTATTCTTTGGACTGGACCCCACCCCCCCTCTCCATCCTTTGTAAATTTTCAGGATCTGTAAACAATGTGCCAGACTGGTATTTTTTTGATGTGGTATCGGCCATCTCCACATTGTTACACACTTCCTATCAAAATAAACAATGAAAATCAAGTATATGTATTTTGTATTTTTTTCTTTACCAATACAAAATACCTTTCTATATGAAAGTATAGTGAACATAAACACTAACGAACTCAATTTACTATGTATAACATGGGTACTCAACAGTGTAGCACAAATGATTGAAGCATTACCTACAAATCTGTAAGTCATGACTTCGAATTATGCTGGGGCTTTATAATTTTTACCTTCCCAAATTTTTTAAACCATAATTTTTGGTAAAATATTGTAAAATATGAAAATTCTAAAATACGGTATTGAAAGTGTTTTGATTATAATGTACTCTTATCCACATTAGAATTTTTTAAACCATAATTTTTGGTCAAATATTGTAAAATATGAGAATTCTAAAATACGGTAGTGAAAGTGTTTTGATTATAATGTACTCTTATCCACATTAGAACTATTTTTACAAGACCTTGGACTTTCAGTAGGACATAACTATCTAATTTTTGCATTAAAAAAAGGTTAAAAATGATGCTGGTTTTGAATGAAATATGCGCAGATTGCATATTATGTGCTCAAAAGCCAGACAAATCTTGTTGATTTCAAAGCGCCATGGCTGAGTGGCCAGCAATGAAATAGGCTTTATATATGTCACATTGCTATTTGTAACAACTTCCCAAAGTTCAAGCTCTCATTAACCACAGGCGTTTCATAACAACTTAATTGATTCTAATTGAAACATTTGCAAAGGGGAATAACTCAATTTTCATATTTTAACTATTTAAAAAAAAATTGAGTTATTCCCCTTTTCAATACTGCAATGAATCAATGCGACATCATTTGACTCGATGTGTCTGTTGCCTATGCCTAGAAACAAAACATTAATTATTTTGGGCCTCATATGACAACTTTTATTACACCTCATTCTATCTGCAGATCCAAATTAAACTGTAAATGTAGCTTTTGAAATACTGGTAATGTTTGAGTAAAATATGAAAATTGAGTTATTCCCCTTTGCTTGTTGTGAACAAGAGCTTGGACTTTGGAAAGTTGTATCAAACAGCGATTATATATATGACATAAGACCTATTTCATTGCGGGCCACTCAGCCATGGTGCTTCAACAAGATTTGTCTGGCTTTTGAGCACATACTGTGAAATCATTGGATTTCGTGGTAGCTCCATTTTCATGGAATTCGTGGGTATGTCTCATCCATGAATCCATGAATTACCATCCTCCACGAATTAATAAATTAGGGCTAAAAAGTAATAATTACTTTTGTTAGTACAGTGTAAGAGATTACATGAAATTAAGTCCCCAGGAACATGTAAAATTAAAGCAATCCACAAAATGGCCTCCACGAATATAAATGATTCCACACTAATATACAATTTGTGCATATTTCACTTAAAACCAGCGTCATTTTTAACCTTGTCCTACTGAAAGTCCAAGGTCTTGTTAAAATAGTTCTAATGTGGATAAGAGTACATTATAATCTTAACTACTACAAATAGAAAGTTCATAGTATGCCTAACTAGGCAGAACAATGACTATATATGAATTTGAAGCATGTTTAGTGCAAAAAGGTCACACAAGCTTGAACAATAACTAAATAAGAGGGCATTTATTTTTTTTAGCAAGTACCAGAGCATTGGATTCCTGCCTCTGATGTCCCTATTGTAAACGGCCATCCTCAGCCAGATCAAAATGGACACACCCCAGGTATGTTGGGGGGGAAGGGGTCAATGCATTCATGCAAAGAAAAATTTGAGGTGGAGAAAAGACTAATTGTATTATTAATGTGACAGTCAGACCGGTTCAAATACCAGTGCCATATAGCTCAGTTGGTAGAGCACCTGACTAGAGATTCAGGGGGTCCGGGTTCGAATCCCGGTATGGTCCGTCATTATTTCTCCCATCTCGTTACATTATGTTTATCACATTTGACACTTGCAATTTATTGTTTGACATCACTTATGATGTTAAAATGATTTGTGTTTATAAAATTCACAAAGTTTAATGCGTTGAGAAACAGCTAGGCACCTGACATTAAAGGTATAAGAAATTTCCCTGCTTCATTATTGAGATAGTACAGAGAATTATCTTATTATAGTAAGAAATGTTTTTAACATGTTGAAAAAAATTTCCTTATTACAATTAAATAATTTCATGTGTAATATTATAATAGTAGTACATGGATTTATCTTATTAGTGAAAAAAATTTTTATATGAAAATATTATATGTAAATCAAAAGCCTCAATTTGGAAAGGAATTGGAAAACATGTATTCTTATACATGCATGCATATGTATGTACAATGAACTCGATTGCCCCAAACAAAAAAAAACTATGAAGTGTGGATTCCTGGTTTTCATAAAGAGCTTTTATTATAACAACACAATACAATGTAGGTTGGGTTCCAGTGGAGAAGACTTCGCGACAGTATTGCTGGCATGCCTCGGCTGTTGACTTGGACCGATCTCTTGGATTGTTTATGGGGTAAGTGGGGTACCTTCATCATGTTCATTAAACACTTTCTTTAATGCAACTAATGGGTTTTGATATATTTTGATGGAAATTCAATCCTTGCTATGTTGTTTGAATAAATCATGATAATTTAATTGAGCCGCAATTTTGGCATGATTACATATTTTCAACTGCCATCTGCAAAGGTATCAGAGTCTATTTAAATCTGTAAAGTATAGATTGAATGTTGCTTAGCTTCAAGAATTGACTCTTGGTTGTCTCGTCTCAACTTCCGCTCAATTTCTCATACCATGGAAGTTGCCTTAAACTTGGCTTTTAGCAATGTTAAATGCAGTGGCTCTTTCTCTTTATTCTTCTATTTAAAAATCAATCAACAGTACAATTTCTGACTAAAGCTTCTACCCAAATTTATGTTGACTGAGAATTGCCTGCTTGTGAAAACATCTATTATGGTCAGGACATTCAAAGTTCTTTTTGCCAAATGTCACTGGTTCATTCCCAACACTTTGTGCTTTATTCAGTTTCTCAAATCAGCAGAAAATTACTTGATCATGTAGGATAGTATGATGAATAAGTAGTATTTAAGTCAGGTATGGGAAAAAATATGCAATTTTGGATTAAAAGTTATGTTTTCACAAAATGAACAAAATTAATGCCCCAATCAAGATTCGAACTCATGGTCTGTGGTTTCTGATACTTATACCATTAGTTGAGCTAGGATGATATTCAACCAAATCTATTGATACAAATAAACAAAAACATTTTAATTGCCATCTTGTGAGGTACGTAGTGTCAAAAAAAGTATAAACCTTGATGAAGTGGGGAACCTTAATTAATTAAACTTTATTTTGCATTTAGATAATATGAGAATACTAGTAATTCAGCTGCGATTATTTTCTGGCTTTTACCATCACATGATCTTGACATTAATTATTATTCCTAATTTTTTTACCTTGGTTTTAAAACTTTATTCACTGATACAAAATTGGTACAGAAAATATGAAAATTTAATCCTGTTTTACTTTGCATGGACTCAGACTTGTGCAACGATACAAGGTACATTTCTTTTCATGTTGCAATACAACTGTACTGGTTTTTACCAGCAATTTTGCAAGGAATCCATATCTTAGAGAAAAAATTCTACTTTATATAATACATGCATTATGACCAATTCATACATTTTGTTACCCTTTACTCATATCATATTCCTGCAATTATAAATATAAAAAAAAAAGAAGAAATTTAATTATGTCATTTTTGGTTTGTTGAAAATATGAATTCTCAGCCAAATGTATCCCCAACAAGTATTCATGATTTTATAGTGTCACTACTGAATGTGATTTTGCACTTTGTGAATTTTAATCAATGACAATTCCTGAATTTATTGAATCAGAATTTAACTGTATCTGAATTTGTTAAGTCCTCTAGTCCTCAGATGACATGTTACATTTTCATTACAGACAGGGGGAGGTTGTGAGTGGGGCTCATCATCTGCAGATCCGTGTATTACCTCTACAGAGTGTTCTTGGCCACACAGCAGAGCTGATAGGAACACACATCAATGCCAATGCCTACAGTAGGGAAATACAGTCACGTAGTCCTTATGTAACTTTCAATAGTACCTGAAAGTATTTAGAAAAAAATTCTACTTAAAACTTGTTTTTGAAATAAAAAAAAACATTTTCCTCTGCAGTTTGTGTAATTAATTGTTCTTTTGACTTTCCCTTTCCATTTGTATTTTTTTTTCACTGACACTTTGGTTTCTTTTCCTTATATGACTTTATTTCATCCTCCTCTCCATCTTTGAAGTTCCAAAAAAAGATCTGGTCTGTTTTTAACTTACAGTAATATCATTTTTTTTTGTCTATAACAAGCATATATACACATATGAATTAATATCTGTGTGGGTATCTATACAGTCATAATTTCAGCCACTACAGTGAGTGCTTGTATATACTGACCTCTCAATTGATGTACCGGTACTTGTGTCTAATATTGAAGTCTTATCTAGGAGAGGGCATTCTAAAGTTTTCAGAACTTGTACCTTGTCCTTTTGTTTTCACCATCAAACAATGAAATATATTTTAACATTTGCAAATGTGTTTTCTTATATAAACCTTTAGAATAGCAAAAATGTTCAATTCTGTGTGAACCTTCTCATGACATCACAATGATTATGACACGCTCTTATCTCTTGTTGGTTGGATTATTGAAGGCATATAAACACGGCAATTTTAAAAATTCTGAACGATTTGCCTCTTTCAAATGTAAATATATTAAGTGATATAAAACAGCAATGTTAAAAAGTTCACCAGCTAGGATATGAATTAACTTGGTTGGTCACACGATCTTCTGAGATGCCCTTTGGGCTCCACAGGGTTTGATCATGTGACCAACCAAGTTCATATCCTGGTGAACATATATGATGGTTGGGAATTGGGGGGGGGGGGGGGGGGGAGGCTGAGGGAGGTCCTGCTAAGATTATATAATTTTTACTTTTTTCAATTCATATACAGTGTACATGAGTTTACATGTATTATAATTTACATTAATTTTGCCTCCAGATATAGGCAGCAAAAGAGATCCGCTTCATTTCCTGGTGATTCATGGATCCATCACTTTGTCGGAACCACCTGAAGTTTCTCTCCCAGCAATCCAAACTTGGTTTTCCACAGAGCAAGGACTAGTCGAGGGGATTGTTTGGCACTGCTCTGATGGCAAACTGTTCAAAGTAATTATAAGCTTTGAGGAATTAAATCAAAAAGATATTAATATGATAGAAATTGAGCATGCCAATCATCCTAGTAGATAATTTTTTGTGAATTAAATATCAGAGTATAAGATTGAACTAAATGTATACATATATATGTCTTGGAACCTCCTTTTAAATCTGTTTTTTAGCAGTGAGTTGATCGATGCATGCATATATATGAAATAATGTTTTGCTGTTCACACACGCACACACTAAAAATGTGTATGTTAGGTACATGTGTGTAGAATGGAAGATTATCTGAAAACATGTACATGTACAGGTATGTGGTGGAGTCCAGAAAGTGTTATAAATGCCTTACTGCTAATGGTACTCAGATCCACCTCATAGTCACTAGTTGTTGCATATTGATCATAGCTAATTATAGCAGAAAACTCACAAAATCAAATTATATTAATGAATATTGAATGCCTGTCTCTTTTGCACTTTTGTTTCCCCACAGATTCACAGACACCATCTTAATTTGCCCTGGCCACTGAAAGATGTAACGCCTGTTTTGTCTCGAAAAAAAGTGGAAATTCTCTTGGACAATTTTGAGAGTGAATCCGAGGATGATGTGAATCCAGTTTTTTTGAAGCTGAAAAAACATTCTAACAGGACTTGTGATTCTGTTGTGGACTTGGCTCAACTGTTGGAAAAGGATGAAAATAAAAATGAATGAAAATCAGTAAACTTGTCTGTGTATACATTCCAAGTTATACTCAATAATTTAATTATCACATGCTCTAGCTATGTATATATATTCTCACATTTTGATTATGACGCCACTTTAGTTATGTCAGGGATGTATATACCATACAAATATTGACTGGGGTTGAGGGCAACATTAATTATATTAGCCCCTGAAGGGATGAAATATTGCCCGACGCGAAGCAGAGCTAGGGCAGTATATTCGTCCCACGGGGGCTAATATAATCATTGTTGCCCGAAAACGCAGTCATCATTTGTTTTGTTATATGAAAAAAATATGAAAAATTCAAGAAAGGATTTGAAAACAGATCGCCGTAATTTTATAGGCTCAACATAGAATTCAATTTTGCGCAAAGTTCATTTCCAAAATATCGTCGGCATCAAAATTTCACTGGTGATATTCCACCATCCGTAGGAACTAAGCTAAAGATGTTTTACCTGATTTTACTTCGCAATAATTTGCAAATCCATATACCCATTATGATAGCAAACCATCGCGTTGCGCATTCGTTGTTTACTTGCCTTGACTGATTTCTTATTATGACGTCACATTGTTTTGGAGTCGCGAAGAGTTATTTACGTCATCCTTTACTAGTCAACAAATCAGAGGCAACTAATTGAAATAGAGGGAATATTCTCTAGATATTATTCCTAGCCGGTCAATATAAAAAAAATATTGACTGGTCAATATTTTCGGGCAAGCTAATATTACAATTATTGACTATTTGTCTGTGTAGAGTTCTATACTGAGAATATACTACTGAATATAACAATAAGTATATACCTCCCTGGCTATGTCTGCATATATGGGATCCATTCCCTGACATTTTAGATCATATAATAATTATTGAATTATATGACTGTCAATGTTGATAATTACTGACATTGAATTTTCAATTACTAAAGGGTTTTTTTTTAAAAATTTGATTTGATAGGAAATAACTGATTTGGGTCTTTTTTTTCACTGGATGTTCCCAACCTAAACATGAAACATTTTTGTGTGTGTTTGATAAAATTACAATTGAATTGTAATTTTGTATATTTATTTTGGCTATTCAAAAAAAAGTAGATTATTTATAAGCATGCAGTTAGTCAATATTTTGAAAAACGGAATAGATTTTAGGGCAGGTAATTCAGTTCAGTGGGCATTTTTTCATACATCGGCAATGCCAGGATACTACATGTACATGTATTTCATGAACTGAATCTATTTTTTTATTTTTTTTTATTTTTGTAAATCTGAACGCTGCCAATCCATACCTAAATTATTCCATTTAAAACTACTTGAAATATTTTATACAATACTTTCAGTTTAAAATAAAATTGGGGCGCCTGTAAAGTGCGAAACGAAATCGAAACGAAACGAAATCAAACGAAACGAAACGAAACCAATCGAAACGAAACGAAATCAATCGAAACGAAACGAAATCAAACGAAACGAAACCAAAAATCGAAACGAAACGAAACGGAATTTAAACAAAACTAATATCAATTTTGACTACATAAAAGTGAAAATAAATTCATTGAAATAAATTTTTGAACCATAAAATATAACTACCGGTATGTTTCAGATTGGCGCTGTAAATTTTTAAGCCGATTATCCGAAATTTGCAAAAATTATATAATTATGTAAATAAGTGATGTACATTCCTATACCTTTTAATGTTTCTAATTTGTTTCATTTAATGATTAAAAAGATATTCAGACGTTTTGAGAGAGAGAGAGAGAGAGAGAGAGAGAGAGAGAGAGAGAGAGAGAGAGATGCCTTAAAACTTATCAGCGACATCACATAGCAAAGTATATACGCAAGTTTGGGAGAGAGAGAAAGAAAGAAAAAGAGAGATAGAGATATGAGGATGATACTAAAGGGCACATTCTAACATCAATTTTCTTTCTGTCGATTTGAAATATTGTAAAAACTAAACGATCGAATACAATGTGATTTAGAGCATACTGGTTGGTTACCAGTTTCTAACATATAATAAGAATTGTTTTAATATGTATAGCATGCATTTGGACGTCGTAATTTGACAAAATTAACTTGCAATATAAAGATGATTATACTGTAAACGTATTCTAAAACTGTCTTTACCCCTTTTACCATAAAATATAACTACCTGTATGTTTCAGATTGGCGCTGTAAATTTTTAAGCCGATTATCCGAAATTTGCAAAAATTATATAATTATGTAAATAAGTGAAATTTCGGATAATCGGCTTAAAAATTTACAGCGCCAATCTGAAACATACAGGTAGTTATATTTTATGGTTCAAAAATTTATTTCAATGAATTTATTTTCACTTTTATGTAGTCAAAATTGATATTAGTTTTGTTTAAATTCCGTTTCGTTTCGTTTCGATTTTTGGTTTCGTTTCGTTTCGATTTTTGGTTTCGTTTCGTTTGATTTCGTTTCGTTTCGATTGATTTCGTTTCGTTTCGATTGGTTTCGTTTCGTTTCGTTTGATTTCGTTTCGTTTCGTTTCGATTTCGTTTCGCACTTTACAGGCGCCCATAAAATTGAGGCTAAGTAAAAAAAAATAAACCTTTAAAAATATCGCATATATAGATGCCATAATTCGGAATATTTTACGAACGAGTTAATAACCGTACGAGAACGGGATTTTCCACGAGAGTTTGTCCACTTCCTTAGCAACTGGTTTAGCAGCCTGAAAAACCATTATGATTATGATATAAACAATTTGTGATTTAAATAAACATGGATGCAGTTGGATCTTTAGAACTATCGTAAGTATGCATCGGTAAAAGAAATGAAAAGAGCATTGTCTCTTTAATACGGATGTCTTTTGGTGGACACACTTATTCTGTATCATTTCAGGAGTTTACTAAAACATTGTGAACATCGATACTACATTATAACTTGTAAAATTGCTTAGTATCGGATAGAACGATAACACGCGTGGTTGGTTCTAATGCTACATTCATTCTGACCAAACTTTCACACAGATTATATATATATATGTGAATACTTTAATTTCCCCATGCATTCTAGTTCATAATGCAAACATACGTTGGTCTCAGCTCCATAAACATAAACTTACAGCAAGCACTAATTGCTAGCTGGCTGATTCACTTATAGATATGAGGATTTAAGTAATAATTATGGTCTATAATGGACATTACATCCCTCCTTTCCATTTAATTTTAATGGTAAACATCTATTGTTTGTTTTTCAAAGTCACTTATGACAGTTATCACTGATATAAACATTGTCCAGAGTATATAGAAATGTTTCTTTTGCTATAAGATGATATCAGTCACTCACAGTCATTTATACATATCTAAAAAGTTTTAGTGGAGATTCAAAAGTGAGCTACAGGAATCATGTTATAACATCATCAATGTATACAAAGTGGTAATCTGGCAAGATTTATGTCTCTTCGGAAGAGATTTCACCAAAGTAATAACTCTTGAATAGAGTTTGAATCGCTTAGATTCTCAGATTAACAGAGAAGCAGCTAACTGTCTAGATTTAAAAAACTGATGACACAACCACACGACAAACAAATAAATGGACTTCAACAATTGTGAAAGCATTTCATTTCATTATACATATTTGAATATTTTAAACAGAATATATTGTTTTTCAGGTGGGCACAAGGATACAATGGTGGTAAAATTGGTTACATCGACAAAGATGTAATCTGTTACCAGGCAGGAAGTAACATCAAGTTCATTGCAGAAGATGGTGCAGAAACTGTCTTTAATTTCAAAGGAAATGGAGTTGGCCCATTCGCAGTTCACGCAACTAACAAGTGTTTTGCAGTAGCTGAAAGATGTCTCAACCCAAAAATCACTGTCTATGTATACCCAACATTCAGAGAGGCAGCAGTTTTAAAAGGTATTATTATTTTATTTACCTTGATATTGACATATCAAGATGGGTGTTATTGAATTATCATGTTATTTTATGTAAAAAAAAAAAAATAATAATAATGTAACAAAGTATCATGAAAATATATTAATTAATCATATAAAAAAGAAATTTGATTTTTTGATTGAAATTATTTCTTTTACAATGGTTGATTTAATAGAGAGGATGATGAATGTATGGGATTTAGTATTATACTTGTTGTAATTACTGTAGTTTATCAATGACAGCCTCACTAAATGTCATGTCACTCATGATCTTTTATACATGAAGTGAAGTAGTAGAATTTTTGTTTTGGCAGGAACAGATCTATTTTGTTTTAATATAGCATTTTGAAATAATCAAAATTGTTTTCTGGTTTACTTAATAGATGGGGCTAAGCTGGAATACAGGTCACTGGTTTTCTCCCACAGTGAATACATGGTCACCATCACTGGAATACCAGAATTCCAGCTCATGTTATGGTATGTTTATTTACCATTCATTTTCTTTATACACATGCCTTCATTAAAAAATAAATGGAAAAGTGTAAGATATTGATGATTTTGATATCATTTTGATATTTGCACAAATTTATGAAGCTTATAGTATTGAAATAGACAATATAGTAAAAAATAGTAAATTCTCTCACTTCTTTTTACTCTCTCTGCCAGAAATATGTTAAAATATTTTATATATTCATGTACCTTTTGTCTGCACCATATGTTAAAACTTCTCTTTCAAACATCAAAGGCGGTATACAGATGGAACGAAACTGACGTCTGTTGACATCACATCAGATCCAGTGTCCAGTGTGACCTTTAACCCGGGGAACTGGAGACAGCTTTGTGTAACCACGGAGAAATCGATGACCGTTTGGAACACCGAGCAGAGCAATGACAAATATGTCATGTTACCACAGTAAGAATATTTATTTCTCTGATGCAAGACATTACAGTCAAATTGATATCAGTGTGATAAGCATTTCAGGATTCAATTTTGGTTCTTCACAATTCATTGAACTTGTGTACCTAAGTATGTTATAGTATGATGTAATACATACTTTATAAGGAGTGGTGTTTTTTAAGAGCGAAATGTTGTCAAGTCTTGTTAACTTGAAAATTTTTATATCAAATTAAAAAAAAAACATTAAATAGAGAGAAACGATGAATAGGGCGAGGTCCACGTGGCAAGGGAAAAAAGTATCGACCTAAATTCCGTGAAATACGGTACCTGTGACTATTTTTACTTTGGAAATAAAGTTGCCAGTAGAAAATACATTTTTTTGTGAAATATGATAAAGAATGATATGAAAAACACTTTGGAGAGGTTTTTGTAAAAAAGCTCAATTGTTCAAGTCTTATGAAGTACAAGTACCGGTACATGAAATGTTCTGTAACTATTTTAACCAGGAAAATAAAGTTGCCAGCAGAGAATCCATCACTGAATTCCGATGAAGAGAAGGACCGCGACATTCCTACTCGAGCCTCCACAAGGATGACTCGATACACTATAGACCTTCCCAAGGCTGCCATTGCTGGGCTGGTTGGGGAGAGAGCCGAGGCCCTGGACGAAGTCCAGGACACCACTCCCCGTGTGGTGCCCCTGTCTCACACCTGGTCCCCAAGTGGCGATGTCTATGTGGGATGTCAAGGAGGGCAAATTCTCAAGGTACTTACACGTTGGAATCAAGCTACTCTCTGTATTTTTAAGTATAAATAACATTGTCTACTTTTTTTCTTTAAAGTGTATATGATATATGCATTATCTCAGGTCAGTTAAAAATCCAGGTTTACCTTTCAAAACATGCTTAAGATCAAGATCTAGTAAATGATTCCAGATTGTGTTTTTGTTACTAGAACCATTATGACATCATATGAAAAATCTAATTGCAACAGTACATATTAAATGCATAATGATATTATCTTTGTTACCACAGGTGGATGGAGAAATTTACAAAGCCAAGTTGTTCTATCACCCCCTACCCCCAGCCAGTGCCCCAAACTCTCGAGCCACCAGTGCCACCAGTCGCTTCAACTCCCAGCTGGACTTGACAACAGGTAAGAGGAAATTGCAAGATATACTGTACATGTGGACACAAAATTTCTTTGTTGCCATGCACATCCTTTTTTCTCCCTAAACTATGGTAAAAGATTAAATTCTACAAGTAGTTCTATTTTTTTTAGGTACATCAACCCTATACTGTAGATTTCTAATTAAGCACTAGGAATTAATAACCGTGTAAAATTGCTAGAGGTACATTTCACAAATTTATAAATCTCGCTTTTATTTTTTTGACCCATGTAAACTGAATGGAACTATGATAAAACATTTGGCTTTCCCAATTTTATGTTCTTGTGATTTGTTTCAAAACCATTGAATCGCGTATTTAAGTACTCACGTAAAATAGGGAATTTATAGTATCTTTAGACTAGAACAAAACTTTACATTATAATATTGACTATTTAAAGAAATAAACTTATGAAATCTACTTTATACCAGCATTCTTTTCGGGAGGATATTGACAAAATAACTTATAATTTTAAGTTAACAATTTAATTTAAATTTGTGAATGTGAATTAAATCATTGTTTATTCATTGAGAGCTTCAAATGTATATCTCTTGTTAAAAGGTCTTTATATAAACCTTAAAAAAAATCTATAATTTTGTTAGTTTGTTGGAGGGTTTTCACCAGTACAACCAACTAAAAATTAGAATTCATCAGCAAAAGTTAAGAAAATAAAGTTATTTACTGGAAAATATATGATACTACATGTACCTGTATAACTTCAGACTTTTAGACGGCAACATTTTGAATTCTAGCTGTTGTTGTAGGATTTGATCTATGATTAAATCTTTGGAATTCAATCCTTCATTGAATTTTGAATCCTGAGAAGAATGTTAATTATATTTTTCATTATCATGTTTAAGTATAATCTATAAATTACAGCAAAAAAGAGAACTAGATATGGTGAGCTATATGTATTTGTGAATTTGTACAATACGTGTGTGCCAGTGAATCGTCTAGAGAATCGTAGAAATGATGTAGCCAGAATCTTATAACAAGAATTTACAAATCTAAATATGTGTTTGAATGTTGATTTGGACCATTAAAAATCTGACAAGGCTGTGTCTTTAGAGGGATGTACCAATGTGATTTAAATTGTCTTTTTTTATTTGTTCATTATGTATTCGGAAGTCCCAGAAATATTGCAAGAATTTATGATCGCACAGAATTTGATGTAGCTTAATGATGAATACTTCAGTTAAAAAAAGAGGAAAAATACAACCTTCTGTTTATTCAAATGTATATTATATTAAAAAAATGTGCCAGAATCACAGTTTTAAATAGTTAACTATCAAAAAAGACTAGTTCATCAAATTTGTTGTAAACAGATGTTTTGAGTGCTTGCAGTTTGATCGAATCCATGCATCTTAATTGATAAAAAGAAAAACTCAGTTAAATTATTTTGAATTATTTAAGAATGGATGAAATACTTTCCTTTTCTTTCAAATGTGTTGTTAAATGAGACTTGGCACTGCAAAGCCAACTGACGTTCATGTTAATATAATTAACCAATTAATTAAATGATAACAATTAACAATCAACCTTACAAAATATGCTGGAGGACTGGCCTGTGTTCAAGTTTACAATTAGTTTGACAAACAGATTAATAAACTTAATAAAAGTGGTGCTCAGTCAAAATCAGTACTGCTTTATAAAGGAGGCTGGGTACTCAACAAATTAACCATCGATATCAGATCTACCTTAAATATTCAGATACCGTATATCCGGTAAAGTTCGCGATGATCTAATTTTTGCTTTTTTTGCAATCTCTTTTAAATCGCAAATAATTGAATACGCAGAAATTATATATATTCTGTGTCATTTTCTACAACAAACTTTTTTAATTGCAAAAAATGACTAATGCAAATTAAAAAGGCTACAAATTTTTCCCCATTTTCGCAAATTTTGTGACACGCAAAAAGAAACGGATATACGGTATGGTTTTTAAGCTATAAACTATATTAAAGAAGATTTCTTTACCATTCAGCTGTAAAATTTCAACATTTTCCTGTTATCCTTATACAGAGCTCTTCTTCCCAAGGAGAGTAAAATAGTCTAAAAATGGCCACAACCATCAAACCCTCTTAAATTAATATGTATTTGACATCATGTGTCATATTGCTCAATTCAGATGCAGTGTTTATTTTTTTTAAATGCAGCTTTATAACTAATCAACATAATTTTATGATCTGTTTTAGAATTGTGGTACATTAAAGGCATGACTATAAATGGGTCATTGTGGAATCAACATTCGATCAGCTTAATTCTGTTCTGTTCACAACTTTAAGCACATGCAATGTTTTTAATTTATTGCACCAATTTTTACTTTGCTTTAATTGAAAAATATATTAACTACAAGATGTAACACTCATGTTAACAAAGTTTTCTCTATTAATTGATCATTTTTTTCCCCTGATTGATTAAAAGCTGATGAAGTGAGGGATATGATTTTGGAAGGTGGAGCAGACTGCGTACTTCTCCACAAAAAGGGCCTTTATGTGGCTGGTCAAGTAAGTAGTACTGTAGATTTCATACTTTACGCAAGTACTAAATTCTGCGATTTTGTCGTTTTGTGTCATATTGCAAGAATGTATAATTGCGAGCGTTGAAATTAAAAGGGGGGGGGGGGGTTATAAAATCTGTAGGAGTTGATTGCTTGTCGTGATTAGATGAGGATAAATGTTCCTCACATTTTATTATGAATTTACAGATGGTATTTACATCATCTTTTAAGTGTAAGAATTATCAATCATTATGGAAGATCATTACATTGTACATCTATGCTAGGCAAGTTAGATTAAAGATTAACTCCTTTGCTCTCTCTTGGAGGAGAAGAGAAATAGCATTAATCCATGGCTAGCAAAGATATACATTTCGTCAAAACCATTTTTTTTTTGGATGATGAGAAATCTATATAGTATAATCATGATCACTTTTCTTTTGACATAGGATGGCATTCTGAGGCTTATTGACTTGAAATCGGAGGAATTCAAACTCTTGGAGCAGATTCCCATTGGAAATCCAGTAACATCCATGGCATTCTCTCCAAATTACAGACATTTATCTCTGGCAACTGGCAAGGTGAGTTAATAGATAAAACAAATAAACGTACAATGTGGTGGGTGTATGATTTCTGTAATGCTATTTAATGATAACTGTTCCTTTTTTGTTTTCCGACAGGGAACCCTCCATGTCTATGATATTGGGTCACCCCCCGATTCTGTCAAAACCGTGAAGAACATCCACTGGGGCAACGTTGTGGGCGTGTCATGTTTGGCGGGAAATGAATACTGTGTGGTAGGCCATTATACTGCTCATTGCTAAGTTAATGGTATATATATGTTGCTTGTGCATCTACATACATTTTAAATGTATTTTGAAATATACAGCTCAGTTTCACCAAAGGTACATATTGTAACAATACAGTGTAAATATGTGAGTGTATGATACCCTAAAAAATATTTGTCATAATTATGCCAGCGATTTTAGATGAAAAATGGACAAATTAAAGTAATAATGGATGTTAAAGTTTTAATATCCATACAATTTTTCCCATCCTGAAAATGATATTCTATTTTAAAATGCTGGGCTGCATTTTACAAAAGAACTTACGACAAAGTCGTAAATATTTACTGTCTTGTAAGATGATCTTTAGAGAACTAAATTGACATAAAACCATTTGTTTAAAAATACTTCAATTCCCATAATTATATTTTCCAGCCATAAGAATAATTCATTGATTAGTTGGTGACTAATTAGCATTCATTAATTTGGTCGTAAGTCGTAAGTTCTTTTGTAAAACGCCCTGAATCTTCTTATCCTTGTTAATCATAACTAAAATTGAATTCCATATTTTAGATTAAATGTTTCACTGCTGTCCATCATATTTAACCTTTACTAGTACAGTACATGTAACAGCTGATGACTTTTTGACTTTTTACAGTCTGTGAGAGAGGACGGGGAACTTCAGGTGTGGACCATCGACAAAGGTCTCCTGATCTCCTCAGTGTCTGTGGGCGTCCAGGTACGTATCACAATGAAATTGGGAAGAAAAAACCACAAATAAGTTCTCGTCAAATTAAACTATAAGTTCTAGCTGTACTGTGCATGTTAACGCTGGTCTGTTGTCTGTAGGCCCTGTGTCTAGCTTGCTGCCCCATGGTGCATGTGGCTGCAGTGGGGACCGTCAGTGGCCACGTTTACTATGTGGATCTGACCTTCCCGAAGAAACCTAGAGTTGTCAAGGCAATGCGAATGTACCAGGGGCCTGTTACACACCTCACGTAAGTTTTCAGTTTCAAGAAAAAAATAATTATGATTATCTTATCACTGATTATCTTCTGTAATTTGTAAAAAATGTAAACTGAATATATAAATTTGATTACTGGTCTTTTTATCTGAAGATTCACCTTAAATTTATTTTTTACAATCATGTCATTTTTGGAAATGTGATTTTAAGATTTGATTCATTTAGATAATACACAAAATCCTAAAAATAATAGACTGTAGAAGAGAAAAAGAGATCGAATTCTCATTTTATGAACTGACCAGGTTTTTTATCATACATTTGATTGACAGGTACGAGTCAGATGGGAAATACTTGGTGAGTGGCTCAGATGATGGTCATGTGATCGTGGTCGACGGCCGCGCGTCTGTTAACTTCAAACCAGTGGGATACACTAGTGAGTCTCATGTCCCTGCAATTTGATACCAAACAGTTGGGCCATCCGGTATCAGTATGATTAATATGCAACCATGAAATTACATTACCACCATTAATATTGAACTTTTCCGTAAGTTTTAGAACATGATACTATAGACACGGATTCCTAGTTTGTTGAAGAAATTTTAATTTTCATTGTAGGAAGCAACTCTTTTGTCTAAAGATTTTAGCTTGATATAATAATAAATATGTGTTTGCCAACTTTATGACATAATTTGATTTGCTAGAGATCAATCAATGCATTTGAAATAACTTTGGAAAATTTTTACCATTTTTATGTACAGTTCAATCCAGAGTTCCAAAAGTTTTAAGTATTTTCTTAACCCTGCAGCCATTCCTGGAGATATCCAGTCCATTGCTACCTTCAGTTCAAACGGAGTGACCCGGATCGTGGTGACCTCCAACACGTCTGGAAACAAGAGGAACGGGGCAGACACTGTGTTATACTTCAGAGTTTCAGAGGAGATGATGAAAGGTTAGGTCTTAGTTGATTATTACATAAACATAGGCACAGACAGGTTGTTTTAAAGGAGATGATGAAAGGTTAGGTCTTAGTTCATTATTAAATAAACATAGGCACAGACAGGTTGTTTTAGAGGAGATGATGAAAGGTTAGGTCTTAGTTCATTATTACATAAACATAGGCACAGACAGGTTGTTTTAGAGGAGATGATGAAAGGTTAGGTCTTAGTTCATTATTAAATAAACATAGGCACAGACAGGTTGTTTTAGAGGAGATGATGAAAGGTTAGGTCTTAGTTCATTATTACATAAACATAGGCACAGACAGGTTGTTTTAGAGGAGATGATGAAAGGTTAGGTCTTAGTTCATTATTAAATAAACATAGGCACAGACAGGTTGTTTTAGAGGAGATGATGAAAGGTTAGGTCTTAGTTCATTATTGAATAAACATAGGCACATAGAGATGATGAAAAGTTAGGTTTTTAGACATTGTGTAATCATGGACTCAGAAGCTCAGATGTAGAGGATGTACCAGAGGAGTTGATTGATGACTGGTACTGATAGGTGTCAAGCCATGTTTAGTTATAGACTCATTTAAATAAACGTATATTACATACATTATTTCTCTTCCTACAGATTTGAGAAGTCATGTCAACAGCCTGAAGTACGATTTTAAGGATGCCTCCATCAAAAGGATGATCCTGAAGCTGCCTATACCAGGATTTGGTGCAGCTCTAGCTGAGGAGAGCTCTTTCTTCACCATGGGTCAGATGTCCAAGAAACTCTACCAGTTCTCTCTCCCCGAGGAGCCTCCCAAAAAGGTATGCTTGCAGTCTAGTTCAGTTGTATACTAAGGTTTTTAAATTTTCTTTTTTTTTGGGGGGGGGGGGGGGAGGGGGGGGATGAGATATTCCCAATGATATGTGGTGGATTATTATAAATTCATTCAAGTGTGAAATAATAGCTTCATTATGCCCCCTGCTTAAGGACTTTGGGGATTTTTGTCATCTCTGTCTGAATTTCACCCTTTTTTATGACTCTCAGTCTACACAAATGTGGTACATGTATTTACTCCCGTAACACAAATCTTGTACGGTAATATTTTTTTCAAGTACAGGTATATATGCATATAGTTTTTACATGCTCAAATTATTTGTTTTATAATGATGATAAGCCCTATATAACTCCTTCATGCATGCTACAAAAGAAATATAGCTGGTAAATTTATATCATTATATGGTCAGCTTAGTCATTGAGGAAGGTTTGAGTTTGGTGAAAGTATCAACTTACAGAGTCATAGTTTTTTTCAAAACAAAAAGTGAAAGCAGTTAATCATGAAAAAGATTATCATGACAAATTTTCAATTAAAGTGGTTAAATAAACCTCAAAACTACAATTTCTGTACAAAGGTGGAGGTTGAAATCATAGATCATGGAGTCAAGAAGACAGTTTTGAAAGAGGTAGAAAATACTGAATGTATCAGGACTAATGTTACATTTAAAACTTGGCACAATGTTTGGTCTTCCCTGTTCCCTCAATTTCACTCATAATTTATCCTTAATCCCCAAGCCACTTTCACAATGTTGTACATGTCACAGACACATTAATTTAAAGTGGAAGCTGCGCATGCCCTGTAATAATCCTTATATAGGGCACCTGTAAACTCACCATTTAAGTATTACAAACTCACAACAAAATGACAATTGGGTCAAAATCTAGGATGTATTTGGTGGTACATTGTAGTCAGTTAGGTCTATTAATTATATATACTTTCATTATGATTATTATATATTCTAAGAGCTTGACAACAAACTATGATAATTAGCAAAATTTGACACTTTATATCATTTCGTAAATAATACACCAGGCTTGGAAAAATATTTATTGCAGGCGTGCACACATATTCCTTATTATATATCACTCTTGTTTTAAAGGTATGCGGATCTTATTTAAATGTATTCACATTTTTTGAAATATTTTCGTATCATATGCTTTGAACTGAATTTATAGGAGGAGCATCATTTGCACTTTCATATGGTTTGTAACACTTTAAAAACGAGTGCTGCCATTTGTTCCCATATTTTACAAAGCTTTACGTTTATCGTATATTTCAAGCAGTCCAGCCAGTTTGACGTTTGTTTTGCCACATACCCACCTAGTGTTACACTATATAGTTGTGTTGGATTGTTGCTATTGCCAGAAAATTTTGCAGGCTTTCACCAAAGGACAAAAAAAATTGTTTAATTTAGTTTTTTATAGATTTTATGTACCAGTATATTTAAAATAACACTGATCAGAAGAAATGTAATGATTTATACATGTAAAGATAGACTTTATGCATTTAAAAAAATGCATGCAAACTTTGTTGAATATTGTGTTCTGGTGTAGAATAGCATTGAAGGCATATAAAGAAAGCAATTAAGTTATTACATGTATTTATCTCACAGTTAATTAAGATAAATCAAGATTTACATATATTCTGTTTATTCAAATATACTTCCTGATTCCCATATTAATTATTTGTATCCTAATCATCAATTAGCATGTTCAATTTGTTAAGATTAGTGTGATAAAACCATTGAAGCAAAAAACACAAAAAAATTAAACTAAGGCAACCTCTTGAAAATTTTGGTTGGAGCATAAAGAAGTTGTGAAGAAAAATGATTCGTTAATTTAATTTAAACCTTGAATTTGATTGGTTGCTACACTAGTCAGATGATGATGATGCAATCCTGGAGGTAGATGAGGAGGAACTTGTAGATAGTGAGACTCTGTTGGCAAGGGTAAGACTGGAAAAGCTGCAGCTTCAACAAATATAACTGCTTATACTGTGCATTAATATAAGGAATGTAGACGGTCAAACTCTTTGTTGCTGGGAAAAAAAAGTTAACACTGATAAACTTGACAAAATTAATTTAGCTAGATTATCTTCCTGTGACAGTGAGGATGAATATATAATTATATGAAACTCAAATCTCCATTCTGCAGTACTTATATTAACAATTAAGGGATTCTATTGAGATTAATTATTGTTACTTTAATTTTAATGAGAAAAAAGACTTATCTAATATATTTCCTCTTTATGGTGGTTTTACAGCATTTCTTCTAATATTTTGTATACAGAAAAAACAAGCTTATGATTTTTCTTCAATTCTTGGGAATTCTTCAAATGAATTGGCTGATTAGGATCATGGCCGCTCTTATGTTTTGACTGACTTTCATTACAGTAACTTCTTACTAATGTGGAAATTAAGAAAGATCAATTCAAATAATTTTGAAATTGTGTTGGATATATATAATCCAGAATATGCTTGATAAATTAAACACTTTTAATCTCACACAACTATATAATCAGGTTGAATTTGTTACCTAAATACCTTGTCATACTAACAGCTAAGTCCGAGTGAGAACTGTTTGAAAATTTCGTGTTCACCAATTTTCAAATTTACTGATTTCTTTTTAATATTTTAGATAATAAAATTTAAGATAGAGTGTGTAATAGAAAAAAAATTCAGAACATTAAAATAAAAAGAGAAGAAGAAATATGGAGCTATATTCTAATTATTCATTCATTCAAATACAACATTTTCAGGGAAAGCCAAATGAACTATTTCCTGAGGCAGAATTTGAATCTCACCAGCTTCCAGGGGGAAAATTGCAGTTATCTCCCCATGGCAAATGGCTGGCTAGTTGTGGCACAGATGGAGCTGTACAACTTAGAGCAATGGGAACATTGGTATGCATTTATTCATTTATATATTTAAGAAATATTACTTGAAGTTATACAATAAAGGATAAAATCCTCCCCCTCTTTTGTGGATATCGATAAAAGTATGATATACTTTTTAACCTACACAGGACAGGTTTGTGGTTATTAATCCCCATGACTACCACCTGGGTGGAGTCAAGATCGTGGCATTCGCTGAAGACGCCCAGAACTTATTTACTACAGGATATGACGGTGTCCTTTGCTGCTACTCCTGGAAGTAAGTTTAATTAACTCACATGAATCGATTTCTAAAATCTAAGTTCAAGTGGAGATATAATGTGGATATAAGTAAAATATGAGTGGTTTTTAATTTTGTTAATGAAAACTCACACTGATATTGTCTGTGAAATTTTCTTGGATTGGATGGATATAACAAGATGATTAAGCTAAATGACAAATTATACATGTATCAAAAATTTATAGAACAGAGATTATTGAAACATTTTCATAACTTTCAGCTTCACCTCCACTGGAATCGGGAAAGCCAAATCAGCCATGGAAGCTGCCAGGGCTCGCAAATCCAGGCTGATGCAGATACAGAAAGATGAGGATGAGGTGGTGAGGAATTACCCAGAATTCTCAGCACCATCTGCCTCAAGACCAGTCTCAGGGGAAACAACTCAGGCTGAAAAGGTAAAACAGAATTATAATGCCAGATGCCAGATTTACAAATAACAAATAAAGAAATACATGATAATTAATCTTCATATTCAGGAATACTGCCCCTTATGCATTTGACTCTTCCATCTAAATAAAGTGAGTAATTAAAACATTATCAGGTACTTGAGCAGTATTCGTTGCTGCTATAAAACACAAGCATATGAATAGACTAGTATTTTTTGACAGCAGATTTATTTAGTAGGTAAAAATTTAGTATTTAGCATGTAAGATGAAGTGAGGATGATGAACACTCTGTGATGACGGAGCATGGAGCATGAGCGACTAGTAAACATTGGACGCAAAATTATGAACAAATTTTTACAAAAGCATCATAAGCAATTAAGTTTAGTGCATAATGCTTGTGTTATGTCTGCAGGAGAAAAAAGCAATGGAGAAAGCCCATGAGAGTGATGAGATATACCGTACTCCCACACCAGTAGCCCCTAATGATGCCACCTGGCAGCAAGTTCAGGAGTTAGAGGTAAGGCCCACAACTCTGCATCTGTTACAATTTCTACTCCAGATTGATAGACAATAATAGTTGTAATAAGCATATGGAAACAATCCACTCTTTAACTTTTGCTTTAATTTCAGTCAATTAAAGAAGAAGACAATGAGTATGCAAGTGTGAAAACTGATCTCAGGGTCCAGATTCGAGACATGAGAAGAACTGTGAGTTTTTAATACACAGGTTTTTGGTTTTTTTTTCACAGAAGTCTAAATTGATTTAATAGGGTTTCCTAAGAATTTTTATCCTAAAGCAACAGAATGGTTACCATGTTTATTACATTAAAAATGCTGTGAATTGTTGAAATCTTCTACAGGGTTTAGTTTGTAATAATAGTTAGAGAAGTTACAATACCGTAATTAAAGTTCTGTGAAAGGAATATCAAATACTGATTAATTCATAAAGTTGTTACATTTTTTGTACATGGAATACTTTAATCATTTTCTCCTCTTAGATCCAAGGGATGTTGAAGCAAAATGAGACTTTACCTGATATTGAGAAACTAGGTCGTCATGAGTTTGACCTTGACATTGAAGAGCAAAACCGCCTGCAGGCTGAGGCTGATGCTGAGGTCACCAGGGTAAGTGGTCAAAACATTAAGTCCTATCTATCTATCTCTCTCTCTCTCTCTCTCTCTATCTATCTATCTATTCATCCATCCATCCATCCATCCATCCATCTATCCATCCATCCATCCATCCATCCATCCATCTGTTTTTTCAGGATTTTTTATTGGAGGGGGTGTTATTCAGGATTTGTTTTTAAAAAATTGTTTTTGTTTTCAGGTTAGGGAAGAAATAGAATTTGAGAACCTGGCCAAGATTTATTTACGTGAAATGATCAAAAGGGAATGCTGGGATGAAATGGATGTTAAGGGCCGGGCTCTTCAGGTAAGTCTTATCACACAACACAATTAAATGTCTTCATGCAACAATAATTATTCCTTATCGTAAATTGATTGACATACAATGCAATTGCACTTTTCAATTAAAAAGTTCATTTGAGTTGATCAAATCATAAAAAATCAAAAACTCATCAATTTTCTTTTTTAAATGTCATCTTAGTGGAAATGTCTCTATGGAGAATTAAGGGTAGTAATATTAGGTGAAGAGTAATTCTGACTTAAGTTGATTAAATCCTTCTTTGTGGTATGAAGGCACATAAGGCTGGTGCTTATCCTGGTTTCTGTGGAGCAAAGCTGATTAAAGCCCATGACTCCCCTGGATGGGACACTAGTCCATCGCAGGTTAACTCCAACTCTAAGTCAGTACCAAATTTCAGCTGGTAGGACCGAGATAATCTAGATAAAGTGCCTCGTCTAAGTGCACAGCACAACATCAAGTGACCAGAACAGGGTTTGAACCAGCGACCTTTTGGTTACTGGCCTAATGCCTATTAGCAACACTGAGCCATGTGCTCCACAACTCCACAAATCTGATTTATCATGTAATAAATTTCCAAGATATCGCACAGCAAACTTTCGTACCTCTAAGGAGGACATAACAGCATACATGTATTTAGTTATTACACGTACATATCTATGAGATATGAAACCAGTGATGATATAAAACCAGTAATTTTAAAATTGGCTTTTAAACAATTTTATAATTAACAAACATGATCTGATATCTGACTATTGATTGCAGTCGTTCTTTACAACCCTGGAAGTCAGTAACTTTCCAATGAGGAAGCGGTCAGTGGCCGCAGAGAAGCAATTGCAAGTGGTGACCACCCGCCGTAAGATTGAACTGGCCGATATAGCGGTAAGCTTTCATCAATTACACTCCTTTATTTAAAATAAAAATTTGAATCTTTGTATTCATTTTTTAGTGTGCATGTTTCATTCTGTTCTCTTTTAAATATCTTTGGTTTAAATTATATTTATTCTTTAAATGTATGGCTCACTCAATAGTAGCATATTGAAATTATGATAAAAGATGTATGTTTTGAAGAATGCTGAGATATTTGAATAGTAAATCCTTAAACATTTTTTTTATTATTGCAAACTGCAAATTATTTCATCATGTATTGAAAATATATCATTATACCTCAGACTGGTGTATTTTTTCTGAGTAAATTTACAACAAATAAACCTGCTTTTTTAAAACTATTTTGCGTTTGAAATTTTTGGTATAATAAACTTTTTTTTTCAGGCTCGTAAAGCAGAACTAGAAGCAACTCGGAAACCAGGGCTGACAACAGCTGTAAGTTTAACGTATACATGTGTGTATACTATATCTAAATAGACAACTATAACACTTGCAATTTTTTACCAATGTTATTGTATGAGAGAGAGAGAGAGAGAGAGAGAGAGAGAGAGAGAGAGAGAGAGAGAGTTCTTGGAGTCCTCTCTTTCAGATTGTTTATCAAGTGTCAGTATCAGGACATCCTAGTAATGAAAGTTTTACACTGATATGTTGTTCAGAGAGAGTTGTCTGTAAATTGCTGGTATGAGAATATGCCAAGCATCTGTTTGCAGTTTCTTTCGTTGCTATTCTCCCCTAGATGTTGATAAGTATGTTACAACAGCAGAGCTATGAAAAAGTGAGTAACCAACAGTTGTCACAGGCTTATTTGGCAGTCTATTTTCAATTCAAATTGTGCATGCTGTTCCAACTGTATACAGCTTTAATTTTATTATTTTGATTTCTTTTTCAAATGTGACATTATCATTTGATATGCATCTTCGCTAGCCAAGGGTTTTCGGTCCACTTTGCTCCCCGTAAACCCATGGCGGATTTCATTACGAAAACTCGGTGACAAGCTCCATTTTGTGATTGGCTGCAGCTGCGAGTAGCTGATCCAATCGCAGTGCTTGTAAATATAAACTTTAAAAGAAAACATATGTGTGATTTTTGGTAAAACATTCGGTGCCTTTAAGTTGAGACAAAAGTTCTCGAGTACAGAGCTTACCGAACGATGTTCTAAGCACTGTGATTTCATCAATATTCGTTGAATACCAATTTTCGTGGATTTCGTTGTTTAGTTGATCCACGAAACTAAATGTTCATCGAAGTGCAATATCTATTAACATTTTGTATTGATAGGGTCATTGGCCACGAATTTACCTATCCTAAAAACTGTGATTTTCACTTTATCCACAAAAATTGATACCCTTGAATATTAATGAAACCACAGTAGTTTGCTTTAAAAACCTATAGATATTACTGGGATTGAACATAGTTCTACAAACTTGTCAAGGCTCGCGTGATCAGCATGGGAAGTAAACATGGCGAATGTAGAAGTTGCCTATCCCGTTAATACATGTATATACGTTCCTGCTTATGGTTATTGTGCCAAGGGTTTATGGGGAGCAAAGTGGACCGAAAACCCTTGGTTAGCGAAGATGTTTGATATGGGTCATTTTAAAGTCTTGTTTGTGATACATTTGTTTAATATTTAATGACATTTTCACTGCAGACTTGAGAATTTAAAAGAAAAACACTGAAAGTTGTTATTTATTTGATTCATGCATGTACAAAATGTGGATAAAGCAGGCTTTCACAATTTCATTTTAAAAACTGATTGTGTGGTTTCTTTGCATATATTTACAGGTTAAATTGCAACCATGCATTTATTTTCATATTGCATGGTTACCATGCATCTATTTTTAGAATGCATGGTTACCATGCATTTATTTTCAGATTGCATGCATGATGGTTACCATGCATTAATTATCAGACTGCATGGCTACCACTCTTCTCCATACAATATGCAGGATTTTCTTGCATGAATTGATAATTTTGCTTGATATGTTGAAACTTTTAAAATTGTTGTATATGTTTTGCAAGAATTTTAGCTTCGGGTAACCAATTTCGTGCCAAGATATATGAAAACAGAACAGTGCTTTAATAATTATTACCTTTCATTTGAATGAAGTTGGATTTTGAAAGTTAAACAACTTTCATTGTTTTTTAATTATCAAAAGATAATGGAAGTTGCAGATGTGACTTATTTTACTGTGTTGAGCAAAGATTTTATTAAAAGGTTTCGAAATTTCTGCTTACAGGATGATGAAGGTGGTGACATTGATGAGGGAGAGGAAGGGACTAAAGAGAAGCCGTCCACAACTGGCAGTCTAGGTAAGACACAGGCCCAAAATCTCTTTAGGGTCAAAAATATACTAAGTTGTGATCTCTCAGGGGTCAGGAAATTGTCCATTCCAAAAAATTTCAGATAAATAAGAGTGTTGTGCTTTCCATTATCTCTCAGTACCGATGTATTTATGTAATCTTTCAAAGGTTAGAGTTTGTGTTCCTCCCACAAAATTCTCATTGATCAGTGTCCCAACATTATCCATTATCAATTTTTTTTTTGGGGGGGGGGGGGGGGAGGTAAGGGAAAGAGCAGTCTCACCCATAATTGTCATAAGGCAGTTTCCTTTGGATGTTCTCCTAGAAATGGGGTTGGTGCTCCTCCCATAATTTTTTGGAGTTTATGTCCCTCCAATAGCTAGATTTAAAGACTGAGGGGCCGTTCTCTTAATATAGTTCATCAGGGTTGAAAGATATAGTTCCGTTACATAACCTGTGGGAGGTAGGCATTGTCCCTCCAATCATTTAACTTTTTAACCAATTCACCCTGAAATTCTTAATGATGTAGATGTAGACAAAATGAGGTTTAAATTCTGTGTATGTACTGCCAATGTGATTATACTTATCTCATTTTTGTTTATATACATAACTGTCAAAAATTCTTAATCTTAGACATTTTAAGTTTACGTTTTTTTTTTATTAAAATTTCATTTGTATGAATGCAGCCATTAGTTTTCCAACCCAAGGCTAACAAATAATTATTTAATTGTGATGTCTAACATTAAAGTTAACCTGTTTAATAACTCATACAAGATTTAACAAATAAAATGTCCCCTGAACTCTCAAGTGTAATATACTGGTATATTGCAAAAAGATAGTTCTACTGTTTAATGATATTTGACAATGATTATTATGATGATGAAAATGGTGATGGTGGTGATGAACAAAATATTTTCAATTTGATGATATGTTGATTGCAGATCAGGCAATGAGTATGTTATTATGTGATAAGTATGCAAAATTGAACTTTTGAGCAATACTAAATGCCAGAAAAATTGGAACACTCCCAAAAGATATCTATCCAATATGATAAATGTTCCATAATAGTTCTTTTGGAATAATCAACTGATTATGAAAAAGAAATGTTCTTCATTAAGTGTCGAGAAAATGTGCTGAACCACACCCTACCCCCAGTAATTGATTTTTTTTTTTATTGATTACAGTGTTGCTCAAAAGATCTTTTTCTTACCAAATGTACACTCTATCAAAAGCAACAAGCAACTTTGGTCTATGCATAAGGTCTACCAATTATTTCTCTCTGTCTTTATACCCACCTCTAGGTTATGGTAAGAGTTACGGTTCCTGCATGTGATATATATCTCTATAGTTAGGGGCACAATTCAGTATGATTTAGTTGGAAAGGGGAAGCTTCTCAATGCAACTGTTTTGTTTCAGAGATCCTCCAACATAAGTTGTGTAACAACTTTCCTTAATTATCATTAGAAGCAAATATTCAGAATCCATTTTTCTGTTATATTCACCTATAATAATTAATTTTTGCATGAAATGCTACATTGGAAAAGAAAACTTTTTATATGGGCCCTGAACTAGAGTACAGGTTTTTTTTTATTATTTGATTGAAATAAAATGGTGTAACAACGTAATATGTATACCATAGTATTATGTGCTTAGAATTGCCGTACCCAATTTATTATACTTCAATATCATTTGAGAATAAAATAAAGTTATAAATGTATCACTTGTAAAAAAAACAAAAACCAAAAAACATTATGCTGGATGCAATATAAAGTATATTGGCACATACTTAAAAAAAAGTCTACTATAAAAATTGCATGGGGGATTTTAAAATTATACTGCAGTCTGCATGTATCTTATGAACAGAGTCAACAAATAAGTTGTACATGTACTTATAATATGTACTATTATAGATATTCATTATAAATATGAAGTGCATGAGACACATTTACAAACTAGTTCTATCATTTCTGCATGCTCTAGTCAAAGACGATTCTGAAAGTTGATATACATACATTGTAAACTGTCAATCAATAACAGAACTGGCATCAATTAGCTGTACAGTAGAATCTCAGGTCAATGGTGATGGCAGACATATCATATAGCTCTCCTTGTGCTGAACTAACCAACTATTGCATCTCACTAATTCAACAGCAACAACTAAATGGATTAGATAATGATGTCGGATTGTTAACAAATTATATTTTATTAATAAATAATGAATTAATTAACTATCAATGTATGTTAACCTGTTGAAATATTCAAACATCTGTATTGCTGCATTTTTTTAAAGAATGATTTTGTTTTAGACATGAGTTTGTTTTAAATGTCTTTGTTGAATATCTGCTGCACTGTATCAAATGACGCCAGTTTTTTGACAAGTTTTGTGCTTTGTTAACAGGTGCCATGTATGGGGGAGGAAGCGACCTCTTCTACAGCCAGTTTGACTTACACACCCGGGACCAGAAAAGGAGCCAGATCATTCTTCTAGAGGTAAATGATCCAGTCAAAGTTTATATGGATAAACCTCTGGTCAATGCTTATCAGAATTGTCAGAAAGTATTTTTTGAAATCTGTAAAAAAGAAAATTCAGTTAATTAGAATAGGTCTACCTAGTCCTTTTTTTTTTATCTATATTTTTTTGGGGGCATTATTTGATAGGATGCCATCTACCGAATCAAGAACACCTTTAACAAGGAGTTTGATGATGTGTACCAGAAGAAGCTGTCCGAGATTTCCAAGATAAAGGATAAGAACAAGAGGATCGTGAAGATTCTGCAGGATCTGGACCTGACAGAGGAAGTGGTCAAGCCAGAACTGTCCATTTATGAGGACCCTGAGTCTCTGCTGACTGTGGAGGATCATGAGGTGGGTAATGGGCGCTTGGGGTGGTGGGAGGGCAATAGAAGAAGGAAGGGACTCTGAGTCTTACAGCGGGATCATGAGGTGGGTAATGGGCGCTTGGGGTGGTGGGAGGGCAATAGAAGAAGGAAGGTACTCTAAGTCTTAGTGGGGGATCATGAGGTGGGTAATGGGCGAAAGGGATGTTGGGAGGGCAATAGAAGAAAGTAGGGGCTCTGAGTCTTAGTGGAGGATCATGAGGTGGGTAATGGGCGAAAGGGATGTTGGGAGGGCAATAGAAGAAAGTAGGGGCTTTGAGTCTTAGTGGAGGATCATGAGGTAGGTAATGGGCGCTTGGGATGGTGGGAGGCCAATAGAAGTAGGTGGGCTCTGAGTCTTAGCATGTTGTTTGCTACTGGATGGTTGAGATTTGGAACCGCAAGGAAAAGAGGGAGGGGGAAGGGCTTTAGACTACTTACCCTTTGTTAGTACATGTTTACCTAAGAATTAATTAAATCAGATTGGGTATGTGATAGAGTAGGGTCATAAGATATATTAAAGGTTTTTTTGTGAGTTTGGTTGGATAGGGTTGGTATATCCTTTGGATGAACACTTGTTGAAAGAAACTCAATTGATATTGGCTCTTGAAGGAGGATAATGTTGTAGAAATAGATGTGTTCATGGTTAAAAGACTCTGTCTACTGAATCTACTCCAATGATATTCAATGAGAATCGCTCTTTGTATTATGAGGTAAATAATTGATGCAATAAAGAGGGAGCATTGAATCAGAAATTTCAGAGTGTGTTTATGATAAAAGCATTCAGTTTCTTGTGTATTATTGAAGGAGCGGAAGTCACCTGCTCAATGTTGATTATTGGGGGAAATGAGTGATCAAATTGTTCTTCATGGAAGTATACGTTAAATATTTCTGATGATTGAGCTTTTTTTGTAATACTAGGTAAAAGTGGAGAAATATCTGACAGCTGCACAGAGGAAGGAACAAGAGAGGAAAGAGAAGGAGGAAGAGGAGAGAAGAATCCGGGAGCAAGGTGACAACGCCCGAGAGAGAGGTCTCGACATGATGATGGGTGGAGTCCTGGAAATCAAGAAAGAGGACGAACTAAAGAAGGTCAGTCCATTTTACTGCTTCAGCTAGATCTCTTCTTTTCTTTTTTTCTTTTTTTGGCAGTCTTTCATTCTTCATGCATGTATGATTGGATGTTTTACCCTTCAGAAAACAAATATTCAAGAAGGTCAACAAAGCAACTTTACAAGATGCTTTATTTAAGTAATTTTTCAGTCAAGCATGAATAAAATGTTATGGCATATGAAACTAGATAAAAGTGAGTCCTTTTTGGACAGCTTTATATTTGTTGGTTTTGTTACTAGGTTTTTTGGATGCAATTTTTACATGAGAGTACTTCACAGTAAATGAATTATATTCCCTGGATCCTGTGTTTTAAAAATGCTACAGTACATAAAAAGAGGGAAAAAAACATGTACCAGTATTCTTTATGCAAGTGAAAATTTCACTGAGGTATGTATATATGATTTTTCCACTCAGGATGTCCCTAAGCCACTGTTCATGTCCACCAAGGAACCCACGGACTGGTCGGAGGATGAACAGAAACTGGCCAAAGAATACGAAAAGAAGGTCAAGGACTTGCAGGAAGAGAGGGAAAAGTACAGAAAGGTCAGCATCATGCAGTGTTAAATGGTTGCTGGTTATGCGGGAAGACTTGGGCCTCTGACTGTATTTTAACTGTGTATCAATAGATGCATAGGAGACTTCAAAAATTCCTGGCCATCACAAAAAATTTCTTATATATTTATGCAGAAACAAATTTTAAATGTATTGTACAAATTATTTTTATGTGCATGTACTACTACACATAGCAGGTTCTTTTGGCAGATCTAAAATGTTAAGATATTATGAATTTGTTTTACAAACATTCGCAATTTTTTCAATATCAAGATTTTCCATGTAATTAACATACTATAAGGTAGCATAATTTTTGTTACCGGTAACTTTAAATTTGGTGATTTAATTTTAACCACCAATATATGCCAAAATAACTATGTTGTAATTAAATGAGAGTTGACAAAGGGTGTGTTCCGTCCTGATGTGGTCTTTAATTTATTTTTATAGCAACTAGAAACTGAATTGAGAAAACTGCAAAGCATCATCCAAGAGAGCATGCAGGGCTTTGATGATAACCTGACCCAGCTGTTTATGAAGAAGATCAAAATCATGATGGTCATTTACCAGGTCAGTCCTACATCTTTTTTTTTTTTAGCAGTACGAGATTTGTCATTTGGCAGTTTAACCAAAATAAGACTTTTGTATGCTACAATATTTAGAAGGGTAGTGCTGGTTTTACAGATTTTCTATAATAGAGTATGTATTGTAGAGAAATAGAATTTTGTGAAGATTTTTATAAAAGTAATTTTTCCTCAGTATGTGGATAATTGTATAGCAGGAGTAGGTTGTTAGAATGTGGTCAAGTTCATGCAGTTATTTGTCATTTGAGTGACATTAAATCAGATGACAATCTATTTTGTGACATCGGCATTGATTGCATTCATGGTTTGCAGGAGGAGCTGAAGATCCTTCGGCTGAGGTACTCTTTGTTAGTGGAGGAAGAAATGGAGACCAGAGAGAAGGAGCTGAATCATCTGATGGAACACAAGAAGGCCATGAAGGTATTTAGAGAGACTGTGCCCCATCAATGACCTCTCATAGATTGCCTTGTGTAATGCTGGGTGGCATGAACCTAATCACCCAAATAAATCTATTTGTCAATTGTTCCAAGGTTTCTCCCATGGTGTTTTGAATGTCAAGCTTATTGTCAATGATTCAAACCACACAAAGTCTTATAAAGTTAAAACTACCCACAATATTGGTCAAATTTACAAGTAAATTTACAGAGACCTCATAATACATGTTTCATATATTAAACATTGAAATTATCAGTTTTTGTGTTTTAAACATTTGCTTTTCTTCACAAGGCTCTGACAGCCACAGCTGTGATGGAGTCCAAGAAACACATGGATGCCTTCAGAGGGCACTACGACGATTTGAATGCGGAGGACAAGGTGATGGACAAAGCGTTCAAGCGTGAATTCAACGACGTCACGGCAGTTCAACAGGATCAGCTGTACAGGCTGTTCAGGAAGAGGCCCAGGTCTGTAGCATTTTGTACCCCCACTTATTAAAGTAAATGTGTACCATTAAGTCTTTTAAGCCCTAAGCTTATTATGTTGCACAGCAAAATTGTGATTACTTTGGCAATGGTTTAAAAGACAGCCATTTCTTATCCAACTTCATCTTAAGGCAGTATAATTAACTTAATTAGAGATTGACTTTTATTGATGTCAATGGATACTAAACTGAGTGAACTAAACTTATGAAAAGTAAGAATAGTCAACTCACTTCAGATTTTGTTGAAGCTAAATAAAATTAAAAGTGGGAGAATCTGAAAAGCTAGTTTTCTTGATTTTTTTATCGATTTATGGAAGCATGTGCTTAGAAATTTTATTGACAATCAATGGCTATCATAGACCTATGGTTATTCTAGGCTTTTAAAGGATTTAAAAAAAATTGCTTCTCTTACTATGTGCCTTATCTACATACATTGTACTTGTGTTAAAAATAATTGCAAATATTAAGTTTTCATTATTTTTTTAATCAGAATCCCCAGACTGAAGGGCTTTGACACGCCCGCTCCATCTACGGCAGACTCCTCCCTGCCCAATCCGTTTGCTGACCGCCCGTCCACAGCCAGACAGCACGCCCAGGCCAAGTCCCAACTGGAGGCCGCCATTAATGACCTGGACAAAATCTCCAACATGCCCGAGGGCATTGATGAATCAGTGTGGCAACGGCTCTGTGCCTACAGGAGGGAAAAGATTGAGAATGACTTACTGGTAAAACTACCATCAATTTCACTAAAGTCTCATATTAGGAACAGTCATAGTCAATTTTATGTTTTGACGGAAAAAATAAAAAAGGATACCTATAATCAACGGTAATATTTATGCCAATTAAACTATTTCACAGATCAAACAGAAAGCCTTGGTTCTAGCTGAGATGGATAACTTTTACAAGAAGAGAGTGGAGGAAGATGAGAGGCTGAGGAATGAAATTGAGGGCATCTTTGACACACTTAACAAGTAAGGCATAGAATCTGGAGCATCCATGGCCCTGAGGCCATAAAACCTAGACAAGCCCACTTTTAATCTCGGTCTCACTTTTCAACTAAGCAGTGTCATGTGTATTCCTTTTGTGAAAGTAAGTCTTGGATCAAAAATGAGATTGTCTTAGTTTTTATGGCCAGGTATTTGTATTTGTCTAAAAAAAAGGCTGGCTGTATTTTCACTTTCTCTGCTAAGAAAAAAGTTTTGTTTAATTTCATTGATAAGAAACCGAAGGATTAGGCATGGTATATAAATTCTCTTAATCATAATTGTGAGTGTTAAATTTCTGCGTATGTTGGCATCAACTACCTGACTGTAGATTCTTTATTTAACATGTGACTTGATTACTTAATTATGTGATCCAGCTAGTTTGTACTAAATTGCGAGAGGATAAACGCAAATGCAGAACTTTTATCCTACATTAATTGTAATTTCTAATAGTTCTTGATCTTGAGGGGCACTTCTGACAATTTTAAGCAGTTATCAATTTCTCAAATTAGGAAAATGCAATGTACAGTATTGCATAAGGCCATAGTTTTACTGCAGGGATTCTGGCAGAGGTTTTGGATTGGTTTCAGTTGTTTTTTTGGTTTTTTCAGATTACATGATGACAGAGTGCGATTCAACCTGAACCTTGAGGTTCAGTTAATGCTCAAACAAGGTCAGGTGGAGGTGGATCCGACCAACTTCATTCAGGACTACAAGGACAGCGCCCTGATTCACAGGACGGTGGTGGAGGAGCTCAACAGCAACATCAAGGTGGGGCACAGGCGTGTAATGGGGGTCAAGGCGGGGGCATGTATGGGAGCTTATCTAGGTCAAGATCCAAAAGTTGAACAATTAGGTCAAGCCCCATGAATGTTGCAATATACTTCTTGAAGATATTGAATTTGTGTCTATATACAGTCAAACTTCTTTATCTTGAACTTTAATAACTTTGAGATATCAGAGTATTTGAGATATGAGGGTAAAATACTTAAAAGATAAGTGGTTTGGACTTACAAATCACTTCGACACATCCATTGTATTAGGGATATTAGTGTTCGAGATAGCGAAGTTCAACTGTTGAGGGTTTGTTTAACAAGTTAAAAAGATAAGTTGAATATACTTTCAGCATAGATTGTATAGTTTATTACTGTTAGACATATATAATATATAAGTTATTCAAATTTTCTTACTTTAAACAGTGTTAAGGTCTAGTTTGGAGGACTTAAGAATGCAGTATTTCAAAGTTTGACTAACCTGGTTTTGGTCTCTATTCTATTGGAGCATCTGTAGTATATACTATCATTGATACACAATTAAAGTTTATTTCAATTTCTTATTTTGCAGCAACTTGGTGAGAGCAAGATAACAAGTATGATGGAGAGCAAGGACTTTAGGAAAGGAATTATACAGCTAGAATGGTAATTAATTGTTAATCATAATGATTATTATTTTTTAATTGATTGCAATGAGTGTTTGATATATTTTGTATTGCTTAATGGGTAATATATTTCAAAAACGTCTTTTCAAAAAATTCAAGAAGTTGAATACTAATCACTGAGGAAGGAAATGATTCCAGGGACATTAAGATATTCTCGAAACTTATGGGGTTTGATATATACATGACTTTTTTACAACAGGGAACAAAAGCGAATGTTGATGCAAATGGAGGATCTTCAAAATAAAATGAAGGACATTCAGTTTATGAAAGTAACTAGGGAGATTCAATTGGTAAGTTTAGCTTCACATCTATCTCCACAATCTTTTTCAAATATTTTTATTATGCACTTTATCTAAATCATGCTTGCTATATCTTAAAAAAAATATTTAAATTATTAAAGAAAATTTAAAAAATTACAGTGTATTTGTATCAAATGCTAGCCAAATCTTGAAAGAAATGTAAAAGGAATTAAAAAATGGTAACCAAATTCTATTTAATAATCTAATCCATACTGTTTTGTTTTGTTTATAGTATCTATCTAATGAAGATTATGAAGGTAAAAAATCAGAAGAAATTGGAAAGTTGGAACAGACCATTCTTACACAGTTAAAGGTAAAGCATACAGGGACGTAATTGACAAGGAAGATCTAGATCTTAGGAATACAGAAATCATTTCTATTGGTGTTCTTAATGTCATTCATTTGGTTGCCAGATATTTTTAGCAATTTTAATCAAAAACCAAAAGTAGGTATAATTTTAATCAATATTCTTCCAATTTTTTTTGTAGCATCATGAGAAGAATGTCAGAGAAAAGAAGCGAATCATGAAGGATTTAGGAAAAACAGTAAAATCGCGGGATTCCGAGAACTCTTCCATGGACAATGATTTGGCGGAACTGAATGTGACGGTGAATGAGAGGAGGCATATCGATGAAGTCAATGGTAAGTATGTTACTATGGACAACATCTCATGTTTTATAGACATTTTATTGGGAAGACTATAAATACATGTACTTTGCCTTCCTCTAGATTAGTTTATTTTAGAGATTAAGGATTCTGAGTGATGAAAATCAAATGTAATTGCCACCACAAAAATATTTTAAGGTAACATAAATAGTTATTAGAGGAAATAATGACCCAAATTTATCATTTTGTTCTTTAGCGGACAGAAGATCCAATACTGGAACAGAAAAACGATATCAAGAAATCGTGCAGCGTCGAAAGTTAGTCGATCTCGCCAAAGCTCAGGCACAGGAAGTGGCTGTTTTACGAGCAGAAGTAGAGCGATTGAGAATGAGAACTTTCCCAGCTTTAGTTCAGGTTGAACACTAGCAAAGGAGAAAATGTGAACACTGTGATCGCTTATTCCTAATGTACAATTATCAGCCGAGTGTTGTCTTCAAAGAATGCAGGACAAATTAATTGCTTGTTTGAGCTTTATTTTCAATCGGAAGACAAAAATGTGACAAATTAGACCCTTGTTACTATTAATATATTAGTTTGCATGTGTTATACTTGCATTGAATTTTGTTTAAGGAATTGAATGAAATGTTAAATTTACTGCTTTATTTTCTGCAAATATTAAATGAAGTTATTTTTAAAATTAAAGATACATGTACCTGCCCTATATGGCATAAAATTTCAGTACAATTTTATGAGAAAGTTTATACAGATATTTGTTATACTGTGTATATGAAACTGAAACTATTTTATCTCTGTGATATCACTACAATGTTTATTTAAAAATGATTTGATGAAATATAAATATTTCGAAAACATTGCTAGTTTCCCTCTCCTCTTTTATGCTTTGTTAATAGACCTGATTTATTCCAATTTACATTTAGTGTAACAGCAGAGTGTGGAGAGTGGGCCTCCAGTGTTCAGTAATACATTGTGCTCTGAAATACTCCAAAGCTAATTAAAACTCCTGCCATACATATTCGATCCAGATGAAGTTAGTGTGGACAGGACTCCCCTTTTGATAAAAGACCTTTTGACTACTGCAGATTCCTAATTAAAGGCAAGAAATTAATACCCGCGTAAAATCGCGAGGACCACCCTTCGCGGATTTTAAAATCTTGCCATTATTTTTTGAGAGTTGAAAACTATAAGAAATATATAAGCATAAAAAATCTCGGGATTTTATATTCTCGCGATTTGATTAAAAACATCGGGATCGCTGAATTAAGTACTCACGTAATATAAGGAATTTACAGTATCAATACATTTTACTCCAACAGATAATACTCCAAAAGCTAATACTCCAAAACTAATAAAACACTCTGCCATAACTTTTCTCAGAAAAACAAAGTTAGGACAGGACTCGCATTTGGATAAAAGACCTTTTGACTATCTTTTTCACCGTGGATCTGAACACTCCTCCCCTAATCGGGTATTAAAACCCAAATCTATGGTATGAACAAATTATTCCTATATATTTACATCTACCAAGTATTATTCCCTCTATTTCTTATTAAAACTTATACTGTGGAATCATCATTGTTCGTATGGTAACCCTTGCCTATGAATTTACAATCCCAGGAACGTATATACAAGCATTCTTTGTTTATAATAATTAACATCCCGAACTTTCTTACATCCAAATTACGTCCCCATGAACCAGGAAAAGTTTGGCTACCCAAGAACATGGACCCCACAAATAAAAATGATTCTTAAGTAGTTGATTTATAGCTCTATAAAAACAGCCAGACAGAAATCATTATGGTCAAAACGTAAAGCTAATAAAACTGACAGCACTTAAATCTACATGCCCCTTTTATTAATTGGTTGAAACCTACAGTGACCTAAGAAAAATCAGGGACTGCCAGAAGTAATTATGATGATGTCAGACTCAAAGTCCCATAGGAGTCGATTTCGCGGTTTCTTTTAGGTAACGTACTGATGTCCATTAACAATAATTTGCAGTTGGTAAATTTTTCTTACTTTTCACGATAGATTTATGAATTTGTTAAAAGAAAGATGTAAATATAAACAACTAGACAACATTGAGATGGTCACCATCTCAAAGGGCCCCGCTTAACTAATGGACAATATAGGATAATAAGAATTTCATTTTGACCTATAACTTAGAAATTTTCCAGCTGGCATAGAACTTCTAATTCACTCCCATAACCCTTTACGTATTGGCATTTTTGTTCAATCTGAGCAAGATTTATAAATGGGAAATAATATACAGTACGTCTGATTAGAAAGAAATCTGCTATGACCTTCACATTGATGGTTGTAGGTCACTGCATGCCATTAACCAAAAGGTTATGTTTGAGTAAATTATTAGCCAAATAGGGCATAGTGGAGAGTATATATATATATTCTCTTAAAAAATGGATTTTGTGTTGTTCAATACGACCTTGACAGTTGACCTACAATCATTATTCAAGGTCACTGCATTTCCTTAGATCAAAGGTACCATGTGGGTGAAGTATGAGCCAGATGAGAGCAAAGGGAGAGAAGATATGCTCCGGGAAAGGATTTTTCATATAATTCTGCTATGACCTTAACATTTGACCTTGAAAAATTATTCAAGGTTACTACACACCCTTTACCCAAAAGCTCTGTTTATGTGAAGTATGAGCCAAATAGGGCTAAGTGGAAAGTACCGGTATATATGCTCTGAAAAAAAATTCATATGTTGTCTGATATGACCTTGACCAACATTCCTTATTCAAGGTCACTGCACACCCTTTGACCCTAGTCACTCTGTGAGTGAAGTATGAGCCATATTGAATCAAGGGGAGAGAAGATATGCCCCAAGATAAGGATTTTATAGAAAATTTTGCTTTGATCTTGTCCATAGACCTAAAGATATGGTTCAAAGTCACTGCAACCCTTTACCCGAAGGCACTCTGTGGGTGAAGTATGAGCCAGATTTGGCCATGGGGAGAGAAGATATGCTCCAGACAAGCGATCCTGGACGGACAGACAAACTGATCAATATAGGATGTCCGCAGAGCGGGACCCTAATAAAATGCTTTCTTTGATGATTCATGTACCGTAGGTAATGAAGGTAGCGATCATTGCAGAAAAAATTTACAAACCCCACTAATGCGGGTTATGTAATGTCGCCACCTTCATATCCTGCATGAATCACCAAAGAAGGCATTTTATTGTCTAAATACATGTACTAGTATGTGATAAAATAAATGTACTTGTACAGCTGTATATATTTGAAAAGAGATAAGGTTCAGATTTTGTTAAATATATTTATTGAAAGACTTTTTTGACATGTATTTTTAAAAAATCACATTAAATAAATACAGCAAAACTCAATACCTTTACAAATGTATATTAAATATTAAACTTCTTGGTCTGATATTTTGCAAATAACATGTAACCATCCAAATCTCTAAGGAAATTACATACATTTACCATGGTATAACACCATTAACAAAATTAATTTAGTACATAATTGTAGGGAAATACCTGGACAGTTATGAGGCAAAACCACCTATTATCCTTTAAAATATATATACATCATTTTTTCTTTTATTTTTTTATTCTTTGTTTCTTTTTTACCACATCGGTTACAAATGTACTAATACTGTACTAAACCTAATTTAACCATATTGTTTTACAGAGTCAGTTAAGTATGATATGCAAAAGAACCAAGCAGCTCGAAGCTAAATTGTAGAGCAGTTTTAGTCTGTATTCACAGACACAAAGTACACAGTTTTACCCTGAGACAGTTAAATCAAAGGCGTAGAATCTCACTTACAATATCATTTAATGGACATATACTGCAAACTACAAGTTTCAAAAGTCCATTTCACTTTGTAGCTGCTGAAGGGACCTTGTCGCTTGTCAGAACTTGTTTTTAATTCTTCAGTATTCTTGAATACAATAAAATGTTCAAATCACTTGTAGCAGCTTTCTCATTTTTTTGTATTCTTGGATCCATGTTCAATCACTTGTAACAGCTGAAGTTAAGGGTCTTGACTTGGACGTCCAATGCGACAAATAGACTGGTGCTGTTGAAGGCCAAGGAATACACAGGACTGTTCCGGTGACCTGCATAAAAAGTCTGACCAAAAAAAAAAACCAAATAAACAATCAATAAAATGGTGTGACAGACTTTATATGCAAAAAGAAACAAACATGTCATTACTTTAAAATGATCATCATAATAAATGTTCAGTATTATACATTCTAATCAAAAATGTGCCGAAATAGTTCTACTTATAAATTTTTATGAGCAATGAAAAGAAACTACAAAATGAATATAACTTTAATTTGCAACAACTTAAATTTGCAACTTTCAAGATTTCATCTGTTAACAACTTGTTCCCTGCGATTACATTTCACAATTAGGCCAATAAAAGTAATTATCAACATTTCACAACACAATGAAAGACTGGTTCACAGTAAAAAAAAAAAAAAAATGTATTCAGATGATGCTTTTGTGACTCTCTTGATATTTTTTTGCATATATCAATTGTGAATGAATATTTTAAAAAAATTTGTTAATGGTACATTACGTGCTTTAAAAATTCCAATATCTTTACTAAAATTTTTCAATAAAAGCTTACCCTTACAGATGATTGAAGCTAACAACTACAAGTGATTGAAGCTTTGCTTTACAGATGCTAGAAACTTACATGTACCTTAACACCTTTACATGTGATGGAAGCTAAGGTGATGGATGCTTACTCTTACAGGTGTTGAAAACTTACCTTTACAGATGACGGCAGCTTAACTAGACAGGTGATAGAAGGTTTACAAATTACTTTTATAGAACCTACCTTTACAGGTGACTTTGTCTGTCGTTTGTCCCACAAATCCATAGAACCGTGTCGAGACGTCCCCGCAAATATGTTTCTGTGTCCGTCTGACTGCAGACAGTAGTATGCGGAGTCAAACTGCTGCTCCCAGGAACCAACACTGTCATAAAGAAGTGGCTAATTCATTGATGCAGTCAAACTACAGCTGGCAAAACTTATCTAATTATAATACGTGTACACATGTACTAATCTTCTTGCAATGATCAAACTAGAAGCTGTAATGAAAAGCCACAGTTCTCCATGTAATAAAGAAATAATGACAACCAAAGGGGATATATATATGTGTATTGTAAACAAAATCGCCTTGACCATTGACCAGGTTACATTAAAAGGTAAACTGCTTATTGTGTTGAATTCATGACACATTACTTGCAAGTATTTGATAAATTAACTGTAGTTTACTTTATCATGTTCACTACAACATATATATATAATCCATTCAATTTTGCAAGCTTTTTAACCAGGATATTAATTTGATTTAAATAAAAAGGTCAGAATTATGTAGCATGTTGTTGGGAGTAGGATAAAGGGACTGTCATATACCACTGGTTGGTTCGGAGATCCCACATCCGGACGTATGTATCATAGCCACAGGTAAGCAGGGTGTGTTCATCCTCAAACTGCATATCCAGTACACCAGCACCGATCTTGTGTTCCCGACCCAACTGACTAAGTATGCAAGATCTAAAAGCAACAATAGATGCTGTAACATCTTTTTTCATTGAAGACGTCTAAAGCATATCTGGTTTCTGATTGTCTGATGTTCCATCATTTCTTTGTTCTAGTTCATCTACATGTACAAGGTATATACAATGTTCCGGGATTGAAAAAGAAGAGAGATGGAGGGCAATATAGATTTCTTATATTTATCTTTTTCTAGTCACTAATATAAGCAAAACTCAAGTATGATCAAATGCTTTCACTTTTCTTTGAATCTAAAAGTTGCAAAACTTTGAAAACATAAGGAATAAATCTTGAAGTTCTTACTTATTCAAATCAATTATAGACACAGGTGCATCTCCATCACAGAAAGCTGTTCCACAAGCACAAAAACTAGAAGAAAAACAACATTGTGGTAATATTAGCCTCTTTTTTAAACTTCATAAAATGTATATCAAGGTGCCAGGAATGAAGATGTTTTACTAATTTAATGTCAATAAAACTTTGACATTTCCGTTGGATAAATAAAAGAAGCTAACTGAAATGTTTTACCGTTAATAAAACTTTGAAATTTCTGTTGTATAATTGAAAGGAACTTACCGACAACACTGGGACAGGGAAACGGACCACACTCGGTCTCCCACTGGAAAACAGCACTTCTCCATGACTCCTGAGATTCCCCTGTTGTCGTCATACTGTACACTAAAAACCTAAATCATTAAACAGATCTTTTTATTGATGTTTATACAGTATAGAATTTCTTAATCAACAGACTAGTTTTCCAACAGCTCATATTAAAGGTACAACAACATCTTTACGTCCAGATCTATAGATGGTTTGAATTGTGAAGTACACAAAGTTATACATGTATTGAAATTTGAAGATATACTGAATTGTGAAGCACATGATCTATTCATATTGAAATTTAAAGACATCATAACACTCTTTGTGTCAATACTGTTTCAAACTCGATAACTTTATAGGTCTATCAAAGACCTTATGCTGAATCAAAAGAGAATTACTGTAGGTATACTCTATAAAATAGACTGACAAAGACTCAGTTTACCTTTAGAGTTGCGTCCCTTGAGCCTGATACAATGGTACTGCCGTAAGAGTCCACTGCCTGGGTGTCTACACAGTGGGCATTCTTTATCTCAGTGTGTGCTCCACAGTTGTCCCAGACATGGATGCTTCCATCCCTAACAAATCCCCAAATAATAAATGTTAAGGACTGTGTGTCATTTATATTTCAAATATATGTACTAGAAAATGTTAATCTGTTTTTAGCTTTCTCTGACTTTTCAAGTTCTTCAAATTTTTAAGTGTCATGGTCACTTTGAAGTTTCTCGGATGTGCACCAGCCAGTTAAAAGTTCCCATGATTTTGATATTTAATTTTTCACAGTAGCTCATGTGTGCATGTTTACTTACAAGCACCCACTGACTATTTTTTGGTCTTTGACAACAAACTTGGTGACATCTGTGTGAAGCTTGCGTCGATTGTTGTCTCGGCTTCGTCTGTTTTTCTTGCCTGCTGAAGGATCAACTGAATGGATCTCATTTTTTGAGGAGACCCAAAGCTTTCCATTGTTGTACTGCAGCCATGGCAGTTGTCTGAAAATTAAAATTTATTCAAATCTTATTTCCCAGAAAAATCATTAATAAATAATTAATGAAAAACAATAGATAACTCTAAATACATGTAACTTTTAAGTTAAGGTACATACTGGTAAGCATGGGTACTAAAATGTACTTTATCAAACTGAAAATGGATTTAATTAAAATTGCTCTTGTATGCTTTTCAGTTTGTTCTAGAACATTTCTCCTAATGCAAAACATTTCAATGAATGATAAAACTGATAAATATCATACTGTGGTTTCTGGGGAGCAATAAACATACCTTCCAGTGAAATTTATAAAAAGAGATTCTTGATAAACACCCTTTTCTCTGTTACAAGAAATCCGGAACTTCTCTTTCAATGGAAGTCTGCAAGTAAATGAAATTTGTTTATCATTAATTAAAGTAATAAAAAAAAAAATAATCAACCAATACTGTATAAAACATGATATAAAAGAAAATTTAAATAATACATAAAAAATATTTTATAACAACTAAAAAAGAATATGTAACTTATTAAATAGATAATACATATATATAGCTTTGGTTCACAAACCATAATCTTCCATATTTATAGCTTTTTCAAAACTCCATATATTGTATGTAATCAAATGATGCACACTTATGCCAAAGATTAATCTCAATAACATTTGTTGAGTCTGAAAAATTTAACTGTCATTTCTTTATACACATTTTGAAATGTGAAATTGGTCTGAGATTCAGAAGAGACATCAGTCAACATTTTTCAGTCTAAACTAGTCTCACCGAAATTTACCCAAGTTCAGTTTTTAAGAGTTTTGTGGTGTGAAACAATTTTCCAATCAGTGAGCAATGTTTCAATGCTGTTTATGCTTTCTAGTTTCTAGTGAAAGTGAACAATGATAGTACGAAGAAAATAGAGACCAGCATGCTTTATATTATTTTTTAAGTATATTATCATAAAAAGAATGGGGCTCTACACTTGTCCACTGCTATTCTATTGAAAGTGAACATTGATCGTATTTCATCAGTTCATGGAAGGGATATTCCAAACAATTTGGAGTTAGATACCTTGTGTTATTAATGTTATAAATTTTATCTCAGCAAAATTCGTTGAGACTGTAAAACTTTTTGACTGCATGACTACTTAGATTTGGAAGAAACTTCAATCAAAATTTTTCAGCCTCAATGAATCCCGCTGAGATTAGCAGGGTTGTAGATATCCACTTGCCCGCTCACCAATGTGAATAAAATTTTATGTGGGCGATAAGAAATTTAAAGTCTGGTCGTCCACATGGCGAACGTTTTTTCCAAAATAGGATTTTTTTTATTATTTGTAAGAGTGAGTACCATAGAGTCCTGTGTATAATTCACATCTTTATTCAGCCAAAATTTTAATCAAATTTGGGAAATGCGAATTTCATTTTTTCAGAGTGCATTTCTGTTGATATCTCATGTTATGCAAATTGTATGAGTGTACAATGTACACTATTCATCAAAAATACTTTATTATTAATTTTATTTCCTGTTATGCAGTTTAACATTACTGTGACACAACAGAGATTGGCAACTCCGCCATTGCCGTGTTTTGTTGTTGAAAAATGGTACGGGACCAACCTAACTTTGAGAATTACATTTTAATGACCAGAGATAATGATCTTAAACCAAAAGTATATTGTTTTATTGAAAATTGTGCAAACTTAAGGTTTTAGACATTTTTGAAACAAAAAATTGAAAGATAAGATTAATATATAAAAAATATATTGGCCAGCTATAAAACATCGGCGAAATCTCGGACGATGGGTAGCTAACTGCCTCCTAAAACTCCTCTTTTAAAATTGTTCATATGACATAAACTCATGAAAATATAATATTTTGAATGCTTTGGTGATAGGTTATAGCTGTTTATATTTCGATATAATTGTTTATTAGAAAGATATACTGATTTAAACTGGGAAAACTTTACAATAGGGACCGCGGGATTTCGCAAGATTTCGATCAGCCGCCAATCTCTGTTATTTATGTCGCTGGTCACAAAGATACTGTACATACCTGTTAACCTTTCAAAGCTGCTATGTGGGAGAATCTCCCCCTTACCAACTTGGCTAAGGGGGAGATTTTGCGTAAACGACGTTTTTTCAGGTGAAATGCAAATATATATTAAAAATACTGTTAGATACCTTAATTTACTATTGTAATTAATGCATTTGCAATCATTTTAAATTTTATTATTTCTATGACTACCAGTGTGCAATTACAACATGTGTTGTGTTCATAAAACTATTAATTTGTTTGCATAGTACAATACAAGAAGTCAATAGTGCCACTTTTTATATCAAGTCTTCTTATTGTTCAGTATTGAACAATCACTGCATGCTGACATCTAGGGTAAACACAGAAAATTTATTTTGCGTATTTTGAACATGCAGTGAGACCCAGTTAAGAAAATACCAGTAAATAATATTCTATAAAATTATTTTTTGCCTTATATATAGGAAAGATTTTTAATTCACAAAACAACATGTATTTCTCCAGTATAATTTAAAAATGATCTCTGTTGTAATGTCTATAGCATCCCTGTAATTCATAGTACCGGTACTATAAACTTTAAAAACTCTTGTGAAATGCTTTTACACTTTTTCCTCGAGCTTCACTTTTATCGGTAGCTTGTATAAACACTCTCTGTTCCAAACTCACTTTGATTTTTACCGACCGTGCTGGCCAGACAGAATTAGTCACGACTCACTGCACGTGGCTTGGGTGCTTTACCTGAGCACCTGTAAAGTGACACCACTGGCTGTGTATTGTTTTCTTTGGTGTTACAAAGTAAAATCATGATGTTTTAAGCTTTCACTTACTTTTTTTATAAGGCCTATGCATAACTAAATACGTAACTGATTTAAGTCAAAACCGGAAGTAATCGTAAAAAGTAAACTGGACTATAACGGTACTACGGTAGACAGCACTTGGATGGATTTTGATATATTCGATCAAGCTACACAGCAGCTTTTTTTTTTTAGCTCAAAATCAGAGAAATTTGCATGTAAAGATTCAGAATTGGGGGGGGGGGGTGTATGGGGAAGACAAATACGATTGCGGGAGAAATTTGTCTCCCGCGCGGGAGATAGGTTGGATGCGGGAGATCTTTGATTTTTAGGCCGTTTTGCGGGAGTCTCCCGCGCAATGCAGGAGGGTTAACAGGTATGACTGTAAAAAAGAAAGATAGTTCATATGTTCGATTTGATATTGACAATAATTTGATAATGATAGTAAAATTCATTGATGTAGTATGTATGCCCGTAAGTTTAACTGTGGGCCCATAGACTTTGAAAAGTTAGGAGCCCACATAGCCCCTAAGAATTCAATTGTTAATTAAACCCTGATTAGCCCGTTGACAACTGGTGGATATTTATTCTGATTTATTCTGAAACTTACCGGATGCCGTTGTCAGCACGCAGGACATTGAAATTCTTATCAAAGGGTAGCCAGGCGTGATCACTGCTCAGCAAGTCCTTCAATTTGCGACAAACTCGACATAACACTGATAAGGATGCAATGTCCAGCTGTCTACAAATTGTAAACAAGACATCGTCAGGAAGTTCTGAAAAACTAACAGGCGGTTGTTGCGATTCCTCATCAACCGAAATTAACGCTGTTCCATTCATTATCTGAAATTTGTTGATCAATCAAGCTACTTTTTATATTATTTTCGATTAATTCGAGCATTTTTAAGATTGTGAAATAAACATTTCTTGTGTAGAAATAATATTCTCAATGTTTTATAGAAGCTTGAAATGCTCATGACCCGAACTCATGAAGAAAAGCATATGAAAGACACCAGATCATGAGCATCTAATAGAAAAATTGGATCCGCAAACAGTTCCGCGCGGCTCTGCATGTTTGAATGTTTGATTTTTCTCGCATAGTTTAGTCGTCTGTGATATATAAATAAAATTAGATAACATCAGGAAAATATTAAAAAAGTAAGCAAACGTTTTCTGTTTGTTTCTAAGACTGAGGACTCTTGCCAGAAATACACAGCCTGGGCGCCCCCCGCCCCCACTTTTTTGTAAAGTATGTGTACACATGTATATACATGTATATAGCAACTATTATATGTACATGTAAAGCAATAAGAGCTGCAATTTTCAAATTCTGATTTTTTTTTTACGAAAATGTTTATGTTATTTCTACTAAAAAATGACAAAGATATCATGTTTTTTTTCTGTTAGCCTTATTTTTGCGTGAGAAGCCCTAGCTGATTGAAACAAAGTTTAATTATTGTCGTCCTGTTCAAAAATTGAACTGCTATATATTCATTAGAAGAGAAAGCTTTCTTCTGGCAAAAATTAATTATTTTTTCAAATCTTATTTATCATAAAAGTTTTGGTTTTGGGGTTTTTCGGGTTTTTTTTTTTTTTTAAATTATTGTCAAAGACAGTAGAAAAGGATACAAAGGATACAAGTACACATATCTCACAATGCAAACGAAACGAAACGAAATTGAACGAAACGAAACCAATCAAAACGTAACGAAACCAAAAATCGAAACAATACGAAACGGAATTTAAACAAAACTAATATCAATTTTGACTACATAAAAGTGAAAATAAATTCATTAAAATAAATTTTTGAACCATAAAATATAACTACCTGTATGTTTCAGATTGCCGCTGCAAATTTTTAAGCCGATTATCCGAAATTTGCAAAAATTATATAATTATGTAAATAACTGATGTACATTCCTATACCTTTTAATGTTTCTAATTTGTTTCATTAAATGATATTCAGACGTTAACGTTTAGAGAGAGAGAGAGAGAGAGAGAGAGAGGCCTTAAAACTTACCAGCGACATCACATAGCAAAATATATACGCAAGTTTGGGAGAGCGATAGAAAGGAACAAAGAGAGAAAGAGAGAGAGAGAGAGAGAGAGAGAGAGAGAGAGAGAGAGAGAGAGAGAGATATGATGATGATGATGATGATGATGATGATACTGAAGGGGACATTCTAACAACAATTTTGTTTCTATAGATTTGAGATACTGTAAAAATGAATCGATCGAATACAATGTGATTTATAGCATACTGGTTGGTTACCAGTTTCTAACATATAATAAGAATTGTTTTAATATGTATATCATGAATTTTGACGTCGTAATTTGACAAAATTAACTTGCAATTATAAAGAGGTTTTTTTTACCTGTGTATTACCTTAAACCAAACATAATCCCCTCTTTCTCTCCCTCTCACACGGACGCACATTTTATTTGATTCATTTTTACAATATTTCATATCAATATAAAAAAAAATCGTGTGGTTGGAATGTCTCCGTTAATACTATAAACGTACTATATTTAGGGTGTACACTATTTGGCGGAATATAATTTTTTAACAAGTAAGCATGGATTTGATTTTAATTAGCGCATTTCTGAATTTACCTTTTTATCTTCTTATATATATATTTAACATTTGGCATTATCATACTTTCATGTTAAATACTGAAATCTGATTGGTTTAGACGCAGTTGGTAATCCGTTCTATTACCCTCAGCGTTAGCAACACACTTGGCAACGGATAACACTATACAATTATTTAATGCTTGAGCAGTCAATAGACCAGAATATTTTTCCCGAGGTGCAGGGAACAGCTCAGTATGATCTTTTGCCCGAGGCCAACAGCAGAGAACAGCTCAGTATGATCTATTGCCCTCAGCCAACGGCTACTGAGCTGTTCCCTGCATCAAGGGAAAAATTCTGATCTATTGACTGTTCAAGCATGGGGATTCTTTAACTTCAATCTTGTGAAGAAAATCATTTGTTGGTATTATTCTATGTAAAATTTGAAATTGTAGCCATATGAGTTTTGACTCTTTAGTAGTTTTAAATGGAAGTTCAAATATTTTATTCCAGTCATTTATGTACAGATGTACATTTTTTGTAATTGGCTCTCTTTTCTCCTTAATAAGTTCGTCTTTGCAACCTTTTTCATAGGTGAAGAAGATATTAATGTGACTGGGTATACTTGGTCCAGACTTGTATTTGATATTATTGATATTGTGTTTATTTAATCTTTCAAATATTGCTCTTTTTAGGCTTGCATATTCAATAAAATTTGTTTTTATATTTTGATTTTTTATTATTTCTATACTATGAAAAATACCCTCATTATCAAAAAGATCTTGTATATGCATAAAACCAGCATTAAAACAGTGTTTTAGAAAAAAAAGAAGTTATCAAATTTAATTTTTGGGTTGATGAGCCAGATGTTTTCAAATGGAACATTCATAATATCTTGTCTAGTTGCTTTTACAATTAAAATCCAGCTGTTAAAAACTTCTTTCCAAAAAATATTTTTTGTATTTTTACATGAATTAGATGTAAAGTCCATACCTTAAACCCATAGGTTTTTAATTTTTAAAATTTTATTCTTAAAAGTTTAAGTTAAATGCAGACTAAGCATACTAGCAGGTTTTTGCAGCAAAATAAAATTCTAAAAAAATACAGCTCATATTGCTTCAAAGCACCACAGGCATTTGACGTTATATATATTCTTTGTAATTAAAATATCCGGTATATCTTTCAAATACTTTTATAAGGTAGGGGTATATGTATTTTAATGTTTTTCATTGTAATAAAAATATGTGACCCAAGGTGTCTTAGTCCGAAATATCGGACGTTTTAATGCCTGGCTTTAAAAAAAAATACTACTTTGATATTTTACCTGCCAGGAAAACTGGCAAGTAAAGTAAACTACATGTACATGCTTATAAAATTATGTTTATAAATGATATTAGATTCTTTTGTTAGATGCATGAGCATGTAATAACAGGTTTAAACCAAGGGGCATTTTTATTGTTCCTCAAATATTTCCAACTGGCCTGAATTGATTTATCACAGAGTGTGTTGTTTGTTTTCATGAGTCCAACAAAATAATTAGATCACTTGTAGGACATCTGACGACCACTTCTACTGTAACACTGTTCTCTACAAACGATAAAATGTCCAATAAGATAGTGGATCAACCGAGTAACAACTCTGAACTTTGAACATATCGATATGTGCTCAACTTTAACAGTTACATACATTTATTTTATTTCGTTTTTGACGTCATTTATTTAGATGTCTAAGATGAGGCTAAATATGCCATAACATCGCCAAGAAGATAATTGTTTGAATAATTCTTTTAAAAATTTTGATATCGTCGTGACATTTTTGTTGTTCCAAGGCCCTGATGACTGTATGGAGAGAAAAGGGGGAATGGGTCGATTTTATAAAGACTTGGTTTCAAATGAATACTGTTGTATTGAAATATATTGTAATTTACTTTATGAATGTATTTGATGTTTGTTTGTAAATTATTAGTTTATCAATATTATGAGAGAGAGAGAGAGAGAGAGAGAGAGAGAGAGAGAGAGGGGGGGGAGGGGGCTTTTGCCTATTGTCTCGTTACATGATCTATGCACTTTAATAAATAAGAGATTTAATAGCATTTTTCTTCGTTCATAAATCAATTACTCATGCAATGATTGTAGAGAATTCGATACAAGTAATTAATGCTTTTAATGAATTGTTATTTATAGAAATCCTGAGATGTTTATTTCTTTGAAGTATTAGTGACAAAGCAGACGGTTTGAAGTTGATGCTTTTAGAGTCATTGACTGATATAGATATGTTACATTTACAAGATCTAATATCTCTACGAGGGCTACTGAAAGTATTGACCTGACCCACACACCGAACCGTATAGCACGCTAATTTGGTGTTATGTAAGGATGAGGTGTATCAGTTATCAGATTTTGCTTTATGCATGTACCAGATACTACACGATTTCAAACAATAACTATGAACAATATCAAGAGTGTAAAGAGATAGTTGCGTGAAGAAAGTAGTTATAACTGGAGGCAGAAGAATTTTTAGAAACTGCGATATTTACATGGTAAAATAAGTGCTTATCTCGTGCACGTGCACTTGCCACTTAATTAGGTCATAAATGGTTTATTTGCAATATCTTATGTTAGTGCATGGTATTTCAGTAAAATATTTTTTGGTTTGAACATATCTTATTGAAATTATACAAGTAGATCGGAAATGAATTCTAACACCTTACTATAGTTCCTCTCAGCATAGAACAACAGTTGTCAAATTTACTAATATATACATTGACAGAAATTTTTAATTTACTAAATGTATAAAATGTAAGAATGATTTAATTATTACTATATATTGCATACAGTGGTATTACTTAGTGTAGGTAATACATACAATGGTATATACATGTATGCAGTGCAGTGGTAAACATAACTCAAATTTTACACTTTTTAAGAACTATACACGCAACATATGTATTATTTAAACCAGTTATGAATTTCTGAACAATAGCCAAAAATATTATTATTAAGATCCACAAAAAATGTTCATGACCTCAACGTAATAAGTGGGTATATATTTGTTTATCTCAAATTCAAATTATTATAAAATTATTAAATTATTATTAAGATCCACAAAAAATGTTCATGACCTCAACCTAATAAGTGGGTATCTATTTGTTTATCTCAAATTCAAATTATTATAAAATTATTAAATTATTATTTCTATCATTAGAATATTTTCTACAAAAAGCAAAAAAAAAAAAAAAAATGATATGCACCATCGTTTCCACAAGAACAAATGGAACTATCTATAGTACTGCGTCTGAATAAATCATAATTAGGTAAGCAGCTGTGTCCTAACTTTTAGTGTGATTTATAATAATACAATCATGTATAACGGTTACTAAGGGGTGGATTTGAATCCTTTGGAGATAAAGTATTACGAAATATATCAATCGAGGAGGTCTTCCTTGCTTCTGCATTAAATTTTAAAGGATTCCATTTTCGGACAGCAGCTGGTACAAATGAACAATTGAATTCTTCCAATTTAGAACCATTTTAACAAGACCTTGGACTTTCAGTAAGATGTAGCTATCTAATTCTTGCGTCAAAACAAGTTAAAATGACGCTGGTTTCAAATGAAATATGCGCCGATTGCGTAGTCTTAGCTCAAAAGCCAGACAAATCTTGTTGATTTCAGAGAGCCATGGCTGAATGGCTGACAATGAAATAGACAGGCCTACGTCATATTGCTGTTATGACACAGTTACCCAAAGTCCAAGTTCTTGTTAAAATTGTTCTACATCTAGGAGTATCATATTGGTTTTTGTTACGGATATAGTATTTTGAAACGTTTTCTCGTCGACTAGAAACAATTTCTCGTATCTAAAGATATTCAGGTACCACACCTGTGTGAATTTTATATAATATTTTCATTTTTCGTAGCGTCGCTTTTATAAAGGTTTCCAGCCTGTTTCAAAATAAAGTGATTCTCATTTGGAGATCAAGTACATGTACATTCCTTGCGGCGGACAGTTGAGCCTTGTCCTTTTTTTTTCTTATAACGTGCAGCCATACCAAACAACTGAAAAATATTCAAGGAGAGTTCTTATAAACGTTGCACATTGTATACAATTTTAAAAGCTTTTCCCTCCCAATCGTAAATTGAAGTTTTTCTTAAGAAGACCCAGTTTTTTTTATAACCCATTGCTTATAATATAATTAACATATTCAGACTATCCGGGGTTTTGCGACAATGATGATGGACTGATACAAATTTAGTCCATCGCCTTGAATAAAAAACGGATTTTTTATAATAGAAAAAATATCAAATTTGTTTTTTGATGGATTAAATTTAAGAAGCCATTGCAAGACCATTTTTCTAATACATGTAGATCACGGTTTAAATTTGATTCAATATCTGATATATTATATAAGGCATGTTGTAGAGAATTGTCATCAGCAAACAGTCATGTCAATAACATGTTAAACATAATTTATATCATTTATATATAAAGGATAATTAAAAACCATCCTGTTAGCATGGGTTAAAATTGAAATTTCTGTGAGCGACACATTTGAATGAATCTGATTAAAAGATTATGATGGCGAAATTTTTGTTGAATCTCTATGCAATTGCTCTAAGAAAATATCTCTCTCTCTCTCTCTCTCTCTCTCTCTCTCTCTCTCTCTCTCTCTCTCTCTCTCTCTCTCTCTCTCTCTCATCAAATTTCGGTAGCTGATAATACGGTCATCTTGAAATATAAACCCATTTTAAATATAGCTCGGTCGAACCCACGCAATAAGTAAATTAAAAGAAATTTTGATTGACGTTTTCATTCGAAGGGCTGTTTTAAAATTTGTATAAATAGAACGACCGTTTTCAAAATACAAAATTTAACAATTCTTTGACACAGAAGGGTTGCGACATAGAAAAGAAGATGCATCGGATGTGTTGCAGCTGCAAGACTATAGGTTTTGTGATATTCATCTCAACTAAGTTGATTTGCGTTTTGAGCCAAGGTAAGCATCAGTAATAATAAAATAATCTATTAATTGTCATGAGTTAAATTGCAACGGTGTACACATATAATTTAACCTTTTTTTTTACTTGAATAAAAATCGTAAATTATTGAAGTAAATTTTAGGCGCACTTTAATTACATAAAAAGTTGTACATGTATTGAATATTTAATCCATTGTGTAGTGTTTTAACTACATGTACCTCAACGTATTTATTATGTAAACACTCCAAGATATATATATATATATATATATATATATATATATATATATATATATATATATATATATATATATGTATATATGTATATATATATATATATATATATATATATATATATATATATATATATATATATATATATATATATATATATATATATATATATATATATATATATATATATATATAAACTCATCATGTTAGAGTGTTTACTAACTGTTGCAATTTTTATGGTTTTCTCTTAAACACTCTCCATTTTTACAGTTTGGGCCAAGATAGAATTACTGTGTTCACTTTGGATTTTTCATTTTTCAGTGGCAAAGTTGTAGGTCAACCATAGATATACCGTGTGTTCCAAACATATTAACGGAATGCTCAGAGTATTTCAATTCCTATTTGCCATTTTTTTTGGAAAAGGCCGTTTAGAAGCCTTAATTGGAGCAAAATTTAATTATTGTCGTCCTGTACAAAAATTGATTTGCTATATGTTCCTTAAAAGAGAAATATTCCTCTGACAAAATTTAATGATTTTTATCTAACCTTATTTATCATAAAAGTTAAAGTTATATGCAGACTTATCATGCTAGCAGCTTTTTGCAGCAAAATAAAATTCAAAAAAAGTACAGTTCATAATGCTTTAAAAATTCCCGAAAAGAAATATACGCTTAAATTTTCATCGGTGAAAGAAGAATGTGATAGGTATCTTATCATTCATAAATATACATTTACATCTACCAAGCATAATTTCCTCTATTTCTTACGGAAACTTATAGTTAATTCATAGCTCTATAGAAACACCCAGACTGATATCTACACGCCCTATTTATCGATTGGTCGAAATCTACAGCGGCTGAAAGTGACAGAACTGAAATTGACACGCCCTGTTTATCGATTGGTCTGAATCTTCAGCGACCTTAGTAAAATCCCGGACTGCACGAAATAATCATGACAATGCCAGACTCAAAGTCTCACAGGAGACGATTTGACTGTTTCTTTCAGCTAACGTACTTTTGTACATTAACAGTAATTTAGGGAATTTTACTAACTTTTTATAATCAGTTTATAAATTAGTTAAAGAAAGATGTTAATATAAACAATAAAACGCTTTCTTTGATGATTCATGCGGGTTATGAAGGTAGCGATCATTGCAGGAAAAATTTACATAACCCGCTAATGCGGGTTATGTATTTTTCCTGCAATGTCGCTACCTTCATAACCCGAATGAATCACCAAACAAAGAATTTTATTGTTTAAAAAAATTCAGAGTTCTCTAGGACAATAAGGCAACATCTCTATTTTATATTCTCTAAACAATTTATTTCCAGGCTGTCATTGGCTGCATAAATAATGTACATTTTCAAAACTTTTTTCATCCCATATTCATAAAATTCCCTATATATATCATTAATTAAACATTCTTTAGAACACCGGGTGATGACACAGTCGTGTGATGGCGACTGGGTCCGGTATGGGGACAGCTGTTACCGATATTATACGTCACAGATGAGATGGATGTACGCCTTCAAGACGTGCCAGTCAGACAATGGATTCCTAACAGACATTGAAAACGCAGACGAGCAAGCCTTTCTGCAAAGTAATTTCAATCAATGTACACTTTGTAGACTTTCTTGCAGAATAATATTTACCAATACTCAACATAAAAACTTTTATAAAATATGGATTACATGTTAAAGTTATAATTCATATGACATATCTTATAGATGTTCATCTTGAATGGTGTTTATTGCTTTGCAGATTTAACCAATGGAGGCGAGTTTTGGATAGGGGCGTCGGACTGTGCATGGAGATGGCTGTGGTACAGCAGCACCCAGCCCTGGGGGTTTACCAAGTGGGATACACGTACGGCATTTCAATTTTTAAAAATCAGATGTGGTTAACGTTCCACCTTTAAATAAATGTTCTATATTCTATTTGTTTAATGTCTAGAATAATTTTCGTTGTATTTCTTATGATTGACAGCGTTTGAATGTCAAAAGTCGAGATTTATGTACAAACAAGATACTGGGTCCGGACACTTTTTCTTATGTTAACTGTAAAATCCCTATTTTTTTGAAACACTGACAAGTGATAATTGTGATATTAAACTTTTTGAAGAAAAAAAAACCCCACAAAAACAACAACAACTCCCCAAAGAACAACAATAACAACAAACCCACAACAACACCGAGATAAATGAAACATTTGCCAATATCACCTATGTAACTATAAAATAGCAGGAGCCCAGTCTACATAACAAAAAATTCTGAGCTCTTTATTTCTGTTGCATTTCGACATTCAACATTTTGTGAAGAATATTCCGTCAATGCTAGATTCTAGAAACGATGTTAAAAAAAACGAAGATGGGGTAATAAGATGGCACAAATCCCCACTGATTGAATTGTCAACAAAAAAAGCAATTTCAATTTAGTTTTTTTTTTGGGGATAATTTTCTTAATTACAAAAAGGAACGTTACCGTCAATTTCGGATATCTACGCAATGCGCAATGCCTTTTGTTTCCAGATTAAGAAATGAAAAGACTGGACATGCAAATAGTGATACGAGACAATTTTTGCTTCGATGGATAGAAATCATTAGATAATGTACTGGAATTGACATATCAACTTAAATTGAGAGCGAGTGAACAGGGTACCCTTAACGTGGTTCAAAAATCTAATAAAAGCATATATCATGTTAATAAATAAATTAAATAGACAGAGGATATACGCTCTGAAAGAAAGTTAAAAAAAAGGTTCTTACGTCATGAGCTATATCATAAAGCTACGTTCATGACTTCTTAGAGATTTCGACAAACTGACCGCACTATAATAATATCCAATATACTACACCATCGATTACAAAAAGAGTAATTATTTACTTTATATATAAATAATGGAAAAAAATGTAAAATAGAGCATCGTTGCCAATTTTTACAGAGCACTAAGTTACGAAATTCTACAAGAACGCCAAAGATCTAGAAATGACGTCGCTAGCGTGCGGCGACTATCGTTACCTTATGCTCTACAAAATATATTATCTTCAGTAATATTTATCATAACGCATTAACATTTACAGATCTGAATTGAATTAGGTAGATATCTCAAAGTACAAGTTCTTGTCACTTTACCTGAATTTTACACGATTTTATCGTAGCTGTGGCATTAGTTTTGGATCAACCCTCGTATGTAATACAATTGTGCAAAGCGCAATTTTCAACTTTAGGCAATTTAAATATTTTGATTAACACAAAGAAAATTTTAAAAATCAAACTATCAAGGCATTGAATATCTAGAAATGGCATTATTTTAAGACTTTAGTATTCACATACATCGGTTCAAATCAACATAACTCAAGTAATTATAAATCGATGCTATGTAAAATATATACATGTATATTGTCTGCAACGATATTATGAAAGAATTATCAGATTTAATTTTTTTAATGGCTCAAATTGTGATCATGCTTTTCTTACCCTCTAATGGCACTGCATGGATTATCACAATGACTCTTAACACATATAAGCTTTTATTATTTATACATGCATGACCTCTTATATAGACACTAATGTCCTATGTGTCTTTTAATATTATGAAATTAATATTTTTTATTAATATAATTAGGACAATTTCATACAATGGCTATGTTATATTACCTTGAGATTACAGTTTCGAAAATACAGAATTATCTTCCTTCTTTACCGAGAAAACGAGACTTAAACCCGGTAACACTTTTTTGGTGGATCTAGTAAAGATTAGCATCTACGAATTCCATATTATGTACTTTAACACAAACGGTATTCGTGGTATGCAATGTAAAAGAATTTGAATCAAGAGGCATCGAGTGATCGTTCAATGAAGATCTATCAACAACGAATCAAAATGATTATGAAGCCGTATCGAAACCAGAGATAACTATATGTATATTTTTTTTTAAAATGACATGTTGAATTGAGATGAAATATTATTTCGGCAAAAATTATTTAAACCACAAAGAGAAAAATGGATTAGTTTGTATTTGCCTTAAAAAATGCAAATGGAGTACTTTAGGTAAAATATTGCACCTGTAAAATTATTATGAGTGGACTCTATAACATATAACGTAAGTTGACGAATGATTTTAAGTTTACTGCTTTGAACAGATCAGCCCGATAACTCCGGGAATAATGAACACTGCGGAGTAATCAGGGCAAACGGCATGTGGAACGACCTCCCATGTAGCCACACTCGGCCATTTGTCTGTAAAAGAAAAGGTGGGTTGTGAGTGTTAATTTAGGAGAACATTAAACGTAAATTAAACGATTGAAAAAAAAATGTAATAAACGTAACTGTCAAGATAGAAACAAATGAAAACATAAAGAAATTAAAAATATCAAAATTTTATACGTACCATTGGATTGTTTTTTTAAATAATTTTATTCAGTTTTAAAAATTGAATTGAATTTTTAATGTTACACACATTAATTGCAGCCACCAAAGGCCTGGTTTGAATGATTAATAACAAGTATCAAAACATGTACATGTACCTACAATCAAAGTGTTGATAATTTTTCTTTCAGTTACTTTATTTTTTTGCGACAAAACATGGAGTACGAGAAAAGGAAGATGCTACAAAAGATTTCCCGGAACGCTGAGGTGGACAAGCTCGTTCGAGCTCTGTCAGTCAAACTCCGCAACGCTCGTCAACATTGAGAACGATGCTGAGCAGACATACGTAAATGGTCAGTTGATAATTTGTGTGATTGAAATCTTAAATTATTCTATTGATTGAATGCTATAAATGAATAACTTTATTCACGATTGGTACACAATATAGATTGACATCCAGGTTTAAAAAAAAATCGTCTGTTCGGCAGGTTTATATAACTCTTATCATCTGTGGGTTGGTGGATTTGATGGGCCCCAAAACGGAGAATGGGCATGGGCAGGAACAACGTTACCTTGGAATTATACGTACTGGGATCGAGGTTACCCCTTTTCTATTAGTAAAAACTGTACTCATAGCAAAGAGAACGTTAATCAGTGGTTCTTAGGAGTTGTTTTTGTTGTTGATTTTTTTTAAAAATCTTTACGTTTGTCTTTAATCTATTCTAATCTTATTCTAAACTATTTAAGGATACATTTAATATCAATATCTTCAACTGCCAACTCTCTAATATATATATATATATATATATATATATATATATATATATATATATATATATATATATATATATATATATATATATATATATATATATATAGTCTCGGAGCAGTCAAATAATATTAGTTCTTTAAATCTATGGGTTGGTCGCAATTTTGTAAGGAGTAGGTAAACACAAGCACTAATCTTCCCATGCTTTCTTATTTCTCTCTGTCAGTAAGAGGTCAACCGAACAATGGGGCAGAGGACTGTGTAGTGCTCGCTCAAGACAAAGGAAAATGGCATGACATAACTTGTTTAGGATATATACCATATATATCAGTGATGTGTGAACGCAATAGTATGTATTGGGATCCTTAACATAACATTTAAATTAAAAAAAATCACTTGGTCAATGATTGAAAAAAAGGTAATTTAAAATAAAAATATTTTCTACTATTTAACGTTCTGTTTTACAATAAACTAGACTTTGACCCGTGCGTGCACGGGTTGACATTGCATAGTTTTATGATATCGGGCATTTACAAAATAGATACATCATATCGAAACACCGTATATTGTTGACATTTGCATAACAAACTTCAAGTCTGCAATAATGCTAATAATTTCACTACACTCTGCTGAGTTGGAATAATCTACCTGTGTCTTGGGAAAGGCCTTCACTACAGTTAAAATGCCTCCTATATACCCGTATTGTAGCAGAAAACCGCAGAATCGCTCCAAAACGATTTTGGAGAAAATTAATAAAGTTGCATTGAAAATAACAGTCAAATTGTTCATAACAAACCATTTTGAAGCTTTATATACCTTTCTTCAAAAAGTTTAATTCTATAATTGCAGAATTCAACATATTACAACAACGTTTTTTTTACAAACCATGTTGACATTCGAAACTCTCGGGATTTTTTTTATAGTAAATGCACTGTATTAGAATTATCTCCCGTATATTTCTTTGACGAACAGAAAAAATTTCCGATGAAAATTACCACGAATTTGTTTTATCGTTTCCAAGTTTATCCATGCAAGTATGATATTGTGGAAACATAAAGAGCCTCCAATGAGTTAGCGTGAATGTAATGTGCATGCGCAAAATTGTAAAATAAAAAAAAAATCAGATGATTTCCGGATTTTTTTGAGGAATTTTCGTTGATTATTAATTAACGAAGCTTGGTTGAGAAAAAATAAAAACAAATTGGTAATCTTCAAGTACTAATGATGTTTAAGATATATAAAACAAAAGACACTACTCTTTAAAATTCCGATTTATCGGTATTAAAGCCCAAAAATTCGAGTCTATTATTTTAATATAGTAGTATAGATATAAAATGAAACAACACAAGCTATGCACATCTACTAACATTTTCCATTAACTATTCATTATATCTTTAGCATTTCATTTGACCAACGACCCTGTTTTGACAATGGCAGTGGAGGCCCCCAGAAATGAAACGAGATTTATCTGTACCTTTAGTTCCAATATTTCGGATGTCGATTTCTTATTGGAGTGGTATCTCAATGATGGAGTTATCCAAGATCACACATTCACTGACGAAACAGAAAGTTCACTGCACGAAAGAGATTTACCATTGTTAAAGCAAGAAGATCAGGTATAATTGTACAATGCAATGTTGCTTAACACTAAATTCAGAATGCAAAAATAATAATCCGCTGTTATCATTATATATTTACATTTTTCAGTGTCTTTGCCTGTGATAACACTACGCTATATATTTTCTTGTTCAGATTTTCATCTTCTCCAAAATTAGTGAACGCTACCTGGAATCAAACCGATATCTTTTGATTTATTTTATATATTTTTTTCTTCAAATAAAAGATAAAATGTGCCGTAACCCCATGCATGCCGGGAAACTGCAGTATGAGAGGATCTCCTGGCGAAAGCAACGTTATCACAGCAAAGGTCCAGGTATGATGTATATGATAATATGTGAATTACTTCCCCTTAATACTTATTGATCGAAATGTGAGGTTGCATGAATAATGATGTGTTTATCTTTCACATGACAGGTGGCTAGCGAGTCCCGGATCACGGTGGCTGAGAGCTCAGGCCCCGCCTACATCAATGTCACCAGTACAGTCCCCCTACAACTGTTTTGTGAACAAAGTCACCGAGATAACATCGAACTATGTAACGCACATGTCTCCATCGAACTAGTGAGAGGTGGCATATACTTTCTACACTTAAATTCTTCTTTTTGTTGAGTCATATTTTTTTTAAAGATTGCATACTTTGAATTATTTTATCAATAATTCAAATTCGCGTTTTCAAAGTGCGAGAAATTGACCGTTAGTTTGCCTGGTAAATTAGAAAAGGTTTCTTATTCGCTCCATTAGAACCATTATAACAAGATCTTGGACTTTCAGTAGGACGTAACTATCTATTTGATGCTCAAAACGAGTTAAAAATGACGCTGGTTTCAAATGAAATATATACTGATTGCGTAGTCTTAGCTCAAAACCCAGACAAATCTTGTTGATTTCAAAGTGCAATGGCCAAGTGGCCTTCATGAAATAGACAGGCCTACGTCACATTGCTGTTTGACACCAACTACCCAAAGTCCAAGCTCTTGTTAAAATGGTTCTAAGTATCATTGGATAAGATGAAAATATGTTTTGTACCTTTTAGGACGAGAAATGACCTGTGGTAGATTTCATGTCCCCGTCAGTCAAGCAGTATTTGGTATGTTCAGTCCGCACTCCAAAGCGTGCACGTACCAAATGAACACGTGGTCGTCTGGAGTGTTGATTCCTGTAAAGGCAGCACTCGACGGCATAATAGACAGAAACCAAAACAGAAATATACGAGTTCTTTTTACCGCTTCAAATGTCACAAAATTAATCTCAACCGTGGAGGTAAGATCTGGCTGTTGGACCATAAAACTCTCCGGTGACGGAGCCTGATTTAAATTGCTTATCATAAGCACAATTCAATAGATATAATTGCAAAGAATATTTTATTTCTTCTAAATTAAGTGATACGTACCTTTACTTCTAACTATATACATGTTTCCAGCTGAAAACCTTTAAATGATATCACCGAAGATCGACATGTGCTGCCTACATTTTTGAGTTAATATTTCAATTAAGTAAAATACTTTTTGGTGTGCCTAGAACACAGTTATTATTTTAAAGTTGTCGTACTTTAATATCTTTTGTTGTACACTAGCTAACTGTTGTGGATGAAGATAGGGTAGCAACATGTTCATCTATAAACGACCCTCACATGACAACATTTGATGGAAGGTACATCAATACTCAGATTTTTTCCACTAAATAATGTCTTTTTGTGACTTTTACGTTTTCGATTCATCTTTGTACATGTATCTAAATATTAATGACATTGGTTTGTAGATATTATGACAACTACCTGGAGGGTGAATTTATTTTGTACAAACACAAAACTCTGCCCTATGAGGTATGGTTTATGCATTACGGGTTATGCATTCGTTCAAATAAAAATAAATATCTAAAGAGAAGAAAGATTTTTAAGGCTACCGAAATCAAGTCTTACGAGATTATTGGTTAAAGAATTTGCACATGAAAATATTCTAATTCAAGTTTTTACAAATATAACTTGAGTAAATTGTATAGTTGTACAATTATTATAATCAAGAAAATTAAGACAATTTATATTTTGTAAAGTAGAAGCATACATTTGTCAAGGCTATGATGGGTAGACGCTATCGACAGATGACGGTTTACAGAGATACATTGTTACCTATCGATGAAATATTTGTGCAATTCAGTACCATGTAATGGTGTAATGGGTAGCAAACGTTATATTTTAATTGGGATAATCTCTAGTATAACAGAGAGGAAGTTTGCACATATTTGGATACCTATGAGTTAACAGTCACAGTCAGACCTCCAAAGACTTTTCCCAATTACCCAGTTTTCATTAAAAAAAATTCTATATCCAATTCCAAAAAAAAAAAATTCAAAAAAATTAAAATTGGATATAGAATTTTTTTAAACATAACTTTGTTTTAGGTGCGGACCTATTACCGTAGATGTAACTTAGTAGCCGCTTGCAATTGTGCAGTTGCGGTAAAGTCCGGTAATGACGTCATCCTAGTTGATGTTTGCGGACCCTCAAGAGGGGCATCCACGAAAAGAACTATTTTTACCATAAAGATGTATTTGAATGGAGAACTCACCCCGGGAACTGAGGTTATTTCACATAACGGAGGAAAAACATTCGAGGTTGTTTCATCTATCTGAAATCATCGTTCATAATCATTTAAAACGCAGATTTGGCAGTCTTATTTTGACATTTCAGGTTTTTCAATCTTGTTTTAATGCATGTGGTGTATATATTGACTGCAGGAAACCCGGTATGTGGGGCCCCCTCTAATTAGTAGTGATCTGTCTAACAACATTGTCCAAAGCATAGTAGTATTCATATTCAGTTGACTCAAACTGGCTTTAAATTTACCTAAATATTGAATGTTGGTATAGGGTGGTAATTGGCTTCGTTTAAAGGGACTTGGAGACGATTTTAGATCAAAAATTTTATTTTTATTTTTTATGTACAAAATGGTTTACTGGTGCATTTTAAATGATTGACCAAAATATTGAATGTTAAAGTCAAGTTACAAGCGAGATACAGAGGTAAGAATTGATTGTTATGTAAGCAAAACTCGAGTCTTATAGTTGTATACAAAAATGTAATGTAAAGAATTACCACGTCGTGGACAAAATGACATGTTAAAAACAATTTAAACTAATTCAATATCTCCATAAATTCTATTATCAACAAAAGAAGAGACATTTGAGTGAAACTTACACCAATACAACACATATGTAAAAATGACAATATTCGAGCTTTGTTTACAAAACAAAGAATTATGAACTCTGTATCTTGCTTATAACTTGATATTTGACTTTCAAATTTTGATATAGCATTATAAAATTCTATATTTATCCGTATAAACATTGAAAATGGAAAAAATAAAATTTGAAAATCTAAAGTCAAATCGTGTTTAAGTCCCTTTAAAGACTTTGTCAAAGATCAAGGTCATGGCATATATACACAAAAAACAACCTTACATACATTTCCATTTTCATATCTTGATTAGACTTTACCAAAATACTGCTTACTTGAAAGAGATGCCCTGACCCAAATTGTAAGATCAACGGTAAAAAATAAGAAGATAAGAAGAACTGGACGTTAATTTTCTCCCTTGACTCCAACTGCCTTTATAAACTTATACACTTAACGAGTGTTTTTTAAAAAAAAAAAACCAGTTACCATAAAGTTTTATAATTCATTAGATTTCTTAACGGCTGTTAATAGGAAATCAAAGTCTTTTAGATTGCTTTTTATGCTGGCGTTATAACTGGATTCTTAAAAATGGTACCTTCTTAAAGATGTTTAAGTATTACTTGATTTAACTAGGTTGTACTACCAAACGGAGCAAGGACCATGATAATGACTGGAGCGATGGCCAGAAATCAACGTTTCCTTAATGTTAAAGTAGTAGCCTCCACGTTTGATTTCAATCAAACAGAAGGTAAGTGGTCTTTGTCTTCTAGCGGATATCATGGGATGTAAAGATCACGAGAATTTTGAAAGACAATGTTTGAATGAAGAAATGAATATTTTTAAAATAGATAAACCAATAATAGAAATAACGAATATAATGTCATCACTTGTTGTTTATTCATTCGATTCTATTTGCGGCAAATTTTTCCTTCACATTATTAACGTGTTTTGACAAAAATATAGTAACAGTTTTAAAAGTAATTCCTACAAAACATTAACTATACCTTAGAAATAAGAGGTCAGAGAAAATATTGTTCAAAAGATTAATTGCAAGGAAACACAAACTTTTGAAAAATGTTTGAGACCAGTTAAAGACATTAACTTTTGAACCATTGTGACCTAAAAAGTATGAAAAAAAAGTTCTTTCTCTCTCATACACATAAATAGTAGAATTTGTGATAAAGTTCTGACCGGAAACTACTATGATTTGTTATGGTATTCTAGCAGTATGCCTTGGCCGTGTCATAAAATCGGCATGGAGTTCCTGGCAATATTTTCGTCAAGTTTTGATATTTTTTTTCTCATAATACGAACTCAAACTCAAAGTTCTTTAACGTATTGTCTATACATTAAAATTTCCAAGAGAAAGTATATACATTTTGAGAAAGAAGAAAACCAATATTAGTGGGAAAAGATTAATGAAATAGAGAGACAAAATAATTTATTGTTTAGGACTTTGTGGGACATTTGATGGAAACAGAAATAACGATTTGATGAAAAGGGATGGTGATTTGTACACAAGAGGAGGCAAACAGCCGAACGAGTTCTCCTTGTCTTGGAGGTAATCGATGCTTTTAACAAAAGATATCATTATTGATTTAAAACACCTTGTTTAACAATAAAAAAATTTATAAATAAAACTGGGTAATTTTGTAAAAAATAACCCAAAAAATCAAACAAACTGATAAACAAAAAGAAATTTCAATTTTTTTTTAATTTCACTGTTTTCATAACTTTTTCCGAATTTATCAAGGGTTTCTGAGGAGGAGTCGTTATTTAGAGGTGATTGCAGGACATCAACTTCCAGCATCGCTGAAAAGGGCATTTATTGCGATTGTATGGAGAGACAAACTGCTGTTTGTCAGCAAGGATTAGATGTGATGACATGTGCTGAGATTCAGAAGAGGAAAGGACTTTTAAATGGACAAAAAGGTCTGGGTTAAACTCCAGCTAAGTATTATAATAAGAAGGGATTGTAGATTGAAAATTGACAAAGTTGTTCCGTTAAAGTCTACATAATTATTTAGTGTTTCATAATACAAAAAAGACAAATTTCTAAATGCGTATACATGTACATACACTTGAACTATCGTTTATGCACTTTTTATGGGGTTTGACGGCTATGTGAAAATGATACTGCCTGGAACCCAGGTGCTGTCTTCAATTTGAAACAATTTCGCCCTAGTTTTGATAACTAACTACCTATAAAAACTTTTTTTCTCTCTTAGGAGTCAAACTTATCACGCAAGACTTGATACAAGATGCCGAGTCCCCTCCTCTTCGATGCGTGTCACCTCGGAAGTCAGACTCATTTGAGTTTGACCCAGAGCATATGCCACCGGTATTTATTGTACACATACACTCAAAAAATATTTTTCGTCATAACACAACAATGTTGAGGTATACCTATCCTTCTTTTAAACCATAAATAAGTTTTGCAATTAAATCTTATGGTAATTACATGAGCTGATAAAAAATTGAAAATGAAATAAAATTTGATGTTAGCGTGTGTGAATCAACTATACTGGTATTGTACCAGTTATCGGCTAAGACCAGTTATCGGCTTAACTGAGGGTTCGGGTCTATAGCACGCGAATATCCGAGATTTTTTAATTCAGTCATCTGTTTCTAATAAAGAAAAGTAAGTTTGCTTGAAAACTTTCTTCAATATGTTTTAAACCTGAGCTTTAACGATCAGTGTTTACCGCTGATTTACATCTTTGCACTTTCAGCTGAGAGGGAAGTGACGTAATAAGTTAAAAATAGAATATGACCTCTTTGTGATACATAATTATATCCCTTCTTTGATTTGACATATAATATCAATACATATAACATTTATAAAGAAAAGGAACTCACTAAATTCCGAGAGATTCATGGCGCAGTTGAACACCTGATTGTATAATTATGCATTGATTAGCGTACAATTGTGTGTATTACCTATCATGATTAAAGAATAATTTAATGAGTTTAATTTATGTATAATTACCCCTACGACCTATAGGCTGACCCCGCAAGGGACATAATTCAATCAACACTTTGCAGAATATAAAATCAACATGTACAAGGATTTTACTATGTTATTATCACGAAGCCGATAACTGGTACAGTAAATCATAAAACCTAGGCAAATTCGGGGCTTCCTAAAAAGCCCAGAAACAATATGTTTTAGGTTCTAAATGATGATATAATCTAACCGATGGATAAATAAGGAGTTCACAATTTAAGGTATGAAAAGTTTTATTCCAATATATCAAGAAATAAGGAAACACGAGAAGAAAACGTAAAATTATAGCCGATAACTGGTACAGTGCCAGTATCTCTTACATAACTTGTTTATTTTTTTAAGATCCATAATATATTTAAGTAATGACTATATAGGGTGGGAATTATTTTTGTCTGTTTATTTTTTTTTAAATTAATTATCAATTATTTTGACCAGTATTGATTACAAATAAATCATTAATTTAAAAATATTTGTAATATGAAATTGCACCCTTTATCTGTATGTGCTATGCTTATAAATGCTTAAGGATAACTTGATGATAAACAGTGACACCAAAAAAAACAAACTTAAACATGAAACTGGTGTCCATGATACATGACTGATGCTTTTTGATAAAGAATATATGTATTTTGAACATACATCAATAGCATAGTTTTCGCTTGTATGATCAAGAGTCAACCTGCCTTTATTTTCTATTCCAAATTATAGGACCCAATATGGCCTACCCCAAAAAATATCACAGAGGACATGGCAAAGAAAACTTGTGAAGATTTTTTGGGAAGTGACAAAGCAGGAGCATTATGTACGAAACTGCCAGGATTAGATCTAAATCCTATACTGCAAGGCTGTATTACTGACATACAGGCGAGTGGTTATTTCACTTTTTTAGCAATCATATGGTATCAACATACTGTTATGATTCCGTTTTCAACGTAGAATTCTGATTTTTTTTTTCATTGATAGTACATGAATATTTTACAGTGATATTTAAGTTTGAAGATTACGAAGTTCATTAGAGTTTCATCACCTTTAATTTTTTTTTATAGTTTTATCCGTTTAACTGTTGTGTAGATTTAAATTCAATATGTAAACAACAAATCTAAACTTAAATATTGATATGTTGCAAATATCTTTCATGCTGAGGGAGCAAACACAGATACACAGTCCGAGATAGCAACGACTGCTCCCCAGTCTAATATCAAATAAATGTATTTTCTGCTTTCCATATATAAAGGCAATCTTTACAGAAATTACTAGTTATCACAATCCCCTTTTTTATCTTCTCAATCAAAGAATTAAAGGCTACTTGAAGTTGAAAGTATTTGTATTTAAATGTCCATTTTATCATCATTTATGGATCGTTAGAGTATCATTTCTAAAGCAAGATAACGTTGTTCAAAGAAGGATATATGCCCTTAATTTTTTATACGAATTTTTTGTATTTTTTTACGCAAAAATAGAAAATCTGTTTTGTTTGCAAGTAACGCATTGCTGAGTTTAAAATTTGATGTGAATAAATGCATAATATAAATATCTAATAAATCATGTCCAGTAATGTCAAAAAGACGTTTTATTTTTTTTAATTGAAAAAAAATATTTATGAAAATTAAGAACTTTTTTTAATAATATTTTTCAAACCTATGGATAAAATTTTCTAAAGAAACGTATTCTATAGAAAGGAAATGCAAGGCAATCATCTTTAAAAAGAAATCAAATTGAATCAAATTGGCGAAATTTTAGAAATAAGGCAAATTTTCAAAATTGAACCACACCCGATCGAAATTAAACTGATCCCGACTTGAATGATAGAAATTTTAAATATATAACAATTTCACCCCAAAACTAGGATGTTTGGTTGTAATATGGCTTGTAAATTAGGAGAACAATTAAAAATCCAATTGATTTCTTTTCTGCACATGAAAAAATACTGTTGATTTTTCATTTTTTTGTCTCTAATCGGGATCGGCCAAATTTTGAAAATTAGCAATATTTCTAAAATTTCGTCAATTTGATTCAATTTCTTTATAAAAAGTGATTGCCTTATATTCTTTCTCCATAATACACGCATCTTTAAAAAAGTTTATCAGTAGGTTTGAAAAGTATGAACAAAAGATGTTTTCTATTTTCATAAATAATTTTATATGAAAAAATTTACTTGCAACCAAAACAAATTTTCCATCTTTTCGTAAAAAATGCCAAAAAAAAATGTATGAAAAATTAAGGGCATATATCCTTCTTTGAACAATGTCAATTTGCTTTAAACATGATACTCTAACGATCTATAAAATAACATTTTGGTGTAGCATTCCACCTTAAATTGTAATCGGAAAAATACAGTTTATGAACTGAAAATGTCTATAACGTTTTAATTAAAGGTTCAAATCCACTCAAAATGGAAACGTTTGTAATTTATTATGTGTCCTCTCGACATATGCAAAGAAATAATTAGAACTTTAGGTAAAAAAAAAAATATGGTGTATAAACACGACTGCATTTGTATGAATTTATCAGTTTTCATTGAATTCCGCGATTTCAACTAAAATGCTCTATAAACTGATATAGATTATTGTCACTTCACTTAACATTACTTAATCTGTGTAAAAAACAAAATTTAAAGGCAAGAAAAATTGGTTTTAAAACCGATTATGGTAAAATACTCCGGAAAGCTCCTGATGACGTAATGCGACAATCAACTGGCCTGAACAATTACAATGATTATTATAATATTATACTAGACTTTGATCAGTACGTGCACGGGTTGAGTTGACAATGCATATGATATCGGACATTTACAAAATAGATACATCAACACACCGTATTGATGACATTTACATAACCAAGCTTTAAGCTTACAATAATGCTATTAATTTCACTTCACTCTGCTTAGTTAAAATAATCTTTGTCTCGGGACAGGCCTTCACCACAGTTAAAATGCCTCCCATTTACCCGTTATGTAGCAAAACATTGCCGTGAGAATCGCTCCTAAACGATTATGGAGAAAATTAATGAAGCTGCATTGAAAATAACAGTCAAATTATTCATAACAAACCATTTTGAGGCTGTAAGTACCTTTCATCTAAAAATTTGATTCAATCATTGAAGAATTCAACACTTTTTCATCAACGTTTTTACTCGCTTCGAATTTACATACCATGTTGACATTCGGAACTCTCATATTAAATGCACTGAGTTAGAGTTACCTCCCGTTTTTTTCTTTGATGAACAGAATTTATTGCATGTTTCCAATAGTGAAAATTTACACGTATTTGTATTATCGTTTCGGAGTTTATCCATGCAAATGTGATATTGTGGAAGCATAAACTAATAAAGAGCCTCCCGTGATTTAGGGTGAATGTAATGCGCAAGCGCAAGATTGTTAAAATCCAAAAAATCCAGATGATTTGTGGATTTTAAAAAAAAATGTTTTTGTTGATTATTAATTAGCGAAGCTTGATTGATAAAAAATAAAAACAAATTGGTAATCTTCAAGTACCAATGATGTTTAGAATATAGAAAACAAAAGACAGTACTCTTCCGATTTCTCGGTATTAAAGCCCAAAAATTCGAGTCTATTATTTTAATATAGAAGTATAGATTAAAACAAGTGTAAATGAACTTTTTGAGCTTTGTCTTTGGACTCGTTTTCATCCAGCAATTTTCTTGTTCTTTAAAAGCTTACAGACAGTACTGATTGGGCGAAGGAAAGCCTTGTCAATTTGCTACGAGAATGTATTACCATAGTGGAGACGGACACAGACCAGTGGAGCAATGAGACAGAGGAGGCTGGTCCACCACCGGGTATTACCAACCTCATCTGTCCAAACAACTGCCAGGGCAACGGAAACTGTACTGAAGGTGAGGAGAGAGAGAGAGAGAGAGAGAGAGAGAGAGAGAGAGAGAGAGAGAGAGAGAGAGATTAACTGTAATCGTATCGTTATCGTGTTAAGGAAATGCGTGGCGTTTCATTGTTGCATTTAAAAAAGTCTTTTTTTATGAATTCCTATTATCAGGACTTTGTCAGTGCTTTCATCCCTGGATTGGAGACGATTGCTCCGTCAACAGTACTGTGCCACCACAGTTTGATCAAGTTGGCGATGGAGAGCCGTGTGACGCTGTTTGTTCAGAGTGTCTCTCTGTCAGATTATACGGCGAGAACTTTGTTGATGTTGAAAATCTTACATGCCACTATAAAGTACTGAATGTAGGTATTATTTGAAATCGTTTAAATCAAGCATTTCAAAATTTTGTATACGCCTAAAAATTGAGTTACTTCTTTATCATTTGTAAGAGCTTTACTTTTATATTCAATATTCATTTGAAAATAGCTTATAATTAGGTAAACCTATGTTGAATTTCTCTATTCAATTTTAAACCTTATTTTGTCATTTTTTTTTCAGCTGAGACTGGATCCTATTTCAGATGTTAAAACAATAAAGGCGGCGTATCTTAACAGTGAAATAGTCAAGTGCACTCTTCCAGATGTAGCATTGTATGAAATTGCAGTCAGCAACGACGGAGAAATAACCAGTGAATACAAACAATACATTGTTTTCAACAGTAACTGTCACCAATGCAACAGTTCTTGGTGTACAACAAGGGTATGCATAGGCTAATTATAAAATATTGTTTCTTTTGAAATTAGAAATAAAAGGAACGAGCTATTTTAATTTGTTATAAACATAATTCCTAACATGCATTATAAGATCATTTGATAAATACAATTTTATTGGTGTAATTTTGAATTCATCATTAGCACGTTTCTCTTTTTCTCTTCTTGTACTTGTTTGCCCCATTGAAATTATCAGTGCATTCGTATAGAATAATATCTGCAAAATTAATGGTGAGTGTCTGGACCATGGATTTGTGAATCCCAGGAACCAATTGGAAGTTTGCAACGTTACACTCTCTAAAATTCAGTGGTCTACTTTAAATGGTTAGTTAATGGAAAAACAGGTCTTTGATATAAACAATGATACCTGAAATAATGATTTTGCTGTAAAACACACCTTTCTCATTTAACCTTTCTCATTTATTAAGTTTTTCTCATGTGTTTTTTTTTATTCTCGTCCAATTATTATAAACAACTTCATTTAAAGATACATTACAATATTTCTAAGAAATGACATTGATAAATGTTATCCATGTGGTAAACAATACATTTTATCTTGGTCTACTTTACATGATTTGCAGTTAAAGACATTCCAAAGAAGAGTTACGATTTTCAAGATATTTCTGGTCCCTTTGTTTTGACGAAGGATTCCAAAGTTTTAGTTGGGGGGACTGGTTATCCAGCAATAACAACTGGTTCTTCAGGAGGGAAAGCTCTCATGCTGGATGGAAACCAGTACCTGTCAATGGGCGATTTAGTAAAAACAAGTACTTGTTTCGGTGATGCAGAAAAGAATCCACTTGGTATAACTATAAACCTTGATGTCAGACTAACAAGAAGCGCAAGCACCTGTTTTGTTTTCAGTACTGGCGGAGAGGAAGTTTCTCATTACGGATACGCTATTTGGCTCGAGAATGACAGTCTATATGCCAGAGCTAGCAACAGTAGGCACGAATGGTCTGTTTCCATATCCAGCGTTCAGATGGATGAATTTATTCGTATACAGATGATGTGGAGTCTGCAAAGTGGATTACTTTTAAGCATCGATAACAACACAAAAGTATCAAGCAAGAAATGCATTTCAAGACCAGTCTCACATTACACCACTATTGAAGAATTTGTACTTGGAGGATCTTCAAAAAAAGACAAAAACTGCAAACTTGCTATAGAACGTCTTACCACTGTGTGTGCTTCTTGTGAAATTGTTAACAGAAGAGATCTATGTTTTATAGGTCAGTAACAAATTCCTTTCTTAAAATTCAAACATATATTTTTTTAGGAGTTTGGTCTATAAATGTTAAAGTAATAATTTGAAGTAAAGATGGACGTTCAGCACTGAAGATCATACTTACATGTTGTACTCATTTTCTTTCAGAGCGAATCCCTCCGGTACCAAGTAACTCGTGCATAAGATCTTCGGCATCGACTGCATTAGAAGCTGCAGTCATCTCTACATCTGTTCTTTCCGGAATTTCATTTTCCATCATCTGTTGCATATGTTTTATTTTCGGGTAGGGTAAAACATATATATTCATACGTAATAGTGACACACAAGCCATACTTTTAACTTAACTATATCTTAAATTTTTACACCAACTAAAGATTAAATTTTTAATTGAGAACATTAATTCAGCGACAGATATTCTTATAATTACAGATGCAAACGACGGCGCAAGAAGAAGAAGCGGTACAATCATCTGATATCAGCTGAGCAGAGCAAAGGTGATTGGAAAACGAAGTCTAAAAAAGCTGTACTAAATCCTGTATTCTTAGACGATTCCGGAACCTCCGCATACAGACATCACTGGACTGGAGAAAACCCTGCCTGGAGGATGTACAGGTACGTGTAAACACATGGACAAACATTGTTTGATTTTAAAAATGAGAATTATAATTTCAAAATGATTGATTAAGATGTAAACATCGATGAAAACCCTTTTAAAATATTTATTGTATATATCTAGGTACGAAGGGCATAACCAAGCCATTCCGCATGAAAGAGAAATAACAAATCGTGACGTCAAACAAACCCATGACACAGGCATTCCATTTTACCAGGAAACAACTACAGGTAAAGTTGTACAAGGGTTTTCTGATGAAACAAGTGGAAGATCGTTTGCTCGCACCACTCATGAAATCAGAACAGATCACATAGAAAAGACTAATTATAGAAGAAAAACTAGTTTTTCAGCGAATGACGAACATGGAAACCAATTCATTGATGGACCTTTGGTCAATGAAGCAGTACGTATGTCAGCTCCAGAACATGAATCAAGCTTTTCTTTGTACCAAATATCAGAAAAGGAAAACCATAAAGAGTCGGCAGACTATAAACTCCAAAGACATGAAACGTTTACGGATAGAAGTCAAGCAATGATCAACACGAGATATGCAGAAAATCAAAGTCATGAGAAAACGATCAAAACAATAAATACTAGCTTCTCGAAAAATGATCAGTCAAATGAAAGCCGATACCTTTGTTCATACTGTACGAGTCATGGTGAATTACATGGAGTAATGCTTAAAAGCCGTAACACAAGTGAGAAAAATTATTTTAAAGACAGCAGCTGTCAAACAGAAGCTTATTACTTACACTCAAGAGAAACGCAGAATGACATTGCTGATAACAATAAAGACAAATTAACTTGCATGAAACAAAGCCATATCTCTGGATATCAAAGAGATGATGAAACGAATGTTTTGTCCTCTGCCAAATCATGCTTAACTGTTTCGACCAGCCAAGCAACAACAAGTGAGCACCAAGATGTAGTATACGATGTCGAGGATAACCCAAGGCAAGTGGTGTTGGGTAGCATGGGTCATGCCATAGCTGAGGAAAGAGAAACAACACAATCAAGAACGCTTAGTGCGGCAAGAGAAGAAATTGCGGAGCTTTCCCCAAAAATCAATCCAACAGAGTCAAGCATTGAATTGCTAGACAACGCGGTGTATTTATCAGAGAAAAACAAAGATAAAAAGAGATTGAGCCTTGAAGAACAAGAAAAAATGATTTGGTTGCAAAGCGAATATGAAGAGAATGAAATTAGTTCATTGCCTACTAGAATAGAGCAGCCACATGCGAAATATTCTAATGAGGCGACAGGAATACAGAGAAAGGAAAGCAGTGATGAATCATATGAAATAATAACGGAGTGGATTCCAGAAAACAAAATGAAAATTTATACAACGTCGCACAGCCTGTCGGAAAATTATGGCGTTTCAAACCCTAAGGCATCAGAAAATGGAAGTGGCTACTCTCGACAAGGCCTTTTTGTTAGTAAGACCAGTGGAAAGGTTGACGCAGAGAAAATTGATGAAAAATCCGACAATGCTGTTGGAAAAATACTTAAGTCTGAGAAGGAGATTGATCTTGGAAGTAACATTCAGAATAAAGAAATGATTTCAACGGACTCTGCGAAAGGGTTTATCATCCAATATGCAAATGATAATGAAACACAACCGAGTTATAAATCATATACAGCAGGCGAAACGATGAGAGACGGGGGTGAAGTTCATCATGCAAGAATATTAAGGCATTCAAAGAGCGAACAGCAAAGCCGGGTAAATGCTTATCAAATGAATGAACAGAAGGCTATCGCAGAAAATAAAAAGTCGTGTCAACATTGTGGTGAAGTCATGAATACTGCAGATTGTATACCACTAGTTTCAGGGTCAGCTCGAAATCCCACTCAAGCTAAGCCGGACACATTAACCATTGTAGAGTCTAGCAAGAGCACTGAAATGGAAATGAAACCAGAATGTCAAAGCATCTATGTTATCAGGCGGTCAGCTGCTGAGATAGTCGAAGAGAAACCAGAAAAACATTTTCATAGAACACTCTCTCGAAAATCAGGGGAAACGAGCGACGACTTTCTTGAATATGAATATAGCAGAGTAAACCATCGCTCTGATGAACAAAAACAAAAATTTGCTGCTGGTGTTCAGACACCTGAGATGAGACCAGTGGTCAAATCTTTCCAAAACGGGGATATCAAATATGATGTTTCCCAAATAGGAACTCGAAAAACAACATTGCAAAGGTATGATGTGAATACAGCTAAGAAAGTGGATTCTTCGGTAGATGATGAAAGCCTCGTCTATTACAAGCCGGATGGAATTATGTACAGGTATTTTATATTTGGTAAATGCTCTTACTATTATGAGTTGGGGGGGGGGGGGGAGTTTTGTAAGAACATATTCATGCTTTTGTTCATTTGTTTAGATACAAACCATGCGGATCAAAAGAATATGTGTCGGATAGCTATAGTTTTGTTTCTAGATCTAAAGTTAAGGAGCCACTCCAAGGAGAGTCGGTCGTCACATCTCAGAACAGGACAAGAAGAGATTCCTGCTAATGAAAGGACAAAAAAGTTTACAGGTATTTTATCCTAAGCAATAACGATATAGAGGGCAGCTGATTGATTGATATATTGATTACTGAATAATATTGCATTCAAGACAAATCAATTAGTAAAGAAGTAATATCATACATGTGTCAAGGAACAAATAAAATAGTAACCAACATTATTTAATAATAGAAAACGCGACAAGTAGTTACTATTCATGCCAAAGCATTACTAATAGATAAAATTATAAAATTTATTGACCGAGAATTCTTGCGATTGTAACATCTAAGAATATTTAATGTATAATAATTAAATTAGTGTTACAATGTTTGAAACAGACTACGGCAGTGATAGCTGAACTATTTAGATAATTATTAGTTTTGTTACCCTGCAATTTTTTCAGGTCTTACACAGATACGTCAAATGCAGCAGAAGAAGAAAAGGATACCATCACTACATACAAGTTATGGGAAGTTGACAAGAAAGCTGGTGATTAACATTACTAAACGCCATTAAAATCATCAAGGTTTTGGTTATTTTTTTCTAAAGTTTACTAAGCTTTGCTTTTCCAAAATTCTCGTGTTCAAACCATGTAATCGTTTCAGTTGGTACATTGTATATAATATCAGTCTTATGCGATATGCACTTTATCCAATTATTCTATCTATATAATCGAAAAGTATTATTTAAACTTTTATAAGAAGGTTTAATCATAATATATTCATGTATGTACATGTTTAAAGTTACAAGTTTATAATTTTGTGATTGAACATGTTTTTGGTTTGTGGACAATCTCTGAAAAAAATTCTTTTCCTTTAAGTTTTACTATGAATGTGTTACAAACAAAGCAACGTGAGGTATGTCCTGAACAAACTTTTTTGTGTTAATTTCTAATGCCTCCTGCCTCCATAAAGTATCAAGATTTGTTTCAGCATTGTGTAATGTTAATTCAATATCATTGGAAACTCTATGTTTTCTGAAATGTCCTTAATTAAATAAAGAAGAAGGCGAGAAATATGCCTATATGAAGAGGGATAAGATACTGCAAAGTTAAAATATCAACAAGTCTGATAAATTATCTTTAAATAAATAAAAAGAACATCGGTTTGTTACACTTTATGTATGTTAGATATTTAGAATAGATTGATTTACAGTGGCGAAAACCCTCCAAATCCTCAAAATCAAAACCTCCAAATAGTGGCATTTTAGAACCTCAGTACCTTTCCTTATATAGAATGGGTCTGAACTCCATATTTTTGTCATTGTTTAAATGAGGTTTAATGATAATCAAACCGATTTCAATCAACGAAAACGTGGAGAGATGACCTACTTACTTTTGAAATGTCATTTTGTGCCCCAACAATTGAACGTTTTAGAAAAATAAAGTCTGTAAATTCGAGGCCAAAGTCACATATAACATTCAAACAACACACTTTGTTGTAACCGAAGTGACTCAGTGGTTAGAGCAAAATTAGTCTAGAATTAGTTAAAATAGTCTAAACTGAATATAGGTATAAATTTTTCTTTAAAAATTTTAACAGTATATTACGACTAAACCAAATAGGCATTTGCTGTATCCTTCCCTCCCCTTTTTCTTTTCCAGCTGTTATATGAATTTTATTCGTTTATATCTACTATTAAATTGTAATAAAATATATCATTCATTACAAATTTGTTTTGTTGTATTTAATTTGTCATTTATTTAGAGCAAAAAATGGGCGCTCTTTAGAAAAATGACGATACAGATTCTTAATTAGACTTTTTAGTGAGGTTTATTTTTGATATTTTATGTTTATTCATTAATTGTGCGATGGTCGAAAAGTTTATACATTTAATTTTTTTGTAAATTTAGGAATGATTTGTTAATGAAAATTACCGAAACAATGCTCAGAATAAATAAAAACATGTAAATCATCGTCAATTAATTGTAGCAAATTTTTAGAATTTAGATCTTAACATAATTCTTAATTGGAAAGAGCTCCCGTTTTCAAGACATTTTATACACAATAAGGAATACAGTTACCTGATTATAATCATATGTCTTGCTAAACTGGTCTTAAATAAATCATTGGGGGGGGGGGTAACAATATGTTGGAAATGATGAATATAAATGTACATGTATGAAGTCCATGTATGAAGACCCATACAAGACCAAAAAAAAATGAAATGAAAAACCCAAAACAAGATAACCAAATTTTACATATACATACTAGAATATGATAAAAATAAAATCATAAGTAATAACATTATTCTGTATATTATCAATGTTCATAGAGGCAAATTCTCAAAAAAAGTATAAAAATTATTCCTCCTAAGAAAATCAAAGAGTATAATTGCAATGATAACAAAACTGTTGAGTGATTTCCATATCGTCATATATTTGCACTGGCCATGGAGATACAATAGTATGATGGAGTGTCCAATTATTAATTCATGCATGGCTTTAAAGTAATATTTCAGCTGCCTAAACAAGGCAATGCCCAAGTCATATTATTAACTAAAATAAATAATTCCTAAATTTCTTCATTAAACTACCCAATCACACACTCTGTCGTATCAGATGGACTAAGTCGGCCTCAAAATAAAGTTTACGTGGGATTTGCTTTGGAAACTATATACATTTGTACATGTATATGACATTAAAGAACTGACTTGATAATTTTATTAATATCAGGCTGTCCAAGGGGATTGTGAATTAAGATAAAGGAATGGATAAAATGTTTGATTTTTTTTTATTTTCTATCAAAGACCCATGATAGAAACTCATTTCTATTTTATGATTTTATAATTTTCTCAATTCTATTTCTCATCAATATTGAAGAGAAAAACAGGAAACATTAATCAAGTTTGATAAGACACTGTTTCATTTCTTTACTGAGCTGAGATTAGTTTGTTTTTTACTGGGAATCATAAAGGATGGTATAAAGTATAAATTAGTCCGAAGAAAACAGACATCGAAACTTGTAGTCTTAGTTTGAAGTAAGCTAGGAGAAAGATTTGTCAATTATATTCATTACAAGTAATAATAGCTTTCCAAAAAGCATGCCTGACTAAACAAAATTATTCAATTGAAGCATGTGTGTATCAATTAGGGTATCTTATTAGAAATGAATTTTAATTTTCACTGCTGATCATAAATTTATGAACGGAACGTGCAAATTTAAGACAAAATGTCAGTCTTTTTTTTATCTAGAACATGTACATATATATCACTTGAAATTCTTTTATTTTATTAATTCAATTTTTTTAGTGCATGTAAGCTTGAAAGCTGGAAAGTAAACAGTCGGGGTTTTTTTTAATTGTATTTGTTATATTAAGATGCAAAATCAACCGAAAGGCATTTTTAAACCTTTCCAACCATATGAAATATGAAACGGTTATACAAACACGTATTGTTTTTGAATGTGTGTGGGCAGCTTCATCAAAATCATCTTGACAAGCAATTAAAAAAGGGTGAATTCTCAAATTCATGAAAAAAACACCCTAACTGTAATTTCAATTCAATTAGAATTCCTTATATGCAGTTTCATTTATTGCATGCTCCTACAAAGGGGGGGGGGGGGGCAAATCCATGTTTTTTTCATTTATCATATAAAGTTAAGAAAAGTGCCAGCTGCCAAAAGAGTTGGGAGGAGGAAGCAGCCCCCCCCCCCTCACCCCAACCCCCGATGCTACGTGCCTGTAATATAAACACATGTTGTGCTCGGGGATATTCGCATGATTCCAACCGACTCGTCAACTAATCGGTGCACAAAAACTATGAATGAGACATTATGTCGCGAAATCCTGCTATAACCGTTCACGCAACGAATGAACTCGTCCATTGGCAAGGGGGTCAGATGAATTTTTTGACATTTGTTTTGTAACAGCTGCAAACATGTATGTTATACTTTGGATCGGATGTTTTGAAAGAAATCTAACGAATTAAGAAACACACTTGATAAGTAATTGTTAAATGTAGTAATGAACATTTAGTAAGACACGCGAGTTATGATCCCTTTTCAAGATTAATGAAATCGCCCAACTGTATAAAATATCGTGTCACATCCCGCTTCGGCGATTTAGTTCCTCAAGTAAACATTCCAGCTGTATAAATATATATTTGTTTAAATCCAAACTGATGACTCCCTTGTAATAATGATAATCTAACACCAATTATTACTTACATTGTACCGTAATATACAATATGTTACAACTTGTTGCGATGACCCCCTCCCCCTTTTTCAGTGTTCAATAATAGTCGAATGCTGATCTATTTTTAAATCAGGATTACACACGTGCATGGAATGGTGAACGTCCCTTTTAACTTGAATGTTGTTATTACATGCCATATAACATTTTCATCAGTTGTGAATTTAAATGCTGACATCTTAAACATGCATCGGTTAATTTTTTTTGTAAAATATCATGATATTGCTTGTCCCATTGTCTGCACTATTTTGGAGAATGCAACTTTTAAACCATAGATATGCCTGACGTCAGGCAATAAACCCTCTCGGATTACAACAGGGTAATATTTTTGGAAAGGATGTTTGATGATTGGTTCTAATGCTGAGTAAAATCTACATGAAAGAATCATTTACCTGAAAGAAATAGAGGCTATCATATCATATATTGTCAGTGCTTTGTTTTGTGTTTTTTCCTCTAATACTGAACAAAAGTTTTACGTCAAGTCAAGTAAATCAAAAAATTGATTTCATTTAAATATTCCGGAGAAATTATCAAATCAAAATCCTAAAAATGCTTATATTCTCGTATGCTTAGAATTGTTCATATGTTATTCTTTAAAACGACAAGTCCGTAAGTTTATCCTTGTAACAATATCTGCCTCTATAATCGTTGAATGATTTACGAAGTATTTCCATTGGTTTATTTTTCACCTTAGATATCTGATAAAAATGAAATAAAATTCCAGTTTCATTCCAGCTATTATAAATACATGTAGAAAAACGTAAAAAAAGATCTAAAACCTTTATGAATAATTTTAAAAACCAATCACTACACCCTTATGAATGCATTAGTGTTTATAATTAGTTATCATTTTACATACTCCTACATCATATGTCCTAAATAATTTTTCAAACTGTCACGCAATAAGGTAAATCGTGTTTCGGTGTCGAGTGAATTGGATTACAAAAACAAACAAGCAATCCTTTTTTTTAAATCGGAATGTGTGAATAAATAAAACGCATTTTAATGCAACACCTCGCACGTTTTTGCAGTTAAAATTATATTATAGATTTCTTTTTGTGACAAATCCTCTTGCTTATGTAAAATGGTTTAAAGTTCAAGCACATTCTGTATCATAAATTTTGAACTACAATTTACATGCAAACATTTGAAAGGTGAAGCTATTTCAAAGCTTCATTTGTTTGATTTGTCAGGTCTAAAGAATCTTTCGCAAAAACCAAAATAGGGACTAATGTATCTTTGAAGTATTGGTGACAAAACGTATTCTTTTCAGTCGATGTTTTATTTTTTCTAGCTTATCATGACAAACTCTCATCAAAAATTCTTACGCCCGCTACTTTTGAAATCAAATACCATTACACCCACTACCAATAGATTCTGACTTGACCTAAATATCAAACTTACATCGCATGCTAACTAGATATAATGTAACGTAAATTTGCATTCTTGTTTTGTATCACTTTATATAGGAAAAGGGATATCTAAAGACCAAAACTAAAATGAAATGTAAAATGAATGTCAAGAAATAAAGAAAACTTTCTTTTAAAAGAAATTGCAAATATAAGTAGACTTTCTGAAAGTCAAAATTTTGAATTATATCACATAAAAGATGAAAGAAGTACATATACACGCAATATGTGTATTTTGTAGCCTAAAAGATAGAATTTTTATCATGGAAAAATGTTTTTTTTAAAAACTATTTAATATGGTTAGATATGAAATAATTAATAGGGTCTACTCTATTTAGCTAGTAATCGATGATAATCTCTCTCTCTCTCTCTCTCTCTCTCTCTCTCTCTCTCTCTCTCTCTCTCTCTCTCTCTCTCCGCTCATATTAAAGGTAATAATGCCCAATAATTTTGTGAGTTGACATATATATATATATATATATATATATATATATATATATATATATATATATATATAATGCGATTGCTAAAGCGTGTTTATTCACAAAATATCATATATATTACTTTATTAAATGTTACATTCTGTGCGTTTGTTCTGTTCTGGATTGCGTGATTTTTAAGGTCAACGATAGACTGTTGTATCTCCAAACATCTGGACTGTGGAGTTTTTTCAGTCATTTTGAAATTTGAACCAAATTGAAGCATTATTTACCTCATTTCAAAAAGCTTTATAAGGGAAAACTTGATTTTTATTGCATTTTCAAAAATTTTCATTCAAAAGATTGGTAGGACAATTCTACCAATAATATTCTTTATATTCCTAATTAAGCGCGAAGAATTGATATCCGCGAAAAACGAAGGGAAATATCCCTTGCGAATTTTAAAAGTTAGCCCTTATTTTCTGAGAGTTGAGAACTATAACAAAATTAAGGTAATTATTGAATTACTACGATATATTTCAGGATGGGAATGAACATGTATTCGTTCGCATGTGCCTATCAGTCAAGCTGTATTCGGTACATACGTTCCACATTCCAAACCATGTACATATAAGATGACATGGTCATCTGAAGTGTTAATACCAGTGAAGGCAACGCTGGACGGCATTGTTGACAGAAATCAATACAGAAACATCCGGGTTCTTTATACCGCTTCCAACGTCACAAAGCTCATATCTACTGTACAGGTGAGGTGAAGTTTAATGGATAGTGGTGACAGTACTAGTTGGATACATTCAAATCAACAAATCAATCGTTCATTTGTGATTTCAAAAATTGATTCATTCTCTCGAATGATGGTTCGATTGCAAAAGTTTTTGGGAGTTGATTTTAATCAACTCTCCTATGCAGTGACTCAGGCAAACCGAAAGTGAAACAGTGTTTGGACCTTAGCACAAATCAACACCGCTGACAACATTTAGTTCTTATCAATAAATTCGATATAATGAGTTCTTAAGCATTGTTTTTTAAGGAAACTAATTTGCAGATACCTTGTAAATAGTCAGATTTTAAATGGTACGAACAACTTAGATATTTTTTGTACTCGTACATTGTAGGTATTCCTACGCCAGAGTTCAATATAGTCTCGTTCAACCAGACGCTCGGCTGTCTCCGTAAATCTCCGACAAGCAGAGAGTCTCTCTTGCTTGTCGGAGATTAACGGATACAGCTGAGAGTCTGGTTTAACGAGACTAGAGTTCAGTTTTGCTTGGATCCATACAATTTCTATTTCGATTACTGATACGTAGTTTGATGGAATTTATGAATATTACACAACATGATTATTACGAAATTTCATGAATTTCACGAAATTCCTGTAGGAGAATTCATATTATGAAAAATGTGCGTAATTCAAATACTTATAGGAATTTACTTGCCATGCATGCAAAATAACATATCGTTGATTTTAAATAATAATCGATAAAATCAACTCCCGTCAGTACTTCAGTACTTTGGTTAAAGGTTTCCAGCCTGTTTCAGAATAAAATGACTCTCATTTGGAGATCAAGTACAATCCTTGCGGTGGACAGTTGAGCTTTATCCTTTTTAAAGCGCTTAGCATAGCTGCAGCGCTTTTTTGTCGCCAGATTTCTAAACCTACTTCCACTTTCGTTTTCGCGTTTCCTATATATCGCCACCTACTGGCGGATGCTGGAGAAGTCGTACTCTGGAAAAATGATAACATTGCAGTAGGGAGAACTTAATTATCTTCAAGTTATTCAGCATACAGATGCAGTTCTACCAGTATTGAATTAACAATAAGTTTCATTTAAATGTCATTATTATATATCAGACACGGGTGCTCCAAAAGCCATATCATGATGATTCATTTCGAGAAAAAATGGATAATATGTGCATTAAGTTGTGTTTTAGGTGTTTAGTATTAATTGGAAGAATTCTAAAATATCAATAGGTTTTGAGTCTATTTAAATGTAATATGTTACAGTTATGAACACCATGTTTTATAAAAAATGCAGAATTTTTATATACAAAATTTTTCGATTAACACCGAGCTTTTTCCACGATAATTTGTGCTGCTTTTTATTAACATTATTTTAGGTTTCGTTTTCTGTATGCAATATTTCATAAATATTTTTCTATCAATTTGCATTGATATGTAATTTTATAATTATCCAAAACCAATGATTTGATTATTATTGATAAAAAAAAAATATATACAACTGTCGAGTTACTTGAATTACTACGGTAAATATATATAATAATCTTTAAACGTGATACCAGCTAATCTCGTTTAATTTGCAAATATGATTTTATTAATGATTTAATTTATGTGCAGTATGGACAAATTACGCAGTATTAAAAACACTTAGTAACAGTAAAAATTGCAAGGGATGTGTAAGATTCAATATTGCTATGAATTACAATGTAAATATGAATATTAGATATTTAAATAAATTCGCGTATTATGTGATAACTGTACCCATTATATTGGTATATATGAAATGAAACTTTTTGCCAATTTAATATTGCTTGATAACGTTCAAAATATTCTAAAAGTTTTCTATTTGAGTTCAATTTTTCTAGAAGAACCCGTACCCTATTACATGGCTACGAGTTTTCTTTAAAATGACCTCTGATGCGCTGGTGAAAAAAGTTCTTCCATCCAATGGCAACTTCTCGGGCCTTTCCAGCAGACCTTTATGTATTGCAGGTGTCGCTACAGTATTAAAGTTAATACAAACTTCTGCGAAAATCCTTTTGATATTTTTTAAAACAACACTTCTTCTCCAATTTAGTACCAAAAACACAGGTACATCCAGCAATGCACGAGATTTTGTTTACGTCGAAGTTACATGTGTGCTTGAAAAGCACTTGACCACAAGCCAAGAACTTATCACCCCTCTTCCCACAAAAAAACAACACACATCACAAAAAATGACCTAGCTCGCATTATTACAATACGTGAATAGTCAGACATCTTACACATTTTTTTCATCTCATAAAAAGGTAGCCCCTGACGCAGGCCGCAACGGCTTAAATTCGAAGGAGAATTCGGGAATGGTTTTGCCTCAGCTATTTTTGTCGTGAACCTACGGTGAAATACTGTGGTGACATCTGCATAGGCGTCGATAACAACATTTTTTAAATAAAAGTTTAAAAAAAAAAAACGATACTTTTTACGTCTGATGAGATGTGAGCTAGACTTCATCAAATTCAATGATATGCCTTAAAATATACCCCAAAAGACACCGTCTAGTTGATGCTTAAATGAAAAAAAGCGACTCCATTTTGATATCCTAACATCAGATAATGTTAATACATTAGGGGTCTCATGTTGTATTGTAAAATAAGGCAGGAAATATTATTCGAATACCTTATATTTTGAAGAATAAGTACAATGTAGCATTCCCTGCAAGGCAGATCTGTAATGCGATTAGTATAATCTTACTTTTATCAAAACGTTTTGGCTTTTTATTTTGGAATAATATTGGTATCGTAATTTGCCACTGTATTATTTAGAGTTCATCAATCTTTTTTTTTTGGTTTGGAAGTTGTCAAATGTAAAAACAAAGAAATAATGAAAATTAGCAAATAAACATAAATAGATATTAATCATAATTTGATCGTTGTTATTGGCGAAAATCTTATTTTACTTTATTTTCTTCACAAGAAGCATGCACTCTGTAGCTCTGCTAAACAGTAGCGAAATCTGTTTAAAACTAAAAAGCAATATCATTATAAAATTTCTACAAATGATCTCGATTTCCAGAAATTGCTAAAATTTTGAAATCAAGCATTTTTTAAACATGCTTTAAGGCAGATCGTCAAATTGAAATTTTGACTTTACAGTGAAATGGATAAATCATTAAAAAAATTATGCATTCTATAACCGAGACATATCCAAATTCTACATCATTTCAGAATTCTAGGTAAGTGCATTTTTCTCAATAACGTACAATATGATTCTTTACATGTATTTTCATATCAATCGATATATTTTAAACACTTTCTTCCCGACTTAGCGCTTTTCAGTACTTTCAGTACTTTGATTTTTCTTATAACGTGCAGCCATCCCAAACAACTGAAAAATATTCAAGGAGAGTTCTTATAAACGTTGTACATTGTATACAATTTTAAAAGCTTTTCCCTCCCAATCGTATATTGAAGTTTTTCTTAAGAAGACCAAGTTTTTTTTATAACCCATTGCTTACAATATAATTAACATATTCAGACAATCCGGGGTTTTGCGACAATAGAAGACCCAAATAATGATGGAATGATACAAACTCTAGTCCATCGCCTTGAATAAAAGACCCAAATAATGATGGAATGATACAAACTCTAGTCCATCGCCTTGAATAAAAAACGGATTTTTTATAATAGAAAAAAAATACAACTTTGTTTTTGATGGATTGAATTTAAGAAGCCATTGCAAGACCATTTTTCTAATACATGTAGATCACGGTTTAAATTTGATTCAATATCTGATATATTATATAAGGCATGCTGTAGAGAATTGTCATCAGCAAACAGTCTATACATTAATAACATGTTAAAAATAATTTATATCATTTATATATAAAGGATAATTAAAAAACATCACTGTCAGCATGGGTTAAAATTGAAATTTCTGTGAGCGACACATTTGAATGAATCTGATTGAATGATTATGATGGCGAAATTTTTTTTGAATTTCTATGCAATTACTCTAAGAAAATCTCTCTCTCTCTCTCTCTCTCTCTCTCTCTCTCTCTCTCTCTCTCTCTCTCCCATCAAATTTCGGTAGCTGATAATACAGTCATCTTGAAATATAAACCCATTTTAAATAAAGCTCTGTCGAACCCACGCAATAAGTAAATTAAGAGAAATTTTGATTGACGTTTTCATTCGAAGGGCTGTTTTAAAATTTGTATAAATATAACGACCGTTTTCAAAATACAAAGTTTAACAATTCTTTGACACAGAAGGGTTGCAACATAGAAAAGAAGATGCATCGGATGTGTTGCAGCTGCAAGACTATATGTTTTGTGATATTCATCTCAACTAAGTTGATTTGCGTTTTGAGCCAAGGTAAGCATCAGTAATAATAAAATAATCTATTAATTGTCATGAGTTAAATTGCAACGGTGTACATATATAATTTAACCTTTTTTTTTACTTGAATAAAAATCGTAAATTATTTAAGTGAATTTTAGGCGCACTTAAATTACATAAAAAGTTGTACATGTATTGAATATTTAATCCATTGTGTAGTGTTTTAACTACCTCAACGTATTTATTATATATATATATATATATATATATATATATATATATATATATATATATATATATATATATATATATATATATATATATATATATATATATATATATATATATATATATATCATGTTAGAGTGTTTACTAACTGTTGCAATTTTTATGGTTTTCTCTTAAACACTTTTCTTTTTTACAGTTTAGGCCAAGATAGAATTACCGTATTCAGTTAGGATTTTTCATTTTTCAGTGGCAAAGTTGTAGGTCAACCATAAATATACCGTGTGTTCCAAACATATTAACCGAATGCTCAGAGTATTTTTTTGGTATTAAATCACACATACTATTGTTACTTCAAACGAGGTGCGCCAAAAGCCTTCAAAGCCAAGTAGCATCCTACCAGGCTAACTTAAAGCAATATGAACTGCAATTTTCATGATGAATTTTTTTTTTACGAAAATGATATTTTTTACAAAAATGACAAAAATATCATGATTTTAAAATTCCTATTTGCCAAATTTTTTTTGGAAAAGGTCGTTAAGAAGCCTTAATTGGAGCAAAATTTAATTATTGTCGTCCTGTACAAAAATTGATTTGCTATATGTTCCTTAAAAGAGAAATATTTCCTCTGACAAAATTTAATGATTTTTTCTAACCTTATTTATCATAAAAGTTAAAGTTATATGCAGACTTATCATACTAGCAGCTTTTTGCAGCAAAATAAAATTCCAAAAAAGTACAGTTCATAATGCTTTAAAAATTCCCGAAAAGAAATATACGCTTAAATTTTCATCGGTGAAAGAAGAATGTGATAGGTATCTTATCATTCATGAATATATATTTACATCTTCCAAGCATAATTTCCTCTATTTCTTACGGAAACTTATAGTTAATTCATAGCTCTATTGAAACACCCAGACTGATATTTACACGCCCTATTTATCGATTGGTCGAAATCTACAGCGGCTGAAAGTGACTGAACTGAAATTGACACGCCCTGTTTATCGATTGGTCTGAATCTTCAGCGACCTTAGTAAAATCCCGGACTGCACGAAATAATCATGACAATGCCAGACTCAAAGTCTCACAGGAGACGATTTGACTGTTTCTTTTAGCTAACGTACTTTTGTACATTAACAGTAATTTAGGGAATTTTACTAACTTTTTATAATCAGTTTATTAATTAGTTAAAGAAAGATGTTGATATAAACAATAAAACGCTTTCTTTGATGATTCATGCGGGTTATGAAGGTAGCGATCATTGCAGGAAAAATTTACATCCTACCAGGCTAACTTAAAGCAATATGAACTGCAATTTTCATAATGAAATTTTTTTTTACAAAAATGATATTTTCTACAAAAATGACAAAAATATCATGATTTTAAAATTCCTATTTGCCAAATTTTTTTTGGAAAAGGTCGTTAAGAAGCCTTAATTGGAGCAAAATTTAATTATTGTCGTCCTGTACAAAAATTGATTTGCTATATGTTCCTTAAAAGAGAAATATTTCCTCTGACAAAATTTAATGATTTTTTCTAACCTTATTTATCATAAAAGTTAAAGTTATATGCAGACTTATCATACTAGCAGCTTTTTGCAGCAAAATAAAATTCCAAAAAAGTACAGTTCATAATGCTTTAAAAATTCCCGAAAAGAAATATACGCTTAAATTTTCATCGGTGAAAGAAGAATGTGATAGGTATCTTATCATTCATGAATATATATTTACATCTACCAAGCATAATTTCCTCTATTTCTTACGGAAACTTATAGTTAATTCATAGCTCTATAGAAACACCCAGACTGATATCTACACGCCCTATTTATCGATTGGTCGAAATCTACAGCGGCTGAAAGTGACTGAACTGAAATTGACACGCCCTGTTTATCGATTGGTCTGAATCTTCAGCGACCTTAGTAAAATCCCGGACTGCACGAAATAATCATGACAATGCCAGACTCAAAGCCTCACAGGAGACGATTTGACTGTTTCTTTTAGCTAACGTACTTTTGTACAGTAACAGTAATTTAGGGAATTTTTACTAACTTTTTATAATCAGTTTATTAAGTAGTTAAAGAAAGATGTTGATATAAACAATAAAACGCTTTCTTTGATGATTCATGCGGGTTATGAAGGTAGCGATCATTGCAGGAAAAATTTACATAACACGCTAACGCGGGTTATGTATTTTTCCTGCAATGTTGCTACCTTCATATCCCGAATGAATCACCAAACAAAGCAGTTTATTGTTTAAAAAAATTCAGAGTTCTCTAGGACAATAAGGCAACATATCTATTTTATATTCTCTAAACAATTTATTTCCAGGCTGTCATTGGCTGCATAAATAATGTACATTTTCAAAACTTTTATCATCCCATATTCATAAAATTCCCTATATATATCATTAATTAAATATTCTTTAGAACACCGGGTGATGACACAGTCGTGTGATGGCGACTGGGTCCGGTATGGGGACAGCTGTTACCGATATTATACGTCACAGATGAGATGGATGGACGCCTTCAAGACGTGCCAGTCAGACAATGGATTCCTAACAGACATTGAAAACGCAGACGAGCAAGCCTTTCTGCAAAGTAATTTCAATCAATGTACACTTTGTAGACTTTCTTGCAAAATAATATTAACTAATACTCAACATAAAAACTTTTATAAAATATGGATTACATGTTAAAGTTATAATTCATATGACATATCTTATATATTTTCATCTTGAATGGTGTTTATTGCTTTGCAGATTTAACCGATGGAGGCGAGTTTTGGATAGGGGCGTCGGACTGTGCAGGGAGATGGCTGTGGTACGGCAGCACCCAGCCCTGGGGGTTTACCAAGTGGGATACACGTACGGCATTTCAATTTTTAAAAATCAGATGTGGTTAACGTTCCACCTTTAAATAAATGTTCTATATTCTCTTTGTTTAATGTCTAGAATGATTTTCGTTGTATTTCTTATGATTGACAGCGTTTGAATGTCAAAAGTCGAGATTTATGTACAAACAAGATACTGGGTCCGGACACTTTTTCTTATGTTAACATTAAAATCCCTATTTTTTTGAAACACTGACAAGTGATAATTGTGATAAACTTTTTGAAGAAAAAACCCCCCACAAAAACAACAACAACTCCCCAAAGAACAACAATAACAACAAACCCACAACAACACCGAGATAAATGAAACTTTTGCCAATATCAATATCACCTATGTCACTATAAAATAGCAGGAGCCCAGTCTACATAACAAAGAATTCTGAGCTCTTTATTTCTGTTTTGACATTCAAAATTTTGTGAAGCATATTCCGTCAATTCTAGATTCTAGAAACGATGTTAAAAAAACGAAGATGGGGTAATAGGATGGCACAAATCACCACTGATTGAATTGTAAAAAAAACAATTTCAATATAGTTTTTTTTTTGATAATTTTCTTAATTACAAAAAGGAAAGTAACCGGCAATTTCGGATATCTATGCAATGCCATTTGTTTCCAGATTAAGAAATGAAAAGACTGGATATGCAAATAGTGATACGAGACATTGTTTGCTTCGATGGATAGAAATAATCAAAAAATGTACTGGAATTGACATATCAACTTAAATTGAGAGCGAGTGAACAGGGTACCCTTAACGTGGTTCAAAAATCTAATAAAAGCATATATCATGTTAATAAATAAATTAAATAGACAGAGGATATAAGCTCTGAAAGAAAGTTAAAACTAGGTTCTTTCGTCATGAGCTATATCATAAAGCTACGTTCATGACGTCTTAGAGACCTCGACAAACTGACCGCACATTAAATAATATTCAATATACTACACCATCAAAAATAGTAATTATTTACTTTATATATAAATAATGGAAAAAAAATGTAAAATAGAGCATCGTTGCCAATTTTTACAGAGCACTAAATTACGAAATTCTACAAGAACGCCAAAGATCTAGAAATGACGTCGCTAGCGTGCGGCGACTATCGTTACCTCGTGCTCTACAAAATATATTATCTTCAGTAATATTTATCATAACGCATTAGAATTTACAGATCTAAATTGAATTAGGTAGATATCTCAAAGCACAAGTTTTTGTCACTTTACCTGAATTTTACACAATTTTATCGCAGCTGTGGCATTATTTTTGGATCAACCCTCGTATGTAATACAATTGTGCAATGCGCAATTTTTAACTATAGGCAGTTTAAATATTTTGATTAACACAAAGAAAATTTTAAAAATCAAACCATCAATAGGCGTTGAAGATCTAGAAATGGCATTATTTTAAGACTTTAGTATTCACATACATCGGTTCAAATCAACATAACTCAAGTAATTATAAATCGATGCTATGTAAAATATATACATGTATATTGTCTGCAACGATATTATGAAAGAATTATCAGATTTATTAATAATTTTTTTAATGGCTCAAATTGTGATCATGCTTTTCTTACCCTCTAATGGAACTGCATGGATTATCACAATGACTCTTAACACATATAAGCTTTCATTATTTATACATGTATGACCTCTTATATAGACACTAATGTCCTATGTGTCTTTTAATATTATGAAATAAATATTTTTATTATTATAATTAGGACAATTTCATACCATGGCTATGTTATATTACCTTGAGATTACGAATTCGGAAATATAAAATTATCTTTTTCTTTACCGAGAAAACGAGACGTTAACCCGGTAACACTTTTTTGGTGGATCTAGTAAAGATTAGCATCTACGAATTTCATATTATGTACTTTAACACAAATGGTATTCGTGGTATGCAATGTAAAAGAATTTGAATCAAGAGGCATTGAGTGATCGTTCAATGAAGATGTTATCAACAACGAATCAAAATGATTATGAAGCCGTATCGAAACCAGAGATAACTATATGTATATTTTTAAAAAAATGACATGTTGAATTGAGAAGAAATATTATTTCGGCAAAAATTATTTAAACCACAAAGAGAAAAATGGATTAGTTCTTATTATCATTATCCACATTCAGTTTGTATTTGCCTTAAAAAATGCAAATGGAGTACTTTAGGTAAACTATTGCACCTGTAAAATTAGTATGAGTGGACTCTATAACATATAAAGTAAGTTGACGACTGATTTTAAGTTTACTGCTTTGAACAGATCAGCCCGATAACTTCAGAAATAATGAACACTGCGGAGAAATCAGGCCACACGGCATGTGGAACGACTTCCCATGTAGCCACACTCGGCCATTTGTCTGTAAAAGAAAAGGTGGGTTGTGTGTGGGTGAACCTAGGTGAAGATTTAATGTAAAACAGACGATTGAAAAATAGAATGTAATAAGCGTACAACTGTCAACAGAAACAAATGAAAACATAAAGAAATTAAAAACATCAAAATTTTATACCTACCATTGGATTGTTTTTTTAAATAATTTTATTCAGTTTTAAAAATTGAATTGAATTTTTGATGTTACACACATTAATTGCAGCCACCAAAGGTCTGGTTTGAATGATTAATAACAAGTATCAAAACTTGTACATGTACCTACAATCAAAGTGTTGCTAATTTTTCTTTCAGTTACTTTATCTTTTTGCGACAAAACATGGAGTACCAGAGAAGGAAGATGCTACAAAAGATTTCCCGGAACGCTGACGTGGATCAACGCGCTCAAGCTCTGTCAGTCAAACTCCGCAACGCTCGTCAACATTGAGAACTTTGCCGAGCAGACATACGTAAATGGTCAGTTGATAATTTGTGTGATTTAAATCTTAAATTATTCTATTGATTGAATGCTATAAATGAATAACTCACGATTGATACACAATATAAATTTGATATCCTCTGTTTGGCTTTGATATCCTCTGTTCGGCAGGTTTATATAACTCTGATCATCTGTGGGTTGGTGGATTTGATGGGCCCAAAAACAAAGTATGGGCATGGGCAGGAACAACGTTACCTTGGAATTATCAGTACTGGGATCGAGGTTTTCCTTTTTGTATTTGTAAAAACTGTACTCATAGCAAACAGAACGTAAATCAGTGGTTCTTAGGAGTTGTTTTTGTTGTTGATCTTTTTTAAAATCGTTACGTTTGTCTTTAATTCTAATCTTATTCTAAACTATTTAAGGATACATTGAATATCAATATCTTCAACTGCCAACTCTCTAATATATATATATATATATATATATATATATATATATATATATATATATATATATATATATATATATATATATATATATATATATATATATATATATATATATATATGGTCTCGGCGCAGTCAAATATGCAGGATATTAGTTCTTTAAATTTATGGATTAGTCGCAATTTTGTAAGGAGTAGGTAAATTTTCCCATTCTTTCTTATTTCTCTCTGTCTGTAAAAGGTGAACCGGACAATGGGGCAGAGGACTGTCTAGTGCTCGCTCCAGGCGGAGGATTATGGCATGACGTATCTTGTAATAAATATAACACAGTTATGTGTGAACGCAATAGTATGTATTGGGATTCTTAACAAAACAATTCTTTAAAATTGGATAAAGTAAATTTTAAAAAATCACTAGGTCAATGATTGAAAAAAAAAAGGTCATTCAAAATAAAAATGTTTTCTGCTATTTAACGTTCTGTTTTATAATAAATATAAAATGAAACAACACAAGCTATGCACATCTACCAATATTCTCCATTAACTATTCATTATATCTTTAGCATTTCATTTGATCAACGACCCTGTTTTGACAATGGCAGTGGAGGCCCCCAGAAATAAAACGAGTTTTATCTGTACCTTTCGTTCCAATATCTCGGATGTCGATTTCTTATTGGAGTGGTATCTTAATGATGGAGTTATTCAAGATCACACATTCACTGCCGAAACAAAAAGTTCACTGCACGAAAGAGATTTACCATTGTTAAAGCAAGAAGACCAGGTATAATTGTACAATGAAATGTTGCTTAACACTAAATTCAGAATGCAGTAATAATAATCCGCTGTTATCATTATAAAAAAAAGTTGAATTTATTTTAGCTTACTTAAGCTGAACGCTTAAAAGGGCGTATTTGATTGTTTAAAAATATTTCCGGCGTCTGTCATTGTCATATATTTTCTTGTTCAGATTTTCATCTTCTCCAAAATTAATTTAATCTAAGAAGTATTTTATTCAAGTATATAGATACATTGAAATGGATTGAACAGCAGACATAATGCCTATTTATGTTCTCTCCAAAATTAGTGAACGCTACCTGGAATCAAACCGATATCTTTTGATTTATTTTATATATTTTCTTTTCAAATAAAAGATAAAATGTGCCGTAACCCCATGCATGCCGGGAAACTGCAGTATGAGAGGTTCTCCTCGGGAAAGCAACGTTATCACAGCAAAGGGCCAGGTATGACATACGATATTATGTGAATTACTTCCCCTTAATACTTTTTGATGACTATCAATTTTGATGCAACTTTAAAATTAAGGTAGCATGAATAATGATGAATTAATCTTTAACATGGCAGGTGGCTAGCGAGGCCCGGATCACGGTGGGTGAGAGCTCAGGCCCCGCCTACATCAATGTCACCAGCACAGTCCCCCTACATCTGTTCTGTGAACAAAGTCACCGAGATAACATCGAACTATGTAACGCACATGTCTCCATCGAACTAGTGAGAGGTTTCATATACTTTCTACACTTAATTTCTTTTTTTTTGATGCAGTCAAATTTTTTTTTAAAAGATTGCATACTTTGAATTATTTCATCAATTATTCAAATTTGCGTTTACAAAGTGTGAGCGTTGGTCGTTAGTTTGCCTGGTAAATCAGAAAGGGTTTCTGATCTGCTCCATTATTAGAACCATTTTAACAAGACCTTGGACTTTCAGTAGGACGAAACTATCTATTTGATGCTCAAAACAAGTTAAAAATGACGCTGGTTTCAAATAAAATACATACTGATTGCGTAGTCTAAGCTCAAAAGCCAGACAAATCTTGTTGATTTCAAATGGCCGAGTGGCCTTCGATGAAATAGACAGGCCTACATCACATTGCTGTTTGACACCAACTACCCAAAGTCCAAGCTCTTGTTAATATGGTTCTAAGTTTCATTGGATAAAATAAAAAATATGTTTTGTACCTTTCAGAACGAGAAATAACCTGCGGTCGATTTCATGTCCCCGTCAGTCAAGCAGTGTTTGGTATGTTCAGTCCGCACTCCAAGCCTTGCACGTACCAAATGACGATGAACACGTGGTCATCTGGAGTGTTGATTCCGGTAAAGGCAGCACTCGATGGCATAAAGGACAGAAACCAATACAGAAATATACGAGTTCTTTTTACCGCTTCAAATGTCACAAAATTAATCTCAACCGTGAAGGTAAGATCTTACTGTTGGACAATACAACCTCTCCGGTTACTGAGCCTAAATTAAATTGCTTATCGTGAGCACAATTCAAAAGATATAATTGCAAAGAATGTTTTAAAATTATTTCTTCTAAATTAAGTGATACGTACCTTTATGTCTTAATACACACGTTTCCAGCTGAAAACCTTTAAATGATATCACCATAGTTCGACATGTGCCGCCTACATTTTTTAGTTAATATTTTAATTAAGTAAAATACTTTTTGTTGTACACTAGCTGACTGTAGTGGATGACGATAGGGTAGCAACATGTTCATCGATAAACGACCCTCACATGACAACATTTGATAAAAGGTACATCTATACTCAGACTTTTTCCATTAAATTATAATGTCTTTTTGTGACTTTTACGTGTTGCCTTCATCTTTGTATATAAATCTTAATGACGTTGGTTTGTAGATACTATGACAACTACTTGGAGGGCGAATTTATTTTGTACAAACACAAAACTCTGCCCTATGAGGTATGGTTATGAATTAGTTCATATAAAAAAAAAATCGAAAGAGAAGAACGATCTTTAAAGCTACTGCAATCAAGTTTTACGAGATTATGTATTGGTTACAGAATTTGAAAATATTCTAATCCAAGTTTTTACAAATATCACTTGAGTAAATTCTTAAGTTGTACAATTATTATAATCCAATTTCATTACAATTTAGAAGATTAAGACAATAAGTAAATTAAGACAATTTATTTTTTGAAAAGTAGAAACGAACTTTTCAAGGCCATGATACATGTAGGTATAAGCTATTGACAGATGGCGGTTTGCAGAGAAATTGCTGCCTATTTCAATGAAATATTTGTGCAATTACAATACCATGTTATTGTGTAATGAGTAGCAAACGTTAAATTTTAATAGCAATAACTTTTAAAATCCCTAGTATAATAGAGAGGAGGTTCAGATTTGCACATGTATGGACACCTACATGTATGAATCAACAGTTATTGTAAGGCCTTCAAAGACTTTCCCAAATACCCAGTTTTCATGGAAAAAAATTCTATATCCAATTTAAAAAAGAAAAAATATCCAATGAAATAAAATTGGAGATAGAATTTTTTTAAACATACGTTTGTTTTAGGTGCGAACCTATTACCGTAGATGTAACTTAAGGGCCGCATGCAATTGTGCAGTTGCGGTAAAGTCCGGTAATGACGTCATCCTAGTAGATGTTTGCGGACCGTCAAGAGGGGCATCGACGAAAAGAACTATTTTTACCATAAAGATGTATTTGAATGGAGAACTCACCCCGGGAACTGAGGTTATTTCACATGACGGAGGAAAAACACTCGAGGTTGTTTCATCTATCTGAAAACTATAGTTCATGATCATTTAAAGCGCGGAATTGGCAGCCTTATTTTGACACCTTAGATTTTCAAGTCTTGTTTTAAGGTCAGACGACACGTTCCCCAATTTTATTTAATTTTTTCCAGGAATTTGTTGATTGTTTACTACTATTTTGACAAGCTTTCTTGCAAAAAACTAGAGTCCCTTACCAGGCATTTCTGCAAAATACTAGAGTATGCAATTTCCTATATAATCTTCTTGAAAATACACTTGAATTGCTGTTATAAAAATAAATCCATAATCTCGGCCGGGGCGGTGCTTTGAACTCACGACCTCTAGAACCTATACGCTTCTTGCAGTGAGCGGCTGCGGTTCTAACCACTCGGCCATCTAGTCACATAACCACATCAAATTAAATTTTAATCATTTAAAAAATAATTATAAAATTCATATTTTTTATTGAAACTCTTTATTACGAGGAGATACAAAAAAGATTCTCGAGTCGTTTGACCTTAATGCACATGGTGTACATATTGACTGCAGGGAACCCGATATGTGAGTCCCATCTAATTAGTAGTGTTCCGTCCAACAACATTATCAAAAACATTGTTCATGTAGTATTTTTATTCTGTTGATCCAAACTGGCTTGAATTTACCTAAATAGTGAATATTGGTAAAGGGTGGTAATTTGCTTCGATTAAAGACTTTGTCAAAGATCAAGGTCATAGCAGATAAATGTTATAAAAAAACAACCTTATTTACATTTCCATATCTTAATATCTTGATCAGACTTTACCAAAATACTGTTTTCTCGTAAGAGATGCCTTGACCCAAAATTTTAAGGTCAATGGTAAAAAATAAGATTTTCTCCCTTGGCCTCAACTGCCTTTATAATACACTTAACTATTGTTTTTCAAAACGCATTAGCCATACAGGTTTTCAGTTAGTTAGACTTCTTAACCACTGTTAATGGCAAATCAAAGTCTTTTAGATTGTTTTTTACGCTAGCGTTAAAACTGGATTCTTTAAATGGTCACCTTTATAAAAATGTTTAACTATTATCTATACTACTATATTAAAAAATAGACTCGAATTTTTGAGCTTTAATACCGATAAATCGGAAGAGTACTGTCTTTTGTTTTATATATTTTAAACATAACTGGTACTTGATCTATTTTGTAAATGCCCGATATGATATGCAATGTCAACCCGTGTACGCACAGGTCAAAGTCTAGTTTGATTTAACTAGGTTGTACTACCAAACGGAGCAAGGACCGTTATAATGACTGGAACGATGACCAGAAAACAACGTTTCCTGAATGTTAAAGTAGTGGCCTCCACGTTTGATTTCAATCAAACAGAAGGTAAGTGGTCTTTGTCTTCTAGCGGATGTCATGGGATGTAAAGATCACGAGAATTTTGAAAGACAATGTTTGAATGAAGAAATGAATATATTTAAAGTAGTCCGAGTATCGCACTACGTCATAATACAGATTTTACAATATTGGTTCGACTTTTACACAGCGTTTTTGATACCCGATATTGATTTTGCTCTACATCGCTGTTGTAATCAATGGCAATAATAAGCAATTAGAACGGTAATATATGCATTCTATGAGAGATAGAAATGATTCATGTTGAGAAACTCGATTCTGTTAAAGTAAAAAACGAAGTTTCTGATTAACCAGGATCTCAGGTATGCTTATATCTTCTTTGTTTTGACCCCCCCCCCCAATTTTTCTTTTTCTCTTACTAAAACCGGTTTAAATTTAGAGACAGAAGCTATTTCGAATTTAATCAATCGTCAATTAATTAATGTTTAAATGAAATCTAATATTGTTGACAGATCTAGGCAGAAAACTGTACCAAAATGTGACTTTTACGGATTTTTTCGTCAGGGTCTACTTGGTTTAGAGCTTATAGCGTGAAAAGTAATCCGTCAACGTATAATTTATTTTACCAAATCTTTTTTCTAAGATGTCAGTCTATAGAATAAACACCATGTATTTAAGTTTGAGTCCATAAAATAGTAAAAAAAATTACCAAACGCGACACTAGCATTGCATTTTATGTATTCTATTTTGATACATCAGGTCCATAAAGCGTACTCACTTACAAAAATTTGCGCCAAATTATTGATGAGATATGGCTTAAATATTTATACTCTATTTTGTATGTTCAGTTCTAATTTTCCCAAAATTGGTAATTATTTTTATGAAAAACGGACGTCTGGCAAATTTCATAATTGTCAATAATTTTCGCAAGGGGGTACACCCGTCTGAGAGGTGATAACAAACAAACTAGCATGTAAACATACATATTTTCTTTTAAATATGTATTGCTAGAATGTATATTTATCATTTAAAGCTAAGCTTTTAATGATTGAGCCTATTAAATACCGAGTATAGGACTACCTTAAAATAGATAAACCATTGATAGAAGTAACGAATATAATGTCATCACTTGTTGTTTATTCATCCGATTCTATTTGCGACAAATTTTTCCTTCACATTATTAACGTGTTTTGACAATATAGTAACAGTTTAAAAAGTAATTCCGACAAAACTTAAGTTATACTTCAAAAAAAGGAGGTCGATAAGAATATTATTAAAGATCAATTGCAAGGAAACACAAACTTTTGAAAAATGTTTGAGACCAGTTAAAGACATTTGAACCATTGTGACCTACAACGTATGACAAAATAAATGATCTTTCTCTCTAATACACGTAAATAGAAGAATCTGTGATAGATTTCTGACCGGAAACTTCTATGATATCATATTCCAGCAATATGCCTTAACCGTGGCATGAAGTCGGCTTGGAGTTTTTGGCATTATTTTCCTCAAGTTTTGATAATTATTTTCTCATAATAAGAAGTTAAACTCAGCTTTCTTTATTGTAGTGTCTATACATTAGAAACTTCCAAGAGAGAGTAATATAACAAATTTTGAGAAACAAGAAAACCAATATTAGGGGTAAAGTTAATGAAATACAGGGACAAATTAATCTATTGTTTAGGACTTTGTGGGACATTTGATGGAAACAGAAATAACGATTTGATGAAAAGGGATGGCGATCTGTACACAAGAGGAGGCAAACAGCCGAACGAGTTCTCCTTGTCTTGGAGGTAAATGATGCTTTTAACAAAAGATATCAGCATTGATTTAAAACAACTTGTTTAACAATAAAAATTCTTGTAAATAAAACTGGGTAATTTTGTAAAAAATAACCAAAAAACAAACAAACTGATAAACAAAAAGAAAGTTGGCGCTTTTCCATTTTAAGTTGTTTTTTTTTAAATTTCACTGTTTTCAACACTTTTTCCGAATTTATCAAGGGTTTCTGAGGAGGAGTCGTTATTTAGAGGTGATTGCAGGACATCAACTTCCAGCATCGCTGAAAAGGGCATTTATTGCGATTGTATGGAGAGACAAACTGCTGTTTGTCAGCAAGGATTAGATGTGATGAGATGTGCTGAGATTCAGAAGAGGAAAGGACTTTTAAATGGACAAAAAGGTCTGAATTAAACTCCAGCTAAGTATTATAATAAAAAGGGATTGAAAATTGACAAAGTTGTCCCGTTAAAGTCTACATAATTATTTAGTGTTTCATAATACAAAAAAGACAATTTTCTAAATGCGTATACATACACTTGAACTATCGTTTATGCACTTTTTATGGGGTTTGACGGCTATGTGAAAATGGTACTGCCTGGAACCCAGGTACTGTTTTCAATTTGAAGCAATTTCCCCCTAGTTTTGATAACTAACTACTTATAAAAACTTTTTTTCTCTCTTAGGAGTCAAACTTATTACGCAAGACTTGATACAAGATGCCGAGTCCCCTCCACTTCGATGTGTGTCACCTCGGAAGACAGACTCATTTGAGTTTGACCCAAAGCATATGCCACCGGTATTAATTGTACACATACACTCAAAAAATATTTTTCGTCATAACACAACAATGTTGAGGTATACCTATCCTTCTTTAAAACCATGAATAAGTTTTGCAATTAAATCTTATGGTAATTACCTGAGCTGATAAAAAATTGAAAATGAAATAAAATTTGATTTTAGCGTGTGTCAATCAACTGTATCTTTTACATAACCTGTCTATTTTTTCAAGATCCATAATATATTTAAGTAATGACTATATAGGGTGGGAATTATTTTTGTCTGTTTATTTTTTTTTAATTATCAACAATTATTTTGACCAGTATTGATTATTACAAATAAATCATTAATTTAAAAATATTTGTAATATGAAATTGCACCCTTTATCTGTATGTGCTATGCTTATAAATGCTTAAGGATAACTTGATGATAAACAGTGACACCAAAAAAAACCAAACTTAAACATGACACTGGTGTCCATGAAACATGACTGAAACTTTTTGATAAGAATATATATGTTTTTTGAACATACATCAATAGCATAGTTTTCGCTTGTATGATCAAGAGTCAACCTGCCTTTATTTTCTATTCCAAATTATAGGACCCAATATGGCCTACCCCAAAAAATATCACAGAGAACATGGCAAAGAAAACTTGTGAAGATTTTTTGGGAAGTGACAAAGCAGGAGCATTATGTACGAAACTGCCAGGATTAGATCTAAATCCTATACTGCAAGGCTGTATTACTGACATACAGGCGAGTGGTTATTTCACTTTTTTAGCAATCATATGGTATCAACATACTGTTATGATTCCGTTTTCAACGTAAAATTCTGATTTTTTTTACATTGATAGTACATGAATATTTTACAGTGATATTTAAGTTTGAAGATTACGAAGTTCATTAGAGTTTCATCACCTTTAAATTTTTTTTAATAGTTTTATCCGTTTAACTGTTGTGTAAATTTAAATTCAATATGTAAACAACATATCTAAACTAAAATATTGATATGTTGCAAATATCTTTCATGCTGAGGGAGCAAACACAGATACACAGTCTGAGATAGCAACGACTGCTCCCCAGTCTAATATCAAATAAATTAAGGTATCCGATCCACTTTAGGACAAAATTTTTCCAACCTTGAATATTCATCATGTATTTAATACTTTGATACTTAAATAAAGCATTTAAGAGTAGAAAAAGATTTACCGAGAGAAATTTTCAAAAAAATTATTAACTAAGCAGTAATTAATTAATGAAGATTGCGTTAAGGTCTATGGAGACAAGCACATTTTTTAAGATAAAAAAATAATTACTAGGAATATCAAAAAATGCTTTGGTGAAAAGATGTATTTTATCAATAGAAATACAAACACTAATAAAAAAAAATTTTATACCGTGTATATTTTTTTAGAATTAATTTTCATAGAATAAAACCAAAGGGGGACAACTCTTCAAAAAAAGGAAAAGGTCATTAATTAGCACACATTCTACTCATACATATTAATACTTAAATAGGAAAATTATGTCCAAGTATACTGAGTATTAAGCCCATACATATCTGTTATGCACCTAGATTCATTGAATCTGAGGCTATTATGGATCGGATACCTTAAATGTCTTTTCTGCTTTCCATATATAAAGGCAATCTTTACAGAAATTACTAGTTATCACAATCCCCTTTTTTGATCTTATCAAACAAAGAATTAAAGGCTACTTGAAGTTGAAAGTATTTGTATTTAAATGTCCATTTTATCATCATTTATGGATCGTTAGAGTATCATTTCTAAAGCAAGATAACGTTGGTCAAAGAAGGATATATGCCCTTATTTTTTTATACGAATTTTTTGTATTTTTTACGAAAAAGTAGAAAATCTGTTTTGTTTGCAAGTAATGCATTGCTGAGTTTAAAATTTGATGTCAATACATGCATAATATAAATATCTAATAAAGTATGTCCAGTAATGTCAAAAAGACGTTTTATTTTTTTTAATTAAAAAAAAAAAATTTATGAAAATAAAGAACTTTTTGATAATATTTTTCAAACCTATGGATAAAATTTTCTAAAGAAACGTATTCTATAGAAAGGAAATGCAAGGCAATCATCTTTAAAAAGAAATCAAATTGAATCAAATTGGCGAAATTTTAGAGATATGGCAAATTTTCAAAATTGACCCACACCCGATCGAAATTAAACTAATCCCGACTTGAATGATAGAAATTTTAAATATATAACAATTTCACCCCAAAACTAGGATGTTTGGTTGTAATATGGCTTGTAAATTAGGAGAACAATTAAAAATCCAATTGATTTCTTTTCTGCACATGAAAAAATACTGTTGATTTTTCATTTTTTGCAATTTAGATCGGGATCAGTTTATCTCTTATCGGGATCGGCCAAATTTTGAAAATTAGCAATATTTCTAAAATTTCGTCAATTTGATTCAATTTCTTTATAAAGAGTGATTGCCTTATATTCTTTCTCCATAATACACGTATCTTTAAAAAAATTTATCCGTAGGTTTGAAAAGTATGAACAAAAGATGTTTTTTATTTTCATAAACAATTTTATATGAAAAAATTTTCTTGCAACCAAAACAGATTTTCCACCTTTTCGTAAAAAATGCCAAAAAAATGTATAAAAAATTAAGGGCATATATCCTTCTTTGAACATCATTTTGCGTTAGAAATTATACTCTAACGATCTATAAAATAACATTTTGGTGTAGCATTCCACCTTAAACTGTAATCGGAAAAATACAGTTTAGGAACTGAAAATGTCTATAACGTTTTAATTAAAGGTTCAAATCCACTCAAAATGGAAACGTTTGTAATTTATTATGTGTCCTCTCGACATATGCAAAAAAATAATTAGCACTTTAGGTAAAAAAAAAATGGTGTATATACACGACTGCATTTGTATGAATTTATCAGTTTTCATTGAATTCCGCGATTTCAACTAAAATGCTCTATAAATTGATATAGATTATTGTCACTTCACTTTACATTACTTAATCTGTGTAAAAACAAAATTTAAAAGCAAGAAATATTGGTTTTAAAACCGATTATGGTAAAATACTCCGGAAAGCTCCTAATGACGTAATGCGACAATCAAATGGCCTGAACAGTTACAATGATTATTATAATATTATACTAGACTTTGATCAGTGCGTGCACGGGTTGAGTTGACAATGCATATGATATCGGACATTTACAAAATAGATACATCAACACACCGTATCGATGACATTTACATAACCAAGCTTTAAGCTTACACTAATGCGATTAATTTCACTTCACTCTGCTTAGTGAAAATAATCTGTGTCTCGGGACAGGCCTTCACCACAGTTAAAATGCCTCCCATTTACCCGTAATGTAGCAAAACATTGCCGTGAGAATCGCTCCAAAACGATTATGGAGAAAATTAATGAAGCTGCATTGAAAATAACAGTCAAATTATTCATAACAAACCATTTTGAGGCTGTAAGTAACTTTCATCTAAAAATTTAATTCTATCATTGAAGAATTCAACACTTTTTCACCAACGTTTTTTACTCGCTTCGAATTTACATACCATGTTGACATTCGGAACTCTCATATTAAATGCACTGAGTTAGAGTTATCTCCCGTATTTTCTTTGATGAACAGAATATATTGCATGTTTCCAATAATGAAAATTTACACGTATTTGTATTATCGTTTCGGAGTTTATCCATGCAAATGTGATATTGCGGAAGCATAAACTAATAAAGAGCCTCCCGTTATTTAGCGTGAATGTAATGCGCATGCGCAAGATTGTAAAATCCAAAAAAATCAGATGATTTCTGGATTTTAAAAAGGAGCTTTTGTTGATTATTAATTAGCGAAGCTTGATTGATAAAAAATAAAAACAAATTGGTAATCTTCAAGTACCGATGATGTTTAAAATATAGAAAACAAAAGACAGTACTTTTCCGATTTATCGGTATTAAAGCCCAAAAATTCGAGTCTATTATTTTAATATAGAAGTATAGATTAAAACAAGTGTAAATGAACTATTTGAGCTTTGTCTTTGAACTCGTTTTCATCTAGCAATTTTCTTGTTCTTTAAAAGCTTACGGACAGTACTGATTGGGCGAAGGAAAGCCTTGTCAATTTGCTACGAGAATGTATTACCATAGTGGAGACGGACACAGACCAGTGGAGCAATGAGACAGGGGAGGCTGGTCCACCACCGGGTATTACCAACCTCATCTGTCCAAACAACTGCCAGGGCAACGGAAACTGTACTGAAGGTGAGGAGAGAGAGAGAGAGAGAGAGAGAGAGAGAGAGAGAGAGAGAGAGATTAACTGTAATCGTATCGTTATCGTGTAAAGGAAATGCGCGGCGTTTCATTGTTGTATTTAAAAAAGTCTTTTTTTAATGAACTCCTATTATCAGGACTTTGTCAGTGCTTTCATCCCTGGATTGGAGACGATTGCTCCGTCAACAGTACTGTGCCACCAGAGCTTGATCAAGTTGGCGATGGAGAGCCGTGTGACGCTGTTTGTTCAGAGTGTCTCTCTGTCAGATTATACGGCGAGAACTTTGTTGATGTTGAAAATCTTACATGCCACTATAAAGTACTGAATGTAGGTATTATTTGAAATCGTTTAAATCAAGCAATTCAAAATTTTGTATACGCCTAAAAATTGAGTTACTTCTTAATCATTTGTAAGAGCTTTACTTTTATATTAAATATTCATATGGAAATAGCTTATAATTAGGTAAAAATATGTTGGTCTCCGTTCAATTTTAAACCTTATTTTGTCATTTTTTTTCAGCTGAGACTGGATCCTATTTCAGATGTTAAAACAATAAAGGCGGCGTATCTTAACAGTGAAATAGTCAAGTGCACTCTTCCAGATGTAGCATTGTATGAAATTGCAGTCAGCAACGACGGAAAAATAACCAGTGAATACAAACAATACATTGTTTTTAACAGTAACTGTCACCAATGCAACAGTTCTTGGTGTACAACAAGGGTATGCATAGGCTAATTATGAAATATTGTTTCTTCTGAAATTAGAAATAAAAGGAACGAGCTATTTTAATTTGTTATAAACATAATTCGTAACATGCATTATAAGATCAATTGATAAATACAATTTTATTGGTGTAATTTTGAATTCATCATTAGCACGTTTCTCTTTTTCTCTTCTTGTACTTGTTTGCCCCATTGAAATTACTAGTGCATTCCTTTAGAATAATATCTGCAAAATTAATGGTGAGTGTCTGGACCATGGATTTGTGAATCCCAGGAACCAATTGGAAGTTTGCAACGTTACACTTTCTAAAATTCAGTGGTCTACTTTAAATGGTTAGTTAATGGAAAAACAAAAAAAACAAGTCTTTGATATAAACAATGATACCTGAAATAATGATTTTGCTGTAAAACACACCTTTCTCATTTAACCTTTCTCATTTATTAAGTTTTTCTCATGTGTTTTTTTTTTATTCTCGTCCAATTATTATAAACAACTTCATTTAAAGATACATTACAATATTTTTAAGAAATGACATTGATAAATTTTATCCATGTGGTAAACAATACATTTTATCTTGGTCTACTTTACATGATTTGCAGTTAAAGACATTCCAAAGAAGAGTTACGATTTTCAAGATATTTCTGGTCCCTTTGTTTTGACGAAGGATTCCAAAGTTTTAGTTGGGGGGACTGGTTATCCAGCAATAACAACTGGTTCTTCAGGAGGGAAAGCTCTCATGCTGGATGGAAACCAGTACCTGTCAATGGGTGATTTAGTAAAAACAAGTACTTGTTTCGGTGATGCAGAAAAAAATCCACTTGGTATAACTATAAACCTTGATGTCAGACTAACAAGAAGCGCAAGCACCTGTTTTGTTTTCAGTACTGGCGGAGAAGAAGTTTCTCATTACGGATACGCTATTTGGCTCGAGAATGACAGTCTATATGCCAGAGCTAGCAACAGTAGGCACGAATGGTCTGTTTCCATATCCAGCGTTCAGATGGATGAATTTATTCGTATACAGATGATGTGGAGTCTGCAAAGTGGAATACTTTTAAGCATCGATAACAACACAAAAGTATCAAGCAAGAAATGCATTTCAAGACCAGTCTCACATTACACCACTATTGAAGAATTTGTACTTGGAGGATCTTCAAAAAAAGACAAAAACTGCAAACTTGCCATAGAACGTCTTACCACTGTGTGTGCTTCTTGTGAAATTGTTAACAGAAGAGATCTATGTTTTATAGGTCAGTAACAAATTCCTTTCTTAAAATTCAAACATATATTTTTTTTAGGAGTTTGGTCTTTAAATGTTAAAGTAATAATTTGAAGTAAAAATGGACGTTCAGCACTGAAGATCATTTACATGTTGTACTCATTTTCTTTCAGAGCGAATCCCTCCGGTACCAAGTAACTCGTGCATAAGATCTTCGGCATCGACTGCATTAGAAGCTGCAGTCATCTCTACATCTGTTCTTTCCGGAATTTCATTTTCCATCATTTGTTGCATATGTTTTATTTTCGGGTAGGGTAAAACATATATATTCATACAAAAATATTTACACCAACTAAAGATTAAATTTTTATTTGAGAACATTAATTCAGCGACAGATATTCTTATGATTACAGATGCAAACGACGGCGCAAGAAGAAGAAGTGGTACAATCATCTGATATCAGCTGAGCAGAGCAAAGGTGATTGGAAAACGAAGTCTAAAAAAGCTGTACTAAATCCTGTATTCTTAGACGATTCCGGAACCTCCGCATACAGACATCACTGGACTGGAGAAAACCCTGCCTGGAGGATGTACAGGTACGTGTAAACACGAGGACAAACATTGTTTGATTTTAAAAATGAGAATTATAATTTCAAAATGATTAATTAAGATGTAAACATCGATGAAAACCCTTTTAAAATATTTATTATATCTAGGTACGAAGGGCATAACCAAGCCATTCCGCATGAAAGAGAAATAACAAATCGTGACGTCAAACAAACCCATGACACAGACATTCCATTTTACCAGGAAACAACTACAGGTAAAGTTGTACAAGGGTTTTCTGATGAAACAAGTGGAAGATCGTTTGCTCGCACCACTCATAAAATCAGAACAGATCACATAGAAAAGACTAATTATAGAAGAAAAACTAGTTTTTCAGCGAATGACGAACATGGAAACCAATTTATTGATGGACCTTTGGTCAATGAAGCAGTACGTATGTCAGCTCCAGAACATGAAACAAGCTTTTCTTTGTACCAAATATCAGAAAAGGAAAACCATAAAGAGTCGGCAGACTATAAACTCCATAGACATGAAACGTTTACGGATAGAAGTCAAGCAATGATCAACACGAGATATGCAGAAAATCAAAGTCATGAGAAAACGATCAAAACAGTAAATACTAGCTTATCGAAAAATGATCAGTCAAATGAAAGCCGATACCTTTGTTCATACTGTATGAGTCATGATGAATTACATGGAGTAATGCTTAAAAGCCGTAACACAAATGAGAAAAATTATTTTAAAGACAGCAGCTGTCAAACAGAAGCTTATTACTTACACTCAAGAGAAACGCAGAATGATATTACTGATAACAATAAAGACAAATTAACTTGCATGAAACAAAGCCATATCTCTGGATATCAAAGAGATGATGAAACGAATGTTTTGTCCTCTACCAAATCATGCTTAGCTGTTTCGACCAGCCAAGCAACAACAAGTGAGCACCAAGATGTAGTATACGGTGTCGAGGATAACCCAAGGCAAGTGGTGTTGGGTAGCATGGGTCATGCCATAGCTGAGGAAAGAGAAACAACACAATCAAGAACGCTTAGTGCGGCAAAAGAAGAAATTGCGGAGCTTTCCCCAAAAATCAATCCAACAGAGTCAAGCATTGAATTGCATAGTCTAGACAACGCGGTGTACTTATCAGAGAAAAACAAAGATAAAAAGAGATTGAGCCTTGAAGAACAAGAAAAAATGATTTGGTTGCAAAACGAATATGAAGAGAATGAAATGAGTTCATTGACTACAAGATTAGACCAACCACATGCGAAATATTCTAATGAGGCGACAGGAATACAGAGAAAGGAAAGCAGTGATGAATCATATGAAATAATAACGGAGTGGATTCCAGAAAACAAAATGAAAATTTATACAACATCGCACGGCCTGTCGGAAAATTATGGCGTTTTAAACCCTAAGGCATCAGAAAATGGAAGTGGCTACTCTCGACAAGGCCTTTTTGTTAGTAAGACCAGTGGAAAGGTTGTCGCAGAGAAAATTGATGAAAAATCCGACAATGCTGTTGGAAAAATACTTAAGTCTGAGAAGGAGATTGATCTTGGAAGTAACGTTCAGGATAAAGAAATGATTTCAACGGACTCTGCGAAAGGGTTTATCATCCAATATGCAAATGATAATGAAACACAACCGAGTTTTAAATCATATACAGCAGGCGAAACGATGAGAGACGGGGGTGAAGTTCATCATGCAAGACTATTAAGGCATTCAAAGAGCGAACAACAAAGCCGGGTAAATGCTTATCAAATGAATGAACAGAAGGTTTTCGCAGAAAATAAAAAGTTGTGTCAACATTGTGGTGAAGTCATGAATACTGCAGATGTTATACCACTAGTTTCAGGGTCAGCTCGAAATCCTATTCAAGCTAAGCCGGACACATCAACCATTGTAGAGTCTAGCAAGAGCACTGAAATGGAAATGAAACCAGAATGTCAAAACATCTATGTTATCAGGTGATCAGCTGCTGAGATAGTCGAAGAGAAACCAGAAAAACATTTTCATAGAACACTCTCTCGAAAATCAGGGGAAACGAGCGACGACTTTCTTGAATATGAATATAGCAGAGTCAACCATCGCTCTGATGAACAAAAACAAAAATTTACTGCTGGTGTTCAGACACCTGAGATGAGACCAGTGGTCAAATCTTTCCAAAACGGGGATATCAAATATGATGTTTCCCAAATAGGAACTCGAAAAACAACATTGCAAAGGTATGATGTGAATACAGCTGAGAAAGTGGATTCTTCGGTAGATGATGAAAGCCTCGTCCATTACAAGCCGGATGGAATTATGTACAGGTATTTTATGTTTGGTAAATGCTCTTACTATTATGAGTTTTTTTGGGGGGAAGTTTTGTAAGAACATATTCATGCTTTTGTTCTTTTGTTTAGATACAGACCATGCGGATCAAAAGAATATGTGTCGGATAGCTATAGTTTTGTTTCTGGATCTAAAGTTAAGGAGCCACTCCAAGGAGAGTCGGTCACCACATCTCAGAACAGGACAACAGTGGTTTTAAAAGAAGAGATTCCTGCTAATGAAAGGACAAAAAAAGTTTACAGGTATTTTATCCTAAGCAATAACGATATAGAGGGCAGCTGATTGATTGATATATTGATTATTGAATAATATTGCATTCCAGACAAATCAATTAGTAAAGAAGTAATATCATACATGTATCAAGGAACAAATAAAATAGTAACCATCATCATTTAATTATAGAAAACGCGACAAGTAGTTACTATTCATGCCAAAGCATTACTAATAGATAAAATTATAAAATTTATTGACCGAGAATTCTTGCGATTGTAACATCTAAGAAAATTTAATGTATAATAATTAAAATTAGTGTTACAATGTTTGAAACAGACTACGACACTGGTAGCTGAACTATTTAGATAATTATTAGTTTTGTTACCTTGCAATTTTTTCAGGTCTTACACAGAAACGTCAAATGCAGCAGAAGTAGAAAAGGATGCCATCACTACATACAAGTCATGGGAAGTTAACAAGAAAGCTGGTGATTAACATTACTAAACGCCGTTAATATCATCAAGGTTTTGGTTATTTTTTTTAAAGTTTACTAAGCTTTGCTTATCCAAAATTCTCGAGTTCAAACCATGTAATCGTTAAAGTTGGTACATTGTATATAATATCAGTCTTATGCGATATGCACTTTATCCAATTATTCTATCTATATAATCGAAAAGTATTATTTAAACTTTTATAAGTAGGTTAAATCATTATGTATTCATGTATGTACATGTTTAAAGTTACAAGTTTATAATTTTGTGATTGAACATGTTTTTGGTTTGTGGACAATCTCTGAAAAAAATTCTTTTCCTTTAAGGTGGCTCACTACACCTTTAAGTATTTTCTCAAATCAGCAGAAAATTACTTGATTATGATAGATAATATAATGGATAAGAAGTATTTAAGTCAAATAGGCAAACAAAAGTGCAATTTTGGATGAAAAATAACATTTTCGAAAAATTAATTCAGTAAACATGAACAAAAGCTCCAGGCGGATTTGAACTCATGATCTGCGGTTTAGAAGCCCAGTACTTTAACCACTGAGCTACGAAGATATACAACCGAATCGAACGATATAAACAGTTTAACAAAACATTTAAATCGCCATCTTGTGATGTAGTGTCTTAAAAAGTATAAGTCTGGGTGTAGTGAAGTACCTTAAGTTTTACTATGAATGTGTTACGAACAAAGCAACGTCCTGAACAAACTTTTTTGTGTTAATTTCTAATGCCTCCTGCCTCCATAAAGTATCAAGATTTGTTTCAGCATTGTGTAATGTTAATTAAATATCATTGGAAACTCTATGTTTTCTGAAATGTCCTTAATTAAATAAAGAAGAAGGCGAGACATATGCCTATATGAAGAGGGATAAGATACTGCAAAGTTAAAATATCAACAAGTCTGATAAATTATCTTTAAATAAATAAAAAGAGCATCGGTTTGTTACACTTTATGTATGTTAAATATTTAGAATAGGTTGATTTACAGTGGCGAAAACCCTCCAAATCCTCAAAATCAAAACCTCCAAATAGTGGCATTTTAGAACCTCAGTACCTTTCCTTATATAGAATGGGTCTGAACTCCATATTTTTGTCATTGTTTAAATGAGGTTTAATGGTAATCAAACCGATTTCAATCAACGAAAACGTTGAGAGATGACCTACTTACTTTTAAAATGTCATTTTGTGCCCCAACAATTGAACGTTTTAGAAAAGTAAAGTCTGTAAATTCGAGGCCAAAGTCCCATATAACATTCAAACAACACACTTTGTTGTGACCGAAGTGACTCAGTAGTAAGAGCAAAATTAGTCTAGAATTAGTTAAAATAGTCTAAACTGAATGTAGGTATAAATTTTTCTTTAAAATGTTTTAACAGTATATTACGACTAAACCAAATAGGCATTTGCTGTATCCTATCCTCCCCTTCTTCTTTTCCAGCTGGTATTTGAATTTTATTCCTTTATATCTACTATTAAATTGTAATAAAATATCATTCATTACAAATTTGTTTTGTTATATTTAATTTGTCATTTATTTAGAGCAAAAAATGGGCGCTCTTTAGAAAAATGACGATACAGATTCTTAATTAGACTTTTTCAGTAAGGGTTTATTTTTGATATTTTATGTTTATTCATTAATTGTGCGATGGTCGAAAAGTTTATACAGTTAATTTTTGTGTAAATTTAGGAATGATTTGTTAATGAAAATTACCGAAACAATGCTCAGAATAAATAAAAACATGTAAATCATCGTCAATTAATTGTAGCAATTTTTTAGAATTTAGATCTTAACATAATTCTTAATTGGAAAGAGCTCCCGTTTTTAAGACATTTTATACACAGTAAGGAATACAGTTACCTGATTATAATCATATGTCTTGGTAAACTCGTCTTAAATTAATTATCGGCGGGGGGGGGGGGGGTAACAATATGTTGGAAATGATGAATATAAATGTACATGTATGAAGTCATCATAGACCCATACAAGACCAAAACAAATGAAATGAAAAACCCAAAACAAGATAACCAAATTTTACATATACATACTAGAATATGATAAAAATAAAATCATAAGTAATAACATTATTCTGTATATTATCTATGTTCATAGAGGCAAATTCTCAATAAAAGTATAAAAATTATTCTTCCTAAGAAAATCCCAAGAATATAATTGCAATGATAACAAAACTGTTGAGGGATTTCCATATCGTCATATATTTGTACTGGCCATGGAGATACAATAGTATGATGGAGTGTCCAATTAATAATACATGCATGGCTTTATAGTAATATTTCATCTGCCTAAATAAGGCAATGCCCAAGTCATATTATTAACTAAAATAAATAATTCCTAAATTTCTTCAGTAAACTACCCAATCACCCACTCTGTCGTATCAGATGGACTAAGTCGGCCTCAAAATAAAGTTTACGTGGGATTTGCTTTGGAAACTATATACATTTGTACATGTATATGACATTAAAGAACCGACTTGATAATTTTATTAATATCAGGCTGTCCAAGGGGATTGTGAATAAAGATAAAGGAATGGATAAAATGTTTGATTTTTTTTTATTTTTCTATCAAAGATCCATGTTAGAAACTCATTTCTATTTTATGATTTAATAAGTTTCTCAATTCTATTTCTCATCAATATTGAAGAGAAAAAAAGGAAACATTAATCAAGTTTAATAAGACACTGTTTCATTTCTTTACTGAGCTGAGATTAGTTTGTTTTTTACTGGGAATCATAAAGGATGGTATAAAGTATAGATTAGTCCGATGAAAACAGACATCGAAACTTGTAGTCTTAGTTTGAAGTAAGTCAGGAGAAAGATTTGTCAATTATATTCATTACAAGTAATAATAGCTTTCCAAAAAGCATGCCTGACTAAACAAAATTATTCAATTGAAGCATGTGTGTATCAATTAGGGTATCTTATTAGAAATGAATTTTAATTTTCGCTGCTGATCATAAATTTATAAACGGAACGTGCAAATTTAAGACGAAATGTCAGTCTTTTCTTTGATCTAGAACATGTACATACATGTATATATCACTTGAAATTCTTTTATTTTATTAATTCAATTTTTTTTTTAGGAATGTACACATATCATATAAGTGCATGTAAGCTTGAAAGCTGGAAAGTAAACAGTCGTTTTTTTTAAAATTGTATTTGTTATATTAAGATGCAAAATCAACCGAAAGGCATTTTTAAACCTTTCCAACCATATGAAATATGAAACGGTTATACAAACACGTATTGTTTTTGAATGTGTGTAGGCAGCTTCATCAAAATCATCTTGACAAGCAATTAAAAAAGGGTGAATTCTCAAATTCATGAAAAAAACACCCGAACTGTAATTTCAATTCAATTAGAATTCCTTATATGCAGTTCCATTTATTGCATGCTCCTACAAAGGGGGGGGGGCAAATCCATTTTTTTTTCATTTATCATATAAAGTTAAGAAAAGTGCCAGCTGCCAAAAAAGTTGGGAGGAGGAATCAGCCACCCCCCTCACCCCAACCCTCGATTCTACGTGCCTGTGATGTAAACACATGGTGTGCTCGGGGATATTCGCATGATTCCAACGGACACGTCAACTAATCGGTAAACAAAAACTATGAATGAGACATTATGGCGCGAAATCCTGCTATAACCGTTCACGCAACGAATGAACTCGTCCATTGGCAAGGGGGTCAGATTAATTTTTTGACATTTGTTTTGTAACAGCTACAAACATGTATATCATACATGTTTTGAAAGAAATCTAACGAATTAAGAAACACACTTGATAAGTAATTGTTAAATGTAGTAATGTACATTTAGTAAGACACGCAAGTTATGATCCCTTTTCAAGATTAATGAAATCGCCCAACTGAACAAAAATCGGGTCACATCCCGCTTCGGCGATTTAGTTCCTCAAGTAAACATTCCAGCTGTATCCAAACTGATGACTCCCTTGTAATAATGATAATCTAACACCAATTATTACTTACATTGTACCGTAATATACAATATGTTACAACTTATTGCGATGACCCCCTCCCCCTTTTTCAGTCTTCAATAATAGTCGAATGCTGATCTATTTTAAATCAGGATTACACACGTGCACTGAATGGTGAACGTCCCTTTTAACTTGAAAACTCTTGCTCGCTGTTGTTATTACATGCCATATAACATTTTTATCAGTTGTGAATTTAAATGCTGACATCTTAAACATGCATCGGTTAATTTTTTTTTGTGAAATATCATGATATTGCTTGTCCCATTGTCTGCACTATTTTGGAGAATGCAACTTTTAAACCTTAGATATGCCCGATGTCAGGCAATAAACCCTCTTGGATTACAACAGGGTAATATTTTTGGAAAGGATGTTTGATGATTGGTTCTAATGCTGAGTAAAATCTACATGAAAGAATCATTTACCTGAAAGAAATATAGGCTATCATATCATCGGAATGTGTGAATAAATAAAACGCATTTTAATGCAACACCTCGCACGTTTTTGCAGTTAAAATTATATTATAGATTTCTTTTTGTGACAAATCCTCTTGCTTATGTAAAATGGTTTAAAGTTCAAGCACATTCTGTATCATAAATTTTGAACTACAATTTACATGCAAACATTTGAAAGGTGAAGCTATTTCAAAGCTTCTATCATTTATTTGATTTGTCAGGTCTAAACAATCTTTCGCAAAAACCAAAATAGGGACTAATGTATCTTTGAAGTATTGGTGACAAAACGTATTCTTTTCAGTCGATGTTCTATTTTTTCTAACTTATCATGACAAACTCTCATCAAAAATTCTTACGCCCGCTACTTTTGAAATCAAATACCATTACATCCATTACTATTAGATTCTGACTTGACCTAAATATCAAACTTACATCGCATGCTAACTAGATATTATGTAACGTTAATTTGCAATTTTGTTTTGTATCACTTTATATTGAAAAAGGGATATCATGCAAAGACCAAAACTAAAATGAAATGTAAAATGAATGTCAAGAAATAAAGAAAACTTTCTTTTAAAAGAAATTGCAAATATAAGTAGACTTTCTGAAAGTCAAAATTTGGAATTATATCACATAAAAGATGAAAGAAGTATATATACACGCAATATGTGTATTTTGTAGCCTAAAAGATGGAATTTCTATCATGGAAAAATGTTTTTTTTAAACTATTTAATATGGTTTGATATGAAATATTAATAGGGTCCATTCTATTTAGCTAGTAAACGATGAATCTCTCTCTCTCTCTCTCTCTCTCTCTCTCTCTCATAGTAAAGGTAATTATGCCCAATAATTTGTGAGTTGACATGTATATATAAAATGCGATTGCTAAAGCGTGTTTATTCACAAAATATCATATATATTACATTACTAAATGTCACTTTCTGTGCGTTTGTTCTGTTCTGGATTGCGTGATTTTTTATGTCAACGATAGACTGTTGTATCTCCAAACATCTGGACTGTGGAGTTTTTTCAGTCATTTTGAAATTTGAACCAAATTGAAGCATTTTTAATCTCATTTCAAAAAGCTTTAAAAGGAAAAACTTGATCTTTATTGCATTTCCAAAAAATTTCATTCAAAAGATTGGTAGGACAACTCTACCAATAGTATGAGGAAAATGTCCGTGTGTTTAACAGCTCAAATTCTCAAGGCTTTATGGTTTTTCATACCCCTCTTGTTAAATTTGAATTATGTTCTGGGTCAAGGTAAGCATTGATTGTCCATAATTAGTCGTATTTTTATTAATGACGTATGATTGTATAAAATAATTCCAAGTGTAGGAAAGCATATGGATAGAAAATAAACCAACATTACACAAGAAACTGTTCTGAACTGTGTTTTTTTTTAATATCAGACGTTTTTATTTGATTTAATAATTCTTTGTAACAAGTACCAATTAATTCATATGTGTGTTATAATTTGTTCACATGTATATACAATTTTAATGTATTTTAACTGCCTTATTTTCGCACCATTTGAACATTTTCAATTAAAGAGCAAGCTTAATCTTGAGCTTTCAGAAAAAAACAGAGTTTATTACAAGAAAAAATGTAATGCTATTATTATCTCATTTATTTTTGTATACATTATTTTGTAGTTGAGACTCTTTTAAAACTTGTTTTCCTGTAATACCAAACTTATTTTAGTAAATAACACCGAAAAGAAGATCTATATCTAATAAGTTATATTTCTTATGACAAAAAATCTTTCATATTTTTCCGGGGGATTAAATCCAAATCAATGATTTCTGGTTGTATCATGGGTATTCTTGTTCAATAGTGAACTCGCTGTGCGAGTTATTTTAATAATCAAAATTCTAACTGATTAAAATTAATATTTACTGGGAATATACGAGGCTATTGCTTTCAAATGTGTAACCGAAAATACTCATGCTATTCCATACATATGTGAATACTTGCTGATAAATACTTAAGAATTTCTTGTACCACTTTTTCTAATGTCAACATACCTTTAAAAAAACCTGTATAACACTGAATAGTGCAACTCATTATCAAAGATATAATTTTCTAAAAAGTTTTATACCACTTTACATAATAAAATATCGTTTCATTTGCTCGTTTATTGTAAAATTCTTAGAACACCGGGTGATGACACAGTCGTGTGATGGCGACTGGGTCCGGTATGGGGACAGCTGTTACCGATATTATACGTCACAGATGGCATGGATCTACGCCTTCAAGACGTGCCAGTCAGACAATGGATTCCTAACAGACATTGAAAACGCAGACGAGCAAGCCTTTCTGCAAAGTAAAACATAAATTGTATTATATATAAATACGGATGAGAAATGTAAAGATGTATATATTAAAAAATATTTTTCAAATTTCGAAAACAAAATATCTGGAATAAAATGAGTCGGACCAATTATGCATCATTTTTATACTGATATTTTTTATGTTTATTTGTAGATTTAACGAGCAGGGCAAAATTTTGGTTAAGCGCGTCAGATTCTGTGGGTGACTGGTTTAAATGGATGTGGTATGGCGGTATTCACCCCTGGGGATATACCAACTGGGACACCGGTCAGTAATTGTTTGTGACTATTTAACACAAGTGGCACGACTTTGTTAATGATTTAAGGTTAATCATTTAGTGTAACTTTTGTTGAAGCTGTAATTTTGAAAGAACAATGCGGTAATTGCTTACAATAGCAATCTTATAAATGCGCTGTATGAGAAAAGTTTATTCATTGGAGGTAAACAATATAGATTTATGAAATGAAATTCAGATTAAAAAAAAGAAATATTTGGATTGTTTTTAGTTTACGCGTCTATTGCGCAAGCATTTCTTCATTTCATGCCAAACATTGTTTACTCGTATATTTTTCTGTATATTTTGTATTTTTTTTAATAAAAATTTAAAAATAAATACTGGTTTACAGCGCAATTTGTTCTTTCCTTAATAATGTCGAATTGAGTAAAAATTCTTGAACATGAGGTGGTAAATGTTTTTAATCGTTTGGCTAAAAAACGTAAGGTATGTAAATTTATAATGAAATGAAAAAAGTATATAGAATTATTCTGATTGGCAAAAGACGGGAAAATGATAGCAATGACATTTTTGTATCTATTTAAAAGATATAAAAAATATCTATAGGAATATGTAATTAATTATCTAGTAAATACATCAGGTATCTTTGAGATTTTGAAATAAAGTAGACAGCGAACATCAAATGTGCGTTACAATTCTTAGAATATCCCGACTTAATCAAGATTTCTATCTAATGATATTAAAGTATGAATTATGAAACCTGTGCCTCCTTCGTATTTACTGCATCCGATTCCCCTGCATTTATCACTCATTCCCGACTATTGTTTCATGATTTGTTGAATGACATAACACCATATATACATGTACCGTAGTACAGTATATATATAGTAATTTTAAAAAATTTAACTGGGCACTTGTTATCATTTACGGATCCTTCATGTGGATGCATTAAAAGCTCATACGGCTCTTGTTTGAATGAATCAGTTATTGTTATAAACTGTCTTTTTACTATTAGCGTTCACCTTTTAAATTACATTTCAAAGCTTTGAACCTTAAGATTAAAATTATTCCAAAGTTTCTATTGCAATGTGATTTTAAGTGAAATTTTGTGAATTAACTGATTCTTGAGCTGACTTATTTAAACAGGTCAACCTGATAACTCTGGGGGTAATGAGGACTGTGCTGTAGTCAAAGAAAACGGAAAATGGGAGGATTTGGACTGTAGCTCGACTTTGCCATTTGTCTGTAAAAGAAAAGGTAAGTTGTGGGTACTATGGTAAGACAATCATGTACATAACACTATTACTGTGCCAGATAATTCTTATGATGCAAAGGTTGCGTTTTGCACCTGTCTAATGAGCAGTGTCCGCAAAATTCATTAATGCGCATTTGAAGTACATTGCTTTAAGAGTATTTTGTGGTTTCTCGCCTGACAGGTGAGATATTTATTTAAGGAATTTATAAATTGAAAGAAAAACAATTTAAAATAAAAATTGTTAATTGGTACATATATTTTAGTTACGATATCTTTTTGCGATTCAACATGGAAAAAGAAAGATGGAGGATGCTTCAAAGTATTTCCTGATTTCAAGAACTGGCTAGACGCTCAAAGAACTTGTCAATCAAATTCAGCCACACTTGCTAATATCGATAGCATTTCTAAACAAAATTATGTGTTTGGTAAGATTTATTTTAAATCCCCGTTTGATTTCTAATAAGAATATCAAAGGGCATTTTATCCCGGCATAACAATTCCTTTCAAGCCTACATTTTACACAGGTTTATTTCGTGTTTGGTTGATTTGGATTGGTGGGTTTTACTCACCGACGGAAGACGTTTGGGCATGGGCTGGAACGAACCTACCATGGGAATATCAGTATTGGGGCCCAGGTATTGTATGAGCATCATACCTTCGCTATTCTACAGATTTAGAAAAGCATAGGTGAATGTTAACAGGCCCTATAATGTTCATGTCTCTGTCTTTCTCTCCCCTGACGTTTTATTGTATGATTTCATATTGTCAAGGTCAGCCAAATAACGGTAGATTACAGAACTGCCTTGGGCTTGCTCCATCTACTGGATTCTGGGACGATGGAAAATGCGATGGCCACTACATACAATATATATGTGAAAGGAAGAGTAGGTGGTCTACTTTCATTTCCTACGGAAATAGAATTGAGGAATTGATTGGATTTTACAAGACATCACATATTTCTTATAAAATAATAACTAATGCCATAATTGTCTAATAAGAATATGCTTTGTCAGCATTAAAACTAAAAAGTGTGCTATTTTGTTTATACATATCATGGCTCATTTTATACTCTTGTAGCGTTTTATCTTACCGAAGATCCTGTTTTGACATTGGCAGTGGAGGCTTCTAGCAATGAAACGAGACTCATCTGTGCTTTTATTTTCAACATTTCGGATGTCGATTTCTCTGTGGAATGGTATCTGAATGATAAAGTTATTAAAGAAGACACACTTAATAATAAAACAGAGGGCTTATTACTGGAAAAAGATATTACATTGTTAAAGCAAGGAGATCAGGTACAGTCATGTCTCTTTACACAAATGCAGGCCTGAGGTACATGTTTAAGTTTTCCATTCAGATATTTAAAAAGTTCATCTATAAATAAGAAAGAAAAATTATACTTACGATAATATTTACTTGATTTACATCTAAAGATGAAGTGTGTTGTTACTCCGTGCATGCCAGGAAACTGCAGTTTGAGAGGTTCTTCACGAGAAAGCAATGTTATATCTGCAAAGATTCAGGTATGGTAAAATGCATTGATCTGTATAAACAGTATATCTACATAATAATTGTCAGAGGATTTCATGGTAAATATTTTTCTGCATTATTTTCATTTTTATGCAAGTAAATTTTGCACGTTTTTGAAACACTCCATTCGTTCAACTGTTTTGTTTATCTTTCTTATCCATAAAAATGCTAGTGTTCAGAAACTTCCCTATACTTTTTGATCCAACACCAGCCAAAAATGTCTTTTTTTTAAAATCAGGATTATGTATAGAAATATATTTCTTTGCACCTCAAACGTGTTGTTTTTTTTTAAATGCTACAGGAATATTTCGATGTTCGTGAGAACGGGCGTCTAATAAAATATTAGATTTATCATGAAAACCGGTGGGTTTTTTTTTAAAATTAGTTAAGATTTACGGGGCTACTTATCCCCTTCTATTTAGATTTCGTCAAACTGTCAAATTATCTCACCAGAAGGAAAACTCAGCAACCAAGTGTACTTTTGTACACAAACGAAATATTTAAGTAGCAAGAATGGTAACTTATTTAACTTTTGGAATCTATCAAGTTTTGAAAATGATAAAGAAAATGACATATCAAGAAAAGAAGCTTCCTCTTTCCTGTTCCTTTCGCCAAAAGTTTCTTAAAGGAAGATGGAAATTTCCAATTCCGCATGACTTTGGGTTTTTTATTGGAATATATTAGCAATTGAAAAATTCAAGCAAACATTTAGGAAATTGTCTTTTTAACTGAATGATATACCTTATTTTGTAATGTGATTTCGTGATGTATGAAATGTTTTAGCTAGCTTAAGTGAGCTTTTCTGATCACATTTTGTCTGTTATCCGTCTGTAAATTTTTCACATTTTCAACATCTTCTCCAGAAAAACTGGACCAGTTTCCTTTTAAAAGGGGAGATAATTATTGAAATTTTGAAAGAATTTTTCAAAAATATTCTTCTCAAAAAATAATCAGCCAGGAAAGTTGAAACTCAGGCGGAAGCATCCTCAGGTAGTGTAGATTCAAAGTTGTGAAACCATGATCCTTGAGGGTAGGGTGGGGCACACTGGGGTCGATTTTTTACATAGGAATATACATGTATAGAGTACTAGTAAATATTTAAAATCATCTTCTCAGAAACCAATCAGCCACGAAAGCTGAAACTTATGTGAAATCGTTTTTAGGTATTGTAGATTCAAAGTAGAGAAAATAATGATCCCCAGGGGTAGGGTGGGGCCACAAGGGAGTCGAATTTTTACAAGGGTATACATAGATAAAAGTCTTCTTCTTAGAGGCGTGTAAGGAAGAATCCTCAGATGGGGTAGATTCAAGTTTGTCAAAATCATGATCCCCATGGCTAGGATGGGGTCCCAACTTTGGAGGGACAAATCTTTAAATAGGAATATAAAGAGAGACATCTTTAAAAGTCTTCTTCTAATAAAACCAATTGCATAGAAAAGCTGTAACTTTATTGAAAGCAACTTCATGTAGTATAAATTCAAATTCGTTAAAATCAAAATCTTGATAAGCAGGGTGGGGCCATAATGGGGATCCAATTTTACCAAGGAGAACATTTTAATTAAAAAAAAACCTTGAATGTCATCATATATTTTATTTCTTAAATGCAAGCATTTTGACACATTGCTGATTCTTTGAAATTGTTCAGACTCTGACCGCTAGACGATTCGTAGGCCTTACAAGGGGTTTAAAGTTTGATGTACGTTTATATCCCATGTATAAACAATTGTTTGGGGGTATTTTTAAGAACTGCAATGCTCAACATGTGATATGACTATGAAATCATCCTGTTAAACAGGGGCTTGATTTTAAACAAAAGAATGACCAGGAGGAAAATGGATTTTTATTTATATAGAGGATCTACATGTATTATACCACATTGTCCAAATATCTAAATTTCGTATTATGACTCCCTTAACTGATTTTAGCATGCCTATTGTTGCTCAGTTGAGCGATATGGCCCATGGGTCTCTTGTTAACTTCTTGGTAGGTTGAAAGCGGAGCTCAGATCACATTGGCTGAGAGTTTAGGCCCCGCCCTTATTAATATCACCAGCACTGTCCCCCCACACCTGTTCTGTGAACAAAGTCACCGAGATAGCCCTGAATTATGTAACCCACATGTGTCTATTCAATTAGTGAGAGGTAAGTTTTATTTTTTTATGAACCTTATTCTTTATATTTCTAATTAAACGCGAAGAAATGATATCCGCGAAAAACGGAGGGAAATATCTCTTTCTAATTTAAAATTTAACCCTTATTTTCTGAGAGTTGAGAACTATAACAAAATTAAGATAATTACTGAATTACTACGATACATTTCAGGATGGGAAAGAACATGTATTCGTTCGCATGTGCCCATTAGTCAAGCTGTATTCGGTACATACGTTCCACATTCCAAACCATGTACATATAAGATGACATGGTCATCTGAAGTGTTAATACCAGTGAAGGCAACACTGGACGGCATTGTTGACAGAAACCAATACAGAAACATCCGGGTTCTTTTTACCGCTTCCAACGTCACAAAGCTCATATCTACTGTACTGGTGAGATTAAGTTTAGCGGATAGTGTTGACAGTGGGACACATTCAAATCAACAAATCAATCGTTCATTTGTGATTTCAAAAATTGCTTCATTCTTTATAACGATGGTTCGGTTGCAAAAGTTTTTAGTAATGCAATTACCAACAGTCCAACTTTTGCTCATACATGTTTATAATTTACGTAGTTTATTTCTAGATGAATCATAAAACTTTTATTCTCCTCAGTTTTTAGTGATGAGTATGCAAACACATTTGATATCATCTTATATCTCTTAGTGATCTTTCCTGGTGAATTTAATCCTTTAAAAACAAAAATTGTAATTAAATTTAGGGCACATCTAACTTATATTCAAATGTCTCTAAGACAAATTTTAGAACACTGTATATAGCAGATATTAAATCACAAAATAATTTCTAGTATTTTATTTTCAGATAACCTGAAATTAAATTCTATACTTTAACATCTGATATCTGCTCTCTTTCATTTTTTTCTCCATATTTGAATCCTATACTTTGTTCATATGCGTATATCATATTGCAATTTCGTATAGTTTTATAATGGTTTATTTCTATCTAAATTGATAAATATAGCATTTGTTTCGTAAGCTTCTATCTGTATTGATGATATGATTTTTCTTGTTTATGCTAGTATTATAGTTTACGATATGTGTATTGCATGCAGTTTTGAACAAATTAAATCTATTGTTATAAAAACCTGAAATAAATTCAAATATTTCATTCAGATATATTACAATAATAGTACATGTCTACTATATTTTACAATAAAAGAAAATTTATAAAACACAAAAGAATATTATACCATGCAAATGACGAATGATAATGCTATGAAAATAATACAATGAAAATAAAATCTATACATTAAAAATAGAAATGATACATAACAAATTGAAATTATATGGTATAGCATTACGATATTATATAGACTTACGAATGACACGCATTTAAAAGAGTACATGAAATTGATGATCCCAGTATATAGAGAATAATTGTTATGTGTTAATCACTTAAATATACGTTAGATGACTATAGTGGATGAAGATAGGATAGCAACATGTTCATCTATAAATGACCCTCACATGACAACATTTGATAAAAGGTAAAAAATAGAAAAGATTATATGATTATATTTTTCATCTCATATTTTCATTTAAATTTCTAACCTATACCGTTTATAATTCATTTTTGAAAAGTATTATATTTGCAAATTTAAAGTTTACTGAGCTTTGTTCGACTATTTTATTCTTGCAGTTATTATGACAACTATTTGGAAGGCGAATTTGTATTGTACAGGCACAAGAGCTTGCCTTATGAGGTACATGATTTATGCCTTATAAATATTAGGATACAACTGTTAATCTACAATTTAAGCTCACATTTACTTTAACATTTAATCTTTGGTTTTAGTTTGATTAAAAGAATCTCGAATAAAATAAGACATCTTTATATATGTAAATTTGTATTTTGTTCTACGTGTATACAAAACATCAAAATATCATAAGTCTAACTATGATTAAGAAAGGTTGAAAGTGTAAAAGATGATAATAGATCCATAGTAATGATATTGACATGTGTACGTCAACTGATTTACTTCTGTTGAAATGTTTTAGCTTAGTTTAAAAGATGATCGACTGTTGATAGACAAACTTCGAAAGCATCAATTTCTCACATTCCAAGGCAGGTGTAATTGAATGTGCTCAACGTTTGTAATATCTACTTTAGTTCTTTCCTGATAAATATTGTTCGAATTCAATAACTTACAGGAGAAGGTTCAGAGTAGGAAATAAATTAGCTTTGTATTTTCTGAAAGCATAATAATTTTCTATGTTTGAGTTTGAAATTTCTCCTAATTACCTTAGTTTTTAGGAGATCTTAATATCATATGTGCTATATTCTTCAAGTATTTTGTTTGGTTTTTTTTTTTTTTGTTTTTGGTGTTTAGGTCCGAGTCTTCTACCGTAGATGTAATACAGTGGCTGCCTGTAACTGTGCTGTTGCGGTTAAGTCTAGGGATGACGTCATACTACTCGATGTCTGTGGTCCTTCAGTTAAAGCAACTACAAGAAAACCTATTTTCACGATAAAAATGTATTTGAATGGAGAACTTACTCCGGGAACTGAGGTTATTTCACATGGAGGAGGAAAAACATACGAGGTTCGAACATAAAAAGTTTCCGAATACGATTAAATTTTAGGGGAAAAAACGACAAATGAAAATGTTTAACGCGTAAATACACAGTTCATAAACATTTCATTTGACCAGGTTGTACTTCCGACCGGAGCAAGGATTTTTGTTATGACCGGACAGATTATCAGTAATAGACAATTTCTAAATGTTAAAATGGTGGCATCAACAGTTGATTTCAATCAAACAGAGGGTAAGATTGAATAAATTTTAAAGGAAAAAACATTTTATTTATTTTTCAATTGTTATCATTTTTTTAATTCTAACTAATCAATATTTATTGTATTATGAAATTGTAAATTTTTATTGTGCTTATCATTTTAACAAAATATAGCATATATCATCCTCACATATTTAGTTTAAATCCGAATGTCGGAAAACTCATAGTGAAAATGTGAAAAACTTTATGTATTGTTTATTATGATGATCAATTGTTTGTAAAATGGACAAGAGCGATATCACCTCACCAAAACAAGTAAATCAGTACTACGAGATATAGTACCAAAAATACAATAGATAATCATATAAATATATGATGATCAACATTCATTCAAATGAATTGATTCTGAATAGTTTTCATCGTACTTAAGTTCTTATGGGGAAATTTTGGAAAACCAACCCAAGTTGGTATATTCCCTATAGATATTGAATTCTAGCATGGATTTCACTTCTAAATTACAGAAAAGAGTTTAGTTTTGAGAAAAGGTAATCTTTTATGAATTAATCGCTGTTCATAAAAAAGTTCCATTTGAATTTGAACTCGAATCTTCCGACCAAACCTATATATGCTTTGTGCTAGCTAGAGCATTAGATCACATTTGCAAAGGATTAAAATCGCCGTGTTCTTGCATACTGTTAAAAAAGTAAAAATTAGGGATGTGGAGGACCCTTACCATACAGGTTGCATACCATTCCAGCTTGAGCAAAATCATCATATGTAACACTTCTCAATTTTGCAAAATAATACCATGTACCATGCTACCTAACTTATTGATAAAATGTAAATCTTACGAATATTAAAACATTTTGGATTTTATTTATAACATTGATTCATTTACATTGAAACATCTCTAAAACCAACTATTTTATATGTAACCGTCGCTAGTAACGGTATGCATCAATAAATCTTAGGTGTTTGTTGGAGAATTTCTTATTTAAAAAAGCACATTTTTAGGACTTTGTGGGACATTTGATGGAGACAAAAATAACGATCTGATGAAAAGGGATGGCTCGTTGTATACAGGAGGAGTTAAACACCCTAACGAGTTTTCCTTGACATGGAGGTATGAATGAAAAGTTAGTCAGTAATTGGAGGTTGTTACTCATTTCAACATAAAAGTAAAAGTAGGTTATTATTCTGTTTTAATCAAGTGATAAAACAAGGTGTGCTTTCAACTTGTGCTTATTTGAACATAAGATTTATTGGATCCATAAATATGTTCTTCTTTAGGGTTTCCCCTGAAGAATCGCTATTCAAGGGCGACTGCAGGTCCTCCAACTCTGGTATGGTTGAAAAGCGACATTACTGTGATTGTTTGGAGGGAGAAACCGCCATATGTCAAGAAAGGGTGGATGTAATGACCTGTGCAGAAATCGAGAAAAGGAGAGGCCTTCTGAACGGACAAAAGGGTCCGACTAATATTTAACTACGCTTTGATATCAACTTCAAACTTTACAAGCTGAAGCACTAATTTTGACAGTTTATAAACAAACATCTGAAAGTTACACTCCAAAATTGTAAAAAAAAAAAAGTATTCGTTTTATCAACTTTGCATTCTTTCAAAAGATATTAAGCTTACGTTGTTTTAGCACATTTTTGCATTTTTTTTATTGCAAATAACATATTCTTCACTACCAATAAACACTTATTAATCATTTGGTGTAAAAAAAAAAAATTCTGAATGATTTTGTATTGTAGGAGTGAAACTTATCACACAGGACTTGATGAACGATGCGGAGACCCCTCCTATACGCTGTGGGTCCACAAGGAACGAATCGTTTGAATACGATCCAGAGTATAGGCAACCGGTATGGAGATTCTATCAAATAAATAATTTTAGTTTATTGTGGAACTTCTGTGTGCTCTTTTACGAAATTATACGATGCACGTAAGAGAATAAAAAGATTTAACCTTCTGACTTTAACAATTTTCATATTGAGTAAGCAATAAAATCGTCGGCAATTATGTTGTAGAAATAATTATATCAGCACTAGTAAACAATTAAAATAAACTAAAGTAAACAGAGTTCTATCCAGTTAATGTTTGCTTGAAATTCCGGTTTGGCTTTTTTTTTATTTAGGCTGTACAAGCATCTTTTAATCTATTTTTTTTTACAAGTGAACCAAGGCTTATGAAATATGTGTCGAGCACAATACTGCAGTAAAGTCATGATAATGATCATCTTTATAAATTATGTATTACATTCTACTCTAAAAAATATGTTCTGTTAAGCTACAATATAAATATATGAAATTTGAATTTTAGGTACATGTATTAAGAGAAAATTTCACTTTAACACGTGTACATAGATTCCAGAATGGCCTACTGCAAGTAATATCACCGAACCCATAGCACGAAATTTCTGTAAACATTTCCTAGAAAACGACAAAGCAGGAGCTTTATGCGTGAATGTCTCTGGAATTGATATTGATCCCATACTGCAAGGCTGTATAAGCGACATCCAGGTAAGGAGTTTTTTTTTCAAATCTTCAACCTTGTAGCATCTTTAACATTACATTTAAAATCAATATTTCACAAATATATAATTCTTAAAAAGAAGGTTAGTTATAATTAGGACAATAAGGGTTAATGATTGTTATTAAGCAGACATACTGGTAATTTAATAATCATACATTACTCTTTCATATTTCTTATTCTTTCTTAATAGCTACTTACTGATTGGGCGAAGGAGATTTTTGGCAATTAGCTTCGTGAATGTATAACTATTATAGAGACAGATGATTGGAGCAATATGACGAGACCTGATGTATTAGATATCATTTGTCCAAACAATTGTTGGGGAAACGGAAACTGTTCTGATGGTAAATATGTCGAAATGTATATTCATTGCGGGAAGAAAATAAGCAATAAATGATAGAAGTATTACTATTTCTCTTTTTTTTTCAACAAGAGTTGTATTGCTTAAGTTTTTCATATTATACATTAACAGGACTCGGTCAGTGTTTTCATCCCTGGATTGGAGCCGAGTGCTCCGTCAACAAAACTGTGCAACCAGAGCTTCATCAAGTTGGCGATGGGGAGCCGTGTGACTCTGTTTGTTCAGAGTGTCTCTCTGTCAGATTATACGGCGAGAACCTTGCTGATGTTGAAAATCTTACATGCCACTATAGAATATTAAATGTATGAATTATTTACATTTGCTAATCCAACGTAGAACATCAATGATATTGATGCAATAATCTTTTTGTTTTGTAATTCCATATATACGTTAATGTTTTCCATTTAATCATATGAATTATTTTATTTGGAGTTTTGATATTGAAAGCAAATCTAATTGGTTTTTTAGTTAACATTGGACTCAATATCCGATGTAAAATCAATCAAAGCAGAGTACTTATACAGTCAAATGGTCAAATGCACTTTTCAAGCAGTAGCATTTTATGAAATTGCAGTCAGCAACGACGGGGAGATCATGAGTGAATACATACAATACATTGATTTTAACAGCCATTGTCACCGTTGCAATAGTGCTTGGTGTACAAAAAGGGTATGTATGAGAATGCATTTTTTTAAATTTTTGTCTCAGAAAGAAACATTATTCTTCCAATGATGACATAGTATGATATTTGTAAACTTCAGTTGTGTACTATTTTATATTTCTATATTCTCTCAGCATGATGTTTGCAAAATAAATGATGAATGTCAAGAGCATGGCTTTATGAATCCCACGAATACGTTGGAAGTTTGCAACGTAACTCTTTCCAAATTCCAGTGGTCTAGATTAAATGGTAAGTCATCGGATATGCATACAGAATTTTACAAGCTTTAAATACTGTAATAGACAATAAATAGGATTAAACTGGACTGAAATTTTAGAGGTATGAATAATTCTTGAATATATGAATTCAGTTTAACACTTTATGTTTGCTTTCATATTGTTCTCATTCAATTATGAACAAAATGATTTGTAGCTAGAATGCAATAGAACATATCACATTAATAATGAGCAAATTATTTCATGACGCAAGTACTGCCACTTATGCTAAAATTAACATACATTTCAGTTGAAAATATCCCCATGAAAAGTTACACTTTTCAAGATGTATCTGGCCAGTTTGTCATTACGAGGGAATCGAGGTTCTATGTAGGAGGAACAGGTTTACCAACATTAACAGAGTCATTGAACAGGAAGGCTCGCGTACTAAATGGTAATCAATATCTCTCACTAGTAGGTTTATCATATACTAGTACCTGTTTTCATGACGTGGAGGGAAGTCCTTTTGGAATAACTATCACTCTCGTCGTCAAGCTGTCGAGAAGCGCTAGCACCTGCTTTGTTTTCAGTTCCGGTGGAGAGGAAGTTTCTCATTCCGGATACGCTATGTGGCTCGAGATTGACAGTCTATATGCCAAGGCTAGTAATAGTAGGCACGAATGGGTCGTTTCTACTTCCTGCGTGAAGATGGAGGAATTTATTCACATACAGATGATGTGGAGTCTGCAAAGTGGTTTACAACTAACTATAAATTCCAACACGATGACATCAAGCAAAAATTGTATTTCAAGACCAGAATCAAATTACACACCTCTTAAAGAATTTGTAATTGGAGGTTCTTCAAAAAAGGACCAAAACTGTAAATTATCTATACAACATCTAACTTTTGTGTGTGCCTCTGGAGACATTATCAACACAACCAACAGTACAGATTTGCCTGTCACTGGTAAGAGATAATTTGTGAATAAAATACCAATTCTTTGGAATTTTTCAAAAACCATTTTTTGGTTAGATATTTTTTACATTTTTCAAGTTTCAATTCATTTTATGACAAATAATGGTGGTCAGTTGAAAATATATTTCAGACTTAATTAAATATTACCTTAAATAATTACGTTAACAATAAAAGATGTATATGTCTATATATATATGGCTGCTTTTATTTCTCAGAACGGACAACTACGGTAGGCATACTTACTGGTAAGCCATGAGAAGAGTCGACGTCGTCAGCAACAGCGTTAGAAGCTGCCGTCATCTCAACAGAGATGTACTTTCGGGAGTTTTATTTTGTACAGTTTGTTGCCTATTTTTATTTTTCGGGTACGTAAAGAGAAAGGAAAATTGTTTTATAAAACGGAATATACTGTGGTTTCATTAATATTCAAGGGTATCAATTTTCGTGAATAAAGTTAAAATCACAGTTTCACGGATACGTAATTCGTGGTCAATGACCCTATCAATACAAACTGGTAGAAGAAAATGCACTTCAATGAACATTTAAATTCATGGTTAAACTTAAAAACGAAATCTACGAAAATTGGTATTCAACGAATATTGATGAAACCACAGTATGAAGAATATACAAGTATATACATGTATATCAAACTGTTTAAATAAGATTTCAAATATCTAAATTGACTATTGTTGTGGGTTTGCTTTAGATGCAAACAGCGTCGGAAAAAGAAACAATACAATCACATTGTGTCACCTGATCAAAGTAAAACTGACCAAACAGCAAACGCGAAGAGGGCTGCACTTAATCCAGTATTCGAGGACGATTCCGGAACCTCAGTTTACAGGCATCATTGGACAGGCGAGACTCCTTTATGGAGAGTATACAGGTACATGTTACATGTAGAAAAAATATAGACATATATATTGTTTGATCTATTCGCAAATTACATTTTAAAACTCAGGGAAAACAATTCCCTTTAAATGTAGTAATAAGATAGGATATACGCAATTTATTTCTTGCATTCAAAATTACCCAAAATATAATTCAAATTTTTAAAAATCCTGGCTATGATGTACGTAATTTACATGTAGTGAACAATCGTATCTTTAAGCATCTGATCTTCACTGTAGGTACGCAGAGCATGATAGAATAAGGATCAATACGCAAAATAACGGTATGACAAATTCAAACAGTGTAAGAATCCATGAAGCAGAAACTAGATTTTCTCTTGGAACGAGATACGGCAATGCTGTTTATGGGTTTTCCAGTGAGCCAAGTACAGGTCCATATACTCGTACAACCAATGAAATTAATACACGTCACGTAGAGAGCACAAGGTGCATCCTTCATTCCGGGATTTCATCGACAGACGAAAATAGACACGTACCAACCTTCTATCAAAGACGACCTGATCAGGTGCTCTGGATTCAAAGTCTAAATATGAAAAATTAGTTAGATGTGAGCACAACATCAAAGAGGGATTGCCATGAACAGATAGAAGATAGTTCACGTGTTCGAAGTGGTAATCAATTATTACCTGATAATACTACAAAGAAAAGTAGAATAGGAAACCAAAATCAAAACCGAATGATGAAAACTGTAAAAACCACCCTATCCAAAGAAGATACTAGTAGTTTAAAAGAGAAAAGTCATGTTTGCATAAACTGCAAGGGTCATTATGAATTTCATGAAAATACCAGTATGCTTGACGGTGGTGTCTTTAGAAAGACTAATTGCTTTAAAGACAGCAGTTGTCAAACTGAATCTTATTCCGAATCCTCTGGAAAAACTCGAAGAAACATTGCCTATACCCATAACGACCAATTCAGCAATAAAAACCAAAGTGAGAATAGAAATATACTGAGTCGCATTATTTGTACTCCATGAGCTCTCGTCAACCTTTGCCAGATTTTCCAGAAACAAAACTAGGTCAACAATACATGTTAAATCTTGTTTCGTATAAAAATAAGAAAATTAAACATGGCAGCATGGTTTGATCAATGAAGAAAAACAATCAAGCCAATCAAAAAAGTTTGATGTTTCAAAAGATGAAATCATGGAAAGCAGGGATCAGGCCGGGTGCAGCAATCAATCACAGGTTTTAGATAGCAAGGTTTATTTATCTAAAGAAACATTGCAGGAGGGAAAACAGGGCCAGGAAATACAAGTAGAAACTATGTGGATGCCAAGCGAAACTGAAGAGGATAGCATAAGTTTATTGTCTTGTGGAACAGAGATTGAAATGGGGGGAATAATGAAGGATGCAGAAATGCAGAGAAAAGATGGTATTGATAAATCATATGAAATTAGGATGGAATGGATTCCAGAAATCACCAATCAAACACAAGCCACGTTTTAAGTGCATCATGAAATGAAAGTTCTGAAATTTTGAATTTTGCTGAAATGCAAAATGGAACTTCTCGATCTCAGCCGGACTCGTTTACGTTTGCTTCGAAAGGCACAGCAAACACTCAATTTAGCAAAGTAAAAATGGAGCAAAAATCTGAAAGAAAAGCAAATGAACTTTTTGAGGTGAAACTTGACAAGGAATTTGTTCCACGAAGTGACATGCATGTACTGGGAAGAGATTTGGTTTCAACAGATTCCCCAAAATATCTTGCAACTCATAGCAAAACTGACAGTGGAAAACAAGTAAACCGCAAATACACAACAGATAAAAAGTCTGAAAGTAAAGAAAATGGAAGTCAATTTCCTGAAGCCAGATCACTTAATATGCATTCAGGTATAAAAGAAGAAATGTGTTTATCTGTTAACATTTTAAATGGACATCAGGTTGTTAGAGAAAATAAGAAAGTGTGTAATCACTGTCGTAGAAATTTGAATCCGGAGTCCTCTTCCTTGCAAACAAATTTGGATATGGGCTTAGGAAAAGCCAAATTGGGGGCGCAAACTGGTGAAGCGAAAATCAAAGAGCAACATAAGATACAAGAACATCCCCAAAGCATCGAAATGGTTGGCCATGTTGCTACAAAAATGCATGAAAACAGCCAAGAAAGATATACATGTAGGAGCTCTCAACTGTTAAAGAAAACATATGACAGCAATGTATTAGTTGGTTCTGGCAAAGTGAAATATCAGTCTGAAAGAATTGAATATAGCAACATTAAGCATCTGTCTGAACAAATTCAAGACTTTGCTGTTGGTTTTAAGAAACAAGAAACGCTCCAAGAGGATTCTTCACATGAAGAAAACGATGGTTATTATCAATTCGGGGAAACCATGTTCAAGTATGATTAAAAATGAATGTTTAATTTTGACAACAAAAATATCCTGAATGCTACTTGTGAGATTTATTACACAAATCGTTGTCTTACTTAGATACAGACCAGCTGCAGAAGAATTCAAAGAACCTGTCTTGAAGGACCATGATTCTGCATCTATCGTAGAGGGGTCGCTGCAGAAAACGGAATCAGTCCCTACAAGTTACAATACGACATCCTCGATGTCTAAAATAGATGTCCCTGGAAATGAATGGACCAGGCACGTTTACAGATTTTGATCTTATAAAGCTCAATATTGTAGCCGAAATAACTGATAAAATTCAATAACGTGAAAAATATACATGTATCTATATAAATTTTAACATCATTAGACGTGTATCCTGCAATACGAGATAAAATTGAAAGATTTAAACACAAAATATCTCGTATAATTGTTTCCACTTTTTAGTTTAACTTAACAACAGTTAAAAAGCAAACTTTTATTTTACATAAATTTATTGAGATGAAATTAACAGATGTCAATGTACATGTGTATTTCGTTCTTATAGGGAACCCCTGAACACATCGGACACAACAGACGGAGGAAATCACATCTTCACAACATACACGGCATGGAAAGTCGACATTAACGCTGACAAATAATTCACTATAACTTGCAAGCAAATTTTATAAATGTAAGCCTTCTACCTTAGTATCTCCTGGAGATGCTACTCAAGCTCAGTAACCACGAAGTCCAGTACTTCTTTCCCCAATAGTTAATTAATAAGTGTGACCGTACAATCAAGATTGCATAATCTGCCCAAATCAAGAATCTGCTCAACATCATTTTACATGGGTATATATAACATTTTACTTATGATGGACAGTTATGACTAGTTCGGCCCATCTACGATGATCATGAGTGAACATTTAGTGTTCAAATTTCAGAGTTATATTTTATTTCTAAATAAAGCAACAAAACTGGCAGAACTGTCAGAAATAAAATTGTGATGCAGGTTTTCAGTCGTTTCTGAGTCCCCCACCTGGGTATGATGCATCGCTTACGCATAATGTATTCATTCATACATGGCTTAAAGGTTACAAAGGTTAAATAGCATTACAGGACAAACTTGCAATATCAGGGGCCCGTTTCATCAAAGGTCCTAGGCTCAGGCGTAGCTCTACGCCGGCGTAAGTTCGGGACCAGCGCGCTATTTTACGTTTCATCAAAGGGCGTATCTTTACGCCGGACTAAAGTTAAGCCAAAATTTTACGTCTACTCATGGGTAGGCGTAAGTTCCAAATTAAACATAAACAAAAAACATGGCGACTTTGCTCTTGCTCCGGAGGCGTTCTAAACATTCTCTAAGGAGGGAGAGGGTTTTTAGAGACCGAACAAACGTACGCGAAAGCTTTGATGACTTGGACCTTATTGAGAGGTACCGCTTTCCAAGAAATGTCATCGTTGACATTATAAACAGCGTTGATCCCATTATTGGGAGGTCCAACTAATGCAGTTCCAACTTATACACAGGTACAAGAGCACTTCATCCTGTGATAAATATACATGAACTTTTAAACAAACACAAAAGTATTCATACATGTATGTGTGTTATAAAACTTTAATTCAAATTTCAAAATTTATCATTTACCATTTCTTTTTTATTTTTAATCATTACATACATATTTCATATGATAAATAACTATATGCTGTTTTATATCATATATTTAAATTATACAAGGTGCTTGTGACTCTAAGGTACCTAGGAAAAGGAGATTTTTATTCAGAGGTGGGGGACTTGCATGGCATTTCTCGTGCATCAGTTAGCAAAATTGTTCATGAAGGTAGTCAGTTTTATACTTTGGAAAAATAATGATAATAAAACAACCGCAAAGTATAATGCTTTAAAATGTGTCTGATTTTTTTCTTTTTAAGTTATGATGTAATAAGGAGAGAGAGAGAGAGAGAGAGAGAGAGAGAGAGAGAGAGAGAGATTCACAAAGGTATACGTTATATAATGATTTATTGTTCATATATAAAGTTATTACAGATGACATTTCATTAATACATATGTATATATAGATTTTAGTGTGTGGAGCCATCAATTCGACGATGAAGAACATCATGTTCCCCAATGATGCAAATACCATACGTTCTTTTAAAGCTGATTTCTTTAAGATAGCGCATATTCCCAATTGTGTAGGGGCTATTGACGGAACCCTTATACCAATCAAAGGGATGAGTGGGTTGGGAGAACCTGCATTTATCTGCAGGAAGAATTTCTGCGCCTTGAACATCCAGGCTGTGGCTGACCCAAATATGCGGTAATTAAAATATATTTGTTGAAGTAAATAATTAAACAATCTAATATTGTACATGAGATCGAGATATTGTCAAGAGATGGTGTTAACAATGAGTTTAAGTTAAAACTTATTTTCCTAATTTTAAAAATCTTCTATGATTTTATTCAGAGATTTCTCCACATCAACACGTGTTTTCCTTGAGCCAGCCACGATGCGTATGTGTTCCGGTCTTCTGGCGTCCCAGCAATCATGGAAACATTGCCAGAAGGGGATGGTTACTTGGGGATTCAGGTTACCCCCTGAAAGAATGGTTACTTACACCGTTTTTGTCCCCAAGTAGCCCCCAAGAAGAAAAGTACAATGAAGCTTTATCAAAGACGAGAATAGTTGTTGAGAGGGCATTCGGAGTTCTAAAATCCAGATTTCGGTATTATTTTTTTTTACTTCTAACTCGTACATATACATTTTAATTTGAAATACATACGAACTCATTTATTGCTGAAATGATATACTTTACACAAATTCTTTTAAAGGTGTTTGCATTCAGGTGGTGGGGGACTTCGGTTTTCACCGCAAAGATGCTCCAAAGTCATTGAAACATGTTTCAGACAGCACAACACAGCGATCATTGCGAAAGCTCCCCTCCGACAAGGGCTTGTTCAAAACATTAACTGTAATGATGTCGTTATTGCAATTGTACAGGGAACCGCGCAGCAACTGAGGATACGCGTCGCTGGCTTGTTATAGAAATGATTACATAAATTGTGCTCGACAAATAGTTTTCTTAAAACATTTTCTTCCTTTCTTTTTCAAAACACGTTTTATATACAGGCTTTCAATCACAACAAGTTTTTATAATAAAAGCAGAACTGAAAGTTAAGTCATTATAATCGTTTGACACCATATCAGTACACATATATTTTCAACTTGCAGCAACAACGGAAGACCTACTCGTGGCTTTGCCACGAGCTCTGCTCTATTTCGATATTACATTTCTTTCAAAACATCCGATCCAAATTATAACATACATGTATGAAGCTGTAGACAAGTGTCAAAAAATTCATCTAACCCCTCCCCATGCATCTCTGCCAATGGATGAGTTCATTCAAACAATTAGATCAAGATCTCAGCCGTTGCCTGAATGGTAAAGCAGGACTTCGCGCCATAATGCCTCATTCATAGCGCGCGCCGATTAGTCGACGAATCTGTTGGGATCATGCGAACACCCCAGAGGATACCGTGTGTTTACACCCCCTCCCACTTTTTTGCAGAAGGCACTTTTCTTAACTTTTTATAATAAATGGAAATATCATGGATTTGCCCCTCCAGTTTTGTAGGAGCATGTAATAAAAATGTAGTAATAAATGAAACTGCAAATAAGGAATTCTAATTGAATTGAAGTTTCAGCTAGGGGTTTTTTTTCATGAATTTGAGAATTCACCCTTTTTTAATTGTTAGTTAAGATGATTTTGATGAAGCTGTCCCACACACATTCAAAAACAATACGGGTTTGTATACCCTTTCATATTTCCTATGGTTGGAAAGTTTTAAAAATGCCTTTCAGTAGATATTGCATCTTAATATAATAACAAACGCAATTAAAAAAAAAATGACTATTTAATCTCCAGCTTTGAAGCTTACATGCACTTATATCATATGTGAACATTCCTAAAAAAAATTGAATTAATAATAATATAATTGAATTTCAAGTGATATATATGTACATATTCTAGATCGATGAGAAGACTGACATTTCGTCTTAATTTTGCACGTCCCGTTTATAAATTTATGATCAGCAGCGATAATTAAATTTCATTTTTGATAAGATAGCCTAATTGATACATGCATGCTTCAATTGAACAATTGTGCTTAGTCAGGCAAGCTTTTTGGAAAGCTATTACTTGTTTTAAAGTAACAGACTTAAATTCGACGCGAAGCAGATCCGCTTCGCGGCTGCTACATTGCAGTAAATGGGACGAATTCTTACTGTGACCTGAGCGGAGCCTGGTCACGGTAAGATTATTCTTTTTAGATCAGATGGTGTTCCGATGAGGCCACTTTAACCTTAGCAACTTCGCACTTTCGCCTTCGCCTTTCTTTTTTGATTGCATTCAGCAAGACTTGGTCGATTACACAGAATTTGATGATCGCCTGTACTCGCCAAAGGTTTGTCGAATATACCCGGGCTGTTGAAAATAAATTCTCAGTAGTTCGCCTTCTGCCTCAGATGTCATTTAATAGTGCTAAAATTATCTTTACACGATAGAGAGCTTCACAAACATAAAAAGACGAAGGCGAAAGTGCGAAGTTGCGAAAGCGAGATTGCGAAGGCGAAGGAGCGATAGTAGTATCGCTCCTTCACCTTCGCACTTTCTCCTTCGCATCTTCGTGCTTCACCGTCGCATCTTCGCACTTTCGCTCCTTCGCCTTCGCAATTTCGCCTTCGCACTCCTGCATTTTCGCCCGAAAGTGCGAAGGTCAAAGTGGCCCCATCGGAACACCATAAAATTACATAATTTATACTCAGACTCACACATTAATACGATTGTATTTTTTAATTTACAAGTTTACAGGTCTGGATTTTTGAACACGATTACCCTCCATAACGGAGAGTTAGTTTAAGTTAAAGCTGAACACCGCTCGTAAATAGCCACCATCACACAGATACCTAGTATATAAACCCTTCGATTTCGTTACACCTAATTGCACACCTGAAACTCGTGGCCGACATGTTGTATTCCTTTCGTCATCAGTAAATTATCAGATCAGAAATACATATTTCTCTCGCAATGAGCATGAAAGTACAATTTCAAACCATAAAAAGTTTTAAAACCAAAAGTTTATTTTTAAGAGATCAATGCGGCTGTTCCTAGGACCTCCCTTGCACATTTTCACTGCGTGTTTTTACATAAAGAGGTATAGCGCACTTAATATACGATTTGGCCTCAAATATAGCCTCTTGCAAACATCGGACATTTTCAGTATTATACAAATATCCCATGGGGTTGGAACTTTTTAGTTCAAATATCTAAAAAAAACTATCTAAAAATGTTTCAATTTTTTTCCATAAATTTATTTAGAATAAAAAACCCTACCATTTGGTACTAAACTTTGGTCGATATTGTGAATGGAAAGGGGTGCGCAACGCCGGAAAAATGTCCATCCGAAGTTGTCCGTCCCACTGTTCAATATTTAGTTTTAATATAACCAAAGAAACGCAAATTGTACAATCACCATGCTCTAAGAGTCTTCATTATCTTACACGACATCATTAAAATATTCAGGTTTTGTGAGGGATATATAGGAAAGTAGTTAGTATACGATAAAAAATTGGATATTTGACTATTTGAACCACTTTAAACCAAAGACATCCGATTAAAATTATGTTCAACAGGTAGTGTAGTACACGTTTACATTGAATTAGTTTTCGTACTGAAAATTAGACAAATATTTCAATTAGTGTCTTTTCTATTACAATCATGTATTTAGCCATATAAATTGAAAATGTAACTGATGAAAATGTTAGATGCATGGCCTAGTGGTAACGCGGAGGTCTTTTTGATTTTGTGGTCACTGGATCGAATCCACTAAGTAGTTATTTTTCTTTCACTTAAATTGAAACTTCTATTTGTTTTTTTTTAATTATCTTGTTTAATTCAGTCTTAGTATGAGCACATTCATTAGTATATATAGATCTCTCCATCAATACTATACATGTATTCTATTTACACTTAGATCCATTGCATTTTGCTTGAACTTATCACGGTTCAGAATATCAACTACTGTTACACACAGAGTTTCCCGAAACTATGAAATCAGTTGTTACAGACACCATTATAAAATCAGTACAGTGTAAATGTATCCAGGTTTCGAAAATCTAGCTACAGCTAGGTACCTGTAGCTATTTTTAGTAATAGGTACTTTCCTTCCAAACACTGGTGTAGGCGAAATAATGGGTAAAGGCGCTATAACTCTTTATAATGTGTAGTATTTAATAATCCTATCAAATTGCCTTAAAATATTTGGAATATGATTCAAAGATATTTTATAAATAAGTGAAGAGTATTAAAAATCCAAAGAAAAATTTTGTCGTCTGCATGTGATTTCTGTGATCGATACACATGTAAACATTACTAACCAAACCGTTGGAGTTACACGGAACAGCCGTCAAAATGACCTAGATCGTCTCTCTATTGGAGAAACGATCTGTAGAATTACCTGAGCTGTAAGTAGAATAGATAAAATGTTCTTGTTATCGTTCGTGGTATATTTGAGAAATAAAGCAGAAATGTTGCAGAATAACCTCTGAGGTCGAAAAATGTTGTTTTGAAATATAAAAGCCGAGGCGTAAAGTTTGCTTAATAAAAAATACTGACAACAAATCCCAATCAGACTGAAATTGCATTTTACGTGCAAAAAGGTCAAATTAAATTGGCAATAACTCAGAGGGGTGAACACTGACCCCCCCCCCCCCATTATCTTTGTAATTTTTAGACGGGGTCACGTGACCTCGTCTATTTGTTTACTGTCAGCCGAAGTCTCAAACCGGAAGGCACGCGTAGAACACATGATATGAGCAATCGCAACTTCTCGGGCCTTTCGGCAAGCTCGGAAAAACACCTTCTCGGGCCTTTCCGGCAAGCTCGGAAAAACACCTCGAATGTATTAACATCACCGGATGTTAGAATTTTATACAAAATGGAGTCATTAAAATAAGTATCGGCTAGACAGTCTTATATGTCGCTTCTGTGTTATATTTTAGTGTATATCGTTTACTTTAATGAAGTATAGCTCACATCTCAACAGATCGTAAAATGTGTTCTATTTATTTCAAATTGTACAAAAAGGGGGGTTGTCATGGACGCCTAGGTAATACATTCGAGGTGTTTTTCCGAGCTTGCCGGAAAGGCCCGAGAAGTTGCGATTGATGATATGAGTCTACTCTGTCGGAAAGGCCCGAGCAGTTACGATTGGGTGTACGAGCTCATTAATCAATAGAAGAGGTTGAAGGTTGAATCGAATGTAAAGTTCCCAAACATAATGTGCTATTTTTGAAAAGTTGTGAATTTTATTTTGACAATCTTTCACCTGAATACTACTGAACTTCATGCGCAAGTCGAAATTAAAATCAAGACGGATTATACACAGATGTCTTACATATTAAATAGGTGTTTTCATTGGCTTCCAGTCAACTTGCGGTATGACTGCCGTTCGTCTCTACTGGAATTTTGTACATAGAAAATAAAAACAAGTCTGAATTTGCCTTATCGTTCGTTCGCTCTTTAATTAATTAAAGCTGCTTGGTCCGACTTTATATCAAATTTTATGCACGCTTTTAAACGATGGGTATGCTTAGTATATGTATAATAATAGACATTGCAGTAGTTTTTCCAGTCAATTAAGCCAAATTTCAATGAAGAAAAATACGTACAAAATCTGCTAACAAAACAAACGACATTAAAAGGTACCGCGTTATTTCGCCTCATGTTAAATTTCACCCCTGACGACGAGACGGGTATGGTTGTATTACGAATTGACATCACTTTAAATAAAGGTCGAAATGGTCAGACAAATGATCAGACAAATTACAAGTAAACATGTGTACGTTTGCCAATATTTCTAAAGTCTACTTTCTTTACAATCGATGCATAGCATGCGGGTTGAATAACCCCAATCATTCGCGGGACGAAACCATGCGGTTTCCTTTTCTAAACATTCCCGTGATGCATTTTGGTTTGTTTTTTCGTTTGCCTAAAGAGAAATTATTTTTATTTACTTTGAATATTTCTAACTTTGAAAGGAGATTGATTCTGCTGGTGTAAATAGGAGAAAGTCCATAACTTTGTAAGATAAATGAATTGTATGAACAAAATTTTGATACTGTATTTACGAAAAAATCGGACCAAGCAGCTTTAACTGAATTTAAATTTTGAACAATGCATCTATACTACTATATTAAAATAATAGACTCGAATATATTTTAAACATCATTGGTTCTTCAATGGTACTTGAAGATTACCAATTTGTTTTTATTTTATTTTTTCTCAATTAAGTTCGCTAATTAATAATCAACGAAAATTCCTTTAAAAAATCCAGAAATCATCTAGATTTTTTGGATTTTACAATCTTGCGCATGCGCATTACATTCACGTTAAATCACGGAAGGCTCTTTAGTTTATGTTTCCACAATATCACATTTGCATGGATAAACTCAGAAACGATATTACAAATACATGGAAATTTTCATTGAAAAGTCATATATTCTGTTCATCAAAGGAATTACGGAAGATAACTATTAATTACTCAGTGGATTTAATATGAAAAATCACCCGAGTTTCGAATGTCAACATGGTGTGTAAATTCGAAGCGAGTAAAAAACGTTGGTGAGAAAGTGTTGAGTTCTTCATTAATATGAATTAAATTTTTAGATGAAAGATATCTACAGCCTCAAAATAATTTGTTATGAATAATTCAACTGTTATTTTCAATGCAATTTCGGAGCAATTCTGCAATTTATTGCTACATTACGGGTATATTGGAGGGATTTTAATTGTAGCGATAGCCTGTCCCGTGACACAGTTATGTAGTAGTTACCCCATAAAATATTGTTGGCTATGTGCAGATACCCGATGGGCGTGGTCATAATGACACTCGGGACCACGCCCAGCGGGTATCTGCACAAAATCAACAATATTATATGGGTAAGTTACTTGAACCATAGCTTGGCGAGTTTTCTATTGTTAAAGGTGTGGGTTATATGTACATACCACACACTTTTTTTTATAACTCCGCCCACTATCTCGAGAAAAAACATCAACAAGTTGTTTTTAGCGCGTCCAAAATCACCCCTGCGAATGTTATTGTCATTCAAATTTTAGACCACCTGGTTTTATTTTACCCTTTCAGTTTCGAAGTAAAAATCGTACCTCGTGTATAAAGTCTATTTCACAGTATCTAGGTTCTTGTAGTCAAATATAAAATCTAGAGGTTTATTGATTTCAAACTTTATCTTCATTAATTGGTGAATAAAATGTGTTCTAGAAATAAATTTGACTATACAAAAATTAGTTTTTGTCTGCTGTTGCAATAACTAACATGCTTAAAAGAGATCCCTCCTGATGATTAGTTTTCGATCCGCGCCTGACCTAGTAATACCATCAATAGTGAAACAGACTATACCATTTTATGCAAAATGTTCCTTGAAAATGGCTCGATATACTAAGTTTTAATGCAAAACAGACACCCATTTTTTTTTTAAACATGGTATTGCACACCACAAGCATCAAACATGGCTATGATTTTATCAAGCAACTCAATGTTTATGTTACCAACCACTCTACACGTGGTTGAACACGAACGACAACTCTGTTCTGAATATTATCGTTTAATATAAATAACTGCTAGATGGTGAAATAAAACATACATTTTAAATGATTTTCATGTTTTAACTAAATCAAAGTTGGATATGATATGAAAAACGACCAGTTTTTACGTATTTTGAGAATATTATCCGAACACATTTACTTCCGCTCGAAATTTCACAGGAACTAAACAAATCTCGGTGAAGTCTCGTGAACTTTCATTCGAGCACCTCTGAATTTATTACTTACTTAGCAACGATAAAGAAAACATTCAGAACATATTTGCAGGGGTGATAATACACCACAGTAAGAGCTTCAGATCAAAATTGCCAAAACTCAACACGGATAAATGACTCGACTAACATACATGTAGTTCGTCCAATAAATCTCATTTTTAGCTCGAGACAAAACAATATCGGCAATGGCTTTGTCAGAAAGACTCTATTTTAATATTCCTCTCCATGTGTTTGGACAATCAGAGAAACGCGTGTTAAATGAAATAGGGGTATCCCGTTTAAAGGTTTTATATAAAGTCAATCACGTGATAGGAAAGCGTTTGAATAGAAAACTTGTTTTGTGGACAGAGTGAATAGCGGTAACCAATCGAATTCGACATTAACTATTCACGGTTTCGCGGGATGCATTTCTCAAATAATTTTTTTTTTTGGCTTATTGATTGATTTTGATCAAAATATATATGTACATGTTTTTTCAGCCACTTTAAAAAACATACATTGATACAGAGTTTCAAATAAGATTTTAAAAACTAATTACCTTTATCAATTTAAATTTAATTTCAAGTGTTTAAACAGAAGCATTGCACAATTTACGGTTCGTACATATGAAATTGTGTTAATAAGTTTACTTCTTTGAAGCAAATATCGATACTATAAGTCGGAAATGAATGAATATAAAATAAAAATATAACAATGAGAAGTCCATATATTCATTAGGGCTATATTTTTTTTTTAAAATTAAGAATAATTAATCTTTGTCGGGGATAGAAAGTCATTTTGGAAATTCACGCAGTACAATGTACATATATAAAGACCAACGCATTGGCACCGTATTGTTTAGAGGCAAATGCACTCCCAATATTACTATGATAATAAGATATAATGAATAATCGTAAACTATGGTACAAATTATTCAAACTAAGCAGAGTGTAGTGAAATTAATAGCATTATTGTAGGCTTAAAGCTTTGTTATGTAAATGCCAACAATATACGGTGTGTTGATGTATCTATTTCGTAAATGTCCGATATCATATGCAATGTCAACCCGTGCACGCACAGGTCAAAGTCTAGTACGACTTTGAAATTACTTGAATTTTCACTCTGTTCAACTGTTTTTGAAGTTAAAAACACCGAACTTGTCAATGGATCACTGTATATTAAAATAGTTTTTAATATCCGTAGCAAGCACACACAAAAGACTCTAACATTGCCACAAATTGATTGTTAACAGTTACGTCACTTCTCTCGTCGACATATGGCGAGAAATGACACAAATAAAGAAAAACAAATTCATACACAATGAGGATATTATGTAATAATTAACGAACAATAATCATAAAATAATAATTGTTGTTATGGAATATAAGCAATATTCATTGGTGAATGAATTGTCAATCGAAGAATGATATATGTATATATTTTTATGGAGAAAGACTAAGGAAGGTAACGCAGGAATATGAATTATACTTCTTATTTACATTTCTGGGGGAAAGTGGTTTTTAAAAAATCATTTTACGTTAGTTTTGTTTTCTTCGACGTAATACATGAACACCAATATTCTAAACATTTGTTGTAATGTTGTATTTGTGATCATGAATAGACTTCTTTTAGAACAAATGTGTGAAGAGTACCTGACTATAGTAAATCCTAATATATAATAAACTCTGATCGATTAAAATAAGAAAAGATTGTTTCTAAAAGCATTGATAAAGGGTTTAGGCTTATTAGGGGTTTATATACCCCTTGATTTTGATCACACGATCTTTTTAAAGTTGTCAATGCTCATACAAACTATTGATGCATTAATCATATGATATTGATTAAAGTATGCCGATGATAAAGTAAAATATATTTTCTTTTCGAGTACTCTCAGTACTTTGACATTTATATTTATTGGCCGTTAACTTCTGCTGGCGTAATGGTTGCTGTCAGTACCAGCTACCTTCAGCTTGGTTATAATGCCTAACAGTGGAGTAAACTTTTCATAATTTTGGTTTCATCATTAATTCTGGGTGATGCACTATCATACCCAGCAGTTTGTAGTAGGGGACATCGTCAATGCAAATATAATTCATAAAAATATCGAGTCTACTCTTTCATTTCCAATAAACAGAATTTGGTTAAAAGTGTCTTGTATCTCGAAATAATTTTAATGTGTTGTCACTCGTAATAATGAGATACATGTAGTGCTTCAACGGACCACTTCGACCTTCGCTTTTTCGCCTATAGGGCGAAGATGCGAGAGTGCGAAGTTGCGATGGCGAAAGTGCGACGGCGATATAGAGAAAGTGCGAAGATGCGATGGCGAAGCGCGAAGATGCGAAGGCGAAGTGCTAAGTTGTGAAGGCGAAGAAGGGATACTACTATTGCTCCTTCAACTTTGCACTCTCGCCTTCGCATCTTCGCGCTTTCGCCTTTTTATAATTGCGGAGCTCTTTATCGTATAAAGGGTTCCAAGGCATATATTTTGGAAATTTTATTTTATATAATTAATAAAATTAAATTATCCAGGGGGATGGGGTCCGGACCCCCTCTCCCCTTTTACTGCGTGAAATTATCAATATTGAATATTCCGGGGGCGGACCCCCTCTCCCCTTCAGATTCATGCATCAGCAAGGAGTGTCGCATAATGAAATTAGAATGTTACTGTGTTTGATCCAAGGTAAACAGACGGCTGCTCAGTGACAGGAGTCTGAAAGTGCATATGTACACATTATGGCGGACATTACATTTTATGTTGAGTATATAATGATTGGGCATAGCCAGCTCTGGTAAACATATAGTTCACATGTACACATAAAAATATTTATAAACATTCATAGTAAGCACGATGGCCTAGCGCATGCGTACCAATAATAGCATGGATTAATCGGAAAACCTTGGCGAGAACAGTGCATGAATCACATTTTATGTAATCGACCGAGACTTGCTGAATGCAATCAAAAAAGGCGAAGGCCAAAGTGCGAAGATGCGAAGGCCAGAGCGCGAAGTTGCGAAGGCGCTCCTTCGCCTTCGCCATCGCATCTTCGCGCTTCGCTGTTGCATCTTCGCACTTTCACTCCTTCGCCATGGCAGTTGTCTGAAATTTAAAATTCAGTCAAATCTTATTTTCCAGAAAAATCATTAATAATTAATGAAAAGCAATAAATATCTCTAAATACATGCAACTCTAAAACTAAGGTACATACTGGTAAGCATGGGTATCAAAATGTACTTTATTAAACCGAAAATGGATTTAATTGATATTGCTTTTGTATGGTTTTCAGCTTGTTCTAGAATGTTTCTCCTAACTCAAAACATCTCAGTAAATAATAAAACTGATAAATATCATACTGTGGTTTCTGGGGAGCAATGAACATACCTTCCAGTGAAATTTATAAAAAGAGATTCTTGATAAACACCCTTTTCTCTGTTACAAGAAATCCGGAACTTCTCTTTCAAAGAAAGTCTGAAAGTAAATGAAATTTGTTTATCATTAATTAAAGTAATAAAAGAAAATAATCAAACAATACTGTATAAAACATGATATAAAAGAAAATATAAATAATACATTAAAAATATTTTATAACAACTAAAAAAGAAATCTGTAACTTATCAAATAGATAATACATGTATATAGCTTTATTTCACAAACTATAATCTTCCATATTTATAGCTTTTTCAAAACTCCGTATATTATATGTAATCAAATGATGCGTACTTTAATTTACAGGGATGGGGCAATTGAAAAAAGTATTTGTAATTGAGTGTAATTAATTACATTTTTCAAAGTAATTGAAAGTAATTTGTAATTGAGTCTGTCTTCATTTACAAGTAATTGAATGTATTTAAATACATTCCAAAAATATTGTGTATTTTCAATTACTTTTCAATTACATCTCAATTACTTTTTTTTCCATGTTTAAAATATAAAAAAGGTGTCTTATAATTATAAATAGATTTTATACATGTTTGGCATGGACTTTTGTTTATACAATAATTAAATGTCCCATAATGTTTATACAGCATAAAACACTGCCCAAACATAGTTTTAATATGTGAATAAAAATTAATTCGCAACAGAGAAAATATTATTCAGAACCAAAAATGAACTCAATGGTACTTAATGAATTTAATGTTAAAGAAAATTTTCCTAGAAATTTTCAAGAAATCTGATCTGAACTGAAACATTACTGTACATAAAGCTCTGTATATCTTAAAGCTGTTAATATATGTTCTCAAAATTTAAAAAAATAAAACTCAAGTATTTGAAATGTAATTAATTACATTTATCAAAGTAATTGAGAGTAATAAATTACATTTTAAAAAATCAATGTAATTGTAATTGCAAGTAATTGATAAAATTGTCAATGTATTTGAAAGTAATTAATTACTTTTCAAAGTAATTGACCCCAACTCTGCGTACTTATGCTAAAGATTAATCTCAATAACATTTGTTGAGTCTGAAAACTTAAACTGTCATTTCTTTATACACATTTTGTGAAATTGGTCTGAGATTCGGAAGAGACATCAGTCAACATTTTTCAGTCTAAACTAGTCTCACCGAGATTTACCCAAGTTCAGTTTTTAAGAGTTTTGTGGTGTGAAACAATTTTTCCAATCAGTGAGCAATGTTTCAATGCTGTTTATGCTTTCTCATCTTCGCTAGCCAAGGGTTTTCGGTCCACTTTGCTCCCCATAAACCCTTGGCGGATTTCATTACAAAAACTCGGTGACAAGCTCCGCTTTATGATTGGCTGCAGCTGCGAGTAGCTGATCCAATCACAGTGCTTGTAAATATAAACTTAAAAAGAAAACACATGTGTGATCTTTGGTAAAACATTTGGTGCTTTTAACAAGTTGAGACACAAGTTCACGAGTACAGTGCCTCCCCAACGATGGTCTAACCAAATTGCTTTAAAACATATCTATTTTACTGGGATTGAACGTGTAGTTCTACAAACGTGTTAAGGCTCGCGTGATCAGCATGGGAAGTAAACATGGCGAATGTAGAAGTAGCCTATCCCGTTAGTATATACGTTCCTGCTTATGATTATTGCTTGTAAAGGTTCAATGAGCTTTGTTTTATTTAATTTCTTTGGTCCGCAATATTCACGACAGCGATACCTGGTTTTATGGCATGAAAGCTTTCATATAAATCGGCGACTTCACACAAAACACTATGAAAAAAACCACATTCCGTGTTTTCCCTAGGTTATAACTTAATTCGTATTTAACATGTTTTATAGCATCATTAATTATGTTCCGACATTCGGCTGTCAACATTTTTTTAAGTTGTATTAATGCCGTAGTGTGTATATATCCCGTTGTTTAATTCAATTAAAATGTAAATATGTAAGGGGCGCAACTCAAGTTGCTCGCTAGATAGCGCCACCACATCACCGAGTTTTCGTAATGAAATCCGCCAAGGGTTTACAGGGAGCAAAGTGGACCGAAAACCCTTGGCTAGCGAAGATGATGCTTTCTAGTTTCTAGTGAAAGTGAACAATGATAGTAAGAAGAAAATAGAGACCAGCATGTTTTATATCATTTGTTTAAGTATATTATCATAAAAAGAATGGGGCTCTACACTTGTCCACTGCTATTCTATTGAAAGTGAACATTGATCGTATTTCATCAGTTCATGGAAGGGATATCCCAAACAATTTGGAGTTAGATACCTTGTGTTATTAATGTTATAAATTTCATCTCAGCAAAATTCGTTGAGACTGTAAAACTTTTTGACTGCATGACTACTTTCTTAGATTTGGAAGAAACTTCAGTCAAAATTTCTCAGCCTCAATGAATCCCGCTGAGATTAGCAGGGTTGTAGATATCCACTTGCCCGCTCACCAATGTGAATAAAATTTTATGTGGGCGATAAGAAATTCAAAGTCTGATCGTCCACATGGCGAGCGGTTTTTTTTCCAAAATAGGAGTTTTTTTTATTATTTGTAAGAGTGAGTACCATAGAGTCCTGTGTATAATTCACACCTTTATTCAGCCAAAATTTAATCAAATTTGGGAAATGCGAATAACATTTTTTCAGAGTGCATTTCTGCCGATATCTCATGTTATGCAAATTGTATGAGTGTACAATGTACACTACTGATCAAAAATACTTTATTATTAATTTTATTTTCATGTCTTATAATTTCAATCCTCTGAGACCACTGTTCCTTGCATCAAACAAGTTCTCGCCAGTGTAATCGCCATTACATAATCAGCCACCTGTTGACTCATCGCGTGGTCAATGTTTGTTTAACAATATCCAGTGTCAGGAGCATGCACCTGTCTTATGTCGGACTTCACAGTTTCTTCAAATGCAGGAAGATAAGCAATAAATATGATTTGATGTAAACCATATTTACTTTATGTCCTGTTATGCAGTTTAACATTATTGTGTCACAAAGACACTGTAAAAAAGAAAGATAGTTCATATGTTCGACTTGATAATGACGACATACGACACACAGACGTTTCTTCAAAATATTTATTTTCAATAAAATTTCTTGATGTAGTATGTATGCCCGTAAGTTTAACTGTGGACCCATAGACTTTGAAAAGTTAGCCACAACCCTGATTAGCCAATAGACAACTGGTGGATACTGTTAGGTTTTATGTGTTTATTTAAAACTCAACATCTAATGACGTAAGCACTACTTGTGCACAATATACAGGGTGGCACTAAATACATTATCTAACATCCCCCTTTTATTAAAACGAAAGAAAAAAAACGCACATTACAATTAGAAGTTCATACTGCACTTTTTTATGTATCTTAGGTCATAATAAAGTCCTTGAACTTTGATGGTAATCTGGCATTTCTTGAGCTGCCACGCAATTTAGTTGAAGCATTTACTGCACAATTATTGTCACTTGCGGAAGATGTGATAGTCTCTCTAGAAGATCCCAATGCGGTTTGTGGTTCTGGAGCAATAGGCTGCTTCACACTCTCGTTATGGGGACGTACATTTGTAATCATGAGTGGATCATCCTCGGGCTTGTAGGGTAAAGGATCTGTTCTTTCTGCATCATGAGCCTCCTTGGTTGGGCGCATCTCTCTTCTGTTTCTGCGGTATGACTTTCCATTTAAGTCGATGAGGTATGACCTGTTCCCGAGAGACTGGGTACATGTTCCAAACTGCCAGTATTTTACATTTGGGTGTTTCTTCATTCGAACGATTTGTCCAATCTGTAGTTCTGGAAGGTCCTTAGTGTGTTTGTCATACTGCTGTTTAGAAAGTTGTCTCTTATGCATGATCTTTTCATGGGTATTTGTGCTGATATTTTGTTCAAGTAGAGCAGCAGCTGTTGGTAAGGAATGTCTTGTCCTCCTAGACATAAGTCTTTGGACGGGACTACAATTCATATCCTTTGTAGGAGTGTTTCGCCAATCTAGAATTGCTTTCCAGATATCAGTCTTGCTAGAAATACACTTCTTCACTAATTTCTTTGCAATTTTCACAGCAGATTCCGCCTTGCCATTAGATTGGCTGTGATACGGTGATGAAGTAGAATGTTCAAATTCCCAATCACAAGCAAAGGTGTGAAAGTCTGCAGATTTAAACTGAGGTCCATTATCAGAAATAACGGTATCCGGAATCCCATGGCGAGCAAACTGTTGCTTGAGACAATCTATTACGGTCATTGCTGATGTGTCTGTTTGGATATCTAGCTCAAAGAAATCACTAAAATAGTCCACAGTAACTAGATATTCTTGGTTTTAGTAAGTGAAGATATCAACTCCTAACTTTGTCCATGGTATTTTTGGTACATCATGTGCGATAAGAGGCTGCTTTGATTGTTGGTCCTGCATTTTGTTGCAAGTGCTGCACTTCGATATGAAGTCGCGTAGCTCAGCTGACATATTAGGCCAAAAAACTGCATCTCTTGCCTTCCTTAAACATGATTCAGTTCCAAGATGACTTGAATGAATTCTACTGAACATCTCAGGGCGAAGAACTTTTGGTATCACGACTTTGTTGCTCTTGTAGATCAATCCATCCTGAGCCGTTAACTCATCACGTATGTTCCAATAGTCTCTGACTGCTACTGGGACATCTTCTTGACGGTCATTCCAGCCGGTAAGTATGACAGTCTTCAGTGTTTGTAGTACTGGATCACTGTTAGTCATCTCTCTGATCTGCTGAAATCTTGAATGGCTGATCTTTGGAATCCATTCACTTTGATTAATCTGTGAGATTTCTTGCGAAAATGCGTTGAAAATGTATTCGGTATCTGTCACAAAGGCTCTGGACAGAGTGTCTGCTATGTAAAGTTCGCTTCCCTTGGTGTATGTTACTCGTAGATTGTACTTCTGGAGACGAAGTAGCATCCTTTGAAGACGTTTTGGAGCTGCCAATAAGGATTTCTTGAAAATTGTCTCCAAGGGCTTGTGATCAGACTGGACTGTCACAAGGTCTCTGCCATAGATGTATTGATAGAAATGCTCACATGCAAACACTATTGCCAAACATTCTTTCTCAATTTGGGCATAGCGTTGTTCAGTCTGAGATAACGCTCTGGACGCATACGCAACTGGTTGTCCTTGCTGCATTAGAGTTGCACCTAAACCAACTTCAGATGCATCACATTGAATAGTCACTTCCTCATTCACGTCATAGTACTTTAACACTGGTTCAGTGCTGACTAGTTGCTTTATTGCTTTAAATGCATTTTCTTGTTGTGACTCCCAGTGCCATAAGGTATCTTTAACGGTTAGTCTGTGTAGAGGTTCACAAGTTTCAGATAAATGTGGTAAGTATTTGGATAGGTAAGTCACAAGTCCAATAAGTCTCTGAACATCTTTAACATTCTTGGGTCGTGGCATCTCGACAACAGCTTTCACCTTATCTGGATCAGGGCACATTCCTTCAGTGGTAAGTATCTGACCAATATACTTGACAGAAGTGAGTCGCAGCTTTAACTTCTCCTTGTTGAGTTTCAGACCTACTTCACGTGCTCTTTGAAGAAGCGCTTGTAGGTGAAAATCATGATCCCTAATTGCATCTTCCATAGTCTCACCAGATCCATAGACCAAGATATCATCCATAATGACCTCTGTATGTTGAAGGCCCTCTAATACTTCATGCTGCTTTTGTTGGAACTCCTCTGGTGCTGATGAGAGTCCAAATGGAAAACGTGTCCAGAGCGTTATCTTCCAAATGGAGTCCAGAATGTGGTGAGTAGACTGGATTCCTTGTCCAGCTTCACGTGCCAGAAACCTTCTTTTGCACGTTATCTTCCAAATGGAGTCCAGAATGTGGTGAGTAGACTGGATTCCTTGTCCAGCTTCACGTGCCAGAAACCTTCTTTTGCATCCATCACAGTGAACACTTTGGCCTTTGATATCTTAGGTAGAATATCATCTACAGTTGGCATTTGGTAATGTGGTCTTTTAATAGCAGAGTTTAAGTCTTTGGGGTCGATGCACAGTCTCAGTTTACCAGGCTTCTTGACAGCAACCATGTTACTAATCCAATCTGTGGGTGATGACACTTTCTTGAGAACACCTCTTTTGACTAGAGATTCAATTTTTTCCTTAATTTCTCCCTTAAGAGCTTGTGGTACCCTTCTTGGCTGTCTCTGTACTGGCTTCACTGTTGGGTCAAGGTCAATGTGGTACTCGCCTTCAAACTCACCAAGTCCTTCAAATACATCCTTGAACTCATCAAGAATTTGTTCCTTGGACATTGGCTTAAATTGTGATGACGTAGTTGTCAGCTTGTGAACTACATTGACAGTCAGTAATCCAAGTTTTTCACAAGCTTCTGCTGAGAGGATAGGTGTCTGGTCCATCTCGACAACATAAAAGTCAAGATTTTCTGTTTTTCCAGACTGGATCACCCGGCATTTAAAGGTTGCAATGCCAAGTGGAATGAGTTTCGATTTCCCTCCGTAGAGCTTTAGTGTCTTCTCGGTAGGTTTCAGTGGGGGGTCGCCTGTTTGCATGATTTGAGCGTACTGCCTAAAGTTTATTATGTTGCAGGTAGACCCACTATCCAATTGACAGGTAACATTAGAACTGTTTCCACTAGCACTCATGTGTATTTTTACGAATCACTGTTTTCCAGACGAAGAATTCACGGCATATAGAGAATCAGAGTCCGAGTCACTTGTGTCTTCATCTTGGATACTGTTCACAGTAGTCTGTTTACAAACTTTTGGAAAGTGATTCTTCTTCTTACATTTCCAGCATGTATGTCCGAAAGCTGGGCATTTGTCTCTGTCTCGTGGATGTGTGCCTCCACAGTACTTGCACTTAATAACCATTGCACTGTTCTTTGGCTGAACAGTCTTCTGCTGTTTCTTCCCTTGACCTTTGAATGGATGTTTTCCTCTGGGTTTATAGGCTTTGTCTCCTTTTGAACTGACGTATTTCACTTCTGCTTGTTCTGAATTGGCTGTATGACTGGTGTTGTGTTCTAACTTCTGCAGCTGTGATGAAGTTCTTTCGCTTGTCAAACACATTGTTATAGCTTTGTCCAGTGTTAAGTCGGCTTCTCTTAACATTCTGCCTCTTGATGCTGTGTCTTTGGTCCCTAACACTAGACGATCACGTATCATATCATCAGTCATGTTTCGAAATTCGCACGACTTCGCGAGTTCTCTCAGCCTGCAGATGTAGTCATTTAGTGTTTCATTAGGCAGTTGATCACTTGTATTGAAGATATATCTTTCATAGATAACATTTGTCTTTGGTGTAAAGTGTTTTTGAAGTGCTTCTATAACTGCTGCTATATCCTGTCTCTCTTCTTCCGTGAGGTTTAAGTTCTCATAAATATGATAACAATCTTTGCCAATGACTGTTAATAATGTTGCTATCCTGATTGCATCCTGTTTCTTGTCCAGGCCTGTGGCTATTTCATAATTCATCCATTGTGATTTAAAGAATTTCCAGTTCCCTTTGAGGTCTCCCTTCACATTCATAGGTAAAGGAATCGGTAATTCACTTCGCACTACAGACATTTTGAAATGTCACAAACTGCACACCGTAGTTTTTTCCCAGAATCGATCGTTCGGTATAAAAATGCAAATACTGCTGTCAATACACTATTGTGCATAGTTGATATTGTATTTCTGATGCACACTAACATCAAATGTTGTCAAACTCTCAGACTTTTCTGATAAATAAATAAGTTCAAATCTGATTGCAAATGGCTGCCGTAGAAAACGTGCTCACCAGCGTGACAAACTTTACAGTGAAAGGATTATATATGGTTTGAGTCTAAAATGGCCCTCTAAAATGAACATTGTCATTTTACTGTAATTGTTTGTTTTATTTGTACAAATATACATTTGAAATATTTCATAATTTTCATTTTGATTTTAGTGCCCACAATTTAAAAATATGACATCATAAAGTTTACCTTTTCCCGCCATTTTCTCATTTTTAGCATAAAACGGCTTGTTTTGAGGCAGTTTTTCTTTAAGGAAACATTGAGCGACTACTTGAGCAAACAAAATATTTTCACCAAAGATGTATCTTTCCAATACTTATAAGTGACAAAAAGTTCGTTCTTGTTCATAGAGTCGCTCTATATTTCCCATTCGAAAAAAGATAAGAAAAATGTCAATTTTTGGTTGATTTTGATTGAATTATAAAAATAGCGTCACTTCTGACGTCATATACTGCCAGTGGGTGCATATAAATCAAATAAATGGGTGAAAAACATATTTCATGTCAACTCTTTTATAAAATAACACAAGAAGTTAATGTACCAGAATCATTTTAAAAATAGCGAATGTTGGGGGCCAAATTTGACTAATATCATATATAGTTCTTTCAGTGTCGTTGGGTAAATATGCAACTTTAGCCTGAGGTAGATATGAAGCTCTTTCGACGAAATAATCACTCGATTGGTGTTGTCTTGCTTCTGTTTGTGGAAATTGTGGCTTCGAATACGCCAGCTTCTGACACCATGTTAGGTTTTATGTGTTTATTTAAAACTCAACATCTAATGACGTAAGCACTACTTGTGCACAATATACAGGGTGGCACTAAATACGTTATCTAACAGATACTTATTCTGATTTATTCTGAAACTTACGTGATGCCGTTGTCAGCACGCAGGACATTGAAATTCTTATCGAACGGTAGCCAGGCGTGATCACTGCTCAGCAAGTCCTTCAATTTGCGACAAACTCGACATAACACTGACAAGGATGCAATGTCCAGCTGTCTACAAATTGTAAACAAGACATCGTCAGGAAGGTCTGAAAAACTAACAGGCGGTTGTTGCGATTCCTCATCAACCGAAATTAACGCTGTTCCATTCATTATCTGAAATTTGTTGATCAATCAAGCTACTTTCTATATTATTTTCGATTAATTCGAGCATTTTTAAGATTGTGAAATAAACATTTCTTGTGTAGAAATAATATTCTCAATGTTTTAAAGAAGCTTGAAATGTTCATCACCCCAACTCATGAAGCAAAGCATATAAAAGACACCAGATCATGAGCATCTAATAGGAAAATTGGATCCGCAAACAGTTCCGTGCGGCTCCGCGTGTTTGAATGTTTGATTTTCTCGTTTAGTTTAGTCGTCTGTGATATATAAATAAAATTAGATAACATCAGGAAAATATTAAAAAAGTAAGCAAACGTTTTCTGTTTGTTTCATAGAGTGAGTACTCTTGCCAAAAATACACCGCCAGGGCGCCTCCACCCCTATTTTTTGTATTATATGTGTTCATATATATACATGTACATGTATATAACAAGTATTATATGTACATGTAAAGCAATATGAGCTGCAATTTTCAAATGCTGATTTTTGTTTACGAAAATGTTAATGTTATTTCTACTAAAAAATGACAAAAATGTCATTTTTTTTCTGTTAGCCTTATTTTTTGCGTGAGAAGCCCTGATGGAATCAAAGTTTAATTATTGTCGTCCTGTACAAAAATTGAACTGCTATATATTCATTAGAAGAGAAATCTTTCTTCTGGCAAAAATTATTTATTTTTTCAAATCTTATTTATCAGAAAAGTTTTTTTGTTTTGTTTTTTTGGGGTTTTTTTTTTTGGGGGGGGGGGGGTTGAAAATTATTGACAAAGACAGTAGAAAAGGATACAAAGGTTACAAGTACACATATCTCACAATGTAACAGATTGTCTCTTAAAGAATAAGAATACAATGTAGGCCTAAGTTGCATATACTATATATTATGCATATAACTCGTATACAAATGTACCTGTATACTACTTGAAAAAGGAGGTTAGTCAGTGAAAATAAGATGAAAGAGAGAAATTCTTAAAAGAAAGGTGTTTGTGTGGGTGTGTGCAGGGGGTAGTACTTTATATCATGTATTGAATCTGATAAATATAACTAGTATGTCATAATAATAAGTCACACATTCTTTGCCAGTGCCTTTCAAACTCTGAGAATCTACAGTTTTTAAGCAAAATGTATTCTCTACAGATATTCTGTTTTTCATTATATTTTCAAGTGCACTAAAATTCAGTTTTGGAACTTCTTTCTATCTAGTTATCTACTTACAAATATGTATTGTTTTATTATTAGAATAAAAAGATTATGTACTTTATACTAATTTCTCTCTTTATATTTTCCAAATAAAATTGAGTTTTTGTCAAATGTTACTTGCATTTCAAATTTCCTTAACAACCACTCCTTGCATAGTTCCCAAAGTTCTTTTACACAATAGCGATCTTCAAATAAGTGTTCAATATTAACCCTTTTACAAAAGGAGAAGACTGGGGATTCGTTAACCTTAATCTTGTGAAGAAAATCATTTGTTGGTATTATTCTATGTATTTGAAATTGTAGCCATTGGAGTTTTGACACTTTAGTAGTTTTAAATGGAAGTTCAATTATTTTGTTCCAGCCATTTATGTACAGATGTAATTGGCTCTATTTTCTCCTTAATAAGTCCGTCTTTGCAACCTTTTTCATAGGTGAAGAAGATATTTATGTGACTGGGTATACTTGGTCAAGACTTGTATTTGATATCATTGATATTGTCTTCATTTAATAATATTTAATAATTTAATTTTATTTCAAATATTGCTCTTTTTAGGCTTGCATATTCAATAAAATTTGTTTTATATTTTGATTTTCTATTGTTTCTAGACTACGAAAATACCCTCATTATCAAAAAGATCTTGTATATGTATAAAACCAGCATTAAAATAATGTTTTAGAAAAAAGAACTGTTATTAAATTTTATTTTTGGGTTGAGCCAGATGTTTTCAGATGTTGGAACATTCATAATTTCTTGTCTAGTTGCTTTTACAATTAAAATCCAGCTGTTAAAAACTTCTTTCCAAAAAATATTTTTTGTATTTTTACATGAATTAGATGTAAAGTCCATACCTTTAACCCAAAGGTTTTTTAATTTTTTAAATTTTATTCTTAAAAGTTTAAGTTAAATGCAGACTAAGCATGCTAGCAGGTTTTTGCAGCAAAATAAAATTCTAAAAAAATACAGCTCATATTGCTTCAAAGCACCACAGGCATTTGACGTTATATATATTCTTTGTAATTAAAATACCCGGTATATCTTTCAAATACTTTTATAAGGTAGGGGTATATGTATTTTAATGTTTTTCATTGTAATAAAAATATGTGACCCAAGGTGTCTTGGTCCGAAATATCGGACGTTTTAATGCCTGGCTTTAAAAAAAAAATACTTTCAATTGATATTTTACCTGCCAGGAAAACTGGCAAGTAAACTACATGCTTATAAAATGATGTTTATAAATGATATTAGATTCTTTCGTCAAATGAATGAACATGTAATAACGGGTTTAAACCAAGGGGCATTTTTATTGTTCCTCAAATATTTCAAACTGGCCTGAATTGAATTATCACAGAGTGTGTTGTTTGTTTTCATGAGTCCAACAAAATAATTAGATCACTTGTAGGACATCTGACGACCACTTCTAGTGTAACACTGTTCTCTAGAAATGATAAAATGTCCAATAAAATAGTGGATCAACCAAGTAACTATTAACTTGGAACTTTGAATATACTGATATATGCTCAACATAACAGTTACATATTTCATTTCGTTTTTGGTGTCATTTATTTAGATGAGGCTAAATATGCCATAACATCGCCGAGAAGATAATTGTTTGAATAATACTTCAAATTTTGATATCGTCGTGACATTTTTGTTGTTCCAAGGCCCTGATGACTGTATGGAGAGAAAAGGGGGAATGGGTCGATTTTATAAAGACTTGGTTTCAAATGAATACTATTGTATTGAAATATATTGTAATTTACTTAATGAATATATTTGATGTTTGTTTGTAAATTATTAGTTCATCAATATTATGAGAGAGAGAGAGAGAGAGAGAGAGAGAGAGAAAGAGAGGGGGAGGGGAGGGAGTGCGAGGGAGGGAGGGGGCGTTTGCCTATTGTCTCGTTACATGATCTATGCACTTTAATAAATAAGAGATTTAATAGCATTTTTCTTCGTTCATAAATCAATTATAAATACACATGCAATAATAGCATGAATTCGATACACGTAATAAATGCTTTTAATGAATTGTAATTTATAGAAATCCTGAGATATTTATTTCTTTGAAGTATTAGTGACAAAGCAGACGGTTTGAAGTTGATGCTTTTTGAGTCATTGACTGATATAGATATATTACACTTACAAGATCTAATATCTCTACGAGGGCTACTGAAAGTATTGACCTGACCCGCATACCGAACCGTATAGCACGCTAATTTGGTATTATGTAAGGATGGGGGTGTATCAGTTAACAGATTTTGCTTTATGCATGTACCAGACACTACACGATTTCAAACAATAACTATGAACAATATCAAGAGTGTAAAGAGATAGTTGCGTGAAGAAAGTAGTTATAGCTGGAGGCAGAAAAAACTGCGATATTTACATGGTAAAATAAGTGCTTATCTCGTGCACGTGCACTTGCCACTTAATTAGGTCATAAATGGTTTATTTGCAATATTTTATGTTAGTGCATGGTATTTCAGTAAAAAAAATTTTGGTTCGAACATATTTTTTTTGAAATTATTCAAGTAGATCGGAAATCAATTCTAACAACTTACTATAGTTCCTCTCAGCATAGAACAACAGTAGTCAAATTTACTAATATATAAATTAACAGAAATTTTAAACTTAACTAAATGTATAAAATGTTAAAATGATTTGTTACTATGTAATGCATACAGTGGTATTACTTAGTGTAGGTAATACATACAGTAGTATATACATGTATGTAGTGCAGTAGTAAACATAACTGTAATTTAACACTTTTTAAAAATAATATAATTATACAGGCAACATATGTATTATTTAGACCTGCTATGAATTTGTGAACAAGAGGCAAAATAATTATTGATAAGATCCACAAAAAAATTTCATGACCTGAATGTAATAAGTGGGTATCTATTTGTTTAAATCAAATTCAAACATGCGGTTTAAAACATTATTTCTATCATTAGAATATTTTATGCAAAAATAAAAAAAGAACAAAGGGAACTATCTATAGTACTGCGTCTGAATAAATCATAATTAGGCAAGCAGCCGTGTCCTAACTTACAGTGTGATTTACAATAATACAATCGTGTATAACGGTTACCAAATGAAGAATATGGGGTGGATTTGAATCCTTTGAAGATAAAGTATTACAAAATATAAAGGAAGTCTTCTTTGCTTCTGCATTTAAAGGACTCCATTTTCGGGCAGCATCTGGTACAAATGACCGATTGAATTCTCCCAATTTACATCTCGGAGTATCATATTGGTTTTTGTTACAGATATATTATTTTGAAACGTTTTCTCGTCGACTAGAAACAATTTCTTGTAGATATTCAGGTACCACACCTGTGTGAATTTAAATATAATTTTTCGTAGCGTTGCTTTTTTTAAAGGTTTCCAGCCTGTTTCAAAATAAAGTGATTCTCATTTGGAGATCAAGTACAATCCTTGCGACGGCCGATTGAACTTTGTAAATTTTTTTTTCGTATAACGTGCAGCCATCCCAAACAACTGTAAAATATTCAAGGAGAGTTCTTATAAACGTTGTACATTGTATACAAATATAAAAGCTTTTCCCTCCCAATCGAAAATTGAAGTTTTTCTTAAGAAGACCCAGTTTTTTATACCCATTGCTTACAGTATTATTAACATATTCAGACTATCCGGGATTTTGCGACAATAGAAGACCCAAATGATGATGGACTGATACAAATTCTAGGCCATCGCCTGAATAAATAATTTAGAAAACAGATTTTTTATAACAGAAAAGAACACAACTTTGTTTTTGATGGATTGAATTTACATATAAGAAGCCATTTGTATGACACTTTTTCTAATACATGTAGATCACGGTTTAAATTTTATTCAATATATGATATTTACATCAACCAAGTATAATTTCCTCTATTTCTTAAGGAAAGTTATAGTTAATTCATAACTCTATAGATACAGCCATACTGAAATCTACACGCCCTATTTATCGATTGGTCGAAATCTACAGCGGCTGAAAGTGACAAAACTGAAATTAACACGCCCTGTTTATCGAATGGTCTGAACCTACAGCGACCTTAATAAAATCCCGGACTGCATGAAATAATCATGATGATGCCAGACTCAAAGTCTCACAGGAGACGATTTGGCTGTTTCTTTTAGCTAATGTACTTATGTACGTTAACAGTAATTTAGTGAATTTTACTAACTTTTCATAATCAGTTTATTAATTAGTTAAAGAAAGATGTTAATATAAACAATAAAATGCTTTCTTTGATGATTCATGGTTTATGAAGGTAGCGATCATTGCAGGAAAAATTTACATAACCCGCTAACGCGGGTTATGTATTTTTCCTGTAATGTCGCTACCTTCATATCCCGAATGAATCACCAAAGAAAGCATTTTATTGTTTGAATATACACTGGCGTCGGAAGCAAATTGAAAGTGGGGGGGGGGGGGGCGGCTAGACTGATCCTCAGAAATATTGAGAGAAAAAAAACCCTAATTCTCAAAATCATGAAAATCCTAATCCGTGGGGAGGGGGTGGGGGTGGATTAAACCTATACTTCCAAAACTAAAAATCTTTCCGGCCATAATATTTATGAAAATCCTAATCCGGGGGGGGGGGTATACCTATAGTTCCAATAAAAAAAACTTACCTTCCAAATTTTCTTCTTTTCAAAAATAACGAAATTCCTATTCGGGGGGGGGGGGGGGGCCGCTAGTATGCCTTTGACTCCAACTTCTCAATCTTTCAAAGGTACATTAAGGAACAATTATGTTTCCTGCGCTGAACCCTCTATTCTGCTATTCTGCTATGTGCCTAATGCTTAGGTCTAACTTTGCAAAAAAAAGTGAAGGGGGGGGGGGGGCTTCCGACGCCAATGATATATTATATGAGGCATGCTGTACACATTAATAGCATATTAAAAATATGTTATATCATTTATATTTTTTGATTAATATATGTATAAAGGAGAACTAAAACCTCTCACTGTCAGCATGGGTTAAAGTTGAAATTTCTGTGAACGACAAAGATAAATGAATCTGATCAAGTGATTATGATGCCAAAAAATTTTGATGAATATCAATGCACTTCCTTAAGTTGTAGATATTTCTGAATGTTTGCATAAATAGATCTTGAAAGAAATACAAATACTTATTATTATCTTATTTGGGGTTTGGGAAACTCTCTCTCTCTCTCTCTCTCTCTCTCTCTCTCTCTCTCTCTCATCAAGTTTCGGTAGCTGATAATACGGTCATCTTGAAATATAAACCCATTTTAAATATAGCTCTGTCGAACACACGCAATAAGAAAATTAAGAAAAATTTTGATTGACGTTTTCATTCGAAGGGCTGTTTTAAAATTTGTATAAATAGAACGACCGTTTTCAAAATACAAAGTTTATCAATTCTTGGACACAGGAGGGTTGCGACATAGAAAAGAAGATGCCTCGGACGTGTTACAGTTGCAAAACTATAGGTTTTGTGATGTTCATCTCAACTAAGTTGATTTGTGTTTTGAGCCAAGGTAAGCATCATTTACAATAAGATAATCTATTAATTGTCATGAGTTGAATTGCATATATACCCTTTTTGTAAATTTTGCACAAACATAGCAAATTCAAGTAAATTTTAGGCGCACTATAATCATATAGAAATTGTACATGTTTTGAATATTAAATCCAATGTATAGTTTAACAACACTTCAAGATATATATTTTTTAAAAACTCATCACGTTAGAGTATTTTTTATCTGTTGCAATTTTTATGTTTGATTTTTTAAACACTCTCCATTTTTACAGTTTAGGCCAAGATAGAATTACTGTGTTCTGATTTAAGTTTTGATTTTTCAGTAGCAAAGTTGGAGGTCAACTATAAATATACTTGTTTGTCCAAAACATAATTATTTAAACAATAAAATGCTTTCTTTGGGGATTCATTCGGGATATTTATTTATTTATTTATTTTCATCTAATTTTATCTCTTTTTAATCAAAAATTCGAGTCTATATCATAAGTGCCGTACGAGTTAACAAGGGGGGTTCAAATTTTCATTTATTAACTCGGACGTCAATTTTAATTAGCTAATTAACTTAATCAGGCGTGAAGTTGGCAGTCGATTGATTACTTTATAGCGATCGGCGACAGTATCAACACCTTTAAGAATGTGATCTAATGATGTGTATAATGTAGCTGTTCTTTTTCATAGTTTCTTAAAGCTGAACACCGCTCGTAAATAGGCACTGTCCGCCATATTTCTCTTTAATCACTGCTGTCTTTACAACCCTTATATAAGGGACAGACCTCTAAACAGTTCAAAGTACTTTGCTGTAGAGGTCTCACCTGTGTGGACACACATCTTGTCTCGCCGTGTTACTCGGTCGCGATGAAATTATCAAATTTTACGCACCTTTTTGAAGCCAGGAGAATACTAACATCAAATAAATTGGTCAATGCATTCTTTACGAACAGAAAATGAACATAATATTAGACAAAATTGCATAAAATCTAAAGACCACGAAAGGAATACTACATGTGGGCCACGAGGTTCAGGTGTGCAATCGGGTGTAACGAAATCGAAGGGTTTATATACCAGGTATCTGTGTGACGGTGCCTATTTGCGGGCGGTGTTCAGCTTTAAGTAGTTTAGTAGTAGCTTTAGATTTTGTTTTCTTTGTTTTTTACTCATGTAATTTATTTTTTGGTCCTGACGAAGGGACGGGTTGTCCCGAAAATTTGACAATTTCTATCGTTCGTGTCGTTAGCCATTTTTAGTGCTATATATATTCTTTAGAACACCGGGTGATGACACAGTCGTGTGATGGCGACTGGGTCCGGTATGGAGACAGCTGTTACCGATATTATACGTCACAGAAGGCATGGATCTACGCCTTCAAGACGTGCCAGTCAGACAATGGATTCCTAACAGATATTGAAAACGCAGACGAGCAAGCCTTTCTGCAAAGTAATAATTATCAATCAATATACACGAAAGACGTATTTTCGTAAGAGTAATTCTTCTGTATGCCGTTTATCTATTTTTTCATCTGAAATTATAGACTTTCGAAACTCTCGCTCAATGTTATATTATATTCTTCAATAATGAAGTGAATGGTTTAAATGTTAATTTTGAGTTATATGAAAGGATGCTGCTTAACGTTGTAGGCTGCCCTGGAAAAATAGCATAAAACACAATATATATATATATATATATATATATATATATATATATATATATATATATATATAAATACACCATATCTTTTTTTCATCTGGAATGGTGTTTATTACTTTGCAGATTTAACAAATGGAGACATGTTTTGGATAGGCGCGTCGGACTGTGCGGGGAGATGGCTGTGGTACGGCAGCACCCAGCCCTGGGGGTTTACCAAGTGGGATACACGTACGGCATTTCAATTATAAAAAATAAAAAATTAGATGTGGTTAACGTTTTATCTTTAAAAAACAGTTCTATCTTCTCTTCGTTTAATGCCTAGAATGATTTTCTGTGGTATTTCTTATAATTGACAACGTTTGAATGTCAAAAGTCGAGCTTTATGTACAAACAAGATACTGAATCCGGGCACTTTTTGTTATGTTAACTGTAAAATCTATATTTTTTGAAAGACTGACAAGTGATAATTGTGATAAACTTTTAGAAAAAAAACAACAACAACCACCCAAATACAACAACAATAACAACAAAAAACCCACAACAACAGCGAGATAAATAAAACTTTTGCCAATATATTACCTATGTAACTATAAAATAGCACGAACCTACATAACGAAGAATTCTGAGCTCTGTATCTCTCTTACATTTTAACATTCAAAATTTTGTGAAGCATATTCCGTCAATTCTAGATTCTAGAAATGATCAAAATAAAACAAAGATGGGGTAATAGGATGGCGCAAATCCCAACTGGTTTAATTGTTTTCAATATTTTTTTTTAAATTATATAATACAATTTTGTAAAGCACAATTTTCGGCAAAAATTATTTAAACCATAAAAAATGGATTAGTTCCTATTATTATTATTATGCACTCTTCAATTTGTATTTGCCCTAAAAATGCAAATGGAGTACCTAAGGTAAAATATTGCAACTGTAAAGTTAAATGAGTTGACCCTATAACATATAACGTAATTTGACAACTGATTTTAAGTTTACTGAATTGAACAGATCAGCCCGATAACTTCAAGAAAAATGAACACTGCGGACTAATCAGGCCAAACGGCATGTGGAACGACCGGGAATGTAGCTATACTCGGCCATTTGTCTGTAAAAGAAAAGGTGGGTTGTGAGTGTTAATTTAGAACATTAAACGTGAATTAAACGGTTGAAAAATAGAATGTAATAAGCGTAAATGTCAACATAGAAACAAATGAAAACATAAAGAAATTAAAAATATCAAAATTTTATACGTACCATTGGATTGCTTTTTAAATGCAGTTTTCAATTTGATGTTACTCGAAACAAAACACATTCATTGCAGCCACCAAAGATTTGGTTTGAATGATTAATAACAAGTATCAAAACGTGTACATGTACTTACAATCAAGGTGTTGCTAATTTTTCTTTCAGTTACTTTATTTTTTTGCGACAAAACATGGAGTACCAGAGAAGGAAGATGCTACAAAAGATTTCCCGGAACGTTAACGTGGACCAAAGCGCTCGAGCTCTGTCAGTCAAACTCTGCAACGCTCGTCAACATTGAGAACTCTGCTGAGCAGACATACGTAAATGGTCAGTTGATAATTTGTGTGGTTTAAATCTTAAATTATTCTATTGATTGAATGCTATAAATGAATAACTTTATTCACAATTGATACACAATATAAATTTGATATCCTCTGTTTGGCTTTGATATCCTCTGTTCGGCAGGTTTATATAACTCTGATCATCTGTGGGTTGGTGGATTTGATGGGGCCAAAAACAAAGTATGGGCATGGGCAGGAACAACGTTACCTTGGAATTATCAGTACTGGGATCGAGGTTTTCCTTTTTTCTATTAGTAAAAACTGTACTCATAGCAAACAGAACGGAAATCAGTGGTTCTTAGGAGTTGTTTTGTTGTTGATTTTTTTAAAAATCGTTACGTTTGTCTTTAATCTATTCTAATCTTATTCTTAACTATTTAAGGATACATTTAATATCAATATCTTCAACTGCCAACTCTCTTATATATATATATATATATATATATATATATATATATAAAATATAAAGCTATATTGAACGTTTTTCGTGTTTTCTTATCTATTTTTTTATCTATAACTCGCCGACCACTGTGGATTTTATTGTGTTTCAATATATATATATATATATATATATATATATATATATATATATATATATATATATATATATAAAAGCACTAAAGATAACCAACGACACGAACAATAAAGTAAAATATTGACGCAGCGTCGGACGGGATTTTTCTTTCTCGGGCTCGAATTCTTAAATATAAAGATGTAGCTGCCACGTTTTGATCCGGTGTTTAAACATTATCTAGTTTTTATATATTATTTAGTTTAGTTTAGTGCTAGTTTTGTAGATGTTTTTCTTCTTTCTTATGTGGTTTTTATTTTGTTGTCCTGAAGAAGGGACGGGTTGTCCCGAAAATTTAACAATATTTTACTTTATTGTTCGTGTCGTTGGTTATTTTTAGTGCTTTTTTATATCTCATCTTATAACCGTGTATCTTTTGATCCGACACTTTAGATAACGAGTGTTGTTGGTTTGCTAGTGCTTCTTATATATATATATATATATATATATATATATATATATATATATATATATATATATATATATATATATATATATATATATATATATATGGTCTCGGCGAAGTCAAATATGCAGGATATTAGTTCTTTAAATTTATGGATTGGTCGCAATTTTGTAAGGAGTAGGTAAATTTTCCCATGCTTTCTTATTTCTCTCTGTCGGTAAAAGGTGAACCGGACAATGGGGCAGAGGACTGTCTATTGCTTGCTCGAGGCGGAGGATTATGGCATGACGTATCTTGTAATAGATATCACACAGTAATGTGTGAACGCAATAGTATGTATTGGGATTCTTAACATAACAATTCTTTAAAATTGGATAAAGTAAATTTAAAAAATCACTAGGTCAATGATTGAAAAAAAGGTCATTCAAAATAAAAATGTTTTCTGCTATTTAACGTTCTGTTTTATAATAAATATAAAATGAAACAACACAAGCTATGCACATCTACTAACATTCTCCATTAACTATTCATTATATCTTTAGCATTTCATTTGACCAACGACCCTGTTTTGACAATGGCAGTGGAGGCCCCCAGAAATGAAACGAGATTTATCTGTACCTTTCGTTCCAATATCTCGGATGTCGATTTCTTATTGGAGTGGTATCTTAATGATGGAGTTATTCAAGATCACACATTCACTGACGAAACAGAAAGTTCACTGCACGAAAGAGATTTACCATTGTTAAAGCAAGAAGATCAGGTATAATTGTACAATGAAATGTTGCTTAACACTAAATTCAGAATGCAGTAATAATAATCCGCTGTTATCATTATAAAAAACAGTTGAATTTATTTTAGCTTACTTAAGCTGAACGCTTAAAAGGGCGTATCTGATTGTTTAAAAATATGTCCGGCGTCTGTCATTGTCATATATTTTCTTGTTCAGATTTTCATCTTCTCCAAAATTAATTTAATTTAAGAAGTATTTTATTTAAGTATATAGATACATTGAAATAGATTGAACAGCAGGCATAATGCCTATTTATGTTCTCTCCAAAATTAGTGAAGCTACCTGGAATCAAACCGATATGTTTTGATTTATTTTATATATTTTTTTTTTCAAATAAAAGATAAAATGTGCCGTAACCCCATGCATGCCGGGAAACTGCAGTATGAGAGGTTCTCCTCGGGAAAGCAACGTTATCACAGCAAAGGTCCAGGTATGACATACGATATTATGTGAATTACTTCCCCTTAATAATTTTTGATGACTATCAATTTTGATGCAACTTTAAAATTGAGGTAGCATGAATAATGATGAATTAATCTTTAACATGGCAGGTGGCTAGCGAGGTCCGGATCACGGTGGCTGAGAGCTCAGGCCCCGCCTACTTCAATGTCACCAGCACAGTCCCCATACATCTGTTCTGTGAACGAAGTCACCGAAATAATATCGAACTATGTAACGCACATGTCTCCATCGAACTAGTGAGAGGTTTCATATACTTTCTACACTTACTTTCTTTTTTGTGATGCAGTCAAATTTTTTTTTTAAAAGATTGCATACTTTGAATTATTAAGGTCTTCCGTTTCCAACGAAAGAACTTTCTATTATTGTGCTGGTTAAGATTATTCTTATTTTTCTTTCTTCTTTTTTTTCTTCCTAAACGCGAACTTAGAGGCTTCATATCGTGCTGATTTGTGAACGGTTTTTGCTCAAATTTTCAGGGCTTATGGACTTTACAAAACACTATCTTCATCAATTCATAAAAGTTAGAATTCCCTTTCCGTTAACGAGTTATTCCCCTTTTAAAAATGTTTAGGGCCTTTGGTTTCCAGACATAGGCTCCGAGACTATGATAGCAGGGAATGAGAATCCAACGAGTTTGAATAGCAGAGACATTGTAGTGGTGCACATCGGTTTTTGTTTTTAGATTACGTTTTTTATTTAGGAAAAGGTAGGGGGTCAAAAAACAGGATTCAAAAAAGTGCAAAAATTTAGACATATTTTCCTTTATATCTTTTTAACGAAAAATATTTTGATAAGACATGTAGAATAAGAGTTGTGCAGAATATCAAGGGCTTTTATTTGACACCAATGAAAAAGGGCTGGCCCCTTAAATTAAGGGCCAATAGCCCCTAAAAGTTTTTGCTTAATAACTCAAAAACGGTTAGGATTTTGATATGGCTGTCGCTGGAAAAGTTGTTTGTTGGAATCTCATAAAGGTCGTAACAATGTTATTTTGTAAGTGATTTGTGTAGTATGAGTGTATAAAGCTTTACATGTTGACATGTACCTGTTTTCATTTGACAAGTTAAAGAAAGTCTTAATGCGTACAACTGGCGTAAAGTTGCCGCAGAAAGTATGCTGGTTTATAAAGGAGGCATTAATTCATAAGAATTTTTTTTTTGGTTGGAGTATAAGCTTTTTCTTTAGGAGTTTAATTCATTGTTGTTAAGTTCTTATAGTGCACAATCATTAAAAACGGCGATTGGAAAACAAATCATTCTTTTTCTTTTCTAGTAAACCACAAAATATGGAATTAAAAAACTCTATGCATTACATTTTAGTTATTAACTCCATGCATTTAAAATCTACCTTGAATCAAAGCTGCACGTGTGTGTGTGTACCATTACGTAAGCTCTCCCTTGCCCGCGGCCGAGAAAATCGGTCACCATGCTCGCGGCTGGACTACCTAGCGGTCAGAGGTTATCTAATACACGAGAGTTGTGTCTCTCATATATGAGTTTATTTAGCCGCGAACTCAATAATTGTTTTAGTTTTGATTACACAAAATCGTTTGTGGATTAAACGATTGGATGTCAAGTAAGAAATAGTTCATTTAATTAATAAAAGCAATGTCATTCTCTAAAGCAATAATAGACATAGATCAATTGTGAGGTTTAAGTTTAAACTAAATAACTTCTATTTGATAGATAAGGTCATTATACTGCAAACTTTTCAAATCTTCCTTGATTCTGAGCTGTGCGTTTCTGTGCTTTGTACCTTTACGTAATCTATCCTTCGCCCACGGCCGAGGAGATCAGCCACGGCTTCATTACCTAGCGGTAACACCCCTGCAAATGTGTTCGGAATGTTTCCTTTATCGTAGCTAAGTATGTAATAAATCCAGAGATGCTCGAATGAAAGTTCACGATACTTCACCGAGATTTGTTCAGTTCCTGTGAAATTTTAAGCGGAAGTGTCAGTGTTCGGATATTATTCTCAAAATACGTAAGTTCTGGTCATTTTTCATATCATACCCTACTTTGATTTATGTTAAAACATGAAAATCTGTTAAGATATATGTTTTATTTCATCCTCTAGAGATTATTTAAACTAAACGATAATATTTAGAACAGAGTTATCATTCGTGTTCAATCACTCTACACGTGGTTGTAAGTATAAACATTGGTTGCCTAATAAAATCATAGCCATGTTTGATACTTTTTGCGTGCAATACCATGCTTTTTAAAAAAAGAATGTGTGTTTGGTTTGCATAAAAACTTAGTATATCGAGCTATGTTCAAGGAATATTCTGCATAAAATATTATAGTCTGTTTTAAAATTGATGCTATTACTAGGTCAGGCGCGGATCAAACATTAATCCTAAAAGGGGAACCGTTACTAAGAATGTTAATTGTTGCAATAGCAGAAAAAAATTATAATTTCTATTTACATATTTATTTCTAGAACTCGTTTTATCCTCTAATTAATGAAGATAAAGTTTAAAATCAATAAATGCCTAGATTTTACATTTGACTACAAGTACCTATAAATTCTAAGAAATAGACTATCATCATGAGGCACAATTTTTACTGCGAAACTAAAAGGGTCAAATAAAACCACGTGGTCTAAATTTAAATGACAATAACATTCGCAGGGGTGGGTAAGCGGTTATTTAATACACAAGATTCGCACACCGCGACTTACACTTACATGCATATGAACGTGTTTGAGTTAATATAGCCGTATATACAAGAACTGTTTTAATTTTATGTTATAAAAGTTTGTCCTACTTGTATATGTTTAATTAAATATTTGAGTGTAAATGAATATTAAAGAACGATATTGCTCCAAATCGGAAAAATCGTTAGACATAAACTAATGGTTGGTTTGTTTATGTAAACTACTTTAAAACTGTACAATTAACGTTTTAAATCAACACCCCCCCCCCCTCAAATATTAAACCTTTAAATGATGATCATCCCTCGCACATGGCTGAGGAGATCCGGTGCGAGTGGATAAGTGATCCGCGGTCGGTTCGTGTTCTTTAACATGTACCTAATGACGCGTTTATGTTTCATATTTTGTACGGACACAACTATATTTTATTATGTTTTCAACTATTATATTGGTTTAAGATAAAAAGATAAATTTATTTTACTTGTACAGTTGATTAAGCATTGATTAATACGATAGCGTACAAGGTAGTTTAAAAATCAAATCAAATTATAATCAAAGTTCCATGTTACATGTTTGCGGTAGGTGCTAGCACGATAAAGGAATGCCCTGAATTGAGGCATTCGATGATTATTTTCAAAAATATTCACATGAGTTTAAACAACTTTAGATTAGATTCTATCGGTCACATATTAATCACTTCTGTAGTTTCATTGTGGAAGCGAACTCATTGCTGCCCCCCCCCCCACTCCTCCCGCCCCGCTGACAGGTGCTCGCGCTGGATTTTTTTTAATTGGAGAAAAGATAGCAAGATCTTTCGAAAATCATTTTTGGTGGTTTCTTCTTATGTGTAACATTTTGTTTCACTTTCCCACCCCTTTGTTTATTCGGCCAGTCTGTGTTAATTCAATTGCCGCATGCGACCGAGAATCTTGTGTCGCTTCAGCGCACACAGCTCAGAACATTTATAGCCCCAGGTCATCAATTGTTATGTAATTGAGTAACAGTTGGAAGGGTAATTTTACTGCATAAAATAATAAAATCATAATATAATCTATTTGAATTGAGTACCATGCGTATAGATTCCCATAATATTTAAATTTTTATTTCCTTTCTATGTTTACATTTAATTTTGATCAAATGATTAATAAATTTTCTAACATTTAAATTGTGTGCTTCATCAAATACTGATTCCGATTACCTTGAAGTCTAATTTTCTATTGGCTTTTGACAAAAGAGAGACGCCTTACCATCCAATGAAAACAAATACACAGAGTTTGATTGACAGGTTCAGCCAGGTGCAGGTCTCACCCGATGTCCGAGGTTATGTGTGCTGCTTGTACACAGCCGAATTGTCTTAGTAAGAGTTATCGATGTAAATAAATAATAAAAATACATGCTTATCAAAACATGATCGTGCAAGTTAAAGTTGATTTAGGTTTGTTCCAATAGAAATCATGTTTCGCTAACTGTATTTAATATTCTTTATGTATAGAGAATTTTAATATTGTTTCAGTACTGAAACATCGCATGAAAACGTTATTTAAATATACATGTACTCTGTAACTAGTCGTCTTTAATATATATACCTTTCTTTTGTTTGTTAAAAATTCGTTCAATTTTGTTAAAGTAATGTAAAACATAGGCGCCATTTTGAAACAATAAACTTGTCAGAGAGTTCCGAATGAAATCTGATGAACGTTTCACACGGTTCTCGCATGCTATGCTCGAAACGATTTACACGCTTTGTTCGAAACGCTAAACGGTTTACATGAAACTCTAAAAGGTTTACACGAAACGTTTCTCGCACGTAGGCCGCACGCTTTTTTTTGGTGTAGTAGTATACGTTTTAGGGTCTGTCAATTTTGTCAGCACGCAATTCTAAACTTGCAAATAGTCTTCAAAAATTTAAAAATATTTCAATATAGAAGTTATCTTCGAGAAAAGTTTACGTGTTTTGTAGGCGGGTTCAGTTTAAAAAAGAAATACAATTCCTGACATGAATCATGAGTACATACTGTTTATAACAATGCATGCTACCCTTTGAAAATTTTACTCGCCATCAAACATCTCATTTTTTAAAGAATGTTTGAAACGATTACATAAACTCTGCTCGACAAATAGTTTTCCTAAAATATTTTCTTCCTTTCTTTTTTCAAAACACGTTTTATATACAAGCTTTCAATCACAACACGTTTTTATAACAAAAGCAGAACTGAAAGTATAGTCATTATAATCGTTTGACACCATATAACATATATTTTCAACTCGCAGCAGCAACGGAAGACCTACTCGGCGCTTTGCCACGAGCTCTGCTCTAGTTTCATCAATAATTCAAATTTGCGTTTACAAAGTGTGTGAGTTGATCGTTAGTTTGCCTGGTAAATCAGAAAAGGTTTCTTATCTGCTCCATTATTAGAACCATTTTAACAAGACCTTGGACTTTCAGTAGGACGAAACTATCTATTTGATGCTCAAAACAAGTTAAAAATGACGCTTGTTTCAAATAAAATACATACTGATTGCGTAGTCTAAGCTCAAAAGCCAGACAAATCTTGTTGATTTCAAATGGCCGAGTGGCCTTCGATGAAATAGACAGGCCTACATCACATTGCTGTTTGACACCAACTACCCAAAGTCCAAGCTCTTGTTAATATGGTTCTAAGTATCATTGGATTAAATAAAAAAATATGTCTTGTACCTTTCAGAACGAGAAATAACCTGCGGTCAATTTCATGTCCCCGTCAGTCAAGCAGTGTTTGGTATGTTCAGTCCGCACTCCAAACCTTGCACGTACCAAATGACGATGAACACGTGGTCATCTGGAGTGTTGATTCCGGTAAAGGCAGCACTCGATGGCATAAAGGACAGAAACCAATACAGAAATATACGAGTTCTTTTTACCGCTTCAAATGTCACAAAATTAATCTCAACCGTGAAGGTAAGATCTTACTGTTGGACCATACAACCTCTCCGGTTACTGAGCCTAAATTAAATTGCTTATCGTGAGCACAATTCAAAAGATATAATTGCAAAGAATGTTCTAAAATTATTTCTTCTAAATTAACAGGTCGAGACCACTATATTTTGTGACGTCGGCATAAATTTGCATACTAAATAAGCCATCTGTTTACTTTTATCGACAAACCAATCAAGTGAATGAGTTGCAAGGCATTGTGGGCTACTACAAGTTTCAGTGTATACAAAGCGTATTGAAAATATATACCATTTTGAATTGTCCTTTGGAAACTCATTTTGAATGATTTTTCAGAATTTATGAAATTAATATGGACAGTTATGTCTGAACTTCAATTTCTATGCTCACATTTAAAAAATATTGCATATGAGGACTTATATAAACCTATTTAAATACCCCATTGTCACTGTTTAAAAGAGAGGTACGTCCAATAGAATTAGAAGCAGCGAGTACCGTTTTTTCACGTGATATCCCATATTTAAGACAACATTATTAGAATGCGCATTGATATTTTCTTATATGTATTCATTCTTGTATGTATTCATCAGAATGCGTAAAGGACAAAATACTATATGCTGCACAGCTTGCGCTTCTGCGTTTGTATATTTGTGCATTTCTACTACCGTGGTATTCACGTATGTTAAAAATGTAGTTACCTGTATTTATTTCTAGTCCACAATGATAAAGTCACCAATACACAACTGTGCAGCTTTTTCTTATCAAAATCTGTTTGTACTTGTATGCGTATGTTTGTCAGTCGTTTGATACTGATCATTTTTGAAGCAACAATTGATCAACTAAAACAACAGTATTTTTCAATGTGAGCATGGAACAAAGTGAATGGTACGTAATCTTTCCTTTTTTACCTTCTAAAGTAAAAATCAAGATGTACAAAAATTCCGGCAAGCAATTAAATATTGTGAATAAAACAGACAAAAACCATGTGCGTCTGTTGAATCGTAAACACGTTGTAGACCGTCATGCATTGCAACTCATTCACTGGATTGGAGAATCTGTTTGACGAAAATACTGTCACGTGTTAAATAATGCTATCCATATAAGGTAGTGTACCCGACCTGATTAAGTGATACGTACCTTTATTTCTTAATACACACGTTTCCAGCTGAAAACCTTTAAATGATATCACAATAGTTCGACATGTGCCGCCTACATTTTTTAGTTAATATTTTAATTAAGTAAAATACTTTTTGTTGTACACTAGCTGACTGTAGTGGATGACGATAGGGTAGCAACATGTTCATCGATAAACGACCCTCACATGACAACATTTGATAAAAGGTACATCTATACTCAGATTTTTTCCATTAAATTATAATGTCTTTTTGTGACTTTTACGTGTTGCCTTCATCTTTGTATATAAATCTTAATGACGTTGGTTTGTAGATACTATGACAACTACTTGGAGGGCGAATTTATTTTGTACAAACACAAAACTCTGCCCTATGAGGTATGGTTATGAATTAGTTCAAATAAAAAAAAAATATCGAAAGAGAAGAACGATCTTTAAAGCTACTGCAATCAAGTTTTACGAGATTATGTATTGGTTAAAGAATTTGAAAATATTCTAATCCAAGTTTTTACAAATATCACTTGAGTAAATTCTTAAGTTGTACAATTATTATAATCCAATTTCATTACAATTTAGAAGATTAAGACAATAAGTAAATTAAGACAATTTATATTTTGAAAAGTAGAAGCGAACACTTTTCAAGGCCAGGATACATGTAGGTATAAGCTAGTGACAAATGAGGGTTTGCCGAGAAATTGCTGCCTATTTCAATGAAATATTTGTGCAATTCAATACCATGTTACGGTGTAATGAGTAGCAAACGTTAAATTTTAATAGCAATAACTTTTAAAATCTCTAGTATAATAGAGAGGAGGTTCAGATTTGCACATGTATGGACACCAACAGTTATTGTAAGGCCTTCAAAGACTTTCCCAAATACCCAGTTTTCATGGGAAAAAAATCTATATCCAATTTAAAAAAAAATATATCCAATAAAATAAAATTGGATATAGAATTTTTTTTAAACAAACGTTTGTTTTAGGTGCGAACCTATTACCGTAGATGTAACTTAAGGGCCGCATGCAATTGTGCAGTTGCGGTAAAGTCCGGTAATGACGTCATCCTAGTAGATGTTTGCGGACCGTCAAGAGGGGCATCGACGAAAAGAACTATTTTTACCATAAAGATGTATTTGAATGGAGAACTCACCCCGGGAACTGAGGTTATTTCACATGACGGAGGAAAAACACTCGAGGTTGTTTCATCTATCTGAAAACTATAGTTCATGATCATTTAAAGCGCGGAATTGGCAGCCTTATTTTGACACCTTAGATTTTCAAGTCTTGTTTTAAGGTCAGACGACACGTTCCCCAATTTTATTTAATTTTTTCTAGGAATTTGTTGATTGTTTACTACTATTTTGACAAGCTTTCTTGCAAAAAACTAGAGTCCCTTACCAGGCATTTCTGCAAAATACTAGAGTATGCAATTTCCTATATAATCTTCTTGAAAATACACTTGAATTGCTGTTATGAAAATAAATCCATAAATACATAAACAGCACAGTAAAATTCACTATATTGGATCTCTATCTCGGCCGGGGCGGTGCTTTGAACTCACGACCTCTAGAACCTATACGCTTCTTGCAGTGAGCGGCTGCGGTTCTAACCACTCGGCCATCTAGTCACATAACCACATCAAATTAAATTTTAATCATTTAAAAAATAATTATAAAATTCATATTTTTTATTGAACTCTTTATTACGAGGAGATACAAAAAAGATTCTCGAGGAACGTGTCGTTTGACCTTAATGCACATGGTGTACATATTGACTGCAGGGAACCCGATATGTGAGTCCCATCTAATTAGTAGTGTTCCGTCCAACAACATTATCAAAAACATTGTTCATGTAGTATTTTTATTCTGTTGATCCAAACTGGCTTGAATTTACCTAAATAGTGAATATTGGTAAAGGGTGGTAATTTGCTTCGATTAAAGACTTTGTCAAAGATCAAGGTCATAGCAGATAAATGTTATAAAAAAACAACCTTATTTACATTTCCATATCTTAATATCTTGATCAGACTTTACCAAAATACTGTTTTCTCGTAAGAGATGCCTTGACCCAAAATTTTAAGGTCAATGGTAAAAAATAAGATTTTCTCCCTTGGCCTCAACTGCCTTTATAATACACCTAACTATTGTTTTTCAAAACGCATTAGCCATACAGTTTTTCAGTTAGTTAGACTTCTTAACCACTGTTAATGGCAAATCAAAGTCTTTTAGATTGTTTTTTACGCTAGCGTTAAAACTGGATTCTTTAAATGGTCACCTTCATAAAAATGTTTAACTATTATCTATACTACTATATTAAAAAATAGACTCGAATTTTTGAGCTTTAATACCGATAAATCGGAAAAGTACTGTCTTTTGTTTTATATATTTTAAACATAATTGGTACTTGATCTATTTTGTAAATGCCCGATATGATATGCAATGTCAACCCGTGTACGCACAGGTCAAATTCTAGTTTGATTAACCAGGTTGTACTACCAAACGGAGCAAGGACCGTTATAATGACTGGAACGATGACCAGAAAACAACGTTTCCTGAATGTTAAAGTAGTGGCCTCCACGTTTGATTTCAATCAAACAGAAGGTAAGTGGTCTTTGTCTTCTAGCGGATGTCATGGGATGTAAAGATCACGAGAATTTTGAAAGACAATGTTTGAATGAAGAAATGAATATATTTAAAGTAGTCCGAGTATCGCACTACGTCATAATACGGATTTTACAATATTGGTTCGACTTTTACACAGCGTTTTTGATACCCGGTATTGATTTTGCTCTACATCGCTGTTGTAATTAATGGCAATAATAAGCAATTAGAACGGTAATATATGCATTCTATGAGAGATAGAAATGATTCATGTTGAGAAACTCGATTCTGTTAAAGTAAAAAACGAAGTTTCTGATTAACCAGGATCTCAGGTATGCTTATATCTTCTTTGTTTTGACCCCCCCCCCCCCCAATTTTTCTTTTTCTCTTACTAAAACCGGTTTAAATTTAGAGACAGAAGCTATTTCGAATTTAATCAATCGTCAATTAATTAATGTTTAAATGATATCTAATATTGTTGACAGATCTAGGCAGAAAACTGTACCAAAATGTGACTTTTACGGATTTTTTCGTCAGGGTCTACTTGGTTTAGAGCTTATAGCGTGAAAAGTAATCCGTCAACGTATAATTTATTTTACCCAATCTTTTTTCTAAGATGTCAGTCTATAGAATAAACACCATGTATTTAAGTTTGAGTCCATAAAATAGTAAAAAAAATTACCAAACGCGACACTAGCATTGCATTTTATGTATTCTATTTTGATACATCAGGTCCATAAAGCGTACTCACTTACAAAAATTTGCGCCAAATTATTGATGAGATATGGCTTAAATATTTATACTCTATTTTGTATGTTCAGTTTTAATTTTCCCAAAATTGGTAATTATTTTTATGAAAAACGGACGTCTGGCAAATTTCATAATTGTCAATAATTTTCGCAAGGGGGTACACCCGTCTGAGAGGTGATAACAAACAAACTAGCATGTAAACATACATATTTTCTTTTAAATATGTATTGCTAGAATGTATATTTATCATTTAAAGCTAAGCTTTTAATGATTGAGCCCATTAAATACCGAGTATAGGACTACCTTAAAATAGATAAACCATTGATAGAAGTAACGAATATAATGTCATCACTTGTTGTTTATTCATCCGATTCTATTTGCGACAAATTTTTCCTTCACATTATTAACGTGTTTTGACAATATAGTAACAGTTTAAAAAGTTATTCCGACAAAACTTAAGTTATACTTCAAAAAAAAGGAGGTCGATAAGAATATTATTAAAGATCAATTGCAAGGAAACACAAACTTTTGAAAAATGTTTGAGACCAGTTAAAGACATTTGAACCATTGTGACCTACAACGTATGACAAAATAAATGATCTTTCTCTCTAATACACGTAAATAGAAGAATCTGTGATAGATTTCTGACCGGAAACTTCTATGATATCATATTCCAGCAATATGCCTTAACCGTGGCATGAAGTCGGCTTGGAGTTTTTGGCATTATTTTCCTCAAGTTTTGATAATTATTTTCTCATAATAAGAAGTTAAACTCAGCTTTCTTTATTGTAGTGTCTATACATTAGAAACTTCCAAGAGAGAGTAATATAACAAATTTTGAGAAACAAGAAAACCAATATTAGGGGTAAAGTTAATGAAATACAGGGATAAATTAATTTATTGTTTAGGACTTTGTGGGACATTTGATGGAAACAGAAATAACGATTTGATGAAAAGGGATGGCGATCTTTACACAAGAGGAGGCAAACAGCCGAACGAGTTCTCCTTGTCTTGGAGGTAAATGATGCTTTTAACAAAAATATCAGCATTGATTTAAAACAACTTGTTTAACAATAAAAATTCTTGTAAATAAAACTGGGTAATTTTTTTAAAAAATAACCAAAAAACAAACAAACTGATAAACAAAATGAAAGTTGGCGTTTTTCCATTTTAAGTTCTTTTTTAAATTTCACTGTTTTCAAAACTTTTTCCGAATTTATCAAGGGTTTCTGAGGAGGAGTCGTTATTTAGAGGTGATTGCAGGACATCAACTTCCAGCATCGCTGAAAAGAACATTTATTGCGATTGTATGGAGAGACAAACTGCTGTTTGTCAGCAAGGATTAGATGTGATGACATGTGCTGAGATTCAGAAGAGGAGAGGACTTTTAAATGCACAAAAAGGTAAGTATTATAATAAGAAGGGATTGTAAATTGACAAAGTTGTCCCGTTAAAGTCTACATAATTATTTAGTGTTTCATAATACAAAAAAGACAAATTTCTAAATGCGTATACATACACTTGAACTATCCTTTATGCACTTTTTTATGGGGTTTGGCGGCTATGTGAAAATGGTACTGCCTGGAACCCAGGTACTGTTTTCAATTTGAAACAATTTCCCCCTCGTTTTGATAACTAATTACTTATAAAAGCCTTTTTTCTCTCTTAGGAGTCAAACTTATTACGCAAGACTTGATACAAGATGCCGAGTCCCCACCACTTCGATGTGTGTCAACTCGGAAGACAGACTCATTTGAGTTTGACCCAGAGCATATGCCACCGGTATTAATTGTACACATACACTCAAAAAATATTTTTCGTCATAACACAACAATGTTGAGGTATACCTATCCTTCTTTTAAACCATAACTAAGTTTTGCAATTAAATCTTATGGTAATTACATGAGCTGATAAAAAATTGAAAATGAAATAAAATTTGATGTAAGCGTGTGTGAATCAACTGTATCTCTTACATAACTTGTTTATTTTTTGCAAGATCCATAATATATTTAAGTAATGACTATACTATATAGGGTGGGAATTATTTTTGTCTGTTTAGTTTTGTTTTAATTATCAACAATTATTTTGACCAGTATTGATTATTACAAATAAATCATTAATTTAAAAATATTTGTAATATGAAATTGCACCCTTTATCTGTATGTGCTATGCTTATAAATGCTTAAGGATAACTTGATGATAAAAAGTGACACCAAAAAAAACAAACTTAAACATGAAACTGGTGTCCTTGAAACATGACTGACACTTTTTGATAAGAATATATATGTTTTTTGAACATACATCAATAGCATAGTTTTCGCTTGTATGATCAAGAGTCAACCTGCCTTTATTTTCTATTCCAAATTATAGGACCCAATATGGCCTACCCCAAAAAATATCACAGAGAACATGGCAAAGAAAACTTGTGAAGATTTTTTGGGAAGTGACAAAGCAGGAGCATTATGTACGAAACTGCCAGGATTAGATCTAAATCCTATACTGCAAGGCTGTATTACTGACATACAGGCGAGTGGTTATTTCACTTTTTTAGCAATCATATGGTATCAACATACTGTTCTGATTCCGTTTTCAACGTAAAATTCTGATTTTTTTTTTACATTGATAGTACATGATTATTTTACAGTGATATTTAAGTTTGAAGATTACGAAGTTCATTAGAGTTTTATCACCTTTAATTTTTTTTTATAGTTTTATCCGTTTAACTGTTCTGTAAATTTAAATTCAATATGTAAACAACATATCTAAACTAAAATATTGATATGTTGCAAATATCTTTAATGCTGAGGGAGCAAACACAGATACACAGTCTGAGATAGCAACGACTGCTCCCCAGTCTAATATCAAATAAATTAAATGTCTTTTCTGCTTTCCATATATAAAGGCAATCTTTACAGAAATTACTAGTTATCACAATCCCCTTTTTTGATCTTATCAAACAAAGAATTAAAGGCTACTTGAAGTTGAAAGTATTTGTATTTAAATGTCCATTTTATCATCATATATGGATCGTTAGAGTATCATTTTTAAAGCAAGATAACGTTGTTCAAAGAAGGATATATGCCCTTAATTTTTTATACGAATTTTTTGTATTTTTTACGAAAAAGTAGAAAATCTGTTTTGTTTGCAAGTAACGCATTTCTGAGTTTAAAATTTGATGTCAATACATGCATAATATAAATATCTAATAAAGTATGTCCAGTAATGTCAAAAAGACGTTTTATTTTTTTTAATTAAAAAAAAAATATTTATCAAAATAGAGAACTTCTTTTTGATAATATTTTTCAAACCTATGGATAAAATTTTCTAAAGAAACGTATTCTATAGAAAGGAAATGCAAGGCAATCATCTTTAAAAAGAAATCAAATTGAATCAAATTGGCGAAATTTTAGAGAGATGGCAAATTTTCAAAATTGAAACAAACCCGATCGAAATTAAACTGATCCCGATTTGAATGATAGAAATTTTAAATATATAACAATTTCACCCCAAAACTAGGATGTTTGGTTGTAATATGGCTTGTAAATTAGGAGAACAATTAAAAATCAAATTGATTTCTTTTCTGCACATGAAAAAATACTGTTGATTTTTTCATTTTTTTGCAATTTAGATCGGGATCAGTTTGTCTCTAATCGGGATCGACCAAATTTTGAAAATTAGCAATATTTCTAAAATTTCGTCAATTTGATTCAATTTCTTTATAAAGAGTGATTGCCTTATATTCTTTCTCCATAATACACGTATCTTTAAAAAAATTTATCCGTAGGTTTGAAAAGTATGAACAAAAGTTTTTTTTTATTTTCATAAATAATTTTATATGAAAAAATTTACTTGCAACCAAAACAGATTTTCCACCTTTTCGTAAAAAATGCCAAAAAAATGTATGAAAAATTAAGGGCATATATCCTTCTTTGAACAATGTCATTTTGCTTTAGAAATGATACCTTAACGATCCATAAAATAACATTTTGGTGTAGCATTCCACCTTAAACTGTAATCGAAAAAATACAGTTTAGGAACTCAAAATATCTATAACCTTTTAATTAAAGGTTCAAATCCACTCAAAATGGAGACGTTTGTAAATTATTATGTGTCCTCTCGACATATGCAAAGAAATAATTAGCACTTTAGGTAAAAAAAAATATGGTGTATATACACGACTGCATTTGTATGAATTTATCAGTTTTCATTGAATTCCGCGATTTCAACTAATGTTGCTCTATAAATTGATATAGATTATTGTCACTTCACTTTACATTACTTAATCTGTGTTAAAACAAAATTTAAAAGCAAGAAATATTGGTTTTAAAACCGATTATGGTAAAATACTCCGGAAAGCTCCTGATGACGTAATGCGACAACCAAATGGCCTGAACAATTACAATGATTATTATAATATTATACTAGACTTTGATCAGTGCGTGCACGGGTTGAGTTGACAATGCATATGATATCGGAAATTTACAAAATAGATACATCAACACACCGTATCGATGACATTTACATAACCAAGCTTTAAGCTTACAATAATGCTATTAATTTCACTTCACTCTGCATAGTTAAAATAATCTGTGTCTCGGGACAGGCCTTCACCACAGTTAAAATGCCTCCCATTTACGCGAAATGTAGCAAAACATTGCCGTGAGAATCGTTCCAAAACGATTATGGAGAAAATTAATGAAGCTGCATTGAAAATAACAGTCAAATTATTCATAACAAACCATTTTGAGGCTGTAAGTACCTTTCATCTAAAAATTTAATTCTATCATTGAAGAATTCAACACTTTTTCACCAACGTTTTTTACTCGCTTCGAATTTACATACCATGTTGACATTCGGAACTCTCATATTAAATGCACTGAGTTAGAGTTACCTCCCGTATTTTCTTTGATGAACAGAATATATTGCATGTTTCCAATAATGAAAATTTACACGTATTTGTATTATCGTTTCGGAGTTTATCCATGCAAATGTGATATTGTGGAAGCATAAACTAATAAAGAGCCTCCCGTTATTTAGCGTGAATGTAATGCGCATGCGCAAGATTGTAAAATCCAAAAAATCCAGATGATTTCTGGATTTTAAAAAGGAGTTTTTGTTGATTATTAATTAGCGAAGCTTGATTGAAAAAAAATTAAAACAAATTGGTAATCTTCAAGTACCAATGATGTTTAAAATATAGAAAACAAAATACAGTACTCTTCCGATTTCTCGGTATTAAAGCCCAAAAATTCGAGTCTATTATTTTAATATAGAAGTATAGATTAAAACAAGTGTAAATGAACTATTTGAGCTTTGTCTTTGAACTTGTTTTCATCTAGCAATTTTCTTGTTCTTTAAAAGCTTACGGACAGTACTGATTGGGCGAAGGAAAGCCTTGTCAATTTGCTACGAGAATGTATTACCATAGTGGAGACGGACACAGACCAGTGGAGCAATGAGACAGGGGAGGCTGGTCCACCACCGGGTATTACCAACCTCATCTGTCCAAACAACTGCCAGGGCAACGGAAACTGTACTGAAGGTGAGGAGAGAGAGAGAGAGAGAGAGAGAGAGAGAGAGAGAGAGAGAGAGAGAGGAGAGAGAGAGAAAGAGAGATTAACTGTAATCGTATCGTTATCGTGTAAAGGAAATGCGTGGCGTTTCATTGTTGCATTTAAAAAATTCTTTTTTTAATGAACTCCTATTATCAGGACTTTGTCAGTGCTTTCATCCCTGGATTGGAGACGATTGCTCCGTCAACAGTACTGTGCCACCAGAGCTTGATCAAGTTGGCGATGGAGAGCCGTGTGACGCTGTTTGTTCAGAGTGTCTCTCTGTCAGATTATACGGCGAGAACTTTGTTGATGTTGAAAATCTTACATGCCACTATAAAGTACTGAATGTAGGTATTATTTGAAATCGTTAAATCAAGCAATTCAAAATTTTATATACGCCTTAAAATTGAGTTACTTCTTAATCATTTGTAAGAGCTTTACTTTTATATTAAATATTCATATGGAAATAGCTTATAATTAGGTAAAACTATGTTGAATGTTCTCCATTCAATTTTAAACCTTATTTTGTCATTTTTTTCAGCTGAGACTGGATCCTATTTCAGATGTTAAAACAATAAAGGCGGCGTATCTTAACAGTGAAATAGTCAAGTGCACTCTTCCAGATGTAGCATTGTATGAAATTGCAGTCAGCAACGACGGAGAAATAACCAGTAAATACAAACAATACATTGTTTTCAACAGTTACTGTCACCAATGCAACAGTTCTTGGTGTACAACAAGGGTATGCATAGGCTAATTATAAAATATTGTTTCTTCTGAAATTAGAAATAAAAGGAACGTGCTATTTTAATTTGTTATAAACATAATTCGTAACATGCATTATAAGATCTTTTGATGAATACAATTTTATTGGTGTAATTTTGAATTCATCATTAGCACGTTTCTCTTTTTCTCTTCTTGTACTTGTTTGCCCCATTGAAATTACTAGTGCATTCCTTTAGAATAATATCTGCAAAATTAATGGTGAGTGTCTGGACCATGGATTTGTGAATCCCAGGAACCAATTGGAAGTTTGCAACGTTACACTCTCTAAAATTCAGTGGTCTACTTTAAATGGTTAGTTAATGGAAAAACAGGTCTTTGATATAAACAATGATACCTGAAATAATGATTTTGCTGTAAAACACACCTTTCTCATTTAACCTTTTTTCATTTATTAAGTTTTTCTCATGTGTTTTTTTTATTCTCGTCCAATTATTATAAACAACTTCATTTAAAGATGCGTTACAATATTTTTAAGAAATGACATTGATAAATGTTATCCATGTGGTAAACAATACATTTTATCTTGGTCTACTTTACATGATTTGCAGTTAAAGACATTCCAAAGAAGAGTTACGATTTTCAAGATATTTCTGGTTCCTTTGTTTTGACGAAGGATTCCAAAGTTTTAGTTGGGGGGACTGGTTATCCAACAATAACAACTGGTTCTTCAGGAGGAAAAGCTCTCGTGCTGGATGGAAACCAGTACCTGTCAATTGGTGATTTAGTTAATACAAGTACTTGTTTCGGTGATGCAGAAAAGAATCCACTTGGTATAACTATAAACCTTGATGTCAGACTAACAAGAAGCGCAAGAACCTGTTTTGTTTTCAGTACTGGCGGAGAGGAAGTTTCTCATTACGGATACGCTATTTGGCTCGAGAATGACAGTCTATATGCCAGAGCTAGCAACAGTAGGCACGAATGGTCTGTTTCCATATCCAGCGTTCAGATGGATGAATTTATTCGTATACAGATGATGTGGAGTCTGCAAAGTGGATTACTTTTAAGCATCGATAACAGCACAAAAGTATCAAGCAAGAAATGCATTTCAAGACCAGAGTCACATTACACCACTCTTAAAGAATTTGTACTTGGAGGATCTTCAAAAAAAGACAAAAACTGCAAACTTGCTATAGAACGTCTTACCACTGTGTGTGCTTCTTGTGAAATTGTTAACAGAAGAGATCTATGTTTTATAGGTCAGTAACAAATTCCTATCTTAAAATTCAAACCATATATTTTATTTAGGAGTTTGGTCTTTAAATGTTAAAGTAATAATTTGAAGTTAACATGGACGTTCAGCACTGAAGATCATACTTACATGTTGTACTCATTTTCTTTCAGAGCGAATCCCTCCGGTACCAAGTAACTCGTGCATAAGATCTTCGGCATCGACTGCATTAGAAGCTGCAGTCATCTCTACATCTATTCTTTCCGGAATTTCATTTTCCATCATCTGTTGCATATGTTTTATTTTCGGGTAGGGTAAACACATATATATTCATACGTAATAGTGACACACAAGCCAAACTTTTAACTTAACTATATCTTAAATTTTTACACCAACTAAAGATTAAATTTTTATTTGAGAACATTAATTCAGCGACAGAGATTCTTATAATTACAGATGCAAACGACGGCGCAAGAAGAAGAAGCGGTACAATAGTCTGATATCAGCTGAGCAGAGCAAAGGTGATTGGAAAACGAAGTCTAAAAAAGCTGTACTAAACCCTGTATTCTTAGACGATTCCGGAACCTCCGCATACAGACATCACTGGACTGGAGAAAACCCTGCCTGGAGGATGTACAGGTACGTGTAAACACATGGACAAACATTGTTTGATTTTAAAAATGAGAATTATAATTTCAAAATGATTAATTAAGATGTAAACATCGATGAAAACCCTTTTAAAATATTTATTGTATATATGTAGGTACGAAGGGCATAACCAAGCCATTCCGCATGAAAGAGAAATAACAAATCGTGACGTCAAACAAACCCATGACACAGACATTCCATTTTACCAGGAAACAACTACAGGTAAAGTTGTACAAGGGTTTTCTGATGAAACAAGTGGAAGATCGTTTGCTCGCACCACTCATGAAATCAGAACAGATCACATAGAAAAGACTAATTATAGAAGAAAAACTAGTTTCTCAGCGAATGACGAACATGGAAACCAATTAATTGATGGACCTTTGGTCAATGAAGCAGTACGTATGTCAGCTCCAGAACATGAAACAAGCTTTTCTTTGTACCAAATATCAGAAAAGGAAAACCATAAAGAGTCGGCAGACTATAAACTCCAAAGACATGAAACGTTTACGGATAGAAGTCAAGCAATGATCAACACGAGATATGCAGAAAATCAAAGTCATAAGAAAACGATCAAAACAGTAAATACTAGCTTATCGAAAAATGATCAGTCAAATGAAAGCCGATACCTTTGTTCATACTGTACGAGTCATGGTGAATTACATGGAGAAATGCTTAAAAGCCGTAACACAAGTGAGAAAAATTATTTTAAAGACAGCAGCTGTCAAACAGAAGCTTATAACTTACACTCAAGAGAAACGCAGAATGATATTGCTGATAACAATAAAGACAAATTAACGTACATGAAACAAAGCCATATCTCTGGATATCAAAGAGATGATGAAACGAATGTGTTGTCCTCTACCAAATCATGCTTAGCTGTTTCGACCAGCCAAGCAACAACAAGTGAGCACCAAGATGTAGTGTACGATGTCGAGGATAACCCAAGGCAAGTGGTGTTGGGTAGCATGGGTCATGCCATAACTGAGGAAAGAGAAACAACACAATCAAGACCGCTTAGAGCGGCAAGAGAAGAAATTGCGGAGCTTTCCCCAAAAATCAATCCAACAGAGTCAAGCATTGAATTGCATAGTCTAGACAACGCGGTGTATTTATCAGAGAAAAACAAAGATAAAAAGAGATTGAGCCTTGAAGAACAAGAAAAAATGATTTGGTTGCAAAGCGAATATGAAGAGAATGAAATGAGTTCATTGACTACTAGAATAGAGCAGCCACATGCGAATTATTCTAATGAGGCGACAGGAATACAGAGAAAGGGAAGCAGTGATGAATCATATGAAATAATAACGGAGTGGATTCCAGAAAAAAAAATGAAAATTTATACAACATCGCACGGCCTGTCGGAAAATTATTGCGTTTTAAACCCTAAGGCATCAGAAAATGGAAGTGGCTACTCTCGACAAGGCCTTCTTGTTAGTAAGACTAGTGGAAAGGTTGTCGCAGAGAAAATTGATGAAAAATCCGACAATGCTGTTGGAAAAATACTTAAGTCTGAGAAGGAGATTGATCTTGGAAGTAACATTCAGGATAAAGAAATGATTTCAACGGACTCTGCGAAAGGGTTTATCATCCAATATGCAAATGATAATGAAACACAACCGAGTTTTAAATCATATACAGCAGGCGAAACGATGAGAGACGGGGGTGAAGTTCATCATGCAAGACTATTAAGGCATTCAAAGAGCGAACAACAAAGCCGGGTAAATGCTTATCAAATGAATGAACAGAAGGTTATCGCAGAAAATAAAAAGTTGTGTCAACATTGTGGTGAAGTCATGAATACTGCAGATGTTATACCACTAGTTTCAGGGTCAGCTCGAAATCCTATTCAAGCTAAGCCGGACACATTAACCATTGTAGACTCTAGCAAGAGCACTGAAATGGAAATAAAACCAGAATGTCAAAACATCTATGTTATCAGGCGATCAGCTGCTGAGATAGTCGAAGAGAAACCAGAAAAACATTTTCATAGAACACTCTCTCGAAAATCAGGGGAAACGAGCGACGGCTTTCTTGAATATGAATATAGCAGAGTCAACCATCGCTCTGATGAACAAAAACAAAAATTTGCTGCTGGTGTTCAGACACCTGAGATGAGACCAGTGGTCAAATCTTTCCAAAACGGGGATATCAAATATGATGTTTCCCAAATAGGAACTCGAAAAACAACATTGCAAAGGTATGATGTGAATACAGCTGAAAAAGTGGATTCTTCGGTAGATGATGAAAGCCTCGTCCATTACAAGCCGGATGGAATTATGTACAGGTATTTTATATTTGGTAAATGCTCTTACTATTATGAGTTTCTTGTGGGGAAGTTTTGTAAGAACATATTCATGCTGTTGTTCATTTGTTTAGATACAGACCATGTGGATCAAAAGAATATGTGTCGGATGGCTATAGTTTTGTTTCTGGATCTAAAGTTAAGGAGCCACTCCAAGGAGAGTCGGTCGCCACATCTCAGAACAGGAGAACAGTGGTTTTAAAAAAAGAGATTCCTGCTAATGAAAGGACAAAAAAAGTTTACAGGTATTTTATCCTAAGCAATAACGATATAGAGGACAGCTGATTGATTGATATATTGATTACTGAATAATATTGCATTCCAGACAAATCAATTAGTAAAGAAGTAATATCATACATGTATCAAGGAACAAATAAAATAGTAACCAACATCATTTAATAATAGAAAACGCGACAAGTAGTTACTATTCATGCCAAAGCAGTACTAATAGATAAAATTAAAAAAATTATTGACCGAAAATTCTTGCGATTGTAACATCTAAGAAAATTTAATGTATAATAATTAAATTAGTGTTACAATGTTTGAAACAAACTACGACACTGGTAGCTGAACTATTTAGATAATTATTAGTTTTGTTACCTTGCAATTTTTTCAGGTCTTACACAGAAACGTCAAATGCAGCAGAAGTAGAAAAGGATACCATCACTACATACAAGTCATGGGAAGTTAACAAGAAAGCTGGTGATTAACATTACTAAACGCCGTTAAAACCATCAAGGTTTTGGTTATTTTTTTTTAAGTTTACTAAGCTTTGCTTATCCAAAATTCTCGTGTTCAAACCATGAAATCGTTAAAGTTGGAACATTGTATATAATATCAGTCTTATGCGATATGCACTTTATCCAATTATTCTATCTATATAATCGAAAAGTATTATTAAAACTTTTATAAGTAGGTTTAATCATAATGTATTCATGTATGTACATGTTTAAAGTCACAAGTTTATAATTTTGTGATTGAACATGTTTTTGGTTTCTGGACAATCTCTGAAAAAAGTTCTTTTCCTTTTAAGTTTTACTATGAATGTGTTACGAACAAAGCAACGTGTTAATTTCTAATGCCTCCTGCCTCCATAAAGTATCAAGATTTGTTTCAGCATTGTGTAATGTTAATTAAATATCATTGGAAACTCTATGTTTTCTGAAATGTCCTTAATTAAATAAAGAAGAAGGCGAGAAATATGCCTATATGAAGAGGGATAAGATACTGCAAAGTTAAAATATACAACAAGTCAGATATATTATCTTTAAATAAATAAAAAGAACATCGGTTTGTTACACTTTATGTATGTTAAATATTTAGAATAGGTTGATTTACAGTGGCGGAAACCCTCCAAATTCTCAAAATCAAAACCTCCAAATAGTGGCATTTTAGAACCTCAGTACCTTTCCTTATATAGAATGGGTCTGAACTCCATATTTTTGTCATTGTTTAAATGAGGTTTAATGGTAATCAAACCGATTTCAATCAACGAAAACGTGGAGAGATGAGCTACTTACTTTTAAAATGTCATTTTGTGCCCCAGCAATTGAACGTTTTAGAAAAATAAAGTCTGTAAATTCAAGGCCAAAGTCCCATATAACATTCAAACAACACACTTTGTTGTAACCGAAGTGACTCAGTGGTTAGAGCAAAATTAGTTTAGAATTAGTTAAAATAGTCTAAACTGAATATAGGTATAAATTTTTCTTTAAAAATTTTTAACAGTATATTACGACTAAACAAAATAGGCATTTGCTGTATCCTTCCCTCCCCATCTTCTTTTCCAGCTGTTATTTGAATTTTATTCCTTTATATCTACTATTAAATTGTAATAAAATATATCATTCATTACAAATTTGTTTTGTTATATTTAATTTGTCATTTATTTAGAGCAAAAAATGGGCGCTCTTTAGAAAAATGACGATACAGATTCTTAATTAGACTTTTTCAGTGAGGTTTATTTTTGATATTTTATGTTTATTCATTAATTGTGCGATGGTCGAAAAGTTTATACATTTAATTTTTGTGTAAATTAAGGAATGATTTGTTAATGAAAATTACCGAAACAATGCTTAGAATAAATAAAAACATGTAAATCATCGTCAATTAATTGTAGCAAATTTTTAGAATTTAGATCTTAACATAATTCTTAATTGGAAAGAGCTCCCGTTTTCAAGACATTTTATACACAGTAAGGAATACAGTTACCTGATTATAATCATATGTCTTGCTAAACTGGTCTTAAATTAATTATCGGGGGGGAGGGGGGGTAACAATATGTTGGAAATGATGAATATTAATGTACATGTATGAAGTCTTCATAGACCCATACAAGACCAAAAAAAAATGAAATGAAAAACCCAAAACAAGATAACCAAATTTTACATATACATACTAGAATATGATAAAAATAAAATCATAAGTAATAACATTATTCTGTATATTATCTATGTTCATAGAGGCAAATTGTCAATAAAAGTATAAAAATTATTCTTCCTAAGAAAATCAAAGAGTATAAATGCAATGATAACAAAACTGTTGAGGGATTTCCATATCGTCATATATTTGTACTGGACATGGAGATACAATAGTATGATGGAGTGTCCAATTATTAATACATGCATGGCTTTATAGTAATATTTCATCTGCCTAAACAAGGCAATGCCCAAGTCATATTATTAACTAAAAAAAATAATACCTAAATTTCTTCATTAAACTACCCAATCACCCACTCTGTCGTATCAGATGGACTAAGTCGGCCTCAAAATAAAGTTTACGTGGGATTTGCTTTGGAAACTATATACATTTGTACATGTATATGACATTAAAGAACCGACTTGATAATTTTATTAATATCAGGCTGTACAAGGGGATTGTGAATAAAGATAAGAAAATGGATAAAATGTTTGATTTTTTTTAAATTTTTCTATCAAAGATCCATGTTAGAAACTCATTTCTATTTTATGATTTTCTCAATTCTATTTCTCATCAATATTGAAGAGAAAAACAGGGAACATTAATCAAGTTTAAGAAGACACTGTTTCATTTCTTTACTGAGCTGAGATTAGTTTGTTTTTTAACTTGGAATCATAAAGGATGGTATAAAGTATAAATTAGTCCGAAGAAAACAGACATCGAAACATGTAGTCTTAGTTTGAAGTAAGCTAGGAGAAAGATTTGTCAATTATATTCATTACAAGTAATAATAGCTTTCCAAAAAGCATGCCTGACTAAACCAAATTATTCAATTGAAGCATTTGTGTATCAATTAGGGTATCTTATTAGAAATGAATTTTAATTTTCGCTGCTGATCATAAATTTATAAACGGAACGTGCAAATTTAAGACGAAATGTCAGTCTTTTCTTTGATCTAGAACATGTACATATATATCACTTGAAATTCTTTTATTTTATTAATTCAATTTTTTTAGGAATGTACACATATCATATAAGTGCATGTAAGCTTGAAAGCTGGAAAGTAAACAGTCGTTTTTTTAAAATTGTATTTGTTATATTAAGATGCAATATCAACCGAAAGGCATTTTTAAACCTTTCCAACTATATGAAATATGAAAGGGTTATACAAACACGCATTGTTTTTGAATGTGTGTGGGCAGCCTCATCAAAATCATCTTGACAAGCAATTAAAAAAGGATGAATTCTCAAATTCATGAAAGAAACACCCTAACTGTAAATTCAATTCAATTAGAATTCCTTATATGCAGTTTCATTTATTGCATACTCCTACAAAGAGGGGGGGGGGGCAAATCTTTATCATATAAAGTTAAGAAAAGTGCCAGCTGCCAAAAAAGTTGGGAGGAGGAAGCAGCCCCCCCCCCTCACCCAAACCCCCGATGCTTCGTGCCTGTGATGTAAACACATGGTGTGCTCGGGGATATTCGCATGATTCCAACGGACTCGTCAACTAATCGGTGCACAAAAAACTATGAATGAGACATTATGGCGCGAAATCCTGCTATAACCGTTCACGCAACGAATGAACTCGTCCATTGGCAAGGGGGTCGGATGAATTTTTTGACATTTGTCTTGTAACAGCTACAAACATGTTTATTATACTTTGGATCGGATGTTTTGAAAGAAATCTAACGAATTAAGAAACACACTTGATAAGTATTTGTTAAATGTAGTTATGTACATTTAGTAAGATACGCAAGTTATGATCCCATTTCAAGATTAATGAAATCGCCCAACTGAACAAAAATCGGGTCACACCCCGCTTCGGCGATTTAGTTCCTCAAGTAAACATTCCAGCTGTACAAGTAATAGCTTTCCAAAAAGCTTGCCTGACTAAACAAAATTATTCAATGGAAGCATCCATGTATCAATTAGGCTATCTTATTAGAAATGAATTTTTATTTTCGCTGCTGATCATAAATTTATAAACGGAACGTGCAAATTTAAGACGAAATGTCAGTCTTTTCTTCGATCTAGAACATGTACATATATACATGTATCACTTGAAATTCAGTTATTTTATGAATTCAATTATTTTTAGGAATGTACACATATATCATATAAGTACATGTAAGCTTGAAAGCTGGAGAGTAAATAGTCGTTTTTTAAAATTATATTTGTTATATTAAGATGTAAAATCAACTGAGAGGCATTTTAAAAAAAAATTCCAACCATATGAAATATGGGTATACAAACACTTTTAATGTGTGTGGGCAGCTTCATCAAAATCATCTTGACAAGCAATTAAAAAAGGGTGAATTCTCAAATTCATGAAAAAAAACCCCTTACTGTAACTTCAATTTAATTAGAATTCCTTATTAGCAGTTTTATTTATTGCATGCTCCTACAAAAGTTGAGGGGGGGGGGCAAATCCATGATATTTCCATTCTATATCATATAAAGTTAAGAAAAGTGCCAGCTGCCAAAAAAGTGGGGAGGGGGAAGCAGCCCCCTCACTCCCCCCCACTCCAACCCCTGATGATACGTGCCTGTGATGTAAACACATTGTGTGCTCTGGGGTATTCGCATGATCCCAGCGCACTCGCCAACTAATCGGTGCGCAAAATTATGAATGAGACATTATGGCGCGAAATCCTACTATTACCGTTCACGCAACGAATGAACTCATCCATTGGCAGAAGATCCAGGGTCAGATGAATTTTTTGACATTTGTTTTGTAACAGCTAAATACAGGTATATTATACTTTGGATCGGATGTTTTGGAAGAAATCTAACGAATTAAGACACACACTTGATTAGTAATTGTTAAATGTAGTAATGTACATTTAAGTAAGACACGCGAGTTATGACCCCTTTTCAAGATTAATGAAATCGCCCAACTGAACGAAAATCGGGTCACACCCCGCTTCGGCGATTTAGTTCCTCCTGTAAAAATTCCAGCTGTATAAATATATCTTTGTTTTAATCCAAACTGATGACTCTCTTGTAATAATGATAATCCAACACCAATTATAACTTACATTGTACCGTTATAGACAATATGTTACAACTTGTTGCGATGACCCCCTCCCCCTTTTTCACCGTTTAAATATAGTGGGATGCTGATCTAGTTTTAAATCAGGATTACACACGTGCACTGCATGGTGAACGTCCCTTTTACTTGAAAATTCTTGCTCGCTGTTCTTATTACATGCCATATAACATTTTCATCAATTGTGAATGTAAATGCTGACATCCTAAACATAAATAGGTTAATCTTTTTTGTGAAATATCATTATATTGCTTGTCCCATTGTCTGCACTGTTTCGGAGAATGCAACTTTTAAACCTTAGATATGCCTGACGTCATGACGTCAGGCAATAAATATATATTTGTTTTAATCCAAACTGATGACTCCCTTGTAATAATGATAATCTAACACCAATTATTACTTACATTGTACCGTAATATACAATATGTTACAACTTGTTGCGATGACCCCCTCCCCCTTTTTCAGTGTTCAATAATAGTCGAATGCTGATCTATTTTTAAATCAGGATTACACACGTGCACTGAATGGTGAACGTCCCTTTTAACTTGAAAACTCTTGCTCGCTGTTGTTATTACATGCCATATAACATTTTTATCAGTTGTGAATTTAAATGCTGACATCTTAAACATGCATCGGTTAATTTTTTTTGTGAAATATCATGATATTGCTTGTCCCATTGTCTGCACTATTTTGGAGAATGCAACTTTTAAACCTTAGATATGCCTGACGTCAGGCAATAAGCCCTCTTGGATTACAACAGGGTAATATTTTTGGAAAGGATGTTTGATGGTTGGTTCTAATGCTGAGTAAAATCTACATGAAAGAATCATTTACCTGAAAGAAATAGAGGCTATCATATCATATATTGTCAGTGCTTTGTTTTGTGTTTTTTCCTCTAACACTGAACAAAAGTTTTACGTCAAGTCAAGTAAATCAAAAAATTGATTTCATTTAAATATTCCAGAGAAATTATCAAATCGAAATCCTAAAAATGTTTTTATTCTCGTATGCTTAGAATTGTTCATATGTTATTCTTTAAACCGACAAGTCCGTAAGTTTATCCTTGTAACAATATCTGCCTCTATAATCGTTGAATGATTTACGAAGTATTTCCATCGGGTTTTTTTCACCTTAGATATCTGATAAAAATGAAATAAAATTCCAGTTTCATTTCAGCTATTATAAATACATGTAGAAAAACGTAAAAAAAAATCTAAAACCTTTATGAATAATTCTAAAAACCAAACACTACACCCTTATGAATGCATAAGTGTTTATAATTTCCTACATCATATGTCCTAAATAATTTTTGAAAAGTTTTCAAACTATCACGCAATAACGTAAATCGTGTTTCGGTGTCGAGTGAATTGGATTACAAAAACAAACAAGCAATCCTTTTTTTTTTTAAATCGGAATGTGTCAATAAATAAAACGCATTTTAATGCAACACCTCGCACGTTTTTGCAGTTAAAATTATATTATAGATTTCTTTTTGTGACAAATCCTCTTGCTTATGTAAAATGGTTTAAAGTTCAAGCACATTCTGTATCATAAATTTTGAACTACAATTTACATGCAAACATTTGAAAGGTGAAACTTTTTCAAAGCTTCTATCATTTGTTTGATTTATCAGGTCTAAACAATCTTTCGCAAAAACAAAAATAGGGACTAATGTATCTTTCGCAAAAACAAAAATAGGGACTAATATATCTTTGAAGTATTGGTGACAAAACGTATTCTTTTCAGTCGATGTTTTATTTTTTCTAACTTATCATGACAAACTCTCATCAAAAATCCTTACGCCCGCTACTTTTGAAATCAAATACCATTACACCCACTACCAATAGATTCTGACTTGACCTAAATATCAAACTTACATCGCATGCTAACTAGATATTATGTAACGTAAATTTGCATTTTTGTTTTGCATCACTTTATATAGGAAAAGGGATATCATGTAAAGACCAAAACTAAAATAAATGTAAAATGAATGTCAAGAAATAAAGAAAACTTTCTTTTAAAAGAAATTGCAAATATAAGTAGAATTTCTGAAAGTCAAAATTTGGAACTATATCACATAAAAGATGAAAGAAGTACATATACACGCAATATGTGTATTTTGTAGCCTAAAAGATCGAATTTTTATCATGGAAAAATGTTTTTTTTATAAACCATTTAATATGGTTTGATATGAAATAATTGATAGGGTCTATTCTATTTAGCTAGTAAACGATGAAAATCTCTCTCTCTCTCTCTCTCTCTCTCTCTCTCTCTCTCTCCGCTCATATAAAAGGTAATAATACCCAATAATTTTGTGAGTTGATATATATATATATATATATATATATATATATATATATATATATATATATATATATATATATATATATATATATATATATATATATAAAAGATGCGAATGCGAAAGCATGTTTATTGACAAAATATCATATATATTACATTACTAAATATCACTTTCTGTGCGTTTGTTCTGTTCTGGATTGCGTGATTTTTTAGGTCAACGATAGACTGTTGTATCTCCAAACATCTGGACTGTGGAGTTTTTCAGTCATTTTGAAATTTGAACTAAATTGAAGCATTATTAACCTCATTTCAAAAAGCTCTAAAAGGGAAAACTTGATTTTGATTGCATTTTCAAAAATTTTCATTCAAAAGATTGGTTGGTACCAATAGTATTCTTTATATTCCTAATAAACGCGAAGAATTGATATCCGCGAAAAACGAAGGGAAATATCCCTTGCGAATTCTAAAAGTTAGCCCTTATTTTCTGAGAGTTGAGAACTATAACAAAATTAAGGTAATTATTGAATTACTACGATATATTTCAGGATGGGAAAGAACATGTATTCGTTCGCATGTGCCTATCAGTCAAGCTGTATTCGGTACATACGTTTCACATTCCAAACCATGTACAGATAAGATGACATGGTCGTCTGAAGTATTAATACCAGTGAAGGCAACACTGGACGGCATTGTTGACAGAAATCAATACAGAAACATCCGGGTTCTTTTAACCGCTTCCAACGTGACAAAGCTCATATCTACTGTACAGGTGAGGTGAAGTTTAATGGATAGTGGTGACAGTACTAGTTGGACACATTCAAATCAACAAATCAATCGTTCATTTGCGATTTCAAAAATTGATTCATTCTCTCGAATGATGGTTCGATTACAAAAGTTTTTGGGAATTGATTTTAATCAACTCTCCTATGCAGTTACTCAGGCAAACCTAAAGTGAAACAGTGTTTGGACCTAAGCACAAATAAACACCGCTGACAACATTTAGTTCTAATCAATAAATTTGATGTAATGAGTTCTTAAGCATTGTTTTTCAAGGAAACTAATTTGCAGATACCTTGTAAATAGTCAGATTTTAAATGGTACGAACAATTAAGATATTTTTTGTACTCGTACATTGTAGGTATTCCTACGCCAGAGTTCAATATAGTCTCGTTCAACCAGACGCTCGGCTGTCTCCGTAAATCTCCGACAAGCAGAGAGTCTCTCTTGCTTGTCGGAGATTAACGGATACAGCTGAGAGTCTGGTTTAACGAGACTAGAGTTCAGTTTTGCTTGGATCCATACAATTTCTCATAACTATTTCGATTACTGATACGTAGTTTGATGGAATTAATTCTTTGAATATTACACAACATGATTGATATTGGATTTTCACGAAATTCCTGTAGGATAATTCATATTATGAAAAATGTGCGTAATTCAAATACTTACAGGAATTTACTTGCCATGCATGCAAAATAACAAATCGTTGATTTTAAAATAAATAATAATCGATAAAATCAACTCCCGTCAGTACTTCAGTACTTTGATTAGTCATGCAATTACCAACAGTCCAACTTTTGCTCATACATAATTATTTACGTAAAATATTATGTTTATTTATAGATGAATCATAATACTTTTATTCTCCTCATTTTTTAGTGATGAGCTTAAATAGGAAAGTATGCAAACAATTTTAATATCATCTAATATCTCTTAGTGATCTTTCCTGGTGAATTTAATCCTTTAAAAACAAAAAATGTAATTAAATTTAGGGCACATCTAACTTATATTCAAATGTCTCTAAGACAAATTTTAGAACACTCTATATAGCAGATATTAAATCACAAAATAATTTCTGGCATTTTATTCCAAGATTAACTGAAATTAAATTCTATACTTTAAAATAAATTAAATAAATATATTAAATAAGATTAACCATTTAGGAACAATTCCATACACGGAAAACCAATCATTAAATGTTATATAGTCATTTTTAAGCGCTAAGCGCATGCGCAAGCGCTTATTAGGGTTTCTCAGATCTCATGATCTTTCCATGATCTTTCAATCAACGACATCTATCGGTAGTTTCAATCGTGGTTGCGTTCAATACTACAAATATCCAGACATAGTAAATATATTTGCTACAATCAAGTTTTTGTGAATTGAAGAGATTGGGTGCCGTTTAAGTTTCTATTCAAGTTAAAGTTAGAATTGTTTCGATAGAATATACATGTATGATAATAAGAGCAACGTTCGCGGAATTATGTAGGACAAAATTACGATTAATATTAACTTTACAAGAGAAAACGTGTAAGTTAACTTTTTATATACGCGCCCAATGATATAAAGTTTTAATTTAAGAAACGTTTATATGTTTTATACTGCACATGAAATAATTTTCAATTTTTCGTCATTTTCTCACTTAGCGGACACATTAGCAACTTAAGATTTAAAATTCGTGGATCTTCCTTGAAATCGAACGCAACTCGACAGCGACCTCTATCATGATGTAAACAAAGTGGGGTTCTATGACTAGTGTACAAGGTCTCATAAAATATCTCCGCGGTGAAATATAGTTCTAAAAAGAAGGTGTTTAAAGTTTTCATATTGTTGTTTAACTTTATTTCTTTTACACTTTTAATAATGAAATGCCAGATATAAACCATTTACCACTTAATTACTGATATATTCGATTTATAAATGATGAGGTCAAACCCGCGGAATAATACAATATTTACTTCGAGAAGGCGAGAAAAATCTTAAACGTGGGCGAACCTGAGAGCTGTTTAAACAAGACGAAGACAATTAAAGTAGGCGGAGAAAGAATCATCAGACCGAGAAAAGGTAAATACAATCATATATCTGGCGGTAAATTTGATTGAAGAGTACATACAGTGCAATTGCTTTTAAACCATTTTCAAAAGTAGTACGTCGAAGCAGATCTATTCGTTATAATAATATGAGAGTATTTGAATGAGAATTTTATTTACGATTGTTTATAATGATATATATTTGAGAACATTGAGAGACTTGAGAATCATGAGATACATGAGAGAATTCTGAAACTCCAATGAGAAATTTGACACGACTTAGAATTTTGACACACATTTGAGATTGATGACTTTATGAGAGATTTGATGATACCCTTGATGAGAGATTTTATGAGAATTATGAGATTAACATGAGAATTATGAAACTTCAATTAGAATTTTGACACGACTTAGAATTCTGAGACACGCATTTATGAACAATGAGTCAGTATAAAAATTATGAATTGTGAGAAACATACAACTTGAATTTTGACAAAGACTCAAAATGTAGATCAATTATGCTTTATAACAATGTTGTCTTTATGAGAAGTGAGAACTTTGATTTTGTATAATTAATATTGACACTGTAGAACTTTTCTTGAAACCTTGTTTAGATAATTCTAAAAAGGTCCATTAGTTTTGAATTTTGATTACAAATTCAAAGAATATAAGATTTTTGTAGATGGTGTATAATTAGTTTTTTTTTTATAAATTAGAAATTGATACTAGTAATGTAGAGTTTTATGTGTCCATTTGTTTCATCATTTGGCTAAATTATTCTAAATTTTTTAGGAATGACAGCTTAATCGATTATTTTAAAAAATATAACTGCGGGATATTATATGAAGCGTAATTTGATAATCGACATAAAATATTTGCCTGCCTGACGTTCAAGTTCCCTTTGTAGTCATGCCAAATGAATCCGATACAGTTGCAAGTATGCTCTACAGATCAGGACTAATTCTCTTATTTTGTGTCAACTTATTTATTGATTAGGATAATAATTTAATACCATTCGATAGTACACAGTTAAAGTATTGAAAGAAAATGGCTACAAATGATTCTCAGAAAAGAGTAGTTCAAGCTAATTTTAGTCAAGGGGATGTTTATTTCTCTAATGAATCCAGGGGTAAACAGTGTATGACAAACTGTGTTGTCTTCATAATGCAAAGTTGTTTGAAAAGCTTTGAAGATATTGACAGAAACGATTTGAATTTTACATTAGTGAAAGGTGATATTTTGTATAAAAAGATGTGTCAATATGGTTTTCTTCGACCAAATCAAGAACTTTTACAGTTTTCAGATTTACCAAAGTTTGTCAATTTCAAATGCGTTAGTTTCTCAATTGAAACTTTATCGACATTTTATGGAAACATGTCAGTCAATGGAAGTGTTGATGGTGTTGGGAAGAAGCTAGAAACAAGTTTGAATTCAGTGTTGTCATCTTCTTGTTCCAAACAGTTTGCCATCCTAATTTTCCATTCATCTGCAGTTGCAATCACTTTTAATGAAAGAAATGGCACATATGGAGTATTTGACTCTCATAGTCGGGGTTTGAATGGTTTGTGTGATCCAAATGGATCAGGTGTTTTAAGTACTTTAGCATCATTCCAAGATCTGTGTTCATTTCTGAGAAAACTATGTATTTCATTGTCTCCAACATCAACTTTACAAGAAGTTCAGTATGAGATTTGTCGAGTCAAAATAGGAGTTTCCAAAAAGCGGAAGAAAACTTACTTAGATTTGGATACAGATGTAGATAATGACCTGAACATTACTCACTCAGTAAGTGGCAAAACATGTGAACATGCTTTTGATATTGTAAATAGCGAATCATCATTGAATACGGAAAAAACAGAAAATGATTTCACTTTGAAGAATGTTACTGATGCAAGAATAGACAAAGTTGTTCAAAACTTTCAAAAGAAAGTTTGTCATGGACCCTGTTATATATGCAGTTGCTGTACACAAACATGGTTTAGGGAAAATGTTCATAAAGCCACTTCCCTCATTGGTTCATCAGATTTATTGCAAAACTGCTTACTTGGAATCAAAAGTGTGGAAAATACAGAATGGGTATGTAATACTTGCTATAGAAATCTAAAATCTCAAAAAATTCCATCCTGTTCTGTCTTCAATGGAATGGGGTTCCCAGAGAAACCCCCTGAGCTTGACATTACTGAACTTGAAGAAAGATTAATAAGTCCAAGAATACCATTTATGCAAGTCGTAGAGAAACCTCGTGGTGGTCAGAAAAGTTTGAGAGGAAATGTTGTCAATGTACCATCAGATGTGAATTCTACAGTTACATCTTTACCAAGAACTTTGTCAGATTCCGAAACTGTTCAGGTTAAGCTGAAAAGAAAGATGAATTTCAAGCACTCTGTATTGCATGAAGCAATCAGACCAAACAAATGCTTGAAAGCTTTAAAATGGCTTTTGAATAACAGTTCATTATTTCAGACAGAAGGGATTAAAATGAATGAAAATTGGAACATAGAATCAGAAATGCATGAATGGCTAGGGTATGATGTGGGTAATAGTGAAAGTGATTCACATATTGAAACATTATCAAGTGAAACTGAACTGACTAATCAAAACAATACAAATCATGATGATGACTCTGATGAGTGGACAGAGGATCCAAATTTTGAAAACAGGCTAACTGGTAGCACAGATACATTGCTTCATCCCGTTGATGTAAGGTCCTTGTGTAAAACCTTTTCATTTGCCCCTGGAGAAGGTCAGGTACCACTTGGTCTTTATCAAGACAATAATGCAGAATATTTAGCATTTCCAAGTATTTACTGTGGTCAGAAACGTCCCGAGAACAAAGACAGGCAAATGCCCGTGCATTATAGCACTATCTGCAAATGGGAATTGAGAAGTGTTGACAGACGTGCAGCTTGTTCAGTTCCAAATATTTTCTTTAAACTAAAAAAACTGCAAATCAAGCAAATTCAAGATCGAGTAAATTTGGCTATGAGAAAGTGTCAACTGAATGGGCAAAAAGTTTCAACCCAAAAGATATTGGTCTCGACTATGACATTGGCCTTGATTTAGGCATAACAAGGAAACAAATCAGCATTTGTGATACACCTGTGAACTCACTTAGTCATAATGATTATATGAATTTGGTCAGAACTTTGAATGAAAAACAGAAAATATTTTTCTATCATGTATTACATAAAATGAAGATGAATGAAGGACCAATTTACTGTTTCTTGACTGGTGGAGCAGGTGTTGGAAAAAGCATTGTAACTACTGCTATTTACCAGGCTGTAACAAGGTATTTTGCAAAAAAAATCCATGAAAATCCAGATGATGTGAAAACTCTTTTGTGTGCCCCAACAGGAAAGGCAGCTTACAATATAGGTGGACAAACAATTCATTCTCTTTTCTGTATTCCTGCAAATCAATCTTTGAAGTACAAACCATTAGATATGAAGCAGTTAGATTCCTTCAGAGTCAAATTCCGTAGTTTGAAAGTTATTTTCATTGATGAAATATCCATGGTTGGAAACAAACTTTTCAATTACATAAATCTAAGACTTCAAGAAATATTTGCTACAGAGAAACCATTTGGTGGAGTAAGCATTATTGCTATTGGAGATTTGTTTCAGTTGAAACCGGTATTTGATGGGTGGATCTTTCAGAATTTGGTAGATGATTATGGACCTTTGGCAGCAAATCTTTGGCAAGACCATTTCAGGGTATTTGAATTGACAGATATCATGCGTCAAAAGGATGATAAAAGTTTTGCTGAACTACTCAATAGAATGCGCAAGGGATTGCATTCTTCTGCTGATATTGCCACTCTGAAAACAAGGTTAAAGTCACTTGATTCCATCCCATCTTCTTTGCCTTACTTGTACACTATTAATGCACAAGTAGATGAGCATAACATGCTAGCATACACAAATGCAGAAACCAGTAAAAAATGTACAATTTCAGCCATAGATACTGTTAGTGGAGATGTAACTAAAGACATTAAACAGAAAATTTTGTCAAAAGTTTCTGATGATCCATCAAAAACAATGGGGTTATTCAAAAATTTGCTAATAGTTGAAGATATGCCGGCTGAAATTTGTATCAATATCGATGTCGAGGATGGTCTCACTAATGGAACAACATGTTTGGTTAAAAAATTAGACTTTCGAGTGGAAAATTCACAGAGGTGCAGTATTATTTGGGTTGCATTTGAAAATGAAGCTGTTGGTTCAAAAGCACGTACAAAGTATGCACACCTTTTTGCTCCATATTGCAGTAAATCTTGGACTCCTGTCTTAGAAATTACAAGAAATTTTAATGTAGGCATGTTTCGCTCTGCATATGTGATCAGAAGACAGTTTCCTTTGCGTTTGGCCTGTGCTAAAACCATACACAAATCTCAGGGGTCAACCATGAATAAAGCCGTTTTGCATTTTGGAAAAAGGAAGCAAGAACACATGCATTATGTAGGTTTAAGCCGAGTTAGAAAATTAGAAGATGTGTTTTTATTAGAACTAAATGAAAGTAAGATTTCTGTATCAAAGAGTGTTGCTGATGAAATGGATCGTTTGTACTCGGAGGCTACTCTACACTCATGTTTGCCACTTTTACAAAATCTGAACGAGGATTTAAAACTACTGTATCATAATTGCAGATCACTGCATTTGCATATCAATGATATGAAGTTGGAGAAAAACTTGATATCAGCTGATATCATTGCTATAGCCGAAAGCAGACTAAAACCATCAGATGATGCTACATGTTATGAATTACAAGGATATAGCACCTTTAGATTTGATGATGAGAAATACGTAAGTGGAAGGCCATATCACGGAATAGTTATTTATTCAAAGATCCCTTTCCAGAATATAAGAAGACTCCATATTATGGCAACTGAAACAGTGCTTTGTCATATAATTCACCGGGAAAGAATATTGCAACTTGTCTTCTTTTATTGCTCTCCTCAAAAAGCTTCACAGGGGTATTTGTGTCAGTACCTTCAGAAATTGTTTGAATTGCTTGGAACAGAACATCATTTTGTTATTATGGGAGATGCAAATGTTGACTTTTTTACACAGACTTGTTTATCAGAATTTCTCATAGACCATAAAGTAAGCCAGGTTGTTCACTCTGTTACAAGTGATTATGACTCATGTTTGGACCACATTTATACCAATATGATGTGTCCTTCTCAAATATCAAGTGCAACATTGAAGTCATATTACTCTGACCACAAGCCAATTGTGGCTTATTTACCATATCATGATGATCATACTGATGAACTTGAATAAAAACAAAAACAAAAAACGTTGAAATTATCATGATATTTAAGCATTTTTTCAGTTGTCAATGTAACATAAACTCAGTTGTCAATATAACATTCCTCTTGGGGTTTAGAAATAATTTTTCATACCGAATCAGACTTGAACTTGACATAAATTTAAATTTCAGTTATTCCATTAATATGAAAAATCTGAGTTACAATCAGGTGTATATTAGTTAATTCGAAAAAATATACATTTGCAAAAGAAACACTTTATTCCCTGTTAATTTTGTGAGATAAACTGTATTATCAATATAATATTTTTTTGTGCCATCAAAAGCTATTCTCTATCTCTTCTGACTTTGTTTCAAAGTTGAACAGTGACAATATTGTTATTTCTTTGTAGAATGCCATTCAAAAGCATTCTTGACCTCAAGGAGGAAAAATGGTATAACTGTCAAAGTGTTTACAAAAGGAACACATCGCCAAAAACAACAAGAATGGGTGAAGGCAAGAATAGATGTACCAAATGCCATAGAGGAATCTGCAGTTTAAATGACCATGCCCACATCACCAATAAAGAAGGTTTCTGAAACAAAGACTTCTCCATGGAGATCCATTTTCTCTGTTAAGAGACAAATAATCAAAGTAAGACTATAGTAAAATCTCAATCTTTGACATTGATAGTAGAAAACAACATACATTTACAACATGTTGGTATTTTATTCATGTACATCTGAATTTCTCCATTTGTTTATTTTAGAATGAAGCCTCAAAAACTGTTACGGTTAATGGAACAACACATTTATTAGATCAATAACTCTTCAAGAAGATAACCCATGTACATTGATGTCACTCTTTAGACAGAACTTGCAGAACAAGAACAACAGATAGGGAATTCAAATCAAAATCTCCCATTGTCTGTTGAATGAGTTGCAAGATATGGAACTCTTAATTCAAGTAGGAACACTATTGTTTAGGTCAATTATTTGTTCATTGACTACATGAATGTATATATGTATTGCAAATTACAACAATATTATAACTGTCATTTTCAAATTTAAATTGTTTTTGTCACACTTAACTACCATATTTTTAAAAGATATACTGATAAAGAAAGTCAATCTGACATTTTTTAATATATATTTGCAATTTTCTTTCTTTGCAGAAAATACAGCCACTTCAAATTCAAATTAGTGGACACATGGAAGCACTTAGGTCTACAATTGCAATAGGGCCATTAAAGAACAATCACTGGATTCAAACTACAGGGACATTACAGTTCAACTATAATCAGTAATGAAACAACATTATCAGAAAGTGACAACCATGCCTCCAGTCTCTCCGTCAATGAACCAAAAGATTATCTCTTGGAGTAAAATCCCAATTAACATTATTACCACACAACAAGGATCTGAAATTCTCAGTCTGAATATTGCATTTACTGACAACAACCACAACACCAATCTCAAATGAGAAGGAGATGGATTTCATACTGTAATTTCAGCTCTATTTATCAACTCAAAATTTTCTGTATACTTCTGAAAATTAATTATTCCCAATAGTTATGTAAAATTCTGAGGAAAAAAAATGTTTTCGAAGTATACACTCTCCCTCCTTTTTATATATTGTTATAACAAATATCATTGCAATTTTTAGAAAAAAACGTGTTTTTTTTTTTATTTTTATCGTAAAGGATTTAAACAAAAATATATTCAAAATGTGAAAGAACATTTAAGCTTTTGTTGTGCAGCAATATTGCTTGTTGTGTGTACATGTATATTATATGAATTTTGCAAACATTTTCCATTTGTTACAAATTAAGACATGGTAAAACCTTATCTGCAATTTTTTGATACACTTGTTTGTCCATTATTGTTATCGATGAACAATTTTGTGACATGATTACTATTAAAGAAGTATTGTTATGGTTATTAACATCTTGCAGATTGGATTGTGCTTGTATTTAATTCATACCTGATGTACATGTGTTGGTTTTTAGTTTGTTTTGTTTTTTATCTTATTACATGTTGAAACCAATCTCCAGCACCATTAAATTTCATATTTAATTTTCTAGGCCAGCAAACAGATTTTTGTAATATTTATCACACTTAACTACATTTTTTTATTGAAGAAAATATGTTTTTCTTCATCCTAAAGAACCTCTACTTGTTTATTTTTTTTCATTTCTTTTTTCAGTGTCAAATAATGTTTTACATTACCATTGTAAGCATTTCTAACTTTGTATTCATTGTGAAATTCTTTGCAATAAAACTTGTTAAATCTCTTAAATTTCTTTCCACTTTTACCTCTACAAATAACTTAAGACCTGCATGCATTGTGCAAATTACTCTTAATTCCCTTTACAATTTAAATTAAGATATAAACGAAATTATAAATGCATGGCTAATAAAATGAATATAAATGTTTTCACCTGCACAAAACATCAATGTTAATCTGAGATAACCTAGAACATTGTTTATGAAACCAATAATTACCTTTTTGCAAATATTTCAAAAATTGAAACCTTTCATTTTCCAGTAAACATGGTAAGGCTGTCAAATCCAACAAAAAATGGTACACCTTCATTGTTTGACATACTTTATAGATTTTCTCTTTCCTTTAATTGTTGTTCAACAGCGTAGAAAATGTGGTACAGCAATTACTAAAAATTTGCAGGTTGTGAGTTTGAATCCCGCTGGGACTTTCATTGTATAAATTTTTGCCATATCCCATTTCTTTTTCAAATAGTGTTCAATTTCAAAATTCTAAAACAGAGAAAGTATATCTCATGTACATTGCTTATTATTAGATTTAACAGATGTTCCTTAATACAGTAACAAACAGCAAATGCTTAGCGCTTCTCAGTACTTTCAGTACTTTGATTTTTTTAAAGATCTGATATCTGCTCTCTTTCATTTTTATTTTTTTCATATTTGAATCCTATACTTTTTTCATATGCGTATATCATATTGCAATTTCGTTTAGTTTTATAATTGTTTATTTCTATCTAAATTGATAAAAATAGCATTTGTTTCGTAAAGCTTCTATCTGTATTGATGATATGATTTTTCTTGTTTATGCTAGTATTATAGTTTATGTTATTTGTATTGCCTGCAGTTATTTATTAAATAACTTTTTTTTGGATTGAACAAATTAAATCTATTGTTATAAAAAAAAACTGAAATAAATTCAAATATTTTATTTAGATATTTTACAATAATAGTGCATGTATACTATATTTTACAATAAAAGAGAATTTATAAATCACAAAAGAATATTATACCATGAAAATGACGAAAGATAATGCTATGAAAATAATACAATGAAAATTAAATTCATACATTAAAAACGAAAATGATGCATAACAAATTGAAATTATATGGTATAGCATTACGATATTATATACTGTGGAATTATTAGATTTCGTGGTGGCTCAATTTTCATGGAATTCGTCGGTTACTCTCATCCACGAATTAGTATCCTCCACGAATCATGAAATCAGGACTATAAAGTCATTTTTTTTTTTAGGTATAAGAGAATACACGAAATTACGTCCCCACGAACCTGTAAAATTTAAGCAATCCACGAAAATTTGGCCCCAACGAATTTTAATGATTCCACAGTAGCCATACGTATGACACGCATTTAATAGAGTAAATGAATTTGATGATCCCAGTATATAAAGAATAATTGTTGTGTGTTAATCACTTAAATATACGTTAGATGACTATAGTGGATGAAGAAAGGATAGCAACATGTTCATCTATAAATGACCCTCACATGACATCATTTGATAAAAGGTAAAAAAAAAGAACAAGACTACATAATTATATTTTTCATCTCAGATTTTTATAATTAATTTTTGAAAGTATTATGTTGCAAATTTGAAGTTTACTGAGCATTCTTCGACTATCTTATTCTTGCAGTAATTATGACAACTATTTGGAAGGCAAATTTGTATTGTACAGGCACAAGAGCTTGCCTTATGAGGTACATAGTTTATACCTTATATATATTGGGATATAACTGTTAATCTACAATTTAAGCTCACATTTACTTAAACATTTAAACTTTGGTTTTAGTTTGAATAAAAGAATCTCGAATAAAATAAGACATCTTCATGTATGTTACTTTGTATTTTTTTCTAGTATACGTTTATACAAAACATCAAAATATCATAAATCTAACTATAATTAAGAAAAGGTTGAGAGTGTATAAAAGATGATAATAGAACCATAGTAATGATATTAACATGTGTACGTCAACTGATTTACTTTTGTTGAAATTGTTTTAGCTTAGTTTGAAAGATGATCGACAAATTTCGAAAGCATCAATTTCTCACATTCCCAGGCAGTAGTAATTGAATATGCTCAACTTCTGTCATATCTACTGTAGTTCTTTAATGATAAATATTGTTAGAATTCAATAACTTACAGGCGAAGGTTTAGGATAGAAAATAAATTAGCTTTATATTTTCTGAAAGCATAATAATTTTCTATGTTTGAGTTTGAAACTTCCCATAATTACCTTAGCTTTAGGTGATCTTAATATCATATGCGTCATATTCTTCAATTTTTTTTTATATTTTGGTTTTGGTGTTTAGGTCCGAGTCTTCTACCGTAGATGTAATACAGTGGCTGCTTGAAACTGTGCTCTTGCAGTTAAGTCTGGGGATGACGTCATACTACTCGATGTCTGTGGTCCTTCAGTTAAAGCAACTACAAGAAAACCTATTTTCACGATAAAAATGTATTTGAATGGAGAACTTACTCCGGGAACTGAGGTTATTTCACATGGAGGAGGAAAAACATACGAGGTTTGAACATAAAAAGTTTCCGAATACGATTAAATTTCAGGGGAAAAAACGACAAATGAAAATGTTTGACGCGTAAATATACAGTTCATAAACATTTCATTTGACCAGGTTGTACTTCCAACCGGAGCAAGGAATTTTGTTATGGCCGGACAGATTATCGGTAATAGACAATTTCTGAATGTTAAGATGGTGGCATCAACATTTGATTTCAATCAAACAGAGGAAAAAACGTTTTATTTATTATGTTTTTATTCTCACTAATCAATATTTATTGTATTATGAAATTATTCATTTTTATTGTGCTTATGATTTTAACAAAATATAGTATATATCATCCTCGCGTTTTTAGTTTAAATCCGAATGTCGGAAAACTCACAATGAAAATGGTTTAAAAAGTACTACGAGATATAGTACAAAGAATACAATAGATAATTATATAAATATACGATGATCAACATTCATTCAAATTAATTGATTTTGAATAGTTTTCACCGTACTTATTTGTTCTCTTCACTGGGGAAATTTTTGAAAACCAACCCAAGTTGGTATATTCCCTATAGATATTGAATTCTAGCATTGGTTTGGCTTCTAAATTACAAAAAAGAGTTTAGTTTTGAGGAAAGGTAATCTCTTATGAATTAATCGCTGTTCATAAAAAAGTTCCAATTGAATTTGAACTCGAATCTTCCGACCAAACCTATATATGCTTTGTGCTAGACCATTTGATCACATTTGCAATATAAGCGACTTCGCAGAAGATTCAAATCGCCGTGTTCTTGCATACTGTTTAAAAAAGTAAAAATCAAGGGATGTGGAGGACCCTTTTCATACAGGTTGCATACCTTTCCAGCTTGAGCAAAATCATCATATATAACACTTCTCAATTTTGCAAAATAATACCATGTACCATGCTACCTAACTTATTGATAAAATGTAAATCTTACGAATATTAAAACATTTTGGACTTTATTCATAACATTGATTCATTAACATTGAAACATCTCTGAAACCAACTATTTTAGATGTTAGCGACTAATATTTAACTACGCTTTGATATCAACTTCAAATTTTACAAGCTGAAGAACTAATTTTGACAGTTTATAAACAAACATCTGAAAGATTGTAAAATAAAAAAAGTAATCTTTTCATCAACTTTGCATCCTTTCAAAAGATATTAAGCTCACGTTGTTTTAGCACATTCTTGCATTTTTTTTATTGCAAATCCTATTCTTCACTACCAGAAAACACTTATTAATCATTTGGTGTAAAAATTCTGAATGATTCTGTATTGTAGGAGTGAAACTTATCACACAGGACTTGATAAACGATGCGGAGAACCCTCCTGCACGCTGTGGGTCTACAAGGAACGAATCGTTTGAATACGATCCAGAGTATAGGCAACCGGTATGGAGATTCTATCAAATGAATAATTTTAGTTTATTGTGGAAGTTTTGTGTGCTCTTTTACGAAATTATACGATGCACGTAAGTGAATAAAAAGATTCAACCTTCTGATTTTAACATTTTCATATTGAGTAAGCAATAAAATCGTCGGTAATTATGTTGTAGAAATAATTATATCAGCACTAGTAAACAATTGAAAGAAACTAAAGTAAACAGAGTTCTATCCAGTTAATGTTTGCTTGAAATTCCGGTTTGGATTTTTTTAAAATTTAGGCTGTACAAGTATCTTTTTATCTATTTTTTTTTTACAAGTGAACTAAGGCTTATGAAATATGCGTTGAGCACAATACTGCAGTAAAGTCATGATATGATCATCTTTATAAATTATGTATTGCATTCTACTCTAAAAAAAGATATGTTCTGTTAAGTTACAATATAAATATATGAAATTTGAATTTTAGGTACATGTATTAAGAGAAAATTTCACTTTAACACGTGTACATAGATTCCAGAATGGCCTACTGCAAGTAATATCACCGAACCCATAGCACGAACTTTCTGTAAACATTTCCTAGAAAACGACAAAGCAGGAGCTTTATGCGTGAATGTCTCTGGAATTGATATTGATCCCATACTGCAAGGCTGTATAAGCGACATCCAGGTAACCAAAGGATTTTTTTTCCCAAGTCTTCAACCTTGTAGCATCTTTTACATTACCATTTAAAATCAATATTTCAATATCACAAATATATAATTCTTAACAAGAAGGTTAGTTATAATTAGGACAATAAGGGTTAATGATTGTTATTAAGCAGACATACTGGTAATTTAATAATCATACATTATTCTTTCATATTTCTTATTCTTTCTTAATAGCTTACGGACAGTACTGATTGGGCGAAGGAGAGTCTTGACAATTTGCTTCGTGAATGTTTAATTATAATAGAGACAGATGATTGGAGCAATGTAACGAGACCTGATGTATTAGATATTATATGTCCAAACAATTGTTGGGGGAATGGGAACTGTTCTGATGGTAAATATGTGAAAAATACCAATACACTTTTTTTAGATAAAAAAACAAGCAAAAATGATTGATAATACAGTTTCTCTCTTTTTGACTTTTTTTCAAACAATAATTGTATTGCTTAAGTTTTTAATATTTAACTTTTAACAGGACTTTGTCAGTGCTTCCATCCTTGGATTGGAGACGATTGCTCCGTCAACAAAACTGTGCCACCAGAGCTTCATCAAGTTGGCGATGGGGAGCCGTGTGACTCTGTTTGTTCAGAGTGTCTCTCTGTCAGATTATACGGCGAGAACTTTGCTGATCTTGAAAATCTTACATGTCACTATAGAATATTAAATGTATGAATTATTTACATTTGCTAATCCAACTTACAGCATAAATCTATTGATAAAATAACCTTTTTGTTTTGTAATACCATATATACGTTAAAGTTTTCCATTTAATCAGATGAATTGTTTTATTTGAAGTTTTGATATTGAAAGCAAAATTTTGTTGTTTTTTAGTTATCATTGGAACCAATATCAGATGTAAAATCAATAAAGGCAGAGTACTTCAACAGTCATGTGGTTAAATGCACTCTTCAAGAGGTAGCATTTTATGAAATTGCAGTCAGCAATGACGGAGAGATCATGAGTGATTACATACAATACATTGTTTTCAGCAGCCATTGTCACCGTTGCAATAGCTCTTGGTGTACAAAAAGGGTATGAATGAGTATGCATTTTTTTTTATTTCTGTCTCCGAAAGAAACATAATTTTACTAATGATGACATAGTATGATATTTGTCAACTTCAGTTGTGTGCTACTTTGTAATTCTATATTCCATCAGAATGATGTTTGCAAAATAAATGATGAATGTCAAGAGCATGGCTTTGTGAATCCAACGAATACGTTGGAAGTTTGCAACGTAACTCTTTCCAAATTCCAGTGGTCTAGATTAAATGGTAAGTCATCGGATATGCATACAGAATTTTACAAGCTTTAAATACTGTAATAGACAATAAATATGATTAAACTGGACTATGATTAATTTTTGTATATATGAATTCAGTTTCACACTTTATGTTTGCTTTCACATTGTTCTCATTCAATTATGAACAAAATGATTTGTAACTAGAATGCATTAGAACATATCACATTAATACTGAGCAAATTATTTCATGACGCAAGTACTGCCACTTATGCTAAAATTAACCTACATTTCAGTTGAAAATATCCCCATGAAAAGTTACACTTTTCAAGATGTATCTGGCCAGTTTGTCATCACGAGGGAATCGAGGCTCTATGTAGGAGGAACAGGTTTACCAACATTAACAGAGTCATTGAACAGGAAGGCTTTCGTACTAAATGGTTATCAGTATCTCTCACTAGGAGGTTTATTAGATACTAGTTCCTGTTTTCATGACGTGGAGGGGAGTCCTTTTGGTATAACTATCACTCTCGTCGTCAAGTTGTCGAGAAGCGCTAGCACCTGCTTTGTTTTCAGTTCCGGTGGAGAGAAAGTTTCTCATTACGGGTACGCTATGTGGCTCGAGAATGACAGTCTATATGCCAAGGCTAGTAATAGTAGGCACGAATGGGTCGTTTCTACTTCCAGCGTGAAGATGGAGGAATTTATTCACATACAGATGATGTGGAGTCTGCAAAGTGGTTTACAACTAACTATAAATTCCAACACGATGACATCAAGCAAAAATTGTATTTCAAGACCAGAATCAAATTACACACCTCTTAAAGAATTTGTAATTGGAGGTTCTTCAAAAAAGGACCAAAACTGTAAATTATCTATAGAACGTCTAGCTTTTGTGTGTGCCTCTGGAGACCTTATCAACACAACCAACAGTACAGATTTGCCTGTCACTGGTAAGAGATAATTTGTGAATAAAAATACCAATTCTTTGGAACTTTTCAAAAACCATTTTTTGGTTTGAGATGTTTTTCATTTTTCAAGTTTCAATTCATTTTATGACAAATAATGGTGGTCAGTTCAAAATATATTTCAGACTTCATTAAATATTACCTTAAATAATTACGTTAAAAATAAAAGATGTATATGTCTGAATATATATGGCTGCTTTTATTTCTCAGAACGGACAACTACGGTTGGCATACTTACTGGTAAGCCATGCGAACAGTCGACTTCGTCAGCAACAACGTTAGAAGCTGCCGTCATCTCAACATCTGTACTCTCAGGAGTTTTATTTTGTACAGTTTGTTGCGTATTTTTATTTTTCGGGTACGTAAAGAGAAAGGAAAATTGTTTTATAAAACGGAATATATGAAGAATATACAAGTATATACATTTATATCAAACTGTTTAAGATTTCAAATATCTAAATTGACTATTGTTGTGGGTTTGCTTTAGATGCAAACAGCGTCGGAAAAAGAAACAATACATTCATATTGTGTCACCTGATCAAAGTAAAACTGACCAAACGGCAAATGCGAAGAGGGCTGCACTTAATTCAGTATTCGCGGACGATTCCGGAACCTCAGCTTACAGGCATCATTGGACAGGCGAGACTCCTTTATGGAGAGTACACAGGTACATGTTACATGTAGAAAAAATATAAACATATATATTGTTTGATCTAATCGCAAATTACAATTTAAAACTCAGGGAAAACAAGTCCTTTTAAATGCAATTAAAGATATGATATACACAAATATTTCTTGCAGTCAAAATTACCCAAAATATAATTCAAATTTTAAAAAAATCCCGGCTATGATATACGTAATTTACATGTTGTGAACAATCGTATCTTTAAGCATCTAATCCTCACTGTAGGTACGCAGAGCATGATAGAATAAGGATCAATACGAAAAATAACGGTATGACAAATTCAAACATAATGGGAGCCCATGAAGCAGAAACTAGAGTTCCTGTTGAAACGAGATACGGCAATGCTGTTTATGGGTTTTCCAGTGAGCCAAGCACAGGTCCGTATACTCGTACAACCAATGAAATTAATACACGTCACGTAGAAAGCACAAGGTGCATCCTTCAGTCCGGGATTTCATCGACAGGCGAAAATGGACACGTGCCAACTTTCTATCAAAGACGACCTGCTGATCAGGTGCTCTGGATTCAAAGTCCAAGCATGAAGTATGAGTTAGATGTGAGCACAACATTAAAGAGTGAACGCCATGAACAGATAGAAGATAGTTCACGTGTTAGAAGTTTTAGTGAATCAAATACTTTGACAAGTGGTAACCAATTATTTCCTGATAATACTACAAAGAAAAGTAGAATAGAAAATCAAAATCAAAACCGAATGGTGAAAACTGTAAAAACCATCCTATCCAAAGAAGATACTAGTAGTTCAAAAGAGAAAAGCCATGTTTGCACAAACTGCAAGGGTCATGATGAATTTCATAAAGATACCAGTATGATTGACGGCGCTGTCTTTAGAAAGACTAATGGCTTTAAAGACAGCAGTTGTCAAACAGAATCTTATTCCGAACCCTCTGGAAAAACTCAAAGTTATATTGTCCATACCCATAACGACAAATTCAGCAATAAATACCAAAGTGCGAATAGAAATAATACTGAGTCGCGTTATTTGTACTCCATGAACTCTCGTCAACCTTTGCCAGATTTTCCAGAAACAAAATTGGGTCGACAACACATGTTAAATCTTGTTTCGGATAAAAATAAGAAAATTAAACATGGCAGCATGGTTTGTTCAATTGCTGAAGAAAAACAATCAAGCCAATCAAAAAAGTTTGATGTTTCAAAAGAGGAAATCATGGAAAGCAGGGATCAGGCCGAGTGCAGCAATCAATCACAGGTTTTAGATAGCAAGGTTTATTTATCTAAAGAAGCATTGCAGGAGGGGAAACAGGGCCAGGAAATACAAGTAGAAACCATGTGGATGCCAAGCGAAACTGAAGAGGATAGCATAAGTTTATTGTCTTGTGGAACAGACATTGAAATGGGGGGAATAATGAAGGATGCAGAAATGCAGAGAAAAGATGGTATTGATAAATCATATGAAATTAGGACGGAATGGATTCCAGAAATGACCAGTCGAACACAAGCCAAGTTTTATTGTGCATCATGCAATGCAAGTTCTGAAATTTTGAATTTTGATGAAATGCAAAATGAAACCGCTCGATTTCAGCCGGACTCGTCTACGTTTGCTTGGAAAAGCGCATCAAACACCCAACTTAGCAAAGTAAAACTGCAGGAAAAATCTGCAGATGAACTTTTTGAGATGAAACTTGACAAGGAAGTCGTTCCACGAAGTGACATGCATGTACTGGAAAGAGATATGTTTTTAACAGATTCCCAAAAATATCTTGCAACTCATAGCAAAATTGACAATGGAAAACAAGTAAACCGCAAATATGCAACAGATAAAAAGTCGGAAAGTAGAGAAAATGAAAGTCAATTTCTTGAAGCCAGATTGCTTAATATGCATTTAGGTATAAAAGAAGAAATGTATTCATCTGTTCACATTTTAAATGGACATCAGGGTGATCGAAAAAATAAGAAATCATGTAATCATTGTCCTAAAAATTTGGATCCGGAGTCTTCTTCCTTGCAAACACATTTGTCTATGGGCTTAGGAAAAGCCAAATTGGGGACGCAAACTGGTGAAGTGAAAATCAAAGAGCAACATAAAATACAAGCACACCCCCAAAGCATCCAGATGGTTGGCCATGTTGCTGCAAAAATGCATGAAAACAACCAAGAAAAATATAGGCGCTTTCAATTGTTAAAGAAAACAGATGACAGCGATGTATTTATTAAACATCCTTTTGAACAAATAAAAAACTTTGCTGTTGGTTTTAAGAAACAAGAAACGCTCCCAGAGGATTTTTCACATGAAGAAAATGATGGTTATTATCAGTCCGGGGAAACCATGTTCAAGTATGATTAAAAATGAATGTTAAATTTTGACAACAAAAATATCCTGAACACTTCTTGTGGGATTTATTACATAAATCGTTATCTTACTTTAATACAGAACAACTGCAGAAGAATCCAAAGAATCCGTCTTGAAGGACCATCATTCTGAATCTATCGTAGAGGGGTCGCTGCAGAAAACAGGATCAGTCCATACAAGTTACAATAGGACATCCTCGATGTCTAAAATAGATGTCCCTGGAAATGAATGGACCAGGCACGTTTACAGATTTTGATCTTATAAAGCTCAATATTGTAGCCGAAATAACTGATAAAATTCAATAACGTGAAAAATATATCTATCTAAATTTTAACATCATTATCCTGCAAGTTGAGATAAAATTGCAAGGTTTAAACACAAAATATCTCGTAAAATTGTTTCCACTTTTTAGTTTACTTAACAACAATTAACGAGCAAATGTTACTTTTCTTTCACATAAGTTTATTGAAATGAAATTAACCGTTGTCAAAGTACATGTATATTTCCTGTATTTATTTCGTTCTTATAGGGAACCCGCGAACACATCGAACACAACAGACAGAGGAAATCACATCTACACAACATACCCGGCATGGAAAGTCGACATTAACGCTGACAAATAATATACTATTACTTGCAAGCAAATTTTATAAACTTTTGTGTATCGACTGGGTTAAAGTATTTGAGTAATGCAGGCATGTTTTATTTCATATCTTATTTTTGTTTTTATTTATTTCTTCATGGGGGGAGAGTTTTGACAATTTTACAAAATCTTCTTCTTATTTTTGTCCCTCTTATTGAATGATAATTAGTACTGCGATGATTTTTATCACATCGCTTCGCTAAAAAGGTATGCTGTGCCATATTGTTGTCAATGTTTGATTATTAGTATTTTGTAATATCTTCATGAAATCAAAAAAGATTTGGAATGTAAAAAGACTATATAATTTTGTATTGTGTTTCTAATGTGTATAATCATTATAATTGCGTGATTTGTTTTGAACGAAACCTTTTGTTGGTTTTCAAATTATTTTTCTTTTTTTAACTCATTTTACCTTAATGACCAAAGACTTTTAAAAACTAATGTTTTACTAACGTACAAAAATTAAAACTTTATTAAGATATTATTGTTTTTAACTACTTAACATGGCGTGTAGAAGTGTTCATGCAGTAAATAACTTTATCAGTAGAGGAAAGTTAAACCTTTTTTTCTTTGAGTAGTTACGACTTATATCTTTATATGTAAACAATATTAATAGACAAGCAATAATAAATCATATCGAAAATAATTTCGTTCAGATTTGCTTTATCATTTATTCCCTCTGTTATACATGGCCATCAAACAAGGCAAAGTTAAAGCTTTTCAAGACAACGACAATAGAAAGAATTTCTGTGATTCATGATTATAAGTTTTATACTCAATGGTTATTATTTAAATGTTTATTCATTGCATAATAGTACAACTAGACCTGCTTTATCATTGAGGGTTATTGAGGAATATCTATAGTTATGTGTTGGTGGTTGCGAAGGCGTTGGATTTGATATTCTAAAGGGTTGTGTACCTAACGACATTTGTTGTTCCTGTAATGTACATGTACTTAACACGTGTAAATATGTAGATCAGTGCATGTGTCCGGATTTATTGTATTTTAAACATCTCCAGATTTGGTTTATAATTTTTTTTGATCGATTTTGTCAAACCGGATTTGGGTGTCTTTTTTTTTGGAGGAATAAAAATATAAACGGTATGAAAACAAACTTGTAAAGTTCATTAGTTGCGATTTATTGACAACATTATCAAATAAATTTCAAACATGTTATACCCTAAAGGATTTTATTGTGTCTGGAAATAAATATTGGCTTGCAAGCATTACCTTATACAAAAGACTGTTATTCAAAGCGGTATTTTTTGTACGAATCAAATATTTTTTTTTAATTTGCCATATAGATGTATCCCTTTGAAATTGAAATGCTTTCCTCGCCTAATGTCCCTTTAAATGTCTGAATATCTGTAACTGTTGTAACTGTACACATATAGAAACAGCACAGGATAGCAGACATGTCTATTAGTTACTGGAGAGAGAAGATAAAGTTTCGAAGTTCTATTTTTGTGAGCAGACCCTGGAGACATGTAACAGTTATAACAGTTCCTAAACTTTCAATTTTGTGTCAACGAACCATGCAAAAGGAATAAGGCAATTCAGAAATAGTGGAAATGTCATTCAAAGCTCCCCAATCTTTGATGTTTTATCATATTTGCGCAGTGGTTTAGAAAACGAATACATGTGATGTTAATTAATCTCTGCACTAGACTACACTAGAAAGACATATGCATTAAAATGTTTACGAAATCAACGTTTGACTCCTATTGGTTGCTTTATGTTACATGTATGTATGAATGTATACCGGTATTCTACTTATAATACTAGTATAGGCTGCTCAACATTAAAAGTGCAAAATGACACGATGCTTTTATAAAGTAATTATGAGGTTAATACTGCGGGGGAGTACAATACTTTTAAATGCACTGACTGTTACGAATAACCCCGCCTTGATATTACATCCTGGTCTCTACTTTTAGTGAGTGAAATGATGAATTAAAACTTAATAAAAATAAAACACTATGTAAAAATCTGAAATTCATTGACAATAAAAAAAAATATATAAGGTGTGTTATGTTATGACTTTAGGTCTATAATAACTATGGTTCATCTAGCGGTGCGTGAAGTTCCGTGTTATCGGCGTTTACATTCATGAGCACTCGTTCTCTGTCATTCGGCATACATCAGCCCATCCCTACTTCATCTCCACGTAAATCGCACACAAAATTCACCCGCTTTGCCGTTTGTCAAACAATATACAAATGTACAGGTATTCTGGACTGGTAGAATGGTGGCTGTGGATTTAGCTGCTGGTCTGTAGCTCCCGGTCTAAAAAAAAAATCGGATCAAAGACCTGAAGCGACAAACCTGCAGCTTGTGTCCGTTCTGATATATATTATTTTTCAAATTATACTTGCAATATGGACCACTTTCATATTGCAGATATTATTTGAAAAATAATATATGTCAAAAAGGACATTAGTTTGGTGGACGGATGGAAAGCTTAGTGCTGATGTAAATGGGCGTTGATCTTTGTTTAAGCGTTCAAATTTGGTTAAGGGAGATTTAACCAATAATTCCTGCATTTGATTTTTTTTTTCAACTGATTGATTTGAAAGGCATCATACTGATACAATGTACCGGTATCATGATAGATTTCTATACCTGGACAGTATAAACATTTTTCATGAGGCTTTTTTACATGAACAAACTTTAAATTATCTTTAACAACTTGATAATTCACAAAATTAGATCTCGTAAAATTTATCAAAGTTTTTGAAATCCAAATTGGAAAAAAACCGGTTAAAAATAAAAAAATAAATAAAAAATTACATAACCTGAATTAACATTCAGAAAATTATAAACTTATAAATTATAAACATTATAAAGATTGCGCATGCTCGAGATGTAGACGGACGTTTTTTTCGGAGAGCTTAAGAATTATACCAAAAAACTGTGTCTCTAGCTATTTAAGAGAATTATGTGATACGCAGCTACAGTGATAGTGAGCAGTTAAAAGTGTTTTTTGTGGACTGGAATATTTATTTCTGGTAAAAAAAGTGAAGAAGAAAACATTCCGTGTCTTAAAGTTGTGGGGACCGGTGAACGATACTCAGAACCTGTTTTTGCACAATGGCATCCAAAAAGCGAAACACAAGACTAACAGAAGTAGATAAAGAAACGGAGAACTTCGATACCTCTGACAAAGGTGAAATCTCCCAGAGCAGGGATATCATGCAAGGTATTGCAAGTATACAAAATACTTTAGCTAACTTTTTATTACGTTTAGACGGTCAAGGTAAACATTTAGACGATCTCACACAGGAGATAAGAGCGAGAGATGGAATCACTGAAAGGCTTGAGAAGGTCCAAGACCAGACAGTTGAGACCGAGAACCTAATTTCAGAACTGCAGGAGAAAAACAAAAAGATGGAGAGAGAGATGAGCCGCTTACGCGACTATGTAATACGCTTAGAGTATTGTGTTAATGTTCAAAGAGATCAAATAATAGATCTGAAGATAAAGTATATGGAAAACAATGTAATTGTTAATGGCATAGAAGAGAAAGGCACAGCAAATGAACCTGAAAACCTTGCTGCCATTATCAGGAACATTCTTATAACAGAGATGGAAATGAAACCAGAAACGGCGGATCGCTTGCAGATCTCGAAAATGTTTCGTATGGGTGAATTTGACAAACGTAGGAAATATCCGAGACCAGTCTGCATTCAATTCGCCTACCGAAACCACAAGGATCTGGTAATGAGTGGGGTCAAGGTGCTAAAAGCAAAGAAATCACCATTCCGATTTGCACAGCAGCAACCAGAAGAAGTAAGAGAGAAAAGGAAACAACTTTTTGAAGTTCAGAAAAAATATACTGAAAAAGGCATAGAAACTAAGATGAATGGAACGAAACTCATATTCACTCAGAGCAACTCTGTCTATAGAGATAAACTCGGTTCACGACCTACTGCCGATGAGATCATTACCGACGACGAGGTCAACATAACGGTAAACCCTGGGAAGTCTGTCGAGGACAATGGAAACCGGTTTATTGGCCATGCAGTATCTGTCGAGTCTTTCAAGCAGGTCAGGAAATCTATTGTGGAAGTGATGCGCATCAATACCATTTCAAGTGCGAGTCATAACATATATGCGTACCGATTTACCAGCCCAGACGGTTCCACTCATGAGGGTTCTGATGATGATGGCGAATTTGGAGCGGGACGAGCGCTACTGAAAACCCTGATTGACAACGAAGTGACTAACACGCTGGTTGTGGTCTCGCGCTGGTACGGTAGTAAGATCGGTCCTCGAAGATTCACCCACATTAACGATGCAGGTATGAGTGCCGTAAAGAACATGCAGGTACCTGTTATTTCGTGAACTCACCAGTCGAGTATTGTGCGTTCGTGACTATTGTCTATGCAAGTTCAAACTTTAGTATTAGAACTTCCCACTGAGTTCCCCACAATTATGCCTTATCTTTTAAAGGTAATCATGGTATAAATTACCATTTGTTTTTCATAAAAAAAACCTTGTATATATGTAACGTATTATCATTACTATATACATGTATATTCTCTTTTCCCCCCTCTTTTTGTAAACTTGCATGTCTATCATTATACAATGGTTTTTGTTAAAAAAAAAACCCCAAAAACATGTAATTGATTATGGTTGAAAACTCGTTCGGTTAATGGATACCCGTTAGTCAAGATTTTTAGCTTAAAATTTCAGCCATTTTTCTGTAAAAGTTTATCCAACCGGAACGCATGAATACGGATCCGGTTCTACCTTTTAGTTTACCATGTTACCTTCCGACTATGAGTTGGAATGTTTTTTCCCATTTAACGGTTACTTTTTTTTTTTTTTTTTGTTTATCTTTTTTTTTTACTAAACAACGGAAAGATTATTTATCCACATAACACAGGGTGAAGCAGATTTTATAGTCTATTATGTCACATTTTTTTCTCTTTAAGTGACTCATTATCCCTTTCTCAAGTTTCTGTTTTGTTGCAGTTTAAGACACATGTATTTTGATTTTTTAGTCGTCGATATCTATGAGTCAACTGCCCCGAAAACGCATCTCAATATCTTTTATACAATGGTTAAGACTATGGATGACTCCTTCATCACGATCGGAAAATATGAAACTTGTAATGATAAACTATTTTTTTTCCATTTAGAGCAACATATTATTTTTGGTATATTCTGCTCTCGCAAATTCAGAACCTTATTTTTCCATGCTTCTTTTTTGGCATGCATCAATTCCCTCATTTTTTTCTACATCTTTTATAAGAATAGTTTGGCTTTCTGCTTTCTTATTTTTTGGGGTACACTGTTTATCTGCATCACTTTTTACTTATCATGGATGAAAAAACAAAGGAAAACCTTCTTAAAGTTCTTACATTAAATTGTCAAGGCCTGGGGGATAAAAATAAGCGAAAGGATGTTTTTAACAATCTTAAATCAAAGAACTGTAATATTTACATGTTACAAGATACCCATTTTACAAAAGAAGATGAAAATATAATTAAAACACAATGGGGGTATGAAGTATTTTTTAGTTCCTTTAAATCAAATGCTAGAGGAGTTGCTACTCTGGTGAATAATAATTGTGAATTTAAATCCTTAAATGTAATTCAAGATGATTCGGGAAACTACTTGATTCTAGATGTAGAAATTGAAGATATTCCATTCATACTTATAAATATATACGGTCCCAACAATGACAGACCACAATTCTATTCAGAATTGAAAAGCAAAATTGAAGACATCTATACCTCACAGCACATTATTTTAGGAGGGGATTTCAATCTTATATTAGATAAAGATCTTGATTCTATGAATTATAAAAATCTTAATAACCCTAAAGCCAGAACTGAAGTGTTAAAGCTAATTGACACATTCAACCTTAAAGATGTCTTCCGAGAACAATGTCCTTTTTTGAAAAGATACACTTGGAGGAAAAAAAAACCCTATTAAGCAGGCTAGGCTTGACTTCTTCCTAATTTCGGAATCATTACAAACTATGTCACCATGTATTAAACATGAAAACAGTTATCGTTCTGATCATTCCCCAGTCTTATTCCAATGCAAATTAAATGAATTTATAAAAGGGAAAGGTTTTTGGAAATTTAATAATTCACTCCTAACCGATAAAGACTACATCAATATCATTAAAAAATTACTAAACAACATAATATGTCAATACTCATGCCATGTATATAATAAAGAAAGTATCAGTACAATTAGAAATGAAGATCTCTGCCTTACAATTAATGATCAATTATTTCTTGACACATTACTTATGGAAATTAGGGGCAAAACAATTTCTTATGCTAGTTACAAAAAGAAAAAACAAAATCAAAGAAAATTAAAACTGGAAAAAGAAATAACTGAAATTGAGCAAAACTTAACCCAAAACACAATTGCCGAACTTAATGAGAAACAGAATGAATTAGAGCAAATTAGGAGTAATATATTAAAAGGACAATGTATAAGATCCAAAGCTAAATGGATTGAAGAAGGAGAAAAACCCACCAAGTATTTTTTGAGTCTAGAGTCGAGAAACTATATTAGCAAACAAATTCCAAGAATACAAAAAGATGACGGGTCAATTATTACCGACCAATTCAAAATTCTAAATGAAATTAAAATGTTTTATGAAAATCTTTATAGAAAAAGAGAGACTATTTATACAGAGGATTTCCGATTAAAATTAAACAAATTTAATGTAACAAAGTTAACAAAAGAAGAATCTAATAGTTTAGAGGGACCAATAAATAATACTGAAGTCTATAATTTTCTGAAAAAAATGAAGAATGACAAAAGTCCCGGCCCAGATGGTTTCACCTGTGAATTCTTCAAGTTTTTTTGGAAAGACATTGGTGTTTTTGTGACTAGAGCTATTAATAATTCTTATGAAATAGGTCAATTCTCAGACCATAATAAACTTGGTATAATTACTTGTATACCAAAAGCAGGAAAACCTAAACAGTATCTGAAAAATTGGCGCCCTATTACCCTTTTAAATGTTGTCTATAAAATAGCATCAGGATGTATAGCAGAACGTATTAAAGTACACTTAGATAAACTAATAAATACAGACCAAACTGGGTTCATTAAAGGAAGATTTATTGGAGAAAATATAAGACTAATCTATGACATTATACAATATACAGATTATAAACAAATTCCTGGACTGCTTATGCTAATAGATTTTGAAAAGGCTTTTGACACAATTTCCTGGGAATTTATCAATCAAACATTAGATTTTTTCAACTTTGGTAATAAGCCCAAAAAATGGATTAATACATTTTATAAAGGAAAAAAGTCATGTGTTTTACAGAATGGGCTCAGCTCAGATTACATATACCCTCAAAGAGGTTGCAGACAAGGAGACCCTATATCGCCCTATCTCTTTCTCCTATGTGCAGAAATTCTTGGAATAATAATTCGAAATAATAAAGACATAACAGGTATTAAAATTGGAAATGTAGAATATAAGCTGTCCCAATATGCAGACGATACATCCCTTATTTCTGATGGCTCTCCCCTAACACTTGATGGCATTCTAAGAGAATTAGACTTCTTTGAAAATATATCTGGTCTTAAAATTAATTTCCAAAAAACAAAAATGGTATGGATAGGTAGCAAAAAATTTTCTAAAGATGTTTTTCACCATACTCGATGGAAGCTAGACTGGAACAACACAGCATTTGACCTTCTCGGAATTAAATTTTCAATTAACCTTGAAGAAATGTCCGAGCTAAACTATTCTCCTAAATTATCAGAAATCAATAAAGTAATGAATCAATGGAAACATAGAAAGCTAACACCGATAGGGAGACTTAAAATAATAAAATCATTAATTATACCAAAATTAAATCACTTAATATTAAGTATACCCAATCCAGATACAAACTTGATAAACAAATTGGAAAACGATTTGTACCACTTTCTATGGGGATGCAACATGCATAAAATAAAGAAAAATACTGTAATACAAGATTATAAATATGGAGGGCTAAAAATGATTGATTACCCAGCATTTATCATTGCCCTTAAATCCAGCTGGATAAAAAGATTAATTAATTCTAATGCAAAATGGGTAAAACTTTTAGAAACAACCTTAGAAATTGAAATATCAGATTTATGGAAAAGAGGATTAGATTTTACTTTTGAAATGATTAGAAAAATACCAAATCTATTTTGGAAAGAAGTGTTACTTAGCTGGGCAAAAGTAATAAAATCAACAAGTAAACAAACTGAAAAACAATTTAATAATGAACTTTTATGGGACAACCCAAACATTCTGATAGGAAATTCCTCAGTATTTTTAAAAAAATATTTTAGAGTAGGGTTTACACTAACTAGTGATTTGTTTGACTGTAATGGGAATTTTCTTAGCTTAGAAATACTAAATAACATGAAAGTGAATACAAATTTTATTGAATATGCAGGTCTAAAAAAAGCTGTAAAAAAACACATAGATAATACAGATATGAGCAAAGAACATGGACCTAAAATTCCAAACTCTATTTATCTTTTTTATAGGAATACAAAAGGATGTAAGGAAATGTATAACATTTTAATTGAAAATAAAAAAGAACCGATAACATCATCAATTAGATGGAGAGATCTTGGAGAAAATTTCACCGATTTAGAATGGAATAGAATCTACTGTCTCTGTTTTAAAGCGGTCCAAGAAAGTAAACTCAACTGGCTTCAATATCAAATTTTACATAGAATTATACCTACAAATTATTATCTGCACAAGTTGAAATTGATTCTCCCTTATGTAGCTTCTGTAAAACAAATATTGAAACAATTGATCATCTGTTTTATGAATGTTTCTATGTAAAAGAACTATGGTGTAATATTGAGGAATGGTTTTTAAATCAATTTGATATTTCCATAGTTTTTGATAGGAAATCTGTTTTATTTGGTAAATTTCTAAAACAAAGCATCTATAAAATGTATAATTTAATATTGATGGTTATTAAATGGTATATTTTTGCTACCAAATATAACAAAAACCCTCATCTAAGTTTTGAATTAGTAAAACAAATAATAAAAAACAGGATTCTGCTTGAAAAATATATGCTATTGAAAAACTGTAGATACTCAGATTATGAAAACCACTGGCAAACAATTTGTGAGAAATTATAACAAGTTTTAGGACATCTGTGATTGCTTAAACTATTTCTTTCTTTTTTTAAAATTATATTGACTTGAACAAATATATTGATAATGTACCCCCCCCCCTTTTTTTCTTTTGTATTTTTGTATCTTCTTCTGTATCTCCCTTTTTCTCTTTTCATTTACTGCTATCATCTATTTATTTATTTTTTTTTTCAAAAAAACACGTTTTTACACTACACGGCTAATATGTTTTTCTTTAGATTAATAAGTTATTACAATATGTAGAATCTTGAAATGTATGAAATATGTCTGAAATATGTGTGTATGTGGATTTATGTGTAAACAAAAATTAAAAAAAAAAAAAACTTAATAAAAATAAAACACTATGTAAAAATCTGAAATTCATTGACAATGAAAAAAAAAATATAAGGTGTGTTATGTTATGACTTTAGGTCTATAATAACTATGGTTCATCTAGCGGTGCGTGAAGTTCAGTGTTATCGGCGTTTACATTCATGAGCACTCGTTCTCTGTCATTCGGCATACATCAGCCCATCCCTACTTCATCTCCACGTAAATCGCACACAAAATTCACCCGCTTTGCCGTTTGTCAAACAATATACAAATGTACAGGTATTCTGGACTGGTAGAATGGTGGCTGTGGATTTAGCTGCTGGTCTGTAGCTCCCGGTCTAAAAAAAAATCGGATCAAAGACCTGAAGCGACAAACCTGCAGCTTGTGTCCGTTCTGATATATATTATTTTTCAAATTATACTTGCAATATGGACTACTTTCATATTGCAGATATTATTTGAAAAATAATAAATGTCAAAAAGGACACTAGTTTGGTGGACGGATGGAAAGCTTAGTGCTGATGTAAATGGACGTTGGTCTTTGTTTAAGCGGGCAGATTTAACTTATAACTCCTGCTGGTCTTTGATTTTTAATTTTATTTTCAACTGATTGGTTAGGAAGGCATCATACTGATACAATGTACCGGCGTCATGATACAATTCTATACCTGGACAGTATAAACTTTTTTCATGAGGCTTTTTTACATGTACAAACTTAAAATTATCTTTAACAATTTGATAATTCACAAAATTAGATCTCGTAAAATTTATCAAAGTTTTTGAAATCAAAATTGGAAATAGAAAACGGTTAAAAATTAAAAAAAAAAATAAAAAATTACATAACCTGAATTAACATTCAGAAAATTATAAACTCGCTGCGTAAAAGGTTTAAAGTTCATAGAAATTTAACTATTGATTACATTATGCTTAAGTTTTAGTTATTATATAAACTTATTTGGATCGGATTCCGTTTTATCAAGCGCGACCCATAAACGTATCAAACTTTAAAGGGTTCTTATTTTTGCTGTTATTGTACCGACCAAATTCTGTCAATCAAATAAGTTGCATTTTGCAGGTGAAATTGCGTAAACTTTATCTAACAATTTTTTCTCGACAAATTCATTGTTTGTTATTGAATATCATTTCCATTACATTGTGCTGATCAATATCCAGTTTTGTCACTCATCGTGACATATGCTTCTTATTCATATTCAATGTAAAAATTTTACACACCTGTAAAATTTGCACCCGGACATAAACTTGGAGACACAGTCAATGTTTTCTTGATATATTTTACAAGTTATTTAGAGAACTAGATATAGGTAGATATAATGCGATTAACTGAATTCAAGTTTGAAAGCATTTTCATTTTAATGTCATAAATAGATCATGGAATTATGCAACATCATAAAAATCTCAGGGAACATTTGAGAGCAGACTTGATTTCTCTTACTGGTAGGTTGCACCTCAATATAACTACATGTATTGCTATGTATTCTTACCAAAAATTACGTAACTTTAAATGTGGGTAGTGGGTTCGAAGAAATTCTTTTTTACACCCCTCTCTACATCTTTCACATAGCCATCCATAAGGCTAGAGAATGTGTTCACATCAAAGTTACGCGTGCTAGACCCCCCCCCCCCTTCCAAAAAAACAACAAAACAAAAACAAACCCAAAACAAACTGTATTTTTACTACGGAAAAGAGGAGAAATCGGGCATCTGACATATAGTTTTTATCACATAAAGAAATCCAGTCCCTGTCGTGGGCAAAAATCCCCTAAAATCGAAGGGAATTTATTTTGCCTCAGTAAATGCTAGCCTAGTTTAAATTGTTTTCTTTTTTATATAGAAATTTTCAGGGTCGCCTGTAAAGTGCGAAACGAAATCGAAACGAAACGAAACGAAATCGAAACGAAACGAAACCAATCGAAACGAAACGAAACCAATCGAAACGAAATGAAATCAAACGAAACCAAACCAAAAATCGAAACGAGACGAAACGGAATTTAAACAAAACTAATATCAATTTTGACTACATAAAAGTGAAAATGAATTCATTGAAATAAATTTTTGAACCATAAAATATAACTACCTGTATGTTTCAGATTGTCGCTGTAAGTTGTTAAGCCGATTATCCGAAATTTACAAAAATTATATACATGTAATTGTGTAAATAAGTGATATACATTCCTCTACCTTTTAATGTTTCTAATTTGTTTCATTAAATGATATTCAGACGTTTAGAGAGAGAGAGAGAGAGAGAGAGAGAGAGAGAGAGAGAGATGCCTTAAAACTTTTCAGCGACATCTCAACAATATTTAACAATATTTCAAATCGATAGAAAGAAAATTTATGTCAGAATGTCCCCTTCAGTATCATCATCATATCTCTATCTCTCTCTTTCTTTCTTTCTCTCTCTCTCCCAAACTTGCGTATCTACTTTGCTATGAGATGTCGCTGATACGTTTTTAGGCAGCTCTCTCTCTCTCTCTCTCTCTCTCTCTCTCTCTCTCTCTCTCTCTCTCTCTCTCTCTCTCTCTCTCTCTCTCTCCCAAAACGTCTGAATATCATTTTTATCATTTAATGAAACAAATTAGAAACATTAAAAGGTAGAGGAATTTACATCACTTATTTACATAATTATATAATTTTTGCAAATTTCGGATAATCGGCTTAAAAATTTATAGCGGCAATCTGAAACATACAGGCAGTTTTATTTATTTCAATGAATTTATTTTCCTTTTTATTTAGTCAAAATTGATATTAGTTTTGTTTAAATTCCGTTTCTTTTCGTTTCGATTTTTGGGTTCGTTTCATTTGATTTCGTTTCTTTTCGATTGGTTTCGTTTCGTTTCGATTGGTTTCGTTTCGTTTCGTTTCGATTTCGTTTCGCACTTTACAGCGCCCAATTTTCAGAGCCTCCTGCAAACGTTTGTATTCAGTTCATTAAGAGGCAGTCTACGATAAAACCATGCAAAATCAAAATTTTATAATGAAGGGTGAAGAATAATTTTCATAGTTCATCTGGATATATCTAAAGTATATTGTCTATTTAATCAAATTTTCATGGTTAAATTTATCTGCACCACCGAAATCCCCCAGATAAGACCATTTCTATTTTTAGCTCATTATTCATGATAAATTTCATGCATGAATAAGGCTAATTTCAGATAGTCATTTAAGTATTAAATAGAGTTCAATCATACCTAGAGTCAGATTCACATAACATCTGATGCAAATACCTTTGATTTGGTGCACAAATATTTTTTAATTCATTCTTTGATTTTAAGCTAGATGATCAAATATTATAATAAGATAGGTAATGTCCAAAATCCACAACTTCTCATAGTAGGATATAAAACCCCAAGAAACGTTTTAAATTTAGAACTTCTTGGTTAAAAAAATAGAATTATCCATAAAGAAATATACCTGAATGGGAATTTGGTTGCAAATAAATATTAAGCTTATTTTCCGGTGTTTAAATTCCGAATTTTTAGAGATTAAATTATCTCCCTTTGTGGAACTCTCGTGTAAAGAAGATACAGAAGAATGATTGGAGAAAGCAGATGTCAACAAGATGGATGGTTTGAAATGTAGTTTTGGTGAACATTGTAAAGAGAAAGCAGATTATATACTTCAAGACTGTAAGAAAGAGACTTCAGCACACTTGAGATTTTTTAAATGTACCTCTGAGTCAGATTTTGCACACATACCAGAACCATTGTTAATTCTTAACCGTGCTGGTGTGCATGGGCTGAGGCTGTCAAAGTTCAGCGGACGTATATGTGCTAAACACAGGCAAGAATTTGGGATTCAATGGAAAAGAAAAAGGAGAACATGCTGTCATCCACTACATGACAAATCTCAATCTGGCACAGTCGCGAGGGGTATTACATTCATTCAAAGCCGAGAGATATGGATGAAGCTGAGCACACATGTTCCCACTGGTTCTGGTAAGAAAACCCTCGCCTTTGCGTAAACGGTAATGGCATATTTTTTAACATACCAAAAATATTTATATAACAGTCCAATTATGTGTACCAGTAAATATTGCTAGGATCTACTACATGTATCAATACATATCAATCATGTCAATATCTAATCAGTTTAAAACTACCCCCCCCCTCCCCCATTTGATTAGATATCTATGCCATTCTATGGAAAAGATGTACATGCACAGTACATTTTTTATAGTGTTAAAGTGTTTTAAATTTGAAATTTACTTGTTGAAATACTCACACATATTTGAAAACAATTTTTTTTATTCAAGGAATGAATTAGTGCTGTTTTAAACCCATGCTTGATCTCAATTTTCTTATCTGTTGTCATTGATAAATTATTGTTTTGAAAATGAACAAAAACTCTGTTAAAGAACAGCAAATGAACCAATGTTTTAAGGAAAATTAATGCATCGATACATCAGAATAATGTTTGGAATTTTACCATTAATAGGTGTTTGCAGAAGATGTATCGAGAAGCATAAACACTGTTTCAAGAATAATGCAGATATGAAGGAGGAGTTGAAAGGTGTGTTTCTTACATTGATTGACTGAATTATTATGATGTATTCAACTCATAAAACTTTGTTGCACATTATATATGAAACAGAAAATATAAATACAAAGGGGTTGAGGAGTACTACATGTAAAAACAAATGTTGTCTGATATTTTCATACCAAAGATATTGAAGGGGGGGGGGGGGGGGTATGCCAGACCTGCTTCTCTCACTGAAGTATTTAAGAGAATAACACAGATTGACACATAAAAAGGTTTATAAAATCAATGGGTATTTCAAAGGGTTAATGTTTTTTTATCATTAAGATAGCTCTTAGTTTGTATTCATGTAAAAGGAACATTCTCCAAAACTTGAAGTCACATGAGGTGTTGATAATTGCCGATTGGGCCATGAAGTACTTGCCCCAGACTTTCCGTGAGACACAGAGTGAGTGGTTTGGGAAGCAGGGCATTAGTTGGCACATGATTTGTGCTGTTATCTGTCACCCACATTCAGATGACATTGACAACAGTAACAAGTTTGACATTATTTCTATGATTCATCTCATTGAAGAAGGAAAGCAGGGTTGGCACTTGGTGAGTCAGATCTTTGGTGATGCTTTCCAGACATTAAAGTCTCTTCATCCACATCTAAGGGATGCATATATTAGATCAGATAATGCTGGATGCTATCATGCATTGCCAATGCTGTCCTACCTGTGGAAATTCCGTGATGAGCTGCCATTATCTATAAAGGAGTACAATTTTAGCGAAGCTCAATCAGGCAAGGACCTGTGTGACTCAAGGACTGGAACTTGCAGACTTCACATGCTGAACTATGTGAATGAAGGTAATGACATCCTCAATGCTAAACAGATGAAGTTGGCACTTGAAAGTCATGGTGGCATCAGAAACACCTACATCTCAGTAGTAGATCTCTTAGCTGAACCCCAAACACCAGTGCTTTCTGGACAGCTCAAATCCTTCCAGATATCACAGCATAACAATTTCATTTTTCAAAATGATGGAATGATGGCATATAAAGCATATGGCCTTAGAGGAAAGCTTATTTCAGCAGAAGATATGACTAGAATTTCAGAAAAGTTGCTATTGAAAGATGAGAACTTGGTAAGTACATTGTAATTATTTCAATCATTTTACAGTTATGAATGATGGATTGCATCAAAATGACACATTTTGTCAAATTGCAGCATATTAGAGTACATATTGTTACTAATAGTAGTCTAATATGCTCAGCTTTAACATTTCTAGAATAATATATATCAGTGTTAGTAATAAGAGTGAAATCAGTAACTTAAAAACTGTTTATAGGATGTGCCATTGCAAAATAGCTTTAGAATTTTACTCAGGAAATTGCTTTTACATGTTTATTTGATTCTTTTAACAAATATAGTCAAATTTTAAGAATACAAAACATATTTTTAATACCTGGGGTATATGGTTATTTCTGAGTGTAGGTATTATCAAGTTTATAAATTACTATATGCATTTGGTATTCTTCAGGTCTTCTCTGGAGTGAAACAGCCAGACCCAAAGCCAACTACCATTCAAGGAGTTAAACAACAGGACCATTTTCCTTGCATTGATCCAGACTGCATCAAAGTATTTAGGAAAGAGAACCAACTTGTCCAACACCTTTCTGTCGGTCAGCATGTCTATGATGAACAGCAGTTGGACACCCTTGAGGACAGGAGTAAAAGGCTTTGGTCAGCACAGTGCAGTGAACTTCGACTTAATCAACAAATTCTCTCATCTGTCCCAGTGGTTTTTGAACAACCAACATATTTCTGTGAAAGCCATGGCTACGCTCTAAAACGAAGAAAAAAGACTTCCCGCTTTTCTGGAAAGGTGAGAAATTACCTCACTGCCTTGTTCAGAAATGGAGAAGAGACGGGGAAAAAACCAAGTCCACACACAGCTTCTAGACAAATGCGATCTGAAACAGATGGAGAGGGAAACAGAGTGTTTTCTCCAGATGAATGGCTCTCTCCTCAACAGATTAGAAGCTTCTTTGGAAACTTATGTTTGAAAAAGCAGAAAGTATCCAACATAGTGAAAGGCGAGGAAAGTGCAGAAAATGATGAAGATCTTCAAAATGTAATCAGTGATCTTGTTGCCGTTGAACGTAGCCAAGTATTATCCAGTATTGTCTCTGAACTGACACTTGGTTAAGAACAATTTTGTATAGGAAATACTCTTTCACTTTGAATGTGAGGGTGATTACTTCTGATATCTGTTATTCTTGAAATGGTATCCAATTTCCTGATACTGTCACACTGGTGTAAATGTATACATGTTGATACTTTTAGTATTGATGTATAGAAAATCAGAATTTGTCTTTTTAGTTAAGTTATTGTTCAAACTCTTGCCAGCTAGAATTTCAATTTAAAGTTTCCAATGAAGTATCACAGTCACTTGATGATATTATTTGGTTAATTGTGATACATGCATGAATTGATGATGTTAGTCCTCTAATAGCACTATATGTGTATGAATGATGTAAGTTGTCTAATACATAGTGCTACAGGTATAAATTGATTATGTTAGACCTCTAATAGGCAAACATGTAATAAATATTTATCAATTGAGGATGTAAGCTAGATAATAACACTTCATTAATGTTTTGATGATAAATTTTGTCTAACGTCACTTGTATGAATTGATGATGTTATTTGGCCAATAGTGCTACATGTATGAATGTTGGTTAGTAGGTCTACATGTATAAATTGATAATTTTGTTTGTCTAATAGAGCTACAAGAATGAATTATTTGATAATGTAAGTTTGATAAAAACATTGATGTTGTTATTTCTTTAATAGCATTTCATGTATGAATAATGATGTTAGTCCTCTATTAACACTACATGTATATGAATTGATAATGTTTGGACTAATAGTGCTACAGGTATGAATTGATTATGTTATTTGGCTAATAGGGCTACATGTATCAATTAAGGATGTATGCTAGATAATGGCATTTTATGAATGATTTGATTATAAAAGTTATCTTATAGCACTTGTGTGAATGGATGATGTTACTTGGCTAGCTAATTGTGCTATACGTTTGAATTGATGATGTTTTTAGACTAATGGTGCTACATGTATGAATTGATGAGGTTATTTGGCTAACAGCGGTACATCAATTGGTGATGTTATTTGGCCAATAGTGAAACGTACATACATAAATTAATGTTCATAGTTGTCTAAAATTGCTACATGTTTAAATTAATGTAGTTATTTGGCAAATAGTGCTTCATGTATGAATTGATGTTGTTTGGTTATTAGTGCTACATGTAGGAATCAATAATGTTATTTAGCTTTTAGTGCAACATGTATGATGATAATAGTTTCTAATAGCACTACATGTACGAATTGATGATTTTATTTGACTACTAATAGATAAGTGCTACCTGTGTGAATTGATGTTGTTTGGTTATTAATGCTAATACATGTAGTTGTCTAATAGTGTTACATGTATGAATTGATTATAGATGTCTAAAAAGGCTACATGTATGAATTAATGATTTTATTTTACTAATAGCACTACATGTATGAATGGATTTTGTTATTTGGCCAATAGTGATACATGTATTAATTGATAATAGTTGTCCAATAGTGCTACATGTATATAAATTGATGATTTTATTTGACTAATAGCACTACATGTATTATTGATGTTGTTATTTGGCTAATAGGGACACATGTATTAATTGGTGATGATAGCTTTCTTAATTTAAATTAATTGCACATCTCTATCTATTATTCTTAAGTAACTGAATAATGAATATTTCAATTCACAAATTTTGTATTTTTTATTCTGAAATTGAAATTCTCTATCTGATATATTCATTGAAGGTTGAAATTGGTCTCTATTCATATTTTATTGCATAGCTTTGTAAAGAATGGCTAGTCATATTTCATGTAAATAACTGGTCAGGAGTAATTTGGTCTTTGTTTTTGCTCCATTTGAAGCAAAGGCTCATTTCAAGTATTTCTTGTAAACGAGTGTTACATGTAGGCATTTTTGTTTTCATATCAGGTGGTTATATGTACTTTTTAACGTTCATTACTATACCAAATAATCCATGAATATTAAACAGGTTATATATTAAGTTAAAAGATTGTTATTTGTTGTTTTTTTCTCAAATATCATCTTATCAATATGCTAATGTTGTAAACTTTGCTTAAAAATATGTATTAATAAGAATCGTTTGATATGTACACTCATTAAAATTTGAATACATGTAACATGAAATCCATTGTTATTGTACAGTTTTATGTCAAAGTGGATACTTTTATAAATTAAGGTGGTATGGGACATCTGTCAATATTATTATGGATTAATGTATGTTATAAATCAAATATTTCCATCGGTTTAGAATGTTCAAATTTTACAATATTTAACTGGAAAATAGCTTTTAAAAATATTTGGAGAGGTAAAAATTGTAAAAGCCCAAGCAGGATTTGAACTCATGACTTGCAGATTTGTAGTAAACCCTCTCACCCACTGCGCTACCCTGTTAAGTGACATTATAGGGAAAGAAACTAGTGAGTACTTAATATGTAATTACACATCATTTTATTGTTTATTTCGATAAACAATATGTAACAACATGGAAGTGTCCCAAACCACCTTAAGGATAATATCTCTTGTAATAGGATAGTGCCATTCATAAATTAAGAAACCAATCTTTAAATTATCAAAGTTAATATTTGTCATTATCACACAACATTCATAATGAAAACATATAATCACATACCGGTAAGTTTTCCGAGAAATTTATTTATGGGTGAAACACATTCTTGATAACAAATTATAGATACATTTTAGCACAAGGCTTAAAATTGCATGAGTGAATTAAGCAAATAATTCAAACAAGATAGGGCAATATTATTTAGAACCATTTACAATAATAGAGCTCTTTTTCCTGGACATAATGATATATGACATGTATACAATACTCAACAGATTCAAATTGTAATGGATTGCAAGCTCTACCTTAATGGTCCAAGTTTCCTTTCAATTGCACCCCCTCCCTCTCTCTCTCTCCCCCCCCCCCCCCCCCAATGACTGAGGGCAATCCATAGTATTAATGAGTGTTTAATTTTTAATCATTTTAAGACTATTTAATTCTTCAGTTGTTTTATTTGGCGAGAAAATCTAAATAATTATGTAAGAGCAATTTACCTACTCTAAGTGTTAGTGCACCATGTCCACCCCCCCCCCCTCGATAGTTCCACTGAATTTCATTTGCACCCAAATTCCATCAAACAGATTAAAGACAAGTAAAGACTCTTTAAGTTGACAAAATATTATTTTAATTGATGCGTTTCTTGGGCAGTTATGCAGGTTTTAGTGCAAATAGGTCAATTTTGGTAAAATTTCAGTATTTTCATGAAGTTAAGGCCCTCATATCTTTGTGTATTGTGTTTAGAAATTTAAATTCCTATTATTTAGAATTACTATGGGTTTTCACAATGTGAAGAAATGAGTTTCATTCAATTGCAGTGTGTAATATTTCCAATAAATTAAAAAGACTTGCATACTGTCTGATTTCTCAAAAGTTCTATAAATAGAACAAGGGAAAACCCAAGTGCCATCCGTTTCCATGGTTACTGATGTAATGAAATCAAAATCCTTCTCATCATAATCAAGTTAGGTTATCATGAGTATTTGTGCCAAGTCTCATGAAATTTCGATATACTCCCATTGATAGCCATTTGCATGGTTCTACCGTAGACTGCCTCTTAAGAAATAAAGGTACAAATGTCCCTTTTTTTTCATTTATTCAGCGTGAAAAAAAGTACACATAAAACCGTTCTATTATTGATAATAACTGAAAAATGAAAATAATTTCTCTTTTTTTTTGTAAATACTTTGCATTCTTGCGTTAAAAAAAAATGTCTGCTAGACAAACTACGTTAAAAATGAAAAAAAAATGCGACAATTTATTAAGTTAAAACGTCTCAATTAGAATTGATTGATTGTTTATTTGTTTGTTAAGGTCTTCCTTTCACAAATTTTGTTCGCACTGAGTTTACTTTGGAAGACCGCCACAAGGTAAAGAATCAGTCGGTATGTCTACATATCTTTCATCATCAAGTTTTATTTTTTATTTGATAATTACATCAGTTTCTTATTCAAGGTATTTATTCTACCAGTTTTTATAAACAGCGGGCCCTTTATGTCGTCTATGATATGCGTTTTTACCTATCCCCGTGTGTTGACCGTTTCCATGTCAGAATTTACTTAGCGGGAGGAGTTTCCTATTTATCTCAAGGAGATCTCTTCAACAGATAATCAAATATATTCACTGCATTCGGTGTATAGTTTTTAAAAGACTCGTCGCAAAAAAATATTTACATCTTGCGACCATTTAAAGCATAAAAAATTGGACGATGAAATCACTTGTACCTAACGTTATATATTTTTCATAATAAAAGAAAAGTGCCCCGAGTTTATAATTATAAAAATAACATCAGGTGCCCTTATTAATTATTAAGTAATAAAAATAAATCTATATCTAATGATGGTAACATTGATGAATACAGAATCTTTTGTATTTTTACTAAACTTTAACATAAAAGAAAATGGTAATTGTCCTTTTCAGTTATTTTTTGGATTATCGTAGCATATTCATCTGATTGCATGTTGAAATGCATGTGTGTTTTTTTTTAAATACTAATCTATTTTTGATAAAGAAATATCGGAAAAATATTGATTTAAAATTTGAATGATTTTCTATATTCCTATAATGAGTTCTTCATCTAAAAGAGATAAATATGGTCTTACACTGACCCTGACCATCCAGCCCTCTTAATTAAAGGATAATCCTCGACCATTGCGCTATTTTACTAACAACATTATTTGAATCTTGATATAAAACGATTAAAGACTTCTCAGAGAAAATAACAATATCTAAAAAAAAAAACCAATTTATTAGATTTTATGTATTCTTGTTACATATTTTTAAATACCTGTTTTAAGCGGTTTAACTCCTAACTTTCCATATTTGTCAATGATACTGTAATTCTAAGTAAACACATAGAGAAAAATTTATAATTTTGATTTTAAAAAGGGGGAACTAGCTACGTTTATGTGCAATGTTCGTAATATTAAAATAAAAAATCCGATTCTTTGGTATATAAGCCTGGAAAAGGGGTCCATGAATCGAAAAATTATAATATTATAGCATAATATATTCAAATATGATTTGCCATTTTTATATGAAATTCAAATATGATATGCAGCATTGCGTATATGTATGCAATATTTATTTTCATCAAGAAAAAAATTGATATCAGTATATAATGTGCAAAAAAATTTTCATTAGTTTTACTTATAATGATAAGCTAACAATAATTTGTTTAAATATGTATGTCATTTTTCTACTATGAGGGTGATCTTTGTATACAAAAGACACGTCTGATGGCGGGAAAGCAACTCTCGTCTACCTGTGCAGAAGTTGCTTGTTGGATGATTATTTTTTTTTCATACATTGGGGGGGGGGGGGGGGTGTTAAAAATGTCCCAATAATTGTTTAGTAGCTCATTGTTTAAATGTCGGTTTAAAATTGCCAGAGGTCCGTCTGTGTGACTTGCATGCGACATTGACGAGGCAGGTAAACATCTGTCAACACAGAACAATAGAAAGACTACACAACAGCTATGGGGATCAATCGCTTTGTATGATTAACAAAAACTAAAATCCATTGTCATATTCTATATTTTCGTCTTGAATACATTTTTAAACAAATATCAATGATGCATTTCACCAAAATTATTATTAAGAAAAAAAGACGGGTTTTAGGTATAATAAAACTCTCACCTATAGACGGGCTGTATATTAACAAACAAAAATTACGTAATAATTATTTATTCATTCTGAAAGAAAACTCAGAGAAAAATGTTTTAATTCTATTTTCAAGCAGTCGGAGCCATTATTTATATTTAAAGTCATAAATCAATCTTCCTCTTTCCATTCATTCATCCATCCATTCAACATTATCTAGATTTAGATATCTGAGATACTAGAAATTGCACATAATTTTGTAACCATTATCTATTTTTGATTTATTTTACAGCATTGTGATCATGCTCAAAGAAAAATCTTAGCATGTTTTGCGTAGCGATTTTCTATTCAGTAAATAAAAGCATGAAAAAAACATCAGAGTTTGTGGTTAACATCGAATGTATCTTTAAACTAATAATTCGTTGTTGTTGCTTTAAATTTCAAGTGGAAGTATCAAAGAGATGGAAATGAGAGAATTTATAATATACATGCAGGTAAAGTAATATATCTTATATTGGAAACAATTACGTCACTTTCAACAAAATTCATCTAAAATTCGTCTAAACTGATGCATTTTCTTTTAAAATACTTTTTTTCATTGAACATAATCATTATGATGATAATGTATGAATTCAAATTGTATTGCTTTACAAAATTTTTCACAATAAAATTAGATGCAATAAAACCTCTCAGCTACGGTTTATAAATTTTGTCGTCAATACATGACATGCTCGAATAAAGGTTTGTAAATAATTGAAGTAAATTATGAAAAAGATTAATATTGATATAAAGTGGTGTCCGTGAGGGGAGCGACATTTAAACCAGCCTGCAAACATCGAGCGCTGTTCAAAATCAATGAAGCCCTTTTCGAAACTGACCGTTCACAAATCAACATAAGAAAAAGGTCAACATGGCACCAATTTCTAACAGAGAAACCGCTGTTACAACATACCACAAGCAGCGAATAAAAACTCCCATGATAATGTAACCAATAAATAAATCGAAAGGTTTTGATATGGGTTAAAAAAAATAAACTACATGCATATATAATACTTAATACCTGTCAGATATACGTTCGATCTGAAATTCAATTCCAGTGAACGATATCGAAATTTCATTTTTTAATAACCAACTGCTGAATGTTGAAGAGATTTAAACAGACTTTGAACGATTTATGTCTGTGGGTTCACTGAAGCGGAACTGGATCGGAGTGCGAGGAGCCGGGTATTAAAGGAAAAGAGGGACATCGATGTACCTCACTGTGTTTCGGGCTCTTACGATGACGGGTAACGCGTTAGTTTCCCGGGAGCCCTTGCTATTAGGGTTGTTATGCTTGCTTATTGCAGCACCCAGCCTCTGTCAGGATAAAGGTAAGAACATATGTATTGAACATAACTTTTTAACATCTCTTTCTGTCGGGGGGTTGATGGAATGAATGAAAAAAATAGTAATGGAAAGATGGGATTAGCTGTAGAAAGGGTATATATGTATGTGATTGATATTTTTAATATTGGGGCTATTTTCGAAAGTTTCGAATTGTTTATTAAGTTTTTCTGTAATGTTACACGTTTGAATATTGACTGCAAATTCAAAAGAATATTAGGTCCATATTTGCCATGATAATCGGGATGTCAAAACTTTGTCATGTAGGCTTATGCTTGTGTGATGAATGTCCGCCCGCCGATCTGTATCTCCGTCTCCTATCTGTGTCCTCAAAGATTAGGTCATACGAACTCATGTTCTTATCGTGTCATTTTACATCAGTCTATAGAGACCAATTCCTTAAAAATACAACATTCTTTTAAGCACCTTTTAAAAATCTTTATTTCTTTTTATCTGCCATCGAACAAATGTCGTCATCAAAATTCAAAAAGAAAAATTACAAAACATATGCTGTTGACCTACCCAGTCCAGCGAGAGAAAATATGAATGTATTAGAAGGTGGGAAAATCTTCTTCTTCTTTCAATCTAAAATGAAGGAACGCGGAACGGGCTTTAGCTCTTTGGGTCGCTATACAATATATACCTTATTCCAGCTCATTAGGGAATAGATCCGATATCATCTTATTGCTTGTCAGTTCTACTGATGCTCAATATACATATTGTGACATATCTAAAAAAAAGAAGACGAAAGGAAATACATATTTTTCTGTTGAGAAAAGAGGTGTTTTCTATTGTTTTCTTTTGATTGTTCAAAGCAATGGTTTTAATTGGTGCCAGAGTAGCCTGCTTGCGAATTTGTATTTGTGATTTACATTGCAAACGATAGACTTGAAGTTTGAAATCCAGTATCAAATTCTTATTGACAAGTAACAGTTGATGATAAGTATGGCTAATTAAAAGGTAGATCATTATCCAAGAATCGTGTATATACCCAAAATTGTGCAGCCCTCTCTATGTTCAAAATTGCCGACGTTATCCCTGTAATCGTTCTTGTATCCTCGAGGTTTTCTGAAATAGATCATGTGCTCAGATTACTTGGGGTGAGACATCATGTTGTGATCGAAAAAACTTCCACTAAAGCCAGACATATATATAGCTTTGGTTTATTTGATAATTAAAGACATCTTATTTCAAGCGGTGTAAACTGCGGGTCTTTCTCTCCTTTAGTAGAGATTCTTTCCTATTGTCCTTTTATAGATTTTGATTTTTTTTAAAGCCTTGTAAAGTACACTATTTAAATCTTTTTTTTTTGTATTTAGAGGTTGGCATAATTCTTTTAAAAGTTCATGTGTATACAATGTATATGCATATGCAGTACCCGTTAACTGCAGATTGACGAGTAGCACAACATATACTAGGGTTCTAAATCAGTTTTACAAACAGGTGACCAAGAAAAGTCGGCTGAAATGCGAGTCTTTTTCTGTTCGTAACGATTCCTTCCCTATTTAAATCTCCTTTTTTCCGTAATTGACATAATTCCTGAGAATTTAAGATCTATGCGTATACATATGCAGTACCCTTTCACTGCAGTCGCCGGCTACCGCTGCTAGCAATCTAAATCAGTTTTACAAACAGTTGACCACAAAGCATTCAAAATATATACAAACACTTGTATGAAACCGTAGAACTCTTACAGGAACGGCAGATCACGGCGTGTCTAATGGAATAGTTCTACCGCTCTATAACTGCAGTGATTTTAAGTATTTAAGTAATATTGTCTTTCACTAGTTATCAAATTTTATTGTCAATGCGTCCATGCAAAATTGTTAAATGTAATAAGTAAAAGACAAAAACATAGTAAAACAGTTGAAATGAGTGGGTTTTTTTCCTCAGTAGTATGTGTTCATATCCAATCCAATGAAATTGGACACGATGGACAAGAATACATAATCATTTGAGTCATTATGTAAGAACTGATCATCCAGTGAAAGAACCGAACTTTCGACCCACTCGACCCCATTTTTTTAGGCAATGTATGTAATAAGTGGTTTGAATAGAAATGATATATCCACACGTTCATGGTGCGATTGAAAACCTTAGAAAGAATGTTCTTTAAAGTTTATACATTATATTAATGGAATAATTTTTTAACCGAAATACATGTAATTTTATTCATTATTTACAACCTTGTAGTGTTGCGCCGTGTGATTCGTTCCAAATGTGTTTTATCCAGTAATCAAAGATACACAGTTCATACGACATTTCTCAAAAACTTTTTTATACAATTTATTTATATTTCGTACGACATATTCCCAAAAAACTTTTTTTTCCCAATTTATTGATATCCATGGTGGTTATGGGGTAAAAACTCGGTTGACAGCGTTTACACTATAAACAGTCCAATGCCTGTATACGCTGGTTTAAAATGGGTACATTCAGCTGTTTTGTGTCTGCGTCAGGTCATTGCATTTGAACTGTCAATTTCAATTGAAATAGAAATTTCATTTTTTGATATTACCTCAAAGTGCGTCCCGAGAATTTCATGAAGTTGGTGAGATTTCACAAATTCAGATTTAACGTAATTAACATAAATTAACTTTGTACAAATTTTATAATTTCTCTCACGTTCATAGCTCTCTACACGTTAAAACAAAGTTGCCTATTTATATTGCGACACATCGTCGAAAAGCATGGCTTGAGTCGATGATTGGGACAAAATAAGGATTATTTGAATTGAGGCTATGATAAAGGAGAAAACTTGACTTGGTTGGAAATATGATCATGAATCGTTTATATTAATTGTACAAATTATGACAGTCAGAGCTGCAATAATGTAGCCCTCTCCAATTTTTTTTTTATATGACCCCCCCCCCCCCCCTTCAAAAAAGGAGAGTGATACATTATTGCAGCTATAACAGTTAGCACCTGTAAAAAGGAATGTATATGATGATATGGCTCACGTGATTGCGATGAATATTTCTGTGCTGTGTTAAAAATTTAACGGTGTCACTTTTAGTTGTCGGATCAATAAAAAGCTTAATAAGTTTGTCCATAAGAGTTTGGCATTATTTTTTTCATATTGTAAACCCATGAAAACTAGAAGTGCAATATATTTGCGACGCATAACTTAATTCTTAATTCAATATGCATGTCATATTATATAAATAGAATAATCTCTACTTTTACAAGTAAATTTGTAAAAAATATCAGACCACCTTTCTAACCAAAAAAAAAAACTTGAAACAGAATAAAATGCCCGTTAAAAAAAAATAATAAAACGTGTAAAAGTGCATGTCAACAGGGTAGACGATCGGTGATTTTGATGGGTGCAACTCGGTTGTCTGTAACTTGTACCACCGAACGGCTTAGAGTAAAACATACGTAATTGATCACTCGACAAATAAGTTGATAAGGAAGGCAAATACTTGAGCATTGAGGAACGATTCTGTGGAAAAGTGACCACGCCAAAGACCAATAACTTCTTCTACAGAATCGGGGATTTAATTTTCTTTGGTTTCGAATGAATTCTGTCAATATAACCGGTTTACATGTTCTTGTGAAAAAAAGGTTGTTTTATCAAAGAGTACTTAAGCATAAATTCATCTCAGAAGAGACTCGAACAGCTGTTTACCTGCCTGTGTCTTGATATTTTTTTTTTCATGATGGGGTTATTTCCAAAAAAGTGTTTGAGAGAGAGAGAGAGAGAGAGAGAGAGAGAGAGAGAGAGAGAGAGAGAGAGAGAGAGAGAGATTAAAGGGCACCGCTTCCATTTCGTATATAATGCATGTTCTTGTAAAGTTTTGATATTGAATTACTACAATACTTGACATAAATGAACGACATATTTGGAGTCAGTTTGACATTGATCCCACGCTCTTGACGCAGACACTGAACGTCGAGTTCCCCCTAATTGAATGGTAAATTATGTAATGCTTTACTGTAGTAAGTGGAGGGGGTTGGTTGCTGTTTTTTCTTTCTCTGTTTGGGTGTTGTTGTTTTTTTTTTATTATGCAAGTTCTCTGCATACAAAAAGTGCATGCATTGTTGGTCTTTTAGCTAAATTGTTTTACACGCGAAACAGTATGTACAAATTGCCATGTTTGTGTTGACGACACGACCTATTGGTATTTTCAAATTTAAGAGACATGACACATGTAACTTGAACTTTTCTCACATTCTTTTTTAAAATATCTAAAAGGAGAGAAAATATTTTTTCCAAAAAAAAATTTGAATGTTTTTTCCTATTACCTCTCTACAGGGCTCTTCAGTGCAGTGTAAACATGGTTACCACCACCCAGCTTTCTTATTCCATCTGAATAAGAAAATATACATAATACTTATAATGTCGTATTCTTCAGCGTTCTACATTTAATTCTACATCATTGTATCAAATTGCTTCTTGATAATTGACAAAAACATTCATCATTTGTCAGCAGTTGCATGGACAGATTTAAATTAAAGTAGTGAAACTATTTAGGAGAATTGATTTTTATTAAGAGTTTTAATAATTTTTGACAAATACTCTATATATAAAATAGCATTCTTGATTCAGTGACGACGGTTTAGTTTTAAAAGTTTCCGAATGCTAATGGGCCTTATGTAGAAAATACCCAAATTTAAAATGTAAAATAGATGGATTTTCCTTGACTGAATAATAGTTTTTATCTAAACAAATTCTAGGCTAACATTCAGCCTCCTTAATTCATTCTCAGCAATCTTTTTTCTTTTTTCATATAAAAAATGCTCTAAATGAGTAAAAGTCGGCATTGTCTCATTTCTTCATATAAAACCATTTTATGTTTCGGATTCTGTAATCTGATGTGTGCATTGTCCTACACAAGAGCTTATTACAATCAAAGAAAGTTACGTTAATTTGGGGTTTGCAAATCGTTTATCAACTAGATTTAACTATTCATTTCGTGCAAGGGCATTAAAAAACCCCACACAAAACCGAAAATGATACGTATCTATCTTCAATCTTGGCTATGCAAGTGGTAGTCTTTTAAATGAGCAGGTTGTTTTATTTTTTTAATACATATTACAAAATAACGAACAATATTTTGATAGTTGGGGTCTCTCTATAGAATCCTTTAAAGTTTCATTTATTTATGAGGTCATGGTAAAATGTAAAAATTACATTATTATTGATATTTCATGAAATCAGAGCCCATTACATGGTCATGCACCAAATTGACCATATATATATATATATATATATATATATATATATATATATTAGCATTTTATAGTCGGTTTCATAAGACAATAGAATAGTTATGAGTAGTGAGCTCTAGACAATGGTGGCTTATTAAATTTTCTCAATCTGATCACGTGATGAACATGCATGTATTCTCATTCCGACATGCGTGATAAATGCGCCGCAGTTTGAAATTGAAGAAAAAATGTTATATCTGCTCGCGATCATTGTGATAATAATTTTGACATAATTCTTCGTCTTTTTATTGAATTAATTTTTATTTAGTTGAAAAGTGCATTTTTAAAAAAAAATCAATTTTTATTATTGGTTAAAGTGTGCATTTTAATTATTCAATTTTCGTGAGACAGATTTTTAAGATTACTTTTTTTTTTTAAAAAGGAGAACATTATAACAAGGAGAAACTTTTGAAATGGGTGGGTTTTAAAAAACTCAACCGTATATTATCCACCCCAATTGACGTCATATTTGTCCTAAATTTGTTTTTGGAACTAGTTTCTAAAGAGAACACTGTATACTCCCACGTCCTTTGACAAGATACCAATGAAAAGTGAGATATTTAAAAAGAAGCCTTCATTCAGAAAATGGCGAGCATTTCTTTCTACTATTATAATTTTGCGCACTTAACACACTCATATTCTCTCTCTCTCTCTCTCTCTCTCTCTCTCTCTCTCTCTCTCTCTCTCTCTCTCTCTCTCTCAATGTAGCTACATATACATGTATGCTCAGAAAACATATTTAATAGTAATGATAATTTGCATTGATTGTCTATTTAAAACTTCATAATAAGGGCGAAAGCGTTCGTCTTTAGACTCTATTTAAACATAATCTATTTTACAATAAGTTAATGCATTAAATGCAAAATATTTGCATGGCTGCGTGGTTGGAATATGCATATCATGTTATACACTAAATATTTAATTTTCCATTATCTATCATTCATGATTTATCGTTTTTATGAGTGCATTTTAACTTATTTCTCCAGTTACACGATTTGAACACCTCTTCAAAAAATACGAAATAAAAACCACATTAAGTTCATTTTTATGGAGTTTTTTTTTTTAATTGCAATAAAGTAATAAAGCTAGGTGTTAACGTTTTAAAAATATAGAGTTAGCATTTTTTGGTTCAATGGAGCAACAACAACTCTTCTGATTCGACATAAAAAGAACCCTATAAATGTCCTTGAGTGACGGTTATTTAGAGTGCGTTGATATCGAGTGTACGCAGTGGTTAGTTAATCTACTATCGATTAGATTTCATGCATGGGTACTCATCATTAAACGTTTGCTGTGTTTGTTTATAACATATTTATAGCATTAAACATCTTTTGAATATATTTAAAGATAAAGAACATTATGTACTAGCATTTTTACAATTTTTTAAAAAAAAGAACCCACTTATTATTTATCTATATATATAATTATTTAGCCATTAATATATTTTTTTATATTTTGGTTTCATTTCATCTTGCATCATTGCTTTTGTAATTTTGTCTCAATTGAATGCTTCCGCGATATACCATACAATTGTTTACCAAATTCAGACATCATTTAGCGTATATTAACAGTTCTTTTTCTGTAAATTCAAAAATAACTATTCTGCTCACTTGTCAAAACCATGTATCCATCAAATGAAGAGACTGTCTGGGCTATACATGACTTACACCCCGACCCTCAATGATAATTGATGTGAACATGTGAAGTGTTTATTTACTGGCCCCTCAACGGAAACCCTCTGAACGAACAGTATCGGTGAACGGAGACCCCTTTGTCTGTTCCGGTTTAAGCAATCCGGTTACTCTGAAAGATGGCATGCTCTAGATATATAGTTTTTGTTGGAGTCTGCAAATATATGTGTATGTTTCATTAAGTAAACAATATTTTTAACATCTCACTACCACCTGCTTTCCTATTCTACTTTTGTTCTCCATTCCATTAAAAACAAATTTAAATCCATGAAGACGATATTAAAGGAAATAAAATAAATAAATAAATAAATAAATAAATAAATAAATAAATAAATTCATTAATAATTCAGCCATCAACAAGTAAATAAATGGAACATTGATAACATAATATTTGTCCGTGTGTATGGTTTCAATAACTGTTTGATGTTGACCGTCAATATGTTGGCCTGTATGTCGTCTGTTGCTATGCTGTTACAGACTGACATCCATTGATACCACAGTGCAGACTTAAGCATCTTCCATTCAACTCGTTAATACCAACACAAACGCCCTCTTTTAAGTTACAAACTTCGACAAGGGCTTCCATTTTGGTGTGGAACCGGTTTTAAAATACCTTTGATTTGGTTTTAATTTTTTATGAAATGGGGTCAAAAATAAGAGAAACGCCAACGAAACCCAACTCCAGTGTGTACACGACCTTCTAAGACACCCAGCGATTTAAAGGACCGTATTCATCGATTCTCCTCGGCAGTGTGCTGCATGGACTCTTTTTCATCTCATGTATATCGAAACTTTTATGTTACACAATAACGATTTTGCAGAAGATAATCGGCAGATTGAAGAGTAGAGTGTATAACTCTACTAAATTGAGTACGAATGAATAGATGATGAGTGTAACCGCACATTTTATTGGTGTTGTTACAATTTAAAGGGCGGTGTAGAATCTTGCTGTTGAATTACCGGGTATACCGTATAATTTGTCTGGTTATCAAAAAACACTTTCAGAATAACTGTAAAGTCTGTAGCCAAACAAGTAAAGAATTGATAAATAAAGATACAATGTATCATGATATGCCTCCAAATGCAACCTGAATATCGATATACGAAAAGTGGAGCTTCTTCCCACTGATAACAAAATGAATTAAAATAATCATTAATTAACAAAGAGACCAATAACGCTGATAAAAAAATAAGTTTTTTATTTGTTCTTTTTGTTTTCAGAATGTAACCAATCGCTGGGTCTGGAATCAGGAGATGTAAAGAAAGAGCAGCTGAAGTCCTCGCCCATCCGGGCGGGCCTAGATGTAGAGTACGGGCGGTACAATTGCTGTGTGGGTCAGTATTTAGAACGAGAGAGAGAGAGAGAGAGAGAGAGAGAGAGAGAGAGAGAGAGAGAGAGAGAGAGAGAGAGAGATCAGGCCAGACATCGAATCAAATCACATGCAAATTTTGAATTTACATCAAGCAGTAAATTCAAAATGTTCAAGGTGTCATAACAGTATTTCACTGAAGGTTCACGTCAAAACATGGCTGAGCCAAAATAATTCCCGAATTTTCCCTTGAATTCGGGGCGTTTCCGCACGCGACAGGAGCTGATTTTTTTTATGAGCTGAAAAACAATGTGTAAGAGGTCTAACTATCCCATTTTTGTAATAATGCGAGGTCATTTGAATTTTTGATGCGTGTTGTTTCCGGAGGGGGGTGAAAAGGCCCGGGCTTGATTTTCAAGCACATGTGTAACTTCGAGGTAAACAAAGTCTCACGCCTTGCTGGATGCACGTGTGTATTTTGCTAGGAAATTGTAAATGAAGCGTTGTTTAAAAAGATGTCAAGAGGATTTTTTCCAGAAGTTCGTTTTGAATTTTTAATCTGTATCTAAAGTTGTGCAATTTTGGTAAGAATATATAGTAAAATTTAATACTGTAGTGCAACCTGCAGGAAAACGGGTTTGCTATGTTAAAAATTGTTTTACCTGTGTTTTAGGTATTAAATCAGCGTGTTTAGACGGAAAATGACAAACAATGGGGTTTTGTAGCCAGCAGCACGCTTATTTTGTTTTTAATGATGCATACAAAATTAGCCCACATTTCCTCTGAAATGTTCTACTGCCTCAAAACAATGACCCATTTATAATAGATCGGACCGTCTAAACTGCCCGGAAAATTTTCAGCAGATCAAATACGATGTAGTATTCATCGTCGTAAACAACAAAATCTTCTACGGGGTGTGAATTTCAAATAAAATCGGTTGTTTAGGCCCTTGTGTTACAGTAAGAAATGCTCAATTTATGTCCAAAATTGAGAAATATTGGTACGAAAGCGGAAAACAGCTGAGATGTATCACTCATGTTAGTTAGATTAGAACAAGACCGTGCTATTTTGGACAAAGGTTCTCACCATTTTCATAAATTGTATGAAATAATGACGTTTTCTCTACCCCACCCCCCCAGAGGCAGGGTCATTGAATTTTTTGCTGACATAATTTCTAGGGTCCACATGATATTAATTAATTTGCGTCATTTTATACATTTTCATACATCACTTGTCAATTTAAAACCAAAAAATCACTGAATATCAAAACACCGTGTAAATGCATACAGTATAACTTTGATCATATTTTCATAAATCAGTGGCCACCGTGTACACCGTGGTGTTAAAAAATCGCTCATAACTTTCTGAAATGAGAAGATATCTTCATATTTTTTTTTTAGTCACACAACACAATGAGCATTAATCAATTTATTAATGTTGATTTTGCGATAACAAAAAATGAGTTATATTGCAGGTGTCATAACAGTATTTCACTGAAGGTTCACGTCAAAACATGGCTGAGCCAAAATAATTCCCGAATTTTCCCTTGAATTCGGGGCGTTTCCGCACGCGACAGGAGCTGATTTTTTTTATGAGCTGAAAAACAATGTGTAAGAGGTCTAACTATCCCATTTTTGTAATAATGCGAGGTCATTTGAATTTTTGATGCGTGTTGTTTCCGGAGGGGGGTGAAAAGGCCCGGGCTTGATTTTCAAGCACATGTGTAACTTCGAGGTAAACAAAGTCTCACGCCTTGCTGGATGCACGTGTGTATTTTGCTAGGAAATTGTAAATGAAGCGTTGTTTAAAAAGATGTCAAGAGGATTTTTTCCAGAAGTTCGTTTTGAATTTTTAATCTGTATCTAAAGTTGTGCAATTTTGGTAAGAATATATAGTAAAATTTAATACTGTAGTGCAACCTGCAGGAAAACGGGTTTGCTATGTTAAAAATTGTTTTACCTGTGTTTTAGGTATTAAATCAGCGTGTTTAGACGGAAAATGACAAACAATGGGGTTTTGTAGCCAGCAGCACGCTTATTTTGTTTTTAATGATGCATACAAAATTAGCCCACATTTCCTCTGAAATGTTCTACTGCCTCAAAACAATGACCCATTTATAATAGATCGGACCGTCTAAACTGCCCGGAAAATTTTCAGCAGATCAAATACGATGTAGTATTCATCGTCGTAAACAACAAAATCTTCTACGGGGTGTGAATTTCAAATAAAATCGGTTGTTTAGGCCCTTGTGTTACAGTAAGAAATGCTCAATTTATGTCCAAAATTGAGAAATATTGGTACGAAAGCGGAAAACAGCTGAGATGTATCACTCATGTTAGTTAGATTAGAACAAGACCGTGCTATTTTGGACAAAGGTTCTCACCATTTTCATAAATTGTATGAAATAATGACGTTTTCTCTACCCCACCCCCCCAGAGGCAGGGTCATTGAATTTTTTGCTGACATAATTTCTAGGGTCCACATGATATTAATTAATTTGCGTCATTTTATACATTTTCATACATCACTTGTCAATTTAAAACCAAAAAATCACTGAATATCAAAACACCGTGTAAATGCATACAGTATAACTTTGATCATATTTTCATAAATCAGTGGCCACCGTGTACACCGTGGTGTTAAAAAATCGCTCATAACTTTCTGAAATGAGAAGATATCTTCATATTTTTTTTTTAGTCACACAACACAATGAGCATTAATCAATTTATTAATGTTGATTTTGCGATAACAAAAAATGAGTTATATTGCAGGTGTCATAACAGTATTTCACTGAAGGTTCACGTCAAAACATGGCTGAGCCAAAATAATTCCCGAATTTTCCCTTGAATTCGGGGCGTTTCCGCACGCGACAGGAGCTGATTTTTTTTATGAGCTGAAAAACAATGTGTAAGAGGTCTAACTATCCCATTTTTGTAATAATGCGAGGTCATTTGAATTTTTGATGCGTGTTGTTTCCGGAGGGGGGTGAAAAGGCCCGGGCTTGATTTTCAAGCACATGTGTAACTTCGAGGTAAACAAAGTCTCACGCCTTGCTGGATGCACGTGTGTATTTTGCTAGGAAATTGTAAATGAAGCGTTGTTTAAAAAGATGTCAAGAGGATTTTTTCCAGAAGTTCGTTTTGAATTTTTAATCTGTATCTAAAGTTGTGCAATTTTGGTAAGAATATATAGTAAAATTTAATACTGTAGTGCAACCTGCAGGAAAACGGGTTTGCTATGTTAAAAATTGTTTTACCTGTGTTTTAGGTATTAAATCAGCGTGTTTAGACGGAAAATGACAAACAATGGGGTTTTGTAGCCAGCAGCACGCTTATTTTGTTTTTAATGATGCATACAAAATTAGCCCACATTTCCTCTGAAATGTTCTACTGCCTCAAAACAATGACCCATTTATAATAGATCGGACCGTCTAAACTGCCCGGAAAATTTTCAGCAGATCAAATACGATGTAGTATTCATCGTCGTAAACAACAAAATCTTCTACGGGGTGTGAATTTCAAATAAAATCGGTTGTTTAGGCCCTTGTGTTACAGTAAGAAATGCTCAATTTATGTCCAAAATTGAGAAATATTGGTACGAAAGCGGAAAACAGCTGAGATGTATCACTCATGTTAGTTAGATTAGAACAAGACCGTGCTATTTTGGACAAAGGTTCTCACCATTTTCATAAATTGTATGAAATAATGACGTTTTCTCTACCCCACCCCCCCAGAGGCAGGGTCATTGAATTTTTTGCTGACATAATTTCTAGGGTCCACATGATATTAATTAATTTGCGTCATTTTATACATTTTCATACATCACTTGTCAATTTAAAACCAAAAAATCACTGAATATCAAAACACCGTGTAAATGCATACAGTATAACTTTGATCATATTTTCATAAATCAGTGGCCACCGTGTACACCGTGGTGTTAAAAAATCGCTCATAACTTTCTGAAATGAGAAGATATCTTCATATTTTTTTTTTAGTCACACAACACAATGAGCATTAATCAATTTATTAATGTTGATTTTGCGATAACAAAAAATGAGTTATATTGCAGGTGTCATAACAGTATTTCACTGAAGGTTCACGTCAAAACATGGCTGAGCCAAAATAATTCCCGAATTTTCCCTTGAATTCGGGGCGTTTCCGCACGCGACAGGAGCTGATTTTTTTTATGAGCTGAAAAACAATGTGTAAGAGGTCTAACTATCCCATTTTTGTAATAATGCGAGGTCATTTGAATTTTTGATGCGTGTTGTTTCCGGAGGGGGGTGAAAAGGCCCGGGCTTGATTTTCAAGCACATGTGTAACTTCGAGGTAAACAAAGTCTCACGCCTTGCTGGATGCACGTGTGTATTTTGCTAGGAAATTGTAAATGAAGCGTTGTTTAAAAAGATGTCAAGAGGATTTTTTCCAGAAGTTCGTTTTGAATTTTTAATCTGTATCTAAAGTTGTGCAATTTTGGTAAGAATATATAGTAAAATTTAATACTGTAGTGCAACCTGCAGGAAAACGGGTTTGCTATGTTAAAAATTGTTTTACCTGTGTTTTAGGTATTAAATCAGCGTGTTTAGACGGAAAATGACAAACAATGGGGTTTTGTAGCCAGCAGCACGCTTATTTTGTTTTTAATGATGCATACAAAATTAGCCCACATTTCCTCTGAAATGTTCTACTGCCTCAAAACAATGACCCATTTATAATAGATCGGACCGTCTAAACTGCCCGGAAAATTTTCAGCAGATCAAATACGATGTAGTATTCATCGTCGTAAACAACAAAATCTTCTACGGGGTGTGAATTTCAAATAAAATCGGTTGTTTAGGCCCTTGTGTTACAGTAAGAAATGCTCAATTTATGTCCAAAATTGAGAAATATTGGTACGAAAGCGGAAAACAGCTGAGATGTATCACTCATGTTAGTTAGATTAGAACAAGACCGTGCTATTTTGGACAAAGGTTCTCACCATTTTCATAAATTGTATGAAATAATGACGTTTTCTCTACCCCACCCCCCCAGAGGCAGGGTCATTGAATTTTTTGCTGACATAATTTCTAGGGTCCACATGATATTAATTAATTTGCGTCATTTTATACATTTTCATACATCACTTGTCAATTTAAAACCAAAAAATCACTGAATATCAAAACACCGTGTAAATGCATACAGTATAACTTTGATCATATTTTCATAAATCAGTGGCCACCGTGTACACCGTGGTGTTAAAAAATCGCTCATAACTTTCTGAAATGAGAAGATATCTTCATATTTTTTTTTTAGTCACACAACACAATGAGCATTAATCAATTTATTAATGTTGATTTTGCGATAACAAAAAATGAGTTATATTGCAGGTGTCATAACAGTATTTCACTGAAGGTTCACGTCAAAACATGGCTGAGCCAAAATAATTCCCGAATTTTCCCTTGAATTCGGGGCGTTTCCGCACGCGACAGGAGCTGATTTTTTTTATGAGCTGAAAAACAATGTGTAAGAGGTCTAACTATCCCATTTTTGTAATAATGCGAGGTCATTTGAATTTTTGATGCGTGTTGTTTCCGGAGGGGGGTGAAAAGGCCCGGGCTTGATTTTCAAGCACATGTGTAACTTCGAGGTAAACAAAGTCTCACGCCTTGCTGGATGCACGTGTGTATTTTGCTAGGAAATTGTAAATGAAGCGTTGTTTAAAAAGATGTCAAGAGGATTTTTTCCAGAAGTTCGTTTTGAATTTTTAATCTGTATCTAAAGTTGTGCAATTTTGGTAAGAATATATAGTAAAATTTAATACTGTAGTGCAACCTGCAGGAAAACGGGTTTGCTATGTTAAAAATTGTTTTACCTGTGTTTTAGGTATTAAATCAGCGTGTTTAGACGGAAAATGACAAACAATGGGGTTTTGTAGCCAGCAGCACGCTTATTTTGTTTTTAATGATGCATACAAAATTAGCCCACATTTCCTCTGAAATGTTCTACTGCCTCAAAACAATGACCCATTTATAATAGATCGGACCGTCTAAACTGCCCGGAAAATTTTCAGCAGATCAAATACGATGTAGTATTCATCGTCGTAAACAACAAAATCTTCTACGGGGTGTGAATTTCAAATAAAATCGGTTGTTTAGGCCCTTGTGTTACAGTAAGAAATGCTCAATTTATGTCCAAAATTGAGAAATATTGGTACGAAAGCGGAAAACAGCTGAGATGTATCACTCATGTTAGTTAGATTAGAACAAGACCGTGCTATTTTGGACAAAGGTTCTCACCATTTTCATAAATTGTATGAAATAATGACGTTTTCTCTACCCCACCCCCCCAGAGGCAGGGTCATTGAATTTTTTGCTGACATAATTTCTAGGGTCCACATGATATTAATTAATTTGCGTCATTTTATACATTTTCATACATCACTTGTCAATTTAAAACCAAAAAATCACTGAATATCAAAACACCGTGTAAATGCATACAGTATAACTTTGATCATATTTTCATAAATCAGTGGCCACCGTGTACACCGTGGTGTTAAAAAATCGCTCATAACTTTCTGAAATGAGAAGATATCTTCATATTTTTTTTTTAGTCACACAACACAATGAGCATTAATCAATTTATTAATGTTGATTTTGCGATAACAAAAAATGAGTTATATTGCAGGTGTCATAACAGTATTTCACTGAAGGTTCACGTCAAAACATGGCTGAGCCAAAATAATTCCCGAATTTTCCCTTGAATTCGGGGCGTTTCCGCACGCGACAGGAGCTGATTTTTTTTATGAGCTGAAAAACAATGTGTAAGAGGTCTAACTATCCCATTTTTGTAATAATGCGAGGTCATTTGAATTTTTGATGCGTGTTGTTTCCGGAGGGGGGTGAAAAGGCCCGGGCTTGATTTTCAAGCACATGTGTAACTTCGAGGTAAACAAAGTCTCACGCCTTGCTGGATGCACGTGTGTATTTTGCTAGGAAATTGTAAATGAAGCGTTGTTTAAAAAGATGTCAAGAGGATTTTTTCCAGAAGTTCGTTTTGAATTTTTAATCTGTATCTAAAGTTGTGCAATTTTGGTAAGAATATATAGTAAAATTTAATACTGTAGTGCAACCTGCAGGAAAACGGGTTTGCTATGTTAAAAATTGTTTTACCTGTGTTTTAGGTATTAAATCAGCGTGTTTAGACGGAAAATGACAAACAATGGGGTTTTGTAGCCAGCAGCACGCTTATTTTGTTTTTAATGATGCATACAAAATTAGCCCACATTTCCTCTGAAATGTTCTACTGCCTCAAAACAATGACCCATTTATAATAGATCGGACCGTCTAAACTGCCCGGAAAATTTTCAGCAGATCAAATACGATGTAGTATTCATCGTCGTAAACAACAAAATCTTCTACGGGGTGTGAATTTCAAATAAAATCGGTTGTTTAGGCCCTTGTGTTACAGTAAGAAATGCTCAATTTATGTCCAAAATTGAGAAATATTGGTACGAAAGCGGAAAACAGCTGAGATGTATCACTCATGTTAGTTAGATTAGAACAAGACCGTGCTATTTTGGACAAAGGTTCTCACCATTTTCATAAATTGTATGAAATAATGACGTTTTCTCTACCCCACCCCCCCAGAGGCAGGGTCATTGAATTTTTTGCTGACATAATTTCTAGGGTCCACATGATATTAATTAATTTGCGTCATTTTATACATTTTCATACATCACTTGTCAATTTAAAACCAAAAAATCACTGAATATCAAAACACCGTGTAAATGCATACAGTATAACTTTGATCATATTTTCATAAATCAGTGGCCACCGTGTACACCGTGGTGTTAAAAAATCGCTCATAACTTTCTGAAATGAGAAGATATCTTCATATTTTTTTTTTAGTCACACAACACAATGAGCATTAATCAATTTATTAATGTTGATTTTGCGATAACAAAAAATGAGTTATATTGCAGGTGTCATAACAGTATTTCACTGAAGGTTCACGTCAAAACATGGCTGAGCCAAAATAATTCCCGAATTTTCCCTTGAATTCGGGGCGTTTCCGCACGCGACAGGAGCTGATTTTTTTTATGAGCTGAAAAACAATGTGTAAGAGGTCTAACTATCCCATTTTTGTAATAATGCGAGGTCATTTGAATTTTTGATGCGTGTTGTTTCCGGAGGGGGGTGAAAAGGCCCGGGCTTGATTTTCAAGCACATGTGTAACTTCGAGGTAAACAAAGTCTCACGCCTTGCTGGATGCACGTGTGTATTTTGCTAGGAAATTGTAAATGAAGCGTTGTTTAAAAAGATGTCAAGAGGATTTTTTCCAGAAGTTCGTTTTGAATTTTTAATCTGTATCTAAAGTTGTGCAATTTTGGTAAGAATATATAGTAAAATTTAATACTGTAGTGCAACCTGCAGGAAAACGGGTTTGCTATGTTAAAAATTGTTTTACCTGTGTTTTAGGTATTAAATCAGCGTGTTTAGACGGAAAATGACAAACAATGGGGTTTTGTAGCCAGCAGCACGCTTATTTTGTTTTTAATGATGCATACAAAATTAGCCCACATTTCCTCTGAAATGTTCTACTGCCTCAAAACAATGACCCATTTATAATAGATCGGACCGTCTAAACTGCCCGGAAAATTTTCAGCAGATCAAATACGATGTAGTATTCATCGTCGTAAACAACAAAATCTTCTACGGGGTGTGAATTTCAAATAAAATCGGTTGTTTAGGCCCTTGTGTTACAGTAAGAAATGCTCAATTTATGTCCAAAATTGAGAAATATTGGTACGAAAGCGGAAAACAGCTGAGATGTATCACTCATGTTAGTTAGATTAGAACAAGACCGTGCTATTTTGGACAAAGGTTCTCACCATTTTCATAAATTGTATGAAATAATGACGTTTTCTCTACCCCACCCCCCCAGAGGCAGGGTCATTGAATTTTTTGCTGACATAATTTCTAGGGTCCACATGATATTAATTAATTTGCGTCATTTTATACATTTTCATACATCACTTGTCAATTTAAAACCAAAAAATCACTGAATATCAAAACACCGTGTAAATGCATACAGTATAACTTTGATCATATTTTCATAAATCAGTGGCCACCGTGTACACCGTGGTGTTAAAAAATCGCTCATAACTTTCTGAAATGAGAAGATATCTTCATATTTTTTTTTTAGTCACACAACACAATGAGCATTAATCAATTTATTAATGTTGATTTTGCGATAACAAAAAATGAGTTATATTGCAGGTGTCATAACAGTATTTCACTGAAGGTTCACGTCAAAACATGGCTGAGCCAAAATAATTCCCGAATTTTCCCTTGAATTCGGGGCGTTTCCGCACGCGACAGGAGCTGATTTTTTTTATGAGCTGAAAAACAATGTGTAAGAGGTCTAACTATCCCATTTTTGTAATAATGCGAGGTCATTTGAATTTTTGATGCGTGTTGTTTCCGGAGGGGGGTGAAAAGGCCCGGGCTTGATTTTCAAGCACATGTGTAACTTCGAGGTAAACAAAGTCTCACGCCTTGCTGGATGCACGTGTGTATTTTGCTAGGAAATTGTAAATGAAGCGTTGTTTAAAAAGATGTCAAGAGGATTTTTTCCAGAAGTTCGTTTTGAATTTTTAATCTGTATCTAAAGTTGTGCAATTTTGGTAAGAATATATAGTAAAATTTAATACTGTAGTGCAACCTGCAGGAAAACGGGTTTGCTATGTTAAAAATTGTTTTACCTGTGTTTTAGGTATTAAATCAGCGTGTTTAGACGGAAAATGACAAACAATGGGGTTTTGTAGCCAGCAGCACGCTTATTTTGTTTTTAATGATGCATACAAAATTAGCCCACATTTCCTCTGAAATGTTCTACTGCCTCAAAACAATGACCCATTTATAATAGATCGGACCGTCTAAACTGCCCGGAAAATTTTCAGCAGATCAAATACGATGTAGTATTCATCGTCGTAAACAACAAAATCTTCTACGGGGTGTGAATTTCAAATAAAATCGGTTGTTTAGGCCCTTGTGTTACAGTAAGAAATGCTCAATTTATGTCCAAAATTGAGAAATATTGGTACGAAAGCGGAAAACAGCTGAGATGTATCACTCATGTTAGTTAGATTAGAACAAGACCGTGCTATTTTGGACAAAGGTTCTCACCATTTTCATAAATTGTATGAAATAATGACGTTTTCTCTACCCCACCCCCCCAGAGGCAGGGTCATTGAATTTTTTGCTGACATAATTTCTAGGGTCCACATGATATTAATTAATTTGCGTCATTTTATACATTTTCATACATCACTTGTCAATTTAAAACCAAAAAATCACTGAATATCAAAACACCGTGTAAATGCATACAGTATAACTTTGATCATATTTTCATAAATCAGTGGCCACCGTGTACACCGTGGTGTTAAAAAATCGCTCATAACTTTCTGAAATGAGAAGATATCTTCATATTTTTTTTTTAGTCACACAACACAATGAGCATTAATCAATTTATTAATGTTGATTTTGCGATAACAAAAAATGAGTTATATTGCAGGTGTCATAACAGTATTTCACTGAAGGTTCACGTCAAAACATGGCTGAGCCAAAATAATTCCCGAATTTTCCCTTGAATTCGGGGCGTTTCCGCACGCGACAGGAGCTGATTTTTTTTATGAGCTGAAAAACAATGTGTAAGAGGTCTAACTATCCCATTTTTGTAATAATGCGAGGTCATTTGAATTTTTGATGCGTGTTGTTTCCGGAGGGGGGTGAAAAGGCCCGGGCTTGATTTTCAAGCACATGTGTAACTTCGAGGTAAACAAAGTCTCACGCCTTGCTGGATGCACGTGTGTATTTTGCTAGGAAATTGTAAATGAAGCGTTGTTTAAAAAGATGTCAAGAGGATTTTTTCCAGAAGTTCGTTTTGAATTTTTAATCTGTATCTAAAGTTGTGCAATTTTGGTAAGAATATATAGTAAAATTTAATACTGTAGTGCAACCTGCAGGAAAACGGGTTTGCTATGTTAAAAATTGTTTTACCTGTGTTTTAGGTATTAAATCAGCGTGTTTAGACGGAAAATGACAAACAATGGGGTTTTGTAGCCAGCAGCACGCTTATTTTGTTTTTAATGATGCATACAAAATTAGCCCACATTTCCTCTGAAATGTTCTACTGCCTCAAAACAATGACCCATTTATAATAGATCGGACCGTCTAAACTGCCCGGAAAATTTTCAGCAGATCAAATACGATGTAGTATTCATCGTCGTAAACAACAAAATCTTCTACGGGGTGTGAATTTCAAATAAAATCGGTTGTTTAGGCCCTTGTGTTACAGTAAGAAATGCTCAATTTATGTCCAAAATTGAGAAATATTGGTACGAAAGCGGAAAACAGCTGAGATGTATCACTCATGTTAGTTAGATTAGAACAAGACCGTGCTATTTTGGACAAAGGTTCTCACCATTTTCATAAATTGTATGAAATAATGACGTTTTCTCTACCCCACCCCCCCAGAGGCAGGGTCATTGAATTTTTTGCTGACATAATTTCTAGGGTCCACATGATATTAATTAATTTGCGTCATTTTATACATTTTCATACATCACTTGTCAATTTAAAACCAAAAAATCACTGAATATCAAAACACCGTGTAAATGCATACAGTATAACTTTGATCATATTTTCATAAATCAGTGGCCACCGTGTACACCGTGGTGTTAAAAAATCGCTCATAACTTTCTGAAATGAGAAGATATCTTCATATTTTTTTTTTAGTCACACAACACAATGAGCATTAATCAATTTATTAATGTTGATTTTGCGATAACAAAAAATGAGTTATATTGCAGGTGTCATAACAGTATTTCACTGAAGGTTCACGTCAAAACATGGCTGAGCCAAAATAATTCCCGAATTTTCCCTTGAATTCGGGGCGTTTCCGCACGCGACAGGAGCTGATTTTTTTTATGAGCTGAAAAACAATGTGTAAGAGGTCTAACTATCCCATTTTTGTAATAATGCGAGGTCATTTGAATTTTTGATGCGTGTTGTTTCCGGAGGGGGGTGAAAAGGCCCGGGCTTGATTTTCAAGCACATGTGTAACTTCGAGGTAAACAAAGTCTCACGCCTTGCTGGATGCACGTGTGTATTTTGCTAGGAAATTGTAAATGAAGCGTTGTTTAAAAAGATGTCAAGAGGATTTTTTCCAGAAGTTCGTTTTGAATTTTTAATCTGTATCTAAAGTTGTGCAATTTTGGTAAGAATATATAGTAAAATTTAATACTGTAGTGCAACCTGCAGGAAAACGGGTTTGCTATGTTAAAAATTGTTTTACCTGTGTTTTAGGTATTAAATCAGCGTGTTTAGACGGAAAATGACAAACAATGGGGTTTTGTAGCCAGCAGCACGCTTATTTTGTTTTTAATGATGCATACAAAATTAGCCCACATTTCCTCTGAAATGTTCTACTGCCTCAAAACAATGACCCATTTATAATAGATCGGACCGTCTAAACTGCCCGGAAAATTTTCAGCAGATCAAATACGATGTAGTATTCATCGTCGTAAACAACAAAATCTTCTACGGGGTGTGAATTTCAAATAAAATCGGTTGTTTAGGCCCTTGTGTTACAGTAAGAAATGCTCAATTTATGTCCAAAATTGAGAAATATTGGTACGAAAGCGGAAAACAGCTGAGATGTATCACTCATGTTAGTTAGATTAGAACAAGACCGTGCTATTTTGGACAAAGGTTCTCACCATTTTCATAAATTGTATGAAATAATGACGTTTTCTCTACCCCACCCCCCCAGAGGCAGGGTCATTGAATTTTTTGCTGACATAATTTCTAGGGTCCACATGATATTAATTAATTTGCGTCATTTTATACATTTTCATACATCACTTGTCAATTTAAAACCAAAAAATCACTGAATATCAAAACACCGTGTAAATGCATACAGTATAACTTTGATCATATTTTCATAAATCAGTGGCCACCGTGTACACCGTGGTGTTAAAAAATCGCTCATAACTTTCTGAAATGAGAAGATATCTTCATATTTTTTTTTTAGTCACACAACACAATGAGCATTAATCAATTTATTAATGTTGATTTTGCGATAACAAAAAATGAGTTATATTGCAGGTGTCATAACAGTATTTCACTGAAGGTTCACGTCAAAACATGGCTGAGCCAAAATAATTCCCGAATTTTCCCTTGAATTCGGGGCGTTTCCGCACGCGACAGGAGCTGATTTTTTTTATGAGCTGAAAAACAATGTGTAAGAGGTCTAACTATCCCATTTTTGTAATAATGCGAGGTCATTTGAATTTTTGATGCGTGTTGTTTCCGGAGGGGGGTGAAAAGGCCCGGGCTTGATTTTCAAGCACATGTGTAACTTCGAGGTAAACAAAGTCTCACGCCTTGCTGGATGCACGTGTGTATTTTGCTAGGAAATTGTAAATGAAGCGTTGTTTAAAAAGATGTCAAGAGGATTTTTTCCAGAAGTTCGTTTTGAATTTTTAATCTGTATCTAAAGTTGTGCAATTTTGGTAAGAATATATAGTAAAATTTAATACTGTAGTGCAACCTGCAGGAAAACGGGTTTGCTATGTTAAAAATTGTTTTACCTGTGTTTTAGGTATTAAATCAGCGTGTTTAGACGGAAAATGACAAACAATGGGGTTTTGTAGCCAGCAGCACGCTTATTTTGTTTTTAATGATGCATACAAAATTAGCCCACATTTCCTCTGAAATGTTCTACTGCCTCAAAACAATGACCCATTTATAATAGATCGGACCGTCTAAACTGCCCGGAAAATTTTCAGCAGATCAAATACGATGTAGTATTCATCGTCGTAAACAACAAAATCTTCTACGGGGTGTGAATTTCAAATAAAATCGGTTGTTTAGGCCCTTGTGTTACAGTAAGAAATGCTCAATTTATGTCCAAAATTGAGAAATATTGGTACGAAAGCGGAAAACAGCTGAGATGTATCACTCATGTTAGTTAGATTAGAACAAGACCGTGCTATTTTGGACAAAGGTTCTCACCATTTTCATAAATTGTATGAAATAATGACGTTTTCTCTACCCCACCCCCCCAGAGGCAGGGTCATTGAATTTTTTGCTGACATAATTTCTAGGGTCCACATGATATTAATTAATTTGCGTCATTTTATACATTTTCATACATCACTTGTCAATTTAAAACCAAAAAATCACTGAATATCAAAACACCGTGTAAATGCATACAGTATAACTTTGATCATATTTTCATAAATCAGTGGCCACCGTGTACACCGTGGTGTTAAAAAATCGCTCATAACTTTCTGAAATGAGAAGATATCTTCATATTTTTTTTTTAGTCACACAACACAATGAGCATTAATCAATTTATTAATGTTGATTTTGCGATAACAAAAAATGAGTTATATTGCAGGTGTCATAACAGTATTTCACTGAAGGTTCACGTCAAAACATGGCTGAGCCAAAATAATTCCCGAATTTTCCCTTGAATTCGGGGCGTTTCCGCACGCGACAGGAGCTGATTTTTTTTATGAGCTGAAAAACAATGTGTAAGAGGTCTAACTATCCCATTTTTGTAATAATGCGAGGTCATTTGAATTTTTGATGCGTGTTGTTTCCGGAGGGGGGTGAAAAGGCCCGGGCTTGATTTTCAAGCACATGTGTAACTTCGAGGTAAACAAAGTCTCACGCCTTGCTGGATGCACGTGTGTATTTTGCTAGGAAATTGTAAATGAAGCGTTGTTTAAAAAGATGTCAAGAGGATTTTTTCCAGAAGTTCGTTTTGAATTTTTAATCTGTATCTAAAGTTGTGCAATTTTGGTAAGAATATATAGTAAAATTTAATACTGTAGTGCAACCTGCAGGAAAACGGGTTTGCTATGTTAAAAATTGTTTTACCTGTGTTTTAGGTATTAAATCAGCGTGTTTAGACGGAAAATGACAAACAATGGGGTTTTGTAGCCAGCAGCACGCTTATTTTGTTTTTAATGATGCATACAAAATTAGCCCACATTTCCTCTGAAATGTTCTACTGCCTCAAAACAATGACCCATTTATAATAGATCGGACCGTCTAAACTGCCCGGAAAATTTTCAGCAGATCAAATACGATGTAGTATTCATCGTCGTAAACAACAAAATCTTCTACGGGGTGTGAATTTCAAATAAAATCGGTTGTTTAGGCCCTTGTGTTACAGTAAGAAATGCTCAATTTATGTCCAAAATTGAGAAATATTGGTACGAAAGCGGAAAACAGCTGAGATGTATCACTCATGTTAGTTAGATTAGAACAAGACCGTGCTATTTTGGACAAAGGTTCTCACCATTTTCATAAATTGTATGAAATAATGACGTTTTCTCTACCCCACCCCCCCAGAGGCAGGGTCATTGAATTTTTTGCTGACATAATTTCTAGGGTCCACATGATATTAATTAATTTGCGTCATTTTATACATTTTCATACATCACTTGTCAATTTAAAACCAAAAAATCACTGAATATCAAAACACCGTGTAAATGCATACAGTATAACTTTGATCATATTTTCATAAATCAGTGGCCACCGTGTACACCGTGGTGTTAAAAAATCGCTCATAACTTTCTGAAATGAGAAGATATCTTCATATTTTTTTTTTAGTCACACAACACAATGAGCATTAATCAATTTATTAATGTTGATTTTGCGATAACAAAAAATGAGTTATATTGCAGGTGTCATAACAGTATTTCACTGAAGGTTCACGTCAAAACATGGCTGAGCCAAAATAATTCCCGAATTTTCCCTTGAATTCGGGGCGTTTCCGCACGCGACAGGAGCTGATTTTTTTTATGAGCTGAAAAACAATGTGTAAGAGGTCTAACTATCCCATTTTTGTAATAATGCGAGGTCATTTGAATTTTTGATGCGTGTTGTTTCCGGAGGGGGGTGAAAAGGCCCGGGCTTGATTTTCAAGCACATGTGTAACTTCGAGGTAAACAAAGTCTCACGCCTTGCTGGATGCACGTGTGTATTTTGCTAGGAAATTGTAAATGAAGCGTTGTTTAAAAAGATGTCAAGAGGATTTTTTCCAGAAGTTCGTTTTGAATTTTTAATCTGTATCTAAAGTTGTGCAATTTTGGTAAGAATATATAGTAAAATTTAATACTGTAGTGCAACCTGCAGGAAAACGGGTTTGCTATGTTAAAAATTGTTTTACCTGTGTTTTAGGTATTAAATCAGCGTGTTTAGACGGAAAATGACAAACAATGGGGTTTTGTAGCCAGCAGCACGCTTATTTTGTTTTTAATGATGCATACAAAATTAGCCCACATTTCCTCTGAAATGTTCTACTGCCTCAAAACAATGACCCATTTATAATAGATCGGACCGTCTAAACTGCCCGGAAAATTTTCAGCAGATCAAATACGATGTAGTATTCATCGTCGTAAACAACAAAATCTTCTACGGGGTGTGAATTTCAAATAAAATCGGTTGTTTAGGCCCTTGTGTTACAGTAAGAAATGCTCAATTTATGTCCAAAATTGAGAAATATTGGTACGAAAGCGGAAAACAGCTGAGATGTATCACTCATGTTAGTTAGATTAGAACAAGACCGTGCTATTTTGGACAAAGGTTCTCACCATTTTCATAAATTGTATGAAATAATGACGTTTTCTCTACCCCACCCCCCCAGAGGCAGGGTCATTGAATTTTTTGCTGACATAATTTCTAGGGTCCACATGATATTAATTAATTTGCGTCATTTTATACATTTTCATACATCACTTGTCAATTTAAAACCAAAAAATCACTGAATATCAAAACACCGTGTAAATGCATACAGTATAACTTTGATCATATTTTCATAAATCAGTGGCCACCGTGTACACCGTGGTGTTAAAAAATCGCTCATAACTTTCTGAAATGAGAAGATATCTTCATATTTTTTTTTTAGTCACACAACACAATGAGCATTAATCAATTTATTAATGTTGATTTTGCGATAACAAAAAATGAGTTATATTGCAGGTGTCATAACAGTATTTCACTGAAGGTTCACGTCAAAACATGGCTGAGCCAAAATAATTCCCGAATTTTCCCTTGAATTCGGGGCGTTTCCGCACGCGACAGGAGCTGATTTTTTTTATGAGCTGAAAAACAATGTGTAAGAGGTCTAACTATCCCATTTTTGTAATAATGCGAGGTCATTTGAATTTTTGATGCGTGTTGTTTCCGGAGGGGGGTGAAAAGGCCCGGGCTTGATTTTCAAGCACATGTGTAACTTCGAGGTAAACAAAGTCTCACGCCTTGCTGGATGCACGTGTGTATTTTGCTAGGAAATTGTAAATGAAGCGTTGTTTAAAAAGATGTCAAGAGGATTTTTTCCAGAAGTTCGTTTTGAATTTTTAATCTGTATCTAAAGTTGTGCAATTTTGGTAAGAATATATAGTAAAATTTAATACTGTAGTGCAACCTGCAGGAAAACGGGTTTGCTATGTTAAAAATTGTTTTACCTGTGTTTTAGGTATTAAATCAGCGTGTTTAGACGGAAAATGACAAACAATGGGGTTTTGTAGCCAGCAGCACGCTTATTTTGTTTTTAATGATGCATACAAAATTAGCCCACATTTCCTCTGAAATGTTCTACTGCCTCAAAACAATGACCCATTTATAATAGATCGGACCGTCTAAACTGCCCGGAAAATTTTCAGCAGATCAAATACGATGTAGTATTCATCGTCGTAAACAACAAAATCTTCTACGGGGTGTGAATTTCAAATAAAATCGGTTGTTTAGGCCCTTGTGTTACAGTAAGAAATGCTCAATTTATGTCCAAAATTGAGAAATATTGGTACGAAAGCGGAAAACAGCTGAGATGTATCACTCATGTTAGTTAGATTAGAACAAGACCGTGCTATTTTGGACAAAGGTTCTCACCATTTTCATAAATTGTATGAAATAATGACGTTTTCTCTACCCCACCCCCCCAGAGGCAGGGTCATTGAATTTTTTGCTGACATAATTTCTAGGGTCCACATGATATTAATTAATTTGCGTCATTTTATACATTTTCATACATCACTTGTCAATTTAAAACCAAAAAATCACTGAATATCAAAACACCGTGTAAATGCATACAGTATAACTTTGATCATATTTTCATAAATCAGTGGCCACCGTGTACACCGTGGTGTTAAAAAATCGCTCATAACTTTCTGAAATGAGAAGATATCTTCATATTTTTTTTTTAGTCACACAACACAATGAGCATTAATCAATTTATTAATGTTGATTTTGCGATAACAAAAAATGAGTTATATTGCAGGTGTCATAACAGTATTTCACTGAAGGTTCACGTCAAAACATGGCTGAGCCAAAATAATTCCCGAATTTTCCCTTGAATTCGGGGCGTTTCCGCACGCGACAGGAGCTGATTTTTTTTATGAGCTGAAAAACAATGTGTAAGAGGTCTAACTATCCCATTTTTGTAATAATGCGAGGTCATTTGAATTTTTGATGCGTGTTGTTTCCGGAGGGGGGTGAAAAGGCCCGGGCTTGATTTTCAAGCACATGTGTAACTTCGAGGTAAACAAAGTCTCACGCCTTGCTGGATGCACGTGTGTATTTTGCTAGGAAATTGTAAATGAAGCGTTGTTTAAAAAGATGTCAAGAGGATTTTTTCCAGAAGTTCGTTTTGAATTTTTAATCTGTATCTAAAGTTGTGCAATTTTGGTAAGAATATATAGTAAAATTTAATACTGTAGTGCAACCTGCAGGAAAACGGGTTTGCTATGTTAAAAATTGTTTTACCTGTGTTTTAGGTATTAAATCAGCGTGTTTAGACGGAAAATGACAAACAATGGGGTTTTGTAGCCAGCAGCACGCTTATTTTGTTTTTAATGATGCATACAAAATTAGCCCACATTTCCTCTGAAATGTTCTACTGCCTCAAAACAATGACCCATTTATAATAGATCGGACCGTCTAAACTGCCCGGAAAATTTTCAGCAGATCAAATACGATGTAGTATTCATCGTCGTAAACAACAAAATCTTCTACGGGGTGTGAATTTCAAATAAAATCGGTTGTTTAGGCCCTTGTGTTACAGTAAGAAATGCTCAATTTATGTCCAAAATTGAGAAATATTGGTACGAAAGCGGAAAACAGCTGAGATGTATCACTCATGTTAGTTAGATTAGAACAAGACCGTGCTATTTTGGACAAAGGTTCTCACCATTTTCATAAATTGTATGAAATAATGACGTTTTCTCTACCCCACCCCCCCAGAGGCAGGGTCATTGAATTTTTTGCTGACATAATTTCTAGGGTCCACATGATATTAATTAATTTGCGTCATTTTATACATTTTCATACATCACTTGTCAATTTAAAACCAAAAAATCACTGAATATCAAAACACCGTGTAAATGCATACAGTATAACTTTGATCATATTTTCATAAATCAGTGGCCACCGTGTACACCGTGGTGTTAAAAAATCGCTCATAACTTTCTGAAATGAGAAGATATCTTCATATTTTTTTTTTAGTCACACAACACAATGAGCATTAATCAATTTATTAATGTTGATTTTGCGATAACAAAAAATGAGTTATATTGCAGGTGTCATAACAGTATTTCACTGAAGGTTCACGTCAAAACATGGCTGAGCCAAAATAATTCCCGAATTTTCCCTTGAATTCGGGGCGTTTCCGCACGCGACAGGAGCTGATTTTTTTTATGAGCTGAAAAACAATGTGTAAGAGGTCTAACTATCCCATTTTTGTAATAATGCGAGGTCATTTGAATTTTTGATGCGTGTTGTTTCCGGAGGGGGGTGAAAAGGCCCGGGCTTGATTTTCAAGCACATGTGTAACTTCGAGGTAAACAAAGTCTCACGCCTTGCTGGATGCACGTGTGTATTTTGCTAGGAAATTGTAAATGAAGCGTTGTTTAAAAAGATGTCAAGAGGATTTTTTCCAGAAGTTCGTTTTGAATTTTTAATCTGTATCTAAAGTTGTGCAATTTTGGTAAGAATATATAGTAAAATTTAATACTGTAGTGCAACCTGCAGGAAAACGGGTTTGCTATGTTAAAAATTGTTTTACCTGTGTTTTAGGTATTAAATCAGCGTGTTTAGACGGAAAATGACAAACAATGGGGTTTTGTAGCCAGCAGCACGCTTATTTTGTTTTTAATGATGCATACAAAATTAGCCCACATTTCCTCTGAAATGTTCTACTGCCTCAAAACAATGACCCATTTATAATAGATCGGACCGTCTAAACTGCCCGGAAAATTTTCAGCAGATCAAATACGATGTAGTATTCATCGTCGTAAACAACAAAATCTTCTACGGGGTGTGAATTTCAAATAAAATCGGTTGTTTAGGCCCTTGTGTTACAGTAAGAAATGCTCAATTTATGTCCAAAATTGAGAAATATTGGTACGAAAGCGGAAAACAGCTGAGATGTATCACTCATGTTAGTTAGATTAGAACAAGACCGTGCTATTTTGGACAAAGGTTCTCACCATTTTCATAAATTGTATGAAATAATGACGTTTTCTCTACCCCACCCCCCCAGAGGCAGGGTCATTGAATTTTTTGCTGACATAATTTCTAGGGTCCACATGATATTAATTAATTTGCGTCATTTTATACATTTTCATACATCACTTGTCAATTTAAAACCAAAAAATCACTGAATATCAAAACACCGTGTAAATGCATACAGTATAACTTTGATCATATTTTCATAAATCAGTGGCCACCGTGTACACCGTGGTGTTAAAAAATCGCTCATAACTTTCTGAAATGAGAAGATATCTTCATATTTTTTTTTTAGTCACACAACACAATGAGCATTAATCAATTTATTAATGTTGATTTTGCGATAACAAAAAATGAGTTATATTGCAGGTGTCATAACAGTATTTCACTGAAGGTTCACGTCAAAACATGGCTGAGCCAAAATAATTCCCGAATTTTCCCTTGAATTCGGGGCGTTTCCGCACGCGACAGGAGCTGATTTTTTTTATGAGCTGAAAAACAATGTGTAAGAGGTCTAACTATCCCATTTTTGTAATAATGCGAGGTCATTTGAATTTTTGATGCGTGTTGTTTCCGGAGGGGGGTGAAAAGGCCCGGGCTTGATTTTCAAGCACATGTGTAACTTCGAGGTAAACAAAGTCTCACGCCTTGCTGGATGCACGTGTGTATTTTGCTAGGAAATTGTAAATGAAGCGTTGTTTAAAAAGATGTCAAGAGGATTTTTTCCAGAAGTTCGTTTTGAATTTTTAATCTGTATCTAAAGTTGTGCAATTTTGGTAAGAATATATAGTAAAATTTAATACTGTAGTGCAACCTGCAGGAAAACGGGTTTGCTATGTTAAAAATTGTTTTACCTGTGTTTTAGGTATTAAATCAGCGTGTTTAGACGGAAAATGACAAACAATGGGGTTTTGTAGCCAGCAGCACGCTTATTTTGTTTTTAATGATGCATACAAAATTAGCCCACATTTCCTCTGAAATGTTCTACTGCCTCAAAACAATGACCCATTTATAATAGATCGGACCGTCTAAACTGCCCGGAAAATTTTCAGCAGATCAAATACGATGTAGTATTCATCGTCGTAAACAACAAAATCTTCTACGGGGTGTGAATTTCAAATAAAATCGGTTGTTTAGGCCCTTGTGTTACAGTAAGAAATGCTCAATTTATGTCCAAAATTGAGAAATATTGGTACGAAAGCGGAAAACAGCTGAGATGTATCACTCATGTTAGTTAGATTAGAACAAGACCGTGCTATTTTGGACAAAGGTTCTCACCATTTTCATAAATTGTATGAAATAATGACGTTTTCTCTACCCCACCCCCCCAGAGGCAGGGTCATTGAATTTTTTGCTGACATAATTTCTAGGGTCCACATGATATTAATTAATTTGCGTCATTTTATACATTTTCATACATCACTTGTCAATTTAAAACCAAAAAATCACTGAATATCAAAACACCGTGTAAATGCATACAGTATAACTTTGATCATATTTTCATAAATCAGTGGCCACCGTGTACACCGTGGTGTTAAAAAATCGCTCATAACTTTCTGAAATGAGAAGATATCTTCATATTTTTTTTTTAGTCACACAACACAATGAGCATTAATCAATTTATTAATGTTGATTTTGCGATAACAAAAAATGAGTTATATTGCAGGTGTCATAACAGTATTTCACTGAAGGTTCACGTCAAAACATGGCTGAGCCAAAATAATTCCCGAATTTTCCCTTGAATTCGGGGCGTTTCCGCACGCGACAGGAGCTGATTTTTTTTATGAGCTGAAAAACAATGTGTAAGAGGTCTAACTATCCCATTTTTGTAATAATGCGAGGTCATTTGAATTTTTGATGCGTGTTGTTTCCGGAGGGGGGTGAAAAGGCCCGGGCTTGATTTTCAAGCACATGTGTAACTTCGAGGTAAACAAAGTCTCACGCCTTGCTGGATGCACGTGTGTATTTTGCTAGGAAATTGTAAATGAAGCGTTGTTTAAAAAGATGTCAAGAGGATTTTTTCCAGAAGTTCGTTTTGAATTTTTAATCTGTATCTAAAGTTGTGCAATTTTGGTAAGAATATATAGTAAAATTTAATACTGTAGTGCAACCTGCAGGAAAACGGGTTTGCTATGTTAAAAATTGTTTTACCTGTGTTTTAGGTATTAAATCAGCGTGTTTAGACGGAAAATGACAAACAATGGGGTTTTGTAGCCAGCAGCACGCTTATTTTGTTTTTAATGATGCATACAAAATTAGCCCACATTTCCTCTGAAATGTTCTACTGCCTCAAAACAATGACCCATTTATAATAGATCGGACCGTCTAAACTGCCCGGAAAATTTTCAGCAGATCAAATACGATGTAGTATTCATCGTCGTAAACAACAAAATCTTCTACGGGGTGTGAATTTCAAATAAAATCGGTTGTTTAGGCCCTTGTGTTACAGTAAGAAATGCTCAATTTATGTCCAAAATTGAGAAATATTGGTACGAAAGCGGAAAACAGCTGAGATGTATCACTCATGTTAGTTAGATTAGAACAAGACCGTGCTATTTTGGACAAAGGTTCTCACCATTTTCATAAATTGTATGAAATAATGACGTTTTCTCTACCCCACCCCCCCAGAGGCAGGGTCATTGAATTTTTTGCTGACATAATTTCTAGGGTCCACATGATATTAATTAATTTGCGTCATTTTATACATTTTCATACATCACTTGTCAATTTAAAACCAAAAAATCACTGAATATCAAAACACCGTGTAAATGCATACAGTATAACTTTGATCATATTTTCATAAATCAGTGGCCACCGTGTACACCGTGGTGTTAAAAAATCGCTCATAACTTTCTGAAATGAGAAGATATCTTCATATTTTTTTTTTAGTCACACAACACAATGAGCATTAATCAATTTATTAATGTTGATTTTGCGATAACAAAAAATGAGTTATATTGCAGGAAAACGGGTTTGCTATGTTAAAAATTGTTTTACCTGTGTTTTAGGTATTAAATCAGCGTGTTTAGACGGAAAATGACAAACAATGGGGTTTTGTAGCCAGCAGCACGCTTATTTTGTTTTTAATGATGCATACAAAATTAGCCCACATTTCCTCTGAAATGTTCTACTGCCTCAAAACAATGACCCATTTATAATAGATCGGACCGTCTAAACTGCCCGGAAAATTTTCAGCAGATCAAATACGATGTAGTATTCATCGTCGTAAACAACAAAATCTTCTACGGGGTGTGAATTTCAAATAAAATCGGTTGTTTAGGCCCTTGTGTTACAGTAAGAAATGCTCAATTTATGTCCAAAATTGAGAAATATTGGTACGAAAGCGGAAAACAGCTGAGATGTATCACTCATGTTAGTTAGATTAGAACAAGACCGTGCTATTTTGGACAAAGGTTCTCACCATTTTCATAAATTGTATGAAATAATGACGTTTTCTCTACCCCACCCCCCCAGAGGCAGGGTCATTGAATTTTTTGCTGACATAATTTCTAGGGTCCACATGATATTAATTAATTTGCGTCATTTTATACATTTTCATACATCACTTGTCAATTTAAAACCAAAAAATCACTGAATATCAAAACACCGTGTAAATGCATACAGTATAACTTTGATCATATTTTCATAAATCAGTGGCCACCGTGTACACCGTGGTGTTAAAAAATCGCTCATAACTTTCTGAAATGAGAAGATATCTTCATATTTTTTTTTTAGTCACACAACACAATGAGCATTAATCAATTTATTAATGTTGATTTTGCGATAACAAAAAATGAGTTATATTGCAGGTGTCATAACAGTATTTCACTGAAGGTTCACGTCAAAACATGGCTGAGCCAAAATAATTCCCGAATTTTCCCTTGAATTCGGGGCGTTTCCGCACGCGACAGGAGCTGATTTTTTTTATGAGCTGAAAAACAATGTGTAAGAGGTCTAACTATCCCATTTTTGTAATAATGCGAGGTCATTTGAATTTTTGATGCGTGTTGTTTCCGGAGGGGGGTGAAAAGGCCCGGGCTTGATTTTCAAGCACATGTGTAACTTCGAGGTAAACAAAGTCTCACGCCTTGCTGGATGCACGTGTGTATTTTGCTAGGAAATTGTAAATGAAGCGTTGTTTAAAAAGATGTCAAGAGGATTTTTTCCAGAAGTTCGTTTTGAATTTTTAATCTGTATCTAAAGTTGTGCAATTTTGGTAAGAATATATAGTAAAATTTAATACTGTAGTGCAACCTGCAGGAAAACGGGTTTGCTATGTTAAAAATTGTTTTACCTGTGTTTTAGGTATTAAATCAGCGTGTTTAGACGGAAAATGACAAACAATGGGGTTTTGTAGCCAGCAGCACGCTTATTTTGTTTTTAATGATGCATACAAAATTAGCCCACATTTCCTCTGAAATGTTCTACTGCCTCAAAACAATGACCCATTTATAATAGATCGGACCGTCTAAACTGCCCGGAAAATTTTCAGCAGATCAAATACGATGTAGTATTCATCGTCGTAAACAACAAAATCTTCTACGGGGTGTGAATTTCAAATAAAATCGGTTGTTTAGGCCCTTGTGTTACAGTAAGAAATGCTCAATTTATGTCCAAAATTGAGAAATATTGGTACGAAAGCGGAAAACAGCTGAGATGTATCACTCATGTTAGTTAGATTAGAACAAGACCGTGCTATTTTGGACAAAGGTTCTCACCATTTTCATAAATTGTATGAAATAATGACGTTTTCTCTACCCCACCCCCCCAGAGGCAGGGTCATTGAATTTTTTGCTGACATAATTTCTAGGGTCCACATGATATTAATTAATTTGCGTCATTTTATACATTTTCATACATCACTTGTCAATTTAAAACCAAAAAATCACTGAATATCAAAACACCGTGTAAATGCATACAGTATAACTTTGATCATATTTTCATAAATCAGTGGCCACCGTGTACACCGTGGTGTTAAAAAATCGCTCATAACTTTCTGAAATGAGAAGATATCTTCATATTTTTTTTTTAGTCACACAACACAATGAGCATTAATCAATTTATTAATGTTGATTTTGCGATAACAAAAAATGAGTTATATTGCAGGTGTCATAACAGTATTTCACTGAAGGTTCACGTCAAAACATGGCTGAGCCAAAATAATTCCCGAATTTTCCCTTGAATTCGGGGCGTTTCCGCACGCGACAGGAGCTGATTTTTTTTATGAGCTGAAAAACAATGTGTAAGAGGTCTAACTATCCCATTTTTGTAATAATGCGAGGTCATTTGAATTTTTGATGCGTGTTGTTTCCGGAGGGGGGTGAAAAGGCCCGGGCTTGATTTTCAAGCACATGTGTAACTTCGAGGTAAACAAAGTCTCACGCCTTGCTGGATGCACGTGTGTATTTTGCTAGGAAATTGTAAATGAAGCGTTGTTTAAAAAGATGTCAAGAGGATTTTTTCCAGAAGTTCGTTTTGAATTTTTAATCTGTATCTAAAGTTGTGCAATTTTGGTAAGAATATATAGTAAAATTTAATACTGTAGTGCAACCTGCAGGAAAACGGGTTTGCTATGTTAAAAATTGTTTTACCTGTGTTTTAGGTATTAAATCAGCGTGTTTAGACGGAAAATGACAAACAATGGGGTTTTGTAGCCAGCAGCACGCTTATTTTGTTTTTAATGATGCATACAAAATTAGCCCACATTTCCTCTGAAATGTTCTACTGCCTCAAAACAATGACCCATTTATAATAGATCGGACCGTCTAAACTGCCCGGAAAATTTTCAGCAGATCAAATACGATGTAGTATTCATCGTCGTAAACAACAAAATCTTCTACGGGGTGTGAATTTCAAATAAAATCGGTTGTTTAGGCCCTTGTGTTACAGTAAGAAATGCTCAATTTATGTCCAAAATTGAGAAATATTGGTACGAAAGCGGAAAACAGCTGAGATGTATCACTCATGTTAGTTAGATTAGAACAAGACCGTGCTATTTTGGACAAAGGTTCTCACCATTTTCATAAATTGTATGAAATAATGACGTTTTCTCTACCCCACCCCCCCAGAGGCAGGGTCATTGAATTTTTTGCTGACATAATTTCTAGGGTCCACATGATATTAATTAATTTGCGTCATTTTATACATTTTCATACATCACTTGTCAATTTAAAACCAAAAAATCACTGAATATCAAAACACCGTGTAAATGCATACAGTATAACTTTGATCATATTTTCATAAATCAGTGGCCACCGTGTACACCGTGGTGTTAAAAAATCGCTCATAACTTTCTGAAATGAGAAGATATCTTCATATTTTTTTTTTAGTCACACAACACAATGAGCATTAATCAATTTATTAATGTTGATTTTGCGATAACAAAAAATGAGTTATATTGCAGGTGTCATAACAGTATTTCACTGAAGGTTCACGTCAAAACATGGCTGAGCCAAAATAATTCCCGAATTTTCCCTTGAATTCGGGGCGTTTCCGCACGCGACAGGAGCTGATTTTTTTTATGAGCTGAAAAACAATGTGTAAGAGGTCTAACTATCCCATTTTTGTAATAATGCGAGGTCATTTGAATTTTTGATGCGTGTTGTTTCCGGAGGGGGGTGAAAAGGCCCGGGCTTGATTTTCAAGCACATGTGTAACTTCGAGGTAAACAAAGTCTCACGCCTTGCTGGATGCACGTGTGTATTTTGCTAGGAAATTGTAAATGAAGCGTTGTTTAAAAAGATGTCAAGAGGATTTTTTCCAGAAGTTCGTTTTGAATTTTTAATCTGTATCTAAAGTTGTGCAATTTTGGTAAGAATATATAGTAAAATTTAATACTGTAGTGCAACCTGCAGGAAAACGGGTTTGCTATGTTAAAAATTGTTTTACCTGTGTTTTAGGTATTAAATCAGCGTGTTTAGACGGAAAATGACAAACAATGGGGTTTTGTAGCCAGCAGCACGCTTATTTTGTTTTTAATGATGCATACAAAATTAGCCCACATTTCCTCTGAAATGTTCTACTGCCTCAAAACAATGACCCATTTATAATAGATCGGACCGTCTAAACTGCCCGGAAAATTTTCAGCAGATCAAATACGATGTAGTATTCATCGTCGTAAACAACAAAATCTTCTACGGGGTGTGAATTTCAAATAAAATCGGTTGTTTAGGCCCTTGTGTTACAGTAAGAAATGCTCAATTTATGTCCAAAATTGAGAAATATTGGTACGAAAGCGGAAAACAGCTGAGATGTATCACTCATGTTAGTTAGATTAGAACAAGACCGTGCTATTTTGGACAAAGGTTCTCACCATTTTCATAAATTGTATGAAATAATGACGTTTTCTCTACCCCACCCCCCCAGAGGCAGGGTCATTGAATTTTTTGCTGACATAATTTCTAGGGTCCACATGATATTAATTAATTTGCGTCATTTTATACATTTTCATACATCACTTGTCAATTTAAAACCAAAAAATCACTGAATATCAAAACACCGTGTAAATGCATACAGTATAACTTTGATCATATTTTCATAAATCAGTGGCCACCGTGTACACCGTGGTGTTAAAAAATCGCTCATAACTTTCTGAAATGAGAAGATATCTTCATATTTTTTTTTTAGTCACACAACACAATGAGCATTAATCAATTTATTAATGTTGATTTTGCGATAACAAAAAATGAGTTATATTGCAGGTGTCATAACAGTATTTCACTGAAGGTTCACGTCAAAACATGGCTGAGCCAAAATAATTCCCGAATTTTCCCTTGAATTCGGGGCGTTTCCGCACGCGACAGGAGCTGATTTTTTTTATGAGCTGAAAAACAATGTGTAAGAGGTCTAACTATCCCATTTTTGTAATAATGCGAGGTCATTTGAATTTTTGATGCGTGTTGTTTCCGGAGGGGGGTGAAAAGGCCCGGGCTTGATTTTCAAGCACATGTGTAACTTCGAGGTAAACAAAGTCTCACGCCTTGCTGGATGCACGTGTGTATTTTGCTAGGAAATTGTAAATGAAGCGTTGTTTAAAAAGATGTCAAGAGGATTTTTTCCAGAAGTTCGTTTTGAATTTTTAATCTGTATCTAAAGTTGTGCAATTTTGGTAAGAATATATAGTAAAATTTAATACTGTAGTGCAACCTGCAGGAAAACGGGTTTGCTATGTTAAAAATTGTTTTACCTGTGTTTTAGGTATTAAATCAGCGTGTTTAGACGGAAAATGACAAACAATGGGGTTTTGTAGCCAGCAGCACGCTTATTTTGTTTTTAATGATGCATACAAAATTAGCCCACATTTCCTCTGAAATGTTCTACTGCCTCAAAACAATGACCCATTTATAATAGATCGGACCGTCTAAACTGCCCGGAAAATTTTCAGCAGATCAAATACGATGTAGTATTCATCGTCGTAAACAACAAAATCTTCTACGGGGTGTGAATTTCAAATAAAATCGGTTGTTTAGGCCCTTGTGTTACAGTAAGAAATGCTCAATTTATGTCCAAAATTGAGAAATATTGGTACGAAAGCGGAAAACAGCTGAGATGTATCACTCATGTTAGTTAGATTAGAACAAGACCGTGCTATTTTGGACAAAGGTTCTCACCATTTTCATAAATTGTATGAAATAATGACGTTTTCTCTACCCCACCCCCCCAGAGGCAGGGTCATTGAATTTTTTGCTGACATAATTTCTAGGGTCCACATGATATTAATTAATTTGCGTCATTTTATACATTTTCATACATCACTTGTCAATTTAAAACCAAAAAATCACTGAATATCAAAACACCGTGTAAATGCATACAGTATAACTTTGATCATATTTTCATAAATCAGTGGCCACCGTGTACACCGTGGTGTTAAAAAATCGCTCATAACTTTCTGAAATGAGAAGATATCTTCATATTTTTTTTTTAGTCACACAACACAATGAGCATTAATCAATTTATTAATGTTGATTTTGCGATAACAAAAAATGAGTTATATTGCAGGAAAACGGGTTTGCTATGTTAAAAATTGTTTTACCTGTGTTTTAGGTATTAAATCAGCGTGTTTAGACGGAAAATGACAAACAATGGGGTTTTGTAGCCAGCAGCACGCTTATTTTGTTTTTAATGATGCATACAAAATTAGCCCACATTTCCTCTGAAATGTTCTACTGCCTCAAAACAATGACCCATTTATAATAGATCGGACCGTCTAAACTGCCCGGAAAATTTTCAGCAGATCAAATACGATGTAGTATTCATCGTCGTAAACAACAAAATCTTCTACGGGGTGTGAATTTCAAATAAAATCGGTTGTTTAGGCCCTTGTGTTACAGTAAGAAATGCTCAATTTATGTCCAAAATTGAGAAATATTGGTACGAAAGCGGAAAACAGCTGAGATGTATCACTCATGTTAGTTAGATTAGAACAAGACCGTGCTATTTTGGACAAAGGTTCTCACCATTTTCATAAATTGTATGAAATAATGACGTTTTCTCTACCCCACCCCCCCAGAGGCAGGGTCATTGAATTTTTTGCTGACATAATTTCTAGGGTCCACATGATATTAATTAATTTGCGTCATTTTATACATTTTCATACATCACTTGTCAATTTAAAACCAAAAAATCACTGAATATCAAAACACCGTGTAAATGCATACAGTATAACTTTGATCATATTTTCATAAATCAGTGGCCACCGTGTACACCGTGGTGTTAAAAAATCGCTCATAACTTTCTGAAATGAGAAGATATCTTCATATTTTTTTTTTAGTCACACAACACAATGAGCATTAATCAATTTATTAATGTTGATTTTGCGATAACAAAAAATGAGTTATATTGCAGGTGTCATAACAGTATTTCACTGAAGGTTCACGTCAAAACATGGCTGAGCCAAAATAATTCCCGAATTTTCCCTTGAATTCGGGGCGTTTCCGCACGCGACAGGAGCTGATTTTTTTTATGAGCTGAAAAACAATGTGTAAGAGGTCTAACTATCCCATTTTTGTAATAATGCGAGGTCATTTGAATTTTTGATGCGTGTTGTTTCCGGAGGGGGGTGAAAAGGCCCGGGCTTGATTTTCAAGCACATGTGTAACTTCGAGGTAAACAAAGTCTCACGCCTTGCTGGATGCACGTGTGTATTTTGCTAGGAAATTGTAAATGAAGCGTTGTTTAAAAAGATGTCAAGAGGATTTTTTCCAGAAGTTCGTTTTGAATTTTTAATCTGTATCTAAAGTTGTGCAATTTTGGTAAGAATATATAGTAAAATTTAATACTGTAGTGCAACCTGCAGGAAAACGGGTTTGCTATGTTAAAAATTGTTTTACCTGTGTTTTAGGTATTAAATCAGCGTGTTTAGACGGAAAATGACAAACAATGGGGTTTTGTAGCCAGCAGCACGCTTATTTTGTTTTTAATGATGCATACAAAATTAGCCCACATTTCCTCTGAAATGTTCTACTGCCTCAAAACAATGACCCATTTATAATAGATCGGACCGTCTAAACTGCCCGGAAAATTTTCAGCAGATCAAATACGATGTAGTATTCATCGTCGTAAACAACAAAATCTTCTACGGGGTGTGAATTTCAAATAAAATCGGTTGTTTAGGCCCTTGTGTTACAGTAAGAAATGCTCAATTTATGTCCAAAATTGAGAAATATTGGTACGAAAGCGGAAAACAGCTGAGATGTATCACTCATGTTAGTTAGATTAGAACAAGACCGTGCTATTTTGGACAAAGGTTCTCACCATTTTCATAAATTGTATGAAATAATGACGTTTTCTCTACCCCACCCCCCCAGAGGCAGGGTCATTGAATTTTTTGCTGACATAATTTCTAGGGTCCACATGATATTAATTAATTTGCGTCATTTTATACATTTTCATACATCACTTGTCAATTTAAAACCAAAAAATCACTGAATATCAAAACACCGTGTAAATGCATACAGTATAACTTTGATCATATTTTCATAAATCAGTGGCCACCGTGTACACCGTGGTGTTAAAAAATCGCTCATAACTTTCTGAAATGAGAAGATATCTTCATATTTTTTTTTTAGTCACACAACACAATGAGCATTAATCAATTTATTAATGTTGATTTTGCGATAACAAAAAATGAGTTATATTGCAGGTGTCATAACAGTATTTCACTGAAGGTTCACGTCAAAACATGGCTGAGCCAAAATAATTCCCGAATTTTCCCTTGAATTCGGGGCGTTTCCGCACGCGACAGGAGCTGATTTTTTTTATGAGCTGAAAAACAATGTGTAAGAGGTCTAACTATCCCATTTTTGTAATAATGCGAGGTCATTTGAATTTTTGATGCGTGTTGTTTCCGGAGGGGGGTGAAAAGGCCCGGGCTTGATTTTCAAGCACATGTGTAACTTCGAGGTAAACAAAGTCTCACGCCTTGCTGGATGCACGTGTGTATTTTGCTAGGAAATTGTAAATGAAGCGTTGTTTAAAAAGATGTCAAGAGGATTTTTTCCAGAAGTTCGTTTTGAATTTTTAATCTGTATCTAAAGTTGTGCAATTTTGGTAAGAATATATAGTAAAATTTAATACTGTAGTGCAACCTGCAGGAAAACGGGTTTGCTATGTTAAAAATTGTTTTACCTGTGTTTTAGGTATTAAATCAGCGTGTTTAGACGGAAAATGACAAACAATGGGGTTTTGTAGCCAGCAGCACGCTTATTTTGTTTTTAATGATGCATACAAAATTAGCCCACATTTCCTCTGAAATGTTCTACTGCCTCAAAACAATGACCCATTTATAATAGATCGGACCGTCTAAACTGCCCGGAAAATTTTCAGCAGATCAAATACGATGTAGTATTCATCGTCGTAAACAACAAAATCTTCTACGGGGTGTGAATTTCAAATAAAATCGGTTGTTTAGGCCCTTGTGTTACAGTAAGAAATGCTCAATTTATGTCCAAAATTGAGAAATATTGGTACGAAAGCGGAAAACAGCTGAGATGTATCACTCATGTTAGTTAGATTAGAACAAGACCGTGCTATTTTGGACAAAGGTTCTCACCATTTTCATAAATTGTATGAAATAATGACGTTTTCTCTACCCCACCCCCCCAGAGGCAGGGTCATTGAATTTTTTGCTGACATAATTTCTAGGGTCCACATGATATTAATTAATTTGCGTCATTTTATACATTTTCATACATCACTTGTCAATTTAAAACCAAAAAATCACTGAATATCAAAACACCGTGTAAATGCATACAGTATAACTTTGATCATATTTTCATAAATCAGTGGCCACCGTGTACACCGTGGTGTTAAAAAATCGCTCATAACTTTCTGAAATGAGAAGATATCTTCATATTTTTTTTTTAGTCACACAACACAATGAGCATTAATCAATTTATTAATGTTGATTTTGCGATAACAAAAAATGAGTTATATTGCAGGTGTCATAACAGTATTTCACTGAAGGTTCACGTCAAAACATGGCTGAGCCAAAATAATTCCCGAATTTTCCCTTGAATTCGGGGCGTTTCCGCACGCGACAGGAGCTGATTTTTTTTATGAGCTGAAAAACAATGTGTAAGAGGTCTAACTATCCCATTTTTGTAATAATGCGAGGTCATTTGAATTTTTGATGCGTGTTGTTTCCGGAGGGGGGTGAAAAGGCCCGGGCTTGATTTTCAAGCACATGTGTAACTTCGAGGTAAACAAAGTCTCACGCCTTGCTGGATGCACGTGTGTATTTTGCTAGGAAATTGTAAATGAAGCGTTGTTTAAAAAGATGTCAAGAGGATTTTTTCCAGAAGTTCGTTTTGAATTTTTAATCTGTATCTAAAGTTGTGCAATTTTGGTAAGAATATATAGTAAAATTTAATACTGTAGTGCAACCTGCAGGAAAACGGGTTTGCTATGTTAAAAATTGTTTTACCTGTGTTTTAGGTATTAAATCAGCGTGTTTAGACGGAAAATGACAAACAATGGGGTTTTGTAGCCAGCAGCACGCTTATTTTGTTTTTAATGATGCATACAAAATTAGCCCACATTTCCTCTGAAATGTTCTACTGCCTCAAAACAATGACCCATTTATAATAGATCGGACCGTCTAAACTGCCCGGAAAATTTTCAGCAGATCAAATACGATGTAGTATTCATCGTCGTAAACAACAAAATCTTCTACGGGGTGTGAATTTCAAATAAAATCGGTTGTTTAGGCCCTTGTGTTACAGTAAGAAATGCTCAATTTATGTCCAAAATTGAGAAATATTGGTACGAAAGCGGAAAACAGCTGAGATGTATCACTCATGTTAGTTAGATTAGAACAAGACCGTGCTATTTTGGACAAAGGTTCTCACCATTTTCATAAATTGTATGAAATAATGACGTTTTCTCTACCCCACCCCCCCAGAGGCAGGGTCATTGAATTTTTTGCTGACATAATTTCTAGGGTCCACATGATATTAATTAATTTGCGTCATTTTATACATTTTCATACATCACTTGTCAATTTAAAACCAAAAAATCACTGAATATCAAAACACCGTGTAAATGCATACAGTATAACTTTGATCATATTTTCATAAATCAGTGGCCACCGTGTACACCGTGGTGTTAAAAAATCGCTCATAACTTTCTGAAATGAGAAGATATCTTCATATTTTTTTTTTAGTCACACAACACAATGAGCATTAATCAATTTATTAATGTTGATTTTGCGATAACAAAAAATGAGTTATATTGCAGGTGTCATAACAGTATTTCACTGAAGGTTCACGTCAAAACATGGCTGAGCCAAAATAATTCCCGAATTTTCCCTTGAATTCGGGGCGTTTCCGCACGCGACAGGAGCTGATTTTTTTTATGAGCTGAAAAACAATGTGTAAGAGGTCTAACTATCCCATTTTTGTAATAATGCGAGGTCATTTGAATTTTTGATGCGTGTTGTTTCCGGAGGGGGGTGAAAAGGCCCGGGCTTGATTTTCAAGCACATGTGTAACTTCGAGGTAAACAAAGTCTCACGCCTTGCTGGATGCACGTGTGTATTTTGCTAGGAAATTGTAAATGAAGCGTTGTTTAAAAAGATGTCAAGAGGATTTTTTCCAGAAGTTCGTTTTGAATTTTTAATCTGTATCTAAAGTTGTGCAATTTTGGTAAGAATATATAGTAAAATTTAATACTGTAGTGCAACCTGCAGGAAAACGGGTTTGCTATGTTAAAAATTGTTTTACCTGTGTTTTAGGTATTAAATCAGCGTGTTTAGACGGAAAATGACAAACAATGGGGTTTTGTAGCCAGCAGCACGCTTATTTTGTTTTTAATGATGCATACAAAATTAGCCCACATTTCCTCTGAAATGTTCTACTGCCTCAAAACAATGACCCATTTATAATAGATCGGACCGTCTAAACTGCCCGGAAAATTTTCAGCAGATCAAATACGATGTAGTATTCATCGTCGTAAACAACAAAATCTTCTACGGGGTGTGAATTTCAAATAAAATCGGTTGTTTAGGCCCTTGTGTTACAGTAAGAAATGCTCAATTTATGTCCAAAATTGAGAAATATTGGTACGAAAGCGGAAAACAGCTGAGATGTATCACTCATGTTAGTTAGATTAGAACAAGACCGTGCTATTTTGGACAAAGGTTCTCACCATTTTCATAAATTGTATGAAATAATGACGTTTTCTCTACCCCACCCCCCCAGAGGCAGGGTCATTGAATTTTTTGCTGACATAATTTCTAGGGTCCACATGATATTAATTAATTTGCGTCATTTTATACATTTTCATACATCACTTGTCAATTTAAAACCAAAAAATCACTGAATATCAAAACACCGTGTAAATGCATACAGTATAACTTTGATCATATTTTCATAAATCAGTGGCCACCGTGTACACCGTGGTGTTAAAAAATCGCTCATAACTTTCTGAAATGAGAAGATATCTTCATATTTTTTTTTTAGTCACACAACACAATGAGCATTAATCAATTTATTAATGTTGATTTTGCGATAACAAAAAATGAGTTATATTGCAGGTGTCATAACAGTATTTCACTGAAGGTTCACGTCAAAACATGGCTGAGCCAAAATAATTCCCGAATTTTCCCTTGAATTCGGGGCGTTTCCGCACGCGACAGGAGCTGATTTTTTTTATGAGCTGAAAAACAATGTGTAAGAGGTCTAACTATCCCATTTTTGTAATAATGCGAGGTCATTTGAATTTTTGATGCGTGTTGTTTCCGGAGGGGGGTGAAAAGGCCCGGGCTTGATTTTCAAGCACATGTGTAACTTCGAGGTAAACAAAGTCTCACGCCTTGCTGGATGCACGTGTGTATTTTGCTAGGAAATTGTAAATGAAGCGTTGTTTAAAAAGATGTCAAGAGGATTTTTTCCAGAAGTTCGTTTTGAATTTTTAATCTGTATCTAAAGTTGTGCAATTTTGGTAAGAATATATAGTAAAATTTAATACTGTAGTGCAACCTGCAGGAAAACGGGTTTGCTATGTTAAAAATTGTTTTACCTGTGTTTTAGGTATTAAATCAGCGTGTTTAGACGGAAAATGACAAACAATGGGGTTTTGTAGCCAGCAGCACGCTTATTTTGTTTTTAATGATGCATACAAAATTAGCCCACATTTCCTCTGAAATGTTCTACTGCCTCAAAACAATGACCCATTTATAATAGATCGGACCGTCTAAACTGCCCGGAAAATTTTCAGCAGATCAAATACGATGTAGTATTCATCGTCGTAAACAACAAAATCTTCTACGGGGTGTGAATTTCAAATAAAATCGGTTGTTTAGGCCCTTGTGTTACAGTAAGAAATGCTCAATTTATGTCCAAAATTGAGAAATATTGGTACGAAAGCGGAAAACAGCTGAGATGTATCACTCATGTTAGTTAGATTAGAACAAGACCGTGCTATTTTGGACAAAGGTTCTCACCATTTTCATAAATTGTATGAAATAATGACGTTTTCTCTACCCCACCCCCCCAGAGGCAGGGTCATTGAATTTTTTGCTGACATAATTTCTAGGGTCCACATGATATTAATTAATTTGCGTCATTTTATACATTTTCATACATCACTTGTCAATTTAAAACCAAAAAATCACTGAATATCAAAACACCGTGTAAATGCATACAGTATAACTTTGATCATATTTTCATAAATCAGTGGCCACCGTGTACACCGTGGTGTTAAAAAATCGCTCATAACTTTCTGAAATGAGAAGATATCTTCATATTTTTTTTTTAGTCACACAACACAATGAGCATTAATCAATTTATTAATGTTGATTTTGCGATAACAAAAAATGAGTTATATTGCAGGTGTCATAACAGTATTTCACTGAAGGTTCACGTCAAAACATGGCTGAGCCAAAATAATTCCCGAATTTTCCCTTGAATTCGGGGCGTTTCCGCACGCGACAGGAGCTGATTTTTTTTATGAGCTGAAAAACAATGTGTAAGAGGTCTAACTATCCCATTTTTGTAATAATGCGAGGTCATTTGAATTTTTGATGCGTGTTGTTTCCGGAGGGGGGTGAAAAGGCCCGGGCTTGATTTTCAAGCACATGTGTAACTTCGAGGTAAACAAAGTCTCACGCCTTGCTGGATGCACGTGTGTATTTTGCTAGGAAATTGTAAATGAAGCGTTGTTTAAAAAGATGTCAAGAGGATTTTTTCCAGAAGTTCGTTTTGAATTTTTAATCTGTATCTAAAGTTGTGCAATTTTGGTAAGAATATATAGTAAAATTTAATACTGTAGTGCAACCTGCAGGAAAACGGGTTTGCTATGTTAAAAATTGTTTTACCTGTGTTTTAGGTATTAAATCAGCGTGTTTAGACGGAAAATGACAAACAATGGGGTTTTGTAGCCAGCAGCACGCTTATTTTGTTTTTAATGATGCATACAAAATTAGCCCACATTTCCTCTGAAATGTTCTACTGCCTCAAAACAATGACCCATTTATAATAGATCGGACCGTCTAAACTGCCCGGAAAATTTTCAGCAGATCAAATACGATGTAGTATTCATCGTCGTAAACAACAAAATCTTCTACGGGGTGTGAATTTCAAATAAAATCGGTTGTTTAGGCCCTTGTGTTACAGTAAGAAATGCTCAATTTATGTCCAAAATTGAGAAATATTGGTACGAAAGCGGAAAACAGCTGAGATGTATCACTCATGTTAGTTAGATTAGAACAAGACCGTGCTATTTTGGACAAAGGTTCTCACCATTTTCATAAATTGTATGAAATAATGACGTTTTCTCTACCCCACCCCCCCAGAGGCAGGGTCATTGAATTTTTTGCTGACATAATTTCTAGGGTCCACATGATATTAATTAATTTGCGTCATTTTATACATTTTCATACATCACTTGTCAATTTAAAACCAAAAAATCACTGAATATCAAAACACCGTGTAAATGCATACAGTATAACTTTGATCATATTTTCATAAATCAGTGGCCACCGTGTACACCGTGGTGTTAAAAAATCGCTCATAACTTTCTGAAATGAGAAGATATCTTCATATTTTTTTTTTAGTCACACAACACAATGAGCATTAATCAATTTATTAATGTTGATTTTGCGATAACAAAAAATGAGTTATATTGCAGGTGTCATAACAGTATTTCACTGAAGGTTCACGTCAAAACATGGCTGAGCCAAAATAATTCCCGAATTTTCCCTTGAATTCGGGGCGTTTCCGCACGCGACAGGAGCTGATTTTTTTTATGAGCTGAAAAACAATGTGTAAGAGGTCTAACTATCCCATTTTTGTAATAATGCGAGGTCATTTGAATTTTTGATGCGTGTTGTTTCCGGAGGGGGGTGAAAAGGCCCGGGCTTGATTTTCAAGCACATGTGTAACTTCGAGGTAAACAAAGTCTCACGCCTTGCTGGATGCACGTGTGTATTTTGCTAGGAAATTGTAAATGAAGCGTTGTTTAAAAAGATGTCAAGAGGATTTTTTCCAGAAGTTCGTTTTGAATTTTTAATCTGTATCTAAAGTTGTGCAATTTTGGTAAGAATATATAGTAAAATTTAATACTGTAGTGCAACCTGCAGGAAAACGGGTTTGCTATGTTAAAAATTGTTTTACCTGTGTTTTAGGTATTAAATCAGCGTGTTTAGACGGAAAATGACAAACAATGGGGTTTTGTAGCCAGCAGCACGCTTATTTTGTTTTTAATGATGCATACAAAATTAGCCCACATTTCCTCTGAAATGTTCTACTGCCTCAAAACAATGACCCATTTATAATAGATCGGACCGTCTAAACTGCCCGGAAAATTTTCAGCAGATCAAATACGATGTAGTATTCATCGTCGTAAACAACAAAATCTTCTACGGGGTGTGAATTTCAAATAAAATCGGTTGTTTAGGCCCTTGTGTTACAGTAAGAAATGCTCAATTTATGTCCAAAATTGAGAAATATTGGTACGAAAGCGGAAAACAGCTGAGATGTATCACTCATGTTAGTTAGATTAGAACAAGACCGTGCTATTTTGGACAAAGGTTCTCACCATTTTCATAAATTGTATGAAATAATGACGTTTTCTCTACCCCACCCCCCCAGAGGCAGGGTCATTGAATTTTTTGCTGACATAATTTCTAGGGTCCACATGATATTAATTAATTTGCGTCATTTTATACATTTTCATACATCACTTGTCAATTTAAAACCAAAAAATCACTGAATATCAAAACACCGTGTAAATGCATACAGTATAACTTTGATCATATTTTCATAAATCAGTGGCCACCGTGTACACCGTGGTGTTAAAAAATCGCTCATAACTTTCTGAAATGAGAAGATATCTTCATATTTTTTTTTTAGTCACACAACACAATGAGCATTAATCAATTTATTAATGTTGATTTTGCGATAACAAAAAATGAGTTATATTGCAGGAAAACGGGTTTGCTATGTTAAAAATTGTTTTACCTGTGTTTTAGGTATTAAATCAGCGTGTTTAGACGGAAAATGACAAACAATGGGGTTTTGTAGCCAGCAGCACGCTTATTTTGTTTTTAATGATGCATACAAAATTAGCCCACATTTCCTCTGAAATGTTCTACTGCCTCAAAACAATGACCCATTTATAATAGATCGGACCGTCTAAACTGCCCGGAAAATTTTCAGCAGATCAAATACGATGTAGTATTCATCGTCGTAAACAACAAAATCTTCTACGGGGTGTGAATTTCAAATAAAATCGGTTGTTTAGGCCCTTGTGTTACAGTAAGAAATGCTCAATTTATGTCCAAAATTGAGAAATATTGGTACGAAAGCGGAAAACAGCTGAGATGTATCACTCATGTTAGTTAGATTAGAACAAGACCGTGCTATTTTGGACAAAGGTTCTCACCATTTTCATAAATTGTATGAAATAATGACGTTTTCTCTACCCCACCCCCCCAGAGGCAGGGTCATTGAATTTTTTGCTGACATAATTTCTAGGGTCCACATGATATTAATTAATTTGCGTCATTTTATACATTTTCATACATCACTTGTCAATTTAAAACCAAAAAATCACTGAATATCAAAACACCGTGTAAATGCATACAGTATAACTTTGATCATATTTTCATAAATCAGTGGCCACCGTGTACACCGTGGTGTTAAAAAATCGCTCATAACTTTCTGAAATGAGAAGATATCTTCATATTTTTTTTTTAGTCACACAACACAATGAGCATTAATCAATTTATTAATGTTGATTTTGCGATAACAAAAAATGAGTTATATTGCAGGTGTCATAACAGTATTTCACTGAAGGTTCACGTCAAAACATGGCTGAGCCAAAATAATTCCCGAATTTTCCCTTGAATTCGGGGCGTTTCCGCACGCGACAGGAGCTGATTTTTTTTATGAGCTGAAAAACAATGTGTAAGAGGTCTAACTATCCCATTTTTGTAATAATGCGAGGTCATTTGAATTTTTGATGCGTGTTGTTTCCGGAGGGGGGTGAAAAGGCCCGGGCTTGATTTTCAAGCACATGTGTAACTTCGAGGTAAACAAAGTCTCACGCCTTGCTGGATGCACGTGTGTATTTTGCTAGGAAATTGTAAATGAAGCGTTGTTTAAAAAGATGTCAAGAGGATTTTTTCCAGAAGTTCGTTTTGAATTTTTAATCTGTATCTAAAGTTGTGCAATTTTGGTAAGAATATATAGTAAAATTTAATACTGTAGTGCAACCTGCAGGAAAACGGGTTTGCTATGTTAAAAATTGTTTTACCTGTGTTTTAGGTATTAAATCAGCGTGTTTAGACGGAAAATGACAAACAATGGGGTTTTGTAGCCAGCAGCACGCTTATTTTGTTTTTAATGATGCATACAAAATTAGCCCACATTTCCTCTGAAATGTTCTACTGCCTCAAAACAATGACCCATTTATAATAGATCGGACCGTCTAAACTGCCCGGAAAATTTTCAGCAGATCAAATACGATGTAGTATTCATCGTCGTAAACAACAAAATCTTCTACGGGGTGTGAATTTCAAATAAAATCGGTTGTTTAGGCCCTTGTGTTACAGTAAGAAATGCTCAATTTATGTCCAAAATTGAGAAATATTGGTACGAAAGCGGAAAACAGCTGAGATGTATCACTCATGTTAGTTAGATTAGAACAAGACCGTGCTATTTTGGACAAAGGTTCTCACCATTTTCATAAATTGTATGAAATAATGACGTTTTCTCTACCCCACCCCCCCAGAGGCAGGGTCATTGAATTTTTTGCTGACATAATTTCTAGGGTCCACATGATATTAATTAATTTGCGTCATTTTATACATTTTCATACATCACTTGTCAATTTAAAACCAAAAAATCACTGAATATCAAAACACCGTGTAAATGCATACAGTATAACTTTGATCATATTTTCATAAATCAGTGGCCACCGTGTACACCGTGGTGTTAAAAAATCGCTCATAACTTTCTGAAATGAGAAGATATCTTCATATTTTTTTTTTAGTCACACAACACAATGAGCATTAATCAATTTATTAATGTTGATTTTGCGATAACAAAAAATGAGTTATATTGCAGGTGTCATAACAGTATTTCACTGAAGGTTCACGTCAAAACATGGCTGAGCCAAAATAATTCCCGAATTTTCCCTTGAATTCGGGGCGTTTCCGCACGCGACAGGAGCTGATTTTTTTTATGAGCTGAAAAACAATGTGTAAGAGGTCTAACTATCCCATTTTTGTAATAATGCGAGGTCATTTGAATTTTTGATGCGTGTTGTTTCCGGAGGGGGGTGAAAAGGCCCGGGCTTGATTTTCAAGCACATGTGTAACTTCGAGGTAAACAAAGTCTCACGCCTTGCTGGATGCACGTGTGTATTTTGCTAGGAAATTGTAAATGAAGCGTTGTTTAAAAAGATGTCAAGAGGATTTTTTCCAGAAGTTCGTTTTGAATTTTTAATCTGTATCTAAAGTTGTGCAATTTTGGTAAGAATATATAGTAAAATTTAATACTGTAGTGCAACCTGCAGGAAAACGGGTTTGCTATGTTAAAAATTGTTTTACCTGTGTTTTAGGTATTAAATCAGCGTGTTTAGACGGAAAATGACAAACAATGGGGTTTTGTAGCCAGCAGCACGCTTATTTTGTTTTTAATGATGCATACAAAATTAGCCCACATTTCCTCTGAAATGTTCTACTGCCTCAAAACAATGACCCATTTATAATAGATCGGACCGTCTAAACTGCCCGGAAAATTTTCAGCAGATCAAATACGATGTAGTATTCATCGTCGTAAACAACAAAATCTTCTACGGGGTGTGAATTTCAAATAAAATCGGTTGTTTAGGCCCTTGTGTTACAGTAAGAAATGCTCAATTTATGTCCAAAATTGAGAAATATTGGTACGAAAGCGGAAAACAGCTGAGATGTATCACTCATGTTAGTTAGATTAGAACAAGACCGTGCTATTTTGGACAAAGGTTCTCACCATTTTCATAAATTGTATGAAATAATGACGTTTTCTCTACCCCACCCCCCCAGAGGCAGGGTCATTGAATTTTTTGCTGACATAATTTCTAGGGTCCACATGATATTAATTAATTTGCGTCATTTTATACATTTTCATACATCACTTGTCAATTTAAAACCAAAAAATCACTGAATATCAAAACACCGTGTAAATGCATACAGTATAACTTTGATCATATTTTCATAAATCAGTGGCCACCGTGTACACCGTGGTGTTAAAAAATCGCTCATAACTTTCTGAAATGAGAAGATATCTTCATATTTTTTTTTTAGTCACACAACACAATGAGCATTAATCAATTTATTAATGTTGATTTTGCGATAACAAAAAATGAGTTATATTGCAGGTGTCATAACAGTATTTCACTGAAGGTTCACGTCAAAACATGGCTGAGCCAAAATAATTCCCGAATTTTCCCTTGAATTCGGGGCGTTTCCGCACGCGACAGGAGCTGATTTTTTTTATGAGCTGAAAAACAATGTGTAAGAGGTCTAACTATCCCATTTTTGTAATAATGCGAGGTCATTTGAATTTTTGATGCGTGTTGTTTCCGGAGGGGGGTGAAAAGGCCCGGGCTTGATTTTCAAGCACATGTGTAACTTCGAGGTAAACAAAGTCTCACGCCTTGCTGGATGCACGTGTGTATTTTGCTAGGAAATTGTAAATGAAGCGTTGTTTAAAAAGATGTCAAGAGGATTTTTTCCAGAAGTTCGTTTTGAATTTTTAATCTGTATCTAAAGTTGTGCAATTTTGGTAAGAATATATAGTAAAATTTAATACTGTAGTGCAACCTGCAGGAAAACGGGTTTGCTATGTTAAAAATTGTTTTACCTGTGTTTTAGGTATTAAATCAGCGTGTTTAGACGGAAAATGACAAACAATGGGGTTTTGTAGCCAGCAGCACGCTTATTTTGTTTTTAATGATGCATACAAAATTAGCCCACATTTCCTCTGAAATGTTCTACTGCCTCAAAACAATGACCCATTTATAATAGATCGGACCGTCTAAACTGCCCGGAAAATTTTCAGCAGATCAAATACGATGTAGTATTCATCGTCGTAAACAACAAAATCTTCTACGGGGTGTGAATTTCAAATAAAATCGGTTGTTTAGGCCCTTGTGTTACAGTAAGAAATGCTCAATTTATGTCCAAAATTGAGAAATATTGGTACGAAAGCGGAAAACAGCTGAGATGTATCACTCATGTTAGTTAGATTAGAACAAGACCGTGCTATTTTGGACAAAGGTTCTCACCATTTTCATAAATTGTATGAAATAATGACGTTTTCTCTACCCCACCCCCCCAGAGGCAGGGTCATTGAATTTTTTGCTGACATAATTTCTAGGGTCCACATGATATTAATTAATTTGCGTCATTTTATACATTTTCATACATCACTTGTCAATTTAAAACCAAAAAATCACTGAATATCAAAACACCGTGTAAATGCATACAGTATAACTTTGATCATATTTTCATAAATCAGTGGCCACCGTGTACACCGTGGTGTTAAAAAATCGCTCATAACTTTCTGAAATGAGAAGATATCTTCATATTTTTTTTTTAGTCACACAACACAATGAGCATTAATCAATTTATTAATGTTGATTTTGCGATAACAAAAAATGAGTTATATTGCAGGAAAACGGGTTTGCTATGTTAAAAATTGTTTTACCTGTGTTTTAGGTATTAAATCAGCGTGTTTAGACGGAAAATGACAAACAATGGGGTTTTGTAGCCAGCAGCACGCTTATTTTGTTTTTAATGATGCATACAAAATTAGCCCACATTTCCTCTGAAATGTTCTACTGCCTCAAAACAATGACCCATTTATAATAGATCGGACCGTCTAAACTGCCCGGAAAATTTTCAGCAGATCAAATACGATGTAGTATTCATCGTCGTAAACAACAAAATCTTCTACGGGGTGTGAATTTCAAATAAAATCGGTTGTTTAGGCCCTTGTGTTACAGTAAGAAATGCTCAATTTATGTCCAAAATTGAGAAATATTGGTACGAAAGCGGAAAACAGCTGAGATGTATCACTCATGTTAGTTAGATTAGAACAAGACCGTGCTATTTTGGACAAAGGTTCTCACCATTTTCATAAATTGTATGAAATAATGACGTTTTCTCTACCCCACCCCCCCAGAGGCAGGGTCATTGAATTTTTTGCTGACATAATTTCTAGGGTCCACATGATATTAATTAATTTGCGTCATTTTATACATTTTCATACATCACTTGTCAATTTAAAACCAAAAAATCACTGAATATCAAAACACCGTGTAAATGCATACAGTATAACTTTGATCATATTTTCATAAATCAGTGGCCACCGTGTACACCGTGGTGTTAAAAAATCGCTCATAACTTTCTGAAATGAGAAGATATCTTCATATTTTTTTTTTAGTCACACAACACAATGAGCATTAATCAATTTATTAATGTTGATTTTGCGATAACAAAAAATGAGTTATATTGCAGGTGTCATAACAGTATTTCACTGAAGGTTCACGTCAAAACATGGCTGAGCCAAAATAATTCCCGAATTTTCCCTTGAATTCGGGGCGTTTCCGCACGCGACAGGAGCTGATTTTTTTTATGAGCTGAAAAACAATGTGTAAGAGGTCTAACTATCCCATTTTTGTAATAATGCGAGGTCATTTGAATTTTTGATGCGTGTTGTTTCCGGAGGGGGGTGAAAAGGCCCGGGCTTGATTTTCAAGCACATGTGTAACTTCGAGGTAAACAAAGTCTCACGCCTTGCTGGATGCACGTGTGTATTTTGCTAGGAAATTGTAAATGAAGCGTTGTTTAAAAAGATGTCAAGAGGATTTTTTCCAGAAGTTCGTTTTGAATTTTTAATCTGTATCTAAAGTTGTGCAATTTTGGTAAGAATATATAGTAAAATTTAATACTGTAGTGCAACCTGCAGGAAAACGGGTTTGCTATGTTAAAAATTGTTTTACCTGTGTTTTAGGTATTAAATCAGCGTGTTTAGACGGAAAATGACAAACAATGGGGTTTTGTAGCCAGCAGCACGCTTATTTTGTTTTTAATGATGCATACAAAATTAGCCCACATTTCCTCTGAAATGTTCTACTGCCTCAAAACAATGACCCATTTATAATAGATCGGACCGTCTAAACTGCCCGGAAAATTTTCAGCAGATCAAATACGATGTAGTATTCATCGTCGTAAACAACAAAATCTTCTACGGGGTGTGAATTTCAAATAAAATCGGTTGTTTAGGCCCTTGTGTTACAGTAAGAAATGCTCAATTTATGTCCAAAATTGAGAAATATTGGTACGAAAGCGGAAAACAGCTGAGATGTATCACTCATGTTAGTTAGATTAGAACAAGACCGTGCTATTTTGGACAAAGGTTCTCACCATTTTCATAAATTGTATGAAATAATGACGTTTTCTCTACCCCACCCCCCCAGAGGCAGGGTCATTGAATTTTTTGCTGACATAATTTCTAGGGTCCACATGATATTAATTAATTTGCGTCATTTTATACATTTTCATACATCACTTGTCAATTTAAAACCAAAAAATCACTGAATATCAAAACACCGTGTAAATGCATACAGTATAACTTTGATCATATTTTCATAAATCAGTGGCCACCGTGTACACCGTGGTGTTAAAAAATCGCTCATAACTTTCTGAAATGAGAAGATATCTTCATATTTTTTTTTTAGTCACACAACACAATGAGCATTAATCAATTTATTAATGTTGATTTTGCGATAACAAAAAATGAGTTATATTGCAGGAAAACGGGTTTGCTATGTTAAAAATTGTTTTACCTGTGTTTTAGGTATTAAATCAGCGTGTTTAGACGGAAAATGACAAACAATGGGGTTTTGTAGCCAGCAGCACGCTTATTTTGTTTTTAATGATGCATACAAAATTAGCCCACATTTCCTCTGAAATGTTCTACTGCCTCAAAACAATGACCCATTTATAATAGATCGGACCGTCTAAACTGCCCGGAAAATTTTCAGCAGATCAAATACGATGTAGTATTCATCGTCGTAAACAACAAAATCTTCTACGGGGTGTGAATTTCAAATAAAATCGGTTGTTTAGGCCCTTGTGTTACAGTAAGAAATGCTCAATTTATGTCCAAAATTGAGAAATATTGGTACGAAAGCGGAAAACAGCTGAGATGTATCACTCATGTTAGTTAGATTAGAACAAGACCGTGCTATTTTGGACAAAGGTTCTCACCATTTTCATAAATTGTATGAAATAATGACGTTTTCTCTACCCCACCCCCCCAGAGGCAGGGTCATTGAATTTTTTGCTGACATAATTTCTAGGGTCCACATGATATTAATTAATTTGCGTCATTTTATACATTTTCATACATCACTTGTCAATTTAAAACCAAAAAATCACTGAATATCAAAACACCGTGTAAATGCATACAGTATAACTTTGATCATATTTTCATAAATCAGTGGCCACCGTGTACACCGTGGTGTTAAAAAATCGCTCATAACTTTCTGAAATGAGAAGATATCTTCATATTTTTTTTTTAGTCACACAACACAATGAGCATTAATCAATTTATTAATGTTGATTTTGCGATAACAAAAAATGAGTTATATTGCAGGTGTCATAACAGTATTTCACTGAAGGTTCACGTCAAAACATGGCTGAGCCAAAATAATTCCCGAATTTTCCCTTGAATTCGGGGCGTTTCCGCACGCGACAGGAGCTGATTTTTTTTATGAGCTGAAAAACAATGTGTAAGAGGTCTAACTATCCCATTTTTGTAATAATGCGAGGTCATTTGAATTTTTGATGCGTGTTGTTTCCGGAGGGGGGTGAAAAGGCCCGGGCTTGATTTTCAAGCACATGTGTAACTTCGAGGTAAACAAAGTCTCACGCCTTGCTGGATGCACGTGTGTATTTTGCTAGGAAATTGTAAATGAAGCGTTGTTTAAAAAGATGTCAAGAGGATTTTTTCCAGAAGTTCGTTTTGAATTTTTAATCTGTATCTAAAGTTGTGCAATTTTGGTAAGAATATATAGTAAAATTTAATACTGTAGTGCAACCTGCAGGAAAACGGGTTTGCTATGTTAAAAATTGTTTTACCTGTGTTTTAGGTATTAAATCAGCGTGTTTAGACGGAAAATGACAAACAATGGGGTTTTGTAGCCAGCAGCACGCTTATTTTGTTTTTAATGATGCATACAAAATTAGCCCACATTTCCTCTGAAATGTTCTACTGCCTCAAAACAATGACCCATTTATAATAGATCGGACCGTCTAAACTGCCCGGAAAATTTTCAGCAGATCAAATACGATGTAGTATTCATCGTCGTAAACAACAAAATCTTCTACGGGGTGTGAATTTCAAATAAAATCGGTTGTTTAGGCCCTTGTGTTACAGTAAGAAATGCTCAATTTATGTCCAAAATTGAGAAATATTGGTACGAAAGCGGAAAACAGCTGAGATGTATCACTCATGTTAGTTAGATTAGAACAAGACCGTGCTATTTTGGACAAAGGTTCTCACCATTTTCATAAATTGTATGAAATAATGACGTTTTCTCTACCCCACCCCCCCAGAGGCAGGGTCATTGAATTTTTTGCTGACATAATTTCTAGGGTCCACATGATATTAATTAATTTGCGTCATTTTATACATTTTCATACATCACTTGTCAATTTAAAACCAAAAAATCACTGAATATCAAAACACCGTGTAAATGCATACAGTATAACTTTGATCATATTTTCATAAATCAGTGGCCACCGTGTACACCGTGGTGTTAAAAAATCGCTCATAACTTTCTGAAATGAGAAGATATCTTCATATTTTTTTTTTAGTCACACAACACAATGAGCATTAATCAATTTATTAATGTTGATTTTGCGATAACAAAAAATGAGTTATATTGCAGGTGTCATAACAGTATTTCACTGAAGGTTCACGTCAAAACATGGCTGAGCCAAAATAATTCCCGAATTTTCCCTTGAATTCGGGGCGTTTCCGCACGCGACAGGAGCTGATTTTTTTTATGAGCTGAAAAACAATGTGTAAGAGGTCTAACTATCCCATTTTTGTAATAATGCGAGGTCATTTGAATTTTTGATGCGTGTTGTTTCCGGAGGGGGGTGAAAAGGCCCGGGCTTGATTTTCAAGCACATGTGTAACTTCGAGGTAAACAAAGTCTCACGCCTTGCTGGATGCACGTGTGTATTTTGCTAGGAAATTGTAAATGAAGCGTTGTTTAAAAAGATGTCAAGAGGATTTTTTCCAGAAGTTCGTTTTGAATTTTTAATCTGTATCTAAAGTTGTGCAATTTTGGTAAGAATATATAGTAAAATTTAATACTGTAGTGCAACCTGCAGGAAAACGGGTTTGCTATGTTAAAAATTGTTTTACCTGTGTTTTAGGTATTAAATCAGCGTGTTTAGACGGAAAATGACAAACAATGGGGTTTTGTAGCCAGCAGCACGCTTATTTTGTTTTTAATGATGCATACAAAATTAGCCCACATTTCCTCTGAAATGTTCTACTGCCTCAAAACAATGACCCATTTATAATAGATCGGACCGTCTAAACTGCCCGGAAAATTTTCAGCAGATCAAATACGATGTAGTATTCATCGTCGTAAACAACAAAATCTTCTACGGGGTGTGAATTTCAAATAAAATCGGTTGTTTAGGCCCTTGTGTTACAGTAAGAAATGCTCAATTTATGTCCAAAATTGAGAAATATTGGTACGAAAGCGGAAAACAGCTGAGATGTATCACTCATGTTAGTTAGATTAGAACAAGACCGTGCTATTTTGGACAAAGGTTCTCACCATTTTCATAAATTGTATGAAATAATGACGTTTTCTCTACCCCACCCCCCCAGAGGCAGGGTCATTGAATTTTTTGCTGACATAATTTCTAGGGTCCACATGATATTAATTAATTTGCGTCATTTTATACATTTTCATACATCACTTGTCAATTTAAAACCAAAAAATCACTGAATATCAAAACACCGTGTAAATGCATACAGTATAACTTTGATCATATTTTCATAAATCAGTGGCCACCGTGTACACCGTGGTGTTAAAAAATCGCTCATAACTTTCTGAAATGAGAAGATATCTTCATATTTTTTTTTTAGTCACACAACACAATGAGCATTAATCAATTTATTAATGTTGATTTTGCGATAACAAAAAATGAGTTATATTGCAGGAAAACGGGTTTGCTATGTTAAAAATTGTTTTACCTGTGTTTTAGGTATTAAATCAGCGTGTTTAGACGGAAAATGACAAACAATGGGGTTTTGTAGCCAGCAGCACGCTTATTTTGTTTTTAATGATGCATACAAAATTAGCCCACATTTCCTCTGAAATGTTCTACTGCCTCAAAACAATGACCCATTTATAATAGATCGGACCGTCTAAACTGCCCGGAAAATTTTCAGCAGATCAAATACGATGTAGTATTCATCGTCGTAAACAACAAAATCTTCTACGGGGTGTGAATTTCAAATAAAATCGGTTGTTTAGGCCCTTGTGTTACAGTAAGAAATGCTCAATTTATGTCCAAAATTGAGAAATATTGGTACGAAAGCGGAAAACAGCTGAGATGTATCACTCATGTTAGTTAGATTAGAACAAGACCGTGCTATTTTGGACAAAGGTTCTCACCATTTTCATAAATTGTATGAAATAATGACGTTTTCTCTACCCCACCCCCCCAGAGGCAGGGTCATTGAATTTTTTGCTGACATAATTTCTAGGGTCCACATGATATTAATTAATTTGCGTCATTTTATACATTTTCATACATCACTTGTCAATTTAAAACCAAAAAATCACTGAATATCAAAACACCGTGTAAATGCATACAGTATAACTTTGATCATATTTTCATAAATCAGTGGCCACCGTGTACACCGTGGTGTTAAAAAATCGCTCATAACTTTCTGAAATGAGAAGATATCTTCATATTTTTTTTTTAGTCACACAACACAATGAGCATTAATCAATTTATTAATGTTGATTTTGCGATAACAAAAAATGAGTTATATTGCAGGTGTCATAACAGTATTTCACTGAAGGTTCACGTCAAAACATGGCTGAGCCAAAATAATTCCCGAATTTTCCCTTGAATTCGGGGCGTTTCCGCACGCGACAGGAGCTGATTTTTTTTATGAGCTGAAAAACAATGTGTAAGAGGTCTAACTATCCCATTTTTGTAATAATGCGAGGTCATTTGAATTTTTGATGCGTGTTGTTTCCGGAGGGGGGTGAAAAGGCCCGGGCTTGATTTTCAAGCACATGTGTAACTTCGAGGTAAACAAAGTCTCACGCCTTGCTGGATGCACGTGTGTATTTTGCTAGGAAATTGTAAATGAAGCGTTGTTTAAAAAGATGTCAAGAGGATTTTTTCCAGAAGTTCGTTTTGAATTTTTAATCTGTATCTAAAGTTGTGCAATTTTGGTAAGAATATATAGTAAAATTTAATACTGTAGTGCAACCTGCAGGAAAACGGGTTTGCTATGTTAAAAATTGTTTTACCTGTGTTTTAGGTATTAAATCAGCGTGTTTAGACGGAAAATGACAAACAATGGGGTTTTGTAGCCAGCAGCACGCTTATTTTGTTTTTAATGATGCATACAAAATTAGCCCACATTTCCTCTGAAATGTTCTACTGCCTCAAAACAATGACCCATTTATAATAGATCGGACCGTCTAAACTGCCCGGAAAATTTTCAGCAGATCAAATACGATGTAGTATTCATCGTCGTAAACAACAAAATCTTCTACGGGGTGTGAATTTCAAATAAAATCGGTTGTTTAGGCCCTTGTGTTACAGTAAGAAATGCTCAATTTATGTCCAAAATTGAGAAATATTGGTACGAAAGCGGAAAACAGCTGAGATGTATCACTCATGTTAGTTAGATTAGAACAAGACCGTGCTATTTTGGACAAAGGTTCTCACCATTTTCATAAATTGTATGAAATAATGACGTTTTCTCTACCCCACCCCCCCAGAGGCAGGGTCATTGAATTTTTTGCTGACATAATTTCTAGGGTCCACATGATATTAATTAATTTGCGTCATTTTATACATTTTCATACATCACTTGTCAATTTAAAACCAAAAAATCACTGAATATCAAAACACCGTGTAAATGCATACAGTATAACTTTGATCATATTTTCATAAATCAGTGGCCACCGTGTACACCGTGGTGTTAAAAAATCGCTCATAACTTTCTGAAATGAGAAGATATCTTCATATTTTTTTTTTAGTCACACAACACAATGAGCATTAATCAATTTATTAATGTTGATTTTGCGATAACAAAAAATGAGTTATATTGCAGGTGTCATAACAGTATTTCACTGAAGGTTCACGTCAAAACATGGCTGAGCCAAAATAATTCCCGAATTTTCCCTTGAATTCGGGGCGTTTCCGCACGCGACAGGAGCTGATTTTTTTTATGAGCTGAAAAACAATGTGTAAGAGGTCTAACTATCCCATTTTTGTAATAATGCGAGGTCATTTGAATTTTTGATGCGTGTTGTTTCCGGAGGGGGGTGAAAAGGCCCGGGCTTGATTTTCAAGCACATGTGTAACTTCGAGGTAAACAAAGTCTCACGCCTTGCTGGATGCACGTGTGTATTTTGCTAGGAAATTGTAAATGAAGCGTTGTTTAAAAAGATGTCAAGAGGATTTTTTCCAGAAGTTCGTTTTGAATTTTTAATCTGTATCTAAAGTTGTGCAATTTTGGTAAGAATATATAGTAAAATTTAATACTGTAGTGCAACCTGCAGGAAAACGGGTTTGCTATGTTAAAAATTGTTTTACCTGTGTTTTAGGTATTAAATCAGCGTGTTTAGACGGAAAATGACAAACAATGGGGTTTTGTAGCCAGCAGCACGCTTATTTTGTTTTTAATGATGCATACAAAATTAGCCCACATTTCCTCTGAAATGTTCTACTGCCTCAAAACAATGACCCATTTATAATAGATCGGACCGTCTAAACTGCCCGGAAAATTTTCAGCAGATCAAATACGATGTAGTATTCATCGTCGTAAACAACAAAATCTTCTACGGGGTGTGAATTTCAAATAAAATCGGTTGTTTAGGCCCTTGTGTTACAGTAAGAAATGCTCAATTTATGTCCAAAATTGAGAAATATTGGTACGAAAGCGGAAAACAGCTGAGATGTATCACTCATGTTAGTTAGATTAGAACAAGACCGTGCTATTTTGGACAAAGGTTCTCACCATTTTCATAAATTGTATGAAATAATGACGTTTTCTCTACCCCACCCCCCCAGAGGCAGGGTCATTGAATTTTTTGCTGACATAATTTCTAGGGTCCACATGATATTAATTAATTTGCGTCATTTTATACATTTTCATACATCACTTGTCAATTTAAAACCAAAAAATCACTGAATATCAAAACACCGTGTAAATGCATACAGTATAACTTTGATCATATTTTCATAAATCAGTGGCCACCGTGTACACCGTGGTGTTAAAAAATCGCTCATAACTTTCTGAAATGAGAAGATATCTTCATATTTTTTTTTTAGTCACACAACACAATGAGCATTAATCAATTTATTAATGTTGATTTTGCGATAACAAAAAATGAGTTATATTGCAGGTGTCATAACAGTATTTCACTGAAGGTTCACGTCAAAACATGGCTGAGCCAAAATAATTCCCGAATTTTCCCTTGAATTCGGGGCGTTTCCGCACGCGACAGGAGCTGATTTTTTTTATGAGCTGAAAAACAATGTGTAAGAGGTCTAACTATCCCATTTTTGTAATAATGCGAGGTCATTTGAATTTTTGATGCGTGTTGTTTCCGGAGGGGGGTGAAAAGGCCCGGGCTTGATTTTCAAGCACATGTGTAACTTCGAGGTAAACAAAGTCTCACGCCTTGCTGGATGCACGTGTGTATTTTGCTAGGAAATTGTAAATGAAGCGTTGTTTAAAAAGATGTCAAGAGGATTTTTTCCAGAAGTTCGTTTTGAATTTTTAATCTGTATCTAAAGTTGTGCAATTTTGGTAAGAATATATAGTAAAATTTAATACTGTAGTGCAACCTGCAGGAAAACGGGTTTGCTATGTTAAAAATTGTTTTACCTGTGTTTTAGGTATTAAATCAGCGTGTTTAGACGGAAAATGACAAACAATGGGGTTTTGTAGCCAGCAGCACGCTTATTTTGTTTTTAATGATGCATACAAAATTAGCCCACATTTCCTCTGAAATGTTCTACTGCCTCAAAACAATGACCCATTTATAATAGATCGGACCGTCTAAACTGCCCGGAAAATTTTCAGCAGATCAAATACGATGTAGTATTCATCGTCGTAAACAACAAAATCTTCTACGGGGTGTGAATTTCAAATAAAATCGGTTGTTTAGGCCCTTGTGTTACAGTAAGAAATGCTCAATTTATGTCCAAAATTGAGAAATATTGGTACGAAAGCGGAAAACAGCTGAGATGTATCACTCATGTTAGTTAGATTAGAACAAGACCGTGCTATTTTGGACAAAGGTTCTCACCATTTTCATAAATTGTATGAAATAATGACGTTTTCTCTACCCCACCCCCCCAGAGGCAGGGTCATTGAATTTTTTGCTGACATAATTTCTAGGGTCCACATGATATTAATTAATTTGCGTCATTTTATACATTTTCATACATCACTTGTCAATTTAAAACCAAAAAATCACTGAATATCAAAACACCGTGTAAATGCATACAGTATAACTTTGATCATATTTTCATAAATCAGTGGCCACCGTGTACACCGTGGTGTTAAAAAATCGCTCATAACTTTCTGAAATGAGAAGATATCTTCATATTTTTTTTTTAGTCACACAACACAATGAGCATTAATCAATTTATTAATGTTGATTTTGCGATAACAAAAAATGAGTTATATTGCAGGTGTCATAACAGTATTTCACTGAAGGTTCACGTCAAAACATGGCTGAGCCAAAATAATTCCCGAATTTTCCCTTGAATTCGGGGCGTTTCCGCACGCGACAGGAGCTGATTTTTTTTATGAGCTGAAAAACAATGTGTAAGAGGTCTAACTATCCCATTTTTGTAATAATGCGAGGTCATTTGAATTTTTGATGCGTGTTGTTTCCGGAGGGGGGTGAAAAGGCCCGGGCTTGATTTTCAAGCACATGTGTAACTTCGAGGTAAACAAAGTCTCACGCCTTGCTGGATGCACGTGTGTATTTTGCTAGGAAATTGTAAATGAAGCGTTGTTTAAAAAGATGTCAAGAGGATTTTTTCCAGAAGTTCGTTTTGAATTTTTAATCTGTATCTAAAGTTGTGCAATTTTGGTAAGAATATATAGTAAAATTTAATACTGTAGTGCAACCTGCAGGAAAACGGGTTTGCTATGTTAAAAATTGTTTTACCTGTGTTTTAGGTATTAAATCAGCGTGTTTAGACGGAAAATGACAAACAATGGGGTTTTGTAGCCAGCAGCACGCTTATTTTGTTTTTAATGATGCATACAAAATTAGCCCACATTTCCTCTGAAATGTTCTACTGCCTCAAAACAATGACCCATTTATAATAGATCGGACCGTCTAAACTGCCCGGAAAATTTTCAGCAGATCAAATACGATGTAGTATTCATCGTCGTAAACAACAAAATCTTCTACGGGGTGTGAATTTCAAATAAAATCGGTTGTTTAGGCCCTTGTGTTACAGTAAGAAATGCTCAATTTATGTCCAAAATTGAGAAATATTGGTACGAAAGCGGAAAACAGCTGAGATGTATCACTCATGTTAGTTAGATTAGAACAAGACCGTGCTATTTTGGACAAAGGTTCTCACCATTTTCATAAATTGTATGAAATAATGACGTTTTCTCTACCCCACCCCCCCAGAGGCAGGGTCATTGAATTTTTTGCTGACATAATTTCTAGGGTCCACATGATATTAATTAATTTGCGTCATTTTATACATTTTCATACATCACTTGTCAATTTAAAACCAAAAAATCACTGAATATCAAAACACCGTGTAAATGCATACAGTATAACTTTGATCATATTTTCATAAATCAGTGGCCACCGTGTACACCGTGGTGTTAAAAAATCGCTCATAACTTTCTGAAATGAGAAGATATCTTCATATTTTTTTTTTAGTCACACAACACAATGAGCATTAATCAATTTATTAATGTTGATTTTGCGATAACAAAAAATGAGTTATATTGCAGGTGTCATAACAGTATTTCACTGAAGGTTCACGTCAAAACATGGCTGAGCCAAAATAATTCCCGAATTTTCCCTTGAATTCGGGGCGTTTCCGCACGCGACAGGAGCTGATTTTTTTTATGAGCTGAAAAACAATGTGTAAGAGGTCTAACTATCCCATTTTTGTAATAATGCGAGGTCATTTGAATTTTTGATGCGTGTTGTTTCCGGAGGGGGGTGAAAAGGCCCGGGCTTGATTTTCAAGCACATGTGTAACTTCGAGGTAAACAAAGTCTCACGCCTTGCTGGATGCACGTGTGTATTTTGCTAGGAAATTGTAAATGAAGCGTTGTTTAAAAAGATGTCAAGAGGATTTTTTCCAGAAGTTCGTTTTGAATTTTTAATCTGTATCTAAAGTTGTGCAATTTTGGTAAGAATATATAGTAAAATTTAATACTGTAGTGCAACCTGCAGGAAAACGGGTTTGCTATGTTAAAAATTGTTTTACCTGTGTTTTAGGTATTAAATCAGCGTGTTTAGACGGAAAATGACAAACAATGGGGTTTTGTAGCCAGCAGCACGCTTATTTTGTTTTTAATGATGCATACAAAATTAGCCCACATTTCCTCTGAAATGTTCTACTGCCTCAAAACAATGACCCATTTATAATAGATCGGACCGTCTAAACTGCCCGGAAAATTTTCAGCAGATCAAATACGATGTAGTATTCATCGTCGTAAACAACAAAATCTTCTACGGGGTGTGAATTTCAAATAAAATCGGTTGTTTAGGCCCTTGTGTTACAGTAAGAAATGCTCAATTTATGTCCAAAATTGAGAAATATTGGTACGAAAGCGGAAAACAGCTGAGATGTATCACTCATGTTAGTTAGATTAGAACAAGACCGTGCTATTTTGGACAAAGGTTCTCACCATTTTCATAAATTGTATGAAATAATGACGTTTTCTCTACCCCACCCCCCCAGAGGCAGGGTCATTGAATTTTTTGCTGACATAATTTCTAGGGTCCACATGATATTAATTAATTTGCGTCATTTTATACATTTTCATACATCACTTGTCAATTTAAAACCAAAAAATCACTGAATATCAAAACACCGTGTAAATGCATACAGTATAACTTTGATCATATTTTCATAAATCAGTGGCCACCGTGTACACCGTGGTGTTAAAAAATCGCTCATAACTTTCTGAAATGAGAAGATATCTTCATATTTTTTTTTTAGTCACACAACACAATGAGCATTAATCAATTTATTAATGTTGATTTTGCGATAACAAAAAATGAGTTATATTGCAGGTGTCATAACAGTATTTCACTGAAGGTTCACGTCAAAACATGGCTGAGCCAAAATAATTCCCGAATTTTCCCTTGAATTCGGGGCGTTTCCGCACGCGACAGGAGCTGATTTTTTTTATGAGCTGAAAAACAATGTGTAAGAGGTCTAACTATCCCATTTTTGTAATAATGCGAGGTCATTTGAATTTTTGATGCGTGTTGTTTCCGGAGGGGGGTGAAAAGGCCCGGGCTTGATTTTCAAGCACATGTGTAACTTCGAGGTAAACAAAGTCTCACGCCTTGCTGGATGCACGTGTGTATTTTGCTAGGAAATTGTAAATGAAGCGTTGTTTAAAAAGATGTCAAGAGGATTTTTTCCAGAAGTTCGTTTTGAATTTTTAATCTGTATCTAAAGTTGTGCAATTTTGGTAAGAATATATAGTAAAATTTAATACTGTAGTGCAACCTGCAGGAAAACGGGTTTGCTATGTTAAAAATTGTTTTACCTGTGTTTTAGGTATTAAATCAGCGTGTTTAGACGGAAAATGACAAACAATGGGGTTTTGTAGCCAGCAGCACGCTTATTTTGTTTTTAATGATGCATACAAAATTAGCCCACATTTCCTCTGAAATGTTCTACTGCCTCAAAACAATGACCCATTTATAATAGATCGGACCGTCTAAACTGCCCGGAAAATTTTCAGCAGATCAAATACGATGTAGTATTCATCGTCGTAAACAACAAAATCTTCTACGGGGTGTGAATTTCAAATAAAATCGGTTGTTTAGGCCCTTGTGTTACAGTAAGAAATGCTCAATTTATGTCCAAAATTGAGAAATATTGGTACGAAAGCGGAAAACAGCTGAGATGTATCACTCATGTTAGTTAGATTAGAACAAGACCGTGCTATTTTGGACAAAGGTTCTCACCATTTTCATAAATTGTATGAAATAATGACGTTTTCTCTACCCCACCCCCCCAGAGGCAGGGTCATTGAATTTTTTGCTGACATAATTTCTAGGGTCCACATGATATTAATTAATTTGCGTCATTTTATACATTTTCATACATCACTTGTCAATTTAAAACCAAAAAATCACTGAATATCAAAACACCGTGTAAATGCATACAGTATAACTTTGATCATATTTTCATAAATCAGTGGCCACCGTGTACACCGTGGTGTTAAAAAATCGCTCATAACTTTCTGAAATGAGAAGATATCTTCATATTTTTTTTTTAGTCACACAACACAATGAGCATTAATCAATTTATTAATGTTGATTTTGCGATAACAAAAAATGAGTTATATTGCAGGAAAACGGGTTTGCTATGTTAAAAATTGTTTTACCTGTGTTTTAGGTATTAAATCAGCGTGTTTAGACGGAAAATGACAAACAATGGGGTTTTGTAGCCAGCAGCACGCTTATTTTGTTTTTAATGATGCATACAAAATTAGCCCACATTTCCTCTGAAATGTTCTACTGCCTCAAAACAATGACCCATTTATAATAGATCGGACCGTCTAAACTGCCCGGAAAATTTTCAGCAGATCAAATACGATGTAGTATTCATCGTCGTAAACAACAAAATCTTCTACGGGGTGTGAATTTCAAATAAAATCGGTTGTTTAGGCCCTTGTGTTACAGTAAGAAATGCTCAATTTATGTCCAAAATTGAGAAATATTGGTACGAAAGCGGAAAACAGCTGAGATGTATCACTCATGTTAGTTAGATTAGAACAAGACCGTGCTATTTTGGACAAAGGTTCTCACCATTTTCATAAATTGTATGAAATAATGACGTTTTCTCTACCCCACCCCCCCAGAGGCAGGGTCATTGAATTTTTTGCTGACATAATTTCTAGGGTCCACATGATATTAATTAATTTGCGTCATTTTATACATTTTCATACATCACTTGTCAATTTAAAACCAAAAAATCACTGAATATCAAAACACCGTGTAAATGCATACAGTATAACTTTGATCATATTTTCATAAATCAGTGGCCACCGTGTACACCGTGGTGTTAAAAAATCGCTCATAACTTTCTGAAATGAGAAGATATCTTCATATTTTTTTTTTAGTCACACAACACAATGAGCATTAATCAATTTATTAATGTTGATTTTGCGATAACAAAAAATGAGTTATATTGCAGGTGTCATAACAGTATTTCACTGAAGGTTCACGTCAAAACATGGCTGAGCCAAAATAATTCCCGAATTTTCCCTTGAATTCGGGGCGTTTCCGCACGCGACAGGAGCTGATTTTTTTTATGAGCTGAAAAACAATGTGTAAGAGGTCTAACTATCCCATTTTTGTAATAATGCGAGGTCATTTGAATTTTTGATGCGTGTTGTTTCCGGAGGGGGGTGAAAAGGCCCGGGCTTGATTTTCAAGCACATGTGTAACTTCGAGGTAAACAAAGTCTCACGCCTTGCTGGATGCACGTGTGTATTTTGCTAGGAAATTGTAAATGAAGCGTTGTTTAAAAAGATGTCAAGAGGATTTTTTCCAGAAGTTCGTTTTGAATTTTTAATCTGTATCTAAAGTTGTGCAATTTTGGTAAGAATATATAGTAAAATTTAATACTGTAGTGCAACCTGCAGGAAAACGGGTTTGCTATGTTAAAAATTGTTTTACCTGTGTTTTAGGTATTAAATCAGCGTGTTTAGACGGAAAATGACAAACAATGGGGTTTTGTAGCCAGCAGCACGCTTATTTTGTTTTTAATGATGCATACAAAATTAGCCCACATTTCCTCTGAAATGTTCTACTGCCTCAAAACAATGACCCATTTATAATAGATCGGACCGTCTAAACTGCCCGGAAAATTTTCAGCAGATCAAATACGATGTAGTATTCATCGTCGTAAACAACAAAATCTTCTACGGGGTGTGAATTTCAAATAAAATCGGTTGTTTAGGCCCTTGTGTTACAGTAAGAAATGCTCAATTTATGTCCAAAATTGAGAAATATTGGTACGAAAGCGGAAAACAGCTGAGATGTATCACTCATGTTAGTTAGATTAGAACAAGACCGTGCTATTTTGGACAAAGGTTCTCACCATTTTCATAAATTGTATGAAATAATGACGTTTTCTCTACCCCACCCCCCCAGAGGCAGGGTCATTGAATTTTTTGCTGACATAATTTCTAGGGTCCACATGATATTAATTAATTTGCGTCATTTTATACATTTTCATACATCACTTGTCAATTTAAAACCAAAAAATCACTGAATATCAAAACACCGTGTAAATGCATACAGTATAACTTTGATCATATTTTCATAAATCAGTGGCCACCGTGTACACCGTGGTGTTAAAAAATCGCTCATAACTTTCTGAAATGAGAAGATATCTTCATATTTTTTTTTTAGTCACACAACACAATGAGCATTAATCAATTTATTAATGTTGATTTTGCGATAACAAAAAATGAGTTATATTGCAGGTGTCATAACAGTATTTCACTGAAGGTTCACGTCAAAACATGGCTGAGCCAAAATAATTCCCGAATTTTCCCTTGAATTCGGGGCGTTTCCGCACGCGACAGGAGCTGATTTTTTTTATGAGCTGAAAAACAATGTGTAAGAGGTCTAACTATCCCATTTTTGTAATAATGCGAGGTCATTTGAATTTTTGATGCGTGTTGTTTCCGGAGGGGGGTGAAAAGGCCCGGGCTTGATTTTCAAGCACATGTGTAACTTCGAGGTAAACAAAGTCTCACGCCTTGCTGGATGCACGTGTGTATTTTGCTAGGAAATTGTAAATGAAGCGTTGTTTAAAAAGATGTCAAGAGGATTTTTTCCAGAAGTTCGTTTTGAATTTTTAATCTGTATCTAAAGTTGTGCAATTTTGGTAAGAATATATAGTAAAATTTAATACTGTAGTGCAACCTGCAGGAAAACGGGTTTGCTATGTTAAAAATTGTTTTACCTGTGTTTTAGGTATTAAATCAGCGTGTTTAGACGGAAAATGACAAACAATGGGGTTTTGTAGCCAGCAGCACGCTTATTTTGTTTTTAATGATGCATACAAAATTAGCCCACATTTCCTCTGAAATGTTCTACTGCCTCAAAACAATGACCCATTTATAATAGATCGGACCGTCTAAACTGCCCGGAAAATTTTCAGCAGATCAAATACGATGTAGTATTCATCGTCGTAAACAACAAAATCTTCTACGGGGTGTGAATTTCAAATAAAATCGGTTGTTTAGGCCCTTGTGTTACAGTAAGAAATGCTCAATTTATGTCCAAAATTGAGAAATATTGGTACGAAAGCGGAAAACAGCTGAGATGTATCACTCATGTTAGTTAGATTAGAACAAGACCGTGCTATTTTGGACAAAGGTTCTCACCATTTTCATAAATTGTATGAAATAATGACGTTTTCTCTACCCCACCCCCCCAGAGGCAGGGTCATTGAATTTTTTGCTGACATAATTTCTAGGGTCCACATGATATTAATTAATTTGCGTCATTTTATACATTTTCATACATCACTTGTCAATTTAAAACCAAAAAATCACTGAATATCAAAACACCGTGTAAATGCATACAGTATAACTTTGATCATATTTTCATAAATCAGTGGCCACCGTGTACACCGTGGTGTTAAAAAATCGCTCATAACTTTCTGAAATGAGAAGATATCTTCATATTTTTTTTTTAGTCACACAACACAATGAGCATTAATCAATTTATTAATGTTGATTTTGCGATAACAAAAAATGAGTTATATTGCAGGTGTCATAACAGTATTTCACTGAAGGTTCACGTCAAAACATGGCTGAGCCAAAATAATTCCCGAATTTTCCCTTGAATTCGGGGCGTTTCCGCACGCGACAGGAGCTGATTTTTTTTATGAGCTGAAAAACAATGTGTAAGAGGTCTAACTATCCCATTTTTGTAATAATGCGAGGTCATTTGAATTTTTGATGCGTGTTGTTTCCGGAGGGGGGTGAAAAGGCCCGGGCTTGATTTTCAAGCACATGTGTAACTTCGAGGTAAACAAAGTCTCACGCCTTGCTGGATGCACGTGTGTATTTTGCTAGGAAATTGTAAATGAAGCGTTGTTTAAAAAGATGTCAAGAGGATTTTTTCCAGAAGTTCGTTTTGAATTTTTAATCTGTATCTAAAGTTGTGCAATTTTGGTAAGAATATATAGTAAAATTTAATACTGTAGTGCAACCTGCAGGAAAACGGGTTTGCTATGTTAAAAATTGTTTTACCTGTGTTTTAGGTATTAAATCAGCGTGTTTAGACGGAAAATGACAAACAATGGGGTTTTGTAGCCAGCAGCACGCTTATTTTGTTTTTAATGATGCATACAAAATTAGCCCACATTTCCTCTGAAATGTTCTACTGCCTCAAAACAATGACCCATTTATAATAGATCGGACCGTCTAAACTGCCCGGAAAATTTTCAGCAGATCAAATACGATGTAGTATTCATCGTCGTAAACAACAAAATCTTCTACGGGGTGTGAATTTCAAATAAAATCGGTTGTTTAGGCCCTTGTGTTACAGTAAGAAATGCTCAATTTATGTCCAAAATTGAGAAATATTGGTACGAAAGCGGAAAACAGCTGAGATGTATCACTCATGTTAGTTAGATTAGAACAAGACCGTGCTATTTTGGACAAAGGTTCTCACCATTTTCATAAATTGTATGAAATAATGACGTTTTCTCTACCCCACCCCCCCAGAGGCAGGGTCATTGAATTTTTTGCTGACATAATTTCTAGGGTCCACATGATATTAATTAATTTGCGTCATTTTATACATTTTCATACATCACTTGTCAATTTAAAACCAAAAAATCACTGAATATCAAAACACCGTGTAAATGCATACAGTATAACTTTGATCATATTTTCATAAATCAGTGGCCACCGTGTACACCGTGGTGTTAAAAAATCGCTCATAACTTTCTGAAATGAGAAGATATCTTCATATTTTTTTTTTAGTCACACAACACAATGAGCATTAATCAATTTATTAATGTTGATTTTGCGATAACAAAAAATGAGTTATATTGCAGGTGTCATAACAGTATTTCACTGAAGGTTCACGTCAAAACATGGCTGAGCCAAAATAATTCCCGAATTTTCCCTTGAATTCGGGGCGTTTCCGCACGCGACAGGAGCTGATTTTTTTTATGAGCTGAAAAACAATGTGTAAGAGGTCTAACTATCCCATTTTTGTAATAATGCGAGGTCATTTGAATTTTTGATGCGTGTTGTTTCCGGAGGGGGGTGAAAAGGCCCGGGCTTGATTTTCAAGCACATGTGTAACTTCGAGGTAAACAAAGTCTCACGCCTTGCTGGATGCACGTGTGTATTTTGCTAGGAAATTGTAAATGAAGCGTTGTTTAAAAAGATGTCAAGAGGATTTTTTCCAGAAGTTCGTTTTGAATTTTTAATCTGTATCTAAAGTTGTGCAATTTTGGTAAGAATATATAGTAAAATTTAATACTGTAGTGCAACCTGCAGGAAAACGGGTTTGCTATGTTAAAAATTGTTTTACCTGTGTTTTAGGTATTAAATCAGCGTGTTTAGACGGAAAATGACAAACAATGGGGTTTTGTAGCCAGCAGCACGCTTATTTTGTTTTTAATGATGCATACAAAATTAGCCCACATTTCCTCTGAAATGTTCTACTGCCTCAAAACAATGACCCATTTATAATAGATCGGACCGTCTAAACTGCCCGGAAAATTTTCAGCAGATCAAATACGATGTAGTATTCATCGTCGTAAACAACAAAATCTTCTACGGGGTGTGAATTTCAAATAAAATCGGTTGTTTAGGCCCTTGTGTTACAGTAAGAAATGCTCAATTTATGTCCAAAATTGAGAAATATTGGTACGAAAGCGGAAAACAGCTGAGATGTATCACTCATGTTAGTTAGATTAGAACAAGACCGTGCTATTTTGGACAAAGGTTCTCACCATTTTCATAAATTGTATGAAATAATGACGTTTTCTCTACCCCACCCCCCCAGAGGCAGGGTCATTGAATTTTTTGCTGACATAATTTCTAGGGTCCACATGATATTAATTAATTTGCGTCATTTTATACATTTTCATACATCACTTGTCAATTTAAAACCAAAAAATCACTGAATATCAAAACACCGTGTAAATGCATACAGTATAACTTTGATCATATTTTCATAAATCAGTGGCCACCGTGTACACCGTGGTGTTAAAAAATCGCTCATAACTTTCTGAAATGAGAAGATATCTTCATATTTTTTTTTTAGTCACACAACACAATGAGCATTAATCAATTTATTAATGTTGATTTTGCGATAACAAAAAATGAGTTATATTGCAGGTGTCATAACAGTATTTCACTGAAGGTTCACGTCAAAACATGGCTGAGCCAAAATAATTCCCGAATTTTCCCTTGAATTCGGGGCGTTTCCGCACGCGACAGGAGCTGATTTTTTTTATGAGCTGAAAAACAATGTGTAAGAGGTCTAACTATCCCATTTTTGTAATAATGCGAGGTCATTTGAATTTTTGATGCGTGTTGTTTCCGGAGGGGGGTGAAAAGGCCCGGGCTTGATTTTCAAGCACATGTGTAACTTCGAGGTAAACAAAGTCTCACGCCTTGCTGGATGCACGTGTGTATTTTGCTAGGAAATTGTAAATGAAGCGTTGTTTAAAAAGATGTCAAGAGGATTTTTTCCAGAAGTTCGTTTTGAATTTTTAATCTGTATCTAAAGTTGTGCAATTTTGGTAAGAATATATAGTAAAATTTAATACTGTAGTGCAACCTGCAGGAAAACGGGTTTGCTATGTTAAAAATTGTTTTACCTGTGTTTTAGGTATTAAATCAGCGTGTTTAGACGGAAAATGACAAACAATGGGGTTTTGTAGCCAGCAGCACGCTTATTTTGTTTTTAATGATGCATACAAAATTAGCCCACATTTCCTCTGAAATGTTCTACTGCCTCAAAACAATGACCCATTTATAATAGATCGGACCGTCTAAACTGCCCGGAAAATTTTCAGCAGATCAAATACGATGTAGTATTCATCGTCGTAAACAACAAAATCTTCTACGGGGTGTGAATTTCAAATAAAATCGGTTGTTTAGGCCCTTGTGTTACAGTAAGAAATGCTCAATTTATGTCCAAAATTGAGAAATATTGGTACGAAAGCGGAAAACAGCTGAGATGTATCACTCATGTTAGTTAGATTAGAACAAGACCGTGCTATTTTGGACAAAGGTTCTCACCATTTTCATAAATTGTATGAAATAATGACGTTTTCTCTACCCCACCCCCCCAGAGGCAGGGTCATTGAATTTTTTGCTGACATAATTTCTAGGGTCCACATGATATTAATTAATTTGCGTCATTTTATACATTTTCATACATCACTTGTCAATTTAAAACCAAAAAATCACTGAATATCAAAACACCGTGTAAATGCATACAGTATAACTTTGATCATATTTTCATAAATCAGTGGCCACCGTGTACACCGTGGTGTTAAAAAATCGCTCATAACTTTCTGAAATGAGAAGATATCTTCATATTTTTTTTTTAGTCACACAACACAATGAGCATTAATCAATTTATTAATGTTGATTTTGCGATAACAAAAAATGAGTTATATTGCAGGTGTCATAACAGTATTTCACTGAAGGTTCACGTCAAAACATGGCTGAGCCAAAATAATTCCCGAATTTTCCCTTGAATTCGGGGCGTTTCCGCACGCGACAGGAGCTGATTTTTTTTATGAGCTGAAAAACAATGTGTAAGAGGTCTAACTATCCCATTTTTGTAATAATGCGAGGTCATTTGAATTTTTGATGCGTGTTGTTTCCGGAGGGGGGTGAAAAGGCCCGGGCTTGATTTTCAAGCACATGTGTAACTTCGAGGTAAACAAAGTCTCACGCCTTGCTGGATGCACGTGTGTATTTTGCTAGGAAATTGTAAATGAAGCGTTGTTTAAAAAGATGTCAAGAGGATTTTTTCCAGAAGTTCGTTTTGAATTTTTAATCTGTATCTAAAGTTGTGCAATTTTGGTAAGAATATATAGTAAAATTTAATACTGTAGTGCAACCTCAATATATCAGTTCCCCTGCAACCCCAAACCACCCACATTAATTCCTAAACAGAGATTATTTTATATATTCTAGTGCACGGCATGTCTTATTATAAGTGGTTCTGCATTGATGCCATGCATTCCTGAGCCATTCTAGTTGAACACTGACATTTCACTCGCTTTGTGTCACTTTAATCTAGGGTGGCAACCCTAGATACTTTTTCTCATAGATTAATAGGCCATTAAATATGAATTAACTGGGAAGTAGGCGATACATAGAACTAAATAGAACTGTGCGTATCGCCATTTGTATCACGGTGTCACATTTAACACTACTATGACAAAATTATTTTTCAAAAACTCGTAATAAGACATATACGCGTGGGCCCAATACCGAGGCGTCGTGTTTATACATACTTTGTCTACATATGCGTAGATTCAGAAGATGGGAGGAATCAACAGAAGTTTGATGGTATCTAATGATGATGTAGGGATTTTGTTTTTCGAAAGTTCATGATTAAAACCTGCAAGGTTATATCTATAATCTAATACTTTTTTTTTTAGTTAGCGTTGATAAGAAGAGGGAATCTTTAAATTTTCAGTTGGCCTACATTTTGCACCCTCATTCTCTATAACCAGTTGCGTTTTTTGTTCGTAAATTCTAAAGAATAAATTAATGTGAATCAAAGAACGTACGAGCAAAACATACGGTTTCATAACGCATATTGTTAAATAAACAATGTTGTTTATTAATTAATTCAGTATTTTTGTAACTGAAAATACCTACATTATATTTCATTAAAGACACATTCCTTAAAATGTACTAGATATTCGCAATACTCTTCATTTCAAATAAAGATAAGATTAGATGTGTTTAAAAAAACGCTCGCCTGCGACTACAATATATAGAAACTTTATAGAGTCAAGCCTCTCTCTCTCTCTCTCTCTCTCTCTCTCTCTCTCTCTCTCTCTCTCTCTCTCTCTCTCTCTCTCTCTCTGAAATATATGTTTTCTAAATGAATATTTCTTTCAAAAGACAAACCTTTCGCCGCCTGGTGTCCGTCCAACTTGACGGTGGAGAACTGGTACGAGGTGTCGTTTGATGGCCCCCATAACGTCACCGGACTCCGGGTGCAGGTGCCCGTAAATAATGTTTCCACCCACGATCCCTACCTCACGGAATTCTATGTCTTCCTGGAGCATGCATCGGACGAGCTTGGTAGTCTGCGACTGTTCCAGCACCCTGGGAATGACTCAGTAAGTTATGGACAAGAGTTTTTGTTAATAATTTTGATAAATATGATAAATCTCCTTATCCCCCCCCCCCCCGAAAAAAAATAGCCCCCCCCCCCCCCCCGAAATGAAGATTCATTTGATCAGAAAATAAAATAAACCCACAATAAATAGTTAATGTTCATTTGGTATCATTGTAGATTTTCCAAACAAGTCTCGTTGACAACGAGACAGAGTTCCAATGGCCTGGGCAGCTGGTAAGAAGAATCAGAATAGTGGTCAGAAATTACACGACCGAGCCTTGCTTCAGACTGGAAGTCCTGGGGTGTCCAATAGATGCTATAACGGGTATGTGATCGCGAATCTCAAACGTAAAATAGAAGAACGGTACCAAATATCATAACAACAATTTTGTTATGCGTTTTGTTAAAAAGGTGTTCAAAAGAATGATTAGTTATAATGGTTGTTGAAAAAATGTCTTGTTTCTAAATTTAATTACATCCACTATGAATAATTCCTTTTGGGATACACAGAAAACAAATAATTGATTTTAAGCATGTATGCCCTCGGGAACAAATTGTAACTAAAGAACTACACTATTACAATCGAGCCCCCGTGTTGCAAAACGCTATATATACGTGCACATAAGTACATGTATGTTGCAGCAGCTGTTGGTGTGAATTTCACATTCCGGATTTCTCCGGTTTTCGTATTTTAGTCACATGTAAACGGCGCGGAGTTTGGAATCAGCAGATCGTTGCAAGATTGCAGTTTTTGCTTCAAAAGAAATAATGGTTTGTTTGCCATAAGTTGAAGCAAAGCGTTGTATTGAAAAACAACTATTAGAAAAGTCAATAACTCGATTTCCGACAATTTATCACAAAGCCATGCGTTAGCTGATAGACCTAAATTTACTGTAACGTGTCTCTGGGTTCCATTACATGTTCGTTGACGTTACAGTGTTACTATTCTCTTTTGAGAAGTGGACAGGCATAGCCTACATGTATGTAGGATGTAGGCTATGCCTGTCCACTTCTCAAAAGAGAATACAGTGTTACATTCTTGGTTATATTTTTTTCCCCTGAAAGTCAAATTGAAATATCTGTTCTTAGCGAAATCAGAGACATAAATATTATTTATTTATCATGTTTACGTCTCTGCCGAAATGTTTTTCTAGTAACTATCCGATATATTCTATAATTTTATGAATTTTAATTTTTTTTTTTAATGAAATTAATTAGAAGACCATAGACGTGGTTCCACCTGAATTAAATTAGCTTTAAAAATTAAATTCATTTTTGTCCTACACAACCAGATACCTTAAATTACATGTATAATTAACATTATTTTTTACATTACATGTAACTTTATGAGTGAAGAACTCAAGAAATGTTCTGTGTTATTAATTATCTTTAACTTTTTTGAAACTATAATGCTGTTTAGTACATGCAGAGACATAAATAACAGAGATTGGCAACTCCGCCATTAGCGTGTTTTGTTGTTGGAAAATGGTACGGGACCAACCTTACTTTGAAAACTACATTTTAGTGAACTGAGACAATGATCTTAAACCAAAAGTTTATTGCTTTAATGAAAAGTGTGCATAGGTTTTTAGACATTTTTGAAACAAAAAATTGAAAAATAAGATTAATATATAGAAAATATATTGGCAAGCTATTAAACATCGGCGAAATCTTGGACGACGGGTAGCCAACTGCCTCCTTAAACTCCTCTTTTAACTGTTTGATATTGTTTATATATGACATAAACTCATGAAAATATGATATTTTGAACGTTTTGGTAATAGGTTTTAGCTGTTTATATTTCGATATAATTTTTTATTAGAAAGATATACTGATATAAACTGGAAACACTTTACAATAATTTACAATAGGGACCGCAATATTTTGATCGGTTGCCAATCTCTTTTATTTATGTCTCTGGTACATGTAGAAATATTTTAGTGATAAATATTTGATTAATTTATTTTTAGAAAATGTGGTCCCAGTTAAGATTCAGCCTCCCAAGCTGCGGTTCATGTACGTGGATATGTCTTCCATGTCTATGGAGTGTACTGTACAGGACGAGAAGGTGTACGGCGTTCGTTACTGGGTGACCTGGACTGTCAACGGTCAGCAGAGGGACAGATCTTTAATGAGGACCGGCCTATACAGCTCTGTGCTAAAGCTTTCATCCCAAGATTTCAATTCATTAAGTTCAAAGGTACTTAGTACTACTTACACATATATCAAATGTTCTTTTTGTCAGGATTTTTTTTGTGTAAGTTGAGCAGGACATTTAGGTTTTCTTGGATTTAGTGTACTCATAAAAGATAGAAAAGAAATTTATCATTCCCTCCCCCCCCCCCCCCCCCCCATCTCTATCTCTATCTTTTCTGTCTGTTTTATGAAAATGGATCAACCTTGTTCGAATCTACATTCAAAAATTGTAATGCATTCTAAAGTTTTTATGAAGAAATGCTGTCTATCAACAGATTGAGTGCTCTGTCGAGGCTTGCTATGCCGCAGACTGCAACAACATCACAAGCAGTAGAGTCAACAGCCCAGCTTTCAGACCAGAAGTCATTGTAAGTCAGGTTTTAAGTTACTAATCAAGCAAAATTTTAAGGTTAACAAAACACAGATATGTATAAAGTTTAAGCAACGATAACTTGAGGCTTTGAGATTATAATTATAACTACATGTACACTGATGAACACAATTGGTTAATTATTGTAAATCTGCATACCGTTAATACTTAGCACGTTGTAATTTGTCAATTGTAAATAAACAGAAGAAAATACAAGTATATATAGGTATCATTTGAATTAAGATTAATAAATTGAGTATGACGTTGTTTAAATTGGTTTTTATGATTGACAGGTAACCAGCAGAAAGTCTTTGATGGTCAAGGAAGGTGGTCCTTCCCAGGAGATCAAGATACAGGCCACTGTTCCCCCCATACTGTTCTGTCTGGCCGCCGGCAAGGAGGGTGACTGTACGGTAGCTGTCAAAGCCAGCACTGAGTCCATGGAGAGAAGCCCCCCCACCTGTTCACAAGGTATACCAGTAGTGCACTGTAAACATTTTTAAAAATGTTCCAGTGATGAATCTTTGGCATCATTAAAACAGATTTGCAAGAAACAGTACTTGCATCAATTCTAGAGAGATGTAACTACTGTAACAGTAAAACTTGGTAATAGCGAAGTCCTAGGGACCAAAGGATTTACTTTGTTATATCCCGTAATTCGTTATATCCATATAATGAATTCGTAATAATAACTATAATAGCGAATTCACTATATACATGTTTTCTTTCACAAGACTATGATTTTTACTAATTGAGGCTTAGAATAAAAACATATTACTTTGATACCAATAATGATCAGACTGTGGGTTGAAAGATTTATAGGAAAATAATTTTTTTCAAAGTATGATGTTAAATAGAAGTGCAAACTTTATTAAACTGAAAGAAATTCGTTTTAAAAGTGTTAAATTTTGTTATTATTAATTTCTAAGGGACTCAAAATCAGTTTGCTATATCTGAATTCGTTATAGCCCTAAAATTTTGCAAAGGTTTGTTAAGAATTTTACCGGGGACTTCAAAAAACTTCCCTATATCCGAGAATTTGCTATATCCATGTTCGTACTAAACGAGTTTTGCTGTAGTGAAAAAAATTGCCATGATTTAATAAATTTAATTATTACCTCTTCCCAAAAAAGTTCAGGGTCTTCCTGTTCTGTTGTTTTTTCACAATGTATCAATTATTTTGTAACTGTATTGACCTTTTTCTATCAAAATTTACATAGAATAGAAAACCCTAAAGCTATGTTTTTGCCCTCCTGCTTTTAGTCGAGGATTTCACCAAACAAATAATTTTTACTTCCTAGGATTGGAGCCATCCCAGGTTGTGTTCCCAGAGAAGGAAGGCTCGACAGATTCCTGTAATGTCAAACTGACCGAAGCAAACTGGAGAAGTGAAATCAGTATCCCGATCCAGGCAGCACAGGATGGCGTCATTGACGGAAATCAGCGGGTGCAAGTGTCACTGACAAACAGGATCGATACCGTCACTGACATCAACACTGTCAAAACTGTCGAGGTTTGTGTGTACATCTGTACTCTTATTGCTGAATGTATAGTGACTAGCTGACATTACTGACAAAGACTGGCATGGGATGAGTTGCCATTGATTGTTTGATATTATGTTAAAATATGAATTGTTTTGTAGGTGTTGGTTGAAGACACCGACAATGGAGACCGCTGTTCGATGCTTAGTCTGGGTCAGGTCAACACTTTTGATGACACGGCGTACAACACGCACCAGGCAGGGGAATATGTCCTGTATAGACACACTCAGTACCCCATACAGGTAAAATGGATTTAGTAATTCAAGTAAAGATAAAATCTTCTTACTTTGTGAGTTAGTTGATATATTAAGTGGTTTCATAGTATGTTTTTTGAATATTAAAGAAAATGTATACTATAATCAAAAAACATGTGTAATAACTTGAAAAATGACAGTGCTTGATAATTGATATTGATATACCTTACCTTGACTTTTTATAACGGCATACATAAATTTTTCTATATTATATTATTTTTCATGATTAGGCGAACGTCTTTGTCAATGACTGTGGCCCTAACCTTCTCTGTACGTGCGCTGTTTCCGTCAGAGTTGGCGACGATGTAATTCGTGTTGGGAATTGTGACGGAAGCCTGACAAACATACGCCCTCTGCTGAAGCAGCTGTTCTATACTACCCCGGTCAACAAGGATTTTAAAGTGGTCAGCAGGAACTCGGGTGACTCCATCACGGTAAGGCATTAGTTGGTTAAAACTGTATCCATTAAGTGAGCTGCATGGTGAAATCTGCAGTAAAACCTGCTTACAAGGCAGTTATTGAGGAAATGTTCCATATGAAAAATTGTGAAGATTAGCAATTCAACTCTTGGGAAATGGTCAGATAACAATTTATTGTGTTTTACTGCCCCCTGTAAGTTTGACTATTTAGAACTCATGTTTTATATCCATTTGATATAGATTGTCATACCGACTGGAGCATTCCTCAATGTCAAATTAGCCAACAAAAATTCACTCAACATTTGGTTGTATCCATCTCCTCAAGATTTCAGTATGACAGAAGGTAAGAAGTAAAGTAAAAAGGATAATGTTGTTAAGTTTTAGCATCTTCAAATAATCTGACATTAAGCAATCCTTTGATTGTTCCACTTTGTAAGATACATGTACAGTAGAACCTGCTTAAACTGAAAGTCATTTCTTCAGAAGAATTATTTTTTTCAGATTAACTGAATGACATAGTATTTTTGTGGTTTTGCTGTAGAGCATTATGCAAGTCGTTGTTATCTTCAGTTTACAAATATAAAGACATGACCATCAATGATAAGATTTAAACAGAAAGTATTTATTATTAACCATCAATGAAATTGCTTGTATTAACAGGCCTGTGTGGCGTCTATGATGGGTCCATGAAGGATGACCTAGTTCTAAGAAACGGCACAATGTACTCAATCTCAGGCTCTAAGTACCTCCAGGACTTCACTTCAGACTGGAGGTTTGTTGCTTTATATATTTTGAATTAAAGCTTTTTGGAATGATTTGAATTTATCAAGGCTATAATTTTCATGAAAAAACTGTTTATGCAATGTACATTTCTAAACTAGTTGTACATATCTTGTAAAAGTTTCACCTTAATTTTGAAACCTAAAATTTACATCAAAAGAGCACTGTAATGCACAAGAAATGTAAGTCTATCATCTTTAAAGTTATACCGTCATCACCCAAATCAATTTTTCCTTTTTATATTTATACTCTCTGTATGCCTGATTGTGTATTTCAGTGTGATGAGTGAAGACAGTCTATACACCGGCATTTGCCCGAGTCTCAACATCTCTCGAGGCCTGCCGGAGACTGAAGTTTGCGATTGTTCCGGTAGTGACGTGTTCAGCTGTTCTGTGTGGAATCTAAACAGAGACTGCATGGCGTATGGGGACTATAGCCCAGGTAACAGCAGTCAATGCTATGGAAGTTATGCAGTCAGATTTGACATTGATATCTGACAAATCCAGGAATTTTGTGTAAAAACTGCCCATTTGTAACACCCTATACACATGTAATAACACTAGTCTTTGGTATAATTATTTTATAATCAAAGGGTATAGTCACTCTTGTGTTGACTAACTATGAAAAATACTGTACTGATACATGATCATCATGTCTGCCCAAATTTTTTTTTCAATAAACAGGTGGTTAAGAGTTGTTTTATGTCAGTTTTATAATAAAAGTATATTTAAATCACTTTATCTACCTTACACAAAGTTCTATGATATTCTAGCAGGAGAAGACTACACTGACCAGATGTTTAGAGCAGGACTCAATGCCAAGAACTGTCGCCCAAACATGACCATTCCCAGATTCAAACAAATCCAGTTTGTACCAAACCAAAATTACCAGGTGGGTAGACTGACTCTTGTTCATTGTTTTGTAAACACGTACAATTTTATAATGAGTTTCTTATTTTATTCAGGTTTTGAATGATTTAATGAAAACATTTTATGTTATAAATAACATTTTTTTCAGTTTGTACAAGATGAGAACTTATTCCCAACTGGCTGGACGTCCCAATCAGTTAACGACAGCTGTAGAGATTTCCTCCAGAACTCGACAGTCTACAAAGCCTGTCGCAATGTTATAGATGTTGACAGCCCTCTGTACATGGACGTCTGCATGGAGAATATCAGGGTAAGAATTTTAACTCTTGTGCACTGATTTCCTCACCTACATTGTGTATGTAGATATCAGTTAGCTTTACATATAGGGTACTTGACAGATATCTGCTGATATTATCTAGATCTGGTGACTTTGTACTAGATACAATGAAACTGGTGATTTGTATACAGATATTTTGACATTTTGCAGTACATGTAATATGACAATTAACAGATATCTTTTGATTATAATTATGTAGATATCTGGCAATTTGTATATAGTTATGTTTATCAGGTAATTTGTAGACAGACAGTTCTATACAGATATCAACTAATTAAATGTGACTATCAGTATGTAAATATTAGTTTCTTCATTTTTTTAAGAGATCTGTTGAATCTGTTTGTGATATCTCATGATTTCTGTTTAGATATCTGGTGACTTAGCCTGGGGAGAGACAGTAGATTCAGTGCTGGAGGAGGACTGTATGTATCAGCTGGAGAAGAACTCCAGTGTGGCTGTCGTAGTGTCAGACGTCAAGGCAGAACTCTGTCCCCAAAACTGTAACAACAATGGGAAATGTGTTGATGGTAAGTTGTATGTTCTCAGAGGAGACCAGATATGTCAATTTTGAGAGTTTTTTTTATAAAAGTAATTAAGATTAAATGATTTATTGTGTAGTCTTTTTTTATTTTTTTATTTCTTTCAATTATGACATGAATATCTTGCAAATTAGATAAAAACAGGCATGAAATGAACAAGTCTTGCATCACATAATTTTTTCAACAATTCAAGGTAAATGTGAATGCAGTGAAGATTTCATTGGCTACAGTTGTAATGTTAACAAGACTGCCCCTCCCGCACTGACCTATTTAAGGGATGAGGGGACCTGTAACACAAGAGGGACCACCTCCTTGTGTCGAAGGGTGTCCGTGTACGGCGACACTTTTGTAAAAAGTCCAGAGCTCAAGTGCTACGCTGAGGCTGTAATGGTAAGTTGTCTGATGCTAAATGTGGGATACCTTAATTATTATCTAAGAATATTGTATGCTTACTTATGGAAGTTAATTTTTGATACTTTTATTTATTAGTAGAAATTGTTAACTTACATTATTATTATTATCATACCTTATGACAATGAGGAGTGTGTATGTACTTGATATCTGTTAACTGCATATCACCAATAGGTAATTTTACTTTTTTGCCTCAAAGCAGTGTAAATTGTATGTTGCATTTTAAAACTCCTACAGTAAGTGTCAGTTGGAATAGTTAGGAAGTCTCCTTAACAACTGAATAAAATGCATTAAATTAAGAATACAATAAGATTAAGAAATATCAATTTTCTTTATTCAACTGCAGTTGTCATCAAATCCAGAGCAAGGTGGCTACAACATCACAGGACCACTAGAGGAGATTGAATTGGAGTCCCGTTTTGTGAGTTCCACCGAGGTGGTGTGTGGCCCACCCAGCCAGGACAGGCCCTATCTGATCTCTGTCAGCAACGTCAACTCCACCACCCTCAGGTCCAACCCACTCCTGTGGGTGCCGTACGACCCCGCCTGCTACAACTGCTCTGCTAAAGACCAGTACTGCTTCATGAAGGTCAGTCATGCTATTTTGTGTGTACTTTTGAATCATTCATGTACATTTAAGGTGGGGGGGCTCAATTTTAACAGAAGTCATCGGTGCCCCTTAATTATCCTAAAATCAAGATTCCCATAGAATTAATCCTTATTCCATAGAAGCAAATCTTAGAAATGAAATCACAACAAACCTTCAAAAAAATACATTCAGGCACAGGACATCTTTAAAATAAAAAGTATTTCTAGCAAATACCGTATTTCACGGAATTTAGGTCGATACGGTTTATTGGGCGAAGGAGGCCGTTTTTAGCCATAAAATAAAAAAAAGTATAAATAGGTCGACTTCGAAGAATTGGTCGAAAAATTACCGCTAGTTCTAATGAATAAATGGTTTAAACCAATAACGTTATCATATAGTAGCCTTTAATCTTATTTCACAGTTTTAAACAAAAGGGAAATAAAATGTATTTCTTGAAAACATCGTAAGAAAATGTCTGAAATTGCGTCAAAATTTTCAAACCAAATAATTCAGTACGGCCGGTTTTAATTTAAGATCGTTTTTTATTACTTCCCTGCCATGTGTACAAACTGGTGTTAACCGGGGGATAGTTACCTAGCCTGGAGGCATGACTACGGTAGCACATGCCACCCTGTGTCTCTATGTGACTTTTTACTGTGTATATACACACGAGTCAACCTCTGATCTTATTGAAGCCTGCAGGCATGAGTAGCACGTGCCGAGAGTTCAACTGTGTATAAATAAAGTCAGCGCTACCCAGACTGATTTCAGAGACACCTGGCTAAAATTTCATCGAAAGTTTTATGTTGAATATACAGAAAAAAACTTGTTCATGTATTCTATTATGAAAACAAATTGTTTGTTTTTTATTTCTACCCGACGATATTTCCCCCCGTAATTACCCTTTGTACGGTTCTCATTTTACTTTTACCGCGCGAAATCGATTTCCTGTTTATCGTAAGCACACGATCAAAATGCATGACAGCATTTAATGATTCAGTCAGTGATCTAAGTAAGAAATGTAAGAAGAAATAAATCAATTTACATTTAATTTTGTTTAAATGATAAATTACTACAGTATATTGATTAAAATCCATACGATTTTTACACAGAAATTCAAGCAGTATTACAGTAAACACTCATGATTTTATTGGAGGGTTGCATAAATTTTTGCAAAATTCCAACCAAAAAAAAAAAAAACATAAATTGGGCGAAGCGATGAATAGGGCGAGGTCCACATGTCAGGGGAAAAAAGTATCGACCTAATTTCCGTGAAATACGGTAATTATGTAAGATTATATTGTTAATGAATTAAACACGAGGGATTTGGGGAAGGTAAAAAATTTTACTGCTCTGAAACCAAGATTTCCTAAGATATCAGTTTTTTACTGTAAACATTCAATCATTTTGGTCTCCTGATCAGGATGATGTGTGTATGATTGATGGGACATGCTACCAGAATATGTCAGAAAATGCAGCAAATCCATCACAAGTCTGTGACCCTCTAATGAATCAGACAGACTGGACCAACAGAACAAGTAAGTACCAAAATAAAAATGATTAAGAGAGCTGAGTATGAAAAACAAATAAGATGTAAGATATTGAAATCAAATGGCATCATGTTGTGACCCTAACTTCGATAGTTAAATTATTGGTTGGTTACATACAGGTCTATGCCCATTCTCCTCAATGCAATGGACAGAAGTGAACTCAACAGCTTTGGCTTTCCACAATGACAAGACCGTCTCCAATGTGGCTAACTTGGAGGATTGCCGCAAGGAGTGTGTGGCCGAGAACCAGTTTCGTTGTCAGTCGGTGGAATACGATGCTGACACAAAGGAATGTCAGCTGTCCAAGGATCAAGTCCGAGAGGCAGAGAGCTACCTGCTACGAGGGGCATTCAGTGTGTCATGGACTTACAGTCACTGGTATTGTACACTGGGTAAGGGCTAATGTCATGCATCAATATACCGTGGTAAGAGTTGGATGTTAAACAGGCATTCATAACTGTGCAGTCGGTCAAAACTTCAGAATAAGAATGTATAGACAAATTTAAAAAAAAAAAATTCTATTTGTACATGTATATCTATATCAAATGAAGAGTTTTATATTTTACATTTTTCAATGTTACAGTAATAAATCACAATTCACTTGCATTGACAGATCCCTGCCCATCCAAGAGAGTTATGTGGAGCAAGATGCCCGAGTATGAGGGGTATTTTACCGCAGACAGTGATTTAGACATTTTGTATGATGTTTGGAGATTTAGTGACTGCCGGGATCAGTGTGAGAGAAGGCCAATGTGTGGAGCCATCAAGTTCTCGGAAGAGCGGGGGATATGTATCCTTTCAGACGGAGCACTGAAGGTGGACAAGACGGCTGGGACGTACCAGGGGTACCCGGGCTGGGATTATCACTCCTTTACCTGTGAAGAAGGTATGTGTTGTCTTTATTTTGTATTATGAATCTGATACTAAGAAGTGAAGTGCTGTAAAAAAGAGTCAACCCGTCATCATCATGATAGGTCAATTACTGAAGCTTTGCAATCGACATGTGAAAAAGTAAATAACAGTAATATCATATAGATTTGTTATCATTTCATATGTTGAAACAGATTAGATGTAGTTTTATAGATGAAGATGCTCTATTTATTTTAAAGGTTAAAGAAAGACATCCTTTCATTTGAGATTTTAATGTTGTAAGGCAAATGAGCTTATACTGTATTGAAAATCTATCTTGACCAGATTAAATAAAGTCTTTAAGTCATTAAGGGGTCCATCATCTACGTGTTTATCACCAAGTTAAATGTCAGACCAGAGCCATAAGTTGACTTTCAACTTTCTGACTTTTAGTAAAACAAACTGGACCTGCTGTTAAATCGGCCGAGGTTCGACCCGTGTTCTCTGGTCCAGGTCAGGATGAGGTCATTTGTGGGTTCGACCGATTGGACGACCAGGAGAGAGAAATATTCTACCACGTCCTGTGGAAGGTGAATGGGGAATACCTGTATGAGGACACCAACGAGACGGACCAGAGACTCCCCTCCTCACTGGCCAATAGTATCAAAGACGGAACCAGAGTGAGTTTCTTGTTTCCTAGTGACATCCAAAGGCAGTAAATTTCTAAGCATGTCTGTTATATATGTAGATGTTCTCAAAGAAAGTTACCAGTCAATCAACCAATTTATATACATTAGAAATTTTTTTTACATTTTGTTTGCAATATTGTTTACAATCAAGTTGAAGTATTAGTAATAGTACTCATTACTTTGTACATGGAATTCTGGGATTATTGATTGACAGATCAGCTGTTCAGTCAGTGCCTGCTATAATGATTCCTGTGATCACATCCGAGGCATGCTGGTTACCTCCCCTGAATACGTTGCCACAATTCAGGTGAGTCTATTCATGACACAGAGTAGATTCAGTCTTTGCATAAAATGGCTGAAAAATTTCTTCCCAGGGAAAAAATTGATCCTTTAAATCTATTCATTTTGAATAATTTTGATTTAAAAATCTTATCTACCTCACACAGTATGTGCAACTATTCCCAAACCTTTTTTTTTTATAATAAATTCCTAATGAAATCTTTAATATTGATTTATCGAACTGTGATTGACAGATCAATGGCAAAGATAACATTGACCTTCCCGAAGGGGCGAGGCCAGAAATGTACGACATCACACCCACAGCACCTCCCTATGTTCTGTGTCGAGACCTCGGGCTGAGTGCCCCAGAAAACTGTACCATCACATTGAATGCCAGAACTCCACTGGACAGCAACGAGCTGAAGTGTCCGGGAGGAAAAGTAATCAAACAAATGGCAGTCAGCATGTATCTGAAGGTAAGGGGATCAAGGGGGTTAACTTTATATACTGTAAACCAACATTTATTCGGGGCAACTTTATTTCGCCATTTACTTCCAATAAACTGGTTCGCGACGACTAATATTCGCTACCAAGCCTTATCCAGACCCGTATTTTGTTATAATAACCATACAATAAAGACTGGTTCGCGGCAACGAGGCCGCGAAAATTTCTCGCACGCAAATAAAAGTCGGTTTACAGTATGATTATGTGTTGTAAAGAGCAGAGAAATTGGAGATAAGAAAGTTCTGTGAATCCTTGCAATTCAATTTATTTTGTAAGAACATATCTTACAAGTGAATCGCTGCCAGAAAAAGCAAATTTACCTTTAAAAAAGTTTGGTTCAAAATTTATCATTTATAAAGAGCATGCAACTTGTGTTTACTAAGATAGATTACTGTGAAAAATACAACATGTAATGTTGATTTTCAATAGGATGACAGCAAGAAAAGGCCAGTCTGTTCCATGGAGATCAATAATGTCAACTGGAGGATGGCGAGCTATGATGTACAGCTAAAGGCGACGACCGACAACAAGTACGACGGAGACCACTTCAGGGAAATGCTACTGACCGCCAACTATCTTGTCAATTACAACCCTGAGAAAGAAAATGTCACCCTAAAAACTGTCAGAGTATGTTTCAAATTGGTCCCCTGTTGATTTTTTTTGTTTTTCTTCTTATAAGAATAATTTTTTTTTAAACTGGGGTCTTCATAGTTTTACATGTTTTTGTAAGAAAGACTCTTTATTTTAATAGGCCAATGTAATGGACAGGGACAGAAGGGGCCTTTGTATATCGGTGAATGATCCCCATATTACCACATTTGATGTCAGGTTTGTGGTTATCATGATTTATTACTGAGTTTAATGAAATTAGTTTTTGTTTTTTGTTAATTATCAGCACCAATGCAATTTTTATTATTCTAAATGGATAGAATTGTATCATACAGTGATCTGTTATTTAACCGAGAGGCATCAATTTGTTATAGATACTTTAATAACTTTTTCGAGGGTGAGTTTGTTTTGTATCGACACAAGACGCTCCCTTACGCTGTGCACACGTTTTATCGGCGGTGTAATGGACGAGCTTCCTGTAACTGTGCTGTTGCCGTTAAAGCGGGAGACGACGTCTTGCTGGTGGACAAGTGTGGTCCAACTGAGTCCAGCACAGGAGGATTTTATCCAATTACTGTCAAGCTTTTCAGGAACGGGATTTTAACCCCAGGTTTCCAGATCCTCAGTTACTACGAGGGACGCAAAATCAAGGTTGGTTAATGTCAGTATTGTGCTTTAATTATTTGTCTGCTTACAGTAAGGTTTGAACCATCAATACTAGTGGGTGGCAGAGTCTATTTAATTCATCATTGCATGATTTTGCATACTTGTGTGTTGAAAAGAAGCTTATCTGTTCTCCTTTTAAATCATTTATTAAAACACAGAAAAGGATTTCAATAGGACTGAAAACCATCATTTTGAAATGATTATATAATCATTTAAATTTTTCAAACTTGATACCTGTTTACTTTACAAATGAATACAACTCCTGACCTTTCACTGCTTTTATTGTGTAGGTCGTCCTTCCCACCGGAACGACTGTCAACATCAAGAGAAGTGTGATCCGAGGTCAGAACTTCCTCAACGTCTGGCTCAAGGCGTCCTCCTCAGACTTCAACAGCACAGAGGGTAAGATCAGCAACATGTAGTTTTGAGATTTTGATAATAAAAATATACATTCATTCATGACCGAATGAATCAGCACAATAATGGCATTGTGTGCTTTGTTCTATATAGGACTCTGTGGAACTTTTAATGACAACAAAGATGATGATCTGACCATGCCTAATGGAACAGTTTCCACGGAGACCACTAAAGAGGCCAATCTGTTCTCCCTCAGCTGGAGGTAAGTGAACCAATGGTGGATGCTTATAGTCTCATTCAAGGCAATTGATGGTTTTTTTTGTTTTATTCAATATTACCTTTCCTTGAAAATAAAGTATGACTGCCTAGCTAAACCAGAAATTTTGGTTTCTTTTAGAGTGGACCCCAAGGAGACGATTTACACTGGGGTGTGTCCTTCTGAGAGCGACACGGAGGAGGCGACCAATCAGGAATCCTACTGCTTCTGTGATCAGTCCAGTGATTGTGGACCAGGCAATGATGTCACTTCCTGTCCATTTGAACTTGATGGTTAGTGTCCATTGGCCTAATTATTTAGGCTTGTCAAGGATTGAGGCTGGTTTTTTTTTTCCAGTCTCCTTAATAGCTTAGTGGTAGTGAGGTGTCATGATGAAGCATACTAGTTATAAGTAGTGGCATTCTGAATTAAGTGAGCTAAAATATCTCCTAAGCAATGTTTGGCCACAAATTTTGCTTTGTGTTGAATTTGACTTAATTTCAATCTTTATTTGTGACTTCCAGATTCTGAGGACATTACGGGATCCCTGCTTCAGAAGGCTCTATTCCCCACTAAATGTAACAAGGAGCTGGCCTCTGTCACCTTCCAGTCTCCTGACTTTGAGTACACACCCAGTGATGTCCCCGAGGTAGGTGGTTTAGTTATATGTACCATTGGTTATGACTGCTTTCATTAGATTCCTATGAAAATTATTGGATGAACAATTCTTGTTACAGAGCTTTTTAATGATGATTATGTGATAAACTTCTAATCAAGAATACAGTCAAACTTAATTATTTCTACCTTGATGGAGCCAAGAAAGAAAAACATTGAGATATAGACTGGAGATTTTGGATGTTGAGATTTAAACACATACTAGTGGTTTTGACTTCAAACTCATTTTGACATTCATAGAATTTGTTACATGTATACTGATATTTTAGACACAAGTTCCACTGTTTGATTGTATTGAGACTCTTAAAAATTTGTTCAATTTTTGCGTTTTTTTAACAGGTGTTTGGCTGGCCCACAAAGAGTGGAATGTCAGAATGGATAGTGCGAGCTATCTGTGGTGCTTTTATCTCCAGTTCCAATGCTGCACAGTCCTGTAAAGATGTACCTGGAGTGGATGATGAGGTCGCCAATGAAAACTGTGTGGAGGACATTCAGGTTCTTATTTTGCGTTTTTTGTTTGTGTTCAATGAAAGCTGTCTACAACTCAGTGATTTTTCTACATTTTTTAAAAGGGTCCTGTGGCTATTGATTTGGGAAAAATCATCGACATTTTGATCAAATTGGGAAAAACAGTATCAGTATAAATATTGTAGCCAAGATGAAAATCAAATGCAATTAAAATAAAATGAACAGAAGCAAATACAAATATGATGCTTTCTTTTTTTATTTTTAAATTGCATATCAAGCTTCCTTTTTTTTTAAGGCCTTTAAAGTTGGTTACAATAGTTTCCAAATCATTGTCAGTCAAATCTTTGTTTGTGTGACAAATGCACATCTGTATTTTTTTCAGTAAGTCTGGTTCTTTTCTTTGAAAGTTAGAGTTCGCAGTATTTACACATGTAGCCACCTTATACATTAGAGTAATACAACCATCTGTGTTGAGCTTCATATTTATGTAAACAAAATGTTCTTTGGTCTATTGGTGAAACTTTTAGTTTTTGAATATGAACTTTGGAATGAGACTCGGAGTTAGACTCTAAATGCTCTCTAACATCATGATCGACACTCAGTCTCTGACTCTCACTTGGCCGCCAACAAGCCGCCGTTCTGAGTTTCTCACTGATCCTCCTTACTTTCAACTTCTTGATCAACTTGATGCTGTACCTCGTTTCCATGTGATGACGAACTCTGTTCACATGTACTTGACGTTGTCGTAGTAATCCCGCTTGAAATCGAATCATCGGGTCAAGTGAAAAAGTTGCTTATCTTTGGTAACCCTGCTGAGTCTTTTTTCTTAATTTTCTTAACGTAATACTTCGAATTATGCGACATTATGCCACATTGCCTCACAAATCACGTTTACATCATTGTTTAAAAAGCGCTTGAAAGGTCTATATATATATAATGGCATATATATTAGAGCGCTAGACCAACGAAGAATAAATGGAGGCTTGCCAAGTCGTATGAAAAAAATTTGGGTCGTCATTATCGATGTGCAAAATTTTAAAAAAAAATTCTATCGATTGAATTGGGAAAAAATGTTGATAAATTTGGGAAAAATTCGATAATTTTTGCTAGGGGAAAGGGCCGATATTCGGACCCAAATTTAGTGTAGAAAAATCACTGACAACTGCAACTTTTCTCAACTGTGGCATGAAATTATTTTTTTTTTAATAAGAGACAGACTCAATTTGTTGTAAACATGTAAATAAAAAATGAAAAATATTTACTGGTACATATGATTTGCTGTTATTTTGTATTTGTTGTAGTTCAGACATGTTATGTTTAACAACTCCTTTGTGTGTTGTAGATCACAGATGACAGCCGCTGGGGTCTGACCGCGGTGGAGAACATCAAGGAGATGTGTGAGATCCACCTGGCCTACAACATCAGTCTGTGGACCACGCCCACTGGAGGGGTGAACCCCGCCCCTCCCTTTGACATCATGTCACAGCTGTGTCTGGCAGAGTGTGGGAATGCAGGGACCTGTGTTAACAGTGAGTGAGAAAAAAAGAAAAATTTACTTAATGCATGTACTCTACAGCTTAGAAGATCAGGGTCTTGAAAAGTCAAGATACAGGATCTCTCTCTCTCTCTCTCTCTCTCTCTCTCTCTCTCTGTATTGATCTAGAAGTCAAGTAAAAATATGAAATATGATCATTGATGTGATGGCTTACTGGAACTGCCTGCCCTAGGATTTCTAAACAATGAATTTTCATGCCTTTCTTTTCCAGAGTCTTGTAACTGTAATGCAGATAGGGCTGGGTTGGATTGTTTTGTGGAAAAGGCGACCCCTCCTAACTTGTTTTACCTGGGGGGTGGGGGACTGTGTGACTTGAGGACCAGTCCCTGTAATGTAATCACTGTGTACAACAACAACACAGAGAACAGCCAACTACTGAGGTGTGAGCTCAACAAGCTACAGGTATGTACCACACCTTACTGAGGTGTCAACTCAACCAAATACAGGTACAGTACCAATCAGACCCAACTTAGCAGAAAGTAGACCCCAACTTAACCCTGGGTTTACTTTCGAGGTCTGCTTGGGGTTTAGTCTGCATGCCATTGGGTTTGCTAGAGCAGACACAGAGTTAATTCAGAATGAACCCAAAGTATACACAGAGTAGACCCAGAGTGGACACAGAGTAAACCCCAATCAGAAGTAGACCCCTGAAAGCAGACGCTTCATGTGTATTTGAAATATACAATGGGAGGGGCTTACAGGCGATAAGATGGTTAGATAAAAGACGGGTCTGCGTCACACTTCACTGCATAAAGTGGACCCCAAAAGCAAATCCAAATTAAACCCAAAGTGAACCCTGAGTGGGCCCAAAGTAAACTCTGAGTGGACCCAAATTTTTAAAAAGCAGACCTTGAGTAACCCCTGAAAGTAAACTCGAGGTTTAGTTTTGGTCTGCTCTGGCGTCTTATTTGGTTTGGTCGGTACTGTATGTAAAACACCTTTAATACTGAAATATCAGCTCATGGTTTGTAACAGGTATATACTGAGTAACAAGTTACAAAAATTAATGATGAAAATTGAATGGTAAATGAATCTAGTTGCTGATTGATTTTGGTTTGTTGTTATTTTAATTTTAAGATACCAGTATTATGCTGATTTCTACTGTGGTTTCTTTTTTTTTTTATTCGTCATCCTAAGTTTCGTTTTCTTTCCTTTGTTTTCCAGCAAAATGAGACAGGATTTGTGGTAGACAGCTCCAGTCCTGAGTATGTAGTGGCCACCTATGTGACCTTCAATGAGCTGACATGTGCCCCGCCCACTATAGGAAGTTACGAGGTGAAGATTGACAACAACGGGGCAAGTTCCGACAGTGGCAGTAGCGGCCCAGCTTATTTCCTGGTGTACGATTCACTGTGCTATGATTGCAACATCAATACCCTTACATGTGTACAAAAGGTAGTTGACTTTTTTTGCTGATTCATTCATCGAAAAATTGCAATGTACTTTTTATTTCAAAATGCGCAAGTCTTTTTTTTTAGTAGAAAATTATGGTTTCCCAAATTTGGATATTGTTTATTTAAATTTAAATAACAAGGATTTAGTATAAAGATATCTGTGATGATATTGAAAATTTCAAGCATTGTTTGAGGAAAAAATAACCAAAATTTCATGACCTTGTATGATTTTTCTACAGACATCAGCCTGTTTGATTGAGGAAAGCTGTTACGAACCTGGCGAATACAATCCCCAAAATCCTCGAGAATTCTGTGATCCCAAGGTCAACCACACAATATGGCAGCAAGCTGATGGTGAGTGAATCATTCTGAATATCGAACATTAGGAAGGATATACACTGGTATTATTGGGGAGAAAATGGTATAAAAACTATCAAATTTAAGGCTTAAATTCCGGGAGAGATAAAATATTGTTAATTGTAGACCTAATATTGACAATGGAAGTAGAGAAAGGGTCAAATGGGATTAAATTACAAGCATGCTTTAAGGTATTCGATGTATAACGGCCACATTTTGTACCAAATAAATGAATGGTCCGATATTCTTAATCATGATATCATTATGAAGGTGTTATCAAAATAGAATACTCTACCGAAGGAATTTTCAAAATGTTGATTATGGTCCAACTAATTACACCTTGAATTTTGCATTGAAGTCTATGAGCAACATATGTTTTATTAAGATATTGTAAAAAGTAACTTATGATTAGTAAAACTCTTTTGGTTAATACCTGCATAAACTGTCTCTTTATTAAGATATAAAATAAAATTAATCATTTACCGCAGATATTTTGACAAAATAAAAATTTTCTTTTCTTTATCAAGGGGAGATAACTCTTTAAAAAAATTAAGGTGCAAAATGACCAGTTCCTTATATGTTGTTTATCATGTGAATTTGGTTCATTTCACTTTCATAGTTACCTAACAATACATATTTAACTAGATAAAATGATTCAAAACTGTTCAATATCCCTTCGTTATACATTGAATACCTTAATCTTAATTCCATAAATATAACTTTATGAACTTGAAACAACTTATATCTGTGATTTTCTACTTCCCTGTATATGCTAAGTAAGTAATAAAGAATGGAATATACACAGTATATTTGTACATCTCCTTTGCAGATTCCTGTGAGCTCCTTGATTTGGAATGGTTCACATATCACATGAAGAAACTGAGTAAGGATTTCCGAATCGACTCCGTGGATCTGAGTGGTAACCAGAGCCGCTGTGACCAAGCTTGTCTGGATATGTACACGGAGCCTGTCTGTCACAGCTACGACTACAATAACTCCACAAACAACTGCACTCTGATGTCATCTGATTACATCGCCATGGCAACACCATTATCCGAGTCGGCTGAAGATATGCATCGAGAATGGCAGTGTCATAATGGTTAGAGAGGGACTCTTTACTTTTTATAAATTGATTTGGTTGTTTTGATTGCAGTTTTATTGAGTATACTGTTACTTGAAAATGAATAGTTTGATAATATTGTCCCTCAATGTATTCAATTAACTAAGTTCTATATATAATTTTCCTTTCCTTTATGCAAAAGAATTATGCACGAGAGACCAAAATTAAAAAAAAAAATTTAGAGGTATAAATCGTCTGTGCATAATTAATTGTTCTCGATTGATTACAGATCCCTGTGGAAAAAGAGGAATAACTTGGACAAAGACCCCTGGTTATGCCATTGACAAGTATGACGATAAGACCTTAAATAACGTCCTGACTGCCACTAGCTGCAGGCAGCTGTGTCTGTCGGAAAAATCGTTCCTGTGCCAATCTGTGGAATACTTGGCAGGGATGGGGAAATGTGTTTTATCCAAGTCAAGGCGTGGAGATGTAATGCCTGCATACTTCATCCGCTGGCCAGGATATATTTACCAGGATTGGTCTTGTAAAACTGGTAAGAGAAAAAGGGCCTTCACAATTTGTTGGGATGGAAGGGGGTGATTGGTTGGCTTCTAAGGGTTTGGGGTTATATTTCAAAAAGAGATATCAATGTCTTTTTTTCTCTCAAATTTTAAGATACTGTCACCACATTTATTGGCTTTTGAAATATAACCCATATTTAAAACTATTGAATGAATGAATGAATGAAAGAGTATATAAAACACAAGTTTGATTATTTGAAGTTTTGACTTTATAATCTAATTTTCTCCCTGCAGGCAATGACTATCCCATTCTGGAAAGAAACCCGGAGATAATGCTAGCTCCTCAGGGAGAGAACACTACTTTTGTGTGCAAGTTTCCCCCAGTGAATCGAACTGAGGACCTCATGTACGGTGTCCGCTGGCTCATCAATGACCGGGTGGTGGAGGAGGTGATGCTTTACAACCAGACAGACCCAGTAGAGCTGTACCTGAACAAGTCTTATCTTCATAGCCACAAATTTGGAACCAAGGTATGGACTCGGTCAATCAGTTTTATTGCAGTTCATTTATTTTTTTGGAAGAATCCAAGTTAATTTTGATATGCATTTCACAAAAATTTTACAAACATGTATATCAAATAGGTATTTGATATGTGGCATTGTGCATCTTTAAGCTATGATATTTCAAACACTGACCTAAGTAAAGGAAGCACATACAAAAAACTTATAATCTGAAAGAAAGCTCTATACAATTATTAAGTATTTTCGATTTTTCTTTATGAAAAGATCAGCTCATGATTATTGTTTGTGATAGCTAGGACTACTGGATTGTATTTTTTCACGAATGAAAGCAGTGATGCTTGTTTTGTTCACCCATTGATTATTTTGACTTGTGTTTCAGTTTGCCTGTGGTGTGTCTGTCTGTCTGGCCGGAGCCTGTAACACTTCATTAGGGGCCTTCAGAAGGAGCGACCAGTTTGAAATAAAACTTGAGGTGAATGATTAAATGCTCTTAGACATGTATTACCATTTCAAATAGAAAACAGATATGTTTGAAATATTGGAGCTGTATGATATGTATTTTTCAGAATTTTCTTATGCGATAAGATTTTTCACTCTATATATTTTTGTTGATGAAAAAGTAAATAAATATGATCCTAAATAAGTGTGCCTGACAATTTTTATGTCTTCTAATAACTGATGTTCACTGTTAAGGTGACCCCTGAGAAATCTTTGACCTTGACTGAGGGTCGGTCAGGTAAGCCAGTGTCTGCCAAGATGACAGTGCCCCCCTCCTTCCTGTGTCCTCCAGACCTGGCCCCAGAGGAGTGTTCTGTTCTAGTGACAGGGAGAGCAGTCAGCGACCAGACGACCTTGATGTGTGGGGAGGGGTCAAACATACAACAGCTGGTGGTGAAATCCATGACCAGGTAACATATTAATGGAGAACTCTTCTCCAGATCAATTGCAGTTGAAGGAGTTTGGTTATTTTCTGCATTTAAGAGCAGTCTCCATCTTTACTAAAGATTTTCCTAAAAATGTTTTCTTTCCACACCTCATGATGTTTGCTTGTTGAATATTATGATTGTATATATTTGAACTGTTTAAAATTTTCCATATTTTCTTCAGATCCAGAAATGACTCATGTGGGTTTGAAATAAGCAATGCTAACTGGATGAATAATTTCGAGTTGATGATAAAGGCTAAGATTGACAATCTTTATGATGGAGATGTGATGCAGAATGTCAAGTTACTAGGAATGGTGGTCACGAATGGAAAATTGTCAAAAACCTCTGAATTGCATTCATTAGAGGTAAGAAATGCAGGATTAGAAAAGAGTGTCTCAAAGAAGAATGAGTATACATGTACAGGGTTGTCTCTAAAAATTGAAGTAGAAGGAAGAAATAAAAAAGTAAAAGGGGGTCTGGGGGTCTAGCTTATAGCTAGATCATGTTTGAAATGCTAAAATAGCCTGACTCAGAGGTAGTTTCATCACGTTAGGCGGGGGAATTCCCCACCCTGGGGTCTTAGAGACAACCCTGCATGTATTGTACATATAATTCATAAGGAGAAAATATACAGGTCGGAAAACCTACATGAAAATAAGTAGAATTGTTCTTCAATGGAAACATTCTATATTGAGTTGTTACATGTAAATATTAAGTTAAATTGATAACACTTTCTGTTTTTCAATCTTTATAGATCATGGTGGAAGATATGGATAAGCCAGCCCTGTGTAGATCTGTGAATGGGCCCCATGTTACAACTTTTGATGGAAGGTATGCTCCTCAAAGTACAAATATGCTCCTTATTTTAATGAAATAAATGTTTCAAATGTTGTCTCATAATTTTTCTCAACAATAATATATTATATTACAATTTCATTTCTCATAGATATTACAACAACTTCAATGAAGGAGAGTTTGTCATGTACAAGCACACTTCTTTTCCATATGAGGTTTGTTTGATAATTTATGTACAAATATAATTCTATCTTTAAAAAAAACAAGAAAACATTTTATAGATATTAAGATTGCAGAAAACTTTGCCTTTCATAGGTATACAAAATTCTGATTTTTGACCAAATTAATGGTACATTTAGGTTCGAACTTTCAATCGCCGCTGTAACAGGCGAGCCATATGTACCTGTGCTGTAGCCGTCAAATCAGGAGACGATGTATTTGTGATCGACAAATGCGGAAAAGGAGTGATGAAACCAGACAAGCAGCCAATCAGAGTTTATCTGTTTAGAAATGGAAATCTCTCTCCCGGCACAAAGTTTTACAGACACGATGAGGGCAGAAAATTCAAGGTTACTGTTATGTCTATATATTTATGGAATATGTTATAGGGTGTTCAGTTGATTTACTCTATACTGGGTTAAACTTTGTCCCTTATTTCCAATAAAAGGTACTTATGTAATTGTAGCTTATAGCTTTTACTAGTAATGGTTACTATCTGCCTATAATAAAAAGAAATTACTGCTCATGTGATGATTAAGATAAAATTGTCAAAAACTTTTAGATGCATGCAAGTTGTTTTATACATATGTATACGTGTATATATCTAAGATATTCTCTGGGTTTTACCTCAGGTGATGCTCCCTGGAGGAACCGCTGTGACTGTTAAAGTCTTGCCCGCTGGCCTCAATGTGTGGCTGATGGGTTCTAGTGTGGACTACAACAGAACGACAGGTAAAGTCAGAGTACACGATGGGGTATCAGATACTCTAAGGAAAGTGTATGTCCCAGGATTTATTTTAATGTAATTTAACATGTTTCTGCTCAAACCACGCTGCACAAAATGCACAAGAAAATGGCTTGATTAATTAAGTCATGCATCCATACATGAATATCTAATTGGATATTTGATCTTTTATACAGGACTCTGTGGTACGTTCGATGGAAAGAAACAGAATGATTGGCAGCAGAGGGATGGCTCCTTGTTTGACATTCCAGGACTCCGCCCTGACCCGTTCACTCTGTCCTGGAGGTGTGTGCTGTTTGGTTGAGATCATCTTATGTCATTATCTTGCATAACACAGTGAACAGTATTGCTGGGCAATCATTCAGCAATAGAAAACCTTAAATAGATTTACCTTAATTCTTGCAATACAGGAAAATCATGTAAAAGTGGGAGGGATCTACCTTTGTTCAGATTTCCTTGATTTCAAATATAAATTGATTAAATGTTTTGTAGAGTGTTAACCAACCAGAGTTTACTGTCAGGATCATGTGACCAAACAGTTGTCCATGACCCAGATTTCTGTGACTGCCCTCATGGAGGAGAGCCGTCATGCTCCTCAATGTCCTCCTACCAGTTGTGTCCTCAAAACAGAAAGCAGCAGAGAAGTACGCATTTTTGAGATGGAAAAGGATTATTTTGTGTGACCAGAAATTCAATCTATTTGGAACTTTTGTATACAAAGGAAATGAAATTGCCTCGATAAAAGGATGAGATAATTTTCTCTTTAAAAAATTGCCAATTTTTGAATGGACATCTACAGAAAAATATATTCTTATAACTTATGTTAGATATTTTTAAAACCAATTAGATAATCTTATTGTAAAGTTAAAATTTTTTAAAAAAAATCATCTGAAAAATATTTTCTGATGGGGGGGACTGATTTTGAGATGTTTCATTGACTTGATTGACTGTCCTGTAGATGATCTGACCGAGCTGTTTGTAAGAAGGTCTATGAAATCTGAGGACTGTGGGGACGTGAACCGCGAGATGGCGTATGAATATGAAGAAGGTTACAGAGCCAAAGTAGGTCCACAGTTCCCAAGTATTCCTTATCACATACAGAAACATTGGATGGTCTCCTTTGTTAGTCTTGTAAATTTATTTCCTGACTGTTAGAGGAACATTGTAAAACTTTTATAATTATATCAATGTTAAGTTAGGAATTTGATTGGCTGGATGTGATAAACAATGACATACCATAATTGTTATACATGTACATGAGTTGATAATCTTGGGTGATATCTCCTGTTGGTTGTCACACAGGACTTTGATTGGCCCACCCTGTCCAATGTGACCCATGAAATGGCCAGGAACCACTGTTTGAGTATGATAGAGATGAGCAAGGTGGCCTCAGTGTGTGTCAATGTCACAGGCATGGCTGATGTCCTTGACCTTTGTATTATGGAGGTGAAGGTAAGTTGCAATATTTCTACCAACCTGATGTTACAGTTGTCTTACTCTGCATCTCATTTATATGAGGATGAATTCATTTTGTTGAAATTGTTCATTTTGTGTCTGAATACTACATTAAAGGGACATTGATTTGAAAAGATTGAATTGCCTAGTGGTAAATTTTGTAAACTATATCTATGATTGATTTTTATAACTCTGTGTGTGTTTGTAGATTGAAGACTCATTTAATATGACCAAGACTTTACTTGAAAACCTGAATGAGATGTGCGAGATTGAGCTAGCTCGGAACACAAGTCTGTGGACCAATGAGACAGGAATGCTCGCTCCGGACCGGGCCATCCTGGGAGAACTCTGCCCCGAGGACTGCAGTATGCAGGGACAGTGTGTGAATGGTCAGTCTACAAATCAGTAGTCTACACCATACAATATGTTGATCTCATTGTAATGATTTATTTACCAAGAAATAATAGTGAAAATTACCCATATGCTTTTACTAATGTGAGATTGATGTATTTCTCTATACCTCAGGAACCTGTGAATGTGAGCCAGGCTTTGGTGGTGCTGATTGCTCGGTCAACACAACAGGAGCACCCGATGTGTGGTTCCTGGAGAATGCAGGGCTGTGTGATCTCAGTGACAGGCGGTGCAATGAGGTGGCAGTGTTTGGAGCCACCTTCATCCTCTCTGACAATCTCAAGTGTAAACTCACTCGTGTCAAGGTGAGAAAATGTTTTTGTTGCTTTGTACAATAAGCTGTTTTTTGAAACACTGAAGAACATTATAAGTCAAAATTCCCCAAACTTTTAAAAAATGGTAAGCAAAACTTATCTATTAAGGCAAAACTTATCTATTAAAATTGTCAATGAATTTAATTCATACGTACTAAATCATATTCATATTTTAATATTCATATACATGAAATAAGATCCTATAGTTTCTCCTCATAAGCTGTGCTGAACTGCCATTATAAGGGTGTTTAAGGCTTAGCTGACAACATAACATGGACTTTCTTTTTCAAAGCTGCATTCTTTCCATTTTGATAGATGTTGAATGGAGGCTACAATGCTACAGAAGATTTATTTTATTTCCCTGCCATCTTGGTGACCTACAACGAGGTCATTTGTCCCCTTCCATCCCAGGAGAGTTACTTTGTCTCAGTAACCAATGACAACAGTACACTGAGCGAGCCAGCCTTGCTTACAGTGTATGACAAACAATGCCATGAGTGCACCAAATCAGGAATGTGTCGATTCAAGGTCAGTGCGTTTTTATCCATATCTCAGAATTTTTTTGTAGAATTGAATGAACAATCCAAAGTCGACATGTTTTTGCTTGATTTTTACAGGAGCAGAAATGTTTTATTGAGAATGTGTGTTATGATATTGGAGCTTTGAATCCATCCAACTCCTCCTTATTCTGTAACCCCTATGAGAATTTTGAGGAGTGGAGCATCAAAAGAGGTAAAAGCTCTGAAAAAGATGATTTTTTGATTTCTTATATCAGAGATAAAAATCTCTTAATCATTAGAGCCTGTATAAACTCTGCAGATGATCAGCACAATTAATGTATAATTATTAAGTGTCAAATCTTGAATTAAAAGACTTGATTTTTGTATACTCTTATACAGATCACCCATTGGTTCGAGACCAGCCTGAGCTGTCGACACACTACAACCAGAGCTCCGGCGACTTCCTGTTCCTGTGTGAGGGAAAGGTCAGTGCCGAGAATGCCTCACAGTCCTTTGTCGTCTGGAGTGTCGATGGAAAGAGAGTCGAGATGTCAGCGGTCAATGCAACAGACGACAGGAAGTTCACGGCAGAAATATCCTACAGAGACCTTGTGAACTTTACTTACGGCTCAAAGGTAGGGTTTGATATATGGCATGTATTTGAGGGGTTGGATTCTTATTCTTTTGAGTTTTCGCTGCAGGAATCAAGTTTTTACATTATAAACTATATTTTATTTACATTTTATTGTGACCTGTCACAGTCATCGATAAACTGTCCAAGATACATGCATGTAGTTAAATTGCATGCGTTTTTTCCCTAATATTATTGTAGCAGTAATTTTTTATGCTTGAATTAATTCCTGCGTGTGTGGCTTTTCAGGTGGAGTGTGGAATAGTGGCCTGCTTTATCAACAACTGTGAGAACACAACAAGCCCTGTTTTGAATGGCCGACCAATCACAGCAACTATTACAGTGAGTAGAGAAAGAAGGTCTTAGTGAGACATTTTATATGAGAATTATAATATACATATTATTATATAATATATCTAGTGGTAAACTTCTACATCATCAGAGTAAGTGAATTCATGACTTATATCTGCAGGCCGACAAAGAGGAGTTGCGCATTGTTGAAGGCGGTGAATCTTCTAAGATAGAGATCGAGTCAGAGTTCCCTCCCTTCATCTTCTGCCCATCTGGAGACTGTGAAATCATCGTGCAACCAGAAATGGAGGGTTCCAAAGAACTGAAATGTGAGGGCCAAGCGGTACCTCAGGTCTTACTGGTAGGGGAATCCGAGAAAGGAGAGCTGAAAATCTCTGGTGAAAACTGGAGGAACAAACTTGTCATCTCCGTACAGGCCAACATGGACATGCTGAAAGATGGCGACCAAGACAGGGAGGTGATGCTGGTGTCAAGTGTCAGGGACAGGAACCAGACAAGTCAGCAGATGGAGACCAGTCAACGCACTGTAGTCACCAGGAAAAAAGTAAGAGATGCTTGAAATGACCAAGTCGTTGAAAGCTACAAACAGTGTCAAACAGGATTGAATTATACTTGTATAGTTGTTCATGTCATGCATATCTTGCATCATTTAATGGCTATGAGCCCTGATTTATGTTAAACAATAATTATTTATCAATCAGAAATGAGGAATATGATTTATTTTCATACAAAGAAACTTTTGTAAGATTGTGTTCTTGATATTCAGGTCAAGGTGATGGACCGCCATGAGTCTCATCTGTGCAGCTCCATCAACGATCCTCACATGAGAACCCTTGATGGAAGGTACACTCATTTTTAACATGAACTGATGTTTTAGTGGTCTGGAAAGTATGTGTAATTCACTAACTTTGTACCAACACCTTCACTTCTTCTGCCGAGTGCTAGACAAAAGAGCCTTTCAGTTATAGAGGGATCATCAGGAAAAAATGGAAATTACTCCCACCTACTTTTTTTTGCTCTCTTTCTTTTCCTTAGAAGAGATAGTTTGTGTAGAAATTGAAAAGTTGAAGTACTTTAAGAAAGTTTTGTTTTTATTCATATTTTGTTTTTTCCTTCTTTGTAGAAAATACAACAATTTCTTTGAAGGGGAATTTGTACTTTACCGACACAAAACAATGCCATATGAGGTATATACACAACCATAAAAATGCCTAGTAATTTGTAAAATGCTGTTTTCAATTCACTCTGTGGGCATGTTTCTTATGAAAAATGATTGAGTTCATTCATTCAGAAGTTATTAAACAATGTCAATGAAAAGTCTTTGATTTTGATCTGCAGGTGCGAACTTTCTACAAAAATTGCAATGGAAAAGCCTCCTGTAACTGCGCTGTCGCTGTCAAGGTGGAAGATGATGTCATCGTGATTGACAGGTGCAGTGAGGTCAAAAGTCGTAAAGTGACCGCCAAGCCAATCCAGATCAGGAGTTATATTAATGGGGAGGTAACTCCGGGACTAAGGGTGTACCGCACAGGGGCAGAATACAGGGTAAGAACTCATTTCTTGAACTGCATTAAGTGTTTTTTGTTCACTGTTTTGATCTTTAGGTATTGAATTTATTGGTTGTAAATTTAGATAAGAAACTAATTTTATTTTAATCATTGAAATTAATTTATTGATATGACAAATGCTGTAGAATTTTGAATTAAGAAATGAAAATGTCTTTACATAAAAATCTGAATTTATTGTGCTAAGTTTTGAAAACTACTCTTAGTTGATGATATCCATTTATCTGCAATTATTAGCAATGAATTTAATCTCAACTTCATTTCAGATTTACATGCCCTCAGGAACTTACGTGGTAGTGAAAGATGGGAAAAGGAGAACCAGTCAATTCCTGAATGTCTGGCTCCACGCTTCTCCTATGGACTTCAACCGCACAGAGGGTAAGAAAATGTCTTGTCATTAGTGATTCAAATCCAGTATCAGTAATATTCTATCAGCGACACCCCTTCCCCCCCCCCCAAAAAAAAAAAATTACCGAGCAATTGAAAAAAAAATTTCAAACAATGAGATTTACTCATTGTGTAATATTTTTATCATGTGTCTTAACTAACTTTTCTAGTTATACACAAGATTTTGGTGATTTTCTCAATTTCGCAAGCAATCATATTATAGTTTTGTAATTTCCCCTTCATTTTATTTATAATTATGCAATGTCACTCTGTTGTATAATCCAGGACTGTGCGGAACACTCAACAACAATATGGAGGATGATTTGATGAGGCCGGATGGAACCATAGTGGAGACCAAACAGAACCGTCCCAAAGCCTTCTCCATCAGCTGGAGAGTGAAGTAAGATCCCAATAGATACTTGAAACTGGGATCCTAACAGATCCCAGTCCAGCAAATCCCATTTAAAAAAAATACTGTCTATAAAGTTTATATATTTAACTTACAGAAATTATAAGAATTTTAGAATAAAATTTGTCAGGCATCTAATTTCATTTTTTTTTTAGCCCTGATGAAACTCTATTCAATGGCTTCTGCCCAGATGTGATGGTCAACTCGAATCCAAGGGAACAATTCTACTGCGACCCAATACACAACCTGACCTGCTCAAAACTGGTCACAGATTTTGGATGTCAGCAAACCAAATTAAGGGGTAAGTAAATGATGCATTTACCTTAAATACAGGAACACCACTGAAAGCTTACTTTGTATTGTGTGCAAAGATTTGCAACAAATTTACAGGAATGAAGAGTTTCAAATGAACTCAAAATCACATGGCAATCTAACTTAACAGGAACAAAGTGTTTGTTTTATTATGATCTTAAGACTCTTTGCATCTATGACAAGTTCAATTGCAGAATTGGGCATATATTGAAAATTGCTTTTATTTAAGATTTATTTTATTTTTTTGTTTGTCTTTATAACAGGCAAGGATATTACAGATGAAGTGTTGAAAAATGCAGTTGCTCCCAAAAAATGCATCACCATACAGCCCCAGATTGTTTTTGAATATGATGTAAATTACACCACACCGGTAAGAAATAAGGCTTAGAGAGTATACCTGATAGGAATACTGTGAATTCCTTTTATTACACGAGTACTTAATTCCGCGATCCCACCGTTTTTTATCAAATCGCGAGAATATAAAATCACGAATGCGGAACATTAATCCATATTTCTTATAGTTCCCCACTCTCATAAAATAATGGTGAGATTTTAAAATCCGCAAGGGGCGCCTCTCGTGATTTTATGCTGAAATAAATTACTCGCGTTTAATTAGAATTTCACAGTAAGCTTTTGTAGACAAGAACATTGCTGTCTTTAGTCTTAAAACACTTAACTGTAATATATGTACACGTATGAATTCTTTTATGAATTTTTTAAAACTACTGTAAACTTGGATACGTTTTGCTTTCCTAAAATACTGTAGATTTCTAATTAATCGCAAGGAATAAACATCCGCGCAAAATTGCCAAATGCACATCTCGCTAAAATCTCACTTTTATTTTTGGGACATGTGAACTACATTAAACTATTTCTAAAAAATTTAGCAATCATGTCGTCTTGCAATTCGATGGAAAACAATTGAATCATGAAATTAAGTACTTGCATCGAATAAGCAATCTTCTGCAATCCAAAGTAATTTATATATCATCAGGTATACTGTACAACAATCTCTTATAGGAAATATCCTGGCCTCAGAATGGCCTGAATGCCACCACAGCCTACCAGCATTGTCTGGACTTTGTCTTGAAAACCAAAATCGGTGCATCCTGTAACAGCAAGCCGGGTGTGTCTGCCGCCATTGGGTTTGACCTGTCCATAGAGTCCTGTGTGGAAGACATCGGGGTAAGCCTGGACTACTGTGACCCTACCTGTTAATTTTTTTGTTGTAATGGAGACAAATGGAGCATGGTGTGAATTTAATGTCTGCTTGAAACCTTGTGGCCAATTTAGCAGCTATTTTTAACGGTGTTTAAAATTGCCAACAACAATTATACTTCTGAAGATATACTTCTTAGTCATGTACATACATGTAGATAATGACTGATTAATTTTTTTCTGGACATTTTTTTTCACCATATTAGCTAACTGGAGACACTAGTTGGGAATTTGAAGCTCTGGAAAGCATCAAGCTGAAATGTATAACAGAGGTGGTTACCAATGTGGAGATGTGGGTGACTATAGGAGGGGTCCCTGCCCCACAGGAAGATGTGGTGGACAATTTTTGTCTGAACGAGTGTAGTGGAAAAGGAGACTGTGTCAAAGGTAGGTACTCAAAGCATTACCCAATGAACCACCCCGACTGTCTCCAAGATTATTCAGTAGGACATGTTGAATTGTCCATTTTTTTCAATGACATATATTCTTACAAATATTCTTCCAATTCCTTTTGTAAAAAAAATATGATAGGTGAAAATGTGCATGTTTCAAAATGCTTCTTTTATATTTTTTAGAATAAGTCCCTAAATAATATATTCCCAACTGATTGTTTGTTGAAAACAAAATGCAGACTGACTTAGATTCTTCAAACTGATTTTTGATTTTTTTTAAGTTTTAGGAATCTCATCTTTAAGTGCATATGTAGGTAAAATATGCTTATTGAACGAAACTCTGTGTCCTATTTCTAGGTCAGTGTCAGTGTAACCCAGGCTTTGGAGACATAGACTGTTCAGTAGACATCACTGTTCCACCCACAATTTCCGGGGTCGTTGGGGGTCAGCTCTGTGACGTCAGGGAGAGTGAGGATGGGGAGGAATGTAAGAGAATCGTTCTGTTTGGAGAAAACTTCCAGAGTAATGACTCGCTAGCCTGTCATTACTTCAATGGGGTAAGTCAAGGAGGTTTTTTCTGGCCCCCTCTTTTTGTGTAATTTTTATTTCTTCCCTTAAAACTAATTTAATCCATCGCATTATACATGTATAAGAAATGGAAACATTTAAGATTCATTGAACTTTCGTAGAGTGTTTTAGTTTGATTGACTGATATTTCAAAAAGTATTAAGAATCAAATTTATGCTCAGAAAATGAATTTGATTCTCAAACAAATGGTGCTCTTTCAGCCTGCAAAGCCAGCAACTTATATCAACTCTGAGTCGGTGATATGTCAAATGGAGTCTCCCCGGACAGCCAACATCACTGTCAGTTATGGCGGCGAGCGACAGAGTAATATCATCCGTTACGTCGTTTACGACTCGTTCTGTGACCAGTGTGATGAAGACACGCTCATCTGTGTGGAAAGGGTAAGAGTTGTCAAAAAAAAAACACTACTGGGGTTAAAAATCTTTAGGAATCATTACTAAATTAAAAAATTAAATGCATGTATATGACTATACATGAAATTCTTACGTAAGACAATATCAGAGATTTTCATAGAATTAAGAAGAGTTACATCTACCGGTATTTGAGTAGATCTTATTTCAAATTTGTGTCTTGTAGACTGATACCTGTAATATTGGAGGGCAGTGTGTGTCAGCAGGGGCTGTATTTGACCAAGACATTCGGTACTCATGTCAGCCAAACGTCAACAGAACAGTGTGGACCAGGATTGAAAGTGAGTGTCTTTAATCCAATCGCTAATTCAGAAAACCACTCTTTTATTTCCAAAGAATTAAAATACTGTCGATGCTTTTCATTTGATGCTTTATGAGATAAAACTTGAGTGAATCATGATCACAGAGAATAATGAATTTTAAAAATTGTTTAAAGTATGTGGTGTTTTTCATGGTAACTCCTCTTTTTTCAGCCTCTGTAATCACTGCCACCAGATTGACCTACATCTCCATTGTCGGCAATGTCTTGATCACCTCTCTTGGGAATTTCTCTCTGGGAGGAGCACCAGGATTGGTCGACGGCTGGAAGGGTGGGCTGGCCCTCAAATTTGACGGACAGTCATACATTGAGGATGGCGACCAGAACAGCTGTCTCCAGAAGCCGGAGCTCTGCCTGAATCTGGGATTCTCCTTCAAGTTCTCACTCAGAATTTCGGACATGATTGACAATTCTTATATTTTCTCGTCAGGCGGAGACTTGTCGGACAGTAGAGGTGTGTCTCTGTACATTAGGAAAGGTCGCATGTACCTGACCTTGAGCACACAGGACTTTGAGTGGACAGTAGTGACTGTTTTTAGAAGAGTCGGGGTTTATTTTGATTTCGAGTTCTCCTGGGGGCTGAACTATGGTCTGGAGTGCTTCATGGATGGCGTCAGTGTGGGCAGGGCCCGGGCACCGATAAAGAGGACTATTAAGGGAACCAAGTCATATGGATTCAGAATTGGTGGGCCAATTCCAGGGGAAAAACGCGTGGCCTCTAAATGTGAAGTGGGATCCACAACACTTGTGAAGGCAGAGACAAGAATTGTAACAGCAGTAGGATTTGTCATTGGTAAGGCTGAATCATTGATATGCCATGTATTATATTTTTTTGGAAAGTTGCCATTTATGAGAATATTGCTTTTGGGAAACTTAAAGTTTCAAGTTGCCTTTGGAGGATATTTTGATACTGTTAAAAAATAAGAAAAAAGATGAGAAAATGATTTCACAGCATACTAATATAAATTTTTTTTTGTGTTTTCCACAAAATGGAGCACTTGCCTAAAGGTCACTTTAGATAGAAAAGTCTGTATCAATTTCGGTTTTTTTAGTGCCTCTACCTCTAGTACATGTACCTGTAAAATTTCAAGATAGTTTTTTTGAGCTATCTAAAGCTCACCTTAAATCCCTATGTACATTTAACATTTCCATGTTTACATTATGACCTTTGTGTTTCAGACATCCCCGAGCTTGCGGAAGGCCCCAGGCTGACCGCGTCGTACAAGGAGAATGACACCGAGGCTCAGTTCCTGTGCAAGTTTGAGCGACTGCCTCGCGGGGATGTTGTTTACAGAGTCCAGTTCTTTGTGGATGACATAGAGATCAAAACCTTTAAAGATGTGAAGGGAACAGAAGAGAATTACATGATGTCAGAGTCAGAATATGGCGATGGTGGATACGGCATCAAGGTGGGGGGATTTTTCTTTTGGTCTTTGTTGACGTTTTGGTAATATCAGATATTAAGCAAATAACAGACTATAGATTAGTTTACTTGCTACATCCTATTTATAAAAAAAAACAATTACTATTTACGAAAATTTATTTGCATGAGCAAGTTGTTAGTCTTATAAAGGATTAATTTCGTAAATTTAGATAGCCATAAATTGGAACAAGGCACCATACTTTACTCAATCTGTTTTTTCTGTTTTGCAGACATATTGTACAGTGACACCTTGCTACTCCTACAGCTGTTCAACTACAGAAGGTCCCTCGCGTAAAAGTAACATCATCACAGCTGAGGTCCAGGTAGGCGGGCTCTATTGTACGTCAGGTCCTCTCTCCCAGGGCTACCATTGTATGTAGCATCTAGCTAACTAATGTTTGGTAAACAGTGAAACGATTTTTGGAGTGCAGTCACCATTTTAGCAGAACCAGTTCATATGCTCAATAAAAAGAAAAAGAAAACTAAGATATACATGTAAAAAGTCAGTAAATTTTATTTGATTATTGGGCAGACATCCATCATCAGTACAACTTAAACTATATAATCAGGATCCTGTGTAGTTAAACTAATTAAGTTTAACTATTTGTTGCTTGAACAGAGTGTTTGTTAAACAGATCAGAGGATACATTTATGATACAGTGGAAAATACTTTCGAGACATCTTTGATACAAGTATATATTAGATAAAAGATTTGCATGCTTGTAGTACCAATTTTTGCTATTGTTTGATATTTCTGTAGGTTCTAACAAGGGATCTAACTGTGATAGAAGGAGGGTTACCAGGAGAAGTCAACCTTAAACTGACAGTGCCACCTAGGTTGTTGTGTCGACCTGAGGACAGGGCCAATAACTCCTGCTATGTCAAAGTCAGCTCTTATTTCTCTGAAAAGGAACAGCTTTGTCCCAATTCCAACAGACTGAATCAAGCTGTCATTGGATACAGGTAAAAGCTATACAAATCAACCAGAAGAAATCAGTAGAATCCCTCCATCAAAATATTTTGAGCAAGAAAAGGACAGTATTTCAAAACTATCATAATTTTAGAGAACTTTAAGGAAAAATCCTTGCATGAATTCACGTTTGTCAACAACAGGCCTATTGAAACTCATTTCTGTTCTGTAGAACCTTCCTTTAAAATCACTTCTTTGTTGATGTTTCAGTGTCTCTAATGAAATGCCAACTCCATTTTGTGGTAACATGATTACTATGCGGACCTGGGAACGCCCCACTGTGATCCCTGTCTTTGCCTCCATTGACCTTCTGTATGACAAGGACAAAATTAGGTCATTGACATTGAGGTCAGAGGTCATGTGTCAAGGAACTGTCAACTACAACACGACAACAACCACTGTCAAGGTAAGGAGGTCATATCAGAGCAATGTAGTACAATTTTATACAAAGTTTGATTTTTTTGGGGTATTAATTTTTAATCTTTTTGGGATGATGATGAGTTTTTTAGACATTTTACATAGTTCTTAAGATGTCATATTTTATCAACGTTTTTTGAGGACAACAAAAGTGTGTTAAAAAAATATTTTGAAAGTGTTAGAAATTGTAATGCCCAGTAATCTTTTATCTTCAGGTCAAAGTTGAGGATGGAGACAAGAGTGCTGTGTGTAAATCTATCAATGACCCACACATGACCTCATTTGACAGTTGGTAAGTCTATTATAGACTAACTAAATACCTTCTTTGACAACTAGTTCTATTTTTGTAATGGTTGTCCACCAGATGTATGTACATTTAACTGTTTGTTCTTTTTAGGAAATATAACAACTTTTTGGAGGGAGAGTTTATCCTGTACAGACACAAAATCCTCCCCTATGAAGTAAAGTTCCCATGTTTTTATTATTGTTTTTAAGATTTACATAATTATACAGAATTTTTAGTCTAAAATAATGTTAAACCTCAAAGAGGAAAAAGGTGATACAGAAAAAAGTATATTGTATTAATTTAGTTGATTAGTCTGTATATTTGACAAACTATTCTCTTGGTTTTTAGGTACGAACATTTTATCGTAAATGTAACAGGGGAAAAGCCACATGTAATTGTGCAGTGGCGGTGAGATCTGGAGATGATGTCATCGTAATTGACCGCTGTGGAGCCAGCTCCTCGAACAGCAAATACAAGGCCTTGAAGATGACACTGTACCTCAACGGCCAGCTAACCAAGGGCACCAGGGTCATAGCTTATGGTGGAGGCAAGAAATATGAAGTATGGAGGCTTTATATCAACAGATAATTACATTTGCTGTACAAAAATTTGAAGTATTGTTGCTAATCAATTTACTTGCTTATTGTTTGTTGAAAACTAATTTATCTACTCTTTAAAGGTTCACTTACCCCATGGTGCTGTGGTGACAATTGCCAATGGTAAAGGAAAGAGGCCACAGTTCATCAACATCTGGCTCAAGGCTTCACCAGCTGACTATCAACAGACTGAAGGCAAGGGATTAGACTATTTCTATAGGATTGCTTTAAAGAACTTGTACTTATAAATTACAGAGATACTTTATGAATTCAAGAAGATGGGAAATTTTACTTTTTCTCTTTTAATTTTATATTCAATGCTTTTCCTGTTTCTGAAAGTTACATTACCTCATGCAGAATTTAAAGTCAGTCGTCTTCTGATAGCTGCTAGAGGAAGATAGAAATGAAAATACCATCAACATAAATTATAAGCTATGCTTGTATTTGATTATAACATTGAGACATACAGATATCTAACTAATGGAGTGCTAGTGTAGTAATTATACGAGTCCTCTGTTGAGCAGGTCTGTGTGGTTTGTGGGATGGAGACAAAGGTAACGACAAGACCATGAGAGACGGGACTCTGTTTACAGGGAAGATGGGCAAGTCTAAACAACCAGTGGAGTACTCGCGCAGCTGGAGGTAGGACCCTGTCTGTCTGCTTGTCCTTGTGTATTGTACCTGGTCACTTCTGGCTATATTTTGCAGCAATGTGACATATCATCATACCATCAGAGTTTATGTATCATATCATTTATATATGGCTACATATTACCCCAGAATGCCATCATTCCTCATACATGTAGTTTTTAAATTTATGTAAAATCATGCAGTTTTAGCATTTTAGTAATGTTTAGGAAAGATCATTGATTATATGTGTGATATATTTTGTAGAATTGATGAAACAGTGGAAGACTCCCTGTACACAGGATTCTGCCCCGAGGACCTGGAGTCGGAGGCAGAGTTTACATACTGCACATGTAACACAAACACACCAGATACTTGCTCTGATGAGGCCATCATACAGAACTGTGCTCCAGCCCTCAAAACCAAGCGAGGCAAAAAGAGGGGTAATAATTTAGTCATACAAATACTACATTTATACATTATCCTGTAACTAACAAAATGGGTATGGAAGATGTTTATAAAAAAATTTACAGAAATTGGCAATCTGTATGTATTTACTGAAGTCTATTCAGACACACTTTATGCATTGTAATTGTTAAAAGTGTTCAGTGTGGCATATATCCTTATGGACATGAATTCAGTCTTTAAGAAAAATGTAAGAGTCCAATTTAGGGTTTATAAACATGCTTAGCGTATGACAGTACTTTCAGGACTTTGATTTTGGTTTGGTGTTATAGGCAAGGACATTACAGCAGAGCTGTTAGCTAACAATGTGGTGGAGCCGACCAAATGTTTCCTCCAGGAGCCCCAGGTGTTGTTCCAGTACAACGCCTCCCACACCGCCCCCGTAAGTACACCTCGTGAAATCTGGACCTAGGGCCAAAAACTTTGACAAGCTTACTTGTGTTTCAAGTCTTGCTCTCACAAAAGGAATATTTTATATATACATTATATGGATTAGTAAGATCAAGATCAAAAGTCATGAGATAAGAAGTAGCAATAGTTTAGTATAAATCTAAAGATCTACACTTGATTGTTACACACATATTCATTTGCTTAAGGAGTTGATATTGAGTTGAGTGCATTTAACAAGTGTGCTGCTTAAAACATACTTGCTTTTGCTCGTATTTTCTGATTTGATATGAATGAATTTGATTGAGCAGGAAGTTGGCTGGCCCACACCCAATGGAATCACCCTGGAACAGGCCACGGAATACTGTCGGAACTTCGTGATCCAGTCCACTTCTGGCAGTCTATGTAAAAATGTAAACAATGTACAGCTGGATACATCCCTTGAGAACTGCGTGGAGGACATACAGGTAAGGGCCTCCAGGTGATGCCAGGTGTTGTCTAGTAACATACATGGGCAAATGTACAAATCAGGTATATTATTTTGCAGGTAGTTGACATTGTTTAATTCGTTTGGATAATTTCTTTTCAGCTGACTGATGAGAGAGACTGGGCAATTGAGACACTACAGAATGTGAACCAGCAGTGTCAGATTGAAATTGTCTACAACATCACCATCTGGGTGACCATTGGAGGAGAGCTTGTCCCCCCAGAGGACTTGTTTGGAGCCATTTGTCCAGCTGATTGCAGCGGAAATGGGAAATGCAACGATGGTAAATATTTGGATTAGTTGTAGTGACACACTTGAATTTCTTACTTATTTTTTCCTGAGCTTAGATGCATACTGGAGAGTGCCCTGATCAGCATTACATGTATGAGGAAATGGTTCAGTAGTCTCAGGCCTTTTAATCAGAGACCAGATAATAGAATTACAGAATTATTTGGTAACAGAAAAAAGTATTATCTGAAAATTTTATGCATGTGCAGAAAGTGACAGACTTGTTCTCTAGAGGGGAGCTTGTGCCAAATTAAATGATACCGCCTACATGACTGTTCATGGTTATGAAATCTTGTCACCACAGTGACTACAACACTGTTTTTTCCCTCTAGGTGCCTGTGACTGTGATACAGGTTATACCGGAGACGACTGCTCAGTAGCAGAGACCGACCCCCCGGAGCTGGACAGCATTGAGGGAGGGGCTCTGATTGACATTAGTGTGGGTGTGGTCAGACAACTAGTGGTGTACGGAGCAGATTTCGTTGACTCGGACAAACTGACATGCCACTACTTCCTGTCCAATGTATGGGGTTGTTTTTTGTGTCATGAACTCTGAGATAAGATCATACAAGTACCCTTAAACATTGAAAATGTGAAAATCCAATATTTTACTGTGCAGTATCAAGAGGCCTTGGTTAAATATTATTCATGAAAATAGCATAAAAAGGAATAAGGCAGCAGGCTTAGGCCTTATTAGTTTTCTCTTTTTGATTTGAAGTTTCCTTTCAATGTGAACAAAAGGAAAGAAAGATGTGTTGATTCTGGATCTTATGTAGAATGTTGGAGAGTAGATCATGATAAATACACTATACTTAAGTGTCATCTGTTTTCATTCTATGGCTTATTTCTGTGTTTGACAGGGAACAGAGTTGAAGTTGAAGGCTGTCTATGTGAACAAAGACAGCATACTCTGTCCTTGGGCCGGGGTCAGTGGTCGATATGAACTCAGGGTCAGTAATGATGGGGTCAAGGTCAGTGGACGGATACAGATGGTGGTCTACAACTCTCTGTGTGAAGTCTGCACCTTGGCAACCTGCTCCCCCAGGGTAGGGCTCTAGTCTTATTGACAAATATACATGTACATATAAAAAGATGTTGTAAATTACAGGTAAAATAACATGATACTGATGGATGAATTATGTTTGTATTTGTGATGATAAAATTTAATGTATTAAATTAGAATTATATCTGACAATTTATTGAAAATATATGCATATCGAGATTACTGGTTATGATTTTATATCATCAGATATTTCTCTTTGAAAAAACAATGTAAACATATGACTGAAGTTTGGCCTGTCATTCGTTTATTAGCTAGACGTTTGTGTCATCAATGGCCGCTGCTATCAAGATGGTTACGTCAACCCAAGTGACAACAAACAAGTCTGCTACACCGCCAAATCAACCAAAGGCTGGATTGTGCTCACAAGTGAGATATTGACTGTGCTCATGTGAATTAAGTTACAAAACTTAAGTGCTTGTGCTCACATCGTAAAATAAATTTTTCCATTGAGAAAACTGCTAAAATGTACCATATGCTAAAACAGAACATGTAAAAATGTTCTATGTGTTTGGAAATTCCTGGTTTATTTATGCTATACAAAGATAACAACAAAACTAGTTTGCTCCCTACTAATAATTTTTATTGTTTATTGACTGGTGTTACAATGTTTTAAGTTTCAAAAAATTAGTAAAATGAGCATAGATTGCACAATTTTCAGGGAAGCTCCAATATTGTGTAAAGGCTGCATGATGCATGAAATTTGATTCTTTGTTTTCAGGAACTGAAATAACAGTCAGAAGGTTTGGTTTCCTGAGACTTGTTGGAAACATCCTGTACACTGCAACTGCAAACCTCCAGTTCACCCTGTTTGGAACGCCCAGTTTTGTGTCGGGCCCAACAGGCGCTAAGGCCCTTCTGCTGAATGGAAATGACCAGTTTGTGGATATGGGTGACCAGACAGCACAGTGTATCGGAAACTTGGACAACTGTAAATTAGGACTCACTGTCAAGTTCAATCTCAAGGTCATCAAATTCTCCAAGAAAATGTACATCTTCTCCAACGGTGGCGACGACCGTGATTCTTACGGAATGGCCATGTGGTACGAAAGAAAGAGACTATTCCTCTCCATCAGTACGTCCTCTCAAATCTGGACTGTGAAAACCAAATTCACCAGGTTGAACCAGTTTACATCCATCCGGTTCAGCTGGAGTGTCCAGCTAGGAATCCGGTTGTACTTTGATGGCGTACAGGTGGCAAAAAGAGAGAAATATTACAAACGGAAGGTGAAGAACCTTTTCAAGAAGTTCTACCTGGGATGTTCAATCAAGAGGGACTATTTCTCTAACATTGTGATCGAGGGCTGGGATGTGGCAGAGGCAGTGACTGATGTTGTGAAGGAACTTGATGTCAAGTTTGGTAAGTCTCAGAAAATTGTACATGAATGGAAATGTAATCTCTCAAATTCTTAATTATCAGACTTAACAACAGCTATGTAATCATAAGAAAGATTTGTATATTTACTCAGGAAATACACACTGTCACACAAATGTTTTAAATGGTTAAATTGGTTTAAAAATTTCAGTGGATTGAAAAACAAGACCTTTTGTATGCCAATAGTAATTGTGTTCCTTTTCATCTTTTTTTTTTCTGTATCAAGATGAGATTTTTTTTAAGTGATATTCTTTTGTTATGGATTGTTCTGTGTCTTATAGAACCCCCAGAGTTCAAGGATGCCCCAGCTTTGAAGATCAATGTAGATCGAGTGACCCAGGAGGTGACCCTTGTATGCGAGTTCACCCCCCTGGACACCCCCGACCTTCAGTACACCGTTCAGTGGTTCCTCAATGACAAACAGCTCAAGGAGGACACACTCGCCAACACCACGGAGAGTTCGCTCAATGAAACTTACATCACTCAGCTGTTCTACCAAGATAAGGTACACTGAACTGAGCATAAAACTTGTATATAGAAAAAGTAATTTTATTGTTTAGTTTAGTTTTTATGCACTTTATCTTTATATCCCTAGTTACAAGGGTCAAAGAAGCCATATTACTTTACATTTTGAGACAGTGATTTAAAGATCCTATATCATATTCACTCAGTAAACTCTTGGTTTTCAGATCAAATGCAGTGTATCAGCCTGTGAGCAAGGGAACTGTGAAAACACTCGGGGTCCATGGAGAGACAGTGCCGTGTTGACAGCCCAACTCCAGGTAATGTGTAGAGTGGTCTTCAGGTACCACAAAATAAATATCAAGGCTTTCTTATGAGCTAAAACTTGCAGCTCATAAAGAAACTCTAGTGTTTCTGGACCTCAATAATGCTTGTTACGTAGTTCGTTGTTTAAATGATGACTTTTGTTTAATTAGCTGAGTGAGAGTAAGATAACGACCTATGAAGGAGCAGCTCCAACAAACATTAAAGTGACCTGTACTCTTCCCCCAAGACTCTTCTGTGAGAAAGATGACCGAGATAAATACTGTGAGATAGGCATCTCAACTGAGCTTGTCAAAGGTAAGGTTCTACCTCTGACAATTTTTCATGTACTTAAAAAAAACTACATGTACGTGCTCATTAATAGCTTATCATTAGAAGAGAAGGTAGTTCAGTAAGATGTAAAATAATATTCTGTTAATGATTTGAATTGCCTGATTGGTAGAAAATTGAAGTTGGTGACTTGGGATTTTACAGAAAAGGAAACCAAATGCCCTAGTTCCGGCGAGGAGATTACACAGCTGGTGTTTGGTGTGTATAAATCAGACAGCTACAAGAAAGCCTGCTCCCACCTCATCACCATGGAAACCTGGCACTCGGGTCTCATGCTCCCGGTCAAGGCCACCATTGACGGCCTCAAGGACAAGGATAAGAAGCGAGACGTCCGTGTGTTTGTCACCATGGCTGTCCAGTCGGTCGTGTTCTTCACCCAGCAGATCAGCACGGTCGAGGTTGGCTGATTTAATGAACAAAACCTTAAAACTTCTGATGAATTGGACTTATGATGTTCAATTAAATTTGAAACTAGGTCAATATGATTACAATTTGATTCTCAAATTTTGAATTTTCTCTCTGTAACTAGGTGACAGTGAAGGACAGAGACAAGACTAAGACATGTTCCTCTATCAACGACCCTCACATGACCACCTTTGATGGAAAGTAAGAATAAGAACAAATGATTAAAGTCTTTCTGATTTTTTTTTTTTCCAAGAAAAAGTCACATCTTAACAGTGGGCACTGTATTTACCATACACTCATTAAAAAGTTTTTTCTTGAATATGAACATAAATCTGCATTATTTTAATTTGTAATATTAGCATACATGCACTGGCTTGCTTGGCAGAGTCTAAAAATTGCTCTTGAGAATACTTTCAGTGAAATAATTTTTAGTTTTTGTAAGAATTATTTCTCTTAATAGCAAGATGTTATACCCCAAATTAATATAAACTTGTTTGCTTAATAATAAAGAGCTTCATTTCTTTCTACCAGGTACTACAACAACTTTTTGGAAGGAGAGTTCATTCTGTACAGACACAAGACCATGCCTTACGAGGTACCCACTGCACACTATCACCATGCATGCTAATATATGTATATAGATACATGTACATATTTTACAAAAATGTATGAAAAAATATTATTCTGCCTTCAAGATAGGTGACCCCTAGTGCTTAAATTACCACCACCAGATAACATGACACCTCAATTTGAAGTTACATTGATATCTGTTCTCTATTCTAGATTCGAGTCTTCTACAGAAGTTGCAATGGTAAGGCCTCCTGTAACTGCGCCGTGGCGGTGCGCTCTGGAGACGATGTCATCGTCATCGACCGGTGCGGACCGACCATGGGCAAGTCCAAGAAGAAGACGCCGATGAGGCTGAGGATGTTCCTGAATGGAGAGCTGACTGAGGGTACAGAGGTGTTCAGACAGTCCGGCGGCAAGAAATACACAGTACGTACTGGCTAATATCATGGATTTACTGGTCGTAGGTTCATGACATGGCCATTTTGGCTATGACATCATTTTTTGTAGGATTAAGATAGTTTACTTCTCTATTTGAACTATTTTGGCATGAGAAAATATGCAATTGGATCTAAAGTACAACGATATGGTATGACATGTGTTGATTTTTTTTTTGAGAAAAGAACCTAAATGTATTTTACAGATTGTCCTTCCTACTGGAGCTGTTGTAATGGTGATGAATGGAAGAAAGAGGACTAGTCAATTCATTAATGTCAAATTCAAGGCATCTGCAGCAGACTATGGCAACACTGAGGGTAGGTTAAACAGTGGTGAAGAGGATCTGGTTGCATTTATTTCATTCTTTGTGTGCTTACAATGTGGTATCAGATTCCTCATCTATATATATACTGACTTGTAGGTCTGTGTGGCACATTTGATGATGACAAGACCAATGATTTAATGAAGAGAGATGGAACTTTGTACGGAGGACGTGAAAAGCAACCTTCAGAGTTCTCCAAAACATGGAGGTAAAACAGAGGCCTCTTGTGATAAAAAAGATTCATCAGTTAGAAATTAAAAAAAAAAAATAGTTTGTCCATTGAATAAAGAAAAAAATTGGCAAATGTTAAACGGCAAACTGATTTTCGAACTCTATGTTAGTTCACTAATTTAAATGTATCTGAGTGTGCAAAGGTTCGAATTGCATGATTACTGTATCTTTGTAGAGTTACTAAGGAGGAGAGTCTGTACCGGGGCTACTGTCCAGGGGGAGACACGCGGGAGGCGGCAGAGGTCTACTGTAACTGTATGGAGGGCGAGGTCGCGGCGTGTCAGGAGGGGCTGGACTTCATGGCTTGCGAGGAGATCGAGAAGAGGAAGGGAAAGTCCAAGTACAAGAAAGGTAAGATTCAAGCCTTTATATATTCTTAATGAAAATGAATGGGAGAAGTTGTGAAGACGTCAGAATCTAAGGTGATTTACAAGGTTTGTTTACTGCATCCAATTTTGGCATGATCAAGTTTTTTGAAATGTAGATTTGTATTGTTCTTTGCAATGATGAAGTGAGAGAAAAAAGATAATGGAGTAATGTTTATCTTTATATGCTGTAACACAATAATAATTAGGATAACTTTATTTTCTAAAAAAAGATAAGAGGTATGTTTGTTTTATTTTTTCAAAATTTAGCTATTTTTATCTCTGTAGGCATGAAGAACCTGACCCAGAAGTTAATCAGAGAGGCGCAGTCACCTCCAACTAGATGTGTGTCCACTCAACCCCCAGAGGTTTTTGAATATGACCCAGCATACAAACAAAAGGTGAATTTTGATACTGTCTGTTTAAAGCATTTACAGAGGGTTAGTGGATAAGAGATACTTGGGGTGAATGTCAATTTGTAAAATTGATTTTTTTGTTGTAGAAGTGGTATAATTTCTAATTGATTTCTCTTTTTATTTTGTAGGAGCTGACTTGGCCAACACCTAATGGAATCACAAAAGACCAGGCCATCAATATCTGTCGCGGCTTCATGGAGGCCAAGGGGTCTGGGAAGAAATGTCTCAGTGTGCCGGGAATGGACTTTGAGCCAATTCTAGAGGGATGTCTGGAGGATATCCAGGTAATGTCACTGTCAAATGTCATTGCTGCAGTTTGTCTTGGGTGGTGTTCCAGTAGACCTGAATGTGACTTTGAACACTCTCTTGATTTGTTATAATGTTTCTGAATTTTTTTAACCTTGTCATATAACCTTTGAAATTTGGAAGACAGAGACAGCTGACAAACATTTACACTGCGTGGTTGTCTTAGGTCAAAGGAGAGCAATGTATAAGTATTGTTGAAATATATATCTTATAGAGGTTAAAGACCAATTTTTCTCCAAAGCTGGGGCATAGGTGTTTTAGTGCTCATCCTCTTTAAATTGTTTTCTTTTTTATCTTTAAGGTGAAATAATGAGCTTGATATTTACTTTTTAGTTGACAGACGACATAACTTGGACCAATGAAGGGCTGGACAACCTCCAGGAGCAGTGTCTGGTGATCATTGAGGTGGACGTCACCCTGTGGATCACCGTAGAGGGAGGGGCCGTGGCACCACCCCCAGAAATCACCGGCGCCATCTGTCCCAACAACTGTCATGACAACGGAACATGTGTAGAAGGTGAGGAACGGTTCACTCTGTAGTAATCATAGTCTCTGGGAAAGTTCAAAAGATAAATGTTCTTCACAATAAATCCAATTGTCTGCACTCATGCAAAGTTTTCCGTTGATAGAGTGATGGAAAAAAAATTATTTTTTAAAAATAAAAACAAAGATTTTATTACAAAAAATGCTATTTTTTGCAAGCTTTGAATGAAAACTCCTTATATCCCTTCGCGCAACTGGTTGCAAAGGGGATATAGCATCGCTGCTGTGCATGTGTGTGTATGTATGTGTGTCTTCTTCAGCTTGTAATTAAGATTTAAAGAAAACCCTCACACGGATGTTTATCAAACTTCGTACACTTATTTGCCATGGTAAAAGGACAACCCTGATTAATTTTCAAGTCAATTAGTTGAATACTTTTTATTATATCTTTAAAACGCCACAAATTTAAACAAAAAGTTTATGTACAACTTGACAATAACTACTTCAACTTCACTACTGTGAAACTAAAGTGAAAGTAAGCACTTCAAATCAACACCTTGATAGTTTTTTGATTTAGATCTAGTGCAGGTAAAAAGAAAATTTGTAGTACCCGTAATGGAGAGTTAGTACAATTAGGTCCCCTCAGTTACATTTAAATATATTCCTAAGTATTGCATCCCCAACTCACGAGGGGATGCTCCGCTAGCTCCGCTTAGCGGTGCCCTTGTATTAGTTTATTATGCAGTCTCTTGATTCTGTTTCCAAATTACTACACTTTTGTATTCATATAATGTTGATTTGTGCACCAGTGTCACAGTAGCTATCTAATATTTATCCAGCTAATGAAAGCAATATAACAAAGTAATTTTAAAAGTACTTTCGGAAAACTGAATATTAAATTGAACATCAGTTTGAATCTAAATTAGATGTGTTATTATTTATCTGTGTTGACTTAATTTACAGGTTTTTGTGTCTGTGATCATCCGTGGATTGGAGACGACTGCTCCATCAACATCAACACTGCTCCAGAACTGGAGGTCGTTGGAACTGGAAAGCCATGTGACCTGAACCGCTACGCCTGTAACTCTGTCAACTTGTACGGAGATGACTTTGCTGAAGTGGAGAATCTGACTTGTCATTACAGAACCCTAGCAGTAAGAGTCATTAAAACATCCTAGATAAAGACTCATCACATAATTCATGTGGTTTAATCCATTATTTTGACTTGTCACAAATTTTTCATTTTTTGACCATGTGACTTTGAGAAGTGCATAGTACAATGTGTACTTCAAAATTAAAGGTTACTGATTTAAATAAAATGTCTATATTTATGTAGAAAAAAAGAAGCAACTAGCCAAGCTAAACAATTCCATACTGTATTCATTGCTTATACAACAGGTACCAGGTAGTACAATTATCACATGACTACCGGTACATGTTGCATGGCTGTGTTTCCATGGGTAAAAGCGAATCCGTAGTTTATCAAGCATCCAGTACACAATTAACTTAATTTATGTAAGATGAAATGTTTGCTGCAAATAATTAGTTAATGTTTTTTAACTTTCTGATATTTTCAACTTGTAGGCTAACCTGACAGTGTCCTCAGAGGTGACGACCTCCAAGGCCGAGTACGTGAATTCTGAGACGGTGGTCTGCACCTTCCCAGGAGAGGGACTGTACCAAGTCGCTGTTAGCAACAACGGACAGACCACCAGTTTATACCAAGTCTACATCATCTATAACAGTTACTGCTACAGCTGCAGTGAGACGGGCTGCACCAGGAGGGTAAGGTTTTGAGTTAGCATATATCAAATTTTGATCTTCAAACTTTCATTTCATGACTCAAAATTATTATTGAATACAGGCTGGAGATTTGTTTTTTGAAAATAGTGATGTAGTTATCAATTTTTTTAATTAACTCTTGATCTTGGTTTTGAAAATTTGACTTAAAGGTTATTAATAATAAATGACTTTGATACTTATGGTAAACATTTTTGTGTCTTATTTGCATGCTAAGTTGATGAAATGAATTTGTCGTCTAAACAGACTGATATTTGTGTGATTGATGGGATCTGCTATGAGAAAGGCTTTGTTAACCCAGCTCAGAAGAACCTGGCATGTCGTCCTGACTACAGCACTGATTCCTGGACCGCACTCAGAGGTACGGATCTGTAATATATTACAATTGTATGAGCCAAAGCTAATTCAATGACATTATTACCAGGTAGTTAAATCGTAAGTAATTTATTCCTTCTTTTTGTGCATAGAAATGATAAAAATTGCAAGTTTTTAAAGGCCCTGTATAACCACACTGTAGAAAGTTATATGTATCTTGGAGTTTTTTCAAATTTTCAAAGGATTGTTATTAACTTAAGTGACTTACAGTAAATATTTGATGATTTTTTTTAGTGGATGTTATATACGAATACAGACTGTTCTTTTTGAGAATTGAGGGGCCTCACTTAGTGACGGAGGCAGGAAAATTTTCTCAATATGGTGGATTGCAGTTAAGAACAAACAGAAACAACAAGAAATCCCTGTTGTTTGATGGTGCCACCCAGTACTTAGCTTCAGCGCATCAAGAGGGTATCTGTCTGTTTGATCCAGATTTTTGTTACCTTGGGATAACATTCTCGTTTACTGTGCGCTTCATTGACCTCGGGGACCAGGACATGTTCATCTACTCCAGCTGTGGCTCTAATCCCAAGAGCGTGGGATTTGATCTCCGATACGTTAACAAACGTTTCATTTTTACCGCCAGCACACGCAGCAAGGAGTGGAGCATCGAGTTTAATGACGTCAAGACCGATGTTTTCTATGCCTATCAATTCTCCTGGAGTGTACAGTATGGTCTGGTGTTTTATATCGATGGAGTTGAAGTGGCTCGCAACACAGAATACACGACAAGAGACGTATCAGTGCCGGAAAAATGCCACATGTATATAGGAACAAATCAGGACCGATCCCAATACGCTCGGATGGAACTGGAGTACCTCCACATACTGTTAGCCTCCAAGGATATCCTCCTTCAGCTTGGCTATGTTATTGGTAAGATATTCATTGCTAACGTCACAAATGATCTTTATTCTTGCTTTGAGTGGGACAGAGTAAAAGAGGGATGTCAATTTGTGGTAATTTTGATTGGTGGACTTTAATAACTTTTTTTCTTAATTTTGGCCAGCTTCAGTTATATTCCATTTAAATTTTAAAGATATTGTGATGATGTTTTTAGTGTTAAGATGAATGAATTTAATTTTTTTTAAGGATTTCCGGAACTTACGCACTCACCAACACTCAAGATTACAACAGATTCAAACGAGCGAGCTCATTTCCAGTGTGAGTTCACTCAGCTTGCTGCAGATGTGAATTACATTGTGGAATTCTACGTCAATGGCAAAATGGTGGCCAATGTGTCTAATACCTCCAGCCCGGTGACGGTGGAGGACACTGACATCGGAGACCTGACTTACGGAAGCTCAGTAAGCAACTGGCTCTATCAATCAACCCAATGTTTCATTGCTATAGGAATGGATTCTATGATCATTTTGTTTTTTGAAAACAAGTTGTTGGTTTATACATAAAGATAAACAGTTATTCCATAGACTGTTTATCTGTTTCTCCTCTTTTTGTCACTTCAAGCTAGGATTCCTTTACTCTGTCCCGAGTTTTTGCTTCCACCACTTTTTGCATGATATTTCAATAATAGTAAATACCTTTGTGCTCAAACTACGTTCATCCACTAATATGAAAAATGTCCAGATTATCTGTTTTGAAACGCCCCCTCTACCGCTTCAGGTTTCAATACACATCCAAAAATTGAAAGTCTACGGAGATTTTGCATTGCATCAGCCATTAATAAGCCCGGATGATAATGTTAAAAAATTGCGCGATGTATTCCGAGTGTATTCCGAATGGAGAAAAGGTGTAAACATTTCCCATTACAAATCTCCGTAAGAAAATTGTTTTCGTTCCTGTGAAATTTTATGAGTGAAAAGGGATAATTGTTCAATGAAGATATCTTGGATATATTCCCTTTCATCGATTTCAATTGTATTTCGTTCACAGGTATGTGTATTTTTATTAAAAATCATCAAAAATTGATGGAAGCAATAACTTGGGACAGACTATAGGAGTAGTGAACTAAATTTTGGTTAACATGGCTCACTCACTCAAGACGTATACTATGACATGTATTGGCAAATTAACAAGTTTATTGAAAATAGTGCAGCTTTATTGTGAATATTGCATGTACATGTGTATATTGTTTTAAAAAAAAAGATGTGTTGTAGGTATTTAAAAATATTACGTATTATAAGTATGATATCCAAGGATTGATTTTTATTGTAAATATCAAATACTGTAGATTCCTTATTTAACGCGAGTACTTAATTCCGCGATTCAACGATTTACCATCAAATCGCGATAACATAAAATCGAGAATGCCGAAATATAATCTTACTTTCATGTTGTTTACATGTGTCCCAAAATAAAAAGCGAGATTTAAAAATTCGCGAGATGGGCTTCTCGCGATTTTACGCGGATATTAATTCCTTGCGTTTAATTAGAAATTTACAGTATAAGGTGTAATATTGTGTATATCTGTATTAGAGAAGTATAAGTGATATTACTGGTATGTAGATGGTATCACAGTTTGTTACCTGCTATTACAGGTATATTGTGAAGTGAGTGCCTGCTACAGGACAAGTTGTACTGATTCAAGAGGACCAGCTAAACGAAGCAGCATCAACAGAATGATCATGGAGGTAACGTAACAGGAAAAAATGTACACCTTTGTTTTGTTAGACATGTTACACTATAACTGGCTAGTGTATGAATTTTAAATGAAAAAGAGGCATCTGTTACTGTGCAATGCATTGAAGCCATTATTATTTTAGAGAAGATTTTATTTTTCTTATCTGTTGGACGAGTGTAAAGGACTAAGATAAATCTTGTTAAAGTGTGTCTATTTCAATTTCAAAGTTTGAAGAAGACAAAATGGTGATCTATGAAGGAACAAAGCCAGACAAACCTCTCCGTGGTCGCCTCCTAGTTCCTCCGAGATTGTTCTGTCCAGCTGCAAGTCGGGATTCCTGTCGCCTGTCTGTGATTTCCTCGTTGAAGACCGCGTCCCGGGAGACCAAGTGTCTGGACGGAAGCACCATGCAGCAGCTGGTGTTCCGATCTCCAGACACCAACAACTCCATGTGCTCCTACCCAGTCCAGTGGGGTCGGGACATTGAGATTGAAATCGAGGCCACGGTGGACCAGATTAAGGATGGGAAAAAGACGCGCACCATACAAGTCCAGCTGATGGTACTGGTGGGACAACGGGCGACACTGTTTGACGTGGCCAGAATACCTGTAGAGGTGCGTGATGCCAAGTCCGTGGGCAGGTGTAAATCCATCAACGATCCCCACATCACTACTTTCGACAAAAGGTAAGTTTTTTAATATTTTTGAATAGCCAGACAGTTTCTTTTGTTTATATGGCCATAGATGTTTGAATATTTGCCATTGCACTATGTACTATTCTAATACTTCTTTTCTGTAGGAAATATGACAACTTTTATGAGGGAGAGTTCGTGCTGTATAGACACAAGACTTTACCTTATGCTGTAAGTTCCACAGAATATTCAAAGGATGCTTTTTTTGTGTTAATATAAAATATGATGAATATCATTCTCCTTTATAGTTTGTAAAATTGTTTTTCTTGAGTAACTGTCACTACTTATGAACACTTAGTGACAAAATTATCAATCACAATATTTTTACTAATTAGGTCACTGATGTGCATGTGTTGATAATATATTACGTGCACTTGTATGTCCTTAAGTATGATTATGTGTTTTGATCTAGGATTGATGTTCATATGAATACTCTTTCTTCAGGTCCACACATTCTACAGATCCTGTAACAAGAAAGCTTCCTGTAACTGCGCCGTGGCGGTGAGGTCAGGAGATGATGTCATTGTTCTGGATGTCTGCGGCAAAACCAGACGCTCAGGCAAGAAGCGCCGCCCCCTGACAAAGAAGTTGTTCCTGAATGGAGAGCTGACCCCTGGGACCTCAGTGTACCAGCACAACAAGGGCAAGAAATACGAGGTAAACAGCAGCAAGTCCAAATAACGGGCAAAACTGATGTGAGACATTGTATCGAATTATGAGGTTATAATGTATGAAATGAATATTTGATGTTTTCAGATCAACCTGCCAACAGGGGGACAAATAATCGTGAAGCCTCAGGGTCAGTTTATCAATGTCATGATGAAGGGCTCACCCCTCGACATCGAAAACGTGGAGGGTAAGGACACTAGCATCCCATGATTCCTTGCTTCCTTATAAATAAAAAATGAACACAATTTTTAGTATCATTCTGCATTTATTTGCCAGAAACAGTTATAGCATAAGAGATGAACTGTGTGACCACCATTTTTAGTTATTCTGTTGTCAGTGGTTTGTAGGTTGTAATGTATAATGAACATAGATAAGAATTATACATAATCTGTCTGATTGTAACATGTACTTCATTCACTTGTTCTGTAGGTCTGTGTGGAAACTTTGACGGTGACAAAGACAATGATTTGGTGACAAAGGCCGGAAAAACGGTGAACAAGAAACAGCCTGATGAGTTCTCAGCGGAATGGAGGTCAGTAAAACATTGCCAGGACCCAGATTTAGGGGAGACAATGCAAGAATGGTGTCCATTTGATTGGACAGTATTTTGTTTATCATGTTGAATTGTTGTTGCTACTTTAGCAGTTACCATTACTCCTCAGAAATGTATTAATTAGCAAGCGACACGAGTTTAAACTCAAAATTGTAATATATACAAGGGTATTTTTTCAAAGAATTTGAATTAAGGGCTAAACAGAATTCTTTTAACTGTTTTAAGTGAATTTTAGGTAACGAGATATCATTAAAGCCAAGAGATGAAAACTGCAAAATATTAGAATCACCTTGCACTTAGTGTTACTATTAATAGACTAATTCACTTTGTGCTGCTGTATTTTATTTGCTTCATGTTTTGACTTCTCTTAGAGTGGCAGCAGAGGACAGTCTGTACTCGGGATATTGTGGGGCATCAGTAGTGGAGGCCAACCAGCCCCATGGGTCAGAGTACTGTGAGTGCGGGGCGGAGCTGACCCCCCAGTGTCGGGCAAGCCCAGTCAGTGACTGTGGCAGCTTCTCCAAGGCCAAGAGCAAGAAGAAGGGCAAGAGCAAAAAATGTAAGTGCATGTATCATCATGGGAGGCAGGTGCTCTGCTAGAATCTCTGGATTTTGTAGGAAGAGGGAAGGAATGGTCCTTATGCTGTTTTGTTAGTTTTAAATTCTCAGTCACATTGCTTTGGGAAAATTGATTTTAATCATATCAAAGAGATTGTTCATTTCCTGTGATTTGATTTTAATATTGGAAACTTCTTAACTTGCACCTAATAACGTATAAAAAGCGGGGTATGATGTGATTGAAATTTTTAAAACTGTAATATGATCTGAAGGAAAAAATCTCATACTATAACATCAGTGTCTTCTAGCTCAGCAGCAGTAATAAATAAATGAATTTCAAATTAGATGGAATATAAAGGATTCCTTGATGAAATTAATATTGACTAATGAATTATCCTTGACTTTTTATCTAAGATCAGAACATTGAGTAACTGACATACATTTGTTAAAGTACATGTATTTGGTTGTTCTTGCAGTGGTGGACATCACACAGGAACTAATCGACGAGTCTCAGCAGATGATCTGTGAATCCACCATCACACGTATCACCTTCGAATTCAACATCACCTATGTCTTCGTTGTAAGTTGGTCATTCTCATCCCTCTCTTTTTCCATGAGTTGAAACTACCGTACATGTATTAGGGAGCGTAATTAACAGGAAAAATTGGATGAGAGAGGGAATATTTATATGATACAGGCAGTTATGCTGGGGGTCTTGTGGAATACGGTAGTGAAGGTGTTTATAGGATCCAGTTTGTAGGAAAAGCTTCATATCTCTGCTTTATTTACATTAAACCACACAGCTGCACGTGTTCCTGTGACATTGGGTGTGACAAAAAGATAGCTCCTTTTTCCCAAATTCATCAAAATGTTGTACATTCAAAGAGATGAGAGATTTTTATTCAAAGTGTGTTTGTACATTATTTTCCCTCATACAGGGTGCTACATTCCCCACCCCAACAGGAATCACCCAGGAGATGGCCAGGAACAACTGTACCAGTTTCATTTCCCTGTCTGCTGCTGGTAATGCCTGTCAAGCCATCGCTGAGGTAGATGTACAGGGGACCCTGGAAAGTTGCATTGATGACATTATGGTAAGTCATAATTAATGATGGAAAGGGAGAATGTGTTGTCAGATGCCAGAATGATAATTTAGTCTTTCTGAGACAAAAAAAATGTTGTCAGATAAAGGCATTTGATCTCCAATGTTACATTCTAGCTACCCAGGTTAAGAGTAACAATTGCAGTGTTGACAGCAGACAATCTATATGCTTATAAGTTTTTTGACCAATGGGAAAGGAAGGAGAATTTGACTCATTGTCCTGCTCTATGAATATTTCTTCCTGAAATGGAAGAAAATTTCAACTCGCAATAGAAGCTGAAGTTACCATTAGAGTAATGATAGTATTACTGTTAATGTAATTTTTTTTTGTTTTGTTGCGAGCTTGAAAACAGATCTGACAAATGTGCTTGATAATATACATGTAGATAACGGACAGCATGGACTGGCTGACCACAGCTTTGGAAGCCCTGCAGGAGCAGTGCCTGTCTGTCATTGAGACAGATGTGACCTTGTGGAAGGTCGATGAGGGTGGTGTCCCTGAACTCCCAGAGGTCATAGAGGTCATCTGTCCCGGTGACTGCAACAAACAAGGCCAATGTATCAATGGTGAGTGGTGCTATGTTTTAAAAAGCAGCAGAGTTTTCCAATTCCAGACTCACGAGATTCCCCAAGTTTGGTTTCAGTGTTGGAGTGAGTAAGTCTTTTAAAAAATGTATGCACCCAAACACACTAAAAGAGAGTTTTCACAAACTTTTTGGAAAAAATTGTAAATATGGAATATTAGTTAGACATGCCCCCTTTGTCTGTATGCTCATGACATTCAATCGAGATTCTATTTCCACTCTCAGCTGTTCAAAGTACGGTACATAGATTATGAATGCTGTTTTCTGTGCGTAGGCTCCTGTGTGTGTGACACTGGCTTTGACGGTGAGGACTGTTCTGTGTCTGTGCGGGCTCCCCCCGAGGTGGAGGGGGTGGTGGACGCCCTCTGTGATGTCACTCAGGGACCCTGCCTGTTCTTTTTTGTGCAGGGTTTCGGCTTTCTTGACCATTCTTCACTGACCTGTCACTATACCCTGGCCGAAAACAACGTAAGATTACTAATATTCAAAAGAATTCTTAACTCTTATATGGAGTACGTGAAAAATAAATAAGTAAAATTATAGAAGTGAGTTAATTTGGTGAAAATAAAACTGTAGCAGAATAAACTTGCATAACGTTCAGGTGTATTCAATAGTCTTCCACAAATTCAACAGATCAAACTTTCTTTCAAACTAAGAAAAAATTATATTATTAATTTAGTCAAGTTAAATTTCAAATTTTATCTGAAGAAAACAGGATTATTTACTGAGAATTTTCATGTTTTCTGATAACCAGTATTCATTGAATATTGTGATCTTTTAATGATTTTACAGTCGATGGTGAACACCACAGCTGTGTTTAGAAGTGAAGAGGAAGTGAGGTGTCCGGCGTACCGCGGTAATCTGGCGATCAGTAACGATGGCGCCATCGTCAGTGTGGCAGTCAGAGTCGTGGTGTATGACTCGCTGTGTGAAGTTTGCGACAACACGAAATGTACCCTCAGGGTGAGTTTACTGTCTAACATCCATTGCTGGTATTGTTGATGAAAAAAACTTTTGATTGCTAGATTATGATGTTTTTAAAGTCAATTTAATTAAACACCAATGCAGTAAGCATAGTGATCTTAAAAACCTCATTGAGGCTGGAGTACCTTTGTTTAGTTATTGCATAACTCAGCATACTGAGAGTTGACGATAATTTTTTCTTTTTTTCCCTCCAGAATGATGTATGTAAGATTAACAACAAATGTTATGCAGATGGATTTATTAATCCAGCGGATGCCAACCAGATTTGTGATGTCAATTCCATTAAAACACAGTGGTCCACACTTAATGGTATGTCCCTGTTACATATAATTTTCATGTAGTCACAAATTTAATATTGATGTAAAAAAAAAAATCTCCTCACAAATCTACAGGATATAAATATTGTTTTGTTTTAAACTAATTTTTTAGTCCAGAACATCGTCATAAAGAACTACCTCTTCCTCAAAATTGTGGGCCGTATCCTGATCACAAAGACATTCAATATTACCATTGGGGGAACAGGAACACCCATACTGATCCCGGGATTCTCCGGCGGAAATGCCGTCTCCTTGGACGGAAATCAGTTCCTGTCGTACGGCGATTTGACAGACTCTTGTTTCGGAGATGTAGAGAGATGTGGAAAGGGAGTCACCATACGCTTCAATCTGAAGCTCAAGAAACATAGCTCCAAGTGCTACGTTTTCAGTAATGGAGGAGAGGAGGCGACAAATTACGGATACGCCATGTGGTTTGAGAACAGTAAACTCTACACAAGAACCAGCAACAAAAAGTCCGAGTGGACCATCTCCGCCTCATCCATCAAGGTGGAGGAGTTCATGCAAGTGGAAATGTCATGGAGTCTCCAGAGTGGATTACAGCTGAGCATCGACAAAAGTGTCCGAGCATCCAGCAAGAAGTACATCAGTCGTCCTGCGAGCACGTACACTGCTGTAAAAGACTTTGTGATTGGTGGATCCTCCAAGAAGGACAAGAATTGTGGAATGGCCATTGATTCCTTCACTGTTGTGTTTGCCTCCAGTGAAATCATCAACCGAGTAGGAATCAAGACAGGTATATCTGAAACGTGGCACCTTGAGATTTATTTTACATTGTAGATCTGATATGTTTTATGATATTTTGTAAATGAGCTATTTCAGGGAACCGGTCATTTTAAATTTTAACTGCAAATGTGTTTATAATTATGGGCATTCCTTTTTTTAAAGATGTTTCTCATTCATAGTCTTGTTTTATGAAACATTACCATCACTCGTATTGCAAACAAACTTTACATCTTTTGTTTATTAAACAGAGTTACCATCCTTTGAGAAGGCCCCGACCTTGAGCCGTAGAGTGGACAGTGGGCGTGTGTCCCTCCTGTGTACCTATGATTCCATGTCACCCTCCCATTCTTACTTTGTCTCCTGGTACGAAGACAACAGACTTCTAAAGACAGCCAGCAATGGAAATGATACTCAAACCGTTCTCACAGAACAAGAACTTGGAGTTCTGGAGTTTGGTGCCAAGGTTTGTGTTCTGTGTGTATGGTATTCACTGATTTAAGTGACCCTTTATGTAATTTTTTTTACTTAAAAGAGGTCTGGATTAAAACCGTTTTTGAATGTTATAACTGAATGTTGAAAAATAAATTTATTTTGATAATTTTTATATTTTGCATAATATTTGGCCCATGTGGTGAATGAAGGCAATGATGAAATTTACAAGAATTACAGAGTATCAGTATTATAATTAACTACATAAATCTCTGATGGCAGTGCAAAAAATGAGCAAGATATTTTTTAGAATTCTTGCTAAACCTTTTATGTCAGTATTTTTCCTTTCTGTTTAGCTGTATTGTGGTGTGTCTGCCTGTCTGACTGACAACTGTGACAACACCAAGGGACCGGAGAAACGCAGTAACAGTATTAACACCGCCATCAAGGTAACTAACAAACACTACCACCATCAAGGTAACCAACAGAATCAATTAGTTCAGACTTACAATGGAAACCACAACATTTTATTTGATTTTCAGTTACATGTAATTTCATATAATTGAAAAAACTTGATAACTCAGTGCATTTATCACTCAAGACCTTGAACCTTTATGTTTGATATATTGCTTAGTTTTGAATGATCTACCAATGTTTATATTTCATTATTTTCCAGATTTTGTCCAGTAAGGTGACAGTTTTTGAGGGTGGCGACACGGAGTGCCTGACCCTAGAGACCCCCTTCCCCCCGCGGCTGTTCTGTAATACCACAGACAATACCACCACCTGCGGCATTCATGTGGCGTATGGGTTCCGCTCTCACAGACAGACAAAATGTGCCACCGGACGATACATCCCCCAGGCAGTCTTCAGACAGAGCAGCAGTGAGAACACTGCGCCATCTTGTGGTCTGACCCTGACAGACAGCATGTGGACCAAGCCAGCGTGCGTCAACATTTACGGCGTTCCCGAGGGTCTGAAGGACAAGAACAAGAACATGGACGTCCAGCTTGACGTGACCGTGGTGACAGGGGGCGTGTCCTCTCCTGTCCTGGTCACCTACACCGTGAAGGTGGAGGTCATTGACAAGGACAAATCGTCCATGTGTCAGTCTGTGGGAGATCCACACATAACCACATTTGATCGCAGGTGAATGCAGGTTTTAATGAGGGAATGTGATGAAAAGTGAAATAATATGAAATATAAATAAAATAATATATTTTGCTTATTCAAGACTAAGGCCTTGAAATTTGTTGTTGAAGAATGAGATAATTGATTTTTTTAAAATTATATTTGAAATAGTATACTACATTTTTAAGAATATTTATGATGATATTTGATTTTACAGAACATATGATGTATTCCAAGAAGGAGAATTTATCTTGTACAGACACAAAACACTTCCTTATGAGGTAAATATATTGTAATACCATGTTCATGTGTAAAAAGAATACTGTCCTGGGAGATGTGAACCAGGTTATCAATGTGCATTATAGCTGATTGTTTTACCTGACTGTTGTCCTTGTTTACAGATTCGCTCGTTTTTCCGATCCTGTAACAAACGGGCAGCCTGTAACTGCGCCGTGGCAGCCAAGATTGGAGATGATGTCATCGTCTTTGACAGATGTGGGGCCAGTAAGAAGAAGGCCAAGAAGCAGCCCTTGGTTCCCAAGCTCTTCCTGAATGGGGAGCTGACCCCAGGCACTGCTGTCACTAGTTTCAACAATGGAAGGAAATACAAGGTATGAGGAAAAGGATTTCAAATGGGTTGATATGTTCAATGTTGTTAGAGAGAGGTCCACTCATGGTTGTGATATGAAAAAAGAACAAAGATAAAATTGATTAAATGACAGGGAAATGCTTTGAAGGGAATTCACAGAAAAGGGAGTAAACAATCCATCGATGTCAATGGAATATGTAACGAATGTTAAAAAAAAGATAAAAAGCCCTGTTAGATACATGTACTTACACCTTTAAGAAATACCATCCACCTTTAAAGCTTACCATTCCTTTTTGAAAATAAGTATCTTGTAAGAGACTGGAAAAACAGAAACACATAACCACTTGAAAGAAAAAATTCAAATAGCAAAACTGTTTTATCATTGGTGCAGATTGTAAGATGTAAAAAAAAAAAAAATCATAATCTAAACATGTTTTAATATTGCTATACAGATTGTGTTCCCGAGTGGTGGAGAATTGACCGTGGCCGTGAATGGAAACAGGAAGGAGTTCCTCAACATCTGGTACCGGGCTGCGGCTGACGATTACCTCAACTCAGAAGGTGGGATTTTTATTTCATTGTCTCAACTCAATTCGTGAGATGTTATCTGACTCACTTAATAATAAATTTTGCTTGTCAATAATTATCTTAATTGAGATGGTGAGATTTTAATTCACTGAGTGTATGATTTCTCATGTGAGAGGATGAGTCAAATAATGATTTCAATTTGAGGAGTGTATATATATGCACATAGTGAATAAAAACATCTAATTCTCTTATAACCAATCATTTGACTGAAAAGATTTTGATATGTTACAGGTTTGTGTGGCCATTATGACGGAGATAACAGCAATGACCTCATGTTCCCCAGTGGCAGACTGTACTCAGGGAAAGAACGCAGACCCAAAGACTTCTCCAAAAGCTGGAGGTTGGACCTCATTGAAAAACTTGACTTAATTATTCATATTCATCACCTTTCAGTGCAAAATCGATATCTTTTAATGACTCCTTGGCACTTTATCAAGGACAGACTTCATTTTATGTTGGAACAATTTTGTTACATGGGTTTATTATTTCCCCTATAGTCTCAAAGAATATCAAGTGATATTGCAAGTGTTTGCAAGGGAAAAAAGATATAAGGCCTATCATGTTCCAAAACAGAAATTTGCTAATTAGAATTTCTTTTGTATCTTTTAAAATAGGATTGATGAGATGGGAATCGATACCATATACTCCGGCATCTGCACTGATGAAGTCACAGGAGTTATTCCCCCTGTCCCCATTTTCTGTGACTGTAATGTGGGATCCACCTCAGTGTGTGGAGCGGATCTAGACATTTCCACCTGTGCCAAGCCAGGCAAAAAAGGAAAGAAACGCAAGAAGGGGCTGGTTGGAGAGGAAGTGACGGAGCTGATGATACAACAGGCCACCTCCCCTCCCGCCCACTGTCTATCCCGGGCCGCACTCATCTTGTTTGAGTACAACGCCACCTACATTTCACAGGTTAGAGATAGCATTATTTCCTATTGTATAATTATGTGATTAATGGGGATGTATCATTTTGGAATCAAATGTGATTGAACTGTAGTATTTCTTTGCATTACCAGTAATTTAAAAACTTTAAAAAAAAAATTTATTGAAATAAAATGATTGGTTAGGACTTCACATGGCCGACGCCCAAAAACATCACAGAGGTTCAAGCCTTCCAGAAGTGTAAGACAACAGTGGAGGCCAGCGTAGCCTTCCAGGGCTGTAAGGACGTTCCTGACATAGGGTTCTCTGTCTCACTGGACTCGTGTGTCATCGACATTCAGGTATTTCAAAAATCATGCTTCATGTTTCATGCATTGGTTACTGTTAGTCAATGCAATCATTCTTCTTGTCAAGAAACTTTGATAACAGTTTATGATCAAAAAGCATTTTGTTCAGGGATAAAACTTAAAAATCTTTTTTTTCCCCATTGCTCACAGATAATGGATGATTTGGTTTGGGCAGAAGAAGCGTTGACTGCCATTATTCAGCGATGTCAGACACAGCTGGAGATAAACACGGAACTGTGGGTCAATGTCTCGGGAGAAATAACCCCCAACCCCACCATCATCGACAATCTGTGTCCCAACGAATGCAGCGGTCAGGGAACATGCAAAGACAGTGAGTCTATTTAGTACTCAGATTTATTTGGATCAAATCTTAATCATTGCTCAATTTTAAAAAAAACTTGAATTAAAATGCACTATTTGATATTTAGCCTACTTTCCCCCTTAATGTTTTTTTTAGCTCACCTGAGCTGAAAGCTCAAGTGAGCTATTCTGATCACATTTTGTCCGTCGTCCGTCTGTCCGTCCGTCTGTCCGTCTGTCCGTCTGTAAACTTTTTACATTTTGAACTTCTTCTCTAAAACCGCTTATCCAATTTCAACCAAATTTGGCACAAATCATCCTTATGGGAGGGCGAATATAAATTGCAGAAATAAAAGTTTGATCTGTATTCAAAGCGGAGAAAACCTTGAAACTGTAGAAAAAGGGGGGTGCATTTTTAAAAATCTTCTTCTCAAGAACTACCGAGGCAAATTCAACATAGTTTAGCATAAATTATCCTTATGGGAAGGAAAATATAAATTGCAAAAATTAAGTGGAAATTTTGTTTCAAATCTGAGTTATTACGAAAATAATAATAAAGGAAATGCGTGTTTCAATCAGTTTAATAGCTTCGGGTTCGGCATCCGGTAAAATGATTCCATACTTCTAAAACGAGGTTCTTTGTTTAAAGCAGCCATGACATTATACGAAAAAGGGTCGATCTGACTATGATGAATTTGCTTGTTGTGCAACAGTTCGCGTATGAAGGGAAATTTTGAAACATACAAAATATATTGGTGCCGATTTTGTGAAGTAAATTGAGGCTAAATATTTCAATGCGTTGACAGTTTTCACACATGACGTTGGTGTTAGCTTGTTCTGATTTTCGTTTCGTTCTCATTATGCTTTGTAACCTGGAAACTATCGTCTGTATTTCGTGATTTTTACGTATCAAATCAAACAGAGACTTCGGTAAATCAAACAGTTCACTGTTTACCTGCGCAAATTAAGCAAAATCGGATGTAGGGGACGGGTACTGAAATACAATTCATTCTATCGGTAATTCGGCATTATCTTTTGCGTAATGGTACATGTAGATTAATGCAATAGGTTTTGTTGAGATGCTCGGCATTTTTTCGAGTTTATTCAGTTTAAATAGAGTTTGATATCGCTGACGGAAATATGTAGGTATATACATGTATATATATATGATTCATTTCGAAAAAATAAATTGTGTTCTTTATTTGTTATACATGTAGTGCATGTTTCTTGTGTTTAATTGTTTACAATTTCTATTTACTAACCATATTTGAGTGTTAAGCTTCGAATTATAAGCAAGATACAGCGATTTGCTCACAATTCTATGTTTGTACACAGATCTTAAAAACTAAAGCTTAAAAAAGTAAAATATTTGTCAATATTTATTAAGAAAATTTTCAAAGTCTGTTCTTCCAGAAACCAACTTTAACAACTTATTGTATTGTAAACTTAACCTTTTTAGCTCACCTGAGGGTGGGGCCACAATGGGGGGTCGAAGTTTAACAAATGAATATATAGAGTAAATCTTTAAAAATCTTCTCCTCAGAAACTAATCAGCCAGGAAAGCTGAAACTTGTGTGAAAGCATCATCAGGTAATGTAGATACAAATTTGTGAAAATCATGATCCCCGGAGGTAGGGTTGGGCCACAATGAAGGATCGAAGTTTTACATAGGAATATATAGAATAAATCTTTAAAAATCTTCTTCTCAGAAACTAATCGGCCAGGAAAGCTGACACTTGTGTGGAAGGATCCTCAGGTAGTGTAGATTCAAAGTTGTGAAAATCATAACCCCCGGGGTACGGTGAGGCCACAATGGGGGATCGAAGTTTAACAAAGGAATATATAGAGTAAATCTTTAAAAATCTTCTTCTCAGAAACTAATCAGCCAGGAAAGCTGAAACTTGTGTGAAAGCATCCTCAGGTAGTGTAGATTCATAGTTGTGAAAATCATGGCCCCCGGGGGTAGGGTGGGGCCACAATGGGGGATCGAAGTTTAAAATAGGAATATATAGAGTAAATCTTTAAAAATCTTCTTCTTAGAAACTAATCAGCCAGGAAAGCTGACACTTTTGTGGATGCATCCTCAGGTAGTGTAAATTCATAGTTGTGAAAATCATGACCCCCGGGGGAAGGGTGGGGCCACAATGGGGGATCGAAGTTAAACATAGGAATATATAGAGTAAATCTTTAAAAATCTTCTTCTCAGAAACTAATCAGCCGGCAATGCTGAAACTTCTTTGGAAGCATCCTCAGGTAGTGTTGATTCAAAGTTGTGAAAATAATAACCCCTGGGGGTAGAATGGGGCCACAATGGGGGGTCGAAGTTTAACATATGATTAAATTGAGTAAATCTTTAAAAATCTTCTTCTCAGAAACTAATTAGCCAGGAAAGCTGAAACTTGTGTGGAAGCATCCTCAGGTAGTGTAGATTCAAATTTGTGAAAATCATAACCCTGGGGGTAGGTTTGGGCCACAATGGGAGGTCGATGTTTTAGATAGGAATAAACAGAGTAAATCTTTAAAAATCTTCTTCTCAGAAACTAATCAGCCAGGAAAGCTGAAACGTGTGTGAAAGCATCCTCAGGTAGTGTAGATTCATGGTTGTGAAAATCATGATCCCCAGGGGTAGGGTGGGGCCACAATGGGGGGGTCAAAATTTAACAAAGGAATATATAGGGTAAATCTTTAAAAATCTTCTCAGAAACTAATCAGCCAGATGTTTCTTTATAATTGTTAAGACTTTGGCCCCAGGACAATTCTTTGGCCTCCCGAGAAGGTTCATAGTTTGATGTACGTTTATATCTAATATATAAACTATTGTTAAGGAGCATTTTGAGAACTGCAATACTCAACATATGATAAGACTATAAAATCATCTTGTTAGAAAAGGGACTAATGATTATAAACATAAGAATATCCAGGGGAAAATGGATTTTATTTATACAGGATCTACATGTATTATTGTACATTGTCCAGATAGTTTGTATTATGACTCCATTAAGCTGATTTTATCATACCTATTGTTCCTCAGGTGAGCGATGTGGCCCATGGGCCTCTTGTCCTTTTAAGTATCAGTGCATAGAACAAAATATTTTTCTGGATCCTGGTGTTGAAATATCTGGATAATTTAGAAATTTGGGCATCAATTCTGGATAAATATCAACCAGATAGCAGCTAATTATTTTGAATATTTTTTTGCTCCCTAGGTGAGTGTACTTGCAATTCTGGTTACTTTGGAGACGACTGCTCTGTTGCCTTGACACGTCCCCCAGTCATCGAAGACATCCCAGACTTCCTGTGTGACCTGCTGAGGTCAGACTGTAAGACCGTTATCATGAATGGAGACGGCTTCCTGCAGATAGGGACCCTTACCTGTAGAGTCCAAAAACTGGCAAGTCAATGTAACATTTGACAGTTGAAAACATGTAATTCCTTCACCTTTGTGTGACATGACAATAATTTTGTTATCAGGAAGATAAGTCCATTGTATATATGTAGAGATACGAAAATTATTGAAATTCTTCATATAAGAATCAGATATAGAAATATTTTAAAATCAAATTGAGGTACAATGTATATAAGCTTTGTGAAGTTTATAGAATATACTGACATGTTAAAATGTAAATTGATGTTAACAGAAAACTCAGGGAGTAGAGTTTGTGACAGACGGTTCCTCCCTGACAGTGAATGCCAGTTTTGTCAGCAGGGAGCAAGTCATCTGTCAGCTGCCAGACAGCGGAATCTACAACGTCAGTGTCAGTAATGACGGCAGCAACTTTGGGACAGAGTTGACCTTCATTGGATATGACTCAGCTTGCTACATTTGTGATCAGTCTGGATGCTCCCAAAGAGTGAGTTTTTTTGTGTGTATAAGGGGGGGGGATGTAATAAATGTTCTGCAAAATCGTCATTGCGGTCAATGTTGTTAATGACTCATGTACTAATTTTGAATTTGGTTGATTTTGAATTTTCAGACGGATGTCTGTGTGATCGGGGGCACATGTTATGGGCGAGGCTTCAGGAACCTGGGGAACCCCCTGGAGGTCTGCTCCCCCAACAGGATTGCTACCAGCTGGACAATGCTCACTTGTAAGTGTACGACAGGTGTTGAGCCCTCCACACTACATTTGGTGGTGTAGATATATAATTGAAGAAAAGTTCAATATGATTAAGATCCAATTAAAAATTTCAACAAACAACATATTCTTGTGATGTATCAATTTTCATATACCAACCTGTTAATGGGTACCACGTAACCAAAAGATTTTCATTCTTCGCTATAAAAAATCCTGGACTTTAAAAGTGAATTTATGGAATACCTCCCCCTATGAATCTAGTATTAATATGATATTTCCAATCTGCAGAAATTGGCCCCATAAGATTTAAAAGATTCCAAAGTGTTTCTTATTACTTTATATTAATGTGTTTTCTTTGATCAGATGACCTAGTGATCCAGATCTCTTACACCTTCATCAGCATTGTCGGCAACATCCTGGTCACACCGTCCAGAAACTTGACCGTGGTGGGAACCCCTACACTGGTGGCTGGTCCCAGCGGTCAGGCCCTGCAGCTGAACGGAGCCGGTCAGTACATAGACCTCTCCAGCAATGACAATGGCTGCCTGGGCAATCCCGGTCAGTGTGAGCTCGGCCTGTCTGTGACCTTTAACGTCAAATTTATGACCTTAACCGAGAACATGTACATTTTCTCTAATGGTGGGGATGAGCCCGATGGATTCGGCACGGCCATGTATTACCGTAGAAACCGCCTGTTCCTGACCGTCAGTACCAAGACCAAGGAGTGGACCGTGGAAACGACCTTGATCAAGGTCAATGTGTTTTTCAAGGTTGATTTCTCTTGGAGTGAGCAGACTGGACTTGTGCTGTACTTGGACAATAAAGAAGTGGCGTCTACAAAGACCTTTGTCACTAAGACAGTGACCGTCACAGTTATGACCAAGTTTTACATCGGTCTGTCCATCACTACAAACATCTATGCAAACATTGTGATCGACGGGTGGGAGGTGACGGAAGCCACAAAAGAGACTCGAGACCTAATCCTGGTGGAAAGCACCACTCAGGCTGAGACAACCACAGAGTCAACCACTGAAATGTCTACCACAGAGTCAACCACTGAAATGTCTACCACAGAATCAACCACAGAAATGGAGACCAGTACCCTTACACCTACAGGTAAGACTAATGAATCTCTGTTACAGACTGAAATTTGACTGAAATTTTACATCTCCTTGTTTAAAACAGAAAGCAAAATGGAGGTCAAGGATGTATTAATTTTAAAGAGACAGTAAATATTTAATGTATGAGTTTGGAATTGAGCTGGATATCAATTATAAGTACACATGATTATGCAAAAAGAAAAAAATTATTATAATAAAAAAAAAGAAACCTAATTCACAGTTTAGTATACTGATATATAAAACACAGCTAACTATTTTAATCAAAGAAGAATTAAATGTATAATTTTTAGCAGTATTTTTCAAACATTGAATATCTTAAATTTATATTCTCATAAACTTGTTACTTTCATAATGATTTAAATATAGTTGAGGTTTAACTATCTAATACAACAATTTGTCTCAAATCTTTTATTTAAAAAAAAATAGAGCACTTTCTCACATGTTAATTATAGATTTTGTAATTGCACTCTAATCTTGTAAACTTGTTATAAAAAGTTAGGAATTTCTCTAGAAAACAAAATTTTCTTATAGTATTTATAAAACATCACAAATTTTAATAATGGCTGACCCTCAGGTTCATTATTTAATTTTTATGCTGAAGCTAGTTCATTAATTTACATTCTTGACATTTATTTGAGCTTGTCTTAAATAGAATTTAAATCCCCAAAATTTTTTACCTCGGTAATCAAATGGATTAGGACACAGATACATGCATCTGAGGGACAGACATAATCTTAAGTGAACGGTTTACTAAATAAAGCACTAGAGAGATTTCTAGTACAGGTACTAAATTTTTGCAAGTGGGTTTATCTGCATGATTTAATGTATACTAACTACTAGAGTGAAAGATGCTGCATGTCAAATGCTTTTATAACTAAATGTGGTGGTTTGATTCTTGTTATTTTATGTGGTGGTTTCTGCTTAATGTTTGTACAGTTGTAATTGTTAAAAAGAAAAGCAAGAGTGCAATGCAAGTGAACCCACATTTATAGCTCAGAACACACAGAATGTTGTCCCTCATGAATTACAGAGAGTTCCTCTTCACTGACAACAAGTGGGCAGACTGAGACAACATCTCAGGTGACAACATCTGAAACAAGTCAGATGATGACAACAATTACAACTGAATCAGACACAACAACCACAGCCATGTCCAGTGTTCCAACAAACGACAGCACAACAGCAGGGTCGACAACAACAGAAATAGACACAACAACAACGCCAGAGATGACATCTCTTACAAGTACTGAACAAGCGACAACAACTTCCAAGCCAAAAACTACCACTACTGAGCTAGAGACAACAAGCACTGAACAAGAAACAACAACCATGATGCCAGAGTCAACAAGCACAATCACAGAGACAACAACTGTACAACAGACAACTAGCACTGAACAAGATACAACAACAATGAAACCAGAAATAAGCACTGTCACAGAGGCAACGACAACTGAACAACAGACAACAGTCACTGAACCAAAGACAACCACAAGTGAACCAGAAATAACAAGCACTTTACCAGAAACAACAACAACAGTTCAAGGTATTACAATCCCTACAACAGAAACTGCTGTCTCTGAAATAACAACAGTTGTCTCTTCCACAAAACTAACTACTTCAATGAATCTTTCCACAACATTACAGACACAATCCACAAAACAACAAACACAGACAACACAGACACAATCTACTGAACAACAAACACAGACACAATCTACTGAACAACAAACACAGACAACACAGACACAATCTACTGAACAACAAACACAGACAACAGAACAACAAACACAGACAACACATACACAATCCACAGAACAACAAACACAGTTGACAACTACAATACAAACATCACAGAAAACAGGTACAACAAGTCAATCTCACAGCACAACACAACAACAGTCCACAGCATTACCTTCTGTCACAACAGCCAAACAAGACACAAGTACACAACTCAGCACTGAACAAATGACAACTCAGCCAACTGGACAGGAGACAACTTCCTCCAAAGTGGAAGCAACAGAGACAACCGAGCAACAACTAACAACATCTCTAGGTGTGTTGTGTGTAACCCCCGTACTTCGCCCCTGCCAAGCCTAGATCCAGTACACACCTTGCACACCCGTCTCTCCATATCACACTGCACTGCACTCTATGTGTTTGATTATAATGAACAAATATGCATAATATTTTCACTAGAAAGTAAGAGTTGCTTTTAGTTTCTTATCATATGGTAAATGTAGATTGATGCATGTTGTGCCAGTAGGGAAGAGTCTGTTTGGAACTTGCCTTCTTTTTCCTTATTATAATGAATTAACTGCATGATTTGATGATTTTTGATTTCAGTTAACAATTTATCTTTAATCTCTATTTAGTAATCTGCTTTGTTAGGCTATAGGTTGAATTAAATGCTAACTTGGAAGAGATTTAACCTTTAAAATTCATTTTTAAATTACTTTTTCATTAAATGTTCAGCCACAAGCACAACTGAATCCCCAACGACAACAACAATGGAAATGACAACAACAGCTACCCAGGGTTCCACAACACCTTGTGATATAGGTATATATATACATTTGAAATCTAACCTTGATAAGGTGTAAGTTGCGGTTACAGTACTTAGGCGAGTACTCTAGACTATATCACTTTTGTCCGTTTTTAGCTCACCTGAGCTGAAAGCTCAAGTGAGCTATTCTGATCACATTTTGTCTGTCGTCCGTCTGTCCGTCTGTCTGTCTGTCCGTCTGTCCGTCTGTCCGTCTGTCCGTAAACTTTTCACATTTTCAACATCTTCTCAAGAACTACTTGGCCAATTTCAACCAAACTTGGCACAAATCATCCTTAGGCAAAGGGGATTCAAAGTTGTGAAAATTAAGGGCCACACCCGTTTTCAAGGGGAGATAATTAGAAATTAATGAAAAATTTCGAGAAATTTTCAAAAATCTTCTTCTCAAGAACCAGAAAGCCAGGAAAGCTGAAACTTGTGTGGAAGCATCCTCAGGTAGTGTAGATTCAAAGTTGTGAAATTCATGACCCCCGGGGGTAGGGTGGGGCCACAATGGGGGGTTGAAGTTTTACATAGGAATATATAGAGTAAATCTTTAAAAATCTTCTTCTCAGAAACTAAACAGCCAGGAAAGCTGCAACTTGTGTGGAAGCATCCTCAGGTAGTGTAGATTCAAAGTTGTGAAATTCATGACCCCCGGGGGTAGGGTGGGGCCACAATGGGGGTTGAAGTTTTACATAGGAATATATAGAGTAAATCTTTAAAAATCTTCTTCTCAGAAACTAAACAGCCAGGAAAGCTGAAACTTGTGTGGAAGCATCCTCAGGTAGTGTAGATTCAAAGTTGTGAAAATCATGACCCCTGGGGGTAGGGTGGGGCCACAATGGGGGGTCGAAGTTTTACATAGGTATATATAGAGTAAATCTTTAAAAATCTTCTTCTCAGAAACTAAACAGCCAGGAAAGCTGAAACTTGTGTGGAAGCATCCTCAGGTAGTGTAGATTCAAAGTTGTGAAAATCATGACCCCTGGGTGTAGGATGGGGCCACAATGGGGGGTCGAAGTTTTACATAGGAATATATAGAGTAAATCTTTAAAAATCTTCTTCTCAGAAACTAAACAGCCAGGAAAGCTGAAACTTGTGTGGAAGCATCCTCAGGTAGTGTAGATTCAAAGTTGTGAAATTCATGACCCCCGGGGGTAGGGTGGGGCCACAATGGGGGTTGAAGTTTTACATAGGAATATATAGAGTAAATCTTTAAAAATCTTCTTCTCAGAAACTAAACAGCCAGGAAAGCTGAAACTTGTGTGGAAGCATCCTCAGGTAGTGTAGATTCAAAGTTGTGAAAATCATGACCCCTGGGGGTAAAGTGGGGCCACAATGGGGGGTCGAAGTTTTACATAGGTATATATAGAGCAAATCTTTAAAAATCTTCTTCTCAGAAACTAAACAGCCAGGAAAGCTGAAACTTGTGTGGAAGCATCCTCAGGTAGTGTAGATTCAAAGTTGTGAAAATCATGACCCCTGGGTGTAGGATGGGGCCACAATGGGGGGTCGAAGTTTTACATAGGAAAATATAGAGTAAATCTTTAAAAATCTTCTTCTCAGATACTAAACAGCCAGGAAAGCTGAAACTTGTGTGGAAGCATCCTCAGGTAGTGTAGATTCAAAGTTGTGAAATTCATGACCCACGGGGGTAGGGTGGGGCCACAATGGGGGTTGAAGTTTTACATAGGAATATATAGAGTAAATCTTTAAAAATCTTCTTCTCAGAAACTAAACAACCAGGAAAGCTGAAACTTGTGTGGAAGCATCCTCAGGTACAGTAGATTCAAAGTTGTGAAAATCATGACCCCTGGGGGTAGGGTGGGGCCACAATGGGGGGTCGAAGTTTTACATAGGAAAATATAGAGTAAATCTTTAAAAATCATCTTCTCAAAAACTAATCAGCCAGGAAAGCTGAAACTTGTGTGGAAGCATCCTCAGGTAGTGTAGATTCAAAGTTGTGAATCATGATCCCTGGGGGTAGGGTGAGGCCACATTGTGGGGGGGGGGTGTTAAAATTTTACATAGAAATATATAGAGTAAATCTTTAAAAATCTTCTTCTCAGAAACTATTCAGCCAGGAAAGCTGAAACTTTTGTGGAAACATCCTCAGGCAGTGTAGATTCAAAGTTGTGAATCATGATCCCTGGGGGTAGGGTGGGGCACAATGGGGGGGGGGGTGAAGTTTTACATAGGAATATATAGAGTAATATTTTAAAATCTTCTTCTCAGAAACTAAACAGCCAGGAAAGCTGAAACTTGTGTGGAAGCATCTTCAGGTAGTGTAGATTCAAGTTGTGAAAATCATGATCCCTGGGGGTAGGGTGAGGCCACATTGGGGGGGGGGGGGGGTGTTAAAGTTTTACATAGGGATATATAGAGCAAATCTTTAAAAATCTTCTTCTTAGAAACGGATCAGCAAGATGATTCTTTATAATTGTTAAGACTTTGGCTCCAGGACAATTCTTCGGCCTCACAAGAAGGTTCAGAGTTTGATGCAGCTAAATATCCCATATATAAACAATTGAAAAGGATCTTTTAGAAAACTGCAATACTCAACATGTGATATGACTATAAAATTGAGGCAGGCAGCTATTTTTTCATTAAAATCTTTTTGTATTACTGTATTGAGTTATTGCCCTTGATTTATTGATTCTTGATTATTTTAATTAATGCATCCACTGTTAACCAATTATTGTGATGATTATTTTTATACAATAATAAATATTCAATGTGTTTAAGTTGTTCTGCATAAGTAGTTTTGGGTTAGGCCGGATTAGTTAGTTTATTTTTGATTTCCAATTTTTAGATACTATGAATTATTTTAGGCTGGCACATATATAGGGACAGTGTCTCTTGCATTACAATGTGCGATTGTTTGGGGTTAAACTTGAACAGTTACAGATAGATTGAGTGTGTGGACACCCATGCTCTATCTAATCTTCGTGTTTTCTAGCCTATGACACAGAGTGTGCGCTCTTTCCTGCCCTGTATCGCTTAAATACAAGTGTGTGGTCATACTTGCTTGTGGTGGATGTGGCGGAGCACTAGTAAATGGTCATCTCTGCTAGAGTTCTGGCCTTTCTAGCGCAAGTGTGCGGCACTCCCTGCTTGTGTTATGTTGAGCTGTTGGCGCAAGTGTGTGGTCATTCCTGCTTGTGTTAACGTTGGTACCTGTTGAGTTGCGTAGGTGTGCGGACATCCCTGCCTGCGTAACGTTGAGTCCCTATACATGTGCAGGAGAGGTAATTAAAGTCTGCTCTTGTAAATATTGGCAGCAATCGGGGCTATCCCAGTTCCAAGGGGGAAAAATCTACATGTATTATTGTACATTGTCCAGATTGTTTTTATTATGACTCCATTAAGCTGACTTTATCATACCTATTGTTCCTCAGGTGAGCGATGTGGCCCATGGGCCTCTTGTTTGACTAGAACTGTATCATTATAGCTCCAGTCTCTACAGCCCCTACTTTGGACCACACTGTATCTACGGATTATCAGAAGGTGACCTTTGATTGCTCAGTCTCGCCGACAGCAACAGGAAGTGGTGCTCAGTATGCAATCTGGTGGTATGTAGGGGAGACAATCATTAAGAGACAGGATCTGCCAGCAGGAACCAGTCTAGGCCAGTTAGAGTCCACTGAAATGACTGACACAGCTAATGCCCTTACTACAGGAGTAAGTAATGTCATACTGGTCGCAAATCTGTTTGATTTTGAGATTATCCCTGCAGGGCTCTCTCTTCATTTTCTCTTTTAAAATATAGCTTTCTATGTGTGGAGATTTGTACATTTAATTTTGAAGTTACAGATTGTGTAGATTGTTTTGTGTTATCTATCACTGTATTAAGTGTTTTGAGATGTTCCCTACTGTGTTTTGTGTAGGTGAGCTGTGGAGTGGTGGTGTCTTACCCCAGCACCTGTGGTAGTGTGACCAGTCCTGTGACAAAGAGCAGTGTACTCAAATACCAAGTAACGGTAGGTCAATTATTCTGGGCTTGGATTGCTTTGCACTCTTTGGTAGATAAATTTCATGTATTCTGCAGTATTTAAGCTGTTAATTAGTTATCTTTAAAACTTTTTCTCTATCACAACTGCTATAGAATAGAACACAAAACACTGAGTAGTTTATATAGAACTATCTCTCTGTACATTAGAAAGTTAACTTAAAAAGCATTTTGTTTTCAGATAAATGAGGCCTCATACATCAAGATTGTAGAAGGAGAGTCAGCTTATCCCATTCAGGTCGACCTCAGCACATCCGCTCAGTATTACTGCTCCATGAAATACAAAGCAAACTGCGAAATCCGGTTCAATGGGAAAATAGTCAAACCACAGAATCCCAAGAGATGTCCCGAGGGTGGAGAAATTCCCAATGTGGTGGTCAGGTCCTCGCTGACCAGTGCCGCCACCCCCGCTGAAGCCACCTGTGGTACAGTGGTGCAAGGAGGCACTGGAACATCCCAGATCTTTGTGAAGGCCATGATTGACAGGATGAAGTTTGGCAACAAGAACAGCACACTGAACATCGGGCAGGAGGACAAAGTGGGTCAAGAGGTCAAGGCCGAAGTCCCGCTGAAGAAAATCGAGGTCAGATATCAAATGGTGTCCTAACTGACCATTTCATTTATGGAGAAATGTTGTACATGTATTAGTGAAGAATGCTATGCTTTCTTATTGTTTTTTGGGGTTTTTTTTTTTACACCAATTACAATGTTTTGGGTGGGTTTTTTGTGTAGATTGAAGTTGTTGAGATGGACTCATTAGATCTTCACCACTGTCAGTCAATTAATGACCCACACATCAGGACCTTTGATGGAGTGTGAGTAAAAATTATTTGGTCAAAAATATTGTCAGGAGATTCTGAAATATTTGCAAAAAAATCAATTTTTTTCTCACTAAAGATTTTGAAAGTTTCGTGTCATGATGTGTCAATTATATTTTTTTGTAATTGAATTCACCTTAATTTTTAGTTACTTTGACAACTTCCAACCTGGAGAGTATGTGCTGTACAAAAACAAGGACTATGAAGTAGAGGTAGGTCCAATTGTTAGAGCACCCCCCCCCCCCCCAAATAACAACTTTTATCATCTCCATAAAATATAATGGTCTCTGTGATTAAGAGCTTGTTTGTGTAGAATATTCACTGTTGTGATGGGGGATTAGTTTAGGTTTTATTCAATATTATTAAAAAGCGGTATTTTAGAATTAGTTCTTATAAATATACCTATTATTATACAATTATACATTTCTGTAGGTTCGAGCTGCAATGGTTCGTTGCTCTAGAGGCACTTGTAACTGTGGCGTCTTGATCAGGTCTGGAGATGATGTCATCAGGATCGACAAATGCAAGTGGGTCAACAAGACGTCCGCAGCTTATCCAATCAATGACGAGCTCTTCACTGTCGGAGATCTGACACCAAGGACCCAGATCTTCCAGGAGAAGGACGGAAAACAATTCCAGGTGAGATAGACAAGGATGTATGACAGTCCTTCCCTAACGATGTACTGTAAACATTATATTTGCTGTGTACGATATTTGGCAGAAATTTGCTTTTGAACAAGTTGGCATGGATATGAATTAACGTATTCCTGAATTTTCTATTCTTATACATATATGCATGATATTTAGCAATGTACTTGATTAAGCGGAAGCCGCATTCCTCCAAAAGCACTTAATAGAATACACAGTTTTTTGTATGTTTACAGTAGGTGATGTTAGACAGCCTGATACATGTAGCTGGTATTATAATCCCTATGAAATTTGTGTCTTGCCCAGTGTAGGCATTGTCTAAATGCAGTGGGTATATAGTATACCGGTGGTAGGTACCAGTATTGATGCAGTACTGCACTTTGCCTGATTTTGGCATGTTAGGAGATAGCTTGTGGGGAAGGGAAGTTATAGACTGGTGCTCCATATAGGGTTTGGCATCACAATTAAAAAATTTGTGTAAATGCATCACAGGCATTAGGGGGAAGGAATAAGGATTTTGTTCTTGTCTGATCCAAATTTATTGGGCAAATTTGAATTTTCCAGCTATTAGTGCACAGGGCAGAGCTGTAAAGATTTCTTGAACTGCAATCTTCTCTATTAATGTGTGTTGATGATTTTTTTCTTACAGGTCATGCTACCGACAGGAACTAAAGTGACAGTGAAGGACTCGTACCAGGCTTTCATCAACATCTTCATCTACCCATCAGCAGCAGACTATAACAAAACAGAAGGTACTGTGCTCCGTGAAAAAAATATAAGAGCTATTGCTCAGCTAATTACCGGTACATATTTATGTACAGTACCCGCAACATTATTTTTTACAAGATAAACTATAGGATAGGATTAACGCACGATAGAACAGTACACACGCACGATATGATAGGATTGATACACGATAGGAAAGGATAAATGATGATCATGATAAATGTATAACCGCGTTAAACGATCTTCGCGATTAACCTGATAATGGCAGAATTTGAGAAAGAACGCATAAAAATCAAGATATACTTGACATTTCTTGTTATCAACAAATGCCCAGTTGTTGTAATCGCTACATTAATTATATAATGTATTAAAATGACCAGTTAAATTTTCTTAACAAATATTATGAGCTAAAATAATCAATTATTTGTATTGTTACATTGTTTCAATACCAAACAACCCAGCTGATCACCGCGAACATTTCAGCCTGAGAGCAAATAACACAGAAAATAGCGGACTCAATGAAAATACAACTCTTGCTCTAAATAAATATAAAATCTATCATAAAAACATTTATTTCTGTATAAAAAATGATGCATTAAAAATAAATTATATTGCACACACGTTAAAAAATATTAACACAGATACAGATTCCTCGCTAGATTTGTTGACATTGTTTTCATTGCCGCATACCCAAGCCGAGATCAAATATAGCGGGTTCAATTAAAATAATACTTTTGTTTTAAGTAAATATTAATTATATAATAATTACTTTTGTTCCTAAAAACAATGATGCATGCAAAACGAATTATGTTACATACAAGATAATGTTTACACAGGTATACAGTCCACGTACGATTTAATATATTCGATATACACTGTACAGGTAAATATGTTACCTTGTTCCTAAGATAGTTTACAATCATTTTTCACTTCCACTGCTTACAGTTATGATATACATGTACTACTGGTTAATTTTATCTAGAGAATTGAGAATTTAGTATCAGGATAGAATGCTGGATAGGAATTTACATTTTTTGTTCGATAAATGTCTGTATACGGCACACTGATTGACTCCTAACTTTAAAATAACTGTACTTGCTTATGAAAAGGCATAAAACAATTAACACGATAGGATAAATGGAAAACTGTTAAAATTAAACGATAATCCTGATAGGATTAACGCACGATAGGATAGGATTAACGCACGATAGAACAGTATACACGCACCATACGATAGGATTGATACACGATAGGATAGGATAGGATTGTAAAGAATAAAGTTGCGGGTACTGTACAACACTGTATAGCTGTTTTCATGATTGTTTTGCTACCAAAGGTTTAGTCTTGGTCAGAAAGTACTAACTAAAGAATGAAAGCTAATGTAAGGTCACAAGTTTAAAAAATTTTAATACTTCTAAGTAATTGTTGGTGTCTTTACATGTACAGGCTAAACCATGCTGATCTGAACTTTAATTCAATATTTATCAATATTGATAAATATAAAATACTTGTTTGGCAGGTCTCTGCGGTACTTATGATGGTAACCAGGACAACGACCTTTTAGATCCTAATGGGGTCGCCACTAAAGTTCCAGAGCCAGGCAAGCGTCCAGATAGCTACAGCGTCAAGTGGAGAGTTGATCAATCTAACTCCATATTCCGCGGCTACAGACAAACTGTTTCCATGGAGTCCCCAGTGTATTGCTCGTGCTACACTGATGGCACAAAGTCATGTGACTTCTTTGGAGATGTCAGCACTTGTGGTGTAACAAACAAAGGTTAGTGGAGAGGGGATTTACATTACTACATTGGATATCACTTTAGCATGAATTCAGAAAAACTACATTTGTATGTTAAATATTTTTGATACTGAGTTTTCATTCCAATAAATTTTAATTACTTTATGATGAACATGCGTGTTTGTTTAGTTACGCCAAAAAATTAGATCTTTCTTGTTCGGCATACTGGTTTTATATCTGCATGTGCTTGAGATAACAAATGTTTGCTCTCAATGTCTTTTTATTTTATTAATTATTTGATTTATAATTCTTTGTGTTAATTTTGAGGAAATGTGTGAAAGAGTTAAATATTGTAATGTGTAACTCAGGTGTGGATTTGAAACCTGACCTCCTGACCCCACAGCCTGGCCTTTTGACCCCCTCAGCTGTTGGTCGACGTAGGAAGAGGCAGACGGCAACAGACACTGTGACCTATGACCTAAACTACAACGCTCCAGCAGTAAGTGCTTCATATTTGTAGGGTATAGTATAGTTTTGATAATTCTGTTAGATAAATGATTGACAAAACCTGTATATTTGAACATAATTACCGAAAGCTATTTGTCATTTCTTTAAAGAAGAGCTATGAGAACAAATTTCAGATATATCTTTTGAAAAAGATGTAGAAGAACCCAAGAATCAAGATCGGAAACCCTTGACTTTAATTACACTGAATCTGAAGAATTTATTTCTCAACAAATCATCTTTCAATGTTTTAATTATTGCGGTAGACACATTCACTTTCAAAGTTCACTTATTAGTTCTTTCATTATTACATGCCATTTTAAAAAGGTGCATAATGGCACATGATTGCCCCTTTCCCTAGCCCTCTTTCCTTTGACACTGAACACTAACCTACTTTCAGACCTACCTATTTTTACCATTGCATACCTGTATTGTAAATGAATTGAATTACCGGTATATTTTTTTTTCATAATGAATCAAAATGGCTTGTCCCTGGCACTTTGTCATAACCTTCTCATTTCCCTAGACACTGACCTCTGACCTACTTTTACCCTTGTAGCCTGACGCTCCATGGCCCAGCACCCTGAATTTGACGGAGGATGAGGCAAGCAAGATGTGTGGGGACTACATTGTCCAGTCCCAGGCTGGAGTCAACTGTAAGAACCTGTTCTCTGGGAACTACTCCAAGGACATTGACAACTGTGTACAGGACTACAAGGTAAACACTCCCTCGATAGGCTCCTTCATAAAATGTCATCAGAAAAACTGTATACTACTTCATCAGCTGTATGGTCCAAACTGCACCATATATTTGCAGCTAAACTTGAGCAGGAATAAGACTGAGTACTAGTATAAAGGATGTTCTTACGTCTGTAGATGACAGTTTGACAGTGAAAATGAGATCTATAAGCTGCATCAAATGTTTAAAAAGAATTATTTTTGAAGCTGACCAATTGACATTTGTCTATCACAAGATTAATACTACCTAATATACAAAGTTTATACTGGGTAAACATAGAATTACCTTTGCATTTGACAGTTGTCATTGATATTTAATCATCAGACGTTTTGTTAGAATTTTCTCTGCAGCTGACGGGACTGACAGTTGTCAGTAATAAGATCTCAAATGTTTCATAAGATTTCACTAGTATTTGGCCACAATATCTAGTATCATATCTATGGGTAGGTGTTTAACTACTAGAATTTTCTGTGCAGCTGACAGGACTGACAGTCTGGAAGGAGGACCACCTGGGAGGAATCCAGCAGAGTTGTTACGAGGAAGTCCTGAAGGACACAGCCCAGTGGACAGACCCGAACGGCACCCCATCGCTCCCCGCCGCCATCACAAGCGCCCTCTGCCCCCTGGACTGTAGTAGTCAGGGACAGTGTGTGGATGGTACGTCTATCTGTATAACCTATCAAAAGCATGTACTCTACACAAAAAATTACATACTACTCAAGCTACCTCTTAAGGTGGGATAACACACCTGGAAAAAGTCACTCAAGTTAACAGTAAATTATTTGATTATGAGGAATATAGTGATAAATAAACTGTACATATGTCAATTAAGCGAAAAATTGCAGTTTGGGGATAAAAAATGAATATCTGAAAAAATTCAGTTCAGTAAGTAACAGTAAAGCCCCTGAGGGATTCAAACTCGAGATGTATGGATCACAAACCCGATACTTTATCCACTGGGCTATGGAGAAGGGTACATGTTGCTGGCAATCAAATCCTTTCAACAAAACTAAATGTTGTTTTGATCAGAGGTCAGCCATTTTGTGATGATGCGTTATTCCACTTTAAGATGATTGGTATCTTCAAAAAGGCTGACAAATTTAGACAACTGCGATGCATGTATATTGTCTACCATTCACATGTAACAGTGTCTTACACATGATATTATTTACCTTCAAATTGCCTTGAATAGTCAACCAATATCTCTGATCCAGATCAAGAGTAGTCGGTGTTGAATATATAACATTTAACACTTTCAATATGCATAATTTTATATTTTAGGTGTGTGCACCTGTAACACTGGGTATGGTGGAGCGGACTGCTCTATCTCGGTGGTAACTGCACCGTTTGTTGTATTGGAGGACTCCAATGTCGCCTGCGATACCCTCAATAACAACTGTACCCTCGCTGTCATCAGAGGTGATCGCTTCCTCAACAGCTCAACGCTTACATGTCACATGACTGAAATCGAGGTCAGTGAAAAGGATTTTTGCATTCTCTTAATGCACAGCATATTGTTTGATTAACTTTATACTTGAATTTACATCTACCCTTTGCAAATTACAGGTTTAACGTTTGTAGAGATATAAAACTTTAATCTTCTTTTTACTTCTCTGTGCTTGGAATTAATGAAGATTTTTCATCTAGAATTTATTTTTTTCTTTTGCAGATAAATGATGCAGGCATTTCTGGGCGCCTGACACCCAGTACAAAAGACACTGCCATCTTTAAGAGTGTGTCATCTGTGCAGTGCCCTCTACCAGCAAAGAAGAGCTATGCTATAAAGATCAGTAACGACGGAGTTCACACGAGTGCCTCGGAGTCTGTGTTTGTCCTCTATCAGTCTGACTGTTACTCCTGTGACGTGTCTGCTGATACAACACAAGCAAGCTGCTCTATGTTGGTCAGTCTCCATGTTTGATTCTTCCATCACCAAACCAGTTTTTAAAATTTTGCTGTTTTAAATTGGTGCTATTCATAAATGTGTATACATTTTGGGTATACTTTTAACCCACTTATATTCGCATGGGAGAAATTTTTGTGAGGTTTGGGACGGCCACGCCACTGCCAATATTTCCGCAAACCAATTTACCTCCTGCAAATTGTGAAATAAAAGTTGGTTTACAATATGTACATGCTCTAATGTAATTTAGAATTTTTTTTAAGAAGGGAAAGGAAGAGGGGGTTAGAAAATTGTGCACATCAATTGCAATAAAAGAATGATAAGGTTTTATTGTGGAATATGAAAGGATAAAAAATTTCCAAGAAATACATGTCTCTTTTTTAATTTCTGTACTTGAATGATTTGCTTCAGACAACATCTTGTTTGATTGGTGGAGTTTGTTACGCAGCAGGGACCAATAACCCCATCAACTCCTGCCAGCTCTGTACCCCGGCCTCGTCCCAGTTCTCATGGACAACTTCTACAGGTATCCACATAGACTCTCTTACTTCTCTAAACATCTGCCAAGTTCTTTTTTCATCTTGGTCTCATTTTTCTGCTGAATATTCCATTTGTATATGTCATTCTGAGATCAGGTTTGAACTTGTCTAAGTTTTATGGGCCTGGAGCATAATATATACTGGTAGTGCCCTCTAAATTTTCTTGTGAAGCAAAATCTGTTTGCTTGATTTCACATCTTCCAATCAATATCAGTAATAGTTATGTTAGCTATATACATATGTTTATCTCCCGTTCTGTGTTCTCTGTAGCGGCCGGCTGTTTCCCACCCTCCAGCACCACCCAGGCACTGCCCCCCAACAAGACGGCAGTCAGCATGAACTCCCAGACCATCGTTATCATCGCCTCAGTCACCGCCGTCATCTTCCTCGTCATCTGCATCGTGTTAGCTGTGGTCTTTGTTGTCAGGTAAGTCGCACAGTGGCCGTATATATACCTTTATGTCTCAAAAAGTTAATGAATGAAAATTGATTTCCTTTTCTTTAATTTGTTAGTATGAAATCAATACATTGATTGTATAGGCTTTTTTCTCCATGTAAATCTATGACAATAATTTGATAAACTGTGTCAACATATAGCTAAGCAAGGAGACATGGGGTCTAACATTGCATTGTTTGTGCCTATACCTTGTCAAGGGATCAGCAAATGTCACTCGTGGAGTAGAATGAATTCATAATACTGTTCTATTATAAAATGATAGTTTTGTATCATATCGCATGTTTTATTTAATAGTATACATGCTTTTTTTAAACATGTTTTATGACATCAAGTAGTGAATGACATCACAGTGAAACAACTATAGTCTCGTTTTATTTTTTTTCATCAGATACAGGGCACAGAAAAAGAAGGAGAAATTCATGAAGCGTTATGAGACGGAACCAAGCGTGTTCAACAATGGTGCCTATGAAAAGTCAGAGTGGCGTCCAGCTTATGGTGACCCAACAGGAGCGCAGACCTATAGCTACCAGTCCCCGGGGGGAAATGTCGCCTTCTATGACACGCGGATGGCATTAGATGATTATTTTGAATAGATCGAGACTGAAATATTTCTTTTTGGGAAAATGGACAATATTTGTTGATTGGAGTTTTTTCAAAGAGGACTCTATTTTTATACTTTAATAGAACATTTTTATATGTTTATCTTGATCGCATAAACCGGTTGGATCGTTGTATATTGTGAGATATATGTATTAAATTGTGATTTCATTTGAAAAACAGATTCCTAAGGTGTGGAAATTCAATATATTTATACCCAATGTTTTCTCTTATTTTGGAGCTTTTTTGCTCACCAAAAAGTTATTTGTTTTTGTGTTTAAAAAAGATGCAGACTTCTGAAAAGTCTTAATATAAAGTTTTTTGTAGGCTGAGCAGTTATCAAGGCTCAATTTCAAGGGTAAAACTTCAAGTGGTGCTCTTTATTTTAGATGTACTTGTATATATTGCATTCTATATGAGATATCATTCTTTTGTATGATTTTTTAAATGAACGCTATTTCAGTCGTGTGTTAACTATATATACATTAAATTTAAGCTTAACTAACCAGAACAAAATGTGCCAAGACTGTTTTTCCCCCAGATTCCTTCACTTTTATTTTGATATGCCTGAATTCATGTTTATGCATAATATTTTTTTTTCATATCTTTAAGTCATTATATACCGTTATATAATGAAGCATTTCTATGTGCCAGTTATTTTCTTTCATATGCTTTTATATTAATCTGTTGAGATTGTCCAAAGAAAAACATCAGTTTACAGGGCAGAATAAATAATGAAAATAATTTTATCTCTACAATGTACTTGTTTTTTTTTTGTATTCCAAATACTGTACTAATAATCTCTCTCTCTCTCTCTCTCTCTCTCTCTCTATCTCTCTCTCTCTCTTCCACTGCATTATTTGTATAAGGGATCAGATTTCAGAAATCAACTATATAAACAATCATTTATTATTGAATATCACTCAATACGATCCAAACTCCTGATTCTTTTTGAAGGTGTAATATCTGAGTAATGGGCATAACAACTAGCTTTGAGCAAGGATCCAAAATTTATGTCATTCACTGGCAAATTCTGGACCAAGATCATTAAAAAAAAACATCACCTATTACTGCATGGATTGTTTTAACGTAACTATTTTCTATATAGAACATGTATGAATGGGGAGACATCATTAGTAAATGATTTTGAGTGGAGTGGTTGAATAATAGCTACTTTATTACTTTATTTTCCATGATATGAGCGAAATAGTCCATTGTATATATATACATGTACCATATAACAATTACCGATAAATACAGAAATTATTGCTGACCAATGCAATGAGTTGGTGAAGCTATTAGAATCAATATTCAGACAGTTTAACAACAGTCGCAAACGTTACAAAGAAGGATCAAGTACTCAAAACACGCACATCGAACATCCGCAGACACACAAACCTGTCTGACCAGTTCCAAATGTAGATATAATGTGTTTACACCATATATAGACGAATACTATACAAACAATGAGAAAACAGTGAATGGTTGAATATTACATATAAAATGTATCCATAGATAAATGTGAATGAAGGGATATGTGATTTACTTCTCATTAAATTATAATTAGTTGTAGTCCTGTTATAATAGACCAGTGCATTTTAAAATAACTATGAATGAAAGTGCAAAATTTGAAAGAAAATAGGTTCTTTCTGATTTTAACCGATCCCGATATTTAAAACCTAGCCAAGGGCCAGTGAAAATTATTTAAAATGGAAAGATAAGACAGTTTTGCAATAATTCAAGGCTGCTTAAATAACAAGCTGAAGTTATATAAGCAGCTTTAGTTTTAAACAAATTATTATTCATAGTGCAAAGAAGATTGGGGGGGGGGGGGATATAGCGCAAATGCACATTAGGTTCAGTCGTAATATACAATTTCAAATTAAATTTTTCTAATTAAATCTATTTGATAATTTTATAAATATAGTACAAGTTTGCAAAATTAAGCACAATTTCTAACTATATTCAGTTTTGAATATTTTAACAGGATAAGAAAAAAAATATTGTATTAGTGGTATCGAGCACACATCCTAAAAAAGTCACTAAAAATTAGAACATAGTTCTAATCTATAGGGTTACATAATGTCGTGAATAAAATGCTTTAAGCGTCTTTCGTGCAGTTGTTGGAATACATTAAAATGATATTTTAAATGTAAAGTGGGTCATCTCTCCACGTTTTTAATGATTTATTAAGACAATGACAAAAATATGAAGCATAGACCCACTATCGGAGAAAACGTACCCTAGGAAGTGGGTACGTTTTCTCCTAGATACATTTTCTCTTAGGTACGTTTTCTCCAGCATTCCACTATATAAGATATGACATTCAAGATTTTAAAAACGACACTATTTGGAGGTTTTTATACGCATACGTCAGTTTAATTAAACCAACATATTCCAAGTATTGAACATATTAATGGGCGGCGGAAAGGGTAAACAAGACGCTAATGCAAAACAAACAACTTATTTTTAAAAACACCACTGCTCATACATAATTAAGGGTTACAAATCGATGTTATGTTAAATTAAAAAATCATCAGATTGGAAATGCATCAATATCACACTTTTAATTATAGAATAGTATATCCTATGCATCTTCACAAGTCCAGGGTTTCTGATCCGCACCGCTTCTCGTTTGTGAGAAGTGGTGCGGATCAGAAACCCTTGACTTGGGAAGGGATTTTCAATACTAGGTTTTCCGGCACTCATGCGCATTGGCGTTACAAATGGCAGATTATATTAATATTCATCAGACGTGTAGCAAAGTTTAGAGACAAATAGCTAAAGAAAGAACATGTTTTACGGGGTTAGAGTTTGTGAAACATCTAATTATAAGAAACATAATGTATATTTTTACTTAAACTCATGTCAAAAATTTTACTCCAAATACGCCACATATACCTTTAAAAACCTTGATATGGATATTTATACCTTACTTGTTATACATTCAAATATGTTAATTCGGAAGTTTTTTAAATAAGCATTTTTTATACATTGGACATTCATTTTAATTTTGCTTAATCTACCTCGATTACAAATGAATCGTTTCTTTGGTTTGTTTATTGTTTGTTTTTTAATTAATTTGTTTTTACATACAGTTTATAATTGTTTTGATTTTTAAGAAAATGCCCATTCACAGTGTCTAACCGGATTTCCCTTTTTCGACATGCCTGACTGAGTCTTCCAGTCAAATCGGCGTATCTTTTGAGTACATTCAGTACTTTGATTTTGTACACCAATGCAACATAAGTTTATCAAAACATCATTACTGTAAATGGCTACTATATGTTATCGCTCCCAAATTGTCTACTTTGATATATTATGATATTTTATAATATGAACACTTTTTTTTTTGTTTATAATGTATTGTTGTGACTTTTATGCCATTTTTACGGTATTTACCCCGATCATTTAAACTGGTTCTTGGCTCTTATTTAATTCGAACTTCCTCTGTTAAATAAGCAGTAGACCTACTGTGTGACGATTGAAGCGCACGGGTTTGTCACAATAATTTTACGTATTTATTCATTGGGCTATCAAATCCTTTCTTTAGTAAGTGTGGCCAGAACATTGTAATAGCCGTATTATTATGTCAAATTATAACTTTTATCACAGAGTACAGACTTTCAGGTTTGTAGATATAGATAACCATGGATAACGCAATATCTATAATTTCTTGGATATATGTAAGCATTAAATGTATATATAATAATATATATATCTTATAATATTACATCTAAATTATATATTTCTTTATACCCCATTTTAATCCTACGAACAGTTGATCCATCATCAGTCTTGCAGTATAGACATCAATCATAATCAGAATGGATGTACTAAGGCCCCAGATAATAAGGATAGGGGACCGCTGTTACAGGAAAAACCCCACACTGGACAGAGACTTCAACGCCCTAGAGGAGGAAGAGTATGGTACGTACATGTCTATAACGTGCAGAGTGTAGATTCTTCGGAATGTAGATTATATATTTTTAGAAAATTTATAAACTGGAATGGCAAGTACACATACATAGAGTTATACTGTATCTCTCTGCTTATTAAACAAATAGTTAACTGGTTAAGTAATTGTATGGTGAACTGTGTTCAGCTAACAGGTATATAATCCATTGACAAGCTAATTAAACTGTTCACGTTCCTTGCGTAAACTGATGTTTAATTATACCTGAGCTACTAGTATTTATAACGGTACATTATCTTCTGATCTATGATTGTTGTATCTCTGAAAATAATTATCAGTAATTATTTCACATTATGGGTATCGTGCAAATTGTTTCATTGTCTGAAAATTTCATTAAAATTTAAGAGTTAAAATTTAAATATTACTGTCAATTACTTCACAGGTTCAAACAATCTTTTACTTTGACTTTGAAATATTGAAAATTTGAAATTTTGTATACTGTCATAGATTATAATTCGCGGAAAAAACATGACGCGGAAAAAAGGGGATATACATGGTATATGGTAAGACAGGTGCAGAAAGTGACAAAACCCCTTGTGAGATTTAAAGCAGTTTAATATATTCAAAATTGAAAAAAATTAAATTATTTATTCAGAAGAATCAACAATCCAGTGTGATAGCTGGAATGATGAAACGTGCGACACATTTAACATCGAGGAGACAGATCGTGGATATCAGACTTCTGTCAATCTACCCAGTGCCTTCTTCAAACACATCATTGGCAGAAAGGGAGAGACGAAACGTCGGCTCGAGATCGAGACTAAAACACAGATCAGAATTCCCAGGGAGGGGGTAGAAGGCGAGATAGGTTAGTATACAGGTACATATAGATTATATAAGTCATATAATGTACATGTATTGTCACTGAAATGGTGAGATAGATCTGAATGGCTATACATGATAGCTAGGCAACTACATGTACCATGTTTCATATTGTTGCTCCACAGAATAAAGTGTTCCAATAGCTTTTTGTTTATTTTTGTTTAGTTTTTTACCTGCAAAAAAAAAATCAATTTGAATGCTATTTATTTATTAGTTTTATGATATCTATAATCAAAAATTGAGAAAAACTTTAAACATATGGTTCATGCTGGTATATATGTACTTATTTTTAGTTAATTTACAACTTTAAATGCTTTGAGCTATCTTTAAGAAATGTCTTGAAATACTGGTAAGAATGGCTGTAACATACTGGCAGTATGTTTTATTCAGTGATCACTGGACCGGAGAGGAAGGGCGTGGTCTCAGCTAAGACGAGGATCGACGTTATCGTGGACTCTGTACGACGGAAAGAGCCCTTCACCCACTTCCTGTCTCTCCCGGTGAACTCACAGCCAATCAGAGAGAGGTTCCTGGAGTTTCAGGAGGATGTCTTAAGGAAATGTGATAGTGTAAGATAGTAATCAAATACTGTGGTTTCAGCAGTATTGTTGGGTACTAACTAGTTTTCATGGATTTAGAAAATTTTAGTTTTAAAGATGCATAAAGGACTATATATGGTATGGGCCTAAAATGGCCTCCTAAAAGGAATATCATTATTTTATTGTAATTCTTTGTTTTCTTTGTACAGATATATATGTGATGTTTTTACTTAATGTTCATTTTGATTCAAGTGCCCACAATTTAGAAATACGGCATTGTAAAGACAACCTTTTCCCGCCATTTTTACATTTTAGCATAAAAGAGCTCGTTTTCAAGCAGTTTTTCTTTCAGGAAACATAGAGCGCTTGCTTGAACCAACAAAATATTTTAATCAGAGATGTATCTAGCCAAGTCTAATAAGTGACAACAAATTTGTCCTGGCTCAAGCATGGGCTTTATATTTCCCATTTGTAAAAAGATGAGAAAAATGTCAATTTTTGTCTGATTTTGATTGAATTATAGAAATAGCGTCACTTCTGACGTCATATACTGCAAGTGAGTGCAAATAAATCAAAAAAATATGTGAAAAATATATTTTATATCAACTCTTCTAAATTATAACATAACATTTTATTGTACCCGAAACACTTTAAAAAATGGGAATTATGGGGGCCAAATTTAACTCTTATCATATATAGTTCTTTGTGGGCAGTGGTCTTGTCAGTATAATATATTATCATATACTTCTTACTTCAATGGACATTTTATTTTATGGATCAATTGAACAAAAATTAATGAAACCAAAGCAAGAAATTACATGAAAATGTTGCCATGTTGTTAATATTTTTTGATAAACTTTATATACATGTTTGTTTGTACCTGGAGTATTTAATAGTAACCAAATCAAACTTCATAATTATTTAAATGCATTATCAATATGCAGTATGTTCTTGTAGGATAGAGGTATAGATCCAACCATATTCCAGAAGCCTGAAAAACTACACCTAACCATTGGGACGTTAGCCCTCCTCAATAAACACGAAATACAACAGGCTCTGGATACACTGGAGGACTGTAAACAGAGTCTCATTGAGTAAGTATATTCAATTAAGAAGTACTGCGGTAGAAAGAAATTAGAGATCTCTCAATTCCTGAACACATGCATGGGGCTAATGGTACGTACTGACAATGATATGATTCATACACCATGTGTCAAACAATTATAAAACTTCAACCAGCACAGCATCATTTATAAGAAGACCTGTTGAAAGGAGAGAGGGAAATTGGAATTTAAATTAAATTACCGGTACTATTCTTATAATTTGATCTGCAGACCCATCCTGAGGGGTGAACCTCTGACTGTGAGGGTGCAGGGGCTGGAATACATGAACGATGATCCCAGCTCAGTGGACGTCTTGTACGCAAAGATTCAGGCAGGGGAGCAGGCAGAGAGGTCAGGCCCATTCTCAAAATTTCATTATATTCCATATATTATTTTCCACGGTTGTAAACTTATCAGCAACTTATTTTTTTATTTCTTAGGCTTCAAATACTTGCTGATCGATTAGTTGACCGATTTTCCACCACCGGTCTAATGCAGCAGGAATACAGTCGAGTCAAGCTACACCTCACTGTAATGAATACACTGATGAGGCGTGACCCGACCTCAATACCCGGAGAAAGGCCCCCCGAGGGAAAGCGTGGTTACAAAGAGAGAGAGTCTTTTGATGCTATGAATGTGATGAAGGCGAGTTTTAGAGAATGTCTTTAATAAAAAAAATTCAATACTCAAACCCAGGTTAAACACATTTATCTATGCCTTCCATCTTGACTTGTAAAGGTAGAGGTATAAAAATGTAAAGTCACATTTGGACATTACTCATAAATGATTGGAAAAGTATAAGTTTTAAATCTGGTGTTTTTTTCGGCTTGTTGTAGAACTTTGGGCTCTATGATTTTGGGAACTACACAGTGAATTCCCTCCATCTTTCCCAGAGACATGGAGCAGGAAAAGATGGTTACTATGTATGTGCTGGATCAGTGTCGTTACCATGACTACCAGAAACCATGTGACATATTGTTGTGATCATTAACTCCATTTTAGTTAATAAGATTTTGTTAAATATATTTCTGGGTTGTTTTCTTTTTCATAGCTACAAGTATATATACAATGTAATTACATTTAAAGCTGACATGAATTCATAAATATGCATTATTTCCCTTTTATCTCCGACTACTGCCATATTAGTTGTCGATTTTTATTGTTCTGCTCATCGCTACACACCCCCTATATAAGGCCGATAGCACTATTCATGCTTCATCGCATTCAGGTATTTCATGCACCCGAACACGTTACCTTGGACGAAAAGAAACGTAAAAACAAGTTTTGAACAAAAATAATATGGCAACCACTGCACGGGCAAGGAATATGCAATAGACGACGAAACAAGACAGACTGAAATTCAGGCACAGATACTTCGATTTACAAAAAATCCTTGATAATTGAAGACCGTTTTCCTGTGCATGTTATAGCATCGCACCTGCGCAAACCACACACAGGCAGATCGAGCAATGTCAATGATCGCATGGATTTTAGAAACGGAGCATTTTTGTACAAACCGATGAAAACGATGTTACGTTGTTACTTTCTTGGATTTACCATCATTTATTTACTGTGTTGGATGTAGTGCTTCAGGGGTTTTCAAAAAGATGCAAACGCTATACACTATGTATGAATGACACACGTGTTCGATGTGCATGCGAAGTAAGGCAGCACTTTCTTTTTTAAAAGAATAAATATATTTTGTATTTTATTTCTTGTTGTTTCCTATTATATTCTTCATTACATTTTACTGCAATGTGTAGTTTGCATTTAGAAGTCCATGGAACCTGAATGTCTCGATCGGAAAGCAACCGACTGTAACTTTCTTGCCCGGTATATATACCCCAGTGGTAGTAGAGGAGCTATCTAAACTAACATGGGCGACCAATTGCTTTATGAGTTCATTTCAGCTTAAATAAACAAGAATAAATTGATTTTTTCTCAAAATAACATTTATTAAAGGCACAATAACAAATTATCTATAACCACTTGCAGGATTATTATAAAACAACTGCTTGAAACAAACGTCCACATCAAAAAAAGAAAAGGTGCACAAACTTCTGAATGATTATATATTGGCATCAAAGTTAAAAGGAATTTGTGCTGAAGCTTTTTTTCCACACTGAAAAAAGGGAAAGAGAGTGAGTTTTGAATTTAGTTTCAATAATTATGCAAATTTCCAAAACTTAATATTTAATTTTCCTGCAAGAACTTTTAAATTAGTACACTTTACTATTGATTGTCATCGAAACTTAGTTTGCCTTTGTTTGGTTAAGCATTATTACTAATTTTCTCATCATGAATCATCTTCAATAAGCCTGTGTACATGTATATGTCCCAATGGTCTATTCCAAGAGACTACATGTTTTTGTTCAAGTAAAAAAAAATAATGGCCTGTTATTTTCATTTTAAATAGTGCAGTAAAAACTTGCATGTCAAGTATATACTTAGCCTAATACTGCCGTCATGATTGTAAACAGTACCAAGACATAAATTTATAATATCACAGTTTTCTGTGTATAAAAACCAATCTAAACCTAGGTTTAAAAGAAGAGAAATACAGTCGCATAATAATAATTCAACAAATAAATAATAACAAAAATGTATACAACTGGATTGACTATAAATATTACATTAAATCAATTTTTTTTCAAAAATATTAATAATAAAAAAGTAAATGTAGGTTAATTTGGAAAACGACGCCCTAAAATAAAAACTTTTTTGCTATAAAGTGTTTTGGATTTCATTTAAACCAACACAAGAATCATAAAAGGGATTAATGTCTGCAAAATGAAATAAAATAGGATAAATAATTACAATTCAAATTTATCAAATACATGCATGTACATTGAATAAAATTATGTTGTGTAAACATGTAAAAGTTATACAGGTACAAAACATTCTGTAAAATATACAAAGTGAACATTGCAATTGTAACGAGAAAGCCACGTACACACACTGGAGGCGTAGATTTTAGGTCATATATCAACTGTCCAAATACTCAGACACAAATCGGGCATCCTCGTTAAAGGCATCAACAGAGTATTATCTTGTCATAAAATTACAGCATATCATATATTACATATCATCATATAAAATGTGACAAAACAAACAATAAATAATTCAAACTTGCATCAAACGGTTATTACACGCCATCTTGTGGTTTACTGAAAAAAGAAACTTTGTTGTTCATTCATGCGAGGTTCGCTACAGTAAAATAGTATACTAGCTCATAATGGATTGTGTATATGGTCAATCCTAAATTGAAATCTCTAAAAGTTTGTCTCTCTTCTAAATAATACAAAGATCAGTAAAGTCTGCAGAAGTTTTTGTTGAATTTTGTTCAGAGATGACACACAATGTGCCGTATAAGACACCATGCAATCACAGTACATTGTATTAGGTCACATTACGCTTTAATAAGACCCAGGCGTTTGCTGAATTACCGGTACCGGTATGTGGAAAAAAAAAATCTGAATAAAAACACACACACACAAAACCCTTTAGAATATCACATTTGATGACCACTTAAGGTACAACAGTGTCGATGAAGATCTTTTCTGCAACTGCATGAAATCCTCTGGATATTTAACGACAATCAGAAGTCATTTTAAAAAGTTCTTTCTGATTGGCTGATGAGCTCAGCTCTCTGTGATTGATCGACTGCTGTCCAATCACTACCATTCTGAGCACTGGTTGGTCATTCTTTCTGCCCTGATGCCTTTCTTGATTTGTGCTGGGCCTCCCAGGCGATCTGTTTCTGTCGCTCCTTCTCTCGTTCTCTTGCAGCTTCCTGTAAAAGAAAGAAATTTGAGATTCTTTATTCCCATAACTTATTCATGGTCGACAAATCATCTTAAAAATAATTACTTTTTTATAAAATGATTTACATTGCACATAAAAATTTTCCAGAAACATTAAACCAAGCATCATAAATTTTACAACATTAAAAGCAGCATTTGGAGAAAAATACCCAAATCAAAATTATTACAGCTTAATTAAGGTACTGCACAAATCTGGGAGAAATTAGATTGGATGATACACGTACCTCTTCCTTCATCTTGTTGACCATGTACTCAATGTTAACGCGGAGACTCTCAAGCTTTCTCTCCTTGGTGTTCTCTTCGTTGATCAGGCTCAAAGCTCGGTTCAGCGGGAAGAAATCATACACGTTGTGCTGCAGCTGGTTAAAGACGTGAAGCTCAAGAGCGCTGTAATCGTTGGGGCGTGTCTCATCCAGGTGGAGGAAGAAAAACAGGTAGGCCCATTGGTAATGCTCTGTTCTTACATGTTTCTCGAATCCCTTTATTTAAAGAATAAAAATCTTTTAACTATTTGAAAACTGTACATCAAGAATCTCTCTTGTCCATGTCTCCATTTTTTTTCCCTAAAATAATATCACAATCATTTGTTACATGCTCTCTATAATTACTCTTTCTTTTAAGTTATATTAAGTAAAATTTTTACTTACCCCTCCATGTCGCTCAAAATCGTAAGACTCTCTGCTACAAATGAAGCAGTTGTTCATCATGTCCTTATCAATCTCCCACTAAAACAAATGAAGGAGCATGTCATTTTCAGATGTATAAAAACTGCTTTCTAATTTAAGTAAAATGAGTATGCTTTTTATATTCCAAGTACAAATATGGAAACTTTAAAGCATTTTCTCTCATAAATGGCCTTCATAGACTTCTGGTAATGCAACTTATTTCAAAATGTTATGGGTCTTCTTACTATATAGCAATAAAATACTTTTCAAAAGCCATACTATTGACATCACCATTTAGTTTTATCATGCTTTGTTAACTTGCATGAAATTTTGTTTGCATAATACCAGTTATGATAATTTTCCATAAGAATAGAAATGCACACTATAACCAAATAGACTGAATTGAAATTGGCTGTTAATAGTCCTTTATCTCAATGAGAGTTGTCCCTCTTCTGAGAGGGCTAATATTAATGCACCTTAAACTGCTGGGGTACATTACCTTGGCATCTCTGAGCTGGGAGAACGTGTCCACAATGATACCAAAGATGATGTTCAAGCCGACTGTGGTGACCAGGATGAAGAAGGTCACATCAAAAATTGTCACGTAGATGGCCTTATCGAAGTCGTTGTCCATCAAGGCCTCAAACGTCTGCTCAATTAAATCAACACAATATAGTTACATACTGTCTAGTTGTATCAAAACGTCTGCTCAAGGCTAATCAACACCATGTATAAATGCATTTAAGGTGTAATGTATCAAATTCATCTCAATGTCCACTCCTTCAATTTAATTTCTTAATAATTTCATGCTCTACTGATCGACCTATGACCAATTCTTGCCATGTATGATTTAATTCTCACCATCCAATGTTATACGAGGGTTGTTCGGAAATTATTGAGACAAATCGATTATTTTCTTTTCTAAGTGACGAATTTTGGTGAAAATTGGCATAGACACTGATGAAACACCAACAATTAATAAAACAAAGTAATATTAAAAGAATATTTAATATTTTTGTTTAGACAGTAGATAAACAAGTCGGTGGTCGGGGTACCCGGCGCAGCCATTAACTCGGAGATAACACAACTTAAATATCTACTTTATAAGTGTCCGTAGAATTACAGTTTATGATAAAAGAAATCAAATTAAATATGTTCATTTTGCTATTCTTTGCGACTAACTGTTGATTAAGTTTCACTGATGTTCGAGTTGAAATACGGATATGGTACACATATATTTACCAAACAATAAAAATCTGTCAACGACTTTACATTGAATTTTGACGTCAAGGCGGCGCAACGAAAACCATTAAACTGGTGAAAATCTCAGAAGAAGACCTTTTAAAGCCAAGCAATTGCGTAAAAAAACTATACGATGACAAGACAAGGTATAGAACTTCAGTTCATCATTTTTTTCACTGATTGTTTAACTAGAATTAGGCCAAAGGGATTAATTAACAACTTTTGACACACTAACTGTTGTCAACAGTTCCAAAATATGTAAAAAAAAAAAAATGACTGCAGGAGACATTCACAGTAATTAGACTTTCGGGTAAAAATAACTCGATTTTTTCTCTAAAAAAAACAAGAATGAGAGAAAATGTAAATGATGACATCTTGAAATTAAAACAAAAGAGGAGAAATAAAGAATAATTCTTATTTCAGTTCGTTCGTAAGGTGTTTAAAACACGGGAGCAATAAGAAGCGTTAAAATGACGTTGCGAAAAGTTTGCGGTTGCGCCGGGTTACAGGACGAAGGCACGTTGGTCAGCTTACTAGGAATGATCTATTCATGCCATGAACAAAAAACTTTTCACATTGATAAACTCTATCCTGATTTACGTTTTGGTGAAATTTCAAGAGTTTATCTTTTTCACTAAAAGAATAAGAGAAAATGTCTCAATAATTTCCGAACAACCCTCGTACATGTTAAATTGTGACGTTTCATTGCAACATTGAGAAATGGTACATTGTGGGAATTGGTCCAAGGCCAGCCCAGGTTTTTATTAGGATTTTTTGTTTTCAATACATGTACATGTACAATTATTCAGAATTGGACCTCTTCTCACAAAAATCTTGGAGAACTTCTTTGGATAATCTACAAAACGTACAGTGCAATTCTGCAAAATGTGAATTTCATCAGAAATACCGTACCGTGTAAGGCGAATCGACGAACCCGTGGTGGATCATGGTGATGAAGCAATGGTACACCGTCCTACAGTGGCGACCGTCGTCCTCCTTCAGGAATGTTTCCCTGAAGAAGGCGAAGGAAATCAGCGAGTAACAGAAGAACACCGCCAGACCAAGTAACGCCACCATCAGCAGTGATTTTCCTGTGTGAGGAATAAATCAGTATCTAAGTCAATGTAATGTCATAAGTTTCTATAGTTGTCATACAACAGTAAATAATTACAGTCTAAAAGAGCAGAATGCATTAGCTATATATCCCTATGATAATTTGAGACTTTCAAATTCTAAGTGCTAATAAGAATTTGTAAATATATACAAAAATTTTAATGTTTTTCCTGATCACAACTACCTAAGGTGTTCTGTCAACAACAAAAATAATCACTGGTATCTTGCAGTTTCTTACCATTGGTGGTTACTGCAGCAATGACTCTCTTGAGTAACTGGTTTAACTCCGATATATGGAGAAGGTGGAAGGCAAAGAAGTACCCATAAAATACAGTTCCCAAGACTGAGCATGCAAAAAATACCTGAAAAAAACCCCATCCATGCCAGAAATTTAATCAAAATCTCTAAATTAAAAAATAAAATTGGACTGAACTTTATAAAGTGACATCACAAAAAATATCAGATAATTATCAAATGAATACACTGTTATCTTGTAATTATTGAATGTATAAAAATTAATTTAAGGTAACTTACAAAGTAATAGATTGTTTTAAAGTTGTAGATCTCGATTTCTAAGTGCGAGCGTCCTGTTTTCTTCTCATGCCAAGATCTAAAATCATTTTCATCATCGTTTGATGACCTGTAAAATATTAATAATTGAACATGAAAAAAAAAGAAATATTTTCACACACTTGCGCACTCAAAAATATACAATTGATTCAAGTAAATGAATGATCTAATAAAAAATCAATTCGGTAATAAGTAATATGCTTTATTGGTCAGAATGCATTAGGAACTGAAATCCTCAATGCAAAAAAGATAAAGTAAATGTTCATTAAAGAACAGAGATTTAGAAGTTTGTGTTATCTGTATATACAATATAATTAATCATTAATAAATAGCAATTAATAAATAGACTGTTGGCAATATGGCTAGAAGAATTAAAACTGAGGATTGCGAAAACTAAAATATAATGAGCAAGGTATTAATATTTCTTCTTAATAAAGAAGAATCCAAAGTTTATCAAGGCTGTTTGCATAGAATATTAATTATAGAGACAGTACAGCTGAAAACACATGTGTGAATAACTTCAGATTTACCCATTGTATCGTTAGGAAATAAGAAATAACGTTGATTGTAATAGTTGAAATACATAAAAATCCCTTTCACATATCTAATTAACGTAATTATGAGCTTACGGAAATTTAAGGGTTGTACAAACCGGAATAATCTTATATCGTTTACGTGGACTTTGATTGACAGTAATTGACACGTGCTGAAAACTACCAGATCTTCGTCCGGCTACAGTCATCATGGTATACAAGGTTAAAGGGACTCTCTAAACGGAACGCATCATCACTTTCTCGATAATTTATTGATGGTTTACCAATTTTGGTTCATTTTAACATGAACAGACATAAATATGTCAAATAACCCCTCATGGGGCCTCATTTACAAAAATGAATTGAGGTTGTAGCAACTCCTATGATAAACACGCAAAATACATGCTTACAAAATAATAATTGTGGTTATTTTTAAAACTTTGAACAATTATTACCTGGGAGAAGTAGAATGACATATTTTTATCAACAAACATGTCCAGGAGAATCTTTGCGAGCCCTGCATATGTTTTGTTTACAGTAAATATGCATGCGTATTAGTATAGAAGGCTGAACCCCGTAACACGGTGTGAGGTAATTATATATAAATTATACGTAATTATTAATTCTAATGAAATAATTAGATTTATTTCATGGAGAACTTTGTAATTTTCTGAAAGTTTATACATTCGTGATTGTTATACTTTCATGTTAAATACTGAAATCTGATTGGTTAAGACGCAGTTAATAATATTTACTATTACCCTCAGCGTTAGCAACGCACTTGGCAACGGGTAACATTAAAAAATGTTACATGCGCGAAAATTATGCGCGTACGGTTCGCTGTAGAATTCACGTTATTCCTATATAAAAGCAGTAAAATTTTCTTAAAAATTTTAAACAAGAGGCCAATTGGCCTTAACGGTCACCTGAGTAGCATATATCCAAAACACAAACTTGTCATGGAGTCTCATATATGCATCTAATTAATTAGGTTTAATAATGGAGTAGAAAAATTATAAATTTGTAATGACAACCACATTTAATTCAAAAAGAACTGTGAAACCTATAATTTTGGTGAAAAACTAAAAGATCTGGTCTACAAAATAATGAATTTAGTTTTCCTTTCAGGTGTGTGGGAGTAAAGAAGATATTTTTTTAACGTTATATGCATTAGCATCTATACATCCATTTTGGCCCTGCCCTAGAGTCAAAACCCATACCCCAGGGGACATGAAAATTAAAATTTCAGTAAAGGACTTCCTGGTAAACATAATTATTAGTCGGTTTTTTTATACAGATGTGTGAGAATAGAGAAGAAGATTTTTAAACATTATATGCATTAACACTTTATTGCCATATTGCCCCCCCCTCATGTCCTGAACCCCTGACCCAGGGGCCATGAATTTCACAATTTAGGTAAAGGAGATTGTGGATATCATAACCATGTATTCAGTTTTTTGCCCACATGTGTGGGAGTAGAGAAGAAGATTTTTTAAGATTTAAATCATTTTTACTATATGGCCATATTGGCCCCACCTAGAGCATGAACACCTAACAAAGGGGTCATGAATTTCACAATTTTAGTAGAGAGCCTCATGGACATCATAATCATGCATTTAGTTTTTAACAAATATATATGGGAGTAGAGAAGAAGATTTTCTAAGATTTAATACATTTTTACTACATGGCCATATTGGCCCCACCCTAGAGCCTGAACCCCCGACCGAGGAGTCATGAATTTCACAATTAAAGTAGAGGGCTCCATGGACATCATAACCATGCATTTAGTTTTTAACAAATATATATGGGAGTAGAGAAGAAGATTTTCTAAGATTTAATACATTTTTACTATATGGCCATATTGGCCCCACCCTAGAGCCTGAACCCCTGACCCAGGGGTCATGAATTTCACAATTAAGGTAGAGGGCTTCATGGACATCATAATCATGCATTTAGTATTTAACAAATATATATGAGAGTAGAGAAGAAGATTTTCTAAGATTTAATACATTTTTACTACATGGCCATATTGGCCCCACCCTAAAGCCTGAACCCCTGACCGAGGGGTCATGAATTTCACAATTTAGGTTGAGGGCTTCATGGACATCATTATCATGCATTTAGTTTTTAACAAATATATATGATAGTAGAGAAGAAGATTTTCTAAGATTTAATACATTTTTACTATTTGGCCATATTGGCCCCACCCTAGAGCATGAACACCTAACAAAGGGGTCATGAATTTCACAATTTTAGTAGAGGGCTTCATGGACATTATAACCATGCATTTAGTTTTTAACAAATATATATGGGAGTAGAGAAGAAGATTTTCTAAGATTTAATACATTTTTACTATATATGGCCATATTGGCCCCACCCTAGAGCCAGAACCCCTGACCCAGGGGCCATAAATTTCACAATTTTGGTAGAAGGCCTCATGGACATCATAACCATGCATTCAGTTTTTTCCTCACTTGTGTGGAAGTAGAGAAGAAGATTTTTGAAAATTTGGCTTTTTTTGCATATTTGGCCCCGCCTGTGGCACCCCAGGGGTGGTAGAGCCATAAATTTCACAATTTAGATTCTTCTTACCATAGAGATGCTTCACACCAAAAATGGTAACGATTGGCCTGGTAGTTTTCAAGAAGAAGTTAAAAATGTAAAATTGTTAACGCACGACGCACGACGCACAACGCACGACGACGGACGAAGACCAATTGCAATAGGTCACCTGAGTGACTCAGGTGACCTAAAAAGACATTCAGTATAACAAAATAAATAGTGCCTGTTTTGGAGGATAACAGTTGAAATTGACACCCCTCGAAAACCATTGTCAACCTCCGCTTCGCGTCGGTTGACAATGGTTTTCTCGGGGTGTCAATTTCAACTGTTACCCTCCCAAACAGGCACTATTTATATAGTAGTACAAAAATACCGCACCTGATTTTTTCAAGTCGGTTTTTTGATAAGATGCGCCGTACTGTCTCTTTAAAGAAAAGATGTTAATAAGTTGTTGGGTCTATTTGCTCAGTCTTTTTTAAAGTTGATTCCTGTCATCCTAATTATTATGATTGGTCCTCTTTCCATGACTGTATACAAACGTGAAAGCTTGATCTTCAACATGTATTTCAATGACATTTGATGGACGTTTTCATGTCTAAGGTTCAGTGCACTTCATCAAGTAAGGGAGCAGTTAAATTATGCTTGGCATTCTTCGATACATATATAAACCGTGCATTAAAATGATGCTGAGGCATTACTGTACTCTAAATAAATAAGCTGGTTTGATCCTACATAGTTAGTAGTAGATTTCTATAAGGGATTTGGACATGGGTGTAATCATTACTTATTATGGTAGTAGTACATATCTAATTTCCATTCACCAAAAGCACCTGTACATAAAATGGCAGATAAATAAGCTCTACAGATAAAGTGAAGGGGAAGTAACCCACCTCCTTTCACTCCTGTAAAAGAGACATATTAAATCATGCGCACTATTGGTCTCAAGGTTCAAACAAAGATAATGATATGATCAGGTGAAGTAAGATGTCCATTTCCACCAGTCATGACATTTATATTAAAAACATAGTTAGCTATACAAGCTTAATCATAATTCCTCTCCGACTCTTAGCAAAAGCAGGAGGCTAATAAACATTCTTTCAAAATCCAAAAGGGTGTTCTGTCTAGAAATCATTCAACCTTGACCATTTAAAAAAAAAAAAAAATATGCTCAGGTATTGTAGTTTAATTTCTTTGATAACTATGATGTTATAATTTCTGATATACTGAAAGATACATGCAATTGAGATATTGATGCATGGGCCTGATAAACTCAATCATACTGTCAATCATGTATATATGCAATGCCTGAAATGCTACTGCTGCAATAGTATAATGATTCAAACTAAAATGTCTCCACTAACATGTCAACTCTCTCCTTTTGGGAAGTTTAAACCTGACTTATAAGGTGAAGGATACTTACAATTTTTTCTTGATCCAAGTGTATGGTGGGAAGGTTGGATTGTTGGATATGAGAAACGTGATGAGGATACACAAACTGAGGAGGTTATGTACGCCGCCCCAAACGTACAGGAATGGCTCGTAGTTTGACATTGTGTACTCGGGCTTGGCACTGCAAGGAAGGACAGAGTAGTTAAATAACCGCTAAGGGAAATAACTCCAGTTGTGTTACTAATTGTTATTGTATGAAGGAGAGATACAATAGGGCATTCTAAACAAAAATAAATAAAATAATCAAGAGCCCAATCTTTTATCTTATGGAGAAAAAAATAAATTCATAGATTGATGTTACTGAACCATTTTAAAATTGCAGTTTCCTGCTTTACATTAATGGGATACAAGGGCCAGGCACAAAAATATGTCATGGCAAGGCATGAGTGCAAAATGAAAACAGTATATTACCTGTTCGTGTCAGATGTTCCATCAGCAAGTTTTGGGTCTCTCCATGTTATCATGATGATAATGCTGATTACAAAACTCAGGAACACCACAATGTAATTAATGGGGATCCTGTCAAAAGTCAACATAATTGATTACACAACTCAGGAACACCACACAATGTAATTCATGGGGATTCTGTCAAAAGTCAACATAATTGATTACAAAACTCAGGAATACCACAATGTTATTTGAGGGGATCCTGTCAAAAGTCAACATAATTGATTACAAAACTCAGGAACACCACAGTTACTGCATGTAGATTCCTAATTTAAAGCGAGGAATTAATATATGGGTAAAATCATGAGAAACACATCTTGTGGATTTTAAAATCTCTATTTTATTTTTCGAAAAGATGTTAACTAAATGTAACTATGATCAAAATTCTGCGTTTGCGATTTTATATTCTCACCATTTGATGCAAAGCATTTCAAACGTGGAATTAAATTCTCGCGTAAAATAAGGAATCTAAAGTATTCATGGGATCCTGTCAAAAGCTGTCACTGTTACCATGCACTGTTTGGTAGTCCTTACCACAATTTGACTAGCATCTGGCCGACGGGGTTGGCGTGGACTTTTCGCTGGTACTTGATGTCCTGAATGATATCACTGGCCCAGTCCATAAAGTCACGGATCTTATTGCTGGGGGTCGTCCTGTCCACATCATACTTAAACTTCTCCTTAATCTCCTCTCTCAGCACATTCTACAGTGTGATAGTACAAAATGTCCTAATCTCCATTAAACAATAGTAATCACTAATGCAGTGAATGAAATACCTGCAGTCAAGCTGATTAGTACAGAAAACCTGCTCCCACCAGTTTGACTATATGTTCCATTCAGTGACCTTGGCAATCAAATATTTGAACTATCATGACCATGACTACCATCTGAACATGACAATCTGTTCATTGCTATGACCTAGACAATCTGGGTTTTTTTCATCTCCAATTTATATCCATGATAATCTCTTGTCTGCATGGCTTTAACAATACAATCATGTGTAACATTTAAACTAGACAATTCATTTTGAATAAATCTGTTAACTTCAATGACTGGCTATCTGTTATCTGCAATGACCTTGACACTAAATACTTACTCTGTCCTTGACCCTGTAGTAGATCTTTTGTAGAACATCATCTTTGATCACTTCAATGGACATGGTACTCGTGGCAAAGAAATCCCACGCCATGTTTTGGTTGGGATTTTTGACCAGATCTATAATTCAAACAATCTTTTTTTTTACATCACACAGTCTAATAAATTAATCTCTTTGTTTCTCTCAGAGTACTAATGATACAATCTTCATAGCTTTCTGCATTTCTGATTTTCAAAACTGTTACATAAATCCAAGATTTTGAAGTTTGCATGAGGCCTACAAAAAATTATCTTAGATAAGAGAAAATGCTCTTTAAAACTACGGTATGCAAGTCAGAAGTTAACTTTACGGCCTTAAGGCTAATGCAGAATATGTCATGTTCTATTGTTTCCCATACCACTATCTGCATAAAACTACTACTGTTAGCCAACTTTTTTTTAAAATAAAAATAACTTCGTTGTAAAAGACAAGATATGTCATCTTGAATACAAGATTGTTTTACAGTGCCATATTTAGGTATAGAATTTGCCTCTGCAGGCAGAATTATAAATGGAAAAAAAACCTTGTTTTTGCAATATCTTTCACAAGTAATAGCCTAAAGTGTCAGCCTCTGGCTGCACACAAACTTACAGTCTCATTCTTTACACTAATAAAACACCCACTTACAGAGTCTCATTTTTTACACTAATACAAAGCACACTTACTGAGTCTCTTTACACTAATACAACGCACACTTACGGAGTCTTTTTAACACTAATAAAACACCCACTTACAGAGTCTCATTCTTTACACTAATACAACACACACTTACAGAGTCTTTTTACACTAATAAAACACCCACTTACAGAGTCTCATTCTTTACACTAATACAACGCAAACTTACTGAGTCTCTTTACACTAATACAACGCACACTTACTGAGTCTTTTTACACTAATAAAACACCCACTTACAGAGTCTCATTCTTTACACTAATACAATGCACACTTACGGAGTCTTTTTACACTAATAAAACACCCACTTACAGAGTCTCATTCTTTACACTAAAACAACGCAAACTTACTGAGTCTCTTTACACTAATACAATGCACACTTACGGAGTCTTTTTACACTAATAAAACACCCACTTACAGAGTCTCATTCTTTACACTAAAACAACGCAAACTTACTGAGTCTCTTTACACTAATACAACGCACACTTACGGAGTCTTTTTACACTAATAAAACACCCACTTACAGTCTCATTCTTTACACTAATACAACGCACACTTACGGAGTCTTTTTACACTAATAAAACACCCACTTACAGAGTCTCATTCTTTACACTAATACAACGCAAACTTATGGAGTCTCTTAACATTAATACAACGAGCACTTACGTATCCTTATGGACTCTATTTACACTAATACAATGCGCACTTATGGAGTTTCTTAATACTAATACAACGAGCACTTACGGACTCTATTTACACTTTTTCATCACACACTTACGGTGTCTCTTTACATCGTCCTCCAGGTCCAGTTTCCTACACAGGATGTGATAATACGCGTACCCTGTGTCCTGTATCAGGTTATACAGCTCGTCAAAGTCGGGGTCTCGCTTCTGTAAAACAATTCATCAAGATGTCAACTCAAAACAAGTAAGCCACTGAAATTGGCAATAGTCCTCATTAAATCAAAGGAAATGGCAACATTAAATGGTATTCAATAACAAAATATTTTGTACCAAACACATGCAATTTTATATAAAAGTTTATTTATATAATATTTTAATATTTATCATCATTGATCAATGGAATTCGAAGTATTTTGTCAAATGATAGATTTATTATGAATGCAGATATAATCTAATTGAAAACACAAATATTTGCAAACGCTAATAGACAATGAAGTCATACACGTACATTTCCAAAAGCTTTCACAAGCAGGGAAAGTGTAAAGCAAGACTCCATTTAGATAATACTCCAATATACAACAATGAGAGCCGATAAAACTCAGCATCATGTCTCAATAAGACTTGAATAAAATTCAACTCCCTTTTTACGGACAGAAAAAAAAATGCTAAGTAGAAAATATTTTTCTCATCTAAAGTCTAGCTATCATCTTTATCATTATTCAAGACTTTGTATCTTTATTACTCATGAGCAAGTATCTAAGTTGACATAGGTGTTTACTGTTGCCAATGTGTTTTAAATGTAAGTCTAAGTAAGATCATTCATTAGAGCAAATCAAACTCTTACAGCAATTAACTACACTTAATCAGTCTGTATTCTTTTAAGGTAGCTCGCAAGTTTGCAGATATCGATGTCATAATAGCAAAATAACTAAGTGTAAAAAAAAATTACAGCATGTCCATTGATTTTACTTGTGTTGATCAATATTGGTGTGAATAAAATGCTATCAAAACATTACTATGCAGATGAATCACGAAAAAATTTCAGAGATAGAATTTTGAAATCATCCTAAGGGTAACTGCATGTAACTGATAATTTCTCAGGGTTGTCTGACTTTAATGAACCTGCAAGCTACCTTAAGTTGGCTGGGTCAGCAAATTACTCATCAAATTAACCAATTTCTTTTTTTTTTAAATATAATATTTTCAGCTATAGACTATCTTAAGGTAAAGAAAATTCCATTAATTAAATTAGCTTTAAAATTTAAATATTTTTTAAAATTTAAATATTTTCCTATATCTTTATATGCATAGCTTTTTTTTCATTTCTAAAGAAGATCGATACAGCCTTAAGATGGCCACAACTAGCCGGCCATCTTAATACAACCTGTTAGAAAACAAAACACATTCCTTGTAATCATGCAAACATTCTTTCCTTAATTAACATTCAATCAGAAATTATCACACATATTTGTTATGCAATCACAATACAGTAAAACTTGGTTATAGCGAAGTCCTAGGGACCAATTGATTTACTTCGTTATGTCCATAAATCGTTATATCCATATAACAAATTCATAATTATAATAGCTTTAGCGAATTCACTATACACATGTTTTCTTTCACCAAACTATAATTTTCACTAATTGAGGCTTAGAATAAAAATATATTACTTTAGTACCAATAATGATAGGATTTTGAGTTGAAAAATTTATATAAATATTTTTTTTTCAAAGTATTATGTTAAATAGTAGTTCAAACTTTATTTAACTGAAAGAAATTCGTTATAAAAGTATTAAATTTCGTTATTATTAACTTCTACAGGACACAAAATCAGTTTGCTATATCTGTAAATTCATTATATCCCAATTCGTTATAACCATAAAGTTTTGCAAAGGTTTGTTAGGAATTTTACCGGGGACTCAAAAAAAACTTCGCTACATCTGAGAATTTGGTATATCCGTGTTCATACTAAACAAGTTTTACTGTATCATTCTTTCATACTTATACCACAATCTAAAAATCCATTCGTTATTCCACTTAATTAAATCATAAACTTAGAAACACATAAAAACATATGTATAACACATACAACTTGATTGTAAAAAAACCAACAATTTCAAACCATTCAATTTCATTCTCATATCATACGTTATGATATACTTACTTTTTCCTATTTATTTAAAACAAACACATTTTACAAATTAGGCAACCGTATTTGTTCAATATTTAGTTGTTTAAAATCATTGACATCATTATAAATTTTAAGCTAAATAATTTAATTCTTCATAAACTCAAATAAATTGCCACAATGAAAGCTAAATTTCTTATTTCTAAAAATAAAAGATATAAACACATCTAAAACATCAAAAGAAAGTTTCTTGCTTGTCAAAACAACAATTGTGGGCTAGATTGGTTAAAAAATACACTTTGTGGTTAAAAGTGATCACAAATTGATTGTACTGTTTCAGTTAAGGGTGTTTAGGACATGGGTGTGATAATTAATCATTAGATTGGGTTTTGTAAATGTAAACTCAGTGACATTAGGTATTAATAGCCTGCACTATGATTAAAAGATGAAAATCTTTCATCTAGAACCAAATTAAAAATTTTAACAAAATTTCTTTAGCAAATGTGGTGGTATAATTGGAAGACAGGTGGAAGAGGGGGTCAAATATGGAGTTAGGTAGGTACATATAAAGGAATATTTCATTTTTATTGAGAAAGCATTGCCTAATTAGTATTGCTAGCTTGATAAAAAAAAAATTGCTAAAGCACTACACAGAAAATGATTCAATTATAATCTACAATTTATGACAAATATTAATAAAGTGAACTATGACACCAGCACTCCATTAGAATAGCAAAAAAAAAAAAAGCACAGATATATCCATTACCTTTTTAGCAGGCGACCGATCCATTTCCTAATGGTGCAAAATATTCAGTGGTGATTGGTGAACAGATGAAAATGAAATGATATATCACAGATATAATAAGAACAAACACCCAAATGCTGCCCTCATGGATTCACTATATTGATAAACTATACAAGGATGAATATATCATTAAAAGAAGTTGTGAAGACTGAATCCTAAATAAGTTTTAGCATCTAGGCTGATTATATACTGATTGAAATAATACAATGTAGTACAGATATACTGCTATGTATTAAATACCTTATACTTGTATTATGCCCTACATATATGTACATCTCTGTTAGTATTTTTCTAAAGAATCCAGTGATCGTATCTCTCTCTCTCTCTCTCTCTCTCTCTCTCTCTCTCTCTCTCTCTTAAATGCTATTGAGATAAAAAGTCAATCATTATTAAATCTGAATTTTCACTGGATCCTTATCTAACCTTAAAACTACATGTCCATAACAAGGCATTAATGAGCTGGCTATAAATATATATATGATTGTAATCTACATGCACCATCAACGACTACCGTAAATATTGTAAAGACTGGTGTAAAGAATGGTGTAAATACAGTAAAGATTGGTGTAAACATTGTAAAGAACAGTGAAAATACTGTAAAGACTGATCGAAATACTGTAAATATGTGTAAATACTGTAAATAAAGGACTGTAGATCATAGAAATGCTGTAATTTTACAGATGTATTGTTCTTTTCTTACCTGCAGCTGATTAAAAGCCTCGGTCATCGTTATGACACACAGGTCAGCATCTAGGTATTCCATTACTTCCTGTAAGACACAATGAGTTACCATGACAACATTTCATGAAAGCTGTGATATCTTTTACAATGTCATGAGATCACTTTGAATTCATAATTATCATCCTTAAAACTTTTGCATATTTTTTAATCTTTTATAAATATAGTTGTCTCACTTAAAATTATCATCACAAATTCATTATTTAATATACATGTATATGAATCAAATTCTGATAGAAATCAAATAGAATCAAGAACATAGAAGGACAACCATCATTTCATTCCCACACAATTAATCCCTTAATATTACCCTTGAAGTTCATTGAATTTTAAGTTAATTACATAGAAAACAGCCAAAAATTATTTTTCAATCTTTCTTTGCAATGTTTTAAGCCACAGCATACCATACAGTTCCTAGATTTATATGCAAATTATTGGGAAATCAATAATTCTTGTTTGAAAACAATATCATTTCTGCATTATTTATATTTTACATCATTATAAATCATCCAAATAATTAAAAAAACATTTCTACCATTATAGCATTTAAGCTGTAGTACAGTCTTGTTTGGGGAGAAAATGAAGGTGAAGATACATGTACAGATTTAACATGTACTTGCATATGGGTAAAAACCAGGGATTGGGGGGGGGATCTTACCCCCTCCCCCCTCCCCCCTTTTATTTTTAATCTTAAGATATACTCTATCATTCTTTAAAAATAATTTTTGTTTGTCAAGATTTTGGATAAGTCTAACCCTTCCATTTTCAATTTGTTTCAAACACAACTTACTTGCGTTTGGGTTTAAAATTATTAGCATAATGTAAAATACATATTACTCAGTACTGAAACAAGCAATAAGTCACATTGCCCAAAAGCTGTCATTTCTTAGCTATATTGAATGAAAAAGCATTTATAAATATGTGATAATCAGCAAATAAACTATATATATCCATATTTACACTACAATTATAGCATTTTAGTGCAAAAATTAATAATTAAAAAATAAAGGCAAACCACAAGTATAGAGAAGTCGTCTAGAAAAAAGAACAGGAGTAAATTAAATGACTACTGAAAAGACGATAAGCACTGGAGAATAAAGGATGTGCAGGGAAAAAAGATGTGCAACTGGAAGATGAAGGGGAGGATCGATAATTGTTAAAGAGACTAACATCAGAGAGAATCACAAGTTAAATTGGAGTGTGCAAACAGGGTGGCTATGCATCTAGACAATGATGCTACAAAATCTAGAGCACAAAGGACACAGAGAGAGAGAGAGAGAGAGAGAGAGAGAGAGAGAGAGAGAGAGAGAGAGAGAGAAAGAGAGAGAGATGGAGAAAGAGAGAGAGGGAAAAAAGAGAGATAAAAGAAGGTAGAGACAAATTAAGGAGTGATCATCTTACCCTCTTAGAGCGAACCAGGACTATGGAGTCTCGATGCGTGGATATCTAATGCAGTATACACACAAAATTGACAACAAGCATGCTTCATACATTGACAACATCGAAATCAAGAAAAAAAGCTATCTTATTTTATTTTGTTGTATTTGTAGGAGGTTGGGGAGTTGAGGGGAGTGGGTTTATTTTTTACTTGCTTTTTAAGAAAACAATGAAGGTGGGAGACAATTTATTCTGCGTGTTTGCGTGTTTGGCGGCCAGGCATTATTTTTTTTCTTTCAATGCTTTCATGGCTGAAAGGGAGGATGTCATTTCACCTGCAGACAAAATTAAATCCACAACAACCATGCCCAATTTAATATTAAGTTTATAAAACAACAACAGCAACAACAACAACAAACAATGTCTGAGAAAAGATACAACAGGGTTCTCTCCCTTACCACACTTGCAGGTCCTTTCATTGTTTCATCCTTAACAAGTACAAAAGGGTGCCAGTTATAAATCTGTGACTTAAAATCTCTTGAAAAATCATTTTCATGAAAAAATCACAGAATCTAAAGAAATGTTTATTGTAATCAGTCTAATATGATGATGTTAAAAGAGATCAGATTTTCTTTCGTGTATCGAACCTTTAATGTTTTTTTGACAAATAATTTTAATGTAAATTACAGAGTGACTCAAAACAGTTATAAATAAACAATAAGAATAGAAGTTCACAGCTAACAGTCACTTGGTACAACACCAAAAGTTTGGGAAAGTTTACTTTAAAATAAAAAATCAAAAATCAAAATTATTTTGGAAGTCAGCAATTATTTTAATTAATAGACTCGTTTATTGTTTACATAATTTCAGATTACAAAAAAAAAAGAAAACTATTTTACAATACATAACTCTTACATGCTTCAAAGCCATTGGAAGTTAGTTAATGAATTTCAATCATTTTCCAAAATCATTTTCACCTAATCTTAATTTAAGTTTAACAATTAAGTTTTTAGGAAATGAACCTTTAATTTATATTACTTAAATTAAATTAAATTAAATACTCGATTTTTTAAAAAAATGTTTTGGAAATTAATTTCTTAAAAAGTTTTATTTAATATCTATAGGTGCAATGTGCTGATCAATTCCATAACCATATCTTATATCGAATATTTGACCATCCAAGAAAGAAATCAACACAAGCAAATAAATGTAAAGAGATAATGAAAGGACACGGTCCTAACGACTTTGTTCGTTAATTACCACAGTTACAGTGCGATCCTCCTTTTTCTCTGGCTTCACATTTAAAAAATCAAATGTTAAATTTCAAGGCATAAAAAAATTAAATGATCTAATAAGAAGTCTCTGTGCATTAGGTTTAATTTAATTTTTCCAAAAATATAAAAATACATGCATAAAATGTTGTTTTGTGTGAGTATAAATAAGTATGTATAAAAACTGAAATGCTACAACAAACTATATTTTTTTCAATCTTTATATTTGAAAATTTTTTAGAATTATCTAGTAAACTGAAATATATTTGTTATTGCTGTGTAAAAAATGTATTTCAATTGTATTTTCTATTTAATATAGTGACTTATGAAGATACATATACACAGTTAGGATTTTCAGGCATGCATCAATAAATCAATTCTGATTAAATCATCGTGTTGTACGTTATCTTTAGAATTATGTTGGGGTAGGTAGGTGTATGAATTTTCATGATTTTAGGTTTTATAGAATGTTTCCACATTAGAGAGGAGAGTTATGTACCTTGGCTAAAAGGGTATCCTCATCCTCTACGGGAGGGTTTTCCTCGGTCAGCGACCGGATCAGAGTGGCTATCGACTTCTTCAGCACATACTCCTGAGAAAAAAAAATTCAAGAAGATAACAATCAACTTAAATCCAAAGCTTTAGTTGGGTCCCCCTTTTCATCAATCCATTATTAATATGTCTTTTGATCTAATGCATTTATCAAGAGTACTATAGCTCCTACATGAAATCTCTTCAAAGAAAAAATTTTTTCACATCATATATGATAACCCAATGGATTGTTCAACCATATAATGCCACTTTAGAAATATATGTACTTGTTCAATGTTATTTTTTCTTCTTTATACACGATTGTGCAAAATCCTAACTCGGAGCAAAATTTGTGCAGTTAACACTTGATTGTTTTTTGGGGTTTTAAGAAAAATCAAGTCAGAAACTCTGTATTTATGAATACTTGATTTAAAATTTCGTCACGAATTTAAGGTTGATTTATACTACCAACGGAATTAAATCCCCAACGAATAATTTTGCTTCCACAGTAGATAACATGTATTAATGATGCAACATAATGTCCCATTTACTGTTCACTCGGATAACGATCAATCTAATGCTATTTATATCACTAATATCTGAAAAGATGATAGAAAATGTAGAGGAAAAACCTTCTAAAAATTTATTTTTACTGCTCTTCAAATGAGACTAGAAATAAAGATAAATAGACCTAAGGTATTTCCACCATAGAAAGAAGATAAGAAGACCTTTTTTAAATGAGATGAAATAAAAGGTTGGGGTGGGGATATTTTGTTTACGGCGTCTTACAGACCTCTTTGATCCCACAGTTGTGGAAGTGACCGACCCTCAGAATGTGGTTCATGTAATCACAGACTTTGTTGTCAAACACCATGGCCTGGTTTTTCTGGTTTCCCTGGAATCAACATACAGCAAAAGACTACTAAGTGGCATTAAAAGCAGTACTTAAACATGATACATGTTGTCAATATCATTAAATGAAACATTTTCTAAATGAACATTGTACCTTATTTTTATTCAAAGAAATGATGTTATTTTAGAAATACCCCAATACACGTATATATAACTCAGAATACTGTATACAGGGAAGTATTTGCCACCGTTTCATTTCCCCGCTAATTGTCAGCGGGCGAATTTAATACTGGACAAATTCCAATGTCTCAAATTATCACTCTTCAAACACATCTGTATATGGGCAAAATCAAGAAGGGGCAAAACCGTTTGCAAGTGTAGAAGGGCGAAAATTACACAGGCCAAAAAAACCCCTCTGTATATAGTGATTTTTTTATTTTTCATATAAATGATCAATATTCCATTAGAAAGAAGGTCGTAAACATATGACCAAGCAGTTGTGTTCCCAACCCCCACAGCACCTCCATGTCTTGATACAAGTACTCACCGAAGTGAACTCTACCAGTGTGTCAAACAGCTGTACCACTAGCGGCATTGACTTGTCACTGATATTGGAGTATAAAATGTTCAGAAATTTGGTAGTTTCTCCAACCAAGTTCACCGATTTAATGTTGTCTGGTTGCTCTCGTAAATAGTTCTACAACAAAATGACACCATATGAGAGAGTTACTGACCATAAATTTGTCAACGCATGATTATAATTATTTGTCATCTGGGGGTTTGTTTATGAAAGTAAGTAACATGGTTTAGGAAAAGGAAAAACTATTGTACTTGAATATCATGATGCTGGTTGTCGCACATCAATCCCAGAATTCTTAGCACCAATTCGATGTAGCCATCGTCCCTAAACTCCAGATCCCCAGACATGCTCATTGCTGCTTCCATCAGCTCCTGTAACTCCTCCTCCTCCACGTTCTGTGAGACAAAAAAATAAACCTTGTGATATCAGGAATCTTTTTGTTATAGACAATAACACACCCTATCAGAGAAGTCAGCACAACTACTTGTTCTACTTGCTAAAACTCCATAACAAAATCTTTTTATCAAACCCACAAGAATTTTTTTAATGATAAAACAACTGAACCAAATCAGGCAAATCTCTGCTATCATTACAGCACAACACCTACTGTTATTCATTACTGGTATTCAAATGGTAACAGGTTCATGACCGAACTGTTTATTCAGAATCAGAATTTTAATATCTGGAATCCAATGGCTGAACTCACCCCTATGATGACCTCAGGGTTTTCCATGGGTGCAACCTTTGACTTGGGCCCGGCCAGGCCATTCAGTTGTAGACTAGATTTGTTGCCCCCGTTCATCATTACCCCCGGCAACAACATATTACTACCCAGGTTAGATTTACCCTGGCTCAGTTTGGATTGTGATCCTAGCTGAGAGCCGAGTCGGGAACGAGATCCCATTCGGGATCCAGCATTCGATCCCACCTGAAAGAGAAAAGCTTGTTATGAGAGAGAGATTCATATATTAAATCTTCTGCAAAATAACTTCACATATGGAAAATATTGAATATAATATATTAATCATGTAAAATACAGTTTAAACCTTTCATTTATTAATGTGTCTTAAAAATCTTGTCATATAATGAGGTTTTTTTTAGAACCTCCCATATACCCAATGATATAATGCATTCAAAGTTGATAAAACAATATCCAATGCCTTCCGTTAACCCAGAATAAGCTGGCAATGTTCACCTTGAGGTTGGCCATGGACCTCTTCTTGGCCATCGATAACATGGATCCTAGCTGGTTGGCTTTCATTATCTCCTGTAATAGAGAGCCACAAGTCAATTAAATTAAACACCTTTAATTTCTTCAATAAAGAGACAGACGTATACAATAATATATACAGAGACACAGAAAATTAGTAAATAATAGTGATGGGAATCGGTGAGATTTTCATAATCTATAAGCGGTTTCCCGCAACTAACTTATTATCGATCATAATCGGACATTTTTACATTTTATAGTGTAGTGCTAAATAAATGTAAATAAACAAGTTACAATGAACAGACTCATTACTAGGCTTTCGTAATTTGATTTACTTAGTATTTCTAGCCATAAAAAAATTATTTTTAACAGATTTTCTTTAGTAGGCAGTCCAACATTAATTTTCTTGAAATCAAAATGCTTCCAAATTCGAGAATGTGCTCTATTTCCCCTAGTAAGAATATGGAGCTCGTCTGACATGTCAGCCATTTTCAGACCGCAAGCCTTTTTAGGGTTTAGATAGTTCGCATCGAGAATATTCTGTTCATGATGTGCGCTCGTTGAAAGGGACAAAAACCTCAACCGATTAATCGTAATGAAACCTTTTATGATCGAGCTCTTCGAATGCGACAACAATCGATAGATTTTCGATTATAATCGATGATTGGAACATCACTAGTAAATAAGCTTTGAAAAGTGGTTCTTTATATTTTGGCAGGTAGTTTTTGCTTAGAAAAGTTTAACAAATCAAAATCACTTAATAGGTTTAAACCAAATGCATGCAGTTGATGGAATTGAATTATTTTTTTATGACAATGATTCTTGTACTTCTTTTTCATACGAGGAAGTGATTCAACTCTTAAGGCTAGACAAAGCAGATACTCTAAACTGATTTAATGCTGTATATGAGCTGGCACTGACCGTCTGAGCCAGTTTGCCGGTTTCCATGGCTTTCCTGAGAGCTTTGGCCTGCTGTACTGCTTCCTCCACCTTGGCTTGATGCATGGCATGGAGAAGTCGCCTACAAACACAGAACTTAGTCAATAAAACACATAACACAAGACGTAAACTACAAAACATGAAATCAAGACTCTGACAGCGACATTAACTAACTGATCCATATATGTTAATACAGATTGAATTTTCAAGTCCGAACAGCTTTACCTCTTTTAACACTGCTAAATCCGACTTCGGTTTTAAAGCAGTGAAATTTCAAGGATGATGCCTTTTTTTTTAGATAGATTTCCAAAATATCAAAATTTGATTGGCATTGCAGGTGCCTTTTAAGGCTGATCAAAGCTCATAAATAGGCACATTACACCCTAAAGCACATCCCAAACCTGTGGTTGATGTATAGTTTTCCTTTCATTGTCTTAGATTTTTGGCATTTATATCTTGTTTTATATGCATTTCCTGTTTGTAAATAATGCTTTGACAGATAATCAAAAGTATTCCAAACTCAAGATTAGCTTCATAACAGTTTCAACAACTTTTTGCAGTCTTCCGTCATGTACTTTCACATTAGGTGCATAAACTATAAATAGCCAAAGTGTAAGCACATCGATCCATAGATCATCAATGTTAATACATGTACCATGATGCAACAGTGCATCAATTTCCCTCCCTATAATGGTTAGTTACATATCTAAAGAAAAACCCTAATAAATTTCATGCGATTCCTACCTGCATATAACACAAATGAGACAAGGTTTTTCACTAAGAATGCAAATTAATTTCTTCACGTGCAATATTTTTCCCTTATACCACACACTTACTTTTCTCTGGTTGCCAAGGCAGACATGTGTATACGGCTCTTTATGGCAAAGAAGAACGTCTCTTCTCTCGTACCTGTGAAGTAGGCTATGAGACTGTTCTGTAAAAAAGATAAGCCATGGTTTCATGAAATACAGATCAAATTGCTTCCATCACTTTCTTCTTGCCATTTTTTGGTATTATGAAAAAGAAAAAGTTTCTTTAATGCAATTAAACCACTGAGCTAGCCTATGCAATATGGATATTTTTTTTTTTTTTAATTCCCCTCTTTTCTCTGTGAAAAAGATGCACAAAATACATATATTGTCAAAATAAACAATAAACTGTGAAAGTATCCTTTTTAAATTTACAAGAGTTAATTGGAGAAAAAAGTTGGTGATGTTTTACTAACCTGCACATCTTCGTTGCCATTAAATAACAGGCTGGCAAGGAAGCCGAGAGTCTCCCGCACCACGCTGTCCTGCGTGCTGTTGAGATGGTCCAGGGTACTGGTGACCACATTGTAATGGTTCAGTGCATTCTGTACATCCTCTATAGCCTTCAGCTGCCTACAATATCAAACACAGAAAAAATGATAAATTCTTTAATTACATGCTAAATGATGACATACAGCTTTTAGTTTTCAAATACAAGTTTTTTTTTACTAGATCAGAGCTATATCATCAATTACACATAAACTTCAATATTGAGAGAGAGAGAGAGACAGAGAGAGAGAATAATGTAGAAGCAGAAATATTTGTTGAGGATTTAATTTCGTTGTCAGTATTATTCAACCAAATTAAATCCATGTCGAATTTTTAACCCAAGTATTAATGATTACCAAAAAATTACGATATGACGAAATTAAATGCCAACGAAATTTTATTTTGTTTAAAAACAATGAAATTTTAACCCAACAAAAATATGGGCTTCTACAGTATCTCTAATACATTCATTGTCAAATCTTTGGTTTTCAGAGGAAAGACTACCAATTAAACCAATGAAAAGGATTCATTTGTTTGAAAGTTAAACATTTCATATATAAAATGAAAGTGAAAATAATTTTTCTGTGCCACAAACATTCCTTTACTAAAAGTTTAAACAATTGACATGCAATTTTTTTTTTTTACAATATCGAGAATGAAATTAAATTTTTTCACTAGATTTGTTTCAAAATTTAATTTGCAATTTTACATTTACGAAGAAAATAAGTCACAATGTTGACCATTCATAACAGGAATGAAAACATGCTAGAAGAAACATTAACTCTATAGGAATTGTGTCTTGTTTGCATTGCAAACAATTACATGTAATTCCCAAATTTGCAATGATTTGTAAATATTTTAAAGTTCCTAACAAAAGTTCCAGACAACATTGATACCACTGTGTACACTACCGTATGATCAGTTTTTCACTGAGAAGCAAAAACAGATTTATTTCACCAATTTCCTTTGTAAATACATACATGTACATTCAAGTTATTAAGAAAATAAAAAAAATTAATATTACTTGAAAGTTCACTATCATGTATTACTAAATGAAACATTTGTCTCCAGCAACTAATACAATTTATTCATTAATCATTCATGAATAAGATCTTTAGGATCCTCAATAAAAATGCATAATAATATTATCTGGCAACAGAGGGCCTTATTAGCTCAGGACTTCTCTTTTTATTTGCCTTGTTATAAAAGAAAGTTGATAATATTCAAATCATTTCAAATATATGTACATGAATAATCTAACATATTTTGAATGTCAAGCTGGTTGCAGAATTTAATATCCGGCTTTTTTCTAAAAAACATTAGAAGTCAAATATTTAACTTTGTCAACATACGTAATTCATTGCACTAATAGCAAAAAGGCTTTAGATATAAACTCAGAATATATGCTATCATTTAGTTTGACATTTTAAGAAATATCCTAAAATTCCTTACCTGCGATGCGAAGACGATTCTGTCTCCCACTCGTTTGGAAGCTTTACTATCTCATTGTGAATCAGACCGCGAAGAAGCTGAAGACATTTCACATCTAGGTCAACCTGCTCCAATTTCTCCTTTTCAGTCAAGTGTGACCGTGAAAGTTGCGAAGAAATTCTGCAATAAAAAAGCAATCAGGCATTTAAAGATACTCAACTTAAAAAGAAGAAAGAAATTTTGTTTGGAAAATATAATAAGCCTAAATCAAACTGTAAATGATTATGAAAAAAAATGTAGATTTTTTTTAATATATATCAAAACCTTCATTAAGAAATCACCTATAGTTCAATATGTTTCAAAAACCCATAGTAGCCAAAGTTCTACTGAATGTACCAGTATTTGTGTGACCTCATAAAACAAGGCACTTACGAGAGTTGCTTGATGAGTTTCTCGCTCAGCTTGAACTTTTGAACGGGGTCTTTCTTACTGCTGTCGATAAAACATCGCAGGTGTTCCTGAAACTCCATCCCCAGGGGGAGCTCCTCATCCCCTCCCAGCTCTGAGTAGTCTAAAAGTCAAATATAGACAAGTTATACACAAGTTAACCCTAGCACTAGTCTAATAGTCAAATATAGACAAGTTATACACAAGTTGACCCCAGCATTAGTCTAGAAGTTAAATATTAAAGACAAGTTATACACAAGTTAATCCTGCAGTCTACTCAACATTTAATATCAGTGGTCTAGTAGTTAATATACTACTATATGCTTATATACTGACCTAAATTGGATGGGAAGCCAATCTGAGCTTGTACAGTGTTGGGGCCACCATAAGCCACCTTCATATTGCCGGCAAATACATTCAGCTGCTTGTTAATTTCCACCTCCATTTCGTAATAATCTTCATAGGTCTTAAAATGTAACATATAAATTCAGTTTATACCAAGAAGTACTCAGCATGAAATTACATTCCGTGTAATATAATGCACAAAGAGCAGAATGACATAGCTAGTTTAGTTTTAGTTTTCTACCTTTCTGGCATCGCTGCGGACATCTTGAGAAGCTAAACCTCCTCCATATTTTTCTTGGAATTCTTCCATATACTGTAAAAGTATTCAAAGAATGATTACCCACCATGTGTAAGGAGATTATAACCTCTCATGATCAATTAAAAAGTGCTTTATTCACACATTAATACTTGCAAAATAATGGTGCTGTATTAAACCAATAATATAGGTCAAAAATATTTCATGTGATATAAAGATCCAATCAAACTTCATTGGTACTGAATACATTATGAGCTAAATGTGTGGTGTTGTTATTACTGAAATAAAATCCACCTATTCTTCTTGATTCTGAACTTTATTAGCAATTAATACAAAGAAATAAAAAACTAACTGCATGCAGTCTTGATTAAAACAGATCATTAATGTACTGCAAATTTTGATTAGGCAATCATATGGGTTAATGTGTCAAATAGCATATACCCTGTATAAGTGATTAAACAATCAATGCGAAAGAAATTAAAACAATGATAGCTTAAAAAACACTTTAACACTCTTTAAAAGATAAAACGACTGGTCAATATTTCAATTACAGCATGACATGAAGATCAACATTCATTGAACACCGTCTCAATTTGAGAGCATCAAAAACAGGACAGAGAACTGGACACATAGAACAGTAATTGATACCTTTAGGATCTTAAGCTGGAATGATTGAACCGTACAAAGTCAACTCAAGAAATACAGTTTTACAATCTGTCCCAAAACAGGGGGATCCCCTCAATCCAAAATTCTGTCTTCGTAATAATTATCAAATGAATATACAGGTACTGAAGATTCTTCAGCTTTTATAATATAAAGGCCAAATATTTAGGAAACACAACATCCCTTGCCCACAAGTTCATGCCCTCAAGAATATATTACAACCTGTTTATATAATATGCATAAAAATCTGACAAAAATTTGCCCCACCAATCATTTGTCAATCTGACTTTTAAAGTCAAGGCTACAAGTCTATTTAGGCACCTCCTATACGCACATTTAGTCAGCATAGCAAAGTATAATATTAAATGCATGAATTCTTTTTTTTTTTATTAGCCTGAGTCACTGCCCTGACAAAAAAATGAAGAGAATATATTGTATATATCATATATTTATAAATATTATATACATGTTTGTACATGTCTAAAATATAAAGATGGTCACCCCATCCCCGTTTACATACCCGAACAGGAAGTGTGGAGGCAGACAGCAGTGATGTCATACACGAGACCAAGTTCTTCATCTGTCGCTCTATACTGATCAGTGGTGCAATCACCTCCATGAAATCCTGAAGACAAACATTGCAGATAACCAAAAATTGAATAAACCATGCAATCTAATAGATCCCCTTCCGACGTTTATTCTTCAATTTTGATTTTAAAAAAAAACATATACAGAAGAATCATCTATAGTAGTAGGTGTTTATTGAAAATACTGGCCAGGACCAGGGTCAACTTACTTTGAATGATGTGGCAAGTTTGTCCATTTGCTCCGGCTCTTCAGGGAACATTGAGGAGTCAGGCTGGTAGAAAGACCGGCAAAAAATCTGGAAAAAAAAACCCAAAGGTTCATCAGTTTTCTCCAAGTCACATTCTACATAATTCCAGCAGTCATCTTCTGAATGTTTATTTCCCTTTGTTTGAAAAATCTTAATTTATTGGCTTTTATCAACCAACTTAATATCAGCAGTGTTATCCAATGGCAAAACTTCTCAACATGTGTAATCACATGATATTACATTACAAAGAGAATACTGGAAATTCCTAATTAAACGCGAGGAATTAAGGTAGCTCGCGGGTTTACCTGCTTGTGAGAAAACCTACCTTGAAAATTTGTCCACGTGATCCATAGGTTTTATAGTTTTATTTCTAAAATTTATTTAAGATTCGTCTGCGCGGAAATAATGTTATCGTGTTTCAAATACAGTGTCATTAATAAAATCAAGCAACGCAATTTCAATGAAATATATAGTAAAATGCACATTTTAACCGAGAAACGCATTACAAAACTATGCTCCAAACTTTTAAACGATTCAGACGAAATTAATCATACTCAACACAAAAACAGAGGAGATAATTATGAATCAATTCATAAAAAAATATCAGTATGTGTTCTCGGCCAATTTTTGGCAAAAAAACTTTAAAGATTTAAAAGATTTCTCAAAACCTTATATTTTCATTCCGACGTTAGCCTGACGTCATCATTTCCTTACTTCTTAGAACACCAAAATTGAAATGCATTCATTGACAAGACTAGCTGTTTAACACATTTTAGAACATGTAAATGCTTATTAGACATTATTGTGAATGTTATCAAATGCAATTAATGTAAGGCTGTAAAGATACAGAAAATTGCTATTCTTGTTTTTATGAAACTCTGAGTCAATCAATGCAAAAATAAATTGCCAGGAAACCACTAACATTATAAGTAAGTAATCGAATAAAACAGTTATCTCAAGCCAAAAGAAATTTAAGAATTTAATCGGTAGTACAAATTACGGAAGTTATAATTGTAAAAAAAAAAAGCGAAGTTATTGCATACATTCTATTTTAAAACATGACTTTAAATGGAAGAGCTCTAACGCACACTCAATCTTTATCTTTATAAAACAAAATGTGACAATGTATGTGACATCTTTAAATTTTCAGCACTTGATATTATGAATCTTTGTATAAACAGTCATAAACCGCATATAAGCTTTTTAAAATATTTTCTTTTATACTTCTAAATATCTCATTTGTCATTTTAAAATAAAATCATGAGTTTACTATGACGGTCAACTCTTTACGTCGATTCCTATTGTGACGTCAGCAAACCCGCGAGCTACGTTAATATCCGCGTAAAATCGCGAGAAGCCCGTCTCGCGAATTTTAAAATCTCGCTTTTAATTTTCAGACATATGTAAACTACATGAAACTATGATAAAATTTCGGCATTCGCGATTTTATGTTCTCGCGATTTGATGGAAAACCGTTGAATCGTGGAATTAAGTACTCGCGTAAAATAAGGAATCTACAGTATATTTTTAGCTCATTTCTTTAATCATAATTCTAAATTATTTGCAGAATGATGAATTTACAATTTCAATCTATAAATCAAAATCGCTGCTTTGGGAAAACATGTGTAAGTCTTCTGACAGAGATCTGGAAGGTCCCAGTGAACGTTTACCTGGAGAAAAGGCATGACCCCCTCAAACAGGTAATGCAGGGTGCCTCTGATGGACTCCTGCTTGCTCTCACCGCGGTCACTGAAGAAAAGTAAAAACATCAATCAGACACCAAATGTCAAAATTGCTGATATATATATATATATATATATCAAAGACGAGTGTGATACTGCAACCAACAAGCATGAAAAGCAGCGAGGTAATCTTGTGTCATTCACGTTTTTTTATTCACGTTTTTTTTGTTTGTTTTAAACTGCAAAATGCAAAGTATTAAAATAGATAACATGCATAAATGACACAAATAGATTCTCCATTTCATTTTGACTGCAGACGATGCTTTTCATTAGGCATTCACCATTGCAAAGCAACAACACATCTATAGAAGACTGTAGTTTCAACTCTTATAGGGTTATCAAGAATTCTATAATGCCTAATATATAGATGGTTAAGTTTCTAACTGGCAGAGAAGTTTAAGATCTCCCGGTGTGACTTGTATATAAACACAAAAAATACTTATTTCTTTTAAATATGTTAATCTAATTAATGAAGATACCATTGAAGCAAAATATTGTATATATATATTTACTGCTACAAGCTTTACACAATGTGCAATTAACTAGATCTTAGAACAATTATTGATTCCCTAGGCATTAAACGTGTACAACGGTTACTTTACATCATTTGGGTCCATTATTTTCAACAGGCTTTGATCAAGATCTTGAAACTTCAGTACCTACATGGTTCCTTCACACAAGAACCAGTTTTATCAACAGTACAGCACAAGGCTATGTAGGTAATGGTTAAACTACAATTACAGTGGATTAATTCAGCAAAAAAGAGAACATTCACAGCTAAATACAGGTTTCAACTGGATCCATTTGACAAAATGTTTATTCCAAGCGGTTACTCTTCCATTCTTAAAAATGGAATTTCTTATGATATAAAAAATTTTCAATTTTTTTCAATAAAAATTTCAATTTCAGTTTTAAAGTTCAAAGTACAAGTGTGCTGAATTTGCTTTGTTAATCTGAAGTGATAACTGGTGACAAATATGTTAGAAACAGAAATAAAACCTGGTGACTTTTGCTTTGCTATATAATATCCCTATACATACATCAAACCTGTCTCATCCATCACCCTTTTAACCTGACACCCCCAGCCATTTTCCCATCCCTCCAACTGGGCCGTTGGATGAAACAGATTTAAATTGCAAAATCATTGAAGAGAAATGCAGCACAACAATTTATCCTACAGTTGGACCTGACTTTACATGTAATCACTGTAATTGTCATTGATACAATTCAAATTGTTCACTAAAATTCAGAGTTAAAATAATAGGATTTTCTTGCTTAGTTCTAATAGAAAAGGAGTCGAGTCCAAGTGATTCATGAATTCTTCAATAAAATGCATGCTCAATACTTTTGTGTAGCAATGTTTTTTTTTTCAAACCAATAGGATAAAAATATACCATGAAGTCTCGTGTAGAGTAAGCCCTTGTGTATAATATGCATCCCCGTAAGTTGGTTGAAAAATTCTTTTAATCTTGTATGAGTAATATGCATTTAAAAAAGGACAAAAAAAGATAATTTTTATGTTAAAGTAACAGATGTGCACTATGTTGATTATGTATTGCAAGCACTTATTTGGAATAACATCAGTAGACATTGTACAAATCCACATCTACATATTTGACTAACATTCACCATAAACAAGTGTTGGTCAGATATCAAATGGGACAAATTCACAAAGGTGTAAGCCTCAAACACTCTCACGAGACAGGATACTTGAAAAATTACATTTATGGTGAAAAATGGGTAAAATTTACTCTTAAACTTTGCAAACCAACTTATGAAAAAATTTTGGTTTTCAAAAAGTGTTTACCATACACAAGACTTGATGTTATAGAGAATATTCAATTCCTGCTTGACTTGTCAAACACAAAACCTGATTTTTTAATTAATTATTTCACAAAATCAAGCAGTCTAAGGAAACATTCTAAGGATAAAGAAGCAGTCCTTGTTCATTAATGCCAAATCAATTTAAAAGAAATATGTCATATTGAACACATAAACTCAAAGAAACCATGCATTTATCCCTTAACTGATTTTCCTAAACACAGAATTTATAAATAACCAAAAAAAACCCTGTGATTTTATAGTTGGAAAATAATACATGAACGATATAATTAATGAAAATTTTTAACAAACCTCGATGTACTGAAATAAAATCAAAAAATAGTTTGAGAACTCAACTAGGATTGCTATCAAAGACAACAATTATTCAAACACATACAAACATTTCAGCAAAATAATTACAACAAAGACATCAAAACTACAATCACATATCTCACAACAAAATATTGTACAAAATGAACAATTTGCATACTTCTCTTGTAAAAATGAAAACATTTAAGGAACAATTAAAAAAAAACCCATGAAGATGGAAGATGGAATAAAGACGGAAATTGTCCTTGAAATGTGTTTTTTTAAAGTATGAATTCCTGTCAGACATTTAAGATCATGCAAAACTATGCAAATTAAACTATAATTGATCTGAAATGTAATGATAAAACCTAGCTAAAAGACCATAGAAAAAAAATCAATGTTCTGAAGCAAAAACTTTTAGAAATTCTTTTCAAGGTTTGCTGTATGTGCGGACATTTGACAGGTTTTGTTTGCAATCTTACCTGATGGTGATGATATAGAAACGCCTTCTATCAAAATTATTTTTCAAACCAAATTATTGGAGTGAGTTGACATCATTTAATTGTTAAATCAATTAATAAATTTGAGCATGCGAGTATTTCACCAATATGTCCTAGCTTATAAGTTTCTTTCTTTCTAGGTTAACTTTGCATTTAGAGCTGAAAATAAATTCTTTCAAGAAAATTTCTGTGTGCTTGTATTCTAAAAAAATCCATAGAGATATGGCATATTTGCTTCAAATTATTTTCTATTTGGGAATGCAATTATCCCTGAAAATTCTAGACAATCTAATACTTTTTTTTCTTCAGAAAACATAATAAACAACTATAAAAGTTTTCTCCTGATTCAACACAATTCTCCTAGACCAGCAAAATCAAGGTAAATCCTTCAAGCTACATGATCACCTTCCACTGTGCCTTGCTTAAACTTGCTTGGCTTCTTGTCCCTTCTAAAACACTTTAGCACTATAAAATGAACCTGCCTATTTTTGATCAAATAAAAAGACTACAAGAATTGTATACGGACAGTCTATAGCCACACTCAATGAGCTATATAGTACAATATAGTGAATATACCTTTTGCCTGGGGGTCTCTTGAGCAGGAGCTTGGTGGAGACTGGGTCACTCCGGCCGTACTCTGCGACCTCTGTCAAGGTCTTTGTGATCTCTGCTAGGTACTGCCACATTGACCTGCAGTGAAGGTCAGTCAAAAGTCAGCAGGAATTTAGAATTAATTGCGACCTACCATCATGTCATGTGACCTACCATCAAGTCACCTACCATTGATTCTACCATATATGTTAATCAATTTGACCAATTATCACATCATGTGACATGATTTTGATGAAATTCATCATATTCTCTGACATGGTAATCACCATGTCGCGATACATGTACTAACTTGTCATGAGGCATGTCCCCTGCCCCACTCTCTATCATCCCTCCGGCGGTGTTGAGGTAGACCCACAAGAAAAAGCGTAGGATTGGCTGTTTGAAGTTGTTACTGATTTGGGGATTGGTCAGCAGACGAAGGAGCTCAGGGATGCGGAAGATGGTCTGACAGATCGACTCAATGTGCCGGTTCTCTCCCTTTGCAGAAGGAACACAAAAAATACATAAATTTACAGCAATAGAAGACCAGCTGTTTTAAAATAGGCTATTAATTGTATCAAGCATAGTAGAGGAAAGATTAAGCATAGGGATAGATTCATACATAAATAAATGGCAGTTTTAATAGGAGTGACTGGATAATCTCAGTTTTATTTGGAAACATCAAATTCTCTTTAAAATATTTCATACATCTATTTCAAAGTTCATAAATCTAAAGGATAGGCAATCGGAATTGATTATAATTCACTATCAATCACCCGTATTCTCACAGGCTTTTTGTCTTTATTGTCCATGCACATGCAAATATTTTTTTTTTAAATGCATGCTGATTTGAACTGATGCTGTTATACACTAGCAGGTAATTAAGACAGAATGCAATGCAAACCATTTTTTTTTCATAATTCAGACTTCTTGACTCACACATATTGAACAAAAGGGGAACATAATTATAATACCTAATAAATCTTTTAACATGCAACCACTATAACATTTATTGAATAAAACATTTCATATTTTCAACAGATGCTTCACATTAAAATCTATCATATCTAATAAAGAATGAATATTAGACACCCCAAATCTCAAGCAAATTTTCTGTTTTAAATAAAAACCAATCCTTCTAAAAAAAAAAAATTTATAAATACTACGCACTGTCAAAAATAAAGTGACAACATGATCATGTAATAGTCATATGACATCATTCATAAATCTGATTATAATGTTCAATAAATTCAAAACAAAATAATTTGTAGGGAAAATTCTTAATTGATTCATGAACCATTAATTCAATGAAATTATATTTGTTGACCATGGAGCCATTTAAACCAAAAAAAATAAAAAAAAATCCAACTTGAACCATGCAATTACAGGATTGAAGGACACAAATTAAAGGCCAACTGGCAGTCCATAACACCGACAGATGTGTACTAATAAACCATACTATGACTGCTGTGGCCTACAACGAAGGGAATGTTACTGTAATATCAACAGTGTGTTGGAAATTACTTTTCAAATTATCAAATGAAAGCAGAAGGATTTTCTATCAATCACTTTTGTCTCTCATCTATTGAGACTATTATATTTCATGCAATATGTATAATGCAAAAGATTTATTATTTCATTGTTTAAAAAACGTCAAATTGGCCAATATACACTTCAATTATTTTAACCTTTCATCCCATTATTTCAAAGCTACAGAATTTTAAACTAAAATTGACTGACTGTGTATTAATTTTATTGAGTATGAAACTAAATTTTTTCCCTGTACTAGCTACCAACAGTTCGACAGCCCTGTCTACTGATTTCCTACCTCTGCACAAGTAGCTAACATGTCCACCATTCCTATCAGATAATGAAGCTGTTTGTTTCCCGATTCTGTCAAAATCTTCTCCCTGGAAGGAAAAACATAAAATCTTATCGAGTGATTCATAAAATTCGAACATCATATGCAGTATGTTTACACCAATGTTTATACCCATTGTCACAATGCTTCTTACATTAAAAAATTTGGGTTGAAATTTTGATAAAAACTTTTATTGCAAATATTTTAAATGAAATCTGTAACAGGAAATGGAGGGCAGCTTGCTGGCATCTGGGACTGAACCTGGGTTTTCAGGTATGAGGTCAGGCAACACCAAAAGATCCAAATTAGCAGAACTGGTTTGACTTCATTCCTCCATCCCTTACTCCAACACTAAGACAATACACCTTAAAGCTGCTCACTTTCCAGTACCCTCAATGACCCCTGTGCACTCACCTGGCAGCCTCGTCCTGGTCTATCACGTTTGCGATGTCCGATCGGAACTGCATGAAGTACTGCATCACAAAGCTCTGGTTCCGCTTCAACGGCAAGTCCAACTCTTCCACTTTGACCACTGCGTTTAACAAGTCCAAGAACTGGGGCACTTTTTCTTTGTTCTTAGCCACAAGAGTCATTATTCTTTGCACTTGGTTACCACTGATTTTCATGCAGGTGTTAGAATTGCCAGTAAATACCTGGAAATCAAACACAAGATTCATTTCATTGAAGTGCATGAATGAGAAACCAGTAGTTCAATATGAATTATTTTCTCGCAAACTTTGAAAATCTACTAATATGTAGATTTTTAAAGCATTTACCGGTATATTGTGTGCATACTATACATGCTTTAAGTAATGTCTACAATATTTAATCTTATATGATCTTATCTGTTATTTAACATCCCCCCCCCCCCAGTCAGCACTCAGATCCCCCCTTACCTCTGTAATACACTCGGCCAGCTCCTCCCCTGCACCCTCTGTGGACAACAGCAGGTCAAGACGGTCAAACAAACGACCTTGAACCAACTTGTTATTCCGTGCCATCAACTTTAGCAGGGTAAAAGTTCGCTGGAACACTTTTTTCAACCCTGTGTATTGATCCTGAAATTTTGAAAACCAATCAAGTTAATTTTATTTAAGGTACTGTGGTTTCATCAATCTTCGTTAAACACCAATTTTCATGGATTTTGTTGTTCGATCCACAAAATCAAATGTTTAATGAAGTACCAAGACAATGACATATATTGTACTTAAAATATAATGAGATTTATCCATGAATTTCCATATCCTTGAAACTATGAGTTTTACTAAAAAGCAAAAAATAGATGTCGAGTCATGTCCATGAATTTGAGATTTAAAATACTAACCAACAAAGATAAGCTACTTTCTTTACATTTTATTTGCTTTTTATGTGACTTGAAAACTCAACAAAACATAAATAAACTCATTTAAAATAGATCTTCTAGTTTTTCTTTCACTACAATTTTCTCTCCCCTTCACTTACCAGCAGTTTGATATCAATCTCTTGCTGTAGAATAGTGAACATGTCTTCAATGACACCTGTAAATTGTATTGATACAACCAGATGTAAATCTCTGAATTTGATTGAATTATCTTTGATCCTTCCCATCATTCATTCAATAAAATTTACATCTACCACGTATTTCTTACGGAAACTTATAGTTAATTCATAGCTCTAAAGAAACAGCCAGACTGAAATCTAAAATGCCCCATTTATCGATTTGTCGAAATCTACAGCGGCTGAAACTGACAGGACTGAAATTGACATGCCCGTTTATCAATTTGTCGAAACCTACAGCCACCTTAGGAAAATCACAGACGGCACAAAATAATCATGATTATGTCAGACTTAAAGTCTCATAGAAGACGATTTGGCTGTTTTTTTTAGCTAACATACTTATGTACTTTAACAATAATTAAGTGAATTTTACTTACTTTTCATAATCAATTTATTAATTAGTTAAAAGAAAGGTGTTTATATAAACAATAAAATGCTTTCTTTGATGATTCATTTGGGTTATGAAGGTAGCGATCATTGCAGAAAAAATTGACATTTTTGCAAATCTTTTCTTAGTGTTGCGACTTTCATATCCCGATTGAATCGCCAAAGAAAGCATTTTATTGTTTAATTGTTCCGTGTGGGGTATCAGACAGTTACCGTGGTTATACAGAATACTCTGGTTCATCCCATGTTCCTCTTCCGGCTCTCCGTCCAAATGGCACATTCTTCAAAAATGGATATATATTCCAATAAATAAATATAATTACTATAATTATAAAACTTATATTATTAACTCAATTACACAACTTAATTTACCATGCAAACAGTTAACTTATTAACTTTAATTAACATTATATTTTTTTCGATTGTTAAAATTATTGTGACATTTGGAATTTCCAATAAATTCTACTTTATGTATTTATGTGCTTTGTAATTCACACAAACTAAAGAAAGCCTCGATTACTGTAAATTCCTCATTAAACGCGAGGAATTAATATCCACGTAAAATCGCGAGAAGCATCCTTCACGGATTTTAAAATCTCACCATTATTTTCTAAGAGTTGAAAACTATAAGAAATAAGGAAAAAAGTTGAACGTTCGCGATTTCATATTCTCGTGATTTGATACAAACCAGCGGGATCGCGGAATTAAGTACTCGCGTAATATAAGGAATTTTACAGTAGGCAATAGTGTCATTGCAAACCATGAACTTCAACATCACTGGCTTGTGGAATAAAATAAAAAGGAATAAAAATTGGGGGGGGGGGGAAGTCAAGCTAGATGAGTATGGAAAACTGATTTTCTGGTGATATAGATGCACTAGCTGTCCTTGCAGAATTTGGTACAAACATGTCCAGTCCTAGTACTCACAAAATAAGCTGATCTAGCAGCGACACCAGTTCCTCCCCTTGCTGGTTGCTCAGTTTGGACGAGGCCAAGCGACGCAGGTGGGGTAGAATCTTTTCTAGATTGTTGAAGGCTTCCACTGATTTGTCAGTGATCAGAACCTGTGATTAACAGACCCACATATTGTTTAAACGAGAGTCACAAATTTCACAAAAATCTCCCCCCCCCCCATAAAAGTTTTTATTTTCAAATGAAATATGGCAGCACTGAGGTTTGCTAAATTATTGTGATTTCATAGTTATTTTGATTCGGTTGTTGTTCTAACCAGAAGAAAGTCAATTCTTCTGTCTTGTAATTACTAACTAAAGATTAATAATTTAACTATATCAACTGAAAAGAACACAGGAATGAACAACAGACCTGAGCCTGCACTGCATTGCCGAACAATTCATTGTGGGCGGAGTAATAGCGGTTCAGTAGATGCATCGACATTCTAATCATGTTGTCGTAGTGGTAGGACGACAGGTCCTGTAAAACAGATGCCAAAATTTGGCTCGCATGAAATGTTTTTTGAAATAAAAACAAAACAGAAACTTTTCTAGCCCTTACAATTGAACTTGCTTACAAATTCATACTAATTGAAATTAATTACTGTCTCTTTGTCAGAGTTATCTCTCCTTAATTTAAGCCGAGTAGCCAAGTCTTACCTTCAATACATCAACCAAATCGTAGGTTTTCAAATAGTTGGTGTGGTCAAAAATTTCTTTCAATTTCCTCAATGCGGTCTTTGACACCCTTTCAAAAATAAGACAAGGAGATGATCTATTAATATTTCATTGAAATAATATCTTGAAAAGATATAAATTCCAAAACTCATAAATTCAACAAAAGACTAAAAATAATTAAAGCAAGATTCAACTCTCATTAAAATTAAAAAATAATATGTGGAAATTCACATCTAAAAGAAATTACTTTGAAAGTGAAGGTTAATTATATGTTAAAATAAATCAATTTAACTAAAATATTTAAAATAAATTTTGAATCTTAGGTGACTGGAAATTAAACAATAAACTAAGAAATGAACTCAAACTCAATGAACATTTTAAATTTGTTGATATGTGTTCTGAATAAACTTTTAAAAAGAAATTTAGAAAATTTACTCCTAATGCTACTTCTGAAATTAATCCTTATAGTTACATGCATGCACCTGTAAGAAAGATGTGTTCATATTGTTACGTATATATAAAATACATGTACCGGTAAATGTCATGAAATGTAGATATTTGCTGTGAAACCCCCATAAAGATACACACATGCTGCTGTTTGTCTTAAGAAACAAGGTTCTCTACACATTTAAAGTGTTGATTACCTTGAAAATGAAAGAAATTAAAAAAAAAAAAATATTGAAGCATGCAACTGGTGAGAAAGCACTATTTAAATGAAAATGATTGCAGGTTTCTCATCAACCAGGACTGTCTTACCCTGTCCAGTAGGCTCTGATGTCAAAAAACATCCAAATTAGCTCACAAAATCCCAATTTATCACAGACGCATAAGAGAATGCTTGCTATCTTAAAAGTTATTATTTTTCTTTACAGAAAAAAATGCCTTTAGAAATTAGGAACTCCTTGAATTTTGTATTTTAATGTTCTGTTGATTTCTACATCAAGGCGTTAAACATGTATCCACATACAAAAAAAAAAGTTTTTTTCCTTCATTACTGACAATCATATTTTATTAATATTCTTATATCATGCAAGCTCCTTATTTTAATAATAAGAATATATTTTTTTAACCCAACAGTTTAACGTTAATATTCAGTGAGCATGAATTGATATAATCAGATCTAATTTATTGTATCAGAAAATTAATTGCGATAAAAATTCTGGCATTCATTGTTTTAATCTAGTAAACTCAAATAGATATACCGATACATTTACAGGTTAGGTACATATGTACTGACATGACACACAAAGCTCTCTATGATGGCAAAATGTAGGACAGAAGGGTAAAGGTCAAGGGTCAATCACATCTGCAAAATTTTTGCATGAAACTATATATCACTATAATGGTTTTTTCTGTGGGTGAAAATTTTTCTTTCTGATAAAGGTTATATTTATTTTGTAAAATAAAATATTATCTTTTGTTTCAGTCTGTATTTTTTCTGTTTTCTGACTAATTACAGACTTCAAGGACATTGGCAATTATGAATATTAACATTTTTTTCACAGCAGAGATTTTTGCCTTAATTTAGTTTATTAAATGAAGATATGATAGATGTACAATTAAGTTAAGAAGAGAGCATCCCACACAAAAATCCAGTAATATATAGTACAGTGTCTGCATGAACGTGTAGCGGTGAGCGGGGTTTATAGGGAGGGATTGGGAAATAGCTGCTACTGGATTGGATTTTCTCTCAGAAATAAACTGAAAAACTTACAAGTCCTGCACTCTACATTAGCAAAATACAAAAAAAAAAAATGGCCAATATGTTAGTAGTTATATTATAAGGATATAGATGACAGCAAGATTTTGATTTGCTGAAAAAAAAATGTTAGTTTGATGAACAAATTTGATTTCAAATGCAAATGAAAAAAAACACTGATGAAATATATGAAGGTTGGTGAACTACCTGATTTCTAACAGAGTTAATTGTATACAAGTCAGTAGAAATTAGTGAAAAAATAATTAATATTCAATTAAACCAGTGGAGTGCCTCAATTGTCTCAAATAAAAGGAACTTCATCAAAAGATCAATGTCAAATCTTTACTCCAAAGTATCAATTGATCTTGGATGGGGTCAAAATATGCAAATTATTTTTTATCCGAAATTCATTGACATTATAAAACTCATTTGATTATAATCAATGCTGACATCTACTGAACAGTAAATGAAAATGCAGTTATTTTAACAGTGGCATTTCTTATCGGAGTATTTTTTTTCACTTTTTGCATGAATTCATGCCTGCTAAATCTGACACCCTAATACCAGTATGCAAAGAAAACTTAACATATAATTAAGCTTGTTCATCATTATTAAATTAATTAATTAATTACTATGCTAAAAAGTGATACAGAAGGCTGCACTCAATTTTGAGTGGACTTTAAGAAATTCAATATTAAATTGATTTTACTTTTTCAAATTTTTTCCAAGAATCCTTCAAACCAATAGTTAATGACATTGAACTTTTGACCTCTTCCCCAATGGAAATTAATCACTATTCCAGGGTTCATTAAATAGGATATTAAACAAAATAACTCATAAACAGATTGTCAACTGGCATACATACGTTTGCTGCCTGTTTAAGAAATCGTCATTGGAAAATGTTACATTTATATAAGGAAAAGAGAATAAACAAAACTCTAATAAATATGACATTACATACGGAATAAAAATACTTTTTTTTTTTTTTTTAAATAAAAATAAACTATGAATGACTCTTAATCATGACTGTTCTGTTCCATTTTCTTTGATTTTTGAAGCAAGAGGGAAAAAATAGAGGAATGTACCCGTCAATAACAAATTTTTTTTTTAGTACTTCAAACCTCATGCATGTGTGCTTATTTTTTGAAAGAATAATTGACACAGTGTACTTTAAATACTTATCAAGAATTTGACACATGAATTTATTTTCAATTTATAAAATAAGTTCACAAGCAGGAGGCTTTTTTTCAAAATGCCATTCTCAAAGTCAGCCAATAATTGAATAAGAGAAATATTCAGAAACATGTGCTTCACATGAATGTGATACACATACATGAAATTCATTATAAAATCTAACATTTAACATTAAATTCATGAGGTATAGTATCCACCTCTAACTCAATGTTTCCTATGTATTATTAATATGTGTTCAGTTTATGGTTAATTATTATAACTTTATCATATGACTTGAGTCAACATAGAAATTTCTTGAATATTTCATATTGAATATTTCATGTGTGTGCTCTTTCTGCGAGAATTTCAAGATAGAAAATCCACACCAAATTCACATGAGGCACATTGCTTCTGAAAGTGTGGCCCAGTATGGCCATTCATTAAAAAGCTGTTAGCGATTCAGATTTTTGCAATGAATTCCCAAAATGTAATGCAATCAAAACCAGAACTCTATAAAATGAAACAGAGCCTAACCAACAGACTGTCATAATAACCTCAAATATGGAATATGACAGAAATTCAAAAAGATATTTTATAAAGTTCAGTTTCTGTGGTTTCACTTTCATCATCACTTTTCATTGAATATCAATAATATATGTGGATTTCACTGATTCTACCAACAAAATAAGATGTTCATTTAATGAGATAAGAATCATTACATTAAAGTGTATTGATAAATCCTTTGTACAGAAATTCATATATATTATAAATTGAAATCCATGAACTTTGATGCTAATGTATATTAATGAAACCACAGTATATATACATATATGCTTATAGTGCCATAACATATACAAAAAACATGTAATGTAAAGTCTGTTCTTGTGTGATCAATAATTGATATTAACATAAAACATCATTATGGAGGAAAATCCAATGATGATCAGAAACACCTAATTCCCTAACGCCCAATGAAGAGCCTAAATCAAAATTCTAATTTATTTAAACAAAAAATTAATTTGTCTAAATTAAATCATCTACAAAAGAATTTGATGAAGCTATAAATACCTATTATACACCTAGTATAATAACTATTGAGAGTACATGATCTATATCTTTATCACAACTTGTACACAAGTTACCTACCCTTGATGTACAGAGAGATCGAATGCCTCGTACAGTAGGGGCCCCAGCTCCGGGGGAGGCATCTGGGGGGTGTTGGCATGGGTGTGAGTCACTTTGAACATGTTCATGAATTTCTGTCCAGGAGATAAAGAAACATCGTATTAACTTCTTACAAAGTAGTGATGCATGAAAAGTCACTCTTAGTAACCACAAATGAGGACAGTAATCTGAGAACAGACTAAAGTCAAACATTTAACATCTGAAACAAAATATCAATTAAAGTATTATAAATACAACTAATTAATGCAATAGCTATATAAATAACTACTTATTCTAAATTGCTAAAATTCATTTTAAAAGCTATATTGATTCAAAATGTTTCTAGGAGTTGAATTTTTTCTTATTGCCTGAAGATGATGCTAATTATTAGAGAACTAAGTTTGATTCTTTTTAGTATAAAGGGCACATATATCTTTAACATTCTGAGTCAATTTGAAAATCACTTGAAAATTGAAAACAAAAATTTTGAAAAAAATAAAATGAGAGTTCATACCTCTAATCTCAAGTTGAAAATGTAGTTGAAAAACAGATTGAGTACTTCCAAGGCTCTGCAAGAAATTAGGACTTCAATATTTTCAGATTATGCACATTTTTTACCATTTCTTGTAATATCATGTCACACAGGAAATAGAAGGAGGAGTGTGTTGTGACACTTACTGACACTTGGCCCCGACTACTGCTGTGGTTTCCGTGCTCCTCTCAAACCTCTCCTTGGTCCGGAACACCCGCAGAATGTCATCAGCATCTTTCCCTGAGAAACAATTATCACAGTGATGAGAGAGCAATAGAAAATCACACAATTATTTTTCCCCAAAACCATACCAGTGACAGTGGGATAGCATAGCTAAGATCTGGCGATTTATAGTCTGCTCTACGAGAAAATTTGAGTTACCATGTGGCAATTTTAACCCCAATATTTAAAAAAGAGTAACGTATCTTCAGCAATTTACATGAAATGAATTCTCGGTTAATCATGTTGACGATATTCATCAAAGTCTCTTCTGAATAATGAACCTGTTCTTCTCTAAGTAATTCTTTAAATATAGCCTGAAATTCGGCTCAGACAGCTGCTTGTTTTGATTAATTTAGGGTGAACTTAATCCCCTGCTTGCTTCAGTTTTTCACTTTGGACATCCTTACAACACCCCATTTCTCAAAAATGTTTGCTTCTTACCTTTATAGGGTCTACATCCAACAAAATATCAAGTTTCTGATTTGAAATGTTTACTTTCAGTAACTTGCAATCGTACATAAAATTTCTTAGTGTTGTAATTTTAACGATATTTTTAAAAATACATAACAGAATTCCTTGAAAATAAATAAGGTTTGTCCTTTTAACATGCTTATGAAGTGTACGAAGTTTGATAAACATGCAAGCGAGGGTTTTCTTTGAATCTTGCTAAAAAGGCTGAAATGGACACACATACATATATACACATGGACAGCAGCGATGCTATATCCCCTTCGCAACAAGTTGCAGGAGGGGATAATAAATATATCAAAATGCCTTTTTTCCCTCAAAACAATCCATTGTGCACAATTGATAGAAATTATTTATATCAGGCCCACAAAGAGACTGGAGTTTCTCCTGGGAAGTTTACAGAAGAACATGCCAGGAAAAAGATGAATAGACACAATGAGACGCAGGAAAAAATCCAGTTCCCTTCAACAAAGCTAAGACGTCTTGTTCTGAAACTAGAATGAACTGTAACTCAGGGAGCTCAGGAAGCACTGGAGGGAGATTCTTATCAGTCTGGTAAGTCTAGACCAATATATTCTATGTACACTACAGAAATGAACAAATACTTTACTGTCATCATGCTTTTTCATGTATATTTACTGATACACATACTGTATACTTCTCTTAACAGGTATTGGTCACAATGAACATCCAGACATTGAAAAATTACCAGATCCAGTTGTTTCTGGTTGCTTCAAACCAGTGACTCAACTAACATCAACAGAAGAGCCTATAACGTTGGTTATGTTTGAACTTGAAACAGCTGACCTTGATGAGTTTTCTGAGTTATCTTTTTTCATGTTTTTATTTTTAAAATGTTTAAATTACCCAGTATTATACTATTAGATATCTTTATTGCTAATAATGTATTACAGTATGAGGAAGGCAGATGCCCCATATTGTGCAAATTGCTGCTGTCGAGCTGAAAAATGAGTCAATATTCAATACCTATGTTCGACCCAAGATGCCTCAGACTAAGAATGCACGACTAGTAACTGGTATTGTTGCAAATTCTAGTGGCATGTCTTCTGCAGGAAAATCAGTGGAGCTGGACAGTATTCATTTTGCTGCAGACATATTTATCAGATATTTGACAAAATTCAAAAATGTGTGTTTAATTGCTCCCAATAGCCGGCATTTTGATTTTCCTGTTCTTGTTTCGACATTCAAAAACATACAGAAAGATACTGAGTTTGCCAGTGTTGTGGCTGGTTGTGTAGACAGTCTAGCAATGTTTAAAAAATATTTTAAAAATTAAGATTCATACAAGCAGGAGAGTCTTTTCCGATCTCTTTTTAACAAAACATACAGTGCCCATAATGTGGTACACGATGTGAAGGCCCTAGGGAAGCTTGTGCAGCATGCATTGTTATCATACATAGATACTCTTTCCTTTACCTAAATTCCTCTCAATGCAGTAATGCACCAACTCATCTACAACATGTACAATGGCGAAAAAGCTAAAAACTATAATTCCTTGTGCAGAATGATGTTCTTTCATAGTGTATGGCAGGAAAAATAGCCAGATCTGGGCTGACTCTTGGACATCTTAAGGCGATCGAGAATCTTGATGGTGAAGATGGACTCGGAAACACTTTTCTTGTTAAAACAGAAGGACAATCAAGAGTGAGCTGCACTAAGGAAACACTATATGCTGTTGTATCTAAACTCACGAGTGTGCTTTGTAAATAATTGTGAAGTCAAGTACTGTAAAACGTGCTTATATTGAAGCATCACATATCTGTATGTACATGTACCAGAGATGCCTGTTCCTTGTTCTCTTCTGGTTTCGGCTCATGAAATTTCTCAAGGAAATGTTATTACTAATGATATAAATTATGGACGCAATATTTGATTTAATTTAACTATTTATTCTCAATTATTCACAAACATCTTCGTGATTTTGACAGACTATCGGTGATCAGCGCATTTGGTGTGGTAAATGAACAAAGAACAAGAAAATTTTTAATTTATATCTTTTAATTTTTCTTTTGATTATAGTGCTGATAATTTATGCCACAGGTCGAGTAAACGAATGTCAATCATTTTGTGACATCAATTCTGGGGCCTTAATTTAGTTGACAGGGAAACACTGACCAGGTAAAGGACTATGTGCAGTACATGTATTACGCATTTTTTGCCCCCAAAAATTAAGTTTTATAAAGAGCTTTAAAAATAAGGTGGTAGATAGTTAAAATCACATTTAAAATAAGGGTGTAAAAGGTTATCACCATAGTGACTTCATAATGTAGAAATGACGTCATGAAGATTGTCTTATTTTGATAAATTGATGTTTTGTAGCTAAATGTAAGTGTTTTCCGATGGTTTTTCGACTTGGAAACTTTGAGCGCAGGCTTGCTCAAGTACCATTTTTTAGTATAATGTGTATAATTATCTGAAGAAAAGCATGTTAAAATCGTGCTTGAGCAGACCTGCGCTCTATACTTCCGAATGCAAAATATAAAGCAAAAATGAGAATACTTTAATTTGTTTGCAAATTTGCAGGAATTAGGTCATCTTGGTGACGTCATAGATAAACAACGAATGAGCAATGATGACTAAAATCAAGATTAAAGTGATAGGCATCCTCTGTACAATGATTTATGAAGATTTGATTTTTATATGATACTATTTAAAAACTGGTTAAAATTTTGGGCAGATATTTCACTATACAGCACATTGTCCTATGCAGGTGGTGCATATTATCTCGGTCTTTAAGATAATCACACATTACCTGTGACATTAAGGTAATCACGAATTACCTGTGACATTAAGATAATCACGCATTACCTGTGACACTAAGGTAATCAAGCATTACCTGTGACATAAAGGTAATCACACATTACCTGTCACATTGAGATAATCATGCACAATCTGTGACATTAGGATGGTATTTGACGACAACTTACCTGTGACATTAGGATAAGGTTTGTCATTTCTGCCATCAATCAGAGACATTAGTGGCTCCATCAACTTCTTGATGTCCTCAGGTTTGTAGTAAAACCCAAAGGAGACAAGGTATTCAACCAAACGAAGGACCTACAATTAATCAAATGTAGTAACTCTATGGTCAACAAATCCTACCGCCTTCAAGTGTTACCTAACATTTCAACTTCAATCCTTCACAATATTAGTTTGTAGATTACCTCAATTTAACAGTAAAATTATTAAACAGATATCTCATTATTCAATCCAACAACAAGCCTTTTTTTTTTGCCTAAACAAAGCCTATGAAGCTAGTATTTTGAAATTTTATTGAATACAGTTTATATGAACAAAGATGGACTCAATGATACAGCATTAATGGCTAACGAGGCCATCAACACAGGTATCGGAACCAGAAGGGCTTAGCCCCCCCCCCCCCCCCACTTTTTTTTGCAAAGTTATACATTACCATAACCAAAAACCCTCTTTTTCCCTATTTCCTTGTCAAGATTTTTGACAAATCTTGCCCCCCCCCCCCCCCCCACTTTCAATTTGCTTCCTACGCTACTGATCAAGGACTGTCGCACAGCAATGATGTACATTGAAGAGAGGAGATGACCGAGTGCATCTTACCTGTTCCACCAGCATGTTGTTCCCAATGTTAGAGGCCGTCATGTCCCCGTTGTATTTGAGGAACGTGGAGATCCAATCACTGAGGGTGGGGAATACCTGGTACGTCATGGAATGACTGTGATCTATCTCGTCCTGAGGAAACATAAGACACATTCACTCTCTACACCATATCCCGTATTCAACCAACATATCAACCAAACTTAATTTGCATACATCTTTATTTTTCGCAAAAGGTTTGGTAAAATAAATTCTAATGTTTTATGATCATTTTTATACATGCATTGTTAACACATGTAATTTTAATTCATAATTTTTCTTTTATGTTTATATTAATATTTCTTATTCAAATGATAAAAAGGAGAACATTTGCAGGCATAAAACTGTATAAACAAATTTTTAGACAAATTTTTGTAATCTTCTTAACTGTTTAAATCAATGTTTTTGTCCCTACAGTATATAATTTTTCATTATAAATGTAAAATGTTTCTGAATTTCCATTACTTAAATAATTAAGACACTTTAAATCAGCACATGTAACATGTATATGCAGCCTTATATAGAGTTAGTAAAGGCACAAAACCACCCAACTTCCATTCAAATATAAACTTTTCCCAATGTTTATCTCGTTAAATGCCGTTTTCATACCATCTGCTCTACTCAAACAGACAAACACACATCAATAAAACTATCACATATCTGATCACAAAGACACTGGCATTCCCAGAATACATGTAAATCACTTTTACTGGAGTCATGCAGTTCTATTTTTTCTGCCGGATAATCAAACTTAACAGAAAATGAAGGTCTCAATTAATCAAATTGAATTCAACTTAAAAGTGACCACAATTTAAATATAAAATATCCAAGTTTTTGGAATAGTGACATTGTACAAGTGATTTATAAACGAACACATAACAACAAGATCAGCAGTAACACATTGAACAGATTGGAAAGAATACTAAGTCATACCAGTTGGTTCTAGAAAGCAAATAAAATATACATTTATAAGAAAAAAAAATAATAAGCTGAAGTGTGAATGTAAAAGAATCAAACTACATATCAAGAAAACAAAGGTACATGTATGACAAATATATGATTAGCTAAAAACAAAAAAATATATGTCAAGATAAAAAGCTGAAAAATCCTGCTAGAAGGAAATAAGTGTAATAAAATCCATATGGAATGGTATATTGAGAATGGAACTAAATAATTATTGAATTAACTTGGGATCAAATCTAAAATTAAATGACAGTCATCAGCTTTAATTATTTTGTATCCTGTTTGCATTCTCAATCAACTGTCAATCTATTTATGGCTTTTATATAATTAATTGAATAGATATTATGGTGAAAGCAATTATTAGGATGCAAAAAATACATACAAGTATATAAATATTAATTAAGGGGGGGGGGGGGTATATAAATTTGAAAAGAAGTGGCAGTGGATGGTGTGATGGAGAAAGGGGGGATAAAAGTATATCAACCTGGATAATACACACACCTGGTCAACAAGGATGTGATACCACACACACACACCTGATCATCAAGGATGTGATACCACACACACCTGGTCAACAAGGATGTGATACCATACACACACCTGGTCAACAAGGATGTGATACCATACATATACCTGATCATCAAGGATGTGATACCACACACACCTGGTCAACAAGGATGTGATACCACACACACACACTTGGTCAACAAGGATGTGATACCACACACACCTGATCATCAAGGATGTGATACCACAAAAACCTGGTCAACAAGGATGTGATACCACACACACCTGGTCAACAAGGATGTGATACCACACACACACTTGGTCAACAAGGATGTGATACCACACACACACTTGGTCAACAAGGATGTGATACCACACACACCTGATTATCAAGGATGTGATACCACACATACCTGGCCAACAAGGATGTGATACCACACACACCTGGTCAACAAGGATGTGATACCACACACACCTGATCAACAAGGATATATACTGAATCACCATCTTTATCCATAGGACTGGTGTCAGTGTTGTTCATTGAAGAAGTTTTGATCATCCAAATCAATAGGACAGACATATGAATGGTCTACATATCAAGAGATTCATCTTATGGAAGCTGGATATTCAATGAATTACCCACCAGAGCTACCTTCAAATCCTTGAGTCATTTTTTTTTCAGCAATAAACTTCAAGTCAAAAAAAATTTCAAATTTTTAAACCTAAAATTTTGAACATTTTTTGATATCTTTGAACCGAGCTTTTCATCACAGCTTGATAAATATATATATATGCCATCTAAAAATGGCTGTGACCATCCAGTCATCCAGATGCACTGCACCAATCTATGACATTTCCATTGGACTGACTTTGTAAGTGTTGGTTTTGTCTATAGGAAAATATTCTTGTTATATATCATAAAATGTGTGTCAACTTCACAAATGACCATGACATCATTTGCACTAAGACCTTCTGACCTTTAACTTTTCCACAATTTAATTTTTCAGATTATGTGGAAACTTTCCAAAATTAAATTTTTCAGATTGGGTGGATAGGAGAGAAGCTAAAGATAAGGCCTTATGTAGTTATTTGCATCTTATATTACATAAGCCGTTTTAGATTCATGCAAGCATTCTTTTTAAGATTTATATATTCCTATATATACTCATATAAATATATACATCCCTTAACCATGCATTACCTGGTTTGAGATTGGTGCAATGGGACCAATTATAATTTTTGAAATTGTCTACAAATAAAATTGTTGAACCAAATAATAAACAAATAAAAAGTGCACTTTGGCTTGTAGCATGATACCTACCGATTTTCTCCCCTTTAAGAAGTGCATTAAGGAAAGAAGGAAAAATATCAAATTGACTGGATCAATTCAAATAACTCATTGTGAACTGTAAATATGTAGGGCCCACAGTGTCTACACATGAACTCAGCAAACACCCCCTCCACTTATTACTGAAACCAATACAGGTGGGTTTTTTTTCTATTTGGGGCTTTCATTATTAGTTGGTGTAACACAGCAACATCCTTTGAGTGTTCCTGAATCTGAATTAGAATGCATGCATGTGTTATGCAACACAGTTCAATTTTACGCAGCAATCAAGGAGAAAAAACCCTGTGTTTCAAGGACATTCTGTGAAATGTGAGGTTTTTATGGGGTTTTTCCATTTTCAGTGTGAGTGCATGGTGACATGAACTTTGAACTCTTGAGTGGCACTCATTACCCATGAGGGCAGCCCTGTACTCAGCGTGTCTGAGTCGGTGTCTTTCCACGTTAATTTGGCTGTTTTGCTGAGACTGGACTTGGAGCGATGGCTGATCAAATGATAATAGTGGTCAAGATACTGCAGCTTTGACCCTCCCTCTTCCACTTCCCTCCCTCTGGACTCCAAAATTTTGGGGAGTTTTAAGGTGATATCTGGGTGTGTGGACTTTCTTGAGATTGGTCTTATGGAGGGGGTAGAATACGAAACGGCAGAGACAGATCTTTCAACGTAGTCAATTACAGAATCAGAATCGGAGTTCTGTAAAATGCAAGGGACTGTGCAAAATTTTGAATCAGGTCCACTGATTCAGGTCTGCATTTTCATTCGTCTCAAAATTTGACCATTTCTGCTAAATGCAAGCTGATTCCATACATTCTATTCGAAATTTTGCTCGACTCTAGGTAGGGCCCCAAGTCAATTTTTAAAATACGTCATTGATGCTTTTTTTTTTTTATCTTTTTCCAGCATTTATTTCGTACTGATTTTGAGTATTACCAGAATGCAACACTGGATTTCCAGCACAAGTAGAGAGAAAAAAAGAAAATCTTAAAATAGATCTTCCATTTTAGGGTTCAAAGAAAAAGGTCAACCGATTAAGGTTTTTTCATTAATGTTCAAATGCCATAAAATTTGTTCTTGATATCTTTAGATCTGATGTAATGATATATTTGTGTATATAGGATCAGTGCAAAATACTAGAATATGATTTACTGGTACATGAATTTATACAGAAAGCTGAAAATAGCTAGAACAAGACTTAGTTCTAACAAAGAATGTCAATCACACAGTAAAAAGGCTTATGTATTTGACAGTAGGTGTAAAAAAATACAATTTAATTGTTGCAAGGGCTATTTGATCTCTCTGTGCATTTTGTGACTAAGCACTAGCTAATAGAGATTCAGATCTCTTCAGAACTGTGGGGGTTGAACTCACTAGAGAACTATCGTTGTTTCCTGCAGGGGTCTGAAATTTGTCCCCTCAGATTAAATAGTTGGATTAAATCAAATAATGAATGCACAACATGTACCAAACATCAATCAAAAATCTACTTTTATTTCTCAACATCAAAATGACAATATCCTAAAAGTGATAAATATGCTGAGTAGATATGCATAGAGTCGGAAGGAATATTGAAAATAAATTTAATTAAGAGAGAGATATATCGATAATTTTACTCAATAATATTTTCTGATACAGTAATAATCATTTTTCTTAATTCCATTCAAATTCAGAATTACAGGTGACATCTCTTACCTCGTATGAGTCGATTTCATCATAGATGTATGACAGCTTGACTCGATCAATAATGGAGTGGTTGGCTCCAATGTCCACAAACATGGCTAAAACATAGTAAAATCAGAAACTTATCAGATGCTCAAGCAATTTAGATTCTACAGTATAAACAAATGTGGGGTCCACTGTTATAACTTCTGAATGTTTCAAAACAATTAATAAGCAAGAGGACGGCTTAAAAATGTTTAATTAAACATATTAAAAGTGGATTAATCATGAATTACATAACTATCAGTTGTATGGTCAAAAAGTAAAAGTTATCAGTTTGCAATGTATATAAGGTCAGAGTTGGATATGAATAAATAAACTCATAAAAAGAGATGCTATGATAGAATAACCACAACAGATCAAGTTTCTAGGGAGCTGATAATAAGGTCATTCATGACATCACTCACTGATGATGAGATCACAGTACTGGGAGCGAAGTTTGTCGGGCAGACGTTCATCACTCAGACAGGTGAAGGCCTCCTCCCAGGTCAAATAGTTCAACTCCTGTGTGATCACCTTGATGGAAAAGTCATTTTGTCCCTGTCCACAGAAAAATAAGTAAAGTATAACACTATTTCTGAGATAAATTCTCCATCCCTTCCCCCTCCATTTCAATGTCAACATAGCATTTGAATCTTTTATACACTTCCTTCTTTTAAATTGCACATCTCTTTACATTACAAACATTAACAAAACAGACAGACAGTTCTTCAAAAATTGCAAAATTTAACACTTACATGACACAGATCTCCGAACAGTTCCAGTTGGTGTTCCAGGAACAAATAATCCTCACCGTCTCTGTTTTGAGCGAATTCGGCCAGCTCCATCCACTTCCTGCCCTGAGTGGTCGACACATAAACAACTCCGGGCTCCTTGCCAATTTTCTGTCCCAAATCTGTATAGTGAACACAGTTTTGCTGCAAAAAGAAATAACTGCTTCTTGAAATCAAACTCACTTCCAAATTAAGTGTACCAAGTCATGAATTTTGGGAATATCAGAAAGTGCATCAAATAATCTTTCACAAAGCATATCATAAACCACAAATATATCAAATGATGAAGATATCATAAAAATACATCTAGCTTTGCATAGAAAAATTGATATCTGAATTGCCATAAAATAAGATTCAATTTTAGCCTGTTACCCTGTTTCCTTTCATGAGCCAGACTTGAGTGATGTAGATCTGGTTGTCTGGGATGGACACTCCATCACACACACACAGCACAGCCAGCAGGTCCAGGTATCGGTGATTCTGCCCAAAAGGTTCAAGATCATTAAATTTAAAAAATGATGTGAAATTGTTATCATTATAGAAATTAACTATTATCAGATGTAAAACGACTTTCATATGTACTTTTCAAGCTTTACAAAGAATATTTTTTATAAATCATCTGAGGACCAAATTGGCCTTTTGTCGCTGTTCAGAATAAAGCCAATCAAATTTTGCAACACAGAATTAAACTGGTTTTTTTCTGTTTTCCCTGGGCCTATCAATAATACCCATCAAAACCTATAATACTTCAATGTAGTTTCTAGATTTTAGCAGTTGTTGTTACCTTGTCTCTCTGGAGAAGTTCCACAAACTTGTTGATGTGTTCGTGGGAGATTCGATCCACGATTTTACGATTGTCCTTGATCAGCTCCATCACCATGTGGGCGGCATTCAGACCGATCTGACCCTGGTCAAACAATAAAGAAAATTCAAAAGTCGCTTAGCATGATCGGTGTCCATTTATCAACAATACAATAAAATTCATATAATTGTAATAAATTTCAAAAGTGTTCCAAGGCATAGCTCACTAAATTTCTAATGGAAAAAGCTCCCCCTTAAAAATGTGAAAAGTAGGACAAATTACACAGTTTTATCAATATAAGAAAACTTAATGTTTATTGGTCAGCTCACCTCCTTCAGTTCAAACTGAGACAGGAAGAAGTCGATGTACTTGGCGATGTACAGCTCGTTCTTCCTGCTGTCTCCCATCAGGTACGTGTACAGGACGTTGTACGCCTCCACAAAGATCTTGGTCAGGTGACTACATAAAATCCGAATATAGCATTCATAATCAGAATTCAAATGTACTAAAAGGATTGATGCATTTATGTCCAGTAAAATTTGGCAATTTTTTGGATTATTAATAGCAAAATGGATGGATTTCAAAGAAGAATATTTCTGGAAGTTCCAGGCTTATCACTTACAATTGATCATCACTTCCTCTGAATGGAATCTGTAGCAGGTAAATTAGAAGTTCTACAATCTGAAAAACAAATAAAACATAAAATATCTCCATTACAGCTGCCATTTTCTATCATAAAATAATTTTTTTCTCTCCCTTTTATTTCCTATTAAAAACTAACATGTGTATCAATCATAAATATCAAATGTAGAAATCATTTCTAATTAATACAGTCTTTCTGAATGTCTATAACACATAGAGAAGTACATGATGAAAATGGTGTATGTATAGCACTGTGGTCTAATTACCCTAAGGTTGCGCATCAGTTTCTGCCGATTTTTCTCTGGCTGTCCGTCTACAATCATGTAACGACTAAGCTCCCCCAAAGCCTAAAAATAAAACAAAGTCAAATGTAATGATGTCACTAACAAGTCTATAAAAATTATTTTACACACATCTTATAGTGTTAACTTTGTGAAATTATTAAGTGGTATGTGGCACTCGTGAATACTAATGTGGAGAAAAGTACATCATTATCAAACTACTTTCAACATTCTATAATTTTTATAATTCTACAATATTTGACCAAAAAATCTTTTTTTATTTTTTATAAAGAGAACAATTATAAAAGGCCCCGTGGAATTTGTACTCATGAGTTATAAATTCATAGATGACATTCTTATCCATTACACTACGCTGTTAGATTTTAAATTTGAGGATAAATAATTATATAAAACCATATTTGAATTTATTGTCTTATTTCGATAGGAAGTACATCACAATATTTAGGTGTCCCATACCATCTTTAAAATGCCTGCATGTTTCTGAGATAGAGTAAAAATATTCTAATGGGAAGACGTATTTTGATGGACAGGTCATCATACAATAAATAAAATTATTTATTCTGATTTTGAAATTCTGCATTAAAAATTCACTGAAATGAAGATATACAGATGCTGGGTTTGCACCAGTTTAGTTTTTTTTTTTCTGATTGATACTTACTACGACTGTGTCATGTGCCATTTTTGCATTCAGGGTTAGCCCAGATTTTTTCTATAAATAAAAGAACCATAAAGAGTTATTTCCCATTATGACATCTTGATATCAGCTCATATGAAATATTTTGTTGATAAAAAACATATTACATATTAAAACAACATTATGGCTTTAAATATTTTCATTTGGTAATTTAAGAAAACCAGTAAATCAAAACATAATATTAATGAAGAAATTAAGATTTAATAATTCTCTAGTGTACAATATAATAATTATGTGCCACTTTTGTTTCTCTTTCTGTTCTAAATTCTAACGTTTGCTTTAGACTTTGCAAGGACCTGATACATTGAAAAAAACAACAATGAAGCCATTCATCAAATATATCAATTTATTGATTTATTTTTAAAAGCTTCATGTCTTTAGTATCAACCCTGCAGTCATTGATTATTTTAACCCGTTTTCCTAGGGACTTTTAAATTTCTTTTCTCCTCAAAGAGCAACCAGTATTTTTTTGCCATTGTGGTTAATAATTTATAATTCACTTGAGCATTTCTTTCACCTTGCAGTGATATTGTGAGGTTGAGCAACAGGATATCGGATATCAAGATCTTTTTAAAGTCGTGCGTTATCACTGTAGCGTAACAGATATTACAATAACAGCTGTCTGAAGCAAAACAGAGAAATTAAGCCCAACAGATTTCATTGATTTAAATGTATTCCAGTGTATTTAGGTCCTGATTTTTTTTTCTTGCCGTATTGCGCCACAAGACTAACAATCAAACAGATACAAAATAATTGGCATATGCAGACAGAATCAAACAGGTTCCAATTTTTTTTCTCTTGCCTTGCCATGACTTAGGAGCTTGAAATCATGTCTTGCTTCATTCTTTTTTCTCAACCCAAGCCATACAAAGTGCCATATATAAGATTTATTTATAAATCAGCAGTATGTATGAGAAGACTTACATCTGACACCAGTTTCTGGATGAAGGGGACCATTCCTGCCATGTGATGGAAGATCTCCACATGCTCCTCTTCCACCCCCTGGATGGTGAAAGCATCATCGTACTGCTTCTCCTCAATAATTCCAATCTAAAACATAAAGCAGGTCATATTATATCATCCTCTTGATATTTATCAGCTAATCAAATTCAGGATAAATCATGCACATCTGAACAATTTTCATATCTGATGATAAAAGTAGTATAGCTACATGAATTTCCCTTACTTTTCTTTTTTTAACATATTTATATCAAACATTTCAATGGCTAAATTTATCATAATCATTTAAATGAAGCTCAATCAAATTTTCGTTATAGGTGCAAATAGCTTTTTCTAAACCCACTTTTTGTTTACTCGTTTCCTCTACTGTATAGTTACACAAAATTAAAATATAACAGAAAAAACATAACAAAATGCACACACAGATTAAATTATTAAAACATCCAGATAAAAAAAATGATATTATCACAACATTTAATAAATGATAATTTAATACAAAACAGAACATTTCAGCTAATGAATAAAGGCAAATCAGTTGCTGAAAAAAGAACTCAGTCTTTAGACAATATGATTGGTGCATCCATAATTTTTTTCTATGCGTTCACAAGAGTGCCACCATTCATCAAAACAAAATAGCGATTGTGCATTTTGTAATTGTATATCTGCTATAATAGTGTTGATATGCGCATTGCCTGCATTTTTTGAATTTTCATTTGCATGTATATCCTATTTCATCAAGTTGTATCTTATGTGAGTTCATGTACACAAAACAGCTAAAGGCTAAACACTCCTACTTGTCGAACACCCGCATGATCAGAATAAGTCTTCTTTTTTTTATACCTGTATTGTTTTAAAATTAACCTGCAAAGTATGAAGGGAATAACAAATTTCATTTCAATGACCCATTTACCTTACATGCATTTGATCTCACATATATTGAGGCCCTTGAGCCTATATGAATTGAAACCTGAAAATCAAAGTACTAAAATGCTCCACTGAGCTTTTTATACGACAGACCATCCCTTTGTCTTTCTTGCCTTGTGATGACAATAAAATGAGCAAAACATTAAAAAAAATCCCACAGATTGCATGTTTTTTATATTTGAATCATGATTTAAAAAATGAACAGTACAACACATATTATTTTTGCTGTGCATGCAAAAACAACTCTACTGCCTCTACTGGCTAACACCATTATGCCATTTGAATCAAAATCTTAACTGATTATGGAATTGCTATTTTATCTCTCTTTGAAAGTTTGACTCTCAATGGTACCCTTCCTTCTATAAACACATATCTAATGATGCATCTGTATATTATGCTCACACCTATTCTAGATGTATGAAAAATAGCAAAAAAAAAACCAAACAAACCAATTATTCTAGATGTATAAAAAATAGCAAAAAATAAATTCCTTCCAGCTTCCGTCTTAACAAAATTTGCTTACTTCCCATAGAATAACTTTATATTAAACTTGTCATCTATAGTAAACATGTGAAGTACATGTCAGTATCCCCAGTACTTTGACTTCATTCAATTACTGTACTAAAAATTTGATCATATATATCATTAAAAATTAAAGCAATTAAGTCACTGACTGAATAAAATCTTGAAACTCTGTGACATTGTAAATGCTGATCTTAAACTCTAAGGTTTACCAGAAATGAAGCACAGCTACAACATATCGAAACACAACTCGAGTCAATTTAATATTTCATAAACCTAAACAAACTGCTTTAATCACTTTAAGGGACTTGTTCAATACAAGGACAAATTTAACATAAGATTTTCAAAAAAAATTCTGCCAATTGAAAAGCAGTCAGAATAAAACAACAAAATTAAGTTTTATTAATTAAAACCACAGAGCAAGACCACAGATTTAGCATACATTTACAGCAGTTAAGATTTTGTAAACTGATGGCAATGTTTACAATACATTTTTTGTAAAATAAAAACCAACAAATATCACAACACAATCACAAAACCCCCAAAATATTAATGAAAAACATCCTCAATACGACAAGTATATGCAGTTTGGGGCCATCTGTCACCCATGGACACCCCATGCATTCTCGTTACTCACGCTTAATGTCTGACTTCGTTTTTTATTGATTCTCTTTTTTCCACCAGTTGTTTCGGAGGTTGGTGCAGGAGTCTGGGGTTAAAGGTCAATCATTTATGTCAACTGATATTATCAATATGTTCAGATTAAATTGTGGAGTCGTTAACATTCATATCTTCATGTGTCCACAATGTTAAAACACAATTAGAGAACTTGTGCTTCAAGATTTCAACTGACTGCATGGAGAGTTGTTATTTTGTGTGTAGCTAGAAAAATTTCTTTATTATATTCTTGCATTAATGATCAAGAATTTAAATAAATTCAATGAAACATCTCTCAATATTAAAGAAAAACTGTACAGTTTGTGAATTAAGCACTCATTTGATACACTGAATACCTGAAGTGATTCTGACTGAAGCAAAACCATAAAATTTTTGAAAAATCTGTAACACATACAGTTATCTATACAGGAATACTGTTGTCCAATAACTTCAGTGGTTGTCCAAACCACTACTGAGATTGTACTTTACGTATCAGTCCATAAATTACACAGAAAATGAAATGACTTGCTTTGAAGTAATTCATCCAAATTTCAAAATTTTATCATAACAGCACAAGGATATATCTATAAACACTTAGATCATTAGTGTTGCATTTAAAAATGTCATGTACATTACAAAATTTACATGACAAAATTTACTTACTCCTTGACGAGTGGCCTGGCAGCATTAAGTAATAAATAATTGAATCATATAAATACATGTATTATTAAAATTAAGTTTGACTAAGTGGTTCCCCCTGATGGATGCCATGTATCACACAAAATTGAAACTGAAAATTTATTTGCTCATTGCATGATTAAATATATCTGCTTAAATCTTACCAAAGAGGAAACTCTGAGAAAATAATCAGATATGAGTAGGTTACCAAAATCTATATATGTACTAGCTGGCTTTAGAATAAATATTATCAGTTAGAATTATTCAATCTCCACCTGCTTGAGTTCTGCAGTGCTCCATTTCAAAGAGGCCATAGCCTTATTGTCCTCTGACTTCATTGTCTGTTTTCTTACATATTCCTCTGTGGGCGAAAAATAAAAATAACATAACAAACTATTACGATATACATATTATAACATATAACCAATAAACATAAATCAAATACAAATGTAAAACTGTCAAAAGGTATTTTCCTTAATCATTACATTTTTACTAAAAAAGTTATTAATTTTAAAATAAAAAAGTAAAGGAGAATGATACAAATCTTTGAGCCTTGCAATCAAACAGATATCAATCTATCCTTGCAAAACATGTAAAGCCACATCAATTTAATTTCTTGCTTGCCGGAACTGCGCGCTCGTATTTAAACAAAACTATTCAAATTATATTTCTCGTAAAATTTTCCGCACTCAAAATATTCTAATTTTGCTCTATATTTTGTATCTTTCATTGTTTTGATCTTAAAATTTGATAAAATATACCAGCTGGCTCAAATTTATTTATGTACCACCTAAATATTTTGCCTACAAAACATAATAACTTAATAATTTAATTTCTTGACCATTTGTACTTTTTCTCATCAGATGTCTGACTATCAAGAAATTAAATTGGTGTGGCCTAAATAACATTTAAGAATAGCAGGGAAAGAGTTGTACCAGGACAGGCATGGAGCCAGCTCCCAGAGACCACGTGTTCAATGCGACAATAACTGTCCAGTGGAATGTCATCGTTCTCCTGAAATCAGAAAAAAACCATCAAATTATACTTCAACAATTACTTGCATCATAATCAGGAAATGGATATTCTCTGACTAGGCCACAGGAGTTGAAGAACAGGAAATATTCCCTGTCCTCACACAAAAGATTCATGCAAGTGATGATGTGACTCAGGTCCAACAAAATATGAGGAATAATATCAAATCAGACATCCATTTATTTGATGATGGACTAACAAAATCATCATTTTTATCATCATCTTCATCATCTAAATAAAAGGAAAGTTTTAACAAGAATACACTTTGTGAAGAAAGTTTGTTTAATATAATACATGTATTATATGTATATGTTTTATAGGTGTACAAATATGTTAAATGGACAAGTGTTTGCTTATAGTCAAAATAAGTGTAATTATAATGTAAGAGGAAACCCAACTGATACAGAATGTACGTGTTTTTAGGACAACAGAATTCTAGTCAATAAATTCTACGCTTTTTGATATCCAGTGATAAGGTACAAATAATATCATAATACATAGTTCATATATACTGTCATGCATATGCGCTCTAACAGAGAAATCAATATAATGGCAGAGTATAATTAAAAATAAAGTTTGGTAATGTCACTACCGCCACCAACTCACATGAGAATCCGAATGACGCACAGTCTTGTAAGGTAATCAAACAGTGTAAAGTAAAAACAGGGGAGGAATTCAAAGTATTTCTGGAAATTGTTCAATTTGTGTAGTCAAGTTTCAATGTCAAAAAATATAACATGGTTAATGTAGCTCTAGATTTCAAGCAAATAAGATGAAATCAGCATTTTCAAATAACTAATTCATGAAAAAAAATCAATTAATGTATCTTCAATATAGAATACCAGTCATGAATAGAACAAGCAATCTATAGCTAGCAAGGATTTTCGGCTTTATAAATACTGTACCAATAACAAAAGATTACAAAATTTAAAACTCAATAAAGGAAATCTGACTCTTAACAGAACTGGATCTTTATATCAATTTTGAAAATATACCAATTTCTGAGAAAAATTGTAATTCCACTCATCTTAAGATACATGAACTTACTAAAAAAATACTAAAGACTTAAAAAAAACCCTGAAACAAATGAATGGTATAAATACTATTCAAAATAAATTCTTTAAATTGAAAAAAGAAATGATATTCTCATGTAAAACATGTATGTTTTCTGTGAATTATGAGATTTGTTTGTTTTAGGTTTTTATCTGGTCAAATTGAACATTAAGAGTCAATTAATACTGACCAAAATTTTGCAATGTGACTAATACATGTGGATGACCTTGAACTATAACTTCATAACCTTTGACCTTGACAGTCACAAAAAAAGTAACAATCCATTACACAAAGTTTTTAAAGTTAGCAGGAAGGTTAGTATGTTTCATTAAGAAGGGTAGAAAATTTAGACAGAATTAGACTCATAAAACAATTCCCATGCAAATATTTGACCTTTCGAGCATACAAAGAATTTCAATATCCAAGAGCTTTTTTAAAAGTTTGATTTATTGATCTGTTACTTCCATCCATATTTCCTAGCCAAGGGAGACAATCATCCCCTTTTCTGTTGCATGAGATGGGCAAACTGTCACCCTTGATTAGTGGGTGTAGTTTCAGTATTAGAGCTATCAAAGTAAGAACTGTAAAAAGCAAACCTTTGCCATGCTATGGCTTCTCAGAGTCATGAAAGAGATGGACATTACTGTATGATAATCATGCAATGGCCGACATTAAACAAAAGTAAACAACAACATTAATGAACCGTAGGTGTATACTCACAAGCTGCTGGTATCACAAGAAGCAGAACAGATTGGTGAAACATGTAAAAAGGTTCCCCTTGTTACACAATACATACAACAACTCATTCAATCCAAAGAAAGAAGGGGAAGAGAATTAAGAAATCATGGGTTTATATGGAAAAAAAAATATTAAAACCGTATGGAACACCAATGAATTTTGTCTTTTATAACAATTGTGATAAGACTAAACTGTACATTAAATTATGTTTTTTTTTATAAGAACAATATAAACACAAGAGAACTATGACTTAACCCAGTCAAAGGGCTGAAAGTAAATGTAACCTTTCTAATACTGGATCCCAACCCTTTATCCCTAATAATATCTTTATTTTGTGTACAAATCCAAAATGTTGTAGAAATGAATCTATCCTATAAACCTAAAGATCATAATATAATAGTCCCTGTATATACATGAATTTGCTTCCAAGCAATGATCTACATAATGTATCTATTCTACTTTCAATCTTCTAACTATTACAATGTAACTCACAAAAACATTGCTCTGGTGTTTTCACACAAAAAATAATATATATTGCATTAATTTGAAGCAGTAACGATCTCCTCACAAAGCAAAAAGGGTATGCTTTACTATAGCTAATAACACTATACATGTACTAGAAACTGCAGATGAAAGGAGCTTAAATTAAGTTCGATGAAGAAATCACATTAACCCTTACCCTGATGACTGGGTGCAGCCTGAACACGGTCGTCGGGTCCCTGTGGTCACCTGTCAAGGTCACATGACCGTCTTTGACAGTCAGGTACTTTCGAGTACACATGTGTATTATTTTACATTGTTGTTCCCACTTCAAAACTCCTCCTGAAAAAAATGAATGATCTTGTTTAGTTTCATTTCTATTTTTTATGGCAATAATATGATAGATTTCAATGACACAAAACATTCCTTACATACATAACTAATCAGATCCACTAAAGACATATAGCACTTCAAGATGACAAATAGATAATTCTGACTTTTTGAGTAATCTGAATGTGAAACTCCGTTAAAACAATATTGTTTCACTCTTAACTTGACCTTAGGTTTCAACCCACAGTCTTTAAGCTTTTTCCAAGATGCAGCAAAATTCTACTCATTGGACAATGCTTTAACCACCCTGAACTTTGTTTAAGTAAACTGGTGTACCTTGAACTGGTCCCTCTTGGAGCTCGATCTGCCAGTAGGTGACCGCTGATGTACTTGGGAACAGGGTCTTAGGATTGGCCGGGTCCATGGGTCTCATCCTTAGGTGTACTGAAAACAGAGAGATTGTGTTATATCAGTGGTACACATGCATAAGGCATGCAAAAGTGATAACTGCATCTTAAGTAGGTTTTCTATGAGAAATGCTTTACATAAGACACCCAAACAAGGAGAAAAAAAAGGGGGGGTGAACAAGTCTACTCACATCAGTAAATAAATCTGAAATCAGATTTTGTCGATCAAAACCAATATAAATCGCACAAATACTCCTATTTACAATTATAACCATCATTGTAGTTGGATCAAGAAAAAAAGCACCTTAAGTTCTAAACATCTTGTAAAAATTCTGTGTCAAATAAAAGAATCATTGAAAGGCAGCGAGTCAGATGAAAAGATGTAAAGACAGACAGACTAGAGATACAGCAGGGTGGTAGCCTTACCATCCTCGAGGAGTTCATCATCAAACAGTCCCTCCGCCACTAGGTACGCCTCCATCTCCTTGTGGTAGAAGCGGATGATGTCACCGACCTTGACCCGGTCCATGTCCTCGGGGGCCGGCTTGTACTTTCTGTAGATGGTGAACCCAGACTGCTGCACCGACAGGTTCAACTCATGGCTGTTAAACAAAACAAACTCAATTTTAAAACAAGTAATGTTCATTTAACAAACATTAAGAAGGTAAATTGAATGTAGGTTTAAATATGCATAAACAAATATGGATGTCTTCTCCCCTATCACAACCCTTTCTTTATTCTTTGTCACTAGTACAGTACCAATTTTATGAATTATTTAATTGTCCATACATGTAAATTTATATAGCAAACTTCAGAATAGTACACCAGTGCTCCAGGAAACTCCAAATAATTGGAATTTTTCGAAGACCAAGGGTCATTTCAGTAGGTGCAACCATTGCAAAGAAAATGAACGGAAACTGATGATGGACAGACAGACAGCAGCAAAGCAATATAGCCTCTCTTCTTTAAAGGGGGGCATAATTAATGTCAAACCTAATTTGAGATTCTTAAGGTAGCTAGGTGGTCAAAATTCTACTCATCAGATTTTCATTAGAATTTTGGACATGATATCGTCCTTAAACCGTCTTTTATAGGAAAGAAAAATTGCAAATATTTCATATGTAGCATTCAATTTTATTTGTTTGAACCCTATAACTATTTACATACAGAGACCTTCTTCTCATGGAGATTAATATTGGTTTTTTAAAAAATTGCCATGACCATCAATCCCTCATCATGAAAACAAGTTATATGTCTTTAAAAACTCAACGAAGTTCAGTTTATGCATGATTATCATATGCATTCAACATCGCTCAATGGTTTGTTCATTTTAATACACTGTTGGAATGATTTTGTTAGAAAATTCTCTTTGACCAATTGTGACAGTCAATAAATTGAAGACAGGTTTTTAAATGGACCTTTAATCCTGCAATATACATTAATTACTACAATGATGAAATGAGAAATCTCAATCAAGGTCAAGAATGAAATTAAGTTGATGTATATTGTTTCAGTTATTAATGTATTCACTGATTGGTAAAAAATGAGTTTGTCGTATATTTTTATTAGTTTCAATTTTTTTCTGCCATAAAATTAATAAAACTAGATATCGGTACTTTCTCTGTTTAATCCAGCTGCTTCAATGGGCTTTTGAGCGCTTTAAGCTGATACCAATCAGCATTTTGAAGAAAGAGCATTACCATTTAGGTTTAAAGAAAGGGCATTTTAAGATAGGCATAGAAATAATATTTACTTTAATAAATTGTCTTTTTTAAAGAAAGTTCTTTTCTTTGAATCAATGAAAACATAATGTATAGACTTGGCCATTTATGCATTTCTTTGGGACATACCCCTATAAAAATGTTTTACCATTCTTGTCCCCTTTCACTGGTTAATTAAGCCCTTATAATGCCATCCAGCTTATCCCAAATTGTAAAGAGTGGAAAATGAACCAAACTGAATTTTAAATAGAAAGCTTGTTGAATTGTTAAAAATACAATTTTAAAAATTTTCCATTAATTTCAGACAAAAGCAGACATTAAAAATTTAAAATAAATGATTCTTGATACCAAATGAAAAACAAGATAGTTTAAATAATTTCCAATAACAGATTACAAGTACTGGTATTTGGCACTGCCAAATAAAATAGAAGATCTAATATAACCTGAATGAATAAATATGCACAGAAAGCATAACAGAACATAACTTGAACATATTTTCCTATTCTAAATTTTAAAATTTGAAAACGGCTATAGAAATTGGGTATTCAGAGTCTATAATCCTGCTCCCGCTAGCTGGCAAATACGAAGCAGTGAATTAAGACTCGAGGGATTTACAATTTCACAAAGACACCAATGATGGGTTTCCACATTGAAACTGAATTTTAAACTCAATAATCCTCCAGTGAGATAAAACGCATTGATTTCTCTCAAGACAGGAAACATCTATCGAACAGCCTACAATTGTTATACACATGTACCTTTCAATTCACCTACATCCTGTCTGTACAAAGGAAGTAATAAGAGGTAATGGCTATTTGTCTGAACATTCCCTCTTTTCACCTGGACAATTTATTTTAATTCTTTTTCTGGTATATAGAATGCTCTTAAATAATTAATTATGCATGATAACAAATTATTTGAATTTTATTCATTAAGTTTTCTACCACGATGTAAAATTGAAAGTAATCAGAATTTCCACGATGTCACATGTTTTCAAGCCAGTCACTTTTGATTCAGAAATTCCATGTTTAAATAATACTTAATGGTGCAAGCCTAGCATGAAATTAACACAGGCAATTGGTAAATAAACAAACAGTAAAATGTGTACACAGGTAAGGTCAATCCTGTGTGCGGTCATCCGGAACAACTATCGATGTCGGTAGCTTTCATCTTACGAAGAAGTGAGCCACCCGTGTGCGTTGAAGTGAAACTAATGCCGTGTAAAGAGATACTGTGTACACAAGAGGGGTGTCAACTAATTAAACAAAGGAATATACAGGAGTTAGAGGGTGGGAAATCATTATTACACGGTCACAATCATATCAGATTAACCGAAAATGACGGGTTTTTTTTCGATCAGATTATCAGGAAAAAATATAAAGGGATGTATAAGAAATGGTTCGGTGATATTATATCAGATTAACTGAATTATCAGATTAACCGTGATCAGATTAAGTGGAACCCTCTGTATTATGAAACAAATTTATGCCAAAAAAAAAAAATCAATTTTCAATGACTATTTTTTTTAATACAGAATGAATGAGAGATTTCTCAATTTTTATCTGTTGCATAAAAATTGGGTAATCTGCACAAAGAAAGTAGTGTCTACATCAAATAAGGAGGTGTTTTGGGTATAAAGAAAATCAAAGTACTGAAGTACTGAGGGGAGTTGATTCTATATCATTTATTTAAAATCAACGATATATGATTTTGCATGGCAAGTAGTATCAGTAATCGAAAAAATTTTCTGAGAAATTGTATGGATCCAGGCAAGATTGAAGTCTAAGTCTTGTTCAACCAAACGCTCGGCTGTCTCCGTTTATCTCCGACAAGAAAGAGAGATTCAGTTTTGTCGGATATTAACTAAGATAGCCGAGCGTCTGGTTGAACTAGACTACATATATTGAACTCTAGCGTAGGAATGCATACGACTTTGAAAAATATCTAAACTTTGTACCATTTAAAATCTTACTATTTTGATGGTAGTAATAAATAAGTTTTCTTGAAAAACAATCCCTCAGAATACATTGCATCGAATTTATCGATTTTTTTCAAGACCTAAGTGTTGTCAGCGGTATAATTGATTTGTGCTTAGGTCCAAACACTGTTTCACTTTCGCTTCGCCCGAGTAAGTGCATAGGAGAGTTGATTAAAATCAACTCCCAAATATCAAGAATCAATTCAGAGAATCCTATTGTGTTTGAAGAGACACTTCTAAACAAATTTTGACTGTCAAATCCAACAGCAATTTCAGTTCCAAAATCAACTGATAGATTAAAAAACCTAGTCAATCATTAAGTGTTTGTAAATAGTTCTGCAGGTTTCAATTTTTTTATACACCTTTCTACAGACACAACAGACATTGCCTCCAAATTGTTTCTATAACAGTATAATTTTTTTGGTTGTTATGTGTGGCATGTGGATGCATATTTACATTATAAAGTTCCCTGGCCCAATTCTTAAACATGTCTCTTAATTTTTTTTTATTTGAACCCCTTCACCAAATAAACAGCATTATTTACTTTTATCACGACTAGATTATCCAAAAAACAATTTGACAGCTAAATGAATCGTCATTCCATAGCTGCAGTGCAATCCTTGGTTTGTTTGTTTTAGAGTACAGATTCAAGCAATCAGTTTTGTCTACGGATTTTTTCTTTACCCTAAAAATTGCATGCTTTTAAAGAATAACATTGTATTAAATTTCAAAGGCTGCTGTATGTGCAAGATTCAATAAAGTTGTGCAATGATTGGGCCTATTAAAAAAAATTGTGTGTTTAGGGTAACACTGATGAAAAAATTAGGTTAGGTAGGTAGGGAATCTTTTTTATTTTATCATATTTTTTTTCTGCATGAATCCTAAGAATGTTTGTTGGTGTCATATTTAATAATGCGTTTTTAATAGAAATAAAAACAAATCACAATTGGATAAAAACAGACATAAAAAAATGGTAGGTTCGGGGCATTTTTGTAGGTTAGGTCGGGTTACCCTAAACACACAACTTTTTTTTTAGGCCTTGTCAATTCAACGTACAAAAGTTCATACGGTTTGAAATTGACAAGCATATGTACAATGCTGATGAATAGTTTAAGTTTAACTTAAGTAAACCACCCAGTATATTAACAGGTTTTTTAGCCTTTCTTTTGTTTTATTTGACTTACAAGTAGATCGAGTGGTCCAGAACCAGCGGTGTTAGAATGTTTGCAAATATGTTTAAACTGTTTTTACTCTTAGCATTGTGGAATTATAGATTTTATAAGGTTTTTTAAATGGTTGAAAATAAAAGATCAACATTTGATAGAGTACATGAGGTCCTTCACCTCCCCCTTATGACATGTTACTGGTGTAACCTTTGATGTGATTGGTCTAATAAAACCTTATGCTTTCCCCTTAAAACAGTTACTGTGGGTAATATTGTAACCTTTTTATTTGAGGTCTTCAAACACCTTTCCCTTTTCCCTTATATTGTAACCTTTATGTTTCAGACCTTATGAGGCCTTTAGTTTCTCCCTTATAACATGTTAGTATTGTAAACTTTATGCTTCAGGTCTTGCTAGACCTTTAGTTTTCCCCTCAGTTCATAGGTTAATGTTGTAACCTTTGACCCTGATGGTCTTACCTTCTTCTGTAGACTGACACCTGGCCCAGCACTGACTTGCTGACGTGAAGGTAGGACCCCGAGGACTTGACACTCTCCAATACTACCTGGTCGTCCACTTGTACCTACAAAGGACAGTTTGTTTAAACACTAATAACCCAAACAGTGCTGATTTCACACAAGGCAGGTATCAACCATAACAATTTGCTTATCAGAAAATCATCAACATCATGGCAAAATATTTTTGGTTGAAAACAAATATGATGAATTTTCATATTACACCTCCCAAATATGGGATTTTTTTATTTTTAATTTTGAAACAAATATTATGAATTTTTCTTTTTAAAAAGCAAGGAATTTTAAAAGAAAGAATTAATATGATGAACTTCATCAAGCTGTCTACAAGATAATACTGGAGTCAAACACAATGACACGTACAACATCACCCTCAGCCTTGACCTTGTACCGCGGCATGATGCGGAACTGTGCGTGTTTAGCGTTCTCTGCCAAGAGCTCCACCTATAGAAAGACAATATGGACAACTCAAACCAAATCACCACTGTCATCAATTCTCATGCTTAATTTTCATATATTCTTCTTCTTTATCACAACCCCAACCCCATCCCTTCCCTAGGTCCCTTATGAGAATTTGTTTTATATATGTTTAAACCCACTTGTGGCCTCCTACTTACCCCTTGCAATACATTTATCACACTAACTTTTCTGCTTCAAAATAAATTTGAAATGAATTTTCTCTATTAATATTAAAATATGAAAATCAGCAAAATGTGAAAATTGTCCACCCCTGATATGAGACAAAATGTGTTCAGAAAACCACTTTAGCTTTCGTTTCATCTAGTTCCTATACAGTCAATGATCTTCTGTACAATAACAATATACCAAAAAATATCTAAAAGTACAAGTGATTTATGATCTAAGAATAATCCAACAGACTTTTATAGTTAATGCACTTCTATTACCCTTCATAAGATTATTATACAAGGGTATACATTTGTTTCTGATAATATTAAATCTCCTTAATCTATATCCCTATTACATATACCATGCACTAACAATTTTAAAATCTTGTTACATTACCGTATACTGAATGAAATGTTATTCAAGAGTTTGTGAATGGTGTTGTAAGAACACTTAGGAGATTACACAAATATCAATCTCATCTTAACAAACAAAATCCTTTAACAAAAACCTCACACATCAATTCAGATAAGTAGAATAATTGTGTATTCCTAACATTAAGCTATTTTTTATTTCAGACCTAACATAATTTATATGAAATAATAGAGTAAAACGTTTTGTGGGTGGGAGATCGAGAGAGAGAATCTACTGAATTCTGGCTTCTGCTGAATCGAAGTAAATTTATTTTAAGAGTGTTTGCGGTTAATTACACAATTATACATGTGTAAGAAGTATCAGCTAGGGCACGGTGGCTACATACCGCCATGTTGTTTGTCTCCGTATTGGACGTCTTTGTGGTACTGACATGGATGTATTTGTTTGTGAAGAGATGTCGCAACTGCAAAAAGAAAGAGATGTGATTATGCAAAAATTGATTTAGAGTAAATCTCAAAAGGAACAAGAGGCCCATGGGCCACATCGCTCACCTGAGGAACAATAGGTATGATAAAATCAGCTTAATGGAGTCATAATACAAACTATCTGGAAAATGTACAAAATTACATGTAGATCCTGTATAAATAAAATCCATTTTCCCCCCTGGATATTCTTATGTTTATCATTATTAATCCCTTTTCTAACAGGATGATTTTATAGTCATATTACATGTTGAGTATTCCAGTTCTCAAAAAGATCCTTAACAATTGTTTATATATTGGATATAAACCTACATCAAACTCAACCTTCTTGTGAGGCCGAAAAATTGTCCTGGGGCCAAAGTCTTAACAATTATAAAGAATCATCTGGCTGATTAGTTTCTGGGAATAAGATTTTTAAAGATTTACCCTATATATTCCTATGTTAAAACTTTGACCCCCCTTTGTGGCCCCACCCTACCCCCGGGGGCCATGATTTTCACAACTTTGAATCTACACTACCTGAGAATGCCTCCACACAAGTTTTAGCTTTCCTGGCTGATAAGTTTCTAAGAAGACAATTTTTAAAGACTTACTCTATATATTCCTATGTTAAACTATAACACCTCTTCATTGTGGCCCCACCCTACCCCCGGGGGTCATGATTTTCACAACATTGAATCTACACTACCTGAGGATGCTTCCACACAAATTTCAGCTTTCCTGGCTGATTAGTTTCTGAGAAGAAGATTTTTAAAGATTAAAGATTTACTCTATATATTCCTATGTTAAAACTTTGACCCTCCATTGTGGTCCCATCCTACCCCCCAGGGATCATGATTTTCACAACTTTGAATCTACACTACCTGAGGATACTTCCACACAAGTTTCAGCTTTCCTGGCTGATTAGCTTCTAAGAAGAAGATTTTTAAAGATTTACTCTATAATATATCTATGTAAAACTTAAACACCCCTTCATTGTGGCCCCACCCTACCCCCGTGGGCCATGATTTTCACAACTTTGAATCTACCTGAGGATGCTTCCACACAAATTTCAGCTTTCCTGGCTGATTAGTTTCTGAGAAGAAGATTTTCAAAGATTTACTTTATATATTCCTTTGTAAAACTTCGACCCTCCATAGTGGCCCCATCCTACCCCCAAGGGCCATGATTTTCCCAACTTTGAATCTACACTATCTGAGGATATTTTCACACAAGTTTCAGCTTTCCTGGCTTATTAGTTTCTGAGAAGAAGATTTTTAAAGATTTACTCTATATATTCCTATGTAAAACTTTGACATCCCATTGCGGCCCCACCATACCCCCAGGGATCATTTTCACAACTTTGAATCTACACTACCTGAGGATGCTTCCACACAAGTTTCAGCTTTCCTGGCTGATTAGTTTCTGAGAAGACGATTTTTAAATATTTACTCTATATATTCCTATGTTAAACTTTGACCCCCCATTGTGGCCCCACCCTACCCCCGGGGGTCATGATTTTGCCAACTTTGAATCTACACTACCTGAGGATGCTTCCACACAAGTTTCAGCTTTCCTGGCTGATTAGTTTCTGAGAAGAAGATTTTTAAAGACTTACTCTATATATTTCTATGTAAAAATTTAACACCTCTTCATTGTGGCCCCACCCTACCCCTGGGGGTCATGATTTTCACATCTTTGAATCTACACTACCTGAGGATGCTTTCACACAAGTTTCAGCTTTCCTGGCTGATTAGTTTCTTAGAAGAGGATTTTTAAAGATTAAAGATTTACTCTATATATTCCTATGTTAAAACTTTGACCCTCCATTGTGGTCCCATCCTACCCCCCAGGGATCATGATTTTCACAACTTTGAATCTACACTACCTGAGGATACTTCCACACAAGTTTCAGCTTTCCTGGCTGATTAGCTTCTAAGAAGAAGATTTTTAAAGATTTACTCTATAATATATCTATGTAAAACTTAAACACCCCTTCATTGTGGCCCCACCCTACCCCCGTGGGCCATGATTTTCACAACTTTGAATCTACCTGAGGATGCTTCCACACAAATTTCAGCTTTCCTGGCTGATTAGTTTCTGAGAAGAAGATTTTCAAAGATTTACTTTATATATTCCTTTGTAAAACTTCGACCCTCCATAGTGGCCCCATCCTACCCCCAAGGGCCATGATTTTCCCAACTTTGAATCTACACTATCTGAGGATATTTTCACACAAGTTTCAGTTTTCCTGGCTTATTAGTTTCTGAGAAGAAGATTTTTAAAGATTTACTCTATATACTCCTATGTAAAACTTTGACATCCAATTGCGGCCCCACCATACCCCCAGGGATCATTTTCACAACTTTGAATCTACACTACCTGAGGATGCTTCCACACAAGTTTCAGCTTTCCTGGCTGATTAGTTTCTGAGAAGACGATTTTTAAATATTTACTCTATATATTCCTATGTTAAACTTTGACCCCCCATTGTGGCCCCACCCTACCCCCGGGGGTCATGATTTTGCCAACTTTGAATCTACACTACCTGAGGATGCTTCCACACAAGTTTCAGCTTTCCTGGCTGATTAGTTTCTGAGAAGAAGATTTTTAAAGACTTACTCTATATATTTCTATGTAAAAATTTAACACCTCTTCATTGTGGCCCCACCCTACCCCTGGGGGTCATGATTTTCACATCTTTGAATCTACACTACCTGAGGATGCTTTCACACAAGTTTCAGCTTTCCTGGCTGATTAGTTTCTTAGAAGAGGATTTTTAAAGATTAAAGATTTACTCTATATATTCCTATGTTAAAACTTTGACCCTCCATTGTGGTCCCATCCTACCCCCCAGGGATCATGATTTTCACAACTTTGAATCTACACTACCTGAGGATACTTCCACACAAGTTTCAGCTTTCCTGGCTGATTAGCTTCTAAGAAGAAGATTTTTAAAGATTTACTCTATAATATATCTATGTAAAACTTAAACACCCCTTCATTGTGGCCCCACCCTACCCCCGTGGGCCATGATTTTCACAACTTTGAATCTACCTGAGGATGCTTCCACACAAATTTCAGCTTTCCTGGCTGATTAGTTTCTGAGAAGAAGATTTTCAAAGATTTACTTTATATATTCCTTTGTAAAACTTCGACCCTCCATAGTGGCCCCATCCTACCCCCAAGGGCCATGATTTTCCCAACTTTGAATCTACACTATCTGAGGATATTTTCACACAAGTTTCAGCTTTCCTGGCTGATTAGTTTCTGAGAAGACGATTTTTAAATATTTACTCTATATATTCCTATGTTAAACTTTGACCCCCCATTGTGGCCCCACCCTACCCCCGGGGGTCATGATTTTGCCAACTTTGAATCTACACTACCTGAGGATGCTTCCACACAAGTTTCAGCTTTCCTGGCTGATTAGTTTCTGAGAAGAAGATTTTTAAAGACTTACTCTATATATTTCTATGTAAAAATTTAACACCTCTTCATTGTGGCCCCACCCTACCCCTGGGGGTCATGATTTTCACATCTTTGAATCTACACTACCTGAGGATGCTTTCACACAAGTTTCAGCTTTCCTGGCTGATTAGTTTCTTAGAAGAGGATTTTTAAAGATTTACTCTATATATCCCTATGTAAAACTTTGACCCCCCATTGTGGCCCCATCCTACCCCTGGGGGTCATGATTTTCACAACTTTGAATCTACACTACCTGAGGATGCTTCCACACAAGTTTCAGCTTTCCTGGCTAAATGGTTCTTGAGAAGAAGATTTTTGAAAATTTCTCAAAATTTTTCATTAATTTCTAATTATCTCCCCTTGAAAAAGGGGTGTGACCCTTAATTTTCACAACTTTGAACTCCCTTTGCCTAAGGATGATTTGTGCTAAGTTTAGTTGAAATTGGCCCGGTAGTTCTTGAGAAGATGTTGAAAATGTGAAAAGTTTATGGACAGACAGACAGACGGACGACAGACAAAATGTGATCAGAAAAGTTCACTTGAGCTTTCAGCTCAGGTGAGCTAAAAAATGATTTCTATTTTGTGGTGAAATCGTCAAGTTAAAGGGCTATTTTTCTAGAGCTATAGCTACTGAGTAACAATGAAGTATGACAGGCATTTTCTATTTATTCTATGTCTATAAATATTTAATATGACAGATTTTTTTTTACATATCAAGTTACAAGTATATACACAATAAATGACACAGTGTAGATGTGCCGTCCTCTTAATCAATAGAGACCCCTGAATTATTTAGCGATCTAAGTCTCTTTTGAAATCAATTAAAAAATGACTGAATTAACACTTGAATATAATAGAAATTTTTTTGAGTTTGAGATTTTAATTCTAAAATGAACAAATAAAGAGTTTCCCTCTCTTGAGATTGTTCTCTAAACCCCTTTCCATAAATAATAAGACACAGACCTGTTCTCAAAGCATTTCAAAAATGTGAGCAAGTCCTACTTTTCAAGGGAAGTACCCCTGAGAGTGAATGTTAACAATAGTAAATGTGTACTGAAGAAATGCTCTTGTAAATTTCTTAATATATGATTTATATGCATTTGTATACTCTTCAATAAAATCATTTTTTTCTAAAAAAGAACTTATAGGAGCCAAATTGAACACTCCAAACTCAAATTTCATGTCATATTGTGATACTAGTATTCCATTTATATACAGTGTATAAGGATTAAAGATCATTGATTTAGCCAAGTATGCTATTAACGTTATAACAATCATACGAGGTCTTAGGACCAATTTACAGACAGACTGAATCGAAAACTCATTTTCAGAGATGCTCCTTCAAGATTTGCAATGCAGATAAAAGCTAAAACATTTTGGAAATTCCATCACAGAATATAGTCTGCATAGCAATTAGTACCAACACACTAGAGACCCTTTAGGCCAACTTAACATCTTTATTTCTAGAGGAAAAATCAATTTAGAATTGGTGTTCTCATATCAAGAGTCAAGAAAATCCTGCCGTAATCATTTCTAAATTGTCTAGAAATGATGAGATTTTTTAAAAAATAATGTAAAACAACTTGACTGCCAATTATAGTAACAAATTCTGCATTTAGCAATTTAATCTGACATCTTATTTAATACATCAATTTAATTTCCCTTGAAGTTTTCAATCTCATACATTCTTAATTGTGAAAACAAATTAAAGTTGAATTATTTAAATTTTTAAAGATTTAATTTTTAAACTATGATTTTCAAAAATAATAGATCATATGATTGAACTTGTCTTTTTAAATTAAGAGAACTTAATTTTCATAAAAAAAATAGTTTATGATGATCTAGATGTCTTCATAAAAGATACTATAAATTGACCTGCATGATTTTCTAGTATATCCAATTGTTACCTACAGTTGAACTTTGATATCTTGAACACTGTTATCTCAAATACAATGGATATCTCAAAACGATTTGTGAGTACCAACCACTTATTTTTAAATTATTTTATCCTCCATATCTCAAATACTTCTCAAAGTTTTTAAACAGTCCCATCTAGTTCGAGATAATGAAGTTTGACTGTATTTGCATGATACTGACTCAATTAACTATATATAAATGGATGTAATCAACTAAAGAGCGAAATTGTACTGCTAGATACAACGTTATTAACAAGTTTACCTGAATGACCTGTCCATACAAGACCTTCTTGCCCTGCTGCCTTTTTTGCTCCAGTACATTGTCCTCATTCTCAGCTACTGCAGCAAGCTATCATAAAGAAAAAAAAGACAACGTTATTGGCGAAATCTTCATATACTTGGGGTTTCATTAATAAACTGTCAAAAGTTATTAAATGAATACTTTTAACAAAATGTATTTGCATTTATATCTGGAACAATTTATCCTGCTCTCTCTCTCTCTCTCTCTCTCTCTCTCTCTCTCTCTCTCTCTCTCTCTCTCTCTCTCTCATTAACCCTTTCCTTCCAGTTTTTATTCCAGGTTGTAAATTTTGCAAAAACTAAACAATACTCGTATACTTCGATATTTGTTCTTTTTTGAGAATTTAAAATGCTACTTTAATAGTTCAAGTTTTATTAAACCATCAAAAATTAATTTTGTATTTTCAATTATTTTCAAATTGATACAGGGCTGTTTCTAAGACCCAGGGAATTCCCCCACCTAAAGTGACTTAATTACCCGGCTATTTTTTCATTTCAAACACAATCTAGCTATAAGCTAGACCTCCAGACCCCCATCTACTTTTTTATTTCTCCCTTCTACATCAATTTTTAGAGACAACCCTGTTGATATAAAGTAATTATAAAAAATATCAAACTAAAGACTAAAAAAAAAAAACTACCAGGGCTGCATTTTACAAAAGAACTTACGACAAAGTCTTAAATATTTACAGTCTCGTAGAATGATCATAAATGAACGAAATTTTTTATAAAACCATTTTTTATAACTATTTCATTTCCCATAATTATATTTTACAGCTATAAGAATAAAACATTGATTAGTTTGTGATTAATTAGCATTCATTAATTTGGTCATAAGTCGTAAGTTCTTCTGTAAAACGCACCCCTGATATACAGTTAATTAAGGTCTTCCGTTTCCAACGGAAGACCTTATTGTTTTCGTTCGGTTTCTTTTTCCCTATTATTATTATTTTTCTTTTTTTTTCTTACAAATTTTGTGCACGCGATTTCTCAGAAACGACTCGACCGATTTTCATGAAACTTTCAGATATGATAGATAGTGATCTAAACCTTATAGGTTTTTTATTATATTGATGACGTCACTTCCGTTTTTGAGATATTGACGTTTTAGCGATTTTTAGAAGGGTGGCTTGTTACTCTAACTTCTCCTAAACTATAAAAGATATTGAGTTCAAACTTTCATGGAATGGTAGACAAAAGATTGTAGATTTGCAATTTTTTTTTCATTTTGAACTGGATTGAAAGGCGCCGAAGCTCGCCTGGACCCGAAAATTTAGTTTAAAAAAATGTCGTATTTTTTTCTTGTTTTCTTTGTTTATCTCTTTTCTGAAAAATATTTTGTGAAGACATGTAATGTAAGAAAGGTTAATATATACAAGACCTTTCATTTGATATCAAGAAAAAGGGGCTGGCCCCTCAAATTAGGGGACCATAGGGCTCTAAAGTCTTTAATCTGTAGTTCTTTACTGAGATATTTTTTGTGAAATGTTATAGAAGCAAATATGTTTATCTTACAGTAATGTATCCAAGTAATGTAATGATTTTATCATGTGTTACGTAAATAAGGGTTTTGAAGGGCCAAAAGTCCAAAATTTTGATCACCCATATCTCAGAAAGGAAAAATATTTTGTAATGCAATACGGAAGAAAAGTTGTTCAAAATGATGTTTTTAACAAAATGCAACCTTCAAATTTTCGTTCAACGGCCCCTTAAAGGAGTTAAGGGACCGGCCCCTATAACAGTCTTTCTCATATATCTCCAAAACAGTAACGATATTTTAAACACTTGTTGAACAAAATGTGTGTAGAATTAAATGACCTTTAATTTGATACCAAGAAAAAGGGGCTGGCCCCTTCAATTAGGGGACCAAAGGCCTATAAAGTCTTTAATATGTAGCCCTTTACTGAGAGATATTTTGTGAATTGATGTAGAAGCAAATGTGTTTATTTTATAGTTATGTATTCAAGCAACGTAATGATTTTATCATGTGTTACGTAATTAAGGGGTTTTAGGGGCCAAAAATCAAAAATTTTGATCACCAATATCTCAGAAAGGAAAAATATTTTGTAATGCAGTTCAAAAGAAAAGTTGTTCAAAATGATGTTCTCAACAAAATGCAACCTTCAAAATTTCGTTAAACGGCCCCTAAAAGGAGTTAAGGGACCGGCCCCTAAAACCTTCTTTCTCATATATCTCCAAAACGGTAACGATATTTTAAACAGTTGTTGAACAAAATTTGTGTAGAATTATATGACCTTTTATTTGATACCAAGAAAAAGGGGCTGGCCCCTTCAATTAGGGGACCAAAGGCCTCTAAAGTCTTTAATCTGTTGCCCTTTACTGAGAGATATTTTGTGAAATGATGTAGAAGCAAATGTGTTTATTTTATAGTTATGTATTCAAGCAATGTAATGATGTTATCATGTGTTACGTAATTAAGGGGTTTTAGGGGCCAAAAATCAAAAATTTTGATCACCCATATCTCAGAAAGGAAAAATATTTTGTAATGCAGTTCAAAAGAAAAGTTGTTCAAAATGATGTTCTCAACAAAATGCAACCTTCAAAATTTCGTTAAACGGCCCCTAAAAGGAGTTAAGGGACCGGCCCTTAAAACCTTCTTTCTCATATATCTCCAAAACGGTAACGATATTTTAAACACTTGTTGAACAAAATTTGTGTAGAATTAAATGACCTTTTATTTGATACCCAAAAAAAAAAGGGGCTGGCCCCTTAAATTAGGGGACCAAAGGCCTCTAAAGTCTTTAATCTGTAGCCATTTACTGAGGGATATTTTGTGAACGGTTATAGAAGCAAATATGTTTATCTTACAGTTCTGTATCCAAGCGAAGTAATGATTTTATCATTTGTTACATAACAAGGGTATTTTAGGGGCCAAAATTATAGAATTTTGATCACCATTAATTCAGAAAGGAAAAATATTTTGAAATGCAGTAAAGAAGAAAAGATACTCAGAAAGATGTACTTAATAAGCTGCAATTTTCAAAATTTCGTTAAATGGCCCCTATAAGGAGTTAAGGGATCAGCCCCTTATACGTTCTTTCCCATATATCTCAAGATCGGTGACAAATTTCTAAACAGTTGTTGAACAAAATGTGTTGAGATTCATTTGACCTTTTATTTGATATAAAAAAAGGGGCTGGCCCCTAAAATTAGGAAACTAAAGGGCTCTAAAATGTTTCCTCTGTAGCTCTTTACTGAGGATAATTTAATGAAAGGCTATAGAAGCAAATATGTTTATCTTACAGTTCTGTATCCAAGTAATGTAATGATTTTTTCATGTGTTATGGAATAAGGATTTTTTAGGGGTCAAGGGTCCATAAACTATGACCAGCTCTATCTCAAAAAGGAAAATGTTTTGAAATGCAGTGTAGAAGAAAAGATACTCAAAATGATGTACTTTACAAAATGCAACCTTCAAAATTTGGTTCAGCGGCTCCAATAAGGAGGTAAGGGACTGCCCCTAAAACTGTTTTTTCTCAGATATTTCAAGAACGGTGACGAATTTCTAAACACTTGTTGAACAAAGCTCTTATCCCTGAAACAAAATAGTATCTGGCCCTTGAATGTAGACCCCGTTTTTCTATTCTAAATCATGTTTAGCAAAATCAAGATCTAACATATATCTCAAATTCTAAAATCAGACAGAAGACCTCCTCGTTGCTCGCAACGAGATCGTGTCTAGTTATTATTATTATTTTTTTTTTCTTACAAATTTTGTGCACGCGATTTCTCAGAAACGGCTCGACCGATTTTCATGAAACTTTCAGATATGATAGATAGTGATCGAAACCTTATAGGTTTTTAATTGTATTTATGACGTCACTTCCATTTTAGAGATATTGACGTTTTAGCAATTTTTAGAGGGGTGGCTTGTTACTCTAACTTCTCCTAAACTATAACAGATATTGAGTTCAAACTTTCATGGAATGGTAGACAAAAGATTGTAGATTTGCAATTTTATTTTCATTTTGAACTGGATTGAAAGGCGCCGAAGCTCGCCTGGACCCGAAAATTTAGTCTAAAAAAATGTCGTATTTTTTTCTTGTTTTCTTTGTTTATCTCTTTTCTGAAAAATATTTTGTTAAAACATGTTATGTAAGAAAGGTTAATATTTACAGGACCTTTCATTTGATATCAAGAAAAAGGGGCTGGCCCCTTAAATTAGGGGACCAAAGGGCTTTAAAGTCTTTTATCTGTAGCCCTTTACTGAGAAATTTTTTGTGAAATGTTATAGAAGCAAATATGTTTATCTTACAGTAATGTATCCAAGTAATGTAATGATTTTATCATATGTTACGTAATGAAGGGTTTTGAAGGGCCAAAAGTCAAAAAATTTGATCACCCATATCTCAGTAAGAAAAAATATTTTGTAAAGCAGTATAGAAGAGAAGTTGTTTCAAATGATGTTCTCAACGAAATGCAACCGTCAAAATTTCGTTAAACGGCCCCTAAAAGGAGTTAAGGGACCAGCCCCTAAAACCTTCATTTTCATATATCTCCAAAACGGTAACGATATTTTAAACAGTTGTTGAACACAATTTGTGTAGAATTTAATGACCTTTTATTTGATACCAAGAAAAAGGGTCTGGCCCTTTAAATTAGGGGACCAAAGGCCTCTAAAGTCTCTAATCTGTAGCCCTGTACTGAGATATATTTTGTGAAATGATGTAGAAGCAAATGTGTTTATTTTATGGTTATGTATTCAAGCAATGTAATGATGTTATCATGTGTTACGTAATTAAAGGGTTTTAGGGGCCAAAAGTCCAAAATTTTGATCACCCATATCACAGAAAGGAAAACTATTTTGTAATGCAGTACAGAAGAAAAGTTGTTCAAAATGATGTTCTCAACAAAATGCAACCGCCAAAATTTCGTTAAACGGCCCCTAATAGGAGTTAAGGGACCGGCCCCTAAAACCTTCTTTCTCATATATCTCCAAAACGGTAACGATATTTTAAACAGTTGTTGAACAAAATTTGTGTAGAATTAAATGACCTTTTATTTGATACCAAGAAAAAGGGGCTGGCCCCTTAAATTAGGGGACCAAAGGCCTCTAAAAGCTTTAATCTGTAGCCCTTTACTGAGGGATATTTTGTGAACGGTTATAGAAGCAAATATGTTTATCTTACAGTTATGTATCCAAGCAATGTAATGATTTTATCATGTGTTACGTAATTAAGGGGTTTTAGGGGCCAAAAGTCAAAAATTTTGATCACCTATATCTCAGAAAGGAAAAATATTTTGTAATGCAGTACAGAAGAGAAGTTGTTTAAAATGATGTTCTCAACAAAATGCAACCGCCAAAATTTCGTTAAACGGCCCCTAAAAGGAGTTAAGGGACCGGCCCCTAAAACCTTCTTTCTCATATATCTCCAAAACGGTAACGATATTTTAAACAGTTGTTGAACAAAATTTGTGTAGAATTAAATGACCTTTTATTTGATACCAAGAAAAAGGGGGCTGGCCCCTTAAATTAGGGGACCAAAGGCCTCTAAAGTCTTCAATCTGTAGCCCTTTACTGAGGGATATTTTGTGAACGGTTATACATGTAGAAGCAAATATGTTTATCTTACAGTTATGTATCCAAGCAATGTAATGATTTTAGTATGTGTTACATAATAAGGGTTTTTTAGGGGCCATAATTATAGAATTTTGATCACCAATATCTCAGAAAGGAAAAATATTTTGAAATGCAGTAATGAAGAAAAGATACTCAGAAAGATGTACTTAATAAGATGCACTTTTCAAAATTGCGTTAAATGGCCGCTATAAGGAGTTAAGGGATCAACCCCTTATGCGTTCTTTCCCATATATCTCAAGAACGGTAACGAATTTCTAAACAGTTGTTGAACAAAATGTGTTGAGATTCAATTGACCTTTTATCTGATATCAAAAAAGGGGCTGGCCCCTAAAATTAGGAAACTAAAGGGCTCTAAAATGTTTCATCTGTAGCTCTTTACTGAGGGAAATTTAATGAAAGGCTATAGAAGCAAATATGTTTATCTTACAGTTCTGTATCCAAGTAATGTAATGATTTCAGTATGTGTTACATAATAAGGGTTTTTTAGGGGCCATAATTATAGAATTTTGATCACCAATATCTCAGAAAGGAAAAATATTTTGAAATGCAGTAAAGAAGAAAAGATACTCAGAAAGATGTACTTAATAAGATGCAATTTTCAAAATTGCGTTAAATGGCCGCTATAAGGAGTTAAGGGATCAACCCCTTATACGTTCTTTCCCATATATCTCAAGAACGGTAACGAATTTCTAATCAGTTGTTGAACAAAATGTGTTGAGATTCAATTGACCTTTTATTTGATATCAAAAAAGGGGCTGGCCCCTAAAATTAGGAAACTAAAGGGCTCTAAAATGTTTCATCTGTAGCTCTTTACTGAGGGAAATTTAATGAAAGGAGCAAATATGTTTATCTTACAGTTCTGTATCCAAGTAATGTAATGATTTTTTCATGTGTTATGGAATAAGGATTTTTTAGGGGTCAAGGGTCCATAAACTATGACCAGCTATATCTCAAAAAGGAAAATGTTTTGAAATGCAGTGTAGAAGACAAGATATTCAAAATGATGTACTTTACAAAATGCAACCTTCAAAATTTGGTTCAGCGGCTCCAATAAGGAGGTAAGGGACTGGCCCCTAAAACTTTTTTTTTTTTCAGATATCTCAAGAACGGTGACGAATTTCTAAACACTTGTTGAACAAAGCTCTTATCCCTGAAACAAAATAGTATCTTGCCCTTAGAATGTAGACCCCGTTTTTCTATTCTAAATCATGTTTAGCAAAATCAAGATCTAACATACATCTCAAATTCTAAAATCAGACGGAAGACCTCCTCGTTGCTCGCAACGAGATCGTGTCTAGTTGTTTATTATTTTCGAACTGAACTGAATGATTATGATGTTAATGTAAAAAATTACACAATTATGATTCTAGATCTAGTGTAGGAAAAAGTAGTCAAATCAAGCTGTCCATTGCTAACCTTTCTTCATTCAAACTAAATAGTGATAAAAAAATTAAAACAGATAAAAATCAAAGTGACCTAAAAATTAATTTGGAACAGATCCCAACAAGTTAAGGTGCTTGATCTCCTACATTAAATACCATACATTGATGAAATCACAGAGCATAAAGGAAAAACCTTTTATGTTAAAAGCACGATTTGTTCCCCCCTGATAGGTCATTGAGTCGGGGCATATGTGTTCATGTACCCGTGGTGACACTGTGAAGACACCTCAAAGATTCGTCAACTGATAGACGATAATGTATTGATCTGTGCGTGTAATTCAAAGCTAATAGAACTCTGTAAAACAATAGGGCTTTAACTGAGATAAAGGCCTCTGTTAAATCTATCAAAAGTATGTTGAAATAAACATTAAACACCTAGCGCTTGGTTAAACATTGAATGTACAATACACACATCCCAATAATACACAATTAGCATCTCAATGTAAAATACCCCATGTATAGGTTTTTTGTTTTATTTCAAAACTAATAGCATTCAGGTAAAATAAACTTTCAACACATCTCAAAGAATGTAGTTCATTAATAGTTACTAGATTATACTCACTTATCATGAAGGCATTAATTATCAAGGTATTCTAACTCATTAGACATGAAGATAAAGGTTTATATTTGATTTTTATTTAACGTACATGTGGTATGTTGTTGGGTGGCAGAAAGTATCGATGATTATCACAAAAAATACGGCGTTAGGCCAGTAAGATACTATGTGATGGTTTGGAGGTAGATGACATCATTTTATCTACAGTTCAGATTTTTCTATGCATTGTTCAGAGATGATAGTTACATACATGTAATAAACGTGTTGGTGGTGTGGTATATAAAATTTTTGGTCGCTTGTATGAAAAAACATGTGGTTTCATTAAGGAACAGTTCTGCAGAATTACCATTAATCAATATTAAACAACATTTCCTATCCAAATGGTAGGAAAGTTGAAGGCCAGTTTGAGGGTTTTTGTTAACATGACTAATACAGAGAGTTAAATTGACCATGAGAGATCCTACAACTGACTGTAAATGTAAAATGTACATAGTTCCTCACAATCGCTCAATACATGTTGTTCTAACAATGTCCGGTGTACTGTTTATTTTGGAGACCCAATGGTATTCTATGAGCACATTATAAGCAGACATGCAGATAATTCCAAAGATCAACAATAGAACTAACTGGCTTACTAAATAGAAGGAATGGTGAATATTCTAAACGGACAAGGTCGACATTTAATTGTGCCAAGTTTGTTTTAAATTGTTATATCAGATAGCAAAGACTTATCTATGTGGAACATGTTACAATCAAATATTTCTTAAAGATCATGCCGAACTGTTCCATTGTCAACCACATGAGAACATTATTACAAATGGATTTAAAAAATCTCGAAACAGCTGATTTGTCGACTGAGTGCTAAAAATTTTACAGTCATGCAAGCCTTTTTGGGACTAAAGTTTTCTTGGCAGATTTTCTTTATCATTCTACACGAGGAACTTTTTTTCCCTCCTCTTCTGATAGAAAAATGAATTTCCATTTTATGACCAATTTTTTTAAAAATGCATTTCCCACAGAAGTGTCACTTCAATATCCTGATTATCTCCCAAAGTCTGTATATTACAGAATTGGGTTGAATCTTTGATCATCATCTTTACTCAATCAATCATCATACAACACAAGAGACAAAAGTTATATATAAAAGCAATCGATTCTAGATTCCACTTTTTCAAGGTTGCTTATATAGATACAGATTTTATTTTATTGGAAATCCATAAATCCACTAATATGTCAGTTCCAATCAAAAAGATATAGAAATACACATTTGTTCATAATTTACAACAAGGAAAATGGTACTTCTAGATCTGTTTGGATATAATCAAGAGATGATTCATAAAAATTTCCGAAAAATTTTCAAATAGATTGCACGCCTTCAAATAACAAAAAAACATTCTTTCAAATAGCATCCTGTTTGCTTTTTTTATTAAATGGATACTAGCTTTATCACAGACTGACAGGGCGACATGTTTACATTTCTACAATAACAAAAATTTTTAACAATCATATTAGGGAGACTTAAAAGTATACCAAACACATTATTACACAAGAGAGCATTGGATTAGACTTATCAGGTATGCGTATATATACCCACACTCTTCATATACTCTTGTATACACCTTATGACCGCGGTCGGGGTCAACTTTTCAATCACAGCAAACACACTTCTGGAGATAATATTCAGAGCAAATAGAACTCATCTTTATCTTTGCAGGAGACCAGGGCTGACAGAGGATTCCAGAACCTACTCCTTCAGTTTTAACCCTTTTTATGATAACCACATTATGCTCTTTAGAAGGGCAAATAGATACAATAAGAATTTGGAAGAATTTAAGCTGGCAAATAATTTATTGATATGTTACTGAACATTTGTTTTCACACCATATGTAACTAAGAATTATCTTATTGATATTCCCTGTAAAAGAACAGTTCTGTTATCCTGAAGCAGTCTATTATTTGTGATTTGGAAAATCATAAAATGACTAGCACCCCCCCCCTCCCCGTTTTCCTGACACCCTATATTGACAGCGAGTGGACAATTTTCTCCATATTTCCACAAAATCTTCCAACATTCACACCAAAACTTTTAACTGTCAAAATTAAATAAACATAAATTTCCTAACTGAGTTGCTAAAAGTATTACAACAAAAAGTTTTGCATGGTTGGCAATCAAAAAAGAAATGCTTCCTTGAACTTGTAATTCAGTTAATTATGTTATTTATGGTCAACAATAACAAGCTTGACAGATCAAGAAATACCTACACTCAGATCAGGAAAGCACATGCCACTAAATCTATTTTATATTATCATTTAAGAAATTGAAATAATTTTTAAAAGTTCATAAACTGGGGCTTAATTTTCACAACAGCATGCATATACATGTATACAATGTATATTTCATGAAACGAATCACTTAATAATGTATATGTTTGCTCATGTGCTCAAAATGTGTATTCCAACAAAGTGGAATGCCTTCATGTAAAATAGAATTCCGAAACCTGAGAATGAAAACAATGCTAAACAAATGTAACAGAGTGTATAAATTCATCCTCTCTGACTGAACTTCTGTGTTCTGTAACATATCTATACTCTCTGGGCTCTTTGGTGATGTTATTTAACTTTATGTCTGATCGACAACTTTTGGGGTTAATAATACTAAAAGGGATCATTCATTATTTAGAAGGGTATTCCAGAGGGAGTAGTCTTTATTAGCTGTCTTCCTTTGGAAGCTTAGGATCATGTTATAGTCTTTACATCATCTCATGGGGAAAAAAAACAACAATTAGATACTTTACTGAAATCAATATTAATTTTTTTTTTTGTAACTTAACACTTGTTCTTATCTAACAACATTCTGGAAATCACTAACTTGATGTTTATATAGATATGATATTTTAGATAATCTGTTAGAACCATTTTAACAAGACCTTGGACTTTCGGTAAGATGTAACCATCTTTTTCTTGTGTCAAAACAAGTTAAATATGACGCTGGTTTCAAGTGAAATATACACAGATTGCGTAGTCTTTCCTCAAGAGCCAGACAAATCTTGTTGATTTCAAAGAGCCATAGCTGAGTGGCCCCAATGAAATAGACAGGCCTACGTCACATTGCTGTTTGACACAACTACCCAAAGTCCAAGCTCCTGTTAAAATGGTTCTGATATCTAGATTGTCTTGATTGGCTATAGATCTGTAGTTCTCTTGTTGAAGAACTGGTTTGTCTATCCAATTTTTTTTCAACCAGAGAGCTACAGATATGCAGCTGTGTCTTGATATGACTTATTAAATTGAGAATTTTTTAGCAATATCAACTTCATTGATATCTTTGTTTGGATGTACATGTACATGCATACAGTGCTTGGAAAGGAGATTTGCATGGTGCCAATTGAAAAATACTGTATGTACCTCCCTCTCAATATGAACACATACATGTACATACTGATAGCCAATCACAGCGAGTCAAACAAAGACCATCAAAAGTAACTGACAAAAAGGGACTACAAGAGCTGGTTTTTAATCAAATGCTTAATAAACAGTCATCTTACTCAAAAGTTGTTATGCAAAAGGTAATCCAGCTGCCTAGCCTTCTCCTCATTCTTTCCTTTTTTTCCCTTTGGTTCTCTCATATTCTTCCATCTCTCATTATCTGCATTTTATTTTCCTCCCCTTTAAAGTCAACACTCTCTCTCTCTCTCTCTCTCTCTCTCTCTCTCTCTCTCTCTCCCTCTCTCTCTCTCTCTCTCTCTCTCTCTCTCTCTGAGCTGGGAGTTGTTAGGGTATGGTAACAAATAAAAAATTCTCTCACCTTTGCCTTTGACACTTGGTTTCTAAGGGGAATATTTCCAGGCTCTTCTGCTAGTTTTGTCGCCAACTTCTTTAGACTTTTGTTTAACTTATATCGATTTGCAACTTCAATTTTGAAGGATATAACTGCAAAGAAAAAATGTAACATAATTGTTTAGTATTGTAAAAAAAAACAACTAAATAAATGCATCTAAGTTCCATAAAATAATCATTATGTTTACCAAGAAAATTTATATCAGGCTAAGGTATTTGAATTATTGTAGATATTTTCTTGAACATGCAAATTCATGTGTACCAGTAATTTCCAGTTACATGTATTCATATTAAAGTCAAATTCAACTTTAATTGTGGAAAAGAAATAAACTGTATGACTTCCAATATACTCATTCATTACACATATACCACCCCAATGTCAATATCTGGTGAAAACAAAGTTAATGTAAAGGGGTTAACAATTGGCCTTCATTTGACATACTGTGAGAACCTTACTAGTTATTAATATATAGGTATTAAATCAATCAAATATGTTTAAACTAAATCAGTAACAACACTATTGGGAGATGTACATGTATGTGTAATTTGTAGGTTATGGAACCGAGCAGATTGAAAGTTTATGAATTGTGTTATCAAACATTACACACTTCTTGTGTAGGTACTTGATCTACCAAACTATTAACGTAAAAACAAAATCATTAAAATAAAGACTGATTTGTTCAAAAATCCTTTTTGAATCATTCTTATTTCCATTTGTGGTTTAAAGTCGACAAACACTTGTGATATTGATTGCTAGCATAATGGAATGGCTTGCTGGAGATATAATTGGCCATCTAACGGTGTCCTTGTTATGACAATATTTTAAAAACCCAGATGACCAAACAGCATGAAAGCTCTGCCTTACTGACTTGTACATTCATGTAAGATCTTAACATAGTGGTTAGAAAATAACCCTTTAAATGATTCCTTTTCACACACAGCTAAAACAGATAAATAGAAATAAATTGATCTTACTCGAACATGAAATAATGTTTTTAAAGACTCTAACTACATACAGACAAGTGATCTGAAGCATGGATACACTAACCATAGGCACCTTACCAAACAATCACCCCCCACCCCCCACCCCGCCCTGCGCACACAAAGTACATACACCCTTCTCCAACCCACCCCAATTCACATCCCCAAACACACATATAACAACCATCCTCTCATCTCAGAAGCTGTGCCCTTCTAACAAACAATATAGAAAGAATTTAACTGCTTTTAAAACATAATTTCAATTTCAATTTCTTTATTTACTAATTAAGGGCCCTCAAGGGGCAACTTGAAGATTTTACATATAATATTCAATGTACATAAAACATTCAATATGAATATGATTCATTCAATATGAATCATTTACATTTATTAATAGGGAGAGGGCGAATTAGGTTTTTTTAACTTGTGCCCAATCCCACTGTAATTTTATAATGCAATAAAATATGTTCAAATCAGTCAAATTCTTAACAAACTCAGCACTATACATTCTGATGCAGAAAAAAGAGAGATTTATACTTAATAATCAGTAACGTAACTGTAATGTTTATCAAGAGGCTGACATTGTAATAATAAACAATTTATATTGAGCAGTTGTGATCCTAACTTGACCTAGCCAATATATTATGCCATTGCATTTAAACTGTACCTGTTTTCATTAAAAAAAAAAATAGGTTGAGTGAGAGGTAGGAGAATTTTCAGATTTTAACAAATTATATAAATCTCTTCATTTAGTTGTTCAAAACATGCTCTTTTAAAGGAAAAATAAACTTCATGAATTCAAAATAATTCAAAATGCTGATCTGCGTATAGTTTTCAAATAGCTAGTGCTTGGAAAAAATCATTTACTGGTAGTAGTTAGTTATGTTCAAATCAATATTAATGAAGAAATCCATCAGATGATAATTCCCTTGAGTCAGTAAGATTTACTCACCATGCTGATCCTGAACACTGGGCATCTTTCGGTCTTGTCTGGACCCAACAGCAACTTCATTGTGAACAGAACTATAAAGAAATGACAAAATGGACTAGTGAATGTCTGACAATCTTAATTCATTTTCTTCATATAAGAAATCATATTTAAAACTTCTTGAAATCTTATCCTGGACATCTTTCTTCTCCATGAATCCATCGCCATATGCTTATATATAAAGAGAAAGCATATATGCGGGGTTTATATGAAAAATACAAATTTGAAAAAAGAAATTTGACATCACTGACACCTACATGCATGATGTACATTGTACTTAAATTTAAAGTTTCCATTGATTATCAAACCAGTTGCATATATAAAAATGGTTGTTGGTTTTGGGTTAAATAAAGGAAATAGTCAATAGTAAAGTTTCTGCAAACTAACGTTAATGTACGCCACTGCCAACATCAACTATATACACGATATACGATCATATTTTGAGAAACAGCGAGATTATTCCTTTCAAATCTTTACGTAAAAGATCATTGCATAGGCGTCGGAACCGGGGGGCTAGGGGAGGCTTGGCCCCCCCACTTTTTTTGCAAATTAAGACCTAACCATTAGGCACATATATAGCATCATAGAGGGTTCAGGCCCCCCCCCCCCCCCCTTTACACTTTTTCTCGCAGGAAAGATAATTGTTCCTAAATTTACCATTTACCTTGAAAAGATTGAAGTCATGAAGTACCCCCCCCCCCCCTAATAATAACTTATCAACAAATTATCATAAGACAAGAACATAAACCAGTCATATAATTTAACTTGTCCCTGATATCACGTACACAGGGGGGTACAGGGGATGCAATCAACACAATCTCGTTCCCAATGGTCCCAATGACTTTTATCACATGGTGCATGGGGTAATTTCCTAAATTAATTAGTTAGAAAAATGGCACCACCAACAAATTAGAATAATGTGTATTAACCTTTCTAAGTACTAAATGCAGAAATTTATATTTTTTTCTTTCCCCAAAGTCGTTTTGCCGCCAAATGTCAGTACGGGATGTTGACTGATGAAACTAACATCTAAGCCTTTATGAAGTTCCGGATAAGTTTCACTTGTTAAATTTTTTGATACTTAAATCTCCCAGAACGTACATGATAATATACAAACAATTCATACGTCTTTAGGTAGAGTCCATCATTATTTTATGATAATTAACAGATTAATAAAAAGTCGCAGATGTGCATTACCTGGACAGAGGGTTTACATGTGTACATTCATAATTTAGTGTACATTCGTAACTGTGGTAAGTATAAGGGCGTGAAAAGACAAAAGAATTAATTAGATGATACATGTACAATGTAATCTCTCTCTCTCTCTCTCTCTCTCTCTCTCTCTCTCTCTCTCTTAATGTTTCAAAAAAAGATAGAAGGTATATAATTTGTGATAAAATTTGTAGAAAGATATTTGTGAACTACCTAGCAATTATCTTCAGATTGCTGTCTGAGCGCCTTTAAGGCACCATTTTAATTTGTTTTCTTATTTCACATTTCAAAACCTCACAAAATTAGATGCATTTCTTTGCATAAAAAATTAAAGAATGATTTATAAAGGGAAAAGTGGAGAAAAATTATGACATCCTTTAATCGGAGCTAGTGATAAATGAAAAAAAAAATTATCAGTCAGATAATCTCCACATCATTCGAGCTTTTCGTTAAATGAGACTTTCACATGAATAGCATTCGGAGACATTTACACTTTGCAGATCATCAAATACACAACACTGTAGGATTGGTACGAGGGTGGCTCCAAAAGTAGTGTCACAGTTGCAATAAAATCATGAAAACTCGCTGTAATAACAAAATTTCGAACTGTATTATACTTACATATATTTATTTAGATCTGAAAATTTTAGTGCAAAAAGATATTTATTTCTGAAAACAACATATATAGAGCGTTAGGTAAGGACAGTCGCCGCACACCCGCGACGTTGTTTAGCCTATGTATTCTTGACGTTTTGTTTTAAAAGTAATGGTCCATACCCCAATAGATAAATAAAATGCGTACAGATTTTTTTTCATATTTTTTCAAACGGTCCATCGGTATTAAAAAAGCTAGGGCCGTTGCTAAAAATAGAACCGATTGCGGAAAATGGCGCTTTTCTCATACATAAAGAATATCAGCCTAAGCCTGAAATTTGACTTTCACAAATGCATTTTTTGACTTATATCCTACATGTATGTAAAATAAAGGAATTATTATTTCAAATCAAAACTTTTTATGTTACACTTGCTTATTTATCAAAAAATAGATAAATCTGCACACAAATTAGATAAAATGAATAAATTTTCAAAGAGAATTTAAGCTCTTATAATTTTATTTACGAACAGAATTCGCTTCAATAACTTGTCTGTCAGTTCTGGTCGTAACCAGAAGCAAGCAAAATTGTACTTTTTACTTTTATCATTTTCGATAGAATTTTCCAGACTTTTTTTTAATTTCAGCGCATTATTGTAATGGTAAATACATGAGTATTGCTTTTTTCTACTGAGGTATCTCCGATATTTTCAGAATCTTTTCTGATTTTGTCTGTGCAAGACTCAATAACGGAAAGTGATTGAGTAACCAAGATTTGCTATATGATAGACCTAAACATCTAGATGTGCAGCAAAGGTATCAATGATTTACCCGGCATGTCCAGTCGACACCGGAACCAAACAAAATTGTATTTTTAAAAACTTTCTTATTAATGGTAGTATATTCCATATTTTTTCAAAAATTCAACCCAGGATTAAAATCTCATGGTAAATCATCGTGATGATTATTGCGTTTCTTATGTTGAGATATCTCGGATATATCATTTAGATGTCTCCTTTTTTTGTTATTTTCATGTTTTATTTGAAATGTCAGAGAATCAACAGAGGAACACGTTTTCTTTTTTTTATTATGGTTTTCCGCTTTGCAATTGCAAATGCAACGAAGTGTTTAATGACACCTTTTGTAGTTTAGAGTTTAGGGTTTTAAGATTCTTCTATGGAAGACCTATTCGTTGCTCTCAACGAGATCGCATCTAGTTATACCGGTATTTCCTTTTCAGTTATAGAAGTGGGACCCATTGCATGTACATGCATTGTATCCCCAAAATACAGTAAAATTAGTGTTATTTAATTAAAAAAAGAAGTAGTAAAACATATTTGTTACTAAGTTTAATCCGACGGTTTTTTTTAAATTGTGAAAAACCCCTGGAATTAATTTTCAAACGATTGACCGTCTCCTTGAACTAATCTTAAAATAAGGTAAATTTGTGTGACGGTTTTGATTTTCATCTAATGACCTTCTTATCTTCTTTATAATGGAGGGGCCGGCAAGAAATGCATGTTATGATATTTGTGAAAAAAAAATTAATGATACACGTATATGTGAGTGTAGAAGATTAGGCAATTAGATAATTAAGGGGTCCTCTAAGGGGCACAGGTATATAGAGTATACCTATGTTCACCTGAAAAGTACAAGAGTTGATTATTCATTATTACTTTCGTCATATGTTGAATTCATTTTATTTCATTGTAAAAAGTGAAAAGGAATAAACACGATTTCTTAAACTAAGATGTTACTCTCCTTGTTAAGAGCATTATATATGTTAAATTAACTTATTGACTTATTAATCAAATAGTATATGCTACATACAAAAAAAAAGAATAGATACCTACTCCAAAATTTCCAAAATGTTTGTATTATAAGAAGAAAACAATTTTTTATAAGAAAGATTAGATAAAAATATGAAATTACTTAATTGAAAAACTTAAAATATTTTCAAAATTAGGGATATCGTTTTTATTTTGCTCATATTAATGAAATGTAATCTATCCTTAATTATCATGATAAAATTATCAAAACAAAAACAAAGATAAAATATAAAACAAACAACAAACAAAACAAATGTTTTGCCTTTTTTATCAAATCCTAACGTAAGAGATAGAAATGCATCGAATTCCCTTGAGGAGATATTTTTTTAAAAATGAAAACTTATGTTTAGGGGATATCTGAGTGATTCGAGACAGTTAGTGCAATTTACATGTACAAATATTTTAAACAATAATTAACTAGCTAGTGTATTTTTTTTCTGTACATATGTCGAATTCCGTATGTTATTCTTTTTAAAGGGGCATGGTGACCATTTCGGTCAAAAATTATTTTTCCGATTTTAATGTATACAATACATGTACTTCATTAAGGCAATTTTGATAGGCAGCCAAAATTCGAGTGCCATTCGTTAAGTTATCAGCGATTTACTGAGCTTACAATTCTTTGCTATATAAACAAATATTTTGTTTACATTCTTAATGTCAAAGACCTAAAATAAATGTGTTAAATATTCGAAACTAATTAAAAAGATAAATTGATTGGTATCCTTCACTTTGGGACTTAAAATTGAATTAAGATTAAAACTCTCGAAATTAAAAAGATAGAAATGAAATGTAAACCCCGGACCTTTTATGTTAGGCGGACCTCTTCTTATACGGGCCGGACCCTTTTATAGCAAAGGCGGACCTTAAATGTAAAATTAAAGGTTCGGTCGGACCCTTTTACGGGGCGGACCTACCCCGGACCTTTTATGTTAGGCGGACCTCTTCTTATACGGGCCGGACCCTTTTATAGCAAAGGCGGACCTTAAATGTAAAATTAAAGGTCCGGTCGGACCCTTTTACGGGGCGGACCTTTAACTATAAGGCACCGGGGGGGGGGGGGGCGCTTTTTCTCGCCTCGCAGCAACTAAATTGTTTAAATTTACATATTAAAAATTGAACTATCATGGATTGCCCCCCCCCCCCCCCCCACACACACACTTTTTTGGGAGTATGTAAAAAATTTTAATAAAAGGGGCGCATAAGACATATAAAAACTGTGTAATATCTACATATAGCTTCAAGTCTGTAGGAGTATATAGGCTTTGTGTCTGCTGTTCGATCCGATTCAATGTATTCTTATATAATTATATACTTGAATAAAATACTGATTAAATAAAGTCTGTAGCCCACGAAATTTTTTAAAACTGAGAGCGACAGATCTGCAAATATTATGTAACATTGCATTTCAAAAAGAATGGAAAACAAAGCGTAGTTTACGTTGATCTGTCACCAAAAGATATTAAAGAATGTATGATATTAAATGTATTTGTTCCTTTGTATTACCATACAAGCAACCATAAAAGACGCTAAAATGTTTGTCGTCTTTTTTTGAAATGTAATGTTACATAATACATTAGATGCAGGTCTTTATTGTAATATATACGATCAAAATTAATACATTTAAAATGAAACATTCTTCATATCTTTTGGTTTTGAAAAAAAAGTACAAAAAACCCATTTATTCGACATCCACGCTCAAATGACAAAAGTGTGTTATTAAAAATGGTATTGATTTGTAATTTTATTTCAGAGATCAATAGAAACAGATCACAATGAACAGACACGAGGTCTTACAATATACTTCCCTTACAATTATACATGCGCTTAATAAGTTAAAATATAAGTATTCGACAGCGGAAAACCTCCTTTTTGTGTGATCAGTTTGTTTAATTAGAAAATATTTTGATAGGGCTTTCGACAGACAAGTCAGGTCTGTATCGGCGGTAGAAGTCGGTGGAGTGATCCGCGTATCCACAACAGAGCCAGTAAACACTCTTTATTTACCCACATTCGGTTTTACCAATTTGTTCAAAGAGAATTCTGATTAACTTCCGACGACAGTTCCCCAAATACATAGGCTTTATTCAATCAAAGCGGTCATCAAAGCGTGTACCTCCACATTTGTTCAAGGGTTTCCTTCCTTGCTTTTTTATCTTTCTTTCTTTCTTTTTCTTTTTTTTGGGGGTTTTTTTTTTAGTGGATGGGGGTTTCTTTTTCATTAATTTTTCCCTTCAATCACAACTTCAGCTTTATAAGAACCGAAATCATATGGCTAGCGACATATCAGTGGTTGTGTAAAGTCGAAAATATTAATTAGATTAACACGTAGGTACAAATTATCAAATGAGACATGCAGACCAAGCAATGAACATAGAAATCAACGACTTGGTACTTTAAGCGATAATGACTTAGGAGACGATTATCAGATGTTCCACAGTGTGTCATTGTCATTATAATGTAAAATTTTAATTTACTGGGTTAGCGTAAGTGTAAAATTTACAATGTTATTTGATGGCTGCAAAGTTCGAAATTATGATATTGTAAACTTTACATAATGGCATGGCTTTTCAACTTTATATCTCTATCTATCCGGAATCATCCAACATGACTGTTTAGAGAGTAATATATAAACAACTTTGTTTTTCTTAAAAAAATATTAGGGAATTGTTCATTGAATGTTAACTCATGAATACTTTTGAAATTAATCGGATGGTAATTAATTGAAATGTATCAACGACTTGAGGTTGGTGCACCCTCGCTCTACGTACATGTATAATAATGTACCTTAATATAACTTCCTTTTGCATTCATAATTCTCTAAACGCAATTAACCACCCCCCCCCCCCCCCAAAAAAAAATAAAAAAATAAATGAAACCCCAAAATTAATTAATATACAAAAATGTCTACCAATTCAAGGTTTTTCAAAATTTTACAATTCCAATATACGGTTTTCAGAACTCCCTGATATGGAATCGCCCATACCATCACCCACTCCCCAAGCCCCCCCCCCCCCCCCCCCGCTACATGTACTTTAGCTTACACTAATTCACGATTTGTGTTACTCTGATTCCGTTCGCTATGACAAGTATCTTACATGTATGTATATGTGTGTGCTTCTAAAAAAGAAGAATGGGCAAGCATTGGATTCAACTATTGCGCTTAATCTTCCCTCGACCAAGGTTTGGTAAAATATACACGTATTTGGGTAGTATACACATGCATTAACAATGGTTAACGAAAAAACTGATTAGTGTTGTTTTCTTTGTATTTTTTTATATCAAAAATTGAGGTGAATTGAGGAACTGGGATTGCATCTATTAGTCACATGTATGCAAATAAGTTGTCCCGAACTCTCTCTCTCTCTCTCTCTCTCTCTCTCTCTCTCTCTCTCTCTCTCTCTCTCTCTCTCTCTCTCTCTCTCTCTCTCTCTCTCTCCATGCAGAGGAATATCGGTCACTCAAATATTCTGTGTTATCACAACTTTAAAGTTTGATCCATTAGAGGCTTTGATTTTCAAACATGATTTTCGAACTGACACGCGGATCCTATATTTCGATCGAATAAATCTAGACAACAGATAAGGAGAGAAGACATATTGCTGTTCAATCACTGCAATTTAAGTATATGTGTGAATAAATTTTCTTCAATTATAATAGAGTGGGTTCAAATATAAGAAATGATAAAGAATTTTAATATCTGAAAAACTGAAAATCAAGTGGGCCTAGAATTGGATATTTTGGAATTTGGAATTGAGTAATTGTTGTAGACTTTTAAAAATTATTTGTTTAATCATGAACATGACAGAGCATGGATACGTATGTCGACCCCCCCCCCCCCCCAAATCTGTCTACGCAACACGACACAATACTTGGTCGTCGTGTTTATATAAGCCTGTAATTATTATCAGGGATTAAGGAATGGGATTAAAATCAAAGAGTATATCTCACCTGGATTGTGTAGAGAAAATAAAACCGAAACTCTCCGCCGAATAAAGACACACCGTGTCTCCGACACTCAGAGTGTCATCCATGGTCACAACAATTAGGTATTATTCCATCCAATCATAATTCAACATGAAATCAAAAAAATTGACCACCGATTTCAGATTTTTTTTTCACGTGTAATCTTTAATGAAGTTTTAGGCGAAGTACATATATATTCCAGCGATACTAGGCTTAGTGCAGCGTCGTCTTTAAATGCCTGACAAGTGCTCGCTATGCAAGACCCCCTCTCTATTATGATCTATTGATTTTACGGGTCATCGATTTTTCGAGTTTTGGGCCAACGAAATAGATATATGAGAAGAAGAAAAAAAATTCGACACGGATAAAAATTTAAAAGTCTATAAATCAATGTACAAATGTGTACACGTCGCCTGGGAGATTGGTATATAACACGTGACCGGAACAAATTTCTGTTCACTCGTTTTTCCCAATAAAGACTGACAAGAAAAACTAAAAACTTTCCTTTTTTATTGTAGTCTTGTTATTACATGTATTAAGATTATTTTACTTGAATAAAGGAAATGCGTGATAATAATTTTTCCAAAGAAATAGGAACTCTACTTTCTTTCATACATGGCTTTGTAAGGAGAGATAACAGTATTTGAAGTGGTTTATTTAATCGTGTATATTAGAACAGTCCATTCATTAGTATGGTTAACAATACAGTGACTGTAGATGGTTAGGCATTCCTTTTAATGAAAGACGCTGTACCCTATGTAATAATAATCAAATAGTTGATGAAATGCATTTTGTGCTACATAGAATATAATGATCTTTTATGTATTAGACAAAAATACTTAGAACCTAGATTTTGTGAAAGATCAAAAATTTTTAAATCTGTGAACTTATGTCTAATTTAGAACTAAAAAAACTCAAAACACTTTGTTTATTTATACGTGAAAGAGGTACATTTATAGCGATTTCGCCAACAATATAGTGCTTTTGCAAACATCGGACATTTTCAATATTATGTATAATATTTAGATAAAATATATTAAAATAAATGCAAATTACACAATTGCTACGTTTTAATTAAAGAGTCTTAATTATCTTACACGACATCATTAAAATATTAAGATTTTGTTAGGGATATATAGGAAAATAGTTACTTTTCAATAAAAAGTTGAAATTTTGACTTTGAAACCCTATAAACCAAAGAAATCCGATTGAAATTATCTTGAAGCACACGTTTACATTGAATTAATTTTGGTTCATTGACAACGTAGTTTTCGTACTGAAAATTAGACAAATATTTCAATTAGTGACCTTTCAAATACTTTTCTAATACAGTCATGTATATATAGCCATTTATATTTAAAAGACATGTTCATGTGAAATTGTTGTGTGAGTGACCTAGCGGTACAATTCAATTCAATTCAATTTATTATCCTTGAGCTTTACAACTCATCGGAATACAAATTATAATACATATAAAATTATATACAAATGTGCAATGTGCAGTAAGTAAGTGGACATATTAAGACAATATAATCATGTACATATCTTGAATCAGTCTGTCCTTTTTGAACATTAATTTGTATATTTTTCTCATTATTAAGGTCTTCCGTTTCCAACGGAAGACCTTATTGTTATTGCTTTGTTTCTTTTTCCCTATTCTTATTATTATGTTTTTTTTCTTCCTAATTTTGTGCACGCGATTTCTCAGAAACGGATCGGCCGATCTCAATGAAAGTTTCAGATATGATAGACATTGGTCTGAACCTGATTAAAAAAAATTTGTGTTGATGACGTCACATCCGTTTTTGAGATATTGAGATTTTTCTAATTTTTATATGGGTATTTTGTCTTCTGTCGTTCTCATAAAGTATAAGAGATATTAAGCTCAAATTTCTACGGTTGGTAAAGGAAAGATTGAAGTTTTGCATGGTTGTTGTTTTGTAAGTTTAGCACTTCTGGCGCCAAAGCTCGCTAGGGCTCGAAAATTGACATTAAAAAAGCGTCGTAAATTTTTGTGCTTTTCTCTCTTTATCTTTTTTCTGGAAAATATTTTATTAAAACATGTAATGTAAAAAAGGCTTATATTTACAATACCTTTCGGCTGATATCAGAAAAAAGGGGCTGGCCCCTAAAATTAGGGACCTAGAAGGCTCTAAAGTCTTTTACCCATAGCTCTTCACCGAGGGATATTTTGTAATAGATTATAGAAGCAAATATGTTTATCTCACAGTTATGTATTCAAGCAATGTAATGATTTTATGATGTGTTACGTAATTAAGGGTTTTTAGGGGCCGAAAGTCAAAAAATTTGATCACCCTTATCTCAGAAAGGAAAAATATTTTGTAATGCAGTATAAAAGAAAAGTTGTTCAAAATGATGTTCTCAACAAATTGCAACCGTCAAAAGTTCGTTGAACAGCCCCTAAAAGGAGATAAGGGACCGGCCCCTAAAACCTTCTTTCTCATCTATCTCCAAAACGGTAACGAATTACTAAACATGTGTTGAACAAAATTTGTTTAGAATTTAATGACCTTTCATTCCATATCAAGAAAAAGGGGCTGGCCCCTAATAAAAGGGGACCAAAGGGCTCTAAAGTCTTTAATCTGTAGCCCTTTACTGAGAAATATTTTGTGAAATGTTATAGAAGCAAATGTGTTTATCTTATAGTTACAAACACTGCACTTGTATATTTTGAAACTGGGAGGCTACCTATGAAAACTATACGATTGTTTAGAATATTCAAATTTTGGTTCAAATTGTTACAAAGTCAGAATTGTATTTTGCAGTCCTGTTATAAAATGCTGTATAATGAGTGTGAATCGTCTTTGGCACCTGCTGAAAATTGGATTACTGTAATTAAGAATAAACTTTTTGAAATAGGTCTAGGACATATATGGTATGAACAGGAGTATATACATTGTGAAACCTATTTTCCTTTAATTAAGCAAAGAATCATTGATCACTTTACTCAACAACTTGTAGAACAGATTAATTCCTCATCTCGATGTTATTTTTACAAGCATATTATTGACCAGTTTTCATTACAATATTATTTAACAAAATCAATACCTTCTAAATATAAGAAACAAATTACAAGAATTAGATTGTCATCTCATAGACTTGCAATTGAAAGTGGACGACACACTAATGTACCAAAAGAAAGACGCTTATGTAAATTTTGTTCAGATATTGAAGATGAATTCCATTTTGTTTTGAAATGTCAGCAGTATAGAGAAATCCGAGTAAAATATATTAAGAAATATTATTGGAAAAAACCTTCTGTATACAAATTTATACAATTATTAAGTGTTCAAAATTTTAAAGAACTGTGTAATTTGGGGAAGTATCTCCATCTAGCTTTCAATATTCATGATAATTAAGAAAAATGTCTCTGGTTTCTTCGCCTGTTAGTAAAATTTTATTTTATATACATTATCAATGAACTTCACATGTTCATGTACCATACCATTATTCCAATATTGCTATATTTATATGTAATAACCTATGCCATAAGATGTATGTCTTGTGCAAATAAAGAATAAAATATAGTTATATATTCAAGCAATGTAATGATTTTATCATGTGTTACGTAATTAAGGGTTTTTAGGGGCCAAAAATTTTCTAAACACTTGCTGACAAAATGTGTTCAGAATTAAATGTCCTTTCATTTGAATCCAAGAAAAGGGGACTTGCCCCTTAAATTAGGGGATCAAAGAGCTCAAAAATCTTTTATCTATAGCCCTATAATGAGAGCCATTTTGTGAAAGGTTATTAAAGCTAGATTAGGTTAAAAAAGCAAGAGAACTTATAAAAAAACAATACAATAAAGCATTAGTACTTCACTCCTTTTCCATAACATATTTGCTGTCAAAAATCAAAGTCGATGATGTCATATTTCATTCTAAAAATCGAACGGAAGACCTCCTCGTTGCTCGCAACGAGATCGTGTCTAGTTTTTTGTTTATAATTATACTCTACCTCTGACATTATATCTACATTTGCGGAGGAGGGGGAGTCAAGTCGGATATGTTATACGTATACAAGTAATTCATTAATTATAGTGACCTGGGAACAATTGTATGTGTAAATACATGTAATATACAAAACGTGTTACTCACAGTAATTTCCTTTGAAAACAAGTATACCTAGTCCATCCGACCTTTAAAGGCATACAAGAAGTTCCTCAATTTTAAATTATTTTTCATTAAAAATTAACTTTTCATTATTGATTTGCCTTTAAACCTGTTAATGCTTAGAAATTCAGGGCACATTACCAGACCATTTTTGGAGTTCAAATATTTTGGATTTTTCCTTACACACGTAACAGCATGCAAAATGCATTTGAATGCATGCTTATGAATAAAGCCATTGTATATTTTTTTCCCATTGAAAGTATATATTGAAAGAAAAATATCATATTACAGATAAAATTATCATATACATTACATATTATATCACATATAATTTCCAATTTTCCATTTATTAGTGGTAGCGAATGCGGCCTTTCAGTTTGTTTTTCTTGCATGCTCATATTGACTTTAATCTTATGAATGTTGCGTGACCGTTCGATTCGGGAAATAAACCGCACGTGTAACTTTGATGGGATGGGGACTTGTTCCCCGAACGGTTACGCGACATTCAGGGGCACATAACAAAGAACCTTAGATCTATAAACTCTACACGTGGCCTTTAGAGGGCGAGAGAAAGTTCGGATATGATTTGCATGACATAGAGGTTAAAGTATATAATAAATTTATATGCATTTAATACTCAAACGCCAATAATTAATTTTAAAAGTTTACCAATGTTATTAATAAATCAATGATGTGGGATAGTTAGACAAAAAGCAAATCTGTTATACAAAGAAAGATAACTCTGAATCTTCAACATTTTGTGTTATGGCATTCACAGGCACCTGACGATACATGTATATTTTTTTCCTCATCATAAAATAAAATGAAATTACAGCACAATTGAATTTTGATTAAACAAAAAAATATTTGACCAAGCAAAACAAGAATTTTTTTTTGCATGTATTGATAGTTCCAGTAAATGTTCATTTTATCACTGCTTTATACAATACTATCAGACATATACCTGCCAAATTTCAAAAATTAGATTGTCTTCTCATAATCTTGCTGTTGAAACTGGTCGATTTTAATAGAACTACCAGAAATTAGAGAAAATGTGTATATTGTAATATTATTTGTGTGGAAGATGAATTTCATTTTATATTCATTTGGTGTGTCCTTTGTATGGTATAATACTAAACCTTATTTAGGGAATTAAAGTAGTCCGAGTATAGCACAACGTCATAAAACGGATTTTACAATATTGGTTCAAATTTTACACAGCGTTTTTGATACCCGGTATTGATTTTGCTCTACATCGCTGTTGTAAACAATGACAATAATAAGCAATTAGAACGGTAATATATGTATTATATGAGAGATAGAAATGATTAATGTTGAGAAACTCGATTCTGTTAAAGTAAAATGAAAAACGAAGTTTCTGATTAACCAGGATCTCAGGTATGCTTATATCTTCTTTGTTTTGACCCCCCCCCCCCCCGAATTTTTATTTTTCTTGTACTAAAACCGTTTTAAATTTAGAGACAGAAGCTATTTCGAATTTAATCAATCGTCAATTAATTAATGTTTAAATGATATCTAACATTGTTGACAGATCTAGGCAGAAAACTGTAGCAAAATGTGACTTTTACAGATACTAGCATTGCATTTTTTGTAATCTATTTTGATACATCAGGTCCATAAAGCGTACTTACTTACAAAAATTTGCGCAAAATCATTGATGAGATATGGCTTAAATAAATATTTATACTCTATTTTGTATGTTCAGTTCTAATTTTCCCAACATTGGTAATTATTTCTATGAAAAACGGACGTCTGGCAAATTTCATAATTGTCAATAATTTTCGCAAGGGGGTACACCCGTCTGAGAGGTGATAACAAACAAACTAGCATGTAAACATACATATTTTTTTTGTATATGTATTGCTAGAATGTATATTTATCATTTAAAGCTAAGCTTTTAATGATTGAGCCCATTAAGGTGGAAGGCTACATCGTCACAAACATGTCTGACTTCCGTTCGAAACGCCATTGTGTTCCGGATTGATAACATTATGTCGTGGTACAAAATAGCTATACACCGTTTAATTGAACTCTTCTAACTAAGGAGATGAGATAGGACTGAAATCACCAAAACGCTTAGAAAATATGTCAATTTTCTTCCTGTTTAAAGCTTTTAACTAACATTGATTATCAGCTGTTTTGTACGGAAAACGTGGACTCTAAATAATATACCGTCTCCCTGCTCTGCTGCTATTGGCAATACATTTTTGTCATGTCATCTGCAACAGACGATCATACCTATGTGGCGGATTATCGATATAGGTAAGCAGATGTCAAATTTTCATTTAAACTATATATGTATGATGAATATAAAACGAAAGTACCGTAGTACGATCTCTTGAATTGTATGAGGCGCCGTTTTAATATTTTTGAGGTATTTTCTGATATCAAAAAATAAATATTTGATATCAATAATTCGAATTTTTGATATCAAAAAATAATTCTTGATATCAAAAATTAATTCTTGATATCAAAAAATCTATTTTGTGATATCAGAAAATCATTTTTTGATATCACAAATTCGAATTCTTGATATCAAAAAATGATTTTCTGATATCACAAAATAGATTTTTTGATATCAAGAATAAAAGTTGATTTTTTGATATCAAAAAATTGAATTCTTGATATCAGAAAATCATTTTTTGATATCAAAAAATCGAATTCTTGATATCACAAAATCATTTTTTGATATCAAAAAATCATGTACATTTTCTGATATCAGAAAATCTATTTTTTGATATCAGAAAATAAGACTTACATAAAATTACAATCAACTTAATGAATGCTCCCTGTAGTGCAACTTTTGTAATTTGTAAGAAAATGTGTTTCAAGCCTGTACTGAGTATATGTCTCTTAAGAATAATAATGAATGCCTTATTTTAAACCTGGTTTCATTCTGGCAAATTTTGCCACATATACATATACGTACAGTTAGCGCTTTCAATACATAAGACCAGAATTATCAAGAACACTTATTAAATTTTACATTAAAATAAATAATAGACAACAAATATCTAAATGCAAATCTGGCTCTGTAGTTCGGCAATTTAATTTTGGGTCAAGGGAGTATTCATTAAATAGGTGAAATTTTCTTTGAATTTCTGATATCAGAAAATATAATTCTTGATATCAAAAATTCAGTTTCAATTTCTGATATCAAAAAATGATTTTCTGATATCAAGAATTCGAATTTCTGATATCAGAAAATGATTTTTTGATATCAGAAAATCGATTTTTTGATATCAGAAAATGGATCGTATTTTCTGATATCAAGAATTCGAATTTCTGATATCAAAAAATCATTTTCTGATATCAGAAATTCGAATTCTTGATATCAAAAAATCATTTTCTGATATCAGAAAATACCTCAAAAATATTAAAACGGCGCCCCATAGAATTGATCCTAACTTCCCAAATAAAAAAAAAAAAAACATTTGCAGTAAAAGACTTTCACTGAAACTTTGACATTAAACTAATGTATTTTGATTTAAATAGATACAGCTAGGTAGCAATAGCAGTGGAAGCCCGGATTTGCAAGCAAAATGAGGGAAGACACGGTTCTGAAAAGGAGCATGTTTTTCATTTCCACACATGCATGTGAATCACTATGGACATCTAATGTATTTATTAATATGCGTATGGTTGTTGTTTATAATTGCTATTGTATATAAAAAAAAAAGTTAAAGGCAATTTATAATATAATTAACTCCTAATATTTTGTTCTGAAGAGTTAAATATATATAATGCATTTATCAATAATATAATTTTTCAGCTTCAAACATTATCATAAGCACTACTTATCTTATATCTACATATTTAGCATAGACTTGTTCCTTTTATAATTTTTCTTCGTGATTTTTGTTAATTAAAAAATTGATCCCAAGATTTTTGAGACCATGTAAAATAAAGAAAGACAACTCTTAAACAGGATCTTTCATACCAAGATTTTTGCAATAATTATGTATTTCCTTTAATTTTTCAATTTCATTCAATTTCTTTTCTTTATCCCATTCACCAACGACTATTGTTTATATTTTCCGGTTTTTGTGAGATTTTGTCCAGCAGTTTGCCTTAACAGAATTTTTTTTATATTTTAGTTTCATATTTATGTGGATTCCAATAAAAATCATACAAACTTCATTCATGATTTTTTTGTTTTTCATTTCTAAACTTAATAACATTTCACTTTCATAAGAATTTTAAAACAGAAATGTTTAAAAATTTGATAAATAAGGGGTTATCTGGAACCAGACTGATATTTTAAAAATTCTCTAGAAAATAGTGTATTGTATTTTGAGGTATATTATTGTTGAATACTGTGCCTAGTATTGGTAACAAATGCATGCAACAAAAATCTCCTACACTTATTTGGTGTAGAGATCCACCTTAAGTCCCGAGTATAGGACTACCTTAAAAAAAACGGTCCGACGATTTAGAAGGCATTAAAGTACATGTAGCAAAACAAGCTGTAAAATGCTTAGGTATTCTTGTTATATTCAACAAATAAACTATCAAGATATAATAGAATGTTATCAATAATAGAAATTGGATGAAGATATGCGAGGGTTGTCCAAAAATATGTAGACGGAACACTAAATTTAAAAGCTGTTCACTGCAATCTTATCATACAACAATGTTTAGTCCTATGACACTTTTTCAAACAATAATCAAAACCGTGCTTTATTTAATTTTTGCGATTAAGAAAAAATAGTAACGATAAGTTTTGCCAGGCGACGCATGTATTGTGCGACGTCGAAAATTTCCAATATCTACACGTGTATATACACGTACAACTGTATCTCGTTACTAAACTCTTCACATCGTTTACGGTAAATTTGCGTTTGATTTCCAAAAATATCTTAGAACAAAGTATTTTCTTTTTTTAACGAACATTTTGAGTTTTCATCTACTAAGCATCTCAAGTTATTCCCTACAAACATACATGTACGACATGCCTTGTACATGAATTAATTACCTATTGTCTAACACCTGTCTACCCGAAATGTATCGTTCAGTATTTCGTCGTCCATTTCTATCGGTCGTATTTTTTCACTTGATGTTATAACCAGCGTATTATTTTTGATGGTAGACTACTAACTTAAAAATTCATTTCAAAGTGATCGTGATTATTTTATTAGGTTTTTAACTCGGCAAAGAATTTGTGAAGATTTTACAAAATTCTATTGGTTATCGGTGCGCCGGCTCAAACGCTGACGCCGTCATTTAACGAGTTACATGTAACTCTTCAACGTCACAAAACGCGCCATAAAATCTTTAAAAATTTCGTTATAGCGGTTTATAGCCAAATATTTTTTGGGCAAATAAAAAGAATCTGGGGGAATAAGCCGTTGCAAATGCCCACGACCCTCTCATACGTCTTATAAGAAGTAATAAACGTACGAGTTAACTGGGCATTTAAATGGTGGACAGTATTGTCCAAATGAAGATGTTTAAAAATGCGAGAAAGGGGCAATCGACATTTGAAAGGCGTAACTGCGCTTAAATTTTGTAGCATTTACATATACTTTAAACTGGCAAATTTAAAATGACAATCGCATACTCATTTCAAGAGTTAAAATACAAAAATGTTGATTACTTTCTAATAGTATTTAATTTACTAATTTACCTCAGTCATCGTATACAACCCCTAACGCAGGGGAGTCGAGAAAGAGTATGGGGGAGTCGATTTTTCCGCTTCGGAGACAGAAAGAATTTAGTTAACTCGTTTTGTAGGTATTCAAAACAAATATTTTCCAAAAAAAATATACAGTGGCGGTGGCGTCGGAAGCAAATTGAAAGGGGGGGGGGGCTAGACTTATAAAAAATCTTGAAAACAAAAAAAAAAAGGTCTTTGCTATGTATAGACTTGCTAAAAAAGTGGGGGGAGGGGCTAAGACCACCATAAGCCCCCCCCCCCCCCCCCCCCCCCCGGTTGATATATACCACACAGAAGACAGCGATAGTCAAACCAGTAACGTATAACAAGGGGGATTGTTATAGGTCACTTGTCAAACTTTTTGTTGGTCATTGATCCTAGTGGTCTTTGTGTCTTTTTGTAGAACTACTATGCTTTTTCTTTCACAATTAAACACGCATTTGTAATGTGATTTTCCTGCCGATACAATTGGAAGTGAAATACATGCCTAGTTAATCGTTGAATTTTCTTTAGGCGCATACTGTACATTTGACTTAGCTTGTGTTCTGCATTTTGTGCACAATTACATGCTTTTGTCCAGCGTATGTCCTTGTTGTGTTAACAAGACTCTCATGGATTAAAAGATAGAACGTTTTATCTTACCATTTGTTTCTTGCATGCACAACAACCATTTGTTTACAATACGAAATCGTGTAATCTCAAAGAGAATAACATACATTTTATATTTTATAAAAGTAGTAGAAAACGCATATCAAATAATTTCAAGTTATTATAAGCAAATTTTTATTATTAAGAAAAAAAAGGAAAATTACATTTTAACAATGTATATTATTAAGTAAAAAAAGAAAATTACATTCTAACAATGTAAACAAAAAGATAAACAAAAAAAAAAACCCATAACGCGTACAATTCGAACACCCACTTGTTTAAAGAACTCCTCGCTTACCACTACACCACCGATTCGCTTGTTTAAATGCTATAATATAGCTGAATCTATTGTTATCAGTTTTCCGCAAACATTTAAAAATCTTAAAAATCAAAAGAAGAAAACTTACTTTTTACCATAGAGTGGGTTTTCGTACCATTTTTTGGAAAATTGAAAAAGATAGACATTAATATGTGTTAACAATATTCGTTCTTTAAAAAATGGTACGATGACCCACTCTATGAAAAAATATAATTTGAACATCCGATTTCTATACCATTTTATTGCCAAATTAGCATATAACTATTTTGTTATCTTAATATCAATAAAATGTAAAGTTACTTTTTGTTGGTTATGGCAGCACTGAATGTATATTATCACATATGAATGTTTAATAAATGTAACGAAAGTGTTTGCTAGAAATAAATTTTTTTTTTTTAATGAACCTATGTGGTTTTTTGCCTCGTCTTATTCCCCCAGATTCTTTAATTGCATTCTTATTGGGATTTTTTTTAATCAAAAAAGGTACTCTTTCTTGATATTTCAATTTCTTTGTGTTGATTTTATCTATTTGTTTGAAATTGCGCCGCATGTCGAATTAATGATCAATTACGTTTTCATTTTACTCATCCAATCTCGTACTCGGATAACAAAACAGAATTTTAATGCAAATTATTTGTGGCACGTTATGTCCCCCCGTGTCTTCGCTATTTTGGGACAAACTCTTGTAATTTATACCTTTGGATTGATTTATTTTCCACAAAACTACAATGTTCGAGTCCAGCTAAGAAATGAGAACTTTGTCATTTTGAGCCAAAATCGTCGTGTGAGTAAATCGCTCCCGTATTAGTACTTGCACTATTACGGAGTTGTACGATGCAACATTTTTGGGGGCAAGAAATGGCGATGAAATTGTATATTTAATTAACAAATTTAAAAGATGCAATAGATATCTAATAATCAGTCGTATACATATCGAACTGGCCGTCATACCGTCAACATTGGCGATTACCGAGTTTGTCTAAAATAACATTACACAACATTTAGTAGTGAGCACTTTTTATTCAAAACGAAATTCGAACATCAGATACAATGAAGCGCATTGAAGTGGTAAAATTATTCGTTCGAATGGAATGTTCTTAACTTTGTAATGAATGTCAATTGTTACATAAGTCACGCCCATTTCTTTTGAAACAAAGAAAAATAGCATTCGTTACAATGTATATGTACCTTCTTGGACGTACCGTTTCCATATTTTTTTTAGACGGTTTTAACATGCACGCACTTTGAATTTCCTTGTGGAAAAATACTCCCCATTGCATATTTGTGTCTTTTATGTTGTTTATGAAATCATCTTTATAATATTAAAATACACTTCAAAACATTGAAATGGGCGTGTCATATGTATTAATTTTCGTTCGATACAAAGTTTAGAACATTCCATTCAAACGCAAACTTTTTACCACTTCAATGCGCTTCATTGTACCTTTAATGGAACAAGAAAAACAAGTAAGATCCTCTGTTGCTGGTTACAAGTCGGGAACTTTCAGCTTGAGCGTGGAAATTTGCATTTGATTTGATCACACCAAATCCGGAGTACTTGCTGCAGCTTCTGACTGTGGAAACCCCATCGAAAATTTCCTTGGCATTCAGGTTTCTTTTATTGAACCACCATCCTTTTTTCACCATAGTTGCGCCATTGATAATCCCTTTAGCCGTGTTTTGGTTCAGTGCTGCTGTATTTTCCGAATTGCTTGCCACTAACAAATTGAATCCGTCTTGTCGGAGGGAGATGCCACCATTACACACCCACACCTGATGATTATTGTCACCTCCAATGGCGTCGTACACAGCCACAAACCAGTTTCTCCAGTAAAACTTTGTGCTCAGCTTACTGTACACTGCTTTCGACACGTCCTGGTTTTTGGCGCCTTTGTTGAATGTTAAAATCCTCTTGGCGTCTTTCATGGCGACATCCCTGTATTTTCCCATAACCTCCCTGTCGGCTGCGTTCATGGCCTGGCTTAGTTTGATCATCTGAGCGGACCATTTCGTTTTTAGTTTGTCCAGAGAAGACGGATGCTTGAGTTTGTAGTATGCCATTTCGATTTGACTCCCCACAAGAATGAGTTTTGTGAGGCCCAACATGAACACTTGAATTTCCTTGCGGTCGTATTCGTTGGCGCGCATGGCCTCCAGAAGAAGATTACTTGAGAAGGTGGACTCTCCCGATATGATGTGGTTATACAGCATTTGGCCACTGTTCTCATACACACATTCATACATGTTTGTAAACGTGTTTTGAAAACTGGTCAACTCGTCATTGTTGGAGGCGTTGAAGAACTTGTCTAGTTCTATTTTCATGGGGAGAATTTTCTTTTCGAATGAGAAGAACTGGATTCGAACAGCGTTCCAGTCGATTTTGCGTGCAATGTCATCCAGTCGCTGGTCTACTTGGTCGAACCGGTTTTCGATTTTGGCCAACATGTTTCTCATGAACTGCAGCTCGGCCGAATCTTGACCTGCCCCCACGAGGGAGAAGAGGATTCCAATCACTGGTCCCATCATTCCCAAGTACGGACCCACCTTCGTTGCGAGTTTACCCATAGTTCCTGCGAAGTTTTTGTCGGCGATTGCTTGCGCCAGTTCCGTTCCGGCCGCGAGTCCTTGGTCGGCAATATCATTTCCGGTCTGAGCAAATATGGCCGAAACCACGACCAGAGCCAGAAAAGTCGTCAGGATAAACTTCATCTATAAAAAATAAACACTTCTGTTCAAATTCCATGTCGTGTACTAAGTTACAAACTAACCATACAGACCAAAAAAATTGTATCGGAAAAATTTACATCTATAGAACATAACTTTATTACATTGTGGAATTTCTTCAAAATCATTCAATTCATACCAATACTATAGACTTGTATTTACCCATGTCAAATTAAAAAGGTACCCTAAAAAGCTTGAATAAATTATCAATATTATAATTTTACTTTATCAAAGCATAGTCTTACATGTACCTCTATCAAGCGTCCACGTTCCTTCCCGCATTCAGGCGAAATCCTCTTTAGTTTTGCATGTAGTTCTTTTTATAACAAATTGGTTTTCGCGCCAATGCACGCTCTGCTCGAATTTTTAGGGTTCAAGCTTACCTGTGTGGCATCAAAGCTGCCAAACACTCCGAGGTCCCGCCTATCTATGAATCTAAACCAATTACTGAGAGGAAAAGGCGGAGTTCTGAGGAACAAAGCAATTTACTGACCAAAGATATTTTTTAGGGATGTCAACGAGTACCCGGTTAACCGTATTTAATACTAAAATCGGTACTCGGTTACTCGGATGTATATTTTTTAATGTTTCTAAGTTGATTTAATAATACATTAAAACATCGGTTTTAAAACTTAAAATGTCCATTGCACTTGTACATACAGTAATTAGGATTCCTACGCCTCTAAATATGCTAAATGACCTTTATCGCCTGTGGCAGTGTTTATACAGTAATTATCGTGACCAAGCACCTGTTACCTAGCTTTTCTCACCTTTGGCTTTCTTCTACCCTTATTTCTTGGCTTACTTTAATGATTTGTTTTCACTGAACATCGTTTATATAGTCTATTATATAAATTAGATAGCACACAGTAGAGAAATTGAACAGACCTAAAATGCCGCCACCGACTTCAAAAGTCTGGAAATATTTTAAAAGAACTGAAGATTTAAAAAAATTAAAGTTAACGTAAAATGTCAGCTGTGCGAAGTAAACTTATCCTATACGGGGGGAATGACAAATTTTGTCAATTCTCAAAGAAGCCGTAAATTCTCGGGAAAAGAGACAGATGATATTACACGTGCGATTGTTGATATGGTTGTGTTTGATTACATGCCGTTACAAATGGTCGAAGGCAAAGGCTTTAAAAAACTGATGTCCATCGTTGCACCAAACTACAACATACCGTCAATGTACTTGTTCATATTTACACTTTTACCGAGTACCCGGGTACTCGATCGGAAAAACGTCCGAGTAACCGAGTACTAAAAATTGACCGATTTGACATCCCTAATATTTTTAGTAGAAATTTTGTGTACGCAAACATTTACTACTTTTTCCACTACTATAGTAAAACAATTTTGCTACTTGTGAGCAAAGTAACCATTTTGGGGCTTTTTTGAGGAATCTTTATAAAGATACATGGGACACCTCAGTTGACAACGGCATCTAAATTATATTGAATTGTTGTGCAGTTGCTTAAAATATCAACAATCCCTGTTGTAATTTTTGTACAATAAAAAATATGTTCAAATCAGTTATTTTATGATATAGTAGTATACAGTGACTGATATTATGTTTACTGAATTTGACACAGGGGCTGGTGCGGACTAGTGGGGTACGGATCACATCGTTACGTAGTGGTGGCGGATCTAGCTTCTTCACAGGTAACAGTGCCGTACTGAAAAAAAATTATTGACTCAATGAAAATTCATTTTGATAAGAATAGAGAAGACATTTACTTTTTGTTCAAGGTTACTCAAGTTCTTGGTATCCACAAAGAAAACGTCACTTGCGTGAGTATAGACCTATATGTTTTTTACAGACACCCTCGGGCACATATTTTTCACTAAACAAAAATACATGACGTCCACCCTACTGTTGCAACCACTATTGAAATAAAACCACTATTGAAATAAATTATTTCAATAGTGGTTGGTAATGCATTTCATTAGTAAAATCACTTTGTAACCACTATTGAAATAAATTATTTCAATAGTGGTTGGGAATGTATTTCATTTGAAGAATAACTTTACAACCACTATTAAAATACAACCACCATTGAAATAAAATATTTAAATCGTGTTCCGGGATGTATTCCATTTTGAAAATCAATTTACAGACACTGTTGAAGTACAACTACTATTAAAAATATTTTTCTAATCGTAGCTTAGAATGACTTTCTTTATCAATATTACTTTAAAAATTTATATTTTTGTCTTTACATTTCTCGTTCTACATACATAGCATGTCCTATGATAATGTATGTTATTTTTTACAATAGTGAACATTTTATGAATTGCCATAACTTCTATTCAAACCCCCTGTATATTGATTAATTATTTGTTGATAAATATTATTATAAATAACAATATTAATGTAAATTATTTCAATAGCGGTTAGAAGTGTACTTCACTACGACCACTATTGAAATATATTATTTCAATAGTGGTTAAGGATGCGATTCATTTCAACCACTATTGAAATAATTTATTTCAATAGTGGTTTGGGATACCTTCCATGTCAACCACTATTGAAATAAAGTATTTCAAAAGTGGTTGATGATGCATTTCAGTTTTATGTCTATTAGTATGTCTGTTGGTAACACTTTCCTTTCTGCTAGGGTAGTTTCTTAAGAAAAGAAGTATGTCTTATGAGGTGGTGAATTCCTTTTTTATCATGACGTTCTTTGATTTACCTCTATATGGTCATGTTTCCCATACCACCTGTTATCTGGAACAAAAAGTGTTGTGCACAGTCGGAATAATAGGCATTAAAATAACATCCTACCACTTTTGAAATATTTTATTTCAATAATGGTTGTAATGATCCGTATCCTTAACTACAATTGAAATAAATTATATCAATAGGGATTGTAATGAAATGCATGCCTAACCACTATAAAAAGTATTGAAATAATTTATTTCAATAGTGGTTATGATAAAACGCATATCCAACCACTATTGAAATAATTCATTTCATTCAATATTGGTCTAAATGAAGTACATCTCCAACCATTATTAAAATTATTTATCTTAATAGTGATATTCATTATGACATAAATCTATAATGATATTTAAATTACTTTTTAATATCAAGGGGTTTTGAATAGAAGTTCTGGCAATTTACAACGTTGTCTTCTAGTACAAATAATTTCCAATTTCCATAAAACATGATATATCTATAGAAAGAGTAAGGTAAAAAAAAATATGTTAACAATTCTATATGTTGATCTGCGAGGATTGGTTATTTCTGCACAACAGAGCAAATCCTAAAATAAGTACAATTATATCATAGTCTTGATTACTAGTACCATAAAATAGTTTAGTACCTTAATTGTGTATTTGAATTGTTTGTTAGATAAAAACAAATGTATATGCATGTTTATCTGCGATAATTGGTTATTTACTTCTACGTAGCAGTGAAAATTGTTACATAATTATGTATTTGATATTATTCGTTAGATTTCAAAATAGTTAGCAAATATGATATACAACTTCTTTCTTTCCAAATGTGTTACAATAGTGATTACATAGTTATATTTATAAAGTAATTTATCCCCATCTACGATTAAAAAAATAAATTAAATAGTAGTTGAACTTTTATGGTGTCTGTAAAGTAGTTTTTATCATGAAATACATCCCCAACCTCTATTAAAATCATCACTTCAATAGTGGTTGTATTCAATAGTGGTTGCAAAGTGATTTTTCTAATGAAATGCGTCCCCAACCACTATTGAAATAATTTATTTCAATAGTGGTTTTATTTCAATAGTGGTTGCAAGGTGATTTTTCTAATGAAATACATTCCCAACCACTATTGAAATAATTTATTTCAATAGTGGTTTTATTTCAATAGTGGTTGCAACAAGGGTCTCTTACTTACCCTGTAAACAATTAACCACATACATCCTGTAATTATACAGGGGTATATAATTTTCATTAATTACTAGGAAATAATGCACTTTACAGTAACAACTTTGCTCTTGGTCAGTTTTATGCTGTTCAAATCTACTGGAAAAAAGAAATCTGAATTTACAAATATTAGGAAAATCATTAAATTGAATAAGATTCTGAAGCTAAAGCTTTTAGTTTGTTTTCGTTACTCAAAGGTTAGTTAATGACTTGAAATGACATAATAAAAATTCCTAAGGTTGATTTAACAGGTATTTTGTTTACCACTGTACATCCTAAAAGCTACTTTGTCCACTCGTTTATCACATGTTGTTTAAACAATATTTTATTATGTAAAAATATCACATAATAGGATTGGGCAGCAGGCAATCTGCCTATTTGAGCCCTCTCCTTTAACAGTCAATTTGACAAACATTGATGGTACAATGTAACAATAGTAGAGAAAAATAAAGGAAAAAAAAAATAAATAAAAAAAATAAGTGGAATCAAAATGCTTGGTACCGGGTATTATTTATGTACAAAATGAAAAATAGTTGTAGAAAGCTAGCAATTCAGCTGTTTGAGTGACACTGTGAATAATGCATTAAAACTTAAATCTTTTGGTAGCTAATATATAATCATGTACAATCTTAAATATAGCAACATTTTCGTTATAAGGCAAACTACTGTCCCCATATAATAATAAGTCCAGAGAGATGGGGATATCTAAGTGTAAATTACTTATTGACTGTATAAAAACTTGCCTCTGTGCATCATAATGTGGACAGACAAAAAAATAATGATAAGCATTTTCAGATACATAACCACACATATCACAAATAGAATTTTCACACAAAAAATGATTGAATAGGTCAGCATTTAAATTGCTTGCATTATTTCTTATCTGACAATGTATAATATTTGCTTTTCTGTTTCCAAAGTCATAAAGTTTGTTTGGCTTTCTAAAGAATATGTTTTTTATGGCTGTTTTGAATGAAGACTCAGTTGGTAAAATTCTAATGTGAAGAGGTAATTCATTCCATAATTTTATAGATGAAGGTAGACAGCTGTTCATAAAGGCAGTTGTTTTTATCTGGGGTATAACAAATTTAAAATCATCTTGGTGTCTTAGTGAGTAATTATTTTGCGGTGTACATGGCATAAGTAAATCCTGTAGATATTTGGGAGTAAGACCATGGACCATTTTATAAAATAATGTGAGTTTATGAACCTTCCTTCTATCTGATAGTAGATCAATACCCAATTCATCATATAGAGCTGACCTGGATGAGTTACTTCTAAGACCTGATATAATCCTTGCAGCAGTTACTTGGATATCTTCTAGAAGTTTAACTTCTCTATCATAACAATTATCCCAAACTATATCAGCATATTCTAAAACTGGTCTTATAAATGAAAAATATATTTTTTTTAGAGAGCATCTACATAGCTTATATTAAACAAGTTTCAATAGGTTTAACCTTATACAAGCTTTTTCATGAATAGAATTAATATGTTGTTTCCAACCTCCATCATATTGGAGATTTACTCCAAGATGGATGTGACTATCAACTTTTTGTACAAATGGACCATGGACACCAAACTGCACAGGGGGATGAGATATATTTTTTCTACTGAAATCAAGGTTTTTGGTTTTACTGGGATTAAAATCAACTGCCCATATGTCAGACCATTTACATATTTTGTCAAGATCAGAAACAAGTGAATTTGTTACAGCATGTGTGTCATTGTCAACAATAACATATATAGAAGTGTCATCAGCAAAAAGACGAAGATTGTTTGATATATCATAAGACATGTCATTAATATATAATAAAAATAAAAATGGACCAAGAACAGATCCTTGGGGAACACCTGAGGTAGTATGTCTGAGTGATGAGGAAAAACCATCCAAAAAGACTTTTTGCTTCCTTTCTACTAAATAGTTCTCAACCCAGTTAGTAATTTGATTGCAAATGCCATATAGTTTTAATTTATATAATACACCTTTGTGCCATACCCTGTCAAAGGCTTTACTGATATCGCAAAAAACAAATCTCACATCTTTACCTTTATCAAGACTGGATATGATAGTATTATAAATTTCAACTAATTGGTAAGTTGTAGAATCTCCAGGTTGAAACCCAGACTGGTATTTGTAAATAATTTTATTTTCAAAGAGATAGTTGTGAATATGTTTAAAGATAATTTTTTCAAGGATCTTGCACAGTATTGAAGTAATAGATATGGGTCTGTAATTATTAACTTCTTGCGCACAACCCTTATTTTTGTATACCGGTGTTATATGGGAAATTTTCCACATGCTAGGGAGTTTACCCAAGCATAGGGAAAGGTTAAATAGTTTTGTAAGGGGTTTAACAATAGATAAAGATATATTTTTTATGATAAGGGGTGATATACCATCTTGACCCGAGGGTTTGTTTACATTTAAAATATGAATTTGATCCAATACCTCTTGGTCAGAGATTATAAGATTGTTCATATGGTTCGGTGGCCCAGGTCCATGTAACGGAGGGTCAGGGAGCTGAGGCTCTACAGGCAAGGATGAGATTTCAGCAAAATACTTGTTAAATGCATCAGCTTTGTCAACTGGATGAAACAGAGTTTGACCAGCTGCTTTAAGAGGGGGTAGTGGTTTATGGCTATTATTTAGTTTAGTCAAAGATTTAATAATCCTCCACCATTTGCCAGGGGGTATTGTTTTATCAATCTGTGCTGTAAGTTTTTTATTGTAATTATCTCTAGAACGCCTAATTTCATCTATGACTCTATTTCTTAGGTATCTATAATTTCCCCAGTGAACAGGATTTTGAGTTTTAACAGCTTTGTGATGCATACGATTTCTTTTCCTCATTAATTTGCGAATTGTATTATTCATAAATGCTTTATCTCTAGGACGAACTGTAATAATTTTTGATGGTATGTGCTTATTAATGCATTCATTGGTTTTATCTAAAAAAGATTTGTATATGTCATCAATGTTTTCCCCTTGGAAGACATCTTCCTCCCAATTAACTTGTCTAATGTCTTCATTAATTGCATTGTAATTAGCATATTTATAATCCCTCACTGTGCGCTTGTATGCATATTGCTTGAATGATTGAAATTTGATCTCGGTGCCTATTGTCGAATGAGTACTGCAAAATGGTGGAAGAATAAATGAATCTATAACTAGACTAGAGTTGTTGGTAAGGATAAGGTCAATACAGGTACCAGTACTAACTGTAAAATTTGTGACATCATGAATTAAATTATCAAGACCAAGTCTTTGCACCATTTGTCGAAAATTAGAACCTTGATCACTCAAGACATTGACATTGAAATCTCCTAATAAAAACACTGGTAACTCACATTGTGCTACTTTTTCAAGATTTGAACAAAAAAGGTTCCAATAATCTGCCAGGGCACTTGGTGGTCGGTACAAAACACCAACAAGAAGTTTTTTACAATTAACATTAATTTCAGCCCATAGAATTTCTAAACCAGGGGTTGATAAATCAGTTCGTTCAATAAAAGATAAATAACTTGAAATGTATATTGCAACACCTCCTCCTCGTCTATTTCTGTCTTTCCTAAGAGGAGGGTGAAAACCATCAATTACAATTGAGTCACTATAAATAGAGTTATCAAGATGTGTTTCACTTATACATATAACATCAAAATTAGACATTTCAGCAGTAACAATGTCCACTTTTGGATATAAACTACATACATTGTTGTGTGCAATACGAATAGAACTAAGTTTAACATTGGGCAAATCTGAGCTAGGGCCAGGGTTTTTTTCAACACCTCCAAGAATTAATAATAATTCTACAATAACGCCGTAGCTTGCGTCGTATTTAGAACATATCAAGAAAAGCTGAACATACCTTGTAATAATAAATGTCCATGGCCTAGAATAAATTAAGTTTTTTTCAATCAAAAGTATCAAAAACAATGGTGAACATATTATTCAGCATGGCCATGGACACAAGTAGTAGTCGGATGTATACATAAGACAGAAAATATAGGAACCGGTACCAACAAAGAGCAACAAATTCCGGAATGGAAAAATTGGGAGAAAAAATTAAACAAAGAAAAATGAACATATATACATGACAAAATAGCAATGATAGAAGCATGTAGGAATGTTTGCGTGTAATGGAAATGACATCGTATCGTTTACCTATACAATGTGAAACGAAAGAGTTTGAGAATGGCCTTGACATTAGGATTTAAACAGCTGATAATCAGCTGACAAGGAATAGTGGTTACACTTCCGAAGTTTCCAGGATCTGTGTACGCTGTTCACCACGAAGTTCAATAGACAGCACGTCATCATCACTTCGGATCAATGATTTGGGACCACCTTGCGTTTTTTTGACGAAAATATTTCCCTCATATGTCCAACACGAGTCAATTAGACCATCTCTTTTGCACTTACGCAGACGCGAGAACATCTTGGCGCGAGTCTTGGTCAGTGCCTCATTGACGAAAACCTTATATCCACTAGAGGGGTTGTTGTTGTAGTTCTTGAGATTTTTTTTATTGCCATACACGAGGGCACGGTCACGGTACCGCACGAACTTTACGATGATGTCTCTCGGTGGGTCGTTGCGGGAGCGTGGCTTTGGCCCAAGGCGATGTGAGTTACTGATGGTCCATGGGTTGAGGGTGGTGCCAGTGGACTTCAGGATTACTTTATTACATAGGTTGAGGATCAATTGGTCTGTGTTTTCTGGGTCTCCTTTTGAGTTGTGTGGGCTTTCTGCAATGCCAGAAAATTTTAGACAATTTTTTCTGGAATACTGAGATAGATCGTCAATTTGGCGATGCAGGTCTTTTATTTCAGCTCTCATTCGGTCAATTTCAGGAACAAGCTCCATCGCCAGAGCGTTTTTGATAAGTGTATTTCCAAGTATAACACTGGTGACCCTGCGCAAGCTTTCTTCACTGCTTGACGCATTCTCTAATATGTTGCTGAGGACAGAAATGTCACTGTCTGCATCAGATACAGATCCTAAGGAGTCGTTCGGTTTCTTTTTTTTGGCTGGGTTTGCTGGACTTACAAATCTAAACCTGTTTTCGTTTTTGTGTTCCGGCATGTTGATACTGATCGTGAGTAGATGTCAATCTTTACAGATCTTTACAGACATACAATGTTCACAGAATGAAAAAGTCAAGAAAGGCTAACTAATATTGACTCACGTTTTCGAAAGAACACTCCAAAAACACTTAAAAGTCCATGGAACAATTATAAACACTCAATTCATGATATTTGATGCACTACACGCAAAAAGTCGAGAGCTCAGATTTCAGTGACCATAATGGTGTCGACCTTGACCTTGCATCCACATGTTACTGTGGTAACAATTTTATATCCATAGTAAGTAAATGTGATTTATTTCTTCCAATTTTGGTCCCAACAGGCATACAAAGGTAAATTATGGAACAAAATTAACATACACGTAATAATAGAAAGTCTGAATAGCATTCGAAAATAAATACAGCACGGTATAAATTGACCTTTGTACATGTACGTGTACATGTATTTTGTATTTTTATTGTTCCCCAAATTTCAGAAGCCTATAGTAAAACTGGTTTTAATATCTTTATCATGGTGTAAACTGTTGGTTAAAATCTCCAAGATATTTGCGTAGAAGTTTGAATTAAGTGCCAATTGATCGAACTGAGAACTGTAATACACAGCCAATGTGTAACACTATTTACCATCTGATGACTATATGACGTTGAGCTCACATGTGCTTGTGGACAGACCGTGCACTACCCACCGCCCCCCCCCCCCCCCCCCAATCCGACGACCATGACGTTGATCTGGGTTGATAGTTACTAATAATAATACTGACGCGAAAGTACACTGTACCACGTTATCTAAATTTTAAATACAAATGCTGGTTAAGTGATTGACTCTCTTTAGGTCAAATGGAAACCCGAGGACACACACCATGACGTTGTAGTAAATCCCTACACGTTGACATTAGCAGCAGGCGATACGTCCGGTGACGTCATCATATGGAACGTCACGAAAGGAGAACTCAAATCAACGTTTTCCGGTAATGGTCGGTCGGTGCGAGGTAAGTTAAAAACTATAAATTTTGTACCAAAAATAGCATCAAAAATAAGGAAACAAAATTTGATCATTTTCCACGACAATAAATTCTGCAAATGTTTAGAGTGTATAATATAGCTGATTGTATTGTTATCAGTATTACGCAAACAACTGGACTTAGCCATTTAAAGACCAATCTTAAAAATTAAAAGAAGAAAACTTACTTTTTACAATAGAGTGGGTTTTCGTACCATTTTTTGGAAAATCGAAAAAGATAGACGTTAATATGTGTTATCATTATTCGTTCTTTAAAAACTGGTACGATGACCCACTCTATGAAAAAATATATTTTGAACATCCGATTTCTATATCATTATATTTACATTTTCCAGTGTCTTCGCCTGTGATAACACTACGTATCGAATTTGTACTATATAACCCATAATACAAATGACGCCAAATCGAGGCGCCAGCGGGGTTTGCTTATCTATCATTTAAATACATTATGGTACGATGGCTTAAAATTATATAAATATAAGTAATAAGGAATCATTCTTTGAATATTATGAGTTGATAGTTTCGGTCGGGGTGTGATCAAATCTATCATAAAGCCCTTCGGGCTTTATTGGATTTGATCACGCCCCGACCGAAATTATCACCTCATAATACTCAAAGAATGATTCCTTATTCCTTATTTGTTGCCAAATAAGCATATAGATATTTTGTTGTCTTAATAACAATTAAATGTGAAGTTACTTTTTGTGGGTTATGGCAACACTGAATGTATATGATTACAAATGTTTAATAAATGTAACAAAAGTGAAATTTGTTAGAAAAAAAAATGTTAGTTCTTTTAATGGACCTATGTGGTTTTTTGCCTCGGCTTATTCCCCCACATTCTTATACTATATTCTATGATTTTATAACACCACTTCTTGACTTTGTTTTTTGGAGAGGGTTTATATAGGCTTTGCCTGCTGCCTAATCCATTTGATTACTCAATAAAATATTTAAAATATAAAGATACGTGGGACACCTCCATTGACAACGGCATCTAAATTATATTGAGTATTTGTGCAGTTGGTTAAAATATTGGGTGATGTTAACAAGTCATGAAGTTTTAGCGGAACTGGTTAAAAAACATTTCAAAACCCACTATTATATGGTCAAAATCGATACAATGGAAACTTTTTAAAACGTCGAAATACATTTAGAGAGGGAAAACAAATTTTGCAAGCGACAATTCGTAAAACTGAATATTTAGAAATAAAAATTTAACATTATCAAAGAATACATATTTCTAGATCTGCATGTTGCTTGTAACTTGACAACTGACATTTGAATTTGGAAAAAAATGTTACAATTGAATTTACATAAAATTGATTAAGTAAAGAGAAAGATAGAGAGAGAGAGAGAGAGAGAGAGAGAGAGAGAGAGAGAGAGAGAGAGCGCACTCGCGGTATATCAACTGTATGTGAAATGAGCTATTGTTATCAGATAAATACCTTGTCATTAAACAAGCTGAAGATACAGCACCCCGGCTAAGGTACATGTATGTGGACTAAGATAGATATATCTCTACTCGTATGAACAAGTTGCTTGTGTACGGTTGTTTATTGTTTTAAAACGTATCAAATATACTCCGAATCTGATTGCTGATTTAAAATGAATCTTTCCTCCAAAATCATCACCACGTCTTCTCACACACAGAACAGGGGGGCATGTGACTGGTAAGTGTACACGTGACTCCGGTCGTCTTATGTACATTGCATGTCTTTTCGTTTGTTTTGTGTTTTAACACTTCTCTGTTTACGAAACTGTATAATTTTTTTTTGTTTTTTTCTCTCTTAATATCTTGTCACACAATTACTGCTCAACTGGACAAAATCTCTCTCTCTCTCTCTCTCTCTCTCTCTCTCTCTCTCTCTCTCTCTCTCTCTCTCTCTCTCTGTTTCAATGAGATATGCACGAATGTACTGAATTTTTGTTTGCACATTTTAGATGTCATGTACATGTTTTTAATTGCTGATTAACAAAATTAAGCTAAGAGTTGGGGTTTGATAAATACAACATTATCAAGTCCACTTTATGAATATTCAAATGTAATTTGTTCTTATTGAAACCAATTAAACATTACATTTTCAAAAGAGGTCACAGATAAGAATGAAAACTATATCCATTCAAAAGAAAAAAAATTACACAAAGCAATAAAGCGCCTCCCCCCCCCCCCCAAAAAAAAAGAACAAAGATTTTAAATCAAGAGTGAATATGAAAACTTGTGCATATAAATACGTACTTTCTCGTCCTTTTAACACATGCAGTGATACGTATTTTATGGCGGCTGGGTGATCAACATATCACCGAACAAACCACCCTATAATATAACACTAATTTATTATTTCGTTGAGGATGGTAAATCGTGGATAAGAAATAGCCACGAATTCCACGAAAATTGAGCCACCACGAAATCTAATGATTCCACAGTAGTCTAAAATGACCACAAAAATCTGGCCCTCTTGAAATAACTGATCAGTTGTTTTATGATACAGTACAGTGACTGGTATTATGTTTACTGAATTTGACACAGGGGCTGGTGTGGACTAGTGGGGTACGGATCACATCGTTATGTGGTGGTGGCGGATCTAGCTTCTTCACAGGTAACAGTGCCGTATTGAAAAAAAATTATTGACGCATTGAAAATTTATATTGATAAGAATAGAGAAGACATACTTTTTGTTCAAGGTTACTCAAGTTCTTGGTATCCACAAAGAAAACGTCACTTGCGTGAGTATAGACCTATATGTTTTTTTACAGACACCCTCGGGCACATATTTTTCACTAAACAAATGAAAATAATGCACTTTAGATTTTTGCGATATTTTAAATACTTTTTTTTTTACTTTATACATTTAACAGTAACAACTTTGCTCTTGGTCAGTTTAATGCTGTTCAAATCTACTGGAAAAAAGAAATCCGAATTTACAAATATTAGGAAAATCGTTAAATTGAATAAGATTCTGGAGCTAAAGCTTTTAGTTTGTTTTCGTAACTCAAAGGTTAGTTAATGACTTAAATTGACATAATAAAAATTCCTACGGTTGATTTAACAGGTATTTTGTTTACCACTTAACATCCTAAAAGATACTTGGTCCACTCGTTTATTACATGTTACCGTGGTAACCATTTTATATCCATAGTAAGTAAATGTGATTCATTACTTCAAATTTTGGTCCCAACAGGCATACAAAGGTACATTATGGAACAAAATTAACATACACGTAATAATAGAATGTCTGAATAGCATTCGAAAATAAATACAACACGGTATAAATTGACCTTTGTACATGTACGTGTACATGTATTTTGTATTTTTATTGTTCCCCAAATTTCACAAGCCTACTGTATAATAAAACTGGTTTTAATATCTTTATCATGGTGTAAACTGTTGGTTAAAATCTCCAAGATATTTGCGTAGAAGTTTGAATTAAGTGCCAATTGATCGAACTGAGAACTGTAATACACAGCCAATGTGTAACACTATTTCCCATCTGACGACTATATGACGCTGAGCTTGGCTCTCTTTAGGTCAAATGGAAACCTGAGGACACACACCATGACGTTGTAGTAAATCCTTACACGTTGACATTAGCAGCAGGCGATACGTCCGGTGACGTCATCATATGGAACGTCACGAAAGGAGAACTCAAATCAACGTTTTCCGGTAATGGTCGGTCGGTGCGAGGTAAGTTAAAAACTAAACTATAAATTTTTTGCCCAAATTAGCATAGAAAAATGGAAATTAAATTAAATTCTGTATATATGTACATGAATTTCATTGGTGAGTTTCTTTTCAATCAGATATTACATGGAATACAAACCCAGAAACGAGCGAAGCATCAATACTCGTGTTATACAACAAAAGTGATGTCATCATGTGGGATTTTCTGACTTCATCACAACTATGGAGAACCTCGTTTTCAGAACCTGTTTCAAACATATCCATCGATCCTTTCAACAGAAGTAATGCCATTTGTAAGTTAGATCATCGTAGGAAACCTTCTCGCATACGCCCAGCGTGTAAGCGTAAGCGAGAAGTACTGAGCGTGGGTTAGCGACAGTAAAGTTATATGGAAGAAACTGGAATAAGTTAACCCCCCAAATAATACAGCTTGTGCAATCCAACTTCTTTTAAGCTTATCCACCGTCCAATCATAGACTGTGGATTTACATGCGTTTAAGGTTAACGTCTTAGGTGTATCAATGAACACAGGTGCGGATCCAGGATTTTTTTCTTGAGGGTCCTTTGCAAACCCCGACCCCAACCAAGAAAAAATCAACAAACAACAACAAAAACTTCAATTTCAACGTACATACACCTTTTTTTTTTACATCTATTCTTACCATGTAATGAATGGAGAATTGACCACCTGATTTATGGGAAGGTGTGTCTGAAGTCCATTTCTCAAAGGTTTATGTGAATTTTAGCATAAGGTTAATAAGATACATATGTAATATGAGCTTTTAATTAATATCATTTTCTTTTACAGTCCTGTGTGACGACAGCTCTATCCTGATGATTGATGACCTTCAGCCAAGAGCTGCACCATCTCAGAAATACAGGCGAATCAATTTTTATGGTGCAACAGGACCTTGTAAGATAGTTCATCTCTCTCTCTCTCTCTCTCTCTCTCTCTCTCTCTCTCTCTCTCTCTCTCTCTCTCTCTTTCTTACTCTACCTTGAATCTCTGATTTGATAGCAAAAGAAACAGTACAACCCGGTGAGGACTCCGGAGGTTTAAGAAGAAACTCCTCTTCCTTGAACAAATTCATAAATATGACGACGTCTCTCATCACGGGAAGTGCCGATTCTAGATCAAGGTAGATTGAAATATCGTCACACTTATTGTCACTAATCTAATAATGTTATATTTTTATTTAATGATTTTATAAATGATATGCACATTGTTGTTTGTTTGAATTTTTTCAAAGGGCGGGGGTCGAAGGTCATTAAAGATTTCGATTTCTAAGAATGGATAAAAGAGACTTTTACGTCATGAATTACAGTATTTTCATCAGAATTGTTTATAATTTTCAAACAGCAGGAAAAGCGTCTCGGAGGATGACAAGACATCACAGTGTCTACAGGTCGTCTATCATCCGGGCATTCGTCACGTGGTCTTTATGGTGTACCCTACTCAAGTAGACATCATAGACGTCGAAGTCTGTATCGTTGTGTCCACCATTCGGCTTGACTCCAAGTCTTCTCTCTTTGTGCGGGTCAGTCAAATGTGTTAATGGTTAAATCAGAAGAAACTAGATTATGATAGATAACAGGATGGATTAAAAGAAGGATATACTAATATAAATAGGCGAAAATGTGCAATTTTGATTAACAATTATATTTTTAAAATTTTAATTCAGTTAAACATGAACACCCTTGGTCGATTCAAACTTGTGATTTGCGGTTTAGAATCCCACTGAGCTATGACGACATACAACCAAATCGATTGATACAAATATTTTTATCAAAACATGTAGATCGCCAACTTGTGACCTAGTGTCTTAAAAAAAGTACAAATCTAGTTGTAGTAAGGTACCTTAATTATATGATTTATATTTCTAGACATAATAACTGATTCTCTAGGAATGAAAAATAAAATATAAAAAATATAAAAAAAAATATCATTTGAACGTGTCCCAAATATCTAAAAAAAAAATTACAGTTCCACACACAATATATAAACAGTGCCTGTTTGGGAGGGTAACAGTTGAAATTGACACCCCGAGAAAACCATTGTCAACCTCCGCTTCGCGTCGGTTGACAATGGTTTTCTCGGGTACTGAATGTCTTAATTTTAAAGAAAACTTAACTGCTTTTACATAGGAATAACGTGAATTCTACGGCGAACCGTACGCGCATAATTTTCGCGCATGTAACAATTTTTAATGTTACCCGTTGCTAAGTGCGTTGCTAACGCTGAGGGTAATAGAACGGATTATGAACTGCGTCTAAACCAATCAGATTTCAGTATTTAACATGAAAGTATAATAATGTTTGTTGTCAACGCTATGACAGGTGTTACCATGTAAACAGAAGGATGTCCTATATTGTCTTCATGAGAATGGCTGCATCACTATACGTGTCCGACGCCAGGATAAGTCACACTGTACTTACACAGAGAGCCAAAGGACCCAGCCAAGCACACCTGTGTCCCCAGGTAACAGAACCTAACAGAACATACCTGGTTCCTCAGGTAACATAACCCAACCAAACACATCTGTTTCTAAGGTAACAGAAACACGCATTAACACAACTGTGTCAAATAAATGTGAACCAACCCGAACACACCTTTATTTTATTAATAAAACTTCCTGGTAAAAGGACTCGCCTACCTAATTGTACAACCGTTCCTGGGCTAGTTTTGGATCCATTCCCCGATCTACTTTTCCCCTTATTTTATCTCCTTGAAATATGCTTAATTGAATGCAATATACCATATATTAATAATATGACTTACAATATATATCGTGATAAAATTAACCATGTTGTTACATCTCTTATACATGTACGTGATATTGTTTCACTGTATACAGTACAATGTTCATTTGATTTACTTGTATATATTTTAGGTTACATGAATATCTATTCATTCATGGTATGGTCTCATGTTAGAAATGATATCAATTTAAAACATATATATCTGTGTGCTATTATCCATGGCTTGAAAAATACATAAATACAGGGAACTGTGTCGTTCCTAAAATTTCTTGAATTTTGTGTGTGAAGTTTTAAAAGATTTTATTACGTGATTTTTCTTTTGCAGTGTAGTGTGTAAGAGATCTTGATTTAAAGCTATGTTCATGGTTCATACCTCATGTTTAATTTTAATTCTTATACACGTATTTCATTTGACCCCTTTTTCATTTTTTTGAAATTTTTTGAAAATCTTTTAAGACTACAACTGGAAAATTATATTGTTTTTTTTTTCTCTTAATAAGAATACGTAGAAGCTCCACCAGAGAAATCGGATATAGCCTACGACTTGATATGGCAGTCGGACGCCGTGCGCCTCAGTAACCAGAGCACTGTCTATGGATTCTGTGTACATCCGGGCTCTGAAACAGGAGCGGCGCTCATCTTCAGCGACGGCAAGATCCTGCTCTGGGAACTTGTTAATACACGGGTACGAATACTAATGCTTTTCAAATTGACTAGTACCTATGTCTACTGTTCATTATGAGACAACCTCGTTAAACGCAAAGTGATAATTTTTGAAAGAAATAAAATTAATGTGATTTATCTTCAAATAACCAAAGTAGGCTTGGGTCAATGGTTTCTCTCAACTTAATTCTTCTTTTCCGGTTATTATTTCCCAACTTCAGGACCGCGGTTGGATATTAGAAGACGTGCTTCCAGGACTTAGCGTCAAAGGGCAGAAGAACTTGCTCATGGACGGGAACCGTTTTCTGTTGACGGGGATGATCAAAGGGTTTCCTTCTTACATAAGTACTATCAAATCCAACTTGCAGAAGCCTTTGACCACCATTAATGGCGTGGATAGTAAACCCAAGGAAGCCCTTCTAGCGCTGGGTATGGAAAAGTACAGTATAATACAAGCATCAATAAACGATGCCTTACAGAAAAAATTCAAACGTGTTGATACTTTAGCAAGTTACGTTTTTATATCATTAGTTTCGTTCAATAATTTTTTATATTATTTCCACATGCCAGTTTTCATCAACTTTCAATAAACAATCACAACACTGTTATAATTCGTTTTCTCTTTTCCAAATTATCTTCTAGGATTGGACAATGGGGCAATTCTAATACTCGACATTCAAACTGGACAAATTGAAAGAGAACTCAGTGTTCATTCAAATACAGTAAAGTAAGTTGGAACTAAACCATGCATCGTATTTTCAATTTGTTATAACCGTATAGCAACTTTTTGGGCTCAGTATTATAACAGTAAGTGGATATTCCTAATACTATTCTAGAGTTACGGATTTGCAGCGGCGTCAAATTCAGCAAAAATGAGTAGCATACATTTTAGCAAACAAATCGCCAAGGTTTATACCCGCTCAAATAGCTAGTGGTAATACATCTAAAATCATAACTATCACGGCTATTTGAGACATGCATTTTTAAATGTACTTGTTGTCTATCATTAAGTGAATGTTACACGTGTTTAGAAAGCTCGTGAAAGTCTTCGGTTGGCCAGGGAATCTACAATTGGTCCAACATATCCCAACTGATATCATAAAACAACTTATTAAGAAGAAAATGTCCTGAAATTTTAGAATTACTAGTATTAATTTCATTCCATATCAAAAATAGATGACATTCACCAAATTCTGTAAAATTCTATAAAATAGCACATTTCATCAAGTCTTGTGAGTTAAAAATCTGATTCATTAATCCATCTTATTGTCGCCATTGTTAGGGGGATCGAATGGCTTTATCAAGACACCCTGTTTTCTTGGACGTGTTCGAAAAGTGGAGGTTCCAGTTCAATGGGCCGGAACGAGGTTTTGCTGACCACCATTCAGTCAGGTAAATAGATACATTGGCTATGAGGACGATATCAAGATCATGCGCGGATCCTAAAAGGAGGATCCAAAACCCCTGAAAAAATCAAACTTATTGAATTCACATAAATTACCAAAAATAATACCTCCAAAAACCCTCCTTTGCAACCCTTTTGCAAACAAAATTACCCCCCCCCCCTTCCCCTGACAAAAATTCTCTAGATCCACGCATGACTATTATTTTCCCCCCATAGACAGCAAATATTCCCCGAGGAGAATCCTCTCTGTTCAAATAGTCAGTAATTATGCATTTATTGTACCAAAGAAAACTCCGTTTTCAGCAATGCAGAATTTATTGTTGGCAAAAACGATTTCGAGTTATCGGACTTTGCATTTATCAAGGCGACTTTGATACCGCAAAAGAGCTCCAAGATCAAACGCGAGGAAAATCGAGTGCTGCCGGTGCTGCCGGTGTCATGGGCAAATAGCGCGAAAGATATTTCACGTTACACGCTGACTAGATGAAATAGTTTAATCTTCGTAGTTTTAGAAGCACAGGGGTATAATCAATTAATATACCATGATAAATCACCGGTTTTTGAAAACAAAAATAACTTCTGCGTTAAGCATTTGTTACATTGTTGGATTATAGTTTCCTACATTCTGAGATTGCTATAAATTTTAGTGTGTGTACTTCATATTTCTTTTTTTTTCAGGTGTGATTGAGGTTTTCAGACAACGAAATAAACTAGAAAGTATAATCACGGATATCAAGGTATCCCCTCTCAGGTAAGCGGATTATCACGCTCATCAGAAAATACACTCCATTTTACAGGCACCTGACAATACATGTACATATTTTCTTTATATGAAAAAAAACTATTCCCTACAAATGATAACATCGCTGACATCTTATACTTTTCTGGGACAGTTAAATCAACTTGATATTTTGGCCCAAGTTACAATAACCTTTTTTGCAATCATCCCCGCGGTGGGTCTTTATACATCTTAGTTTACTACAGATTCAAAAAAACAAAACAAAACAAAAAAGTAGCGCATTACTGAAACATTTGCAATAAATACAATTAATAGATTGCACAGGATTGTACTTTGGAAAGGCGACAAGTGATATATGTTTTTCATATAAAACAATATTTTAACATCAGTTACCCATGTTCCAGCTTTGTTTCTCTTACTCAGACACTATGATGTTGTCAAACCGAAGATCATGTTAATCAATTTCATTAATTAGTTAAAATGTTCTTTCATATTTGAAAATGTATACTTATTTCGTTATGCTATGATATTAAGTTTGGTTGGGCAAAGATGTGAAATTTTTTTGCAACTTTTTTTGCCAAACATATAAATGAACATCTATCTGGGTTATGTTTTTAGTGTTTAGCTTTTTTAATTTGATCATTTAAACAATAAAATGCTTTTTTTGGTGATTCATTCGGGATATGAAGATAACGACATTGCAGAAAAAATACATAACCCGCGTTAGCGGGTTACATAACCCGCGTTAGCGGGTTATGTAAATTGTTTCTGCAATGATCGCTACCTTCATAACCCAAATGAATCATCAAAGAAAGCATTTTATTATTTATATTTACATCTTTCTTCAGACTAATTAATAAATTGATTATCAAAAGTAAGTAAAATTCACTAAATTACTGTTAATGTACATAACGTACATTAGCTAAAAGAAACATCCAAATCGTCCCCAGTGAGACTTTGAGTCTGACATCATCATGGTTATTTCTTGCAGTCCGTGATTTTTCTTAGGTCGCTGTAGGCTTCGACCAATCGATAAACAGGGCGTGTCAATTTCACTCCTGTCAGTTTCTTCTCAGTTTCAGCCGCTGTAGATTTCGACCAATCGATAAACGGGGCGTGTAGATTTCTGTCTGGCAAGTTTCCGTAAGAAATAGAGGAAATAATACTCGGTAGATGTAAATATATTTATATCACAAGAATTCGAGCAGACAGAAAATCGGTTACTGGTATTATGTAAATAAAAATTTGTCAATCGAAAAAATGATTAGCGCAGAAATGAAAATATATATCACCAAATCATTTGATTTTTGTTTTGGTAATCAAAGCCTACCCTATGCCAAATAGTCAAGTATACAAGTATGCCTTTATAAATGGATTCAGAAGTCGAACAGTGATGCCGCAAAGACGACCGCGTCAAAAGTGAAATGATGGTACATTAATAGAAGACTTTCGGATTTTGGTATAATAGAACGGATTTGACTCAGTTAGCTATCTCTATTCAGGCAGTACGCAGTGATCAGCTTTAAAGCCCAAGGCCTGGAGGTGTGGTGCCTACAGACCAAGTCTTTGCTCAGAGAAATGCACGACAAGTTCCACCACCCGCGTGCTTTGGTAAATCTGCATGTCTAGTTACTTAAGTAATCAAATACTTTTATACAGTGTCGGGGAAATTTTGCATATAACTATAAATATCAGCATTGTTCCAGTGTAATTGAAGAAAACACGAAAGAAATGTTCCATGTAAATAATTGTAGACTTTTTGTATTAAATTTAGAGAATTCAAATAATCGCATATAGATTTTGTACACGCTTTTTAAGCTCCATGAAAAAAATGTAGTGGCAAACGCCGCTATATTTCAGTTTTCTGTAAGATATATAGTTTTATCATGATATGTTATACATGGAATACACTTTTTTCTCTCAAAATTTAGACATGGGCACCAACGTGTACATGGAAGACTGTTGTCAGACAAAGAACTCCCAATGTTATCAACAAAGACTTCTCAGAAATGAGCCAAGCGGACATACACAAGTACGATACACATATTTCTTCCTATTAGTACCATATTCTCTAACTTTTTTTTTCATTTACTCCATTTACTCATGATTTTTGCAAACAATTGTTTAGTAAAAGCTGTTATATTTGACCCCACCCTCAGCCTTCTTCATGACCGTGAGAGCCGGCGGGTGGCCCGGGAACAGTGCGTGCTGGCGGACAGGGACGGGGCGATCTGTCGCATCACGCTGGAGGAACGAGCCATTTCCGACCTCACCATTTTTCCTCCTGAGGTATTGGTGTATTCGGTAACAATAATTGACAGTCTACACGTATCAATCATAGCAAGCAAATGTTACAGATGTTTTCATTCTTTTTTGAAGATTCTATAAAACTTAACCCCTTCAAATTTTTGGCAACGGCTATCTGATTGTCTGAAAAAATATTTTATTATGCAGCTAAAGAATACCAATGAGAGAATCTTGTTGACTTCCTCAATGGTATACAGTGCCTTATTTGTTTTATTATCCGATAAAAAAAACCAATAACTCAGAAACAAGTTGAACATGAAATTGGTGTGAAGTTTATTGTGGTTTTTTTTTTCATACCCTTGCCCTGGAACACTTTTGGTCAAATTGTTTCGCAGGCTTTTGTAGGCTTGACATTCCTATTGTTTCAGGTAAACGGCATGTCGTCAGTGACACACATCGCCATGAAAGATGATATCATGATACTCGGTGACGTCACTGGTGCATTGTACCTCATGAATACTTCCAAGAAAACTATGAAAAGGTGCTCTATTTGACTGAATTGAAAATGACAGGTGGTAAATATGCGGTTTGGAACCTACACTCTAAATTTAATGTTTCTATAAAAAGGGCAATAACTTGCCAAGGTAGAGAATTTTTGGTATACATGTACGTATATACATGCTTTGAGAAATTAGTGATACAGTTGGTATGGATAGATAATAGGTTTACTAGTATAAGAGTTCGAAATCATGCAAAAATACTGCATTTTACATGTACAGCCATGCTTGTGTTGATGTACTAGTATTTTACAGTGCACCTAAGCCATACTCTGGGATGCGGGCCATTCTGTTTCATCCCACCAGCACGGATCATCGGTTCGCCGTACTGTACGACCAGGGGATGGATGTGTGGATGTTACCCCAGAATCAGGACCAGGTCAGAGGACAAAAAATCACTCTGCACGTGCTTGTTGTATATCATCTGAGCAATCTGTAATGACAGTGCATAATCTTATGAATGTTTATCTTAAAAGATGAATGCAAGAAATAATCAATTAGACTTAAAAATAAAAAAAAGAAAAATCCACGTAATTTACGTAACAATTTAAACCTACCCACAATGCAATGGCTTTACACCTACCTCCTAGCGAGCAACCTATCGCCTTTATAATAATGAACCATCCGTAAGCAAGCCAGAAAACGTCAAACCTACCAACCAACGCACAGCAGAAGTAATGTACATGTATGTACGTATTGCTGTCCTGTTGATAAAGTTGTACTAAAGAAAATGCGAAGAAAACCTTAAATATGAATTTATCGTAACTTTTTATTGAAAACTTTTTCCTATTATGTGATGAAATTTTGGTTTTTTTTCTCAGTTGAAGCTTTTGAGATCATTTAAGCACAATAAATCTACACCAAAAATACAGATCATGGAATGGGCGGATCTTAACCATATCAGCATGGTGATGGATGACGGAAGTATCCACATAGTGGATATAACGTCATCAAAAATCACGTGTTCATGGATTCAACGGAATTTAATGAGTGGGCATCTGATTAATGTTTTTCTTTAAATAAGGGAATTATGGCAATTGTTAAAACTGGATTCCAACGCAATGCCATGTCAATCAAAGATATGTTACCAGTGACACCAGTGTCAAAATATAAATAACCCAAATTTTATTTACATTTTAGACTAAGCAGTTTAATTGAATTGTTAAATATTGCACTTGGGTCAAATATTTCAACGTTTACTCAGAGTGTATTGTTTTGTTTTCTTGGTTTTTTGTTTGTTTTGTTTTGTTTTGTTCCCTTTTTTGGGGGGGGGGGTGGGGGGTGGGGCTAAATATCTTTGTAGCAAGAGTTATCTCTCACTCTAATTGAAAATAGCTTTTACGTTTTAGAATGTGTTATGCCGCAACAAATGATAAACGCAGGAGCTAATTTAAATTAGACTGATCATTCATTATCTGATAATATTTGATACTCAGTGAAATAAGCTAAAATCATATCGACATGAAATTCTTTCAAAAATATACATTTTTAGTCCTGGGTTAAAATGTTCTATATTCAGAGTAAGTTTTATTCGGGGGGTGAGGGGAGGGGGGGGGGGGGGTGAGGGTGAGAGTAAGGGAGAAGGTCCTTATTTCTGTGTTGCAAGATTTATCTCTCTTTTTTTTCTCATGATACCCCCTAAATCTTGGTCTACTTCATATAAAACTTTTAGAAATATTTGGTTTTCTTCAATTCAATAATTTGATGCAATAATTTTTATGTGATTGAAATATATGATTGGTTTGTATGCAGACACGGATTTCTGTCCCCATACTCTGCCCGCCCAAGCCTCCACATTACTGAAGTATCTGCTACAAAACGCCAGCTCTCCTGACATGGTCTATAGACTGAGCAGAGATAAAGAGTACCTACGGCCCTGCATCGACGATCAGTTACAGCTTATCGACAGGTAACCACTAATTTTTCCTCTTTGAATCTGTGTTTTTTTTAGATTATATCATCTTATATTAGATTCTGGTCTTTAAAATAATATTTCTGCATTTTTATTTTCAATTTATAAAAAGGGACACATTGAACCGTTTGACACATATCAACTCTAGTACTGGACAACGTTGTTTGCTAACAGCACGGTAAGCGTAATTAAATTGAATTAAATTTCAATATTATTTTTTCTTAAATTCTTAATTGAAAAGAACTTTATTCCTTTTTTGCATTTCTGATACGAAAAAATATAATTAAACTATATTGAAATTTATTTTATAATTTTTTAATTGATAGTTAAGTTGTCTGGTCCTGTTCTAGGGTGTTTGGTGACGAGTTCGATGTGAACTTTTGGACTGCAGCTCTTTATTTCTTATCTCGTGCAAGAGACCAACGTGACAATTTTGTATGTGTATTTTATCTTTGTATGATGAGTAATAAAGTTGAAATTTATAAATTTTGTAGCTATTGCATAAGTAGAAGTAAATATTTCTGATGTATGCGGCGGCATTGATTTACCGAATTTAATGAGAAAATATGAATGACTCCGGTTATGAAATAAATCATTGGCGATGGCCAGTTTATTTGATATATCTCAATTAAAATCTCCGTTAGTTTTATCTTTAAGACTTAGTATGTATTCTGATATGAATCATATCATATGATAATTCATTGTCACAATATGAATATATTTTTAAGATTCTCTGAAAATTGCAGAAAAAAGCAAAGAAAAAAATTATTTAAAAAAAATACATTTATCTTCTGAAAGATACATTTTATCAAGCAAATCGTCTATTTTTGACCAATAATATTAATTATCCTAAAACTATAAACACGGGATGAGTAAATGTAGATATTTTCATTGCTAGACCTACGTGTATTTTGTTTGCCTTTGATATATGATTTTTATGCATTGTAGAAAGACCAACTTCTTCTGTCTATGGATGATTGCCAATCACTGACATCCACCGGAAGTACAGTAGAAACCGGAAGTGATGCTGTTCATAGTTCTGACAGAATACTACTCGATTGCCTCCAATCCCAGTCTTGTTTTTTGGTAACGATGACTGCATTTCTAGTTTGAAATACCCTTTACAAGTGCGGATCCTTGTTTTTTCCACAGATCAGTTGTACCTGCAATTATTTAAAAAAAAAGAAGAACTTCGATAATTAGCTATTGTTTGCTTATTACATATTTGAATCCGCGTAACATTTGTTTTAGAAATTCAGAAAAACGCTGGAAAAGAGAAACAGTTACCCGCGCGAAACGTAACATGCGTTTTATGCCAACCTGACTAAATCAGCCAGACCTCTAGTACGCCAACGTAATAGAGGTCCGTGCTTTTGTCAGATTGCGTTTTATGCTCGTTTGATGAAAAAGAAACCTTGTGATATTTACTACAGAAAAATGTTTCCAAATTCAAGTTGAAAAGTTTATATCACCTATTCAGATTTATTCTGAAAGTTGATATCGCCAAATCGGAAGATGAAAAGGCGATGTTCCTTATTTGAATAGAGCGGTTCAGATTGATTACGTGTACAGACACTTACATAGATGAAATGATAATATACTAGTATTCATGCAAAATTCAGTTAGCAGATAGACACTTTTTTTATAAAACTAATAGAGACAACAGCTACACAGAGTGGAGCAACACAACAAAAAGAGAACTTCCCCTGAGCACAGGCAGAAGTGTATAGAACACTTCACCATGATGGGAAGAGAAGAAGAGGCGACTAAAATTCTACTGGAAACGGACTTCCAATCCGGACACTATCGTGAAGATTATTTGCAGTTAGTGATTTCACTAGTAGCGTGTTTTTTCTTCTTTTAATTCGCCTTTTGGTGTTATTGAATTTTGTCGATAATTTCAGAGCATGTTTGATGTCATGTGACAGAACCAACACAACAGCACAAAGCACTCTAAAACTTGTAGCCACACATCTTATCATTTCTGGAAAACTACAAGGTAGTGATCCCCACACAGTCCTGATTCAAAGATATTTGTACGACAATATGCGATTACTTCTTGTTTAAAGAGGCAAATTTCGTCAAATGATACATTACATGTGTTTTGCAGAGGGGGTAGAGATCCTGTGTCTTCTGGGTAAGGTATTGGATGCATGTAAATATCTACAGACCTACGACCATTGGCAACAGGCGGCATGGCTGGCGAAGGTGAGGCTTAGATACGTATCCTTGTCGCAGTCAACTCAGATATATCACATTATGATGAACGTTCATGAAAGTTAAAATTTAATAACATTATACATGTAAGCACATTCATCTGAACTACTACATGTATATCACGTGATAAAAAACCCACAAATGTAAAGGGCTAATTCAAATGATATAATTCATATCCTTAAATTAGGATTCAAAATTAAATGCCTAACTGATAAAATTATTTTGTTATCAGATTAAATTACAGATTTTAACACTTTCGAATTTTTAAAAACATTTTTCAGTTGATGTTAAACGACAAAGAATGTGAAGAAATATATTTGAAGTGGATAGAGCACCTAATATCTGGCAAACAGATGGTAAACACACCACATTACGATAGAGTTCTAGTATTGTCCTTGCTGATATATTTCATTTTATCAAATCAAATATACAACATTAATCATGTTGTATATTTGATTTGATAAAATGAAATATATCAGAAAGGACAGTATATTTAGCTTTCAATGATAACTTTCCCTGCAATGAGACAATTAAAAACCTAAAAGTTATTGCTATTTTTGTCACAGCTGCAAGCTATATTCATCATGATGTCATTAGGAAAGTTTGATGACGTTTTGAAAACGCTACTCTACATTGGTTACCTAGAGACCGGGGTCTCTTTTCTCAAAGCCTGTCAAGAACATGGATTCCAGTTACCAAAAGGTTATTGGCCCTGAATTGAAATACAAAGAACTTTAATAAAGAATTTTGCTCAATAAGTTTGACCCTGGATTATTGCAGTTTGATAATTAAGTTATTCTTTGATTGCATAAAAAAGTGAAAAATATCTTTAACTGCTTGAAGTTTAACTAGTGCATTTATATTAAAAAGAAAAAAATCATTCTAGAGTATTCGTAATATTCTATGCAACATGTATCTCCTTTCTAGCTTAATGCCTTTCATCTTAGAAAAAAAAAATGTCACGTTGCATTGTTGAATATCAATCATGGTTTTACACTAAAATAAATAAAAAAAGTTTATAATTTTAGATGAATCTGAGGCAATTCTGGAGAAATACGGCTCACATATAGAACGATTGGGATTGGTCGTATCAGACTGACTCTCCTTGTGTAGATATGTGTACGTATTGATATACATGTAGGTATGTGTACGTATTGATATAGGTATGTGTACGTATTGATATAGGTATGTTTTCGTATTGATATAGGTATGTGTGGTAGGTAGCAAGGGACAGTTTCGGATAAAGTACCGGTCAATATTTTTGTAAAATTGGGAGTTGCTGTACTTGAAGGCTTATGAGTTTTGCTTAAATTCATGAAATGATTTTTAATGATTATCATTAGTTAGAGGGGTGTCTCTTGTTGAAATTGATATGCAATATGTAGGCCCCATATGTTAGGTACATGAGAATCAGAAGTAAAATGCGAAACCTGCGGCTATGACTGTTGCGTTGACTTTACACAGTGAAATTGCAAATTACAGACGGGAGGTAAAATAACACGAAAAGTAGGGACATTATACAATTATTTAAAGCCTGAGCAGTCGATAGACCTGAATATTTTTCCCGAGGTGCAGGGAACAGCTCAGTATGATCTATTGCCCGAGGCCATCAGCCCAGGGCAGAAGATCATACTGAGCTGTTTCCTGCACCAAGGGGAAAATTCGGGTCTATTAAGTTCAGGCATTAAATAATTGTTTTATTACCTAATTCCGTTTATAGTATTTTGTGTTCACTATTATAAATTACAGAAGGTTTTCATACCATTATGCATTCAATTCAATGTTAATTAATACCAAGATGACCTAAAAGATAATTAATTATTTTAAGAACAAAAGTAAAATAAACATAATAAAGTTATCTTTTAATGTTGTAGCAATTTCACTTTTTCAAAAATTCGTTACCGGTCCAATAGATCGCAGTCTATTGACCGGAGGTCCAATAGGTCACAGTCTATTGACCGGCGGTCTTATGGATCGCAGTCTATTGACCGGCAATTCAATAGATCACTTTCAAACCTGAATACACGTACAAAATAGACGAAAATATTTAATCTGTAATAAAACAACAAAATCCCTTTGATTAGGTAATAATGTAAACTATACACCGGTAAGTTTCTGACATGTGATGGTGCAACATGCACGCGGTACGGAAGGTCAACCCTTTGCAGGGAATTAGCTGGGAGAGGTCTAAAAAGCTGAAAAATCATGAAAAATTAGCAAAATATGAGAGGGTTTGAATATTTGGCTCTTATGCATATTTGGTCCCGCTCATGAGGTCCCGAGGGTGGTAGAGTCATAAATTTTACAGATGAGATTCCTCTTATCCTAAAGATGCTTTACATAAAAAAGTTTTCAAGAAGTAGTTAAAATGTAAAATTATGAACAAACGACGCAAGACGACGGACGAAGAACAATTGCAATAAATGTATGTCACCTGAGTGACCCAGGTGACCTAAGATTTATATAATTTATTTTGAACTATTATCAAATCTCTTTTCAGAGGAAGCTGAGAATCTTAAAAAGAACCATCTTGTACGCAATTTAGCTGTCTCGTATTTGTACGTGTGATCAGATGATTAATATGTGTGCACAATTATCATTACACATACTAGTAAACATAATTATTAATATTTGACTTGCAAACAGTGTGAACCAATATATATACTTGCTACATAAGATCTACCTATTTGAATTGTCAATATACAGTGCAGTTTTATCCCTTGATGTGTCATCTTCCCATCTTCTCACAAAGCGATGTGGATCAGAAACAATTGACTTAGGAAGATGTTGATGTGTCAGTTAGTTTCAGCACAGAATGTTGTAAAATACCCAGGATTTGAAAAATATAATATATATAATCATATCTATTCTTTGATGTATACATATTTAGTTATAAGTATACTTATTAACGAGTTTCTTGTCCTTTGTTTTCATGTCGAAGATACAACTCTATGTATTATATTAGACTGAAATCATATATGTTTTATTTCTGAATGTTGCTAGATCTTATAGAATTTCTGAAAGGTAAACTATCTGTATATCTGGTCAAAAGGTTGGCTTCTAATAAAACGTTGATGGAAAAGACAGATAAAACAGTCATATAGATAATCTTGATCAGATAAAGAAAAATCTGCTGTCAACATGAATAAAAAACTATTAAAAGCAGCTGTAACGGATGACGAACGGTTGTCTCTTTTAAAAAAAATTGAATTTCAATTAAGGATTTGTAGTATAGAAAGCTAAATGGCTCAATATTTTTTTATGTAATTATGTTTTATCTAAATGTGTTATTCGTTAAATATGTTAATTGTTCACAATTTAAATTCAGGCTGCCCCCCCCCACCCCTCCCCCTTACTGTATCTAAAAACAGACATTTTTATATCTAAGATACAGACTCCCTAACTTTTTCATAGAGTATGTGAAAAGTCATGGGGAAGAAAAAAGAATACTATTATTATAAAAGTAATAGGTAGTACGGACCCCCCCCCCCTTCCTCCCCCAACGGAGTAGGGTATTAAAGATTTATTAAATGATTGTGTCGCTGCCCCTCACCCACCTCATGGGTTGAGATTTTGAAGATCGACGAATATTTTTTCATGTCAGTTTGTTAAGGTCAGGCCTCTCCCATTATCAAAAACAATGGTACATGCCTGTATCGTCGACATTTATTTTGTTAGTTGATTTAGTCTGGGTAAATTGTTGATTCATTAATCTGTTCGATCAAGTTTGACATTTGTACTTGCGTCATTCGTAATTTAATTTGTATTTTAACATCAAATGTTACAAATCTTACAACTGAGGCGCGCCTTACGTTGAATATTATGAAATCTGGGATATCGTATCAACATGTACATACGATAATTCAAACTTGTCAAACGTGTCAAACACGAATTATTACAAATTAAATGTATTTTCCTCTTTATCATACTATGTACAATAGAGAAGAATTCACGAATCGGTAAACCTTTATTTCCTTAAAAGTATAGGGCCTACTATTAAAAAAAATTTAAAGTTATTTGATAGTACAGGGCCTACTACATGTATTAAAAGACTGAAAGTTACTTACAGGTACATGTAATACCGGTAGTATACGGCCTACTGGTAAAAAAAAAAGAAGTTACTTAATAGGATAGAGCTTACTATTAAAAAAAATGAAAGTTTACTGCCTAAGGTTTACATTGCATAAAAATTTACGTTGAAAAAAAAAGTTTATTATTCAAAAGTCAGAACAGACCTAGGCATATTTCTAGACTTGATTTGTATGTATGGTCATTCCTGAACAAGAATATGCCAGTATTCTTAGTCTTTTTCTAACGATTTACTTTCAAGTAAAAGTTGCGGGAAAACGACCTAAAATAGAAATTCTTGAGGAAAAATGGACCTGAAATAAAATCCCCTTTAAGAAAAATAACCAAATCCGATTCCCGCCCTTTAAATTAAAAAAAAATAATAAAAAAAAAAAAATCAGACACAGGTTGCATTGTGTGTCAATTATATATATAGCAATACACTTGAAAAGAGTGTCTCTCAGACATCAGAAATTCTTATTCGGATTTTAGGTTTAGCTGATTCTAGTGTCTTATTGTGATCTTCAGTTTCTGCTTGGGTTTTTAGAAATTTTTATTTCGTGTGATTTTTGAATGGATATCTAATACAATAAATTTTAAAAATTTAAAGCGATTATCATATTTGAATATGATTTACTTTCATCTATACGTGAATAGGTCCAAAACAACCTTTTAAGAGGTCTGGTTGGTTATGGCCATTTTCAGACTCTATTAATCTCCTTATGAAGAATAGCTCTCTATTCAAAAGATATATAGGAAAATAATCAAATATTAAAGTTAAAATATTTAGAATTTTTCTTTACTTATAAAAAAGAGTATATAGCTAAATATCAGATTTGAATCTAGCTGTAATTTGTGTAATTGTGTAATAAAGCCCAGCCTCCTTAAAGGCTCTTGCTTTGCATAACATCATTAACAGAGTGCTCAGAAGTCTAAAAAAAAAACACCAAAACGTGTCTTTGATACTTGATACTCAGTTCTGTTTAGATTTTTAAAAAATATGACCATATTCTGAATTTGCAGAATGATAGACATAACAGTTTGAATTCGCAGATCCATAAAACACCCCTGAATTAAGGACACAGCCGATATTGCCTCCAAAATCTTCCCGATACTGAAGCATTATTTGTTGATTGATATTACAAAACATAAAATAGAGATAGTAGCGGTTTGTTTTTGTAAAGCTAACATATGCACATAAAACGGTTGGGCTGTTAAACTTAAGACCTAGTTCGGTTTTTTTGAGCGGACAGTATTGCTCTATTTTTAAGAATTATTTTAGTTGCGTCCATCGACCGTTAATTAATAAACCAATATACAGGGCACCCTCGTCTATTTCTCTCCACATCCGTATAGAACCCGTATAGAACCGAACTGTTTTTCCAGCTATTCATGAAAGATGTCAATAAGTTAGCCAAACATCGCATTCATTAATAGACTTGCTGCCGATTATACACAGATTTTTTTGAATGGAATATTGGGTCCCTTTTGTGACAGCGCCATCGATGCAATCAACATCCTCTCTTTGAATGAAGAATTTGATGTTCTGGCTCCTGACTATATTTTTTCTTCTCTCTTCTCAATATGTTCATTTGTTTGTCCCCCTTGTCAGAATACACTTCGAGAAACTATATAGAAAAATAGCATAAACAGGACGTACTTATATAGCTGAAGAACTTGCTGATATTCTAATGGACGCCCTCCTCTCCTCTAAAATCACGTGGTTGTAACTTACAACTTCCGACACCGATATATCTGAATGCATTCTCTGGTAGCGTCGGGCTAAAAGCTTTTACTTGCGCGGTGAAATAGTTTGTGGTGACAAAATTGCAACAATTAGTTCATAAGGAGTAAATGCCTTTAGTCATGATTTGAGCATAAGAGATAGATCTGTGAATATATATCGGAGTTTGGTGAGTACTGTTTTCCTTTTTTATTCAGTTTTCTCGATAGGTTGATGAATTATTTAGTAAATTTACCGTGTGATGTTTTATACGATAAATAATATAAAATCACTTGAAGATATGATTAAGTTTTGGAAAACCCCCACTTGTCCCCTTAAAAAGAAGAAAATAAAAAGAGGGAAAAAAACCGGTGTCTCTATTTCTAAAATTAAACTGGTTTTACATGACATTTCAAGATTGAATTGCATTTTACAATTTTTGTCGACCTGCCAAAAACGGAAACTATTCCTATAAATCGTGATAAAACATATTGAATCATTCAGCAAAAATCTCTTTGGGACACAGTGCTCTTTTATATCTCTTTAATTTTGAGGATTTTTTTAAAAACTGTTTGATCAATACTGGTCGAACAAATAGGGAACAATTATGGACTTCCGAACTACGTCGTAAAATTATAAAGTGCTGTAAACAGAAGTCCGTGATTTGATATTGAGATCGGCGTCAATTCTAACAGACTATCGCCGACTATCGCGTTATAAAGCCCTTCAGCTTACTTTATAGGGTAGCAATAAATCAGAACTGATGTCAAGGAGATTTGTTTACGTGTACAACTCTACTCACCTCCTCCCCAGCCCCACCCCCCCTCTCAATTTAACATTCCCACACACACATACTATACTTTCTTCACAATAACTATACATTTAGAATGCCCCCTCCCCTAAAAAAAACAAAAAACAAAAACAAAAGACAAACCCCAAATTCGTTATACCCGCTTTTACACCCCACCCCATCACCAAATAGTAAAAACTGGTCAAGGCTAAGAAGACTAATTCCACACTTCTGACATACATGTATCTTTATACTTTTGGAAATGTTTGATATTGTAAATTAGAGTAAAATTTCAGTTATGGTTCTTTAAGAAAGAATATAAAAGCTACAATGTATGCGAAAATTTTACCGGGATTGGAACCCCTTTGAGTGCGACAAGAAACGCATTTAGAGATATTCGTTTACTAATATTTCTATCACAGAAAGATATACGTGAATACTGGTATACGTGTACCTGCTATGTTGTTAACACTTTTTGGGGGAGAGGTCTATTCAACACCAATTAGAATGAATATACATGTATTTGTTTTAATATTGGCATTGTCGTTCTGCATAGAATAGGTTGAATCAATGTCAATGACTAAATGATGAAGTATACCGTCGCTTTAAATATATCGAATATTTCCCGCTCTTATTGCTTTGTTCGAAAATGATCTCCTCCTATAGATTTCTAACGTTAACGAAAGAATTAATGTATATGTATGTTTTTGAAAGCCTTTAAAACATCCATTTTTTGAAAACTTGGCCCGATCCAAGCCGAATACTAGTAATCTGTGAGACCAGTTATTGACGTCCGTCTCCACGCAGTACGTGGGAGGGGGAGGGGATGGTCGAGGGGTTCATTCGGATGGATGCAGGAGGATTCTTGTCGTGTGTTGCGTGGGCAGGGGACATTATGATTAATATTTATGTAACTGCATACTGTTTGACAAATCGAACACGCACTAGGAGGCTGTGTTCTGTGGATCCCTGTAGGAGGCTGTTTTTCTTGGTGTCTTCATCAGACTCGTGGGTATGTAAGGGCTGAAATAGAGTGATAGAGTAAAATGATATCAAAATTGTCCTGTATTTATAATTTACATGGTTTTTTTTTAAAATCACGAGAGAAACTATAGCTGTGACAGCTTGTAGTGTGTACGTTATTGTTATGGGCGGTTAAAACGCCATTATCCAGATTTATTGCTTTCAAAGTCTCAATACGTTTTTAGGAGGTGAATATATTGTGGATGAATTGTTGTACTATCCCATAGCACAGTCGTAAGTCTGAATTTTTTTTATATTTATATATATTGAATATTTTTTTTATGAAATAACCCCCCCCCCCCATTGATGCAATGTCGATATCATTCTTTTCTTTACCTTCTAGGAAAGATAAAAAATAAAATTAATGGATTAGTGAAATGAATAAAAAATGCGTACGAGTTTTCCACAAAGAAAATGGTTCGGTGTTAATTACAGCTAAGTGACTCTGATTATCAGCGGGACATTTCTGAGACTGAACAAGGAAAGTGCAGCTTGTTAATTTGACAACCGTTACGTGTTAACAATGACCTGTTCATTGCGCCAAGCAATTGTCTGTCTGACTTTTAGCGAACTTGCTCCGGCTGACAATCAAATAAAGTACGTGAAAGGGCAACCTTAAAAAAAATCTTGAAGAAAAAAAAATCATAACGCTTCAAATGCATACAACCAAAGTGATCTTAATGATAAGCTCAACAATGGAATGGCTATTTTTTGATGGAGGATACTTTGATGAGAGGTCACGGACTTCCGATTCTTGTAAAATCCGATTTGGGCAAAGATTGGCTCACCCAACAATTTGCTTACGTCATAATCAATGGCGATGTCTAGAAATGTGGGTCGGGCATTGATAAAAATAATAATAAAAAATAATAATAATTGTGAGCCTTATTCACACCGCATTAGGACTAAAGCGATTGTTCAGACTCTTAGAATAAGATCGATCTAAAGCATCGCTTATTCGATGTCAAAATCGTAAACTGTCTGCACCCCTTAAGGAAATTAATTATTGAGCATTACGTCCACCAACTTATTCTCTAAGTAAATAGACAGGCCTCAGACTCATGTTTTGATGTCCAATTAAATATTCTCTTGTAAGCCTCGATTTGTTAATGCTGTCGTAAAGAAAAGACGATGCTTCGTTCCAAAGCCTTCTGTTTTGATGACTATTCTTGTATCTGAACAACCGTCTGATTCACTTATTTGCGGACTTTTGAACTTTTGTATTTTTAGTTAGATTCACAAGTTATAAAATAAAAAAAAATGGGATAATCAAATGATGATTCTATCACTCAATCAATATTTACGTATATGCTTACTAGTTTTCTTTTGCTATCTGCTATTTCCTAATACTTCTTATACCATACCATATCATACGATACCACCTCTCTCTCTCTCTCTCTCTCTCTCTCTCTCTCTCTCTCTCTCTCTCATTTATCATGTAATGGTCCTGATCCCCGTTGCCCCCCTGTGAAGTGCTGAGCCCTGAATCAATGGTCCTATTCCAATACCATGGACTTTGGTGACACTGAGGAGATTTTAAGAGAGATAAAACGTAGCACAGCCAGGGAAAAATTGGACTTCTATGAATATAAATGTCCTTCTATGGCAGAAATACGAAATTCAATGCATGACAAATACGCGTATGAGCGGACACTCCAATAGCGAACAAACATACGAGGATTTTTTTCACTCTATCGGGACAGCTCTCTCAGAGACAGAGGGGTTCCCTGCTAAATGTTAATTATGTCTTGTCTTAATGTAATCTTGTCCAATTTACGACCGAGATTCGGGCTTTTAGCGCTCTAGAACTTGTTTATACATGACCATTACGGCACAAAACAATGGCTATAGTCTGCAGCTTATGACCACAGAAAGTGACAATTACATCATGTTTGTGCAAATGAATATGAATAAATAATACTTATTTAATTCTTCAAAAATAAATAAATAAAAAATCACACAATATCTCAAGTAAGTGTATAACAATTTAAAAAACTGCGATATATTTTTATATTTGATATTAATAAAATTGTAAATTCGCTTCTCTGCGATACGCTTGTATAACGCCATTTAGATGACAGAATTAAGATTTACAAATCTAATTTTAATTTTAATTAGAATGAACCATGCCACCTAGGCTATTGTTTAACACCTCTCCAGCCCGCCCACAAATATGAGAAAATTTATAATCAGTAACAAGTGACTTTTTCCCCAGATCAATAAAATAAAATTACAAAAAAGGGATTTGTTCAATGAGTTGTATTAGTAAAAGTTTAATTAGTACATGTGCAATTTATTCCAATGGTGAGTGGATGTCGTTCATAAAAATGACTGCCAATAAAGATTTTCAACGTCTGTTCCTCTTCCACGTACAGGATGTTGTAGTGTTACATCAAACGTAAATACATCGGGTGTGAAAAACAGCTCAATCGAGTGCGTCTTACGTTTCTGGTATGTCGCTTTGGCACCAGTGACCTTCAGTACAAATTGTTGAAAGACATTATTACATTCTTTCAGAAAATGTGCGAGTATACATGTGATTATATGCGATAAAATTCAATACAGAGAGAGAGAGAGAGAGAGAGAGAGAGAGAGAGAGAGAGAGAGTTATGCAATGTAACGAAACTATTTTTTAAGTGTCACGTCGTAAGTTGAGGGATCGAATTTAAAATCTACACTGGATACGTTAACATTTCTGTTAACAAAAGAGATACATATCCTGACGACGTAAGAGAAGCTGGCCGTTTATTTGCATTACTGAGTTACGCAGATTCTATGAATATTTGATAAGAACTCAATGCTTGTAGATTGGTCCGAATCCGCGCGGTCCAACCGGAAATAGCGTTGGACAGCGGTCCCACCACGAATTAGCGAACAGTTGTGTGTGGCATTTAATTTCCGATCATTTCTTGTCAACCAGATGCGTATGGTATTGATAATTGTTCTACGAACAGGCGAAAATTTCACCCAAAAAAGATCTCGCTTGATTTCACCTTTCAACTAAATTCTGAAGGCAGATCGAGTTTTCCAAACATTGTTTTTCTGCATGAAGAAATAAAGCTGATCATTTATCTTATTTATTTGTGGGGAACCCTGTGCTTCGTTAGTTCTTGATGGTCTGCATTTTTATGCCATTTAGAAAACATCCCTTAATTATTCATTTAAAAAAAGCAGAGAATTGAATGCTAGCTAAAACTTGGGATCGTCTGCCGTCTGGCAATGACGTCATTACTAAGGAATTGTATTGCTGGGGTAGAAAGGTTAAACATGGGGGCGATCCTATATTTGTCTACTTTCTAAAATGTTCAAATAAGTTGAATTGATATGGATACAAAAAATGTAAGACATGAATAAGAAGCAATTCCATGTAATGAATATTAACGTGAAGCCATTCCATGATCACAAAAGAACCTCTTTAAAATTACAACGACGATACCTCTGATTAAAATTAATATTATCTTAAGGGAAAAGAATATGGAGAGAACGTACGAAATTTTAGGGTGTTATGATTTTATCAATTAAGTTATTATGTAAGTTGATCTAATTTCTATTTTTATTGACAGACTTATGCCATTGTTTTAGAAAGAAGTGAGTATGGTTAAGTAGGTTTTCAATGCAGTCCATATTACGACTTTGATGTCTGATTTATTGGCTATTCTATAGAACAATTACCAGTCAAAAGTTTTATCAAATAGGAAATGATTGCAGTCTTTTGAATTGTTCGTCGCACCTATTTCTCAACAGAGGTTAAACGCGTAAGCCCGACTTAAACACCCCTGGTATCGATTTGCCGAGTCACCGCTCACAGGAATCCTCTAAGTAAACATATTGGTTAGTTGTTAAAATCAAAATCTGCCATTTATAATTGTTCTTTTTATAACAAACTAATCGAGTCTTTGTCTGTCGCCTAAGCGAGAACCACTCGTTTGATTTCCCCCAATAGGTCGACGTTTTCCAGAGCGTTGGAAAGCGACGACTAAACCGTTTGTCATGGCATGGATTTTCGTGGTCGAACATATAGATCTATAAGCCAATAGAATGGATGTTTATTTTTCTCTTTATTAGAAAGACGAAGTATTGACTTCTATAGATTAATTCCCTACGATGTTAAACCAAAACCCCCTGAACAATGCCAGCAATTTCTCTAAACTCAACTTACACAGATGTCTATCGGCTTTTAACATCAAATCTGTTTTTACATTGATCGTTTGAGCAATTAGATAAAATACACGAACACACTTATTTTCAAACATGCGGGTAAATTTACGCTCTGTCAATTTGTAAAATAATCTAATGAACAAGGTTTTATTGAAATGGGAGCCCTACTCGCCGTCAATGCCGCGCAGGGTTGCTCGGATGGTGCTTGCTTTTCAAACTATTCTTATCCCCAGCGTTTTTTTTTTAATGGAACCTGGTTAGAATATTACAAAGCAAATATTAAAGGTCTCCCCCATAAAAAAACCTAGATAAAACAAGTGGTGAACTAGATGAGGGTGTCCGGTATATAGAACGTGATTTACCGACATACATTTGTATATCGGTCGTTACTTTTTTGCGCAGAAGTGGATTGAATTTACTTATTAAAGAATTTGCTATTTCAAGGAAAGAAAAAAAACTTTTGAGTCGTAAGAGCTCATTTTTTTTTTCGTTCTAACTAAATATTTACTAACTTACCAAAGTTCCTTGATCTAAAAGATGATTTGAAAATATGAACTAGAATATACATGTACATGATTAGATCATCAATATGTGTGTTATTCCCCTTGAAATGCATGTACACATTCAATATTAATGTTAAGAAATAATTTTACACTCTACTTTATTTTAAATGTCTTTGGGAGTCGTGCTTTTTGACAGCATAGACAAAGGGGCCATTGTGGCGACGCACTTTGAAAAAATTACGCACTTTAAAAAAAATTCCAAGGACCAAGTTAACCCACTTTGAAAATTATTTGCAAAGTGCGTCATGAATTTTTTAGTATCGAGACACTTAACGCACTTTGAAAAAAAAAATATGTATAAATCACAAATTCTGGAATTAAATTCCTAATTTGTTGATAGTATGATGATTTGTTAATACTAATGAATCTAAATTACCGTCTTTTAAAAGGGAGATAGGAGTGGGGGTTAGCCAAGGATACAGGTCAATTACCAGTACTTCATTTCATTGATTACAGGAAGAAGGTCCCCTACCCCTCTTTTTTCCTTCCAAAACATATATGATATTCAGCAGCTTAGAGTTAATATTAAAAATCGGGGGAAACAAAATACGCTTTATTGTAAATTAAGTTCAGTGATATTGAAAAATAAATCCAAACATGTCAAACAATAATTTTTCCTATGATATGTTAAAGAATCTATATGTAAGTGTTTCCACATAGACCCTCTTTTTAAATTGTAATCAAATAAATAACTTCATTATTAAAAAAAAATACATGAACATTGACAAACATTTACTTTAATTATTATAAACTTAAAAATAAGCATTAGGATGTGAGTTTATTTGTTCTCGCACTGATCCTCTAAAAGATCATATTGTTTTTGATAACTATATTCGACTAAACTCTGAACAATTTTTTTTTCAAACTGCGTTAACATCAACGATATCAACGCACTTTGATTTTTTTTTTATTATTTCAAAGTGCATTGACTTAGTCCCAAAATTAACGCACTTTGAATTTTTTTTTTTCAAAGTGCATTGTAACAATTGTGGCCATACACACATGAAGAAAAAAAAGTTCCAAGGGCGCAGTCGCTTCGTTATTATAAAGTCTGAGAATCTGAAGTCGGATTACTGATTTCTATGTTCATGAATTGATGAATTAGTAAACGTTCGTTCATGGTTCGGACTTTATAAGATTAGAGTCACTTTCATTGTTTCAGTAGAAGCGCCAGAATCATATTCACTTTTTAATTAATAAGAAAAATAGTTGAGTGTCAAGATGTCTTTATCATAACAGTTTCTATTATGTCATATAACGCTTGAATCAAACATATCGCTATACGATGTCTGCCGATTTTACAATCAAACACTGGCCTGTACTCAGCTTATCCACAAAAACTATTCTCCAGATAAATGTAAACATTGCATTATTAATGTAAATTCCATCTGTCATTAGTTTTGTTAGCAACATATATTTAATTAGTTATTACTTTTAGTTGACAGCGCCGTTATGTAATATTGCCTATACATCAGTCAATGTATCTAGTGGTATAGTTAAAACATGTACCTACTGGTAGTCTAGGGTTACAACAGTTTTCAGCATCTATTTACGGATGGGATCGCCAAGTGACCTGTGATCGACACCTGTCAATTAACAGCGCAAGTCATTGCAAACGTCATACATCTAAGGGCAAATTAACAGATACTAGTACATTATTACAACTGGTACTTATACATATTTTTTTCATGTATCTCAAACCCAATTTGCAAAACCAATCGCCCATCACATACAAGTATTACATGTATATACATGTACGGTGCATTTGTTGAAGAAACCACTAAAAGTCAAGGATACTTCAGGCTATATTGGCTCTGCAGTTAAGTTCTCTTTTCTCTTTATATTTCGAGCATATGGAGACACAGGGGATGGTCATTGACATTTCCAAGAGGAAAGAGTTTGATGTTCTGTGAGGACCGCTGAGTCCATTCCGTCGTTCGGTTTTACGTAAATGACTATAAGCTCTTCGTCTAAATGTAAATGTTTCATAGTTACAAATCTCTTCAATCTGCGTAGACGTCTGTTGTTTACAGGAGATTTTGCAGTTTGTTAGCATTTTGTAAAGCATAAAAAGTTAAAAAGGAATTCTGATGTTAATGTATGACAAGAGTTCTCTGTGAGTTGCTTCCCCATTAACAATCCAACATGGTGTATACAGATGACAATACAGTTTTAAAAGCTGATTGATGAATTTTAATATATGGCCCATTAAAGACCTATAACGATTTTAAATTTCTACTAAGACCTACCTACGACTAAGTCTTAAAAGACTTTATGCAAGTATAAGAAAGATTGCAATGTCCCATATTCGGTATGACAGCTTGAAAAAGAGTTATCTAATTAAATTTAAATGTATGATGCATCACAAAATAAAAGACAATTTTAACATACATATTTGACCAATTTAATAAAAAACGATGTCATTGATAGTCTTAAAACATTTAGGAATTTGAATATAATGATTAAGTTGGTCTGATGCGGTTTCTTGATGTCAAGAGGCAGCTGTTTCGAAGAATAAATATTAAGCATGAAAAATAACATTTCAAATTAAAATAACTTGTACCTACAAGTTAATATTTCTAATACTTTCTCCATCGTTAATTTCTCTGCTTTGAATTTATTTGCAGATCCGGATGTGAGAGCATGACAGTAAAAGAGGTGGTCTCCCTTAGCAAGGTGTCAGGATGTATCAACAGGTGTCGCCAGTCTCGCAACCTCGTTCTGGTCATCGTCTTCATTGCTCTCTTCCTGGACAACATGCTCCTCTCTGTGGTCGGTCAGTATCCAGTACACGCACCGTCCCACAGCTGGTCACACCGCCCCCTTTCTTTGTACTTTGTCTGGGTGTCTGTCCTATCTTTTTAACACCTCTTTATATCAAATGGATCACTTCCCAATCACTGGATAAAAAGGAAAAAATCTTTCTCTCTCGTTTCTGACACACTCACAAATTTGTCCATAGAATAATTTGACGAATAGTTAATATCTTTAAAAAAGAACACCTTTACTGAAACCCTATTTTTGCATGTCATCTTTCAGTACCCATCATCCCAAATTTCTTACGGAAGCTGGAGAACCCCTTTGAGTATGTGAACCAGACATTTAACCGTACCACGTTGAGCACGGCGTGTGTCTCACGGGATGAGCCCGAGCAGTCAGAGTTCCAGAGACTGGTCAGGTCCTACAACAAGAGACTCAGCTACACAGAAAGTGACTGTAATAATGTGACTGTTAACATTACCGTCCCGGATTACGACGAGATTCAGATAGAAACGAGGCGCCATGCGGAACTGGCCAACGAGAACGTGAAAGTGGGCCTGATGTTTGCATCCAAAGCCATGATACAGCTGATAGCAAATCCCTTTGTTGGTCACCTAACGAACAGGTAAAATGAGAGAGAGAGAGAGAGAGAGAGAGAGAGAGAGAGAGAGAGAGAGAGAGAGAGAGAGATAGAGAGAGAGAGAGAGAGAGAATATTTGAATCTCATACATATATATCGAATCTCGAATCTTGAATGAGCCTTCTGGGATTTCGTATGAATTTGATTTATTAAGTACAAGTATCAGAGACTTAAAAAAAACCCCAAACATGGTTAAAAGTTTACTTAAGCATGTACATGCGAATAATTGAAACTACATGTATTTAAGGAATGGATAATTCATAACAAGAAATCTAGAACCACAGAAAATGCTCGACATCCTAGTTTTACCAATTATTGGAGTGCATCCGAAAGAGCAATGCCGTTCAATACAATTCAAAGTTATGAAATTCATAAAATGGGAAAATAATCGACTACTTCTTTTCAAAACTAGTGAATTCAAATTGGTCAGTCCCGGCGCCCATATTACTTTGCTAGGAATGCGTTTGAAGTTGTGTTTGTTGTATCGGGTAATACAGCGGTAATTGCATCAAACTCTAGCGTCATTTGAGAGTGACTTCTGCCGCAATTAGTGTAAAGCCATTGATACTGTTTGTAAACTCGGTGTGTGTCTCATTTTGTACTAAAGATAGAGGTATTCATTTTGCAATCTCTTTTAATCACTGGTATATGTTCAATCAATGTCTCTGCTTTTTATTTGCCTTGGATAGTTTTATTTCAGAAAGCAAGGACCCAGTCAGCGCCTTAATGGTGTAGAAATAATGAAGTAGTCGAATCATAACTCCTCACTTAGAACTGTTGGCAGTCCGTACATTAGATGTCTTTCAGTAAAAGTCGATTTTATAAGTTATTAAAAGTGGCTTGATCAAAGCAGAGCTTAATTTTCTAATCAAGCTACTTTATTGGGTAAAACCATTTTAAGTAGGCACAGTGTTGACAGGAAAGTTTTATTGGTTTCCAACCGTTCATAGTACTTGAACTGTTCCTCGAATTACGAACCTAATTTGTAAAGGTTTTTGAATACTTTATTTTACCCATCCCATGTGCTGGAAGATCTGAATTAGTTTAATGTAATCAATCAATTACATTAGTCTTGAAAACTCTCTCTCTCTCTCTCTCTCTCTCTCTCTCTCTCTCTCTCTCTGAGATTAAGATGGCCCAACATAACATTGATTAAATAAAGAAAATCCTCTAACTATGTCAGCAAACACGAGAAAGCAAGGAGCAGAGTTCCATGCTCTGTGGTCACAGCAAGATTCCACGATGATAGAATGTTACAGACAGCAATTGACACAGCTTTCTGCTGCGATAGTTTCAATGATGGTTACACAGTATCAATATTGCAATGTCTATTATCGGTAGATCCCTTACACGATCCCAATCACCGTTGATCATCTTGTTATTATTTCTGTCACCGTCCTAATACTGATTACATTTATCTGTAACATCATGTCACCGTCCTAATACTGATTACATTTATCTGTAATATCATATCACCGTCCTAATACTGATTACATGTATCTGTAATATAATGTCACCGTCCTAATACTGTTTACATTTATCTGTAATATCATGACGATGTTTTGTATGATTCCCTGACTGTTTTCAACAAAGGTATGGTTCCGATGTTTTGATAAATTGCTCTCTGTTACAAGTTCATTTGCAATTGACCCGATTACGATCCCAAATTTACCATCACGCCGTGCTATTGGTTATATGAATTGTACTCGACCTTAACACAATCAATCTCTCTTCATTGCACGATGGTTACACCGTCCCTGTTTGCTATTTATGCGGGTTAAGTGTGAAATACCAGTAAAAAAGGCAAAAGATTGTGTCTACTGGAACAACAGAACTTGTAAATTAAATCCAAGAGATAAAAATAATTGGGTTTGGATAAATGAAGAAAAACAAATGTAATGTGTCATAATGTTTTACAGCACAATGGTTGTTAATCAGTTATAACATACCATGTAAATGATAAAAAAAAACGCTATTTATTTTCAAATAAAACTTTTTACGTCTCTATATTAGTGCATTTTACTGTACAGTTTCACAAAATTACTAATACTTTATTAAGAACAAACAATTTACTATTAATGACAATACTAGTACCTGTATTGTTGTAATGCCACCATGTTATGGACTGTTTTTTCCGCAACGAAATAAATGATGAAAAAAACTAAAAAAAAAAAATGTGAACTCTTATAAATTAAGGAATCGTATAAACACCATTTCATGTACAGTTTTACAAAATTACTGATACTTTCTTATCTATTAGAACAAATAATTTACTATTAAAGATAATAATTACCAGTAATGCCACTATGTTATATGGAATGTCTTTCACCGCAGCAAATTAAATGATGAAAAATACTCAGTAATGTTAACTCTTATAAATCAAGGAATCGTATAAACACCATATATAGATAGCGCTTTATTAAAAATGTTGTCCACATGTGTTTAAAAAACCCCAATTGTTCGATTCAGTAGTTTCAATGCTTTAGCTTCTACTCTTCCTGACTTGATTTTACAGATTCCTAAGCGTATAATATTATATATTTGTTCGACATAGACACTTTTTTATCTTTTGTTTTTCACACTTGACTCTGTAAATTGTACTCTTTAATCTTTAATTTTTACACTTTATTCTGTAAATTTACACCGTTTAATCCGTAAATTTTTCACTTTCAGGTGCATTTCATTTATCATGCTGCCATCGTTGATATTGTAAAATACATGTAACAATACACTACAAGACTAACTAAGACAAATTTCTGTTTCATACGTTTAAATGGATGGCATGTTTCCTTGGCCTTGTGATAGTTATCCCTCATGTGAGAGGGTTGTTTGACCTTAAAAGTTTTAGGGTGGTATGTATGGAACACTTCCATATTGTGACGTACTTCCTATTGAAATTAACAATAAAAGCAGGGTTATTCTCGGATATTTTTTATGTCATTCAAAGCGTAGCGCAATGGGAGAGAGCATTATCTACGCGAATCTTTAAGTCAAGTTCGAATCTTGCAGGTGCTTTTATTATAATTACCTTTACCTTTATTTTTGGGGCAAATGTTGCAAAATTTGAAAATTTGTAACCGGTGAAAGTATTTAGATTATAATGTATTTTATCCACATTAATATCAACTGGTACACCATACAACCTTAATACGATCTAAAATCATTTTACCAAGAGCTTGGGTTTGGGGACGATATGTCAAACAGCAATGTGACGTAGGCCTGTCTATTTCATTGCTGGCCACTCAGTCATGGCTCTTTGAAATCAACAAGATTTGTCTGGCTTTTGAGCTAATAGTCTAAGACTACGCAATATATGCATATTTCATTCAAAACAAGCGTCATTTTTAACTTGTTTTGATGCCAAAAATAGATAACATGTAGTTACATCTTACCAAAAGTCTAAGGTCTTGTTAGAATGATTCTTACTGCTGTTTTGATTTCAGGATTGGTTACACGATCCCGATGTTTACCGGCTTTGTGGTCATGTTTTTCTCTACTGTCAGTAAGTAACTTTAAATTTTAATTGTCCTTTTTCCTTAATTACCATACACCACCAAATTCCATACTTCGTCTTATATATCAATTTTGAAGGCTTCATGGTCACATTTATTCCCATAGCATAAAATAGTTAAAACACCATCAGTTTACAGTACCCGTCCTCCTGTTGATGGTTCTTTAAATATTTGTTGTAAAGTTATCTTTAAATTGGTTGTTTTATCAGTATTTGCCTTTGGTGAGAACTACTGGGTCCTATTCGTGGCCAGAGCAGTGCAAGGCATCGGGTCCTCATGTTCCAGTGTAGCAGGTAAAGCTATAAGACCAGAGTGATATTAACAGGTAGAGGACTATAAGAAATGTATTACTTACAGTGATTGATTTGTATTTGTTACAATAGCAAGTGGTTATACTATTATTGAACCGTTTTTTTTTAATGTTTAAAAATTAAACATAAGTGATTGATCTTTTAGCGTTTCTTATATGTCTTATTTTTACTTAAATTTTTTCATCTGCAAATAAAATTTAATTATTTTTCTATACGACCCGAATATCGAGAAACTCAATACACATTTGACAAATCCATTAAGCTATGTACTCAGCCATCAAAATTCTTCATTGCATATGATTTACAAAGAATCAGCTATAAAATTTGGTGCTGCACATAGTGGCAATTAATTGCTGTTTAATTCTCCGCGAAATTTTTTCTAGAAACAGAATTAAAAAAAAAAAAAAGACATATTATAAAAGGAATGTTAATTTAAGCATTGAATTACACCTTTTTACTCTCATCAAAAAATTCACATCGCTGCAAAAGTTGCAGACAGCTCTAATCACGATAATTCTACAAACTAATGTAACTAAACCTCCATGATGAATACGATTTCAACAAATTGTTAAATTTTGTAAAAATAAAAAGTTGAAACGCATTTTTACAAACAAGTTTTTATTCGGGGCAATATAGTACTTCTGTTTCACTTAGAGTATTAAATAGTTTTAGTAAAACTAGCTTTTGAATTCCCACAAAAATGTAATGAGCAAAGGTTTATAAACCATATATTTGCTATTTCAAGTGTTACATTACGATTTTAAAGTAAACGTTTCGAACAATAAAATTAAGCTTGAATCTCTGAAAATCCAGTTACTTATTAAAAAACTGATCGAACACGCTAATTATAATGAGAATAAATCATAATTTGTGAACGAAATAATAACAATTGAATTTTTTCTTTTTTTTTTGTCCAGGAATGGGCATGCTGGCCATGACGTACCCGGATGACAAAGAGAGGGGGAACGCCATGGGGCTGGCTCTAGGGGGCCTAGCCATGGGGGTCTTAGGTAAGTTGTACGTGTAGATAAGGGTAAATGTTCAAAAATACATCAACTTTCATAATATTCATGCAATTGGGTATTTTTTTTTTAATTTGATGATTTTGTATTGAAAAATAGTGCAGTAAAACTATTTCAATTTATATTGTAACAAACGATGTGCAGGCAGGAGCGTATGCTCCACGTAACTTTCTTTGGTTGCTCTTTGTTCAGTTGGGCCGCCGTTTGGGGGCGTCATGTACGAGTTCGCGGGGAAGGAAGCACCATTCCTGATCCTGTCCTCCCTGGCTCTGTTGGACGGAGGTAAGCGTCAACACCACTCGAAACAACAAATATATGTTATTGTACACAAAGCCTTTGAATGTTTCTCGACAAGCTGGATCTTTATTCCATGAAATTTTTATATATGAAACTTCGAAAAACAGTGAACTTAGACAAAATCTAATTCATAAAAATCTAATATATGTTAAATCCATTATATACATTATATTTCACAACATACATGTACAATATCAACAAACGAAATTCTGTTCCTATCCATATACCTTGGACTGTTGTACTATTGTAACTCTGTCCTTCTCTTAGTCCTACAGATGTTCATGCTACAGCCCTCGGTGAAGCCTGAGTCCCAGGTGGGTGCGCCGCTCACTGAACTCCTGAAGGACCCCTACATCCTTATAGCAGCAGGTGAGTTCCGCCCCACCCAAATCCCTAACCCTCTATAAACCCATCCATCTCCATCCCATGTACAATGCACCTCTACATCCTTATAGCAGCAGGCGAGTCCCGCCCCAGCCAAAACCCTACCCCTCTATAAAGGATCTCTACATCCCCATCCCATGTATAAAGGACCTCTATATCCTCATAGCAGCAGGTGAGTCCCGCCCCACCAAAACCCCACCTCTCTATAACAAAATCTCTATATCCCCATCCCAGATACAAAGAGCCTCTACATCCTCATAGCAGCAGGGGAGGTACCCCCGGTGTAACTCATTGGAATCGTATAAAAACAAAATATAGACAATATAATACTAGTATAATACATAATAGGACTTAGTGTTTGTGTTAATGTTGTTTATAAATACATGTATAGGCCTATATACATGTGTGTGTACAGAACGTAAATATCTCGTATATTTATGCTACTAAAAGAGAGACGGATTATTTTCTTCCCAAGATACACCTGTTAACTTATCAGAATTATTTTTCATTTTGAAGCCTTGTTATAATTTTGTATTATATATAATATATATAATTATATTGTCCACCATGTTTCTATTTAAGGCTCCATTACATTCGCTAACATGGGTATAGCTATGATGGAACCATCCCTGCCTATCTGGATGTACGAAACCATGAACTCGCCAGAGTGGCAGCAAGGTATTGTTAAATAACTAGATACTTTAATTTACGCTTGACAAGTAAATAACTTAAAATTTCACTTGAGCATGGTATTTAGTCAACTTTCATTTTTAGCGGTCACAACCTTTGTCCGATTTTGTAATATATCTTTATAAGAATTCTCTTTTTACCTTACTTTTTCTCTTGTTTTTATTTATATATGCGTTTTTATTCACAGTAAACGTTACAAAGTAACATCAAAGTAACATACTTTCAAAATACACTGATCCTTCGATAGTTACACGCATATCATAGGAAACAAATTAACCTTACTAAGAAACTGTGAATTAACATTTAAACTTTTGAATGGTTATCCATACACATTATTTTCATTTCCTGTATGTCCGATAATTTTGGGAGCATGTGTTAACTTTTAATATTATATTTTTACTGGGTTTCTGTGAGATAATAAAATAACATGACAATGTGACTTACATCCTTTTAATACTCTTCTCATCAATAAGTGTGTGAATGCATATACATGTACATGCACTTCAATAAGTCTCGGTAAAAAGATATCAACTTGAAAATTTCTAAATATTGGTTGCCAGCTCTGAATATGTTATAGATTATTTGTTTATTGTAAAAAAAAAAAAGTCATGTCATATTGACATATACTAGGAGTAGACCAGAGAAGATGGTGCATTTATTGTAAAGTGTTTGAATTTCAGGGGCTGCGTTCCTGCCCGCCAGTATATCGTACCTTATAGGTACCAACACGTTTGGCCCCTTAGCGCACAAAATAGGAAGGTAGGTTCATGGCGGCAACTGTATGTCGGTTTATGTTATATTTTTTTTGCATTTAAATTCAAATCAATATTGGGTTTAGATAGTAGAGTTAGTTGAAATATTACATGTTTATATTGACAATAGGTGCTTTTGAAAAAAAACATTGGAAACAACTTGATTGAAGAAAAATTAAAAAAAATTAAATTGGCAATGCATATTAATGGTTGATTTGCCCTGATAATTTTTAATCAGACGAGGATATATTCTCATGTACATGTACGTTGAATATATAAATAATATTGTACTTATCAAAATTTTCATTTCGTCTTTTAATTTTTTTAAACAATGTTTAAAAAACAATAAGTCTTGATAATTTATAATGTTTTATTGTGTAACCATGTATTTATTTTTCCAGATGGCTTAGTTCTTTAATTGGAATGGTTGTTATAGGAGTTTGTTTATTTGCCGTAAGTAGACCTATCTGGGCGACTCTATTTTATCGCACATCTCCCTTTATTCTATTTCTATACATATATACATTAAGATTTGAAAATTAAAGTAAAAGGGAGCAAGAGAGATGCAATTAAACGGAAATTTGAAAATAAAAAATCTGAAACAATGTGTTAACTTTTTTCTTTTCTTTAACAGATTCCATTCTCTAGAAATATATATCATTTAATAGCACCAAACTTTGGACTTGGTTTTGCTATAGGTAAATGTTTTGTTTTTTATTTACATGTATCAGTTTAAACAATTATACACTTGCATTCTCCCTTTTTGATAAAGAAATTATTATAGTATTAGATTGTTTGAGAACGCCGTTCGTTACAAAAAGCATGCATATCGGTATCAAAGTTTTATTCTAAAGACCCTAAGATGTGTAAAAGTAAAGGCATTTTACACAGACTCTGTACTGTATGGTCATGAACGTAACGTAAACGCATGAGGTTACACATTGTCAAATTTACTGAAAGTTTTTTGTTTTGTAAATTGCCTAAAGTTACTTTGTTTTGTTTTTTTTACGTAAATTGCTGCTAATTAGACATGTTTAACTGTTATGAGCGTTCAATGGTGTACATAATTAACTGTAAAGTATCTAAGATCACATGACTGTCAGCTTCATTAAGACTAGTGCTCAGAATGCAAACAAGTTGTACTCTACCAGATGCAGCAAATCACGGTTAAAGCGAAAATCTCGCATTAAACGAATCATATAATAGAGTTAAGGGCTAAACACCTATAACGAATTATATGACGTTTATAGCAATCAAAGTTGGTCCGCTAATCAGCGTGTTTTAGTGTTGAATATCGTGTTTTTAATTGTGATATATCTTGCAGGAATGGTGGACTCGTCCATGATGCCACACATGGGTTACCTGGTGGACCTACGTCACGTGTCTGTCTACGGAAGTGTGTACGCCATAGCCGACGTCGCCTTCTGTATGGGGTTTGCCTTTGGTAAGAATTTAATGATAAAGATAGGAAAAACAGAAAAAAAGAAAGCTGGAGAAAATGTAGAGGAGAGACAGATGATAGAAAGAAGAAGATGAAGTCAAATTCGTTATGTAAATTTTGTTTATAATCTATCGAGTGGCAGTAAATACAAAATTTACAACATGACAAACCAGAGAAAGAGATAGGGAGATGAGAAAAAGAAATGTAATAAGAAGCGAATACTGGGAAAGATGGGTAGAAAAAATGAGAGGGAGAGATGAGATTGGCATTGAACAGATAGAGTTTTTTGATATATTTAGTTATCTTACATGTACATGTAGTGATTTACTTTTTTTTTTAATATTTAGGTCCAGCGATAAGCGGAACATTAGTGAAAGAAATAGGATTTAACTGGTAAAACCCAATTTATACCTCTGAATAAACTGTATTGTTTTTACGTTTACATTTGATTTATTTACAAAATTAAGGTACATGTTGAACTAAACTCTCGTTAAAAAAGACAAAAGGGCTTTATATTATACATGATCAATTTTCCCCATATGGTCTTTTGTTGCATTACCTCTAATTCCTAAACGTTTTATGTCTCCACAGGATGTTATGGATAATAGCGATAATTAATCTGCTGTACGCCCCGCTCCTATACTTCATCCGGAGTCCCCCCGGACGAGAGGAGAAGATGGTAGGCATGAATAATATCTATAAATCTTTTGCTATGTCATCATAATCATTTCTTGAAGTTCTGTCTTTAAGAATTGGAATTTACCATTGCCATTTTTAATAGATATTTCGGTAGATGAGTGTTATTAAAAGCTGTTTTTCTGACCATGTCTGATAAGTCAAAATTTCTCAATACGTACGGAATGTTTCTAGGGATGCGGTTTTCCAGAAAGTCAGTAACTGTTATTTAAATGCATTTCATGTCTTTTTGAAACCCGTAGGACAATATTGAAAACCGTATTGCTATACTTATTTGTATAATTGAGCATATACATGTATCTTGTCGGGGTTTTTTTCATCAAAGAGACATTGCAACTTATCTAAGATCAGTCACGTTAGACACTTGCGCACGCTAAAATTAATAGTTAAGAAAATGCATGGGTAGATAAGGCGGGTAAAATGCCTATACATGCATTGGGAAAGTTAAAGATTCTGTAAAATTACTTTAAAAACATTTTACTGTTTTAGAAAAATATTGCAAGTCCGTTTTGTGGCCAAAGTCGCATATAGCATTTAATAACCGAGTTTGTTGTGACTGAAACGGCTCAGTTGTTAAAGCATCATATTGTAAAATTGCTTCCCAACGGATCAAAAAATCCAAATACATTGTAAAACAGTACCGATAGTCTTCCGGAAATTGTGAGCAGAGGAAATGCAGTTGCAGTAAACTTGATGGCTGTACAGATACATGTGAAAATTTGTTGCTTTCAATCCATTAATTTTTTGTTTTTTGTTTTTATAGTCCCTTATCATGAATGATCAATGTCCAGTGCAGTATGTCACGTACAACCAAACCGGCAAAAGTCTGCCTACTTCTGACGATGAAGACCCGTATGGGAACGACTACTAATGACGTCATATCCGCACATGTAGTGAGCTCGTAGTTCTAGAATTATATTGTCAAAACATCGTTTATCTGGGCAGAGTTGGGATCGGAAATGAAAGGAACGGCCCTATGTTGTCAGATGCTTCCAAAGAATAAACTTTAATATACATATAAATATAATTATGAATATGCATTTATATACTGTATACATGTTTCAATGATAATTATGTTTATGTCAATAAGTATATAGCGTATACACGATGGTGTATCTAGGCAATAAAGATTTCAATGTTATAAGTCAGGAGTCTTTTTTTAACGGCACGATTTTCGTTCTATTGCGTTATATTGTGCTTCCAAACACACATAAAATCTCAGTTTTAACAAATTTCAATGATTTATGAAGGATTTATTAGTACATGTTAAAATAATTACTTATACTCTGCGATTGTTTAGTAAATACATGAAATTCTGTAAGAAAATAACCTCAAAAAAGGCAATTACTAGTTGCAAAAACTTTTTTTCTCTCACTGATTTGGCTGGTTGTGTTTTAAAATATCCGAACCCTTACTGTTGGACTGGAACACTCACCTAAGGTAGAACAGTCATTTGTGTCTATCGAAATCTAGCATAAATTTTAGCAATGATGATATTTGACATGAATAATTAAATCCGAATGGACTTAATTTTTGTCACTCAATAAGCTACTTCAAATATTTTTATTGAAATGTTCCAAATTTCTGAAACTTATTTCCATTCAGAAACTTATCACCATTTTCTCGTTGACTCGTTCAATTAATTCCCACCTCTTTTGCTTGATTTTTTAAAGTCTTTTTCTGTATCCGATTTTTTCTTCGATTTCCCATGCGAATTTGTACTGGTACTTCACCTATAACAGACAATTCATCATGTAAGGACTTGTAGCACAATAATGTACCCAAAAATAAAACCAACATTGCATTTCTTATGCTTGCTAACAACACAGTTTGACTAAATACACTACACGAAATATCTTTATTTCGTAGAGCTTGTTTTTTTCCCTTTCTTTGCCTCTTCCAAAGTCTTTATCTTCTCTACCTCTCCCAAAATCCCCATCATCTCTTCTGCGTTCTCCAAATCCCCCACGATCACCATTATCTCTTGATGGTACTCGATCCTCCCCATTGCTTCTCCACGTGTCCATGGGAGGCGAAATGCCTCTAGCTGGGGGCTTGTCTTCCCCATGAGCACCCCTCTCTCCCCACCAGCCTTCTTCTTTTGGTCCATCGTTCTCATCATACCTGAACAATTATTTAGTCAACAGCATACTAAAACATAAAATCAGAATATTTCATCATTCTGTGATTTCATGGGGAATCGAGAGGGGCATTATTATAATCTGAGTTTAAAAATATCTCTAGTTTTTTTTAGATTTTATTTTTTCTTGAAAATCATTTTTAATATCACAATCACAAACATTTCACAAAGTAACTTGTGCACCTAGTTAGTCTTCTAAGAACTCTAACATACTCTCACACTTTTTCACACTCCAATTTCCTTGAAGAAAAGAATCAATTGTTTACATTGTTTTTAATTATACGTCAAATGCGTTTTTCGAATCTGCCCAAAGTTTATCTTGTTACTTGAACAGAAAATGTTGTAATAGTCCAACAATGTAACCTAGAGGATTTTTTGTTTGTTTTGAACAACTAAAAATGTTCTGTTAAGAAATCAGAATGAAATATTTAAGAACTTTGTTACAATTACTAAAATTTACTGAATGGTATGCTAACATTAATTTCAATTCTATTTGGAGTTTTCTTATAAGTATGTATATTTATTTCATTACATCAAAGTAGTATATCTTAACAAGTTATAAATACACGCTTAATTGTTTCTTCATATATTTTAACAAAAACCCACAACCATTTTCTAAAATAACACCTTTCAGAGTGATAATAACAGAGATATCTGTATTACAGCCGGTTCCGTATTTTTGAAATGCCTTTAGAATAATATATATAGTGTCAATGAGTGGATACAGATTTTAAAGTCTAATCAGAATGAATTATTGTTAACAATTCTTTTTTGACATCAGATCTATTAACAGATTCTGAAATATTTTTCCTCATTTTTAGCCGGGCTCTAATGAACGCATAGTCCTGGCTGTAGGCAGGCAAATCGCCAATATTACTATAAATAGCACAACTTCAAAAGTAAACAAAAAACCAGACAGCATCAAAGTAAAAGTTTCCGCTATACCAAATAGTTACACAAAGAGCCAAGTGTTGTAAAAAGTGTTGGCATTTTGATTCTTTTTTTTTATTTCGAGAGAATTGTCTATCTTTTTTATTTTCTTATCAATAACGTGTTTCAAAAACAAGACTATGCATGTTGGACACATACAACGCGCATGAATTTCCATGCATAAACTATTTTGCTGTGCGTTGAAAAAATGGGGATTTAATATATAACGCTTCTTGCAAAATTCAAGGCAGCAACTGTTGAATTTGTTTTTCTAGACAGGCATATTTTTGTTTAAAGCCGCTTACAAAATTTGGTCGCTCTTTGACGCTTTGCCGACATTAAAAGCATGAGAGAGAGAGAGAGAGAGAGAGAGAGAGAGAGAGAGAGAGAGAGATTTTAAGTCTTAACTACACAATATGCATAAAGATACACCAAAGAGCCCGGCTTTCAGTACTTCAGTACTTTGATTAATCTTTACTTTGTTTCATAAATGTCATCTCTGTGAATTTTTATGGTATTTGTCAAGTAGTAAGCAAGATACAGTTTACAATTTTTATAATGTAAACAAGTGTATGTCATGCTATGGCTATCATTGGTTCAATTTACTGCATAATGTCAGTTTTCAGTCGATTTCCTCAATTTAATCATGAGAACAAACAGTAATTAGTCCCTGTCACATTCAATTACATGCACAGGGGCCAAGCCCGTTTTAACATTAATTTCAATGTAACCATAAATAAAGAAAGGGGTCAAACTCTGACCCAGGTAAAAAAAACTACCAGCTCGCTTCAAAAGCCTAATAAATCAATTAATTTTTAAAACACTCGCATTATGCATGTATTTTTCAAAAAAGCAATGTCTGAGATACACTCATGCCAAATCTCAAGTTGATGGGTCTTAAAATAGCGGAGATATACGTCATTATTCTCTCGCCAGTTTATTTTTACTCGGACATTTACTGGTCCAGGGCTCACGATGGAATTTTGCCTATGGCAACAGCAGTATTGCAACAAGTCGAGAAACATTCGCACTAATCTTTTAAAATCTTACATCAAACGCAAACTACTTACATACAAAAACTCCAATAAAATTCCTTAAATACTCTCCATACTGAACTTTTACTCTGCAACCACATTGACTTCTGACAGGGCCAGCCATGTTGACGTCTACGAGAAAGACTGATTCTGATTGGACCATCAGGGATATTAACCAATGAAACTAAGTTTAACATTAGCTATCACAATGGCCGGTCTGAAGAAACTCCTATTTGATAACGCGCTATGGTTTACCATGAGAAGACAGGTCAGAACTCCTTTTTTATATATCGTGTTGCAAAACATATAAATGGTGGATGTGATTTATTTTTCTTAATCATATTTGAAGCACAATTATAATCATTCAAGCAACCATTACAAACCCTACACATAGAGGAAAAAAGATATATTACGCGCCATCAATTCCGGGTATATCGAATTAGTATTAGGTAAAACTACGAAAATTATTTGATAATATAGGCGTTTTCTTTTTATTCCTACAAATACATTTAATCAGTAAAACGATAGCCATATGCAAACACACTAATTAACTATCAGTATGCATGTAATGTAATCAACCTACTACATACATGAATCATGCACGGATCAAGAGGTGGGGTCCCGGGGTCAGTCTGGTCCCCCTAAAAAATTTTATTATTTAAGGTAGACCCAGCCTTAAAGAAATCTGTGTCTAACCAATTTTGTTTTTTAATTTGAAACAACTTTTAAACTCATTAAAAAGACCAAAATATTTATACCTTTGCACAATTCTTTTTAGCTCACAAGGTCCAGCCGCCAAATATTAATACAATGAAGCATGATCTCAAAATTTATTAAATTATGCACAAAAATTCATCATGTAAGGTCATAATTTTAACAAGAGGCCCATGGGCCACATCGCTCACCTGAACTACAGTTATTTGTAACATTCTATTTCATAGCATATGTTATTTCTATTTTAAACTTTGAACCCCTTTCTGGGGCCCCAGTATTGGTCCGGGGTTTATGGTTGGCTTTAACAACTACACTATTTGAGGATCCTTGCATTGTAATCTCACAAACTGTAGCATTGTAGTTCTCAAGTAGAAAATTTTTAAACATTTTTCATATATATTTCTATGTTAAACTTTGAACCCCACTTGGGGCCTCAGTATTGGTCTGGGGGTCTTGGGGCCCAAGTATTAGTCCGGGGGTCACGATTTTACCAATTTAGAATCTACAATAGCCAATTATGCTTGCATAGTAATCCCACAAACTGTTGCACTGTAGTTCTTGAGAAGAAGATTTTTAAACATGTTCCCTATATATTTCTATGTTAATTTTGAACCCCTTCTTGGGCCCCAATATTAGTCTGGGGGTCACGGCTTCCACAATTTAGAAACTTTACAATTTGAGAATGCTTGCATAGTAATCTCACAAATTGAAGCATTAGTTCTCCTCCATAAGATTTTTAAAAATGTTCCCTCCTATCTTTCTATGTGAAACATCGAACCCCTTCCCCTGGAGCCCCAGTATTAGATCACTTCTATAATTTAAAGTTTTTTACTATTTGAGGATCCAAGTAAAGTAATCTCACAAAGTATGACATTCGGTTCTCGAAAAGATTTTTTAAACATGTTTCCTATATATTTCTATGTTAAACTTTGAACCCCTCTTGATGCCCCAGTATTAGTCCGAGGGTCATGATTTTAACACTTTAGAATCGACAATTGCCAAGGATATGCATAGTGATATCCCAAACTGTTGCATTGTAGTTCTTTAGAAGAAGATTTTTAATCATTTTTCTTATATATGTTAACTTTGAACCTCGCCTGGGGGCCCAGTTTTTGCCCGGGGGTCACAATTTTAACAATTTAGAATCTTCACTATACATACAAGCTTTTGTATAAATATTGGAATTTCTGGTTCAGTGGTTCTTGATATGAAGATTTTTAAACAATTTTCCTACATATTTCTATGTTTAAGTTGTAGCCCGGACCCCCTGGGCCCCAGTCTTGGTCCGGGGGTCACGATTTTTACAATTTATAATCTTCACTATATATACAAGCTTTTGAGTAAATGTTGGCATTTCTGGTGCAGTGGTTTTTGAGAAGGAAATTTTTAAACATTTATCCTATGGATTTTCATGTTAAACTTTGAACCCCGCCTGGGGCCCCAGTTTTTGGTCCGGGGGGTCATAATTTTTACAATTTAGAATTTTCACTTTATATAAAAGCTTTTGTGTGAATATTGGCTTTTCTGGTGCAGTGAATCGTGATATGAAGATTTTTAAACATTTATCCTATGGATTTCTATGTTAAACTTTAAACCCCGCCTGGGGCCTTAGTTTTGGTCCGGGAGTCACGATTTTAACAATTTAGAATCTTCACTATATATACAAGCTTTTGTGTAAATGTTGGCATTTCTGTTGCGGTGGGTCTTGAGAAGATGATTTTTAGACATTTTTCCTACGTATTTCCATGTTAAATTTTGAACCCCGCCTGGGGCCCCAGTTTTGGTCCGGGGGTCACAATTTTTACAATTTAGAATCTTCACTATATATACAAGCTTTTGTGGAAATGTTGGCATTTCTGGTGCAGTGGTTCTTGAGAAGAAGATTTTTAAACATTTTTCCAATGTATATCAATGTTAAACTTTGAACCCCGCCTGGGTCCCCAGTTTTGGTCCGGGGGTCACGATTTTTACAATTTAGAATCTTCACTATATATACAAGATTTTGTGTAAATATTGGCATTTCTGGTGCAGTGGTTCTTGAGAAGAAGATTTTTAAAGACATGCACCCCATTTTCACTGTTTCGTAATTATCTCCCCTTTAAAAAGGGTTGTACCCTTTATTTTAACAATTTAGAATCCCCTTTTCATAAGGATGCTTCGTACCAAGTTTGGTTAAATTTGGCCCAAAGGTTTTTGAGAATAAGTCAAAAATGTGAAAAGTTAACAGACGGACGGACAGACAGACGGACGGACGGACGGACGACGGACAACGGGTGATCAGAAAAGCTCACTTGAACCTTCGGTTCAGGTGAGCTAATAAAAATCAAAAGATAGCCTTTAACTTAATGAATTCTTATTTTTTTTTTCATAGAAAAATTTATATATATATATATATATATATATATATATATATATATATATATATATATATATATATATATATATATATATATATATATTTCATTTATTCTCCAGACGACCTTTAAAAAAATTCACAATATCGAAAGGAAAGTTATCAATGGACACGCCAACTTGGGTGATAATACTTAGTTACTACATTATCGCTGAAACAGCCCCCCCCCCCCCCCCCCCAAAAAAAAAAAAAAAAAACCCACAAAAACGACATATTTAGAATGTACATGTAGCGATAAACTGACATTTTTTTGGGATAGTATTTTAAGTATGCCACGTTTTATTACAAATTTTGCTGAAGATTTTTTTGAAGTTTGAAACATGAAATAAATTTCATACAGAAAAAAAATTCTCACATGCGTTTGACGTTAAAAATATTTCTTTTTGTAACAAAATTATTCCAAGGAATTTAATAACACACATGTATTAAAAAACAGGGAAATATCTTATTATAAGAAACATTTCTAACGTCAGGCACATTTTGATTTTCTTTCTGTCGATAATTGTAAACATACCGTATATAATTACATTAGAATAGGCGTATGGAAAAAAAAGAAGTAACTTCGATATATATGTCCGTGCTCAAAGGCGCTAAAAAATTCCGCGAAAGTAAAAGAGCGAAAATACAGCGTGACGTCATTTTTCCACAATGCCTACTGCGCATGAGCATTGTCGGTAACTAAGAACTTAGACGCACTTCCGACTTTAATAGTCGTACGACAACGTTATTATCTTAGTTACGACAGCTTTTGTGAATAGCAACATAAACGTAAACGTAGGTTTGTCGTAAGTTTAAAGTGTAATCATAGGCGTTTGATTTTGTGTGATTAGATCGATTGATACGGTTAGTGTCCTAACCGCTTAGTGAGGCTGGGTATCAATTCACGTTGTGGAAGAATGACGTCACGCTGTATTTTCGCTCATTTACATTCTTGGAACATGTAATAAGAAAATTCCCTGTTTTTTAATACATATAGTTTTATTATATTCCTGATAATAATTTTGTTACAAAAAGAAATATGTTTAACGTCAGACGCATGTGAGAATTTTTTTTTTGGGGGGGGGGGTGGGTGTCTGTTTCGATAATATAGTAACTAGGTATTATTTTTTAAGGTCGTCTGGAGAATAAATGAAATATCTAATTTTTTAAATTTTTCTATAAACAAGAGGCCCAGGGGCCACATCGCTCACCTGAGCAACAATTGCCTTCATTCTGATCACATTAGCATTACAGTATCAAAATATCTTGACAACGGAGTACAGTAGATCTTGCTAAAAAAAATTGAAAATCTGCCAATTTTTATCCACCTCTTATTTTTTGGTAAATACCAAGCCCCTTTTGTTGGTGTACTTGTAAGAAGATTTTTCTCTATTCCTATATACCCCCCCCCCATTTCATGGCCCCACTTTTCTCTAGGGAATCATGGTTTCATCAAACTTAAATCTGCATAACCTGTGCTTTCACACTAAGTACTGAGTTTTGAACCGAAAACTTTCCCAGAATACTTTTAAAGATTTTCTCTTTATATTCCTATGTAAAAATTCAAACCGCCATCACGGTCCCGCCCTACCACTAGGGACTGTGATTTTGCAAACTTGAATTTACACTACCGGAGGATGCCTCTATACAATTTTAAACCTTTTCTGGCCAAATAGTCTTTAAAAAGAAGATTTTTAAAGATTTTCTCTATATATTCCTAAGTAAAAATTCATCCCCCATTGTGGCCTCACCATACCACTGGACTATTATTTAAACAAACTTGAATCTATATGATCTGGGGATGCTTTCACTCAAATTTGGGCTTTCCTGGCCTAATAGTTTTGAGAAGAAGACTTTTAAAGATTTTCTCTATCTATAAAAATTTATCCCCCATTGTGACCCCGCCCTACCCCCATGGACAATGATTTGAACAAACTTGAATCTACACTTCCTAAGGATGGTTACATGCAAATTTGAGCTTTCTTGGCCAAATAGTTTTGAGAAGAAGATTTTTAAAAGATTTCCTCTATATATTCCTATATAAAACCTGACCCCCCAATTGTGGCCCCACCCTACCCCCGGGGACCATGATTTGAACAAACTTGAATCTACACTATCTGAGGATGCTTCCACTCAAATTTGAGCTTTCCTGGCCTAATAGTTTTTGAGAAGAAGATTTTTAAAGATTTTCTCTATATATTCCTATGTAAAACATGACCCCCTATTGTGGCCCCACCCTACCCCCGGGGACCATGATTTGATCAAACTTGAATCTACACTACCTAATGATGCCTCCACACAAGTTTAAGCTTTCAGGCCGAATAGTTTTTGAGAAGAAGAAAAATAAAAATAAAAATACCAACAAATTTTCAATAATTCTCAATTATCTCCCCTTTAAAGAGGGCGTGGCACTTCATTTGAACAAACTTGAATTCCCTTCACCTAGTGGTGCTTTGTGCCAAATTTAGTTGAAATCTGTTTAGTGGTTCTTGAGAAGAAGATGAAAATGTGAAAAGTTTACAACAACGACAACAACGACGACGACAGACAACGGAGAAATTGTGATCAGAAAAGCTCACTTGAGCCTTTGGCTCAGGTGAGCTAAAAAAGGTTAAGTTTAGAATACAATAAGTTGTTAAAGTTTGTTTCTGGAAGAACAGACTTTGAAAATTTTCTTAATAAATTTTGACAATTTTTTTTACTTTTTTAATCTTTAGTTTTTAAGATCTGTGTACAAACATAGAATTGTGAGCAAATCTCTGTATCTTGCTTATAATTCGAAGCTTAACACTCAAATATGGTTAGTAAATAGAAATTGTAAACAATTAAACACAAGAAACATGCACTATATCAAATAAAGAACACAATTTATTTTTTCGAAATGAATCATATATAAACATGTACATATACCTACATATTTCCGACAGCGATATCAAACTCTATTTAAACTGAATAAACTCGAGAAAATGCCAAGCATCTCAACAAAACCTATTGCATTAATCTACCATTACGCAAAAGATAATGCCGAATTACCGATAGAATGAATTGTATTTCAGTACTTTTTTGATACATCAGATTTTGCTTAATTTGCGCAGGTAAACGGTTAACTGTTTGATTTACCGAAGTCTCTGTTTGATTTGATACGTAAAAATCACGAAATAAAGACGATAGTTCCCAGGTTACAAAGCATAAATAATGAAAACGAAACGAAAATCAGAACAAGCTAACACCAATTAACGTCATGTGTGAAAACTGTCAACGCATTGAAATATTTAGCCTTATTATTTTGCAGCAATATTTACAGCAAATACAAATATACTTGTCCATCAAATATCCTGAAATTTTAATAAGATTGGCAGATTAGTAACTGCCAATCTTTTGTTTTGCCCAGGCCAAGTCTTGTCTACCCATTTTACCGGATGCCGAATCCGAAGCTATTAAACTGATTGAAACACGCCTTTCCTTTATTATTATTTTCGTAATAACTCAGATTTGAAACAGAATTAGACCTTAATTTTTGCAATTTACATTTTCCTTCCAATAAGGATAATCTATGCTAAACTACGTTGAATTGGAATCAGTAGTTCTTGAGAAGAAGATTTTTAAAAATGCACCCCCCTTTTTCTACAGTTTCAAGGTTTTTTCCGCTTTGAATACAGATCGGACTTTTATTTCTGCAATTTATATTCGCCCTCCCACAAGGATGCTTTGTGCCAAATTTGATTGAAATTGGATAAGCGGTTTTAGAGAAGAAGTTCAAAATGTAAAAAGTTTACAGACGGACAGACGGACGGACAGACGGACGGACGGACAGACGGACGACGGACAAAAAGTGATCAGAATAGCTCACTTGAGCTTTCAGCTCAGGTGAGCTAAAAACCAATAAGAATTTATTAAGTTAATGGCTATCATTTGATTTTTATTAAAATTATGACCTTACATGATGAATTTTTGTTTGGCGGCTGGACCTTGTGAGCTAAAAAGAATTGTGCAAAGGTATAAATATTTTGTTCTTTTTAATGATTTTGTTGTTTCAAATTAAAAAAAAAATTGGTTAGACACAGATTTCTTAAACGCTGGGCCACCTTAAATAATCAAATTTTTAAGGGGGAACAGACGGGCCCCCACCTCTAGATCCGTGCATGATATGTAGTACCTTGATTACATTACATACTAATAGTTAATTAGTGTGTTTGCATATGACTATCGCTTTACTGATTAAATGGATTTGTAGGAATAAAAGAAAACGCCTATATTATCAAATAATTTTCGTAGTTTTACCTAATACTGATTCGATATACCCGGAATTGATGGCGCGTATTATACTAGTATCTCTTTTCCTCTATGTGTATGGTTTGTAATGGTGATTATCTGTTGTATGCTTGAATAATTGTGCTTCAAATATAATTAAAAAAAAATTACACCCACCATTTATACGTTTTGCAACACGAGATACAAAAGGAGTTCTGACCTGTCTTCTCATGGTAAACCATAGCGCGTTATCAAATAGGAGTTTCTTCTCTTAATTTTGCTTATGACAAAATGAAGGTAGTCCCTACAACTGCCATAACTCAACTATAAACATATCAATTATAGACTTACGTCAACCCAATAGTAGACGTAAACTTTTGACTGTTTTTTGACGTAACGTCACACGTACGACATTTTGTGAATAAGCAAAATCTTACGAAAAAATCTTACGTCAAACTTACGTCTATGATTAAACGTACGATTTTTTGTGAATAGATCCCCTGGTCATTTTTTTCCAGCTCTCTGATCGCTGTATCTCCCTCTCCCTCCAGCCACCACCTTCTCTGGCCCCTGCTGGTCTCAAGGCTTGCCCATCACGACCTCCCTCCTCCTCCTTCTCCCGCTCTCTATCTCGCCAACTTGGACGCTCTCCCGGTCGACCAGCAATAAGTTTAGGGCGGTCTTCTTTGCCATCATCTCTGCCGCTGTATAATATCAATTGTATGCAGCTGAACAAAAAAACCCAGTATTTAAGAGGGAGGAGAAATACATGAGCGAAAATATCTATGACTAAATACACTAGATGAATTATCCTTACTAGGTAGAGCTCGTTTGTTCCCTTTCTTTTCCTCTTCCAAAATCTTTATCATCTCTACATCTTTCAAAATGTCTACCATCTCTTCTGCGTTCCCCAAATTTCCCACGATCACCACCATCCCTCGATGGTACTCGATCCTCCCCTCTGCTTCTCAATGTGTCCCTAGGGGGAGAGATACCTCGAGCTGGGGGCTTGTCTTCCCTAGGAGCACCCCTCTTTCCCCTCCAGCGCTCTCCTTTTGGTTCTTCTTCCTCCTCATACCTGAAGTTTCAAACAACAATCAAAAGCATATTAACATCACATTCCATCTCTTTTATCAACCTGGGATTTCACAATTTCACAATACAAAAATCCTGTGCTAGTGTACTAACCGCTTGGTGGGGCTAGTCTCTTTTTTCCAGCTTTCTGATCGCTGTTTCTCCCTCTCCCTCCAGCCGCCACCTTCTCTGGCCCCTGCTGGTCTCCAGGCTTGCCCATCACGACCTCCCTCCTCCTCCTTCTCCCGCTCTCTATCTCGCCAACTTGGACGCTCTCCAGGACGACCAGCAAATGGTTTAGGGCGGTCTTCTTTGCCATCATCTCTACCGCTGTATAATTTCAATTGTATGCATTTGAACAAAAAAACAAACAAACAATATTTAGAAAGAGGAGAAATATAAGAACACAAATATATTGTAATGAACAAAATAATAATGAATTTATGCAATCAGGTATCATCCTACTATAGTATTGACCAATTATGTGCATCAATATTGTTGGTTTTGTTTAAGTAAACTGTATCTATGAAGAGAATACAATCTGTGGAGTAAACCGTTTGTCTTTGCCTTGTTTGATGCCACAGCAACCAAGGTGTCACCATGGTAACATTTAAGGAAGTCATTCCCAATTGTATGCACACTCTTTTTAAAAACAATTTGTGGACTTTAATCTGTACCTCGATTTTTCCAACTCCTGTCGTCTCTTTGCTTTCTTTTCTTCAGCCTTCCTCTTCCTCTGTCGCTGTTTCTCAGCCTGCTTCTCTAGCTTAGCTAGTCTGGCCTTGTTCTTGCGTTTCTCAGCTTCCAACTTCTTCCTTGCTTCCCTCTCTTCACGTTCTGTCAAATCAAAGCAAAAAAATGGACTTGCTTGCCAATATCTCAATTTTTTTTCTTACCATATTAAACATTAATATAAAGATTTTTAGAATTACCCTTTGATACTAAGATATACATAAATACCAGTAATTTGTTAATCAATTTCGATTAAATTTCTTTTTATTAATGAAATTATCAAAAAAACCCAAAAAAACCTGACCAATTTGTATCCTGAATTGCAATAGAAAGAGAGCAACACACTGCGTGTTGAACAGAAATGTCTCCTTTTGGTAAACATTTCTTTACAGTGTTATACAATTGAGGGAGAAGCAACTTGAGCTGATGAAACAAAAAACTAACCTCTCTTGAGCTGCTCACCCTTTCTCCTCTTCTCTTCTTTGGCCCGTTCCTGGATCCACTTCTGCCTTCGGTCCTCTCTTCGCTTCTCCTTCCTCTCGTACAATCTTTTCTTTCTCTCCTCCGAAACCCTAGCCTCAAACTCGGCCAGCTTTTTCTGAAATAACAGTAACAAAATAATATCAAGTACTCATTAATGTGACATAAAGTATAACAGTTTACATACACAGAGGTCCATCATGATACATCTGATTTTTATTGTTATCTCCTTATAGTGAACTGAATTCTGTCCATGAAATACAGTTTGTGGAGTGAGATGATTTACTCTGTGCCTCGTTTGACGCCACCACAATAAGAACATTGTAATGGTAACATTCAAGGCAGGTATCATTCAAAATCATGCAAGCTGTGCAAATGTTCCAGAACTAAAACGGTAGGAAAAACAATCTCAAATTGTCTTGGGTGTTTTTTTCAAAAGATAAAAATCAAACGAACAAAACCCTGCTGCAGCAATACCTCAAACATTTCCTTTCTTTGTCCTCTAAATAGATTCAGGAACTCATCCTTGTCAGTCTTCATCCTATTGAGGCGATCCCGACTAGCAAGTGCCATCTGACGGTCCCTATTTAACTGCTCGATCTACAAACACAGCAGCGATACATGTACACCCGCACAACAAGGAACTGAAAATCCCTCCACATGAACACAAGAATAACAATGAAGAAGGCTAATTATACCCGCACTTTCTAAAGAAAGTTCGGGTATATTGTTGTTACCCTGTTCCGTCCGTCCGTCCGTCCGTCCGTCCGTCTGTCACGTTTTACTTTCTCAAACTGCTCTTACATCTTATAAACCAGCAAACTGAACTCTTGGAGTTTGATTTGGGGTATCATGTTGTTTTGTAAAAAGGTTTCAAAAATTTTCTGTTAGTCCTGGGGGTCAAATAATTGGTGAAAAATGACGTTTTTTCACAAAAAACCTTCTTCCTCGAACTCCTCCTACATTTTCAACAGTAGACAAATCATCTTTTGGAATATGTTTTAGGGTATCCTATAGATGCGCAATAAGGTTTCGGAATTTTCAATTTTGTCCTGGGGGTCATTTAATGGCTGAAAAATGACGTTTTTTTTTACAAAAAAACTGGTTTCAAAAACGTCTTTTTTTTTTGGCAGTAGCCAAATGATCTTCTAGAATATGATTGGGGGTGTCATATTGAGGCATGATCAGGTTCCAGATTTTTTTTTTTATTAAGGGGATCAGTGGGCAACAAAAAATGACGTTTTTTGGCCAAAAAAATATGGTTCCCAGAACTCCTCTTACAACTTTTGGAGTAGCTACGTCATCTCTTGGGATATAATTGGGGCTGTCCTATATATGGGCAATAAGGTTTTAAAAATTTAGATTTCATCCAGGGAGTCAAATAGTAGCAGAAAATTGACGTTTATCACTAAAAAAAAACACATTGATCCAAGAGCTCCCGTTTTCGAGATATTCATGCACTTCCTGTTCAAGGGGGGTCATGACCACCCCCGGGGCCCATGACCTACATACCGTTTGATGCCCCTTGACACAAGGAACAAGAATATATATGGTTTAAGGGTGGGGATCTCAATTGTTTTGAAGATATTAAAGGACTTGCTGTTTGAGGGGGTCAGGACCACCCACAGGGCCCATGACCTACATAACATTTGATGCCCCTTGACATCAGAAACATGAATATATATGGTTTAGGGGTCATGATTATAACAGTTTCTGAGATATATGGTAATTTCAAATTCCTGGGGAGTGGGGATGACCCCAGGGGTCAGATCTAATAAACCCTATATATTGCCAGTTACAGCCAATATATGATTATGAAAACCCTATATTATTATCTTTGTCCGTTTTCAAGTTACCATTTACAATAGAGTCTACGATTCTTCCTACAAGGTTCAATGTTAGACCCCACACCCTTTTGACACCCCCCTCCCCCGAAAAGTGGTTCTCTAACCCAAAATGAGAAAAATCAAACCAGGGTGCACAACTAGATATGCAGGCCTATCATATCCTAGAGTTTTGTACAATTCTGTTCAGCCATCTCTGAGAAACAAGTTCAGAGCAGGAAAGAAGAAAAAGAAGATGAAGAATAATAATACATGTATTAAGAACCGTACAAAAACAATTAGTCTCCAAATTTCATTCCAGAGACTTTATAATAAAGATTAAATAGAGATAGGATCATCAAACATCAATAATTAAAGATAATTGACAATTTCTGATTCTAAGGGGGTCAGGATGACCCCTTAAGGTCATGACTTACATGCCATAATGATCTGATGCGCCTGCATGACCTAAGGAGGAATAATATCTTTGGATTAAGGTGGGGATCTCAATGGTTTTTATGATATTTGATAATTTCAGGAAGATCTTGGGATCATGACCTATACATACAATCTTAAATGCCTTGAACAAAGAAAATAATATAACATGTACATGATATATGATTCAATTTAAGAACCCAGATATAGATCAATCATCTGTTTTGAAATACTTCCTATGTATATATACATGTACATGTATTAGTTTGTGTTTTGTTCTATACTATTCATGTTCATGACTGTAGTTTGGCTAAGTCTTATTTCAAATTACATTAAAAAATTGTCAAATATATGACTTTGAACCCCCGATCCCAAACAAACTCAAATATAAACTGTTCCCCCCCCCCCCCCCTGTTGAATGCTCTTTTAAAATCAAAATATAATTTGGGTGTCTAAAAACTTTTATAAACTTGTAAAAAATGTTATTCTTAAAAAAAATTATATTACACCTTGCATAATTGACAAATGATCTATTGAGATATGATTAGAGGTCATATTTCTACCTTGGGATCAATAAGTAGTATTCATTGACAAGTTAAAGATTCAGTCTTCTTAATACATTCTTACATTTGTACAGTAGCAAATTTTAAATCATTTCTTGATTGCTTTTTCTCTCGTGATTCACATTAACATTTTGGAAATTGCTTAATTCAATTTTTAAGATTAATAAACAAAATATTATATGCATCACTTCCATGTGTATTCGCCTATTTGGGGCAATTGTAAAGTCTCCTAAAAAAAGCAGTGACATCATTAGGCTAGGAATTACCCACATGGATCAAACACTACTGTATAACATATGAATAAGATAAAATACATTATTATTTCTAGTTCTAAAATGTCAGGGTGTCTCCAAGGGGGCATAATCTATATACAATTTTACGCGCAATGACACAAAGAGCAAAAATAAATTATATGGTTTAGGGATGAGGATCTCAGATCTCAGAAGTTAACAAAATATACAGTGTATCATATCATTTCCTATTTCATAAAGGCAGGGGGGGGGGGGGGGGTTAAAGACAACACCTGGGGGTCATTAATGTACTTTACACCTTTTGATGCATCATAATGACATTAGAAGATATTTTGTATTTTTCTGTTTCGTGGGATCAGAACAGTCCCATATAAGGTCATGACCTACATTGTATTTGATGCATTATAAATACTCCTTCCTTCCTATTATAACTCATATAAAAATGATAAGTGTCTCCACCTACTTACATGTAATACACAAATTTAATAAGAAATTGTTTATACAGGGTCAATATGGGGTCAACTCAATAGTGCATGCAGTCTGTGCATAGTGCATACAAATGAAAAAATTTACTTTTGCAACTAAAATGACAGAAACTTTACAAATGCGATAGGATAGGTAACGATGATAAGCTTATTTAAATATTTTAAAAAAGATGATGATACAGTATGCTGTCAAAGGGAAATCACATTAAGAAAGTGAAAGTAGAACTTATATATGTATGCTGGCATCTCATTATATTCTGCTACTGCTACTACATGTATTATGCTTACCTAAATTGGTCAACATCATAATGATAATCCAATTAAAACACAATAATGAATTCCTTTAGCTGATCTTAACTAATCCTTTTCTGTATACGAAAAACACAGACATTGTATGTATGGGTGTTGCTAAAACGCGGAACGGAAAACGGAACGGAAAGCGGAACGGAATGGAAAATATCATCACGTTTGTCGCTTAAAAAAGGTATAGACTGACCAGAAACGATTTACTTTGTATCTTTTATTTATATCTAATGAATGATTATCAACATGTTGTTATCTTATTAATATTCATATGAATGTCTATCAATTATAGCATTGTATTCATTCGGTTTTAGTTGAGTACGAAACGGAAAAATCAAATGTATACGAATTGTGAAACATTAACATGATGAAACGAGCAAATTATCTATAACTTTTTATATATTTTTCTTATATGGTATGGCTGCCATATCAGCGTAATGTACGCATTTAGTGAAAGCGTTTTATGCGTGTTTTGAGTATTTTTATATTTCAAATATGATGTACTTGTATATACTTACATCAAAATTGAATTTTCGGTGTTCTAGACGATCTTTTGTCATACAGATGATACAGTATCATTGAGATGGAAGAAAAAAAACCGTAGGACTGACGACAATAAAAATTAAAATGCAGTAAACATTAAAATACCCAGTAAATTGTGAAACTAGTAATTTGTGAAACTAGTATTTTTAGCAATGCAATTTAGCTTACGTTTGTATTACTAAGCAGTTGTTTATTCCAGCAGCTATATACATATGATCCGAATAGAGAGCTCTAGACGTTGCCTGGTTTGATTTTCCGATTATATATTGGGACTATAGTCTGTCGATCCCAAAATATTCATGCAGCACATTTGGACGATTTATAATGGAAAATGTTGACATCTTTTCTCCATTTGGAAGTCACTCAGAAGACCTTGCACAATTTTTCAACACTATCATCCGGGTCTGTTGAAATGCAAAACCCCGTAGACTTCTTTATTTTTAGCAGTGCATTATACCAGCTGATAAGCTAGAGAGGACGTTTTAAAGAAAGAATAATGAGAATGTTTAATGCTTCTAAAAGAGAATCGCTTGAACCCTGAGGTATTAATAAATATACAGCAAAAAGTGAATCGAGGATATTTTGGGACAGAATATAGCGGTCAATGCATGTACTGTTAATTTTGCGGAAATAAATATTCTTGAATAAATAATCTAATATTGCTAATCTTTCAAAAAAATTAAAAAGGTACATAAAGTATATCGTTTTAGCATGATTAACAAATCTATGAGGTAAATAACATTAGATAAGATTTTCCGTTTTCTCTTCTGTTCCGCTTTCCATTCCGTTTTCCGTTCCGCGTTTTAGCAACACCCATGTATGTATACACGTGAACCCATCTAATCGAAGAGCTGAGTAAAACTAGTACCCGCTAATGAGACATGCAGACCTGTGTTGTGTACGTAACTTCAGACAAAGATCATTCATTTGTAACATGCATGTATTTTTATGACCTATTCTTCAAATCCACTTGCACTATTTTATTAGGTAAATAACAGCTTTAAGGTGGTGCAGGACACCTGCATATTGTGATGTACATGTATACTTTCTATTGAGATAAACAATAAAGTATATTAAATATTAATTAAATATTTACCCCCCAAATAATGTTACCTAACATTGAAGCGCAATGGGTTAATGCGTTTACATGTCTGTAAGAGCACTGGGGTCCAAGGTGTATTTTTGGTAATCTTACAATTGATATAAATGAATTTTCATGGGGCGGGGGATCTGGACCCCTCACTCCCACCCCTTCTCTAAATCTGTGCACACGATGATGTTCATGTAGGCACACAGAAGCAAATCTAAAACCGGCAACCGCCACGGGGAGGGGGTATAATTTAATTTTTAATTTTGTTTGTAATAATTATATAGACCATTATACTTTCTATGACATAAAATGTTAAGATTATTGATTAACTGAAAATTCACTGCAAACAGTTCTACCCCAAATTGCACATAAAATGCTGCTCATGCCACGATGTGTATTATCATATGGGAAGGGATCTCATCCTTCAGTTATGAAAATTATAAATTTTAATTGTATTACCGGAGCTTGCATGTAGCCTTCATTTTTAATTAAACTGGTACAAAACAGTGTTATTTAGGGGCAAACACATGGTGCGGGTATTACTGTCTAATGACAGCATCTAGTTAACCACTGTAGTTCCTTAGTTAATGATATCTCAGAGATAATGTTGCTCAATACATGTACATATTAATGACTCTTACACACAATTTGTTGATAGCGGTCAACGATTGTTGACAACTGTCTAAACTGTTATTAGTATGTAAAATGCAAACATAAAAATGTTCGTTTAATATGATTGAAGCACTGCATTCTGCCAAATGCACCTCCAAAACGCCAACTGCAGTGTCATCTTCGTAATCTGGGCTATAGAATCATCATAGTATAAACCTTATACAATCTATAACCCACCTTTTTAGCCTCTTGCAGCTCAAAGAATTCTCTAGCCACTTTCTTTTCCTGTTCATACTGTTTTTTTAAAAGGGGAATTTCTTCCAAACGCTTCGCACGAGCAAAATAATCGAACTACAAAAGTAATGATCATACAAATTATAAATCCATATTTCAGCACACTCAATACTGCTCACTCTATACTCAGATAAATAACACATAGTACATAAAAATTAATAAACTTCATTAATGAATGAAAAAAATTAATACATCCATCACTTTTCTAATGATAGACTCAAAACAAATACTCATGCTTTTGTTTTTTAAAGAGAAAACTGCTGTTTATACCCTTTGTTTAGTTTATTCTGACCTCTTTCTCCTGGTTTTTGATGCGGTCTATCAATTCTTCCTTTTCTTTTTCGAGCTGTTCCACTTGTTTGGCCATGATATCCTCTACATTCAGTGTGGCAAAGTCCTGAAAGCAAAAAAAAGAAAGTCATGAACACTTAAAGATGAAATTGAAATCTACACGTTTTACATATACATTTTGCAAAAATTGCAACCTTATGCAATTTAATTCTGTATATAACACTAAAACTAAGAGTCTTTGTAACATTTTTTACACAAGAATAATCATAATACAAATACATGTATTTTCTGTAAAGGGAGGTGCAAGCCAGTGGCTGACTTCACCAGACATACTCGTATACTGGGTATACTGGGTATCCTGAAAAGCATGGACCACAGTACTTGATTGAATAGAAGCTGATTATTGTTACTGTACCTCCTCGTCCAGATTCTGCAACACTTTGGCTCCGATGTCCGTCATTTTTAGTTGTTCGATCATCTTCCATAGGCGCTCCCTCTCCTTCGCTTCTCTCTCTAGCCGATCCATCTCCAATTCGTACGCCTTCAAATGCTCCTCAAACTGCTCCTGTTCCTCCCGCTCCTGAATAACACAAAACAGATGTTTACAGGTATATTTTAGATTACCTAAAACACTGAGATTTTTCTGCAGAATTTTGACAAAGTATTTGCTAAAGAAATGTATAACTTTTCCATAATTCTTTGACAGTGTATCTATAACAACATATGGATAAGATGTGAAGATGTATTAAACAGTGTATACAACCGCTTTAGGGGAAAAACTGATGCTAATTTAAAGGAAGATGACCATTTATAACTGTGCAAACTTAAAGGAAATGTCATCATTGTTGTTTCGTTAGTTATGTCCCATACTGGTTCGATGTGCATGTGTGTGGGGGGGGGGGGGGGGGGGCATACTCTCTGGTCATTGAGGTGCTCCAGCTGCTCCTTCCTGTCCTTAATGATCTGTCGCCTCTGTAATATCCTCTGATGTTCTTTCTTGGCAGTCATTCTGTAGCTGTTGGCAATCTGTACCTGCATCTCATGTCCCTGGACCTGTCATATACCACACAGTTTTATTTGCATTGAACATCAAATTAGCCTTTTTTTAAAAATCAATCCACTTTTCATATTCAAATGACTGAGTAATTGTGCTAAATTTCTACAATCACATTTTATCCATGACCTTGAAATATCATGTGCCATATGAGTTTCTTACCTTTCGGTCCTTTGGCTCTATGCGTTCAATGGCCTGGTGAAGGGCTCTAGCCATTGAAATCAGCTGGTTGCGTATGCCTTCGCTGGGCATGCTCTGTATGTAAGGACCCTCCGGTACGTCCTCCTTCTGTGCAACCATCAGATCTGTGCCAAAGCTCAGAGACTTGCTTCTGTGGTCAATTCTCACCTGATGAATGGATCAATAGTGGTAACACAATGTATAGTAGATGGTCACTTGTCTGTCATTTAATGCAGAGAGAAAGATGAAAACACTTAGAAAAGCATGTAAAGGTGTAATCCAACTTACCTGTAGTTCTAGAGTCTTAGCTGCATCTACAATGACTCTTTCTAAACGAAATTTGGAGGCAAACGGAATTAGGTCAGCCAGTCTGGAAAAGGCAATTGTCTGGTAGACTTGAGACACCTAGTAAAACAAGGAATCAGACTATGATATCACAGGCAATATACTAATCTACATTCAAAATAACTATCATTTGCATATAACTATAATCCAAATTCATATTTCAATTCCCTATTCTCTTCAATGCATTAACTCTTTAACCAACCCTAAAAATAAACAATTTAAAATATGCCATTGTTTAATCAAATGAGGTACAATTTTTGTTTCCCAAATATGGTCATCATTCACACAGTGAGTCAGTGACACTAACAGATGTAAGATCTGCTTTAATTCTAATTGACCTATGTATGGATTAGATAGATAATCACCTGTTTGAGGACTCGAGTGATGATGATCTCCTCCAGGGCTGGGATGTACTGACCGAGTTCTTCGTTGTTACTGATGAACTCTATGGATGCTTTAACCCGGTCATACAGCCCCAGGGGGTGGAACTCTTCCTCAAGGTACTTGAACAGGTTCTGTATCTCAGGGTGAACATAATGAATGATGTTAAACTTGACAAAGTCTTTGATGAGGGACTGACGAGTGGGGGCATTGTTCAGCATCAGGAGAGTAGCCAGTCGTCTTTTCTTCTCCATGGTTGCTTCATTTGTCTCCAACAGCTGATCGATTGTGTTCCTTGATGCTGGTATGGGAACAGCAAGAGTGGCACATAGAACTCGCGATGCCATCCTGTTGGAAAGATAAGCATATTACTGTTTGTTATCAAACCGTTCCCCCAAAATTTAACCTTGTGTAGAAAATCTAGTTTATTCAGTTAACTTTTTTAAAATGAATGTTCCCTGGTGTTAAGTTTTAATCAAATACCACATCAGGTAAATCTGACTGGTGATAAATAAAATCAATGGGTTCAATTTGAATTCTTACTTCTGTAACTCGTCAGCCGACAGATTTTTGCGCTGTTCACGAGACAGAATGTACAATCTGTGCAGAGTGCTTGCATGGAAGAGGCCATTGCCAGACTTCCAGAAGACAAGCCCCAGTTTCTGATAGTAGTTGGCCATCAGGGAGGGTTTGGGGGACTTCTTGGACAGTTGAATCAGGCCGTGAATGTCCTCTACTGCTTTGAATGCTTCCTAAAAACATCAGTTGTAAAACATTACAACATAAACTTCTGAAACAACCAAATCAAGTCAACAGGGCAAGCCTATTCAATTTCTTTTACAGTAAAATTAAGCATCTAGAAATTTATCAACTATAAAAATTATTTGCTGCATAATAAAATTTTCTGGAATAAATAACTAAACAGTTTCCAAGTACACCAAAACATGATTTTATTTTTTTTAAATACAGTATTTTGAAATATTTTCAATCAGTCAATTCCCATCCCATTTGATGTGTGGACTTTACCTGCCAGAGCTCCATCTTGATGGCACTGTCTAGCTGTTCCAGCCTGGTCTCCAGGTGCATGCCCTGGGATTCTGGGTTGAGGTTGATGGCTGTCGTTTGATGCTGATGCTTGTGAATGTGGCCAAGATGAGTTCTCAGCTGTCATAGACAAACAGGAGTAAAATTATGATTAGTTTTTTCTATACAGGGAGGTGCAAGTAAGTGGTGGACTTCACCAGCTATCCATGTATGCTGAGTGCGACTGTTGTTACTGTACCTCCTCGTCCAGATTCTGCAACACTTTGGCTCCGATGTCCGTCTTCTTAAGTTGTTCGATCCTCTCCATGGCATGTTTCTTCTTGATCTCCTTGTGCTCCTCAATCTTCCTCAGGCGCTCTCTCTCCTTCGCTTCCCTCTCCAGCCGAGCCATCTCATAGTCGTACGCCTTCTTCTTCTGCTCCTCAATCTGCTCCTGTTCCTCCCGCTCCTGATAACACAAAACAGATGTTTACAGTTATATTTTAAATTACCTACAACACTGAGATTTTTTCTGCAGAATTTGGACAAAGTGTTTGTTAAAGAAATGTATAAATTTCCATACTTGTTTGACAGTGTTTCTATAACAACATATGGATATAACCTTAAAGGGGGTCTTAGTAATCAAATTGACAAATAATTGTTAATTCTAAACAGAGAGGTGCAAGTAAGGTGTAGACTTCACCAGATATTCACGTATACTGAGTGCCCTGAAATACATGGACCGCAGTACTTTATTGAATAGAGGCCGATTGTTGTTACTGTACTTCCTCGTCCATATTCTGCATTGCAACACCTTGGCTCCAATGTCTGTCTTCTTGAGTTGTTCGATTCTCTCTATGTTGCTTCTGGATCTTTTTGTGCTTCTCAATCTTTTCCTGTTTCCCCCGCTCCTGAATAATACAACACGGGTGTTCATATCAAAATTTAGTCAAAAACTCATACTCGCGATTCTTACTTTCTAACTCCTCTCTCTCTTGCCTCTCCTTCTGTTTAATCAAAGAGATGCACATGCTCATCAATGCCTCCAATTATTTTTGATTTGATTGAATTGTATTTGTAAAGTGTTCTTAATTTTTAATTAACTCCATCTTCTGAAGCAAAGATAAATAAAAATGCCAACATTATATTTATTCATTTATGATTACTAGTAATATTTTCAGACTGAAATCGACATGTTATAAACTTAGGAAGAGGCCAAGGGGCCACGTCGCTTATCTGAGTAACATTGGTCCTAACTCTTATCAGCTAGTGACACCGTCAGGAATCAAGGACTGGCCATCTAGATTTAGCAATAAGATTGAATTTGGTATATTTTCGTTTTACTAACAGCGTGCAAGTTTGCTTGTCGACCTGTGTTAAAATTTTGTACGCTGATTATCATCGATTGGTTGTTCGATTTCATTCAAGTTAAATACTAATTTGCATATCAAGTACAGAACCCAAAAACGCACTGACCAATGCCATTACATGATTTTTTGGGTAGTTAATATCAACACGTGGACAGTCCAAAGCTTGTTTGTTAAATGTATTAAATATATATGCCAAGAAATAAGTGATATATAGTAGTATGCCTACATCATTTTACTCGGACCTCCTTGACGGGGTCTTCTGCATATGGTACTAACAGTTACATACTGTTTCATCAATTTTCATATCGGTAACAAAACGCTAGAAAGGGGAAGATGGACAATGTATTCAAATGAAATAAACGTTCTCCACCGTTTCTACTTGTTTAACAGGTCGGGTACACTACCTTATATGGATAGCATTATTTAACACGTGACAGTATTTTCGTCAAACAGATTCTCCAATCCAGTGAATGAGTTGCAATGCATGACGGTCTACAACGTGTCTACGATTCAACAAACGCACGTGGTTTTTGTCTGTTTTATTCACAATATTTAATTTCTTGCCGGAATGTTTGTACATCTTGATTTTTACTTTAGAAGGTAAAAAAGGAAAGATTACGTACCATTAACTTTGTTTCATGCTCACATTGAAAAATACTGTTGTTTTAGTTGATCAATTGTTGCTTCAAAAATGATCAGTATCAAACGACTGACAAACATACGCATACAAGTACAAACAGGTTTTGATAAGAAAAAACTGCACAGTTGTGTATTGGTGACTTTATCATTGTGCACTAGAAATATTTGTAACATACGTGAATAGCCACGGTAGTAGAAATGCACAAATATACAAACGCAGAAGCGCAAGCTGTGCAGCATATAGTATTTTGTCCGTGAAGCAATCTGATGAATGTCCCTGAAGAAAATATCAACGCGCATTCTAATAATGTTGCTTTAAATATGGGATATCATGTGAAAAAACGGTACTCGCTGCCTAATTCTATAGGACGTACCTCTCTTTTGAACAGTGACAATGGGGTATTTAAATAGGTTGATATAAGTCCTCATATGCAATACTTTTTAAATGTGAGCGTAGAAATTGAAGTTCAGACATAACTGTCCATATTAATTTCATAAATTCTGAAAAATCATTCATAATGAGTTTCCAAAGGACAATTCAAAATGGTATATATTTTCAATACGCTTTGTATACACTGAAACTTGTAGTAGCCCACAATGCCTTGCAACTCATTCACCTGATTGGTTTGTCGATAAAAGTAAACAGATGGCTAATCTAGTATGCAAATTTATGCCGACGTCACAAAATATAGTGGTCTCGACCTGTTTAACGAACGTCGCATTAATCGAATACTCCCCGGTAAATCTATTTATACTGGGAGCGGAAGCGCTTTTGCATGAAATAACCAGTCTTGAAGTATACCAAATATTACGGAAACTATCGGATATTAACGAAGTTAAAAACGTAAAGAAATAAATTTCACAAACAACAAGCTTTGGACTGTCCACGTGTTGATATTCACTACCAAAACATCATGCAATGTCATTGGTCAGCGCGTTTCTGGGTTCCGTGCTTGATTTGCAAATTAGTATATTAATTTCAATGAAATCGAACAACCAATCGATGAGTAATATGATAATCAGCGTACAAAATTTAGCACGGCCCGACAAACAAACTGGCACGCTGTTAGTAAAACGATAATAATAGCTTTATCCTAATCTATTTTCACAAATACTTTTAATTCTTCAGAAGAATTATTTCATTCTTGTTTTCTACTTATTTCTTCTATGAACTTTGAACCCTTTAGGGTCCCTTCCTGACCCACGGGGTCATTATTTAACTTTAATCTACAATATATCAGAAGAAGTAATGTTAGAACAATACAGGTTTTCTGGTTCTGGAAAAAAGGTTTTTCAAATAATCAGTTTAGTACATGTATCTTCCCTTTAAATATTAAATGGTTCTTCATTTGAACAAATTTGAAAGCCCTTCCTCCAAGGATCCTTGCGCATAATTTGTTTGATTTTAGCATAATGTTTCATCAGAAGATTTTATATGATCCACCCCTTTTTCACTCTTCTTTAGTCATATCCCCTTTGAAGAGTAAAGATAAAAATGTGAAAAGTTGACGACGACAGAGAAGACAGGCAACGGACAAATTTTGATCTGGAAAGCCCATCTAAGCCTTGAGCAGATCCAGAAAAATTTCACAAGGGGGGGGGGGGGCTTGTAGGGCCAATTTTGTTTCCCAAAGGGGTCCACGGCATATATTTAATAACTACAGTCTGTAAGATGTAAAAAAGTGATCCGGAAAAATCCAAATGACTTATTATTTTCATTTTTTCCTTAAAGAATTAAAAGTAGCAACTACCTAAAAAACACTTTTATGTGATCATTTTCTCAACATCTCAGTCTCAGCATTGACTGTTAATCAATCCTTATTCTATGTAAAAGGATACATTTTATGGGGAAGGGTATCACATTTCTATGAGTGTTAAAGCGCAAGTAAATTCACATGTTGAATTTGAATGTATGTTGCGTTATTTTTTTCAAATAAATAAAGAATCAAATAAAACAACGTGTAGCTTTAGTGAAATCAATAAATGATTGTCAAACGTTAACCCTCTCCCCTTCCCCGAAGTTATGCACGATGACTTGTGTGCAGTTCTAGCTATTCCAATGGTCTTTGTAATGATTCTTTTGTATAGCTCTAGTAATTATGTTGATTGTAAGTGCATTGATGAATATCCCAAGGTCAAATGCAAATTGAAAAACAGCACAATGTAAATACATGTACTTTATTAAAATAAGTCACGTCTCTACCAATTAACCGGTATTAAAACACCAAAAAATTAAGACCATTATTTTAACAAGGTAGTCTATGTATAGATATTTAAATCTATGTTTGTTACTCTTTGTACTCAAAATTAGTGTAGAAAGCAATAAAATAGGTTTTTTTCTCTGGGATATTTTGACCCCAGAAGTCTCAATATAATTACAGGTCATTAACTCATTCAGGAGTATCTGTTTAAAAACTAAAAAATCTGCAAAGGATTCCTTAGAAACTGTGCTGATATGTAATTAATATATGCCGAAAACAGTTCTGTAAAAAAATTATATGAGAGTTTTGAGGCCCGTTAGAGCCGAGAAACTTAAATACAGAAGTGTTTGAGGCATATATCGTACTTAAAATACTGCCATTAAATTTCGTTGTTGATTTACCTTAGACAGTCAAATTTTGTAGGATATCAGTTCTGTAGCCACTGGTAACGGTCTGATATTAAAAGCTAACAAATATCTGACTGTCACAGGTAAAATTTTGCTGAAACAAAGGAATGACACCACAGAAGTGTTTTAATATCTTCCTATAACTAGGGTAGTTTGACGCTTGACCTCTACCACTGCGACCTCAAAACCAATCGAGATCCTTACTCTATAAAAGGAAACTTGTCTGACTATATTTAAGTCGGAGAAGCAAATGGTTCGAGAAATATTGAGTTATTATCTCACTTGTCGAAGTTGTTTGATTTTGACATAGGGCCTCAAAGTCAATCATATTAATTTACATAAAAAGGTGTTATATTATGAAAATCAATTAATCTTTTATCATAAGCACTAGTTGGGTGAAATATGAGCCAGATAGGACCGTTAGGAGAGATAAAGCCAGCTCTAGTAAAGTAAACGGTACCAATGTAAATAAAATTATCGCTTTTAATTCTATGAACATATTTCGCTTGTGTTTTGTCTATACACGGATAGTCATGAGCTGTACTGTACTTTATCCTTGCATATGGATTATTACAACCACTGCATTTGAAGATTTTACGACAAACGTTTATCATGACACCCCACCAGCACTGTAAATAATGTTTATACTGTATCGAATACTTTTAATCATATGTAAATGTATTTTGGCAACCTATCATATATTTTTTGACAGGTTACTTTCGGTATGAGTGAGTAAGATTGTTTTTTTTTAATTTAAAGTCATTAAATTAGCAATATCCATGCAATATACTACCATACCATTACGAATATAGCTCAACAGTGATCAATGAAAATATCTTACATACCCCTTCGTTTATCTCTTCATGTGAAAACATAGAGTCATGTGATCTTAGGCATGCTGTACGATTGGGCATAATTTTGACGCTTAAAAAAGACAAGAGGCCAATGGGCCACTTTGCTCACCTGAGCAACAATAACCATAATAAAAACAGCTTTTTGGAGTGATATACAAAATATATGGATAATGTAGTTGAATAGATCCTGATTTAAAAGATTTTTAAATATTTCTCAATAAATTCGTATTTAAAACATGGGCCCCCTTTGTAACGGGATGATTTTATAGTCATAACACATTTTGAGCATTGCAGATCTCAAGAAGATCTTAAACAACTCTTATGTATATATGTGTGTTAACATACATCAATCTTTGAACCTCTTGTGTGCCCAATATTTGTCTAGGGGTCCACTTCTAAACAATTAAGAATTAACAATATGTCAAAACCAAATGCTTGCATTTAATTCCATATAATATCAATATTATAACATTTGATTTTTTGAGAATTAAAATATTCCTAGGTTAAAAAAAAATGACTCTCCAATGTGGCCCCACCCTATCTCCAAAGATAATAACTTTGACATATTGTATCTACACCATCTGAAATTGCTTTTACACAAGTTACAGCTTCACTGATCAGTTGGTTTTTGAAACGAAGATTTCTAAAATTCTTTTCTATATATTCCTATGTTAAATTCAAAGCCCCATTGTAGCCCCAGCCTACATCAACGAATCATTATTTTAATAAATTGAATCTACAGTACCTAAGGATGATTCAACACAAATGTAACAGTTTTTCTAAATACATAACTGTTTTTGGGAGAAGATATTTTAAGATTATATATGTTCTTATTTACAAATTTGAACCTGCATTTTCTCCTAGGAATCATGAATTGAAAAAACTTGAATATATAACACCTGAAGATGGTTCCAGTCAAGTTTTAGCTTTCTTGACAAAATGGTTTTTGGGAAGAAGATTCTTAAAGAATTTCTTTATGTACATTTCTTTGTAAGAATTTAAACTCGAATTGTGACCCCATCCACCCGTGAATGTTATGATTTTAATTATTTCCAATCTACAACACCTTATGATGATTCGACACAAATTATAGTTTTTCTTGCCAACTGTTTTTAAAGAAGTTTTTTAAAGATTTTTCTCTATATATTCCTATTGAAAATCTTAAAAAACCCCCATTGTGGCAGCACTATATCTCTGGGGTCGTAATTTAAACAAACTTGAATCTACACTATCTGAATGAAAAAATGACAATAACAACCGTCAATCATCTCCAAAATCATTGCAACGAAATAAAAATTCAAAGCAGAGCAACACGGACCTCCAAATAGATAGAGGTAGGATCAGGTGCCTAGGAGGAGTAAGCATCCTCGGCTGACCGGTCACACCCGCCGTGCGCCAAATTTCATATCCGTAAAAATGACGTAATTTGGGGAAAATATCATGATCAGGAAAAACGGAGAAAAGACCGTAGACAATTCGGTATTCAATCAATAGTCGAGAGCAGAGCAATAACGGACCTCTGGAAAACCTCACAGGCAGGATCTGGTGCATAGGAGTGAGCATCCTCTGCTGACTGGTCACATCCGCCGTGTGGTCTTTGTCGTAATCGAAAATAAACAACGAAAAAAGTCCGTAGACAATTATGTGATTAATTATGGTCCAACAATTAGTATGAAAAATTGAAGTCAGCAGTGGAAGATTTTATTTGCTGATAAGGTCGTTGTATCGACCATAGAACGTACGAAAAGATGACTTCAAACGAGACTGTTTGTAGTCCTGTTTTATCAACTTGTTTGTCAGTAGCTTGCTTCGCCTTAGAAACTGTTCATACGAAGAGCATGTCCTTGCGTATCGAATCAACTGTTTATCATAAAGTTTTGTTGTTAGTAGGTAAAATAACCAAATATGAAACAGGTGACACAGACTCTCTGGTATCATTAATTTCAAGTTCACTGGAATATATCGAGTCGACGTAGATATGGAAATACCAATTGTTACTTGATAATACGTCGTTGATATACCTGAATGTTGAGTTGAAGGCTACAGCGAGGATTTTTTTTTCACGTACAAGCTTTTGAATAAATTCTGCTTCATAAGAATACAAAAATAGGTCTGCTAACAATGGGGCACAATAAGTACCCATGGGAATTCCAACAGATTGTTGGAAGACGATTTCCAAAAACTACATGGATGTTGTCTATCAGAAACTCAAGTATCTTTTAATGTCAACTTCAGAGTACTTGTGTGTGCAATCAGAATGGTTATTAACGACGTAGTTTTTTATAGATTTCCATTGACAGGGTAAGCATTTTAACGACTTCAATTTTTATTGAAGAAACAACAACTGTCGATGATATCAAAAAGCCTAGATTTTAATTTGTCAATGGTTGAATAAAGCGTTGAAAAATCGTACGTTTTGATGCTATTGATTTTGGTAAGATTTTGTGTCCTCAAAGTTTCTAATAATTCTTTAGTTTTTTTTAGTATCCACATCTGATTCACACCACTTCTGGGGTATCTTGTTGTACAGCACTCTTTAGGTTTCTCCTTCACTACTGTAAGAAGTATAGGAAGGAGTAAAGAGAGAGGTTTGTTAGAACATCTACTGGAACCTGCTATATATCTCTGCTTGTAAGGAGTTTTGTGGAGCTTTGGAATCCACTACAAATAAGGTAAATCAAATTCATTTTGTTTATTGTGGATATTAAAAATATTCATAACAGATCTATGATTTTGAAGTATTTCCAGCTTGAAAAGGCTAGTGTAGAATCAAAACCTTGTTCTTTGAAAATGCAATTAATATAATTTGCCTTACAAACAAAGCCAATGTTGTTACTTGCCTTATCAGCAGGGACCAGTACATACATGTACTGATCGTGCAATCTGTTTGGTTGAGTAGTTCTTTTCTCAATTCTGCTTTATTGAAAACAGAAGGATAGACGGTTTACCTCTCAGTAAGATTCTTCCACACAAGTTTCAGCTTTTCTGGCCAATTCGTTTTTGAGAAGATAATTTTAAAGATTTTTCTTTACCAGTATGTAAAGAATTATTTTATGCATTTATTTTTATGCATATATTTAGTATCTTATGTAATAATTCAAGTTTTAACATATCCTTAAGATCATAATTTAAACAAAATACCTGGAGATGCTTCAACACAAGATTTTTTAGTCTATTAAATTTGAAAAGAAGATTTTTAAAATATTAAATATTTTTCTCTACATATTCTTATGTAAAATATTTCACCTCCATCCCCAATGTGGGCCCACCCTATTTTCGTGTATCAAGATTTGAACAAACTATTCTATAATCTATTCTATCTGAGGATGCTTTTGCACAAGTTTCAGCTTTTCTGGTTGAGTAGGGGTTTTTTAGATAAGGATTTTTCTCTATATATTCCTAAAAGTAAATTTTCGACCCCTCATTGTGGCACCAATCTTCCCCCGGGAATCATGATTTTAACAAAATTATACTACATGAGGATGCTTCCATAAAAGTTTCAATTTTTTCATTTGATTTTTGAGAGGATTTTTGAAAAATTCCAACGAATTTTAAATAATGTCTATTTATTTTTCTTTTAAAGAGGGCATGGTCCTTCGTTTTAACAAACTTGAATTCCCTTTACCTTAGGATGCTTTGTGCTAGGGTTGAATAAAATTGGCCAAATGATTCTGTAGAAGAAATCGAAATGTAAAAAGTATACAAACTAAAGGACAGACAGACGGACGCTGGACAAAAAGTGATAAAAAAATCTCACTTGAGCTTTCTACTTAGTTCACTTGGGCCACAATAGACATAAACATAGGTAATAATAGATTACAAAGCTCACCAAGACGAGGTATCACCTTTATTAGAGGAATCACCTTTATGAGACCACTTTTATCATATTATATGATGATCTTGTTTATTGGATACTGTAGCGTGGTTTTATACAATATTATAAATCATATGATACAAAATTGTATGATAATCATACATATATTTCATACGGTATTGTATGATACAATGTTTATCAATACACAACTATGAAATACGACATTGCATCCTATCATGCTATACATTATTTTGTCATATGATATATCATATAATGCAATATAAAATTGCAATATTTCATAATACAATATGATATTGTATCATACGACATTGTATCATATGATATGGTCTTATTGGATGTATATGATACAATATAATTTGATACAACATTATATCATATCATATGATACAATATCATTCTACAATTTCATGGGATACAATAACAAATTTTATAATAAATTTCATATTATACAATATCGTATTATGGTCCAATATCATAGGAGACAATATCATATTATAATATACAAATATCATATCGTAACAATTTGACCCCATCCTAGCCCTGGGAAACATGATTTGAATAAACTACAATCTACCCAACCTGAGGATGCTTCCACACAAGTTTTAGCTTTTCTGGCCGATCGGTTTCTGAGAAGATTTTCTTTATATATTCCTATATAAAAATTCGACCCCTCCCCTACTGTGGCCCCATTCTTCCACCGGGGATAACAATTTGAACAAACTTAAATCGACTCTAGCTGAGGATGCTTCCACATTGGTTTCAGCTTTTCTGGCCGATCGGTTTCTGGGAAGATTTATTAGACTTACTATATTTTCCTATGTAAAAATTCCACCCTCCTTCGCTGTGACCCCCATCCTACCACAAACAACTTTTTAATAATTCTTAATTATCTACCCATAAGATATGGCACGGCCCTTCATTTTAAAAACTTAAATCTCCTTCACTCAATGATGTTTTGTGTCAACTTTGTTTGAAATTGGCCCAGTGAATCTGCAGATGGAGTCGAAAATGTAAGAAAGTTCACTTCAGCTTTCAGCTCGTGAGCTAAAAACTACATACTTTATGCAGAAGATCAAATTCTTTATCAAATTTTTTACGCAGTTGGTTTTTATTTTGACCAAATATGGCATTCACTCACTCTTGAAATAGTTCTGATAATCCCGTCACTTGACAATTGTATTTTATTTCATGATTTATTTCCTCAATGATATACTAATCACTCATTCAGTTAAAACTGTTTGACGTCACAATCAAAAAGAGATACAATTAATGAACAGACATTTTTCTCATATTGTATACGTTTTCATCAGAAAAAAATTTGTAAAACGTCAGGTGCCTGTAAATAAAACACCGACTCTTGGACTAGACCCCGGTCATGATTTTCAAAATTCAGTAATCAATCTACATGTACATAAACCCATGCCAGTGGAAAAAAATCGTAATTTTTTTTTATCAATTTAACGTCCGTCAGAATCTGAAATATTTAATTGGAATTACTTTTCCCCCAACAAACCAACAGACTGGACATCGTAAACAGATATAGTTCCCTCTATAGGTCACAGTTTTCAAACCACCCACAATACATGCTGTATTAGAGTTTATACAAGGATAAACTTATTGCATCCAATATCCCCTTATCATTCAAAATAAAAGCAAACAAGCTTCTTCTTAATCATGTTTACTTGCACTGACATTCATAAATAAGCAATCAACTTTTTATTAAGAAATGAACAGTGAATTCTTGTAAGATTACATACCAATCAAAATAATGCAGAATTGACATCAACTGAAGTAAAGTTTAGCGGTTATATTAATTATAAATACAAAGTAAATAATCTGCAATGGAATATGCATCAGTTTAAGCAATTCAATTTGTATTATCCATTGCGATGTGGTTTTGCAATTCTGTTCAAGAACACAGGACTATTTGATGAATTCGATCAGTTCATTATCACAAACACAGTTTCATCCTCCCCCAATAAGAAGTTTCAGTTTATCAGCCTGATCAATAACGCACTGTAGTCTATCCATCATCTTCCTCTCCCTCATGTTTACTGACATCTAAAACAAAAAAACGTAACATTAAAACAAAATCTAAAACATCCTCTTTGATTCTGATTATTCCCTCAGGTATTGAAGGATTCCTACCTCCTTTTTCTGGCTGTTTGTCTCTTCAGCTTCTTCCTCCTTCGCGACTCGGTGGGGGCCCCTCACCTACAACAGACATATTATGACATGTACTGTCACACAAATTTGTATCTAGTTTACCCTCACTAAAATATGACATAGAATTCTGACAATGGTTTAAAGATTGCTTTAATACCTTCAATACCTAGATTTTTGATGCAAAATTTGCCACGGTAAAAGGATCTAATTGTGTTTAAAGTCAAACAAAATGACCTACATGTAAGCTATTGTTATTGATAATCATAAAGGAATTGATATCTTAGAGATCTTTTGGTCCATTAACTGACTTCAATTTGAACTAGATGCTGTCATTAGACAGTAATACCCGCACCATGTGTTTGCCCCTAAATAACACTGTTTTATACCAGTTTAATTAAAAATGAAGGCTACATGCAAACTCCGGTAATACATTTAAAAATTATAATTTTCATAACTGAAGGATGAGATCCCTGCCCAAATGATAATACACATCGTGACATGAGCAGCACTTTATGTGCAATTTGGGGTAGAACTGTTTGCAGTGAATTTTCAGTTAATCAATAATCTTAACATTTTATGTCATAGGAAGTATAATGGTCTATATAATTATTACAAACAAAATTAAATTATGCCCCCTCCCCGTGGCGGTTGCTGGTTTTAGATTTGCTTCTGTGTGCCTACATGAACATCATCGTGTGCACAGATTTAGAGAAGGGGTGGGAGTGAGGGGTCCAGACCCCCCTCCCCATGAAAATTCGTAAATTACCAAAAATACACCTTGGACCCCAATGCTCTTACAGACATGTAAACGCTCTAACCCATTGCGCTTCAATGTTAGGTAACATTATTTGGGGGGTAAATATTTAATCAATAGTCAACATACTTTATTGTTTATCTCAATAGGAAGTATACATGTACATCACAATATGCAGGTGTCCTGCACCACCTTAAAGCTGTTATTTACCTAATAAAATAGTGCAAGTGGATTTGAAGAATAGGTCATAAAAATACATGCATGTTACAAATGACTGATCTTTGTCTGAAGTTACGTACACAACACAGGTTTGCATGTCTCATTAGCGGGTACTAGTTTTACCCAGCTCTTCGATTAGATGGGTTCACGTGTATACATACATGGGTGTTGCTAAAACGCGGAACGGAAAACGGAACGGAAGGAAAACGGAAAATCTTATCTAATGTTATTTACCTCATAGATTTGTTAAGTATGCTAAAACGATATACTTTATGTACCTTTTTAATTTTTTTTTGAAAGATTAGCAATATTAGATTATTTATTCAAGAATATTTATTTCCTCAAAATTAACAGTACATGCATTGACCACTATATTCTGTCCCAAAATATCCTCGATTCACTTTTTGCTGTATATTTATATATACCTCAGGGTTCAAGCGATTCTCTTTTAGAAGCATTAAACATTCTCATTATTCTTTCTTTAAAACGTCCTCTCTAGCTTATCAGCTGGTATAAATACACGGCTAAAAATAAAGAAGTCTACGGGGTTTTGCATTTTAACAGACCCGGATGATGGTGTTGAAAAATTGTGCAAGGTCTTCTGAGTGACTTCCAAATGGAGAAAAGATGTCAACATTTTCCATTATAAATCGTCCAAATGTGCTGCATGAATATTTTGGGATCGACAGACTATAGTCCCAATATATAATCGGAAAATCAAACCAGGCAACGTCTAGAGCTCTCTATTCGGATCATATGTATATAGCTGCTGGAATAAACAACTGCATGCTTTGTAATGCAAACGTAAACAAAATTGCATTGCTAAAAATACTAGTTTCACAAATTACTAGTTTCACAAATTACCGGGTATTTTAATGTTTACTGTATTTTAATTTTTTAATGTCGTCAGTCCTACAGTTTTTTTCTTCCATCTCAATGATACTGTATCGTCTGTATGATAAAAGATCGTCTAGAACACCGAAAATTCAATTTTGATGTAAGTATATACATGTACATCATATTTGAAAATAATATAAAAATACTCAAAACACGCATAAAACGCTTTCACTAACTGCGTACGTTACGCTAATATGACAGCAATACCATATAAGAGAAATAAGTAAAAAGTTATAGCTAATTTCCTCGTTTAATCATTTTAATGTTTCACAATTCGTATACATTTGATTTTTCCGTTTCGTACTCAACTAAAGCCGAATGAATACAATGCTATAATTGATAGACATTCATATGAATATTAATAAGATAGCAACATGTTGATAATCATTCATTAGATATAAATAAAAGATACAAAGTAAATCGTTTCTGGCCAGTCTATACCCTTTTTAAGGGATAAACGTGATGATATTTTCCATTCCGTTCCGTTTTGCGTTCCGCGTTTTAGCAACACCCATACATACATGTCTGTGTTTTCCGTATGCAGAAAAGGATTACGGTAGTTAAGATCAGCTAAAGGAATTCATTATTGTGTTTTAATTGGATTATCATTATGATGTTGACCAATTTAGGTAAGCATAATACATGTAGTAGCAGTAGCACAATATAATAAGATGCCAGCATGGGATTCCTGCCAGCATACATACACATGTATATAAGTTCTACTTTCACTTTCTAAATGTAATCTCCCTTTGACAGCATACTGTATCATCATCTTTTAATATTTAAATAAGCTTATCATCGTTACCTATCCTATCGCATTTGTAAAGTTTCTGTCATTTTAGTTGCAAAAGTTATTTTTTTCATTTGTCAGACTGCATGCACTGTTGAGTTGACCCCATATTGACCCTGTATAAACAATTTCTTATTAAATTTGTGTATTTCATATGTAAGTAAGTGTAGACACTTATATTTTTTATATGAGTAATAATAGTAAGGAAGGAGTATTTCTTTCTTAATGTATTATAATGCATCAAACACATGACCTTATGGGACTGTTCTGACCCCACGAAACAGGAAAATACAAAATATCTTCTAAAGTCATTATGATGCATCAACTGGTGTAAAGTACATTAATGACCCCCAGGTGTTGTCTTTAACCCCCCCCCCCCCCCCCCCCCCGCCTTTATGAAATAGGAAATGATATGATACACTGTATATTTTGTTTACTTCTGAGATCTGAGATCCTCATCCCTAAACCGTTTAATTTATTTTTGCTCTTTGTGTCATTGCGCGTAAAATTGTATTGTAAGATTATGCCCCCTTGGAGACACCCTGACATTTTAGAACTAGAAATAATAATGTATTTTATCTTATTCATATGTTATACAGTAGTGTTTGATCCATGTGGGTAATTCCTAGCCTAATGATGTCACTGCTTTGTTTAGGAGACTTTACAATTGCCCCAAATAGGTGAATACACATGGCAGTGATGCATATAACATTTTGTTTATAAATCTTAAAAATTGAATTAAGCAATTTCCAAAATGTTAATGTGAATCACGAGAGAAAAAGCAAATTGAATCAAGAAATGATTTAAAATTTGCTACTGTACACATGTAAGAATGTATTAAGAAGACTGAATCTTTATAAGCAGGTTAGATTGGGGGGGGATGAATGTGGAGTATAAACATTTATAATTTGAATCATTTATTGTTATTAATTAATTTTAACTTGTCAATGAATACTACTTATTGATCCCAAGGTAGAAATATGACCTCTGATCGTATCTCAATAGATCATTTGTCAATTATGCAAGGTGTAATGTAATTTTTTTTAAGAATAACATTTTTTACCAGTTTATAAAAGTTTTCAGACACCCAAATTATATTTTGATTTTAATAGATTATTCGACAAGGAAGGGGGGGGGGGGGGGAGAGAGAGAACAGTTTATATTTGAGTTTGTTTGGGAGTGGGGGTTCCAAGTCATATATTTGACAAATTTTTAATGTAATTTAAAATAAGACTAAGCCATACTACAGTCATGAACATGAATAGTATAGAACAAAACACAAACTAATACATGTACATGTATATATACATAGGAAGTATTACAAAACAGATGATTGATCTATATCTGGGTTCTTAAATTGAATCATATATCATGTACATATTATATTATTGTTTCTTTGTTCAAGGCATTTAAGATGGTATGTAGGTCATGATCCCAAGTGCTCTTCCTGAAATTATCAAATATCATAAAAACCATTGAGATCCCCACCTTAATCCAAAGATATTATTCCTCCTTAGGTCATGCAGGCGCATCAGATCATTATGGCATGTAAGTCATGACCCTAATGGGTCATCCTGACCCCCTTAGAATCAGAAATTGTCAATTATCTTTAAATTATTGATGTTTGATGATCCTATCTCTATTTAATCTTTATTAATTATTAAGTCTCCTGAATGAAGTTTGGAGACTTATTGTTTTTGTACGGTTCTTAATACATGTATATATTCTTCATCTTCTTTTTCTTCTTTCCCGCTCTGAACTTGTTTCTCAGAGATGGCTGAACATAATTGTACAAAACTCTAGGATATGATAGGCCTGCAAATCTAGTTGTGCACCCTGGTTTGATTTTTCTCATTTTGGGTTAGACAACCACTTTTCGGGGGGGGGGGGGAGGGGGTGTCAAAAGGGTGTGGGGTCCAACATTGAACCTTGTAGAAAGAATCATAGACTCTATTGTAAATGGTAACTTGAAAACGGACAAAGATAATAATATAGGGTTTTCATAATCATATATTGGCTGTTACTGGCAATATATAGGGTTTATTAGATCTGACCCCTGGGGTCATCCCCACCCCCCAGGAATTTGAAATTACCATATATCTCAGAAACTGTTATAATCATGACCCCTAAACCATATATATTCATGTTTCTGATGTCAAGGGGCATCAAATGTTATGTAAGTCATGGGCCCTGTGGGTGGTCCTGACGCCCTCAAACAGCAAGTCCCTTAATATCTTCAAAACAGTTGAGATCCCCACCCTTAAACCATATATATTCTTTTACCTTGTGTCAAGTGGCATCAAACGGTATGTAGGTCATGGGCCCCGGGGGTTGTCATGACCCCCCTTGAACAGGAAGTGCACGAATATCTCGAAAACGGTTGAGATCCCCACCCCTTAACCATATATATTCTTGATCCTTAAAGGGCATCAAAAGGTATGTACCGGTAGGTAATGGGCCTCAGGGTTAAATTTAATTTTTCAAAACCATAATGCACATCTATGGAACAGTTCCTTTCATATCCCAAGATATGATGTGTCTATCCATTAAATCATAAAAGGAGTTCTAGGATCTATGTTTTTTTTAAGTGATAAACGTCAATTTTCTGCTATATTTTGACTCCCTGGATGAAATTTAAATTTTGAAAACCTTACTGCACATCTATAGAACAGTCCCTATCATATCCCAAGATATGATTGTCTATCCATTAAATCATAAGAGGAGCTCTTGGATCAATGTTTGATTTTTTAGTGATAAACGTCAATTTTCTGCTACTATTTGACTCCCAGGATGAAATTTAAATTTTTAAAACCTTATTGCACATCTATAGGACAGCCCCAATTATATCCCAAGAGATGATGTAGCTACTCCAAAAGTTGTAAGAGGAGTTCTGGGAACCATATTTTTTTTGCCAAAAAACGTCATTTTTTGTTGCCCACTGATCCCCTTAATTAAAAAAAAAATTCTGGAACCTGATCATGCCTCAATATGACACCCCCAATCATATTCTAGAAGATCATTTGGCTACTGCTTAAAAAAAGTGACGTTTTTTAAACCAGTTTTTTTGTAAAAAAAAACGTCATTTTTTAGCCATTAAATGACCCCCAGGGCAAAATTGAAAATTCCGAAACCTTATTGCGCATCTATAGGATACCCTAAAACATATTCCAAAAGATGATTTGTCTACTTTTGAAAATGTAGGAGGAGTTCGAGGAAGAAGGTTTTTTGTGAAAAAACGTCATTTTTTACCAATTATTTGACCCCCAGGACTAACAGAGAATTTTTGAAACTTTTTTACAAAACAACATGATACCCCAAATCAAACTCGAAGAGTTCAGTTTGCTGGTTTATAAGATGTAAGAGCAGTTTGAGAAAGTAAAACGTGACAGACGGACGGACGGACGGACGGACGGACGGAACAGGGTAACAACAATATACCCGAACTTTCTTTAGAAAGTGCGGGTATAATAATCTCAACATTAAGACATTTTTTCTGGCGGTTCTTTCAGGTTCTCAATGAATAAACCAAACTTCATATGAAAACTTCAAATTTGACACAAACCCAAACATTGCAAAAAATTATGATAATTCCATCATAAAAATGTTGTACAGACATCTTAATTTAAACCATTTTTTTTTCATATTAATATATGATATCAATATCTATTGATCCAAGCATCAATAATGATGAATCCACACTTAAGGTGACAGCTGCTACCCTGACCTTTTGTAATAGATCTATACTCACTACATCTGAAGTCCTCTCTCCCTGGCCCTCTGTCCTCTCTTGCGGGCCCTCTGTCCTCTCTTGCTGGTCCTCTGTCATCTTGCCGGCTCAATCCCTCTTTCTCCCTGGTCCTCTCTCTCCAGCTGTCTCCTCCAGTTCTGCCTCCTCTCCAGGCCCCTCTTCCACCTCTTTCATCTCGTCCCTCCACCTTACGTTGGTCTCTCCATGCATCACCCCCGCGGCGTTCTTCACCACCATCACCTCCTCCCAATCTGTCTTCCCGTCCACCACCTCTACCCCAGTCTCTTTCTTCTCTGGGAGGAGCTCGATCACAGAAACTCTCCCGATCACGATCAAATCTCCAACGGTCTTCTCTAGATGGAGCTCTTCTGTCTCCAAAGTCTCTGTCTTCACGAGGAGGACGACGATCTCCAAAGTCACGATCATCTCTTCTTCCAAATTCTCTGTCTCTATCATCTCTTCTGCCAAAATCTTTATCACATCGTCTTCCAAAATCTCTATCCTCCCTTCTACCAAAATCTCTATCTGTATCATCTCTCCTTCTTCCAAAAACACAATCATCTCTACCTCTTCCAAAATCTCTATCATCTTTTCTGCGTTCTCCAAATCCTCCACGATCACCACCATCTCTCGATGTTACTCGATCCTCCCATCTGCTTCTCCATGTTTCCCTAGGGGGAGAGATACCTCGAGCTGGGGGCTTGTCTTCCCTAGGAGCACCCCTCTCTCCCCTCCAGCCTTCTCCTTTTGGTTCTTCTTTCTCCTCATACCTGAAGTTTCAAACAACAATCAAAAGCATATTAACATCACATTCCATCTCTTTTATCAACCTGGGATTTCACAAAATGTTTACTTATCATGAATAATACAAATCACAATACAAAAATCCTGTGCTAGTGTACAAACTGCTTGGTGGGGCTGGTCTCTTTATTCCAGCTTTCTGATCGCTGTTTCTCCCTCTCCCTCCAGCCGCCCCCTTCTCTGGCCCCTGCTGGTCTCCAGGCTCGCCAATCACGACCTCCCTCCTCCTCCTTCTCCCGCTCTCTATCTCGCCATCTTGGACGCTCTCCTAATCGACCAGCAAATGGTTTAGGGCAGTCTCCTTTGCCATCATCTCTACCGCTGTATAATATCAATTGTATGCATTTGAACAAAAAAAAAACCCAAAAAAATAAACCCAAACCAAAACAATATTTAGGAAGAGGAGAAATATATGAACACAAATTTATTGTAATGAACAAAATAGTAATGAATTCATGTCTTGCAATCAGGTATCTTCCAACAATAGTATTGACTAATTTTGTGCATCAATATTGTTGGTTTTGTTTCAGTAAACTGTATCTATGAAGAGAATACAATCTGTGGAGTAAACCGTTTGTCTTTGCCTTGTTTGACGCCACTTCAACCAAGCTGTTACCATGGTAACATTCAATGAAGTCATTCACAATTGTATGCAAACTCTTTAAAAAAAACAAATTGTGGACTTTAATCTGTACCTCGTTTTTTCCAAGTCCTGTCGGCTCTTTGCTTTCTTTTCTTCAGCCTCTCTCTCCCTCTGTCGCTGTTTCTCAGCCTGCTTCTCTAGCTTAGCTAATCTGGACTTGTCCTTGCGTTTCTTAGCTTTCAACTTCTTCCTTGCTTTCCCTTCTTCACGTTCTGTCAGGTCAAAGAAATGTACTTGCTTGCCAATATCACAATTTTTTTAAAACTATATTAAAAATAAATGTTAAGATTTTAGAATTACCCTTTGATACTGAGATATATAATAATACCAGTTTTTGTTGAATCAATTTCGATTTAATTTCTTTACTTAACTTAAAATATCAAAACTAAAAAAAATACCTGACCAGTTTGTATTGTAAGAGAAAGAGAGCAATACACTGCGTGTTGAACAAAAATGTCTCCTTTATGTAAAACATTTCTTACAGTAATATACAACTGAGGAAGAAGAAACTTGAGCTGATGAAACAAGAACCTTACCTCTCTTGAGCTGCTCATTCTTTTTCCTCTGCTCTTCCTCGGCCCGTTCCTGGATCCACTTCTGCCTTCGTTCCTCTTTTCGCTTCTCCTTCCTCTCGTACAATCTCTTCTTTCTCTCTTCAGAAACTTTAGCCTCAAACTCGGCCAGCTTTTTCTGAAATAACATTGAACAAAATAGTTCTCAATAATGTGATAAAAGTATTACAGTTTACATATACAGAAGTCAATCATTATAAATCTGATCTTAATTGGGATCTTCTTATACATGTAGTAAACTAAAATATATTTGAATGTGTGCATAAAACTAAAATTAGTTATTTTGAATATGCAATACACTCCTCAGAGGTGGATCCAGCAATATCGGAAAGGGGGGGGGGGGGGGGGGGGTGGTTCCATTCCATTGATATCAAAACGTGTAAAATTCAGCCCTAGTTAAGGTGGTATGGGTTGATATTAATATGGATTAAACCAAATTAAATTATAAACAAAGTACTTTTACTGCTAAAAAACATTAAATTTTACATTATTTTATCAAAAAATATATTTTAAAATTCTGGAAAGGTAAAAATCATAAAAGCCCCAACGGGATTCGAAATCATAACTAACATTTGTAGTTAACGCTCGAACTCATTGCACTACGCTGTTAAATAGAAATTCAGGAATAGAAAACTTTCATAAATTCATACTTGACTTGTTTATTTCGATAGGAAGTTCGTCATAATATGGAGGTGTTTTCCAACTTAACTTTTTATTCGTAAAAAAAGCGATTGTGAACAATTTCAGTGGGTAAATAAATTTTGGTTTTGGTAAAGATTTTGATTCTTATGGCATTTTTTGCCACAAAATTTCTATCAGACATTCAAAAAATGAAATGCGTTTTTTGGGCGTTTTATGCATTTCATTAAGTACAATCGATTTTCTTTAGGAATTAAGAAGAAAACACCAAGTGGATATTAATAAAAATCTGTGTACATGTATATAAAAGCGATACTACTTTATGTATTTTTTAAAAAAATTTCCACATGCTTACACAAAGAAATAAACACCAGATGATGAAGAAGATAACTTTATACATGTAGCCAGGTTCCAGAGACCCCTCTGGTTTTGTAATTTGGGGTGCTGTTTACAATTAATAAATTACGGTCCGTTGAACGAAACTCTTTTAAATACTAGTAAACGATTTATAATGCATATATGTTAGATAACTATAGTATTTAAATTGTAGAAAGAAAAAATTGCCTTTCAGTTAGTATTTTAAGTTTTAAAAAAAATCATATGTCCCAGAGAAAGGGGGGGGTTCCAACCCCCGGACCCCCCCCCCCCCCCCCCCCTGGATCCGCCAATGCTCCTTAAGTAGTTCACAAGACTGAATATTACATTTCTGACATCTTTGAAAAGACCTTATCATCTTGAATTAAGCAATGCAAGATGAATGCTGGTTTGTAAGTAGCAGAACACAAATCTACATCTAGTGTAGACAGCAGATATTTCTGTATACTCATGTTGACACATCAGTCCCACAGAGGAGTCATGTAACGCTAAGGCGGGTACAATAGTCAAGAAACTGATTTATCACCAACCCTTAATATCCAAATTCATCATAACAAAGTTGGAGAGCCATTTTAACATGTAGTATTAATACATGTAACATCATGACAATAGAAAGTTTTACATGCAGTGACAGTCAACTACACTTATAATCAACCATTTGTCATTTTGAAAGATAAAGGCCTTACCTATATAATCCTTTTACCATTTTAACTTGGTATTTTCAAGAGTCAACATTTATACTGTATACTCCTTATAGTAAACTGAATTATGTCCATGAAATACAGTTTGTGGAGTGAGATGATTTACTCTGTGCCTAGTTTGACGCCACCGCAACATTTACATTGTAAAGGTAACATTCAAGGCAGATTAAGACTTAAAATTATCCAATTAGATTAAGTGTTAGAATCAACAATGCCATGCAAACATTATACACTTTATAGAAAAGGTTAACATGTTCAATGTGCTAAGTCAACTTAAAAATGTTTTGAATGAATATCAGCCTTTTGTTCCAGGAACGTACATTTCACTGATTCAGCTAGAGAGATAAAGCTTTTAAGTGTGTATCAAAGTCTAAAAAAGCCTTACCGATACATATAGTTTTATCATTTCATAGTTTATTGGGATTATAGATTCATGACTCCATAAGTTCATTATCATGTATATCTATATGAAAGGCATGAACTGGGATTGGTTTGCAGTAAAATCCCTTTTGTTCACAATTATTACTCGTTTCTTTATGGTGGGATTTCTGTAAGATGTTATGTGGGATTAGTAACAGTAATTATTAATCCCATGTATTGAGCAAATTCCTTTTAGCCTTCTCTGACACTACAAAGACAAAGCACATTTGCAGTAACGCTGGTGGACCGACCGATAGACAGATAGCAAACAATATGCACTCCCTTTTTTGAAGGGGGCATACAAGGTGAAAAGATTATCGTATTCACAATCAATGGGGTCATTTGGGCAACCAGAAGCTTCAGTTTGTTACATTCTTCATGTGAACAAAATACTTATCTTTAAAAAGTGACCAATTGTGAACACTTAGAAATTTAACCAAAAAGGGTAAGATAAAATAGTTTGAAACTATACGAAAATCATATTGTATAACACTATGATTTTCGTATACTGAACTTAATTCTGTCCATGAAATACAGTTCGTGGAGTGAGATGATTTACTCTGTGCCTCGTTTGACGCCACCACAATAAGAACTTTGTAATGGTTACATTCAAGGCAGGTACATGTATCATTCAAGTTCATGCATGTTGTGCAAATGTTTCAGAACTAAAACAGTAGGAAAAACTCTCTTAAATTGTCTTGGGTCTTTTTTTTCAAAAGATAAAAATCAAACGGACAAGATTAAAGCCCTGCTGCAGCAATACCTCAAACACTTCCTCTCTTTGTCCTCTAAATAGATTCAGGAACTCATCCTTGTCAGTCTTCATCCTGTTGAGACGATCCCGACTAGCCTGCGCCATCTGACGGTACCTATTTAACTGCTCGATCTACAAACACAGCAGCGATTCATGTACACCCGCACAACAAGAAGCTGAAAAACCCTCCACTTGAACACAAAAATAATATGAAGGGGGCTTATTAACCACTGTAGTTCCTTAGTTAATGATATCACAGAGATAATGTTGCACAAGACATATACATACACATTAATGACTCTTACAGAGAATTTGTTGATAGCGGTCAACGATTGTTGACACTGACCTTCACTGTTACAGTACCGATCTGACCCAACCTAACAGAAAGTAAACCCCAACTAAACCCTGGGTTTACTTTCTGGGTTAACTCTGGGTTTACTTTGGGTTTACTAGAGTGGACCCAGAGTAAACCCAAAGTAAACCCAGAGTGGACACAGAGAGTAAACCCAGTCAGAAGTATACCCATGAAAGCAGACGCTAACTGTGTATTCGGAATATACAACGGGTAGGAATTACAGGCAGTAGGATGGTAAGATAAAATACTAGTCTGCTTCACACTCCAGTACATACAGTTGACCTCAAAAGCAATTTCAAAGTAAACCCAAAGTAAACCCCGAGTGGACCCAAATTTTCAAAAAGGAAACCCAGAGTAAACCCCAAGTAAACCCAAAAAGTAATCCCGGGGTTAAGTTGGGGTTTACTCTGGTGTTAGGTTGGGTCTGATCGGTACTGTATTAGTCTGTAAAATGCAAACATGAAAATGTTCGATTTATCTGATTGAAGCACTGCATTTTGCCTAATGAGCCTCCCTAAACGACAACTGGAGTGCCATCTTGGTAATCTGGGCTATGAAGTCCACATAGTATAAACCTAATACAATCTGAAACCCACCTTTTCAGCCTCTCGCTGCTCAAAGAATTCTCTAGCCATTCTTTTCTCCTGCTCATACTGTTTTTCCAAAAAGGGAATTTCTTCCAAACGCTTCGCACGAACAAAATGATAGATCTAAAAAAAAGTAAAGACCATAGTAATTAATAATCCATAATTCTGCTAACTCTATACTCAGATACTTAAACACATAAAAAAATTAATAAACGTCATCAATAAATGAAATAATTTAATACATCTATCACTATTCCAAAGATAGACTCGAAACAAATACTTCGTTTTTAAAAGAGAAAATTGCTGATTACATTTCCTTGTTGGCATTATTCTGACCTCTTTCTCCTGGCTTTTGAGACGGTCCGTCAAATGTTTCTTTTCTTTTTCAAGCTGCTCCACCCATTTGGCCACGATATCCTCTACATCTAGTGTAGCAAAGTCCTAAAAGCAGAATAAAGTTCCCAACCTATAATGATCTACATTTTTTACATCTGCCAGAAATTGCAATAATATGTAATTTCGTTCAGTACATAACACTTATAAAATAAAAGTCATTGGAACCCTCTTTACAAACGAACAATCGTAATGACAAATACATGTATTTTTATGAATAGATGTGTATGGAACGTCATCGCTGCCTTATAGCATAAAACTATAGGTACATTGTGTCAAATTATCTTTACATTATGTCCAAGTCCATTACGTGGTGTGAATATATATCTTTTCACTTGTTTAAATCGTTATTATGTGATGTCGAAAGGACGTTAATGAAGTAAACATGTCTTTACATGATGTCAACTTTTTACTTTGTGATGTAAAATCATCCTTACGTTATGCCAACATTGTACAACACTTTATAACTTAATGTAATAAGTTTTTGACGTTATGTCTAAACTTAATAACGTGATGTGAATAAGTCTTGGTTGTAGGTAAGTTTTCTTTTCCATGATGCACACGTTCCTCTACTTTAAGTTGAAACATCCTTTTGTTATGCGAACACGGATACCCTCGGCCATTCTATATACATAGAAACGGTAAGCTGTTTACCCAATGGGGCTATTGAAACTTTGTAAAGTGTCATCCAATGGGAAAATAGAATTTTTATAAAAGGAGCAATTTTGTTTTTATTCATTACATTTCAAATAAGATTGATCTTTAATTTTAATGATTAGGTTCGTTGTTTAAAGAAACATATACATATATTAATTACTACTCTAATATTAACAGATTACAGCACTTCACGGCAGAACTTACTAACTAGTTTAAGCTAGCAAAAGAATATTCTATATTAGTTACAGCTTTAAAACAAACGAAACACATTCCAAAGCATAACATCTTTAAAATTCAATGTCAGCAGTACTTGACTTATTTTTAAGATTCTGGTTCAGTTTCGTTCCACAAAATACCATTACCCGTGTAGATATTGGTATTCAACGGAACAGAAAGGAATGAGTGTAAATTTCCTTCACAGAATATTTCCACGCCAATTCTATACTTACGACGAAAATATATGTAACATGATCATACTTGCCTACAAAAAATCAACACTCATGCTGTCGAGTTATTTCATTTAATTAAAAATTAGTGAGTTACATGTATGAGACAGACGCTGAAGACAGTGCCGATTCTACCAACAGTGTTTGCCTTTCTTTACAATAAATTTTAAAATCGGCAAATTTATTTCCCCTCTCTTATTTGTGTGCGTTTTATTTTGACATATTTCTGGTTTATACCCTCTGTCCGAAAATTGACCTAAAACAAACATTTCATAAAGACCAAAACCATCTATATCAAGATGGAAAAAGTCTTTAAAGGGGTTAAAGATCTGTTGTAATTTATTTGTAGATTTTATTTCATATTAAGTTACCAAGTGCCCTCTTGGGTGAAAGGGAGAAAATTCATTCGTAGGAATGGAACGCACCCCGTCCACAAACACCATTCCCAACCCCTCTGCAATAAGAAAAAAAATCATGTTCATGGCATAATAATTTTGTAGCAGAACAACCATACCCATTTAAGGTCAATGTCCTTTATTTAAGGGGTTAATTTTAGATTTTACATCTATTACATTTAAAGTATTCAAGGGCCGATGAGAACGAAAAGACTTGTATTTTAAGTCTTGATCTTAAAACCTAGTTCTATCTTAACTATAAATTCAATGTTTCAATACGTAGATGTCCATTCACTCTCGGGAAATGAAATTGCCAGCTACTAAGTCCCTTACAGCTTTCAGAAGAGCATACATGTATGTAGGCCTATATATATTTTCATTCTAATATGATGAAATCACTGCTTCTTACAAGTATTTACTGTTGGGGGTTTTCTGGGTCCATTTGGGTAAATCGTCAAGATATATTTGCATCTAGTAATGTACTTTTGACATAAAGTGAAAAGGTTTTGACATAATGAATGGATGTGTTAACAACATGTATTAAAGTGTTGATAAAATGTAAAACATATTGATAACATGTAATGAAATCAGTGTTGACATTATGTAAGGATAGAATTGCGATATGTACTGTGGTGTTGATATATTGTAGAGATATACTGATAACATGTAATAAAATAATGACATAATATAGTGTTTGAATAATGTCATGATATATCGACCTTTGGTTGTACAATGTTGGCATAACGTAAGGATGATTTTACATCACAACGTAAAAAGTTGACATCATGTAAAGACATGTTTACTTTACCTAACGTGCGTTTGACATCACGTAATAACGATTTGACCAAATGTAAAAATATATTCACACCACGTAATGGACTTTGACATAATGTAATGATAATTTGACATAATGTACCTATAGTTTTATGCTATAAGGCAGCCATGGCGTTCCATAGATGTGCAAGCCAGTGGCTGCCTTCACCAGACATACATGTATACTGGGTGCCCTGGAAAAAATGGACCACAGTACTTGTTTGAGTGGAAGGATCATTGCTATAACAGTACCTCCTCGTCCATATTCTGCAGCAGTTTGGCTCCGATGTCCGTCCTCTTCAGTTGTTCAATCCTCTCTATGGTATGTTGCTTCTGGATCTTTTTGTGCTCCTCAATCTTTTCCTGTTTCTCCCGCTCCTGAATAACACAACCGAGATGATCGTATCAAGATTTAGCCTAAAGCTCATACTCGCGTTTCTTACCTTCTTACTTCTCCCTTTCTCCCCTCTCCTTCTGTTTAATCAAAGAGATACATGTATATATGCTCATCAATACCTCAAATTATTTTTAATTTGATTGAATTGTATTTGTATTTTAGTTTTTTTTTTTAAGAAACTCCATCTTCTGAAGTTAAGATTAATAAATATGCCTGCATTATGTTTACTCATTTCTGATTGATATTTTTAGACTGAAAACAATTGTTACAAACTTTAAAAGGGGCCAAGGGGCCACATCGCTCATCTGAGCTCACCTAATCAGGTAGCGACACCATCAGGAATCAAGGACAGGCTATCTAGATTTAAAAATAAGATTGAATTTGGTATTATAGCTTTATCCAAATCTCTTTTCCACATATACTAGCCTTTTAATTTTTCAGAAGAATTATTTCATTCTTGTTTTCTACTTATTTCTTCTCAGAACTTTGAACACGTAAGGGCCTCTTCCTGACCACGGGGTCACTATTTAACTTTAAATCCACAATATATAAGAAAAGCTAACGTTAACGTTAGAATTTTACAGGCTTTTTGGCTATGGAAAAAAAGGTTTTTAAATTTTCTCACCACATCTTTTTTCTTTCATCAGTTTAATACATGTATCATTAAATGGTCCTTCATTTGAAGAAATTTCCCACGAAGATGCTTGTGCTTAGTTTGTTTGAAATAAGCCCGGTGTTTAATCAGGAGATTTTGAATGATCTACACCATTTTTACTCTTTTTTAGTCATGTCTCCTTTAAAGAAGAAAGATTGAAATGTGAAAAGTTGAGACAGACACCAACAGAGAAGACAGACAAATGACAAATTTTGATCTGAAAAGCTCCCCCGAGCCTTGAGCTAAAAACCATCATGACCTCCCTCCTCTATCATTTGTCGCTCTTTATTTCGCAAAATCGGACGCTCTATGGTCCTCTCTCTGCAGCTGTGTCCTCCAGTTTTGCATTCTCCCCAGGCCCCTCCCCCTTTTTTGTCTCCTCCCACTTCCTTACAGCTGTCTCTCCACGTGTCGTCCCCGAGGCATTCCTCCCCAAGACCACCTTCTCCCCATTTGTCTTCCCGTCCACCACCTTTACCCCAGTCTCTTTCCTCTCTGGGAGGAGCACGATCAGAGAAACCCTCCAGACCACGATAAGATCTCCAACGGTCATCTCTAAGTAGAGCCTTTCTGTCTCCAACGTCGCTGTCTTCACGAGGAGGACGACGATCTCCAAAGTCACGATCATCCCTTTTTCCAAAATCTCTTATATATATATATATATATATATATATATATATATATATATATATATATATATATATATATATATATACACACACACACACACACACACACACACACACAAAAGATCGTTCAAACAATTTACTATAGTAATAAGCACATAGAATAATTATGCAGATTAGAAAATACCGGTATTAGGAATTTTTGAGTTAAGACCAATATTTGCCTTGATATGATCTGATCCAAAAACATTCTTCCCAAAATATTCTCCTAGTATAAAATTATGCTTCAGATTCAGCATCTAAAACTTTTAGTACATAGAAGCGCACTAGATGCATCAACCATCCAAATTTGGTAACGATTGAACCACTAATTTAGATACGGTCATCAACGGGCACCTGCTTCCAAAAAGTTAACTTGTTTCAAATACCTTGACTAACATCAGCATCCGAAACCTTTCGCTCATATTCAGATTTAATGCCTGTCAAGTGCATATAAATATCATAAGCAGCATTATCAATGCAAGTTTAGTTAGTTAGGACCATTAATTACATAAATATAACCATCATAAGACACATCTACAAAAAACTTTAACCTGCTCCAAATACCTCAAACTCCTAAAAACAGCAATAAAATGAATGTATGATTTAGGTTCAACATCCAAGTCTGTAAATTCCTTGAATATGGCCTAATACATGATCCATGCAGTTTTGGTAAAGTTAGGACCAGTGTCAACTCAGTTATGGAAACTGTTTATAAAACTTCAACGGATTCAACGGATTCCAAGGATATTACATGTTGCATATCCCTAACCCTGACATCGTCTCGGTGAGCTAAATAATACTTTTATTAATTCATGATTTTTCGACATTACCATCCAGTCATTTTCATGAACTTGATTTACAAAAGTATGGATAGAATGATCGACAGATGACAGTAAAGACTGCAGGTCCCCTCCTTCTGTTTCATTGGTAGGGGACAAATAAAATAATTAGAAAAGACACAATTATTGACACAAGTTCACACAACACACTTACCTATTTGAGAGCGATGGCCCGACTTCCTGGGTTGGCATGATATTGCCACGTTCTTCCTTTGTAAAAGATAATTCCGACAGAGAACCAAACTGTTCAGTAAGCTGATCTCTGTTAATTTTCAGAGGTGTAAATTTTGGTAGGGATACTTTTGATTTACTTGGGAGTTTTCTAAATTGAGCATTCTTTGATTCATTCTCAGATACAAGCCAGACATCTTTGGAAACAAGTAATTTCTTAAGATTTGCAATGCTTTGTGTGATTTCAGAGACTGTATTCTCGATTTTGTCTTCTTGTTGGTTTAGAACAGCAAGGTGTTTGGTTTTCATTTTGTTGATTTCGGTTTTACTTTGGTTAACAAGAATATTGATTTCTTGATGTAATTCATTACCCATCTGTGTAGCATTTGTTGTCAGTTTCCCGTAATAGATTTCTAAATCGGCTTTTTCTTTCTTCAATTCCAAAAGAATTTCTTCGTACTTGGGGTAGATTGAGTTTTGTAATTCATCAGCATCTTTTTCTAAAGCTTTAAGTTTGGACTCTATCACATCAAGTAAATGAAGTAAAGTGTGTCCCTTATGTGAATTGGTCAAAATGCAGTTGGAACACACAGCCTCATTGCATTCCTTGCAGTAAATTTCACATTGCTTTTTGTTATGGTTTGGGCAGTTTGGATAAAAAGGAGTGGTTCCACGTTGTTCGAATGGAACCATTTTATGGTCTCTGGAATCATCCAGAACATGATCCCCAACACAAGCTTTGCACATATGTAGATGACATGTGTCACAGTGTAATGGGGGGAGGAGGGTCTCACAAAGATCGCATCGTACAACATCTTGGGCGCTACAATGAGGATCCATTTTGCACTTGATTAAGCTTTTAAAGACCTGTGAATATAGATTGTTATTTTATGTATTTTAAATCACTCCGCGGAAGTTTGACAACAAACGAAACTGTCTTACAGTCAAGTTATAATATATATACGAAATTAAAGGAAGAAATATCATACATTGATGAAATAATGTATTTTTTGATTTATGTAATTGCTGTTGATGCGCGGATCCCGAAAATTTCCCAAAGTTCGGGGGGGGGGGGGGGGGTGGTAGAGCCAAATTTGTTTCTTTGCAATGTGGATTTAAGATGAAAACGTGATCCGGAAAATCCCAAATGACTGTTATAATTGTTTCTTTTAAAAGTTTAAAGAATTAAAAGTAGCAGCTACCGTATATTACTGGACTTTAAATTCATACTTTTATGTGTTATCATTATCTCAACATCTGTTAATCAATCCTTGTACTATGTAATAGCATACCTTTTATGGAGAAGGGGGGTCACATGAGGATGTCTGAGAGGGTTAAAGCGAAAGTAAATTCTTATGTTGTATTTGAATGTATGTTTCGTTGTTTGTTTAAATAAATAAAGAATCAAATAAAACAATATGAATAAAGAATCAAATAAAACAACGTGTAGCTTTAATGAAATCAATAAAATAAACGATAACACTCTCCCCCTTATGCAAGATGACTTGTCCAGTTCTAGCTATACCAATGATCTTCATAAGGACTTTTTTTGTACAGCTCAAGTAATTAAGTTGATTGTTAATGCATTGATGAATAGCCAAAGGTCAAATGCAAATTGAAAAACAGAGCCATATGGATCTTAATTAATCAAGTTCCAATTTCGGATGTTTCGTCAATGCCAAATTAATTATAGACAAGAAAAAAGCTGTCAATGTGACAGCAAACCGTGTTTTCTTTTGTGTGAACAGTATCTATAAACCATTTGTCAACCCTAAATTGATAAACACTACATGTACCTATCACGAGAAATTGGAGTGCTCTATTTGCAATATTTTGCCGAAAAATGACTACGTTCAACATCTAGTATTTTTTTTTTAAATCAGCAGAAATCAAACCCCTAGCAATTTGCATACCTCTGATACATTTCCAATTGATCTGCTAAAAAATAACTTCCTATCTTGAAAACTGTAAGAGGAGTTATCCGTACAATATGGATACCCTATATGCAACATTTTGCCAAAAATGACCAAGTTCAACAGCTGGTATTTTTTTCCATAAATCATCAGAAATCAAACCCCTAGCAATATGTATACCTATGATATATGTTCAATTGATCTGCAAAAACACCAGCTTCCTATATTGAAAACTGTAGGAGAAGTTATCCGTACAATAAGTGAACCCTTTGGCAGCCGCCCGCCCGCGCGCCATTTTCACCATTTCAATAATCGGATTTTTCCTTTTTGACACCACGGTTAAAAAAATAACATTCTGTCCGCCACAATTTATGTACATGTACTTTATTAAAATAAGTCAGGTCTCTACCAATTAACCGGTATTAAAACACCAAAAAATTAAGACCATAATTTTAATATAAAAGTACATGTATAAATATTTCAATCCCCTTTTTAAAAAAAAAAAATCTTTTTAACTAGAAATTAGTGTACAAAGTTTAGCGGGATATTTAACATAATTTTTCTTTCTCTTGGATTTTTTGACCCTAGTATTCTCAATTTAATTAACGGTTATTAACTCTTTTCAGGTGTATCTGTTTATAAAATTATCAAATCTGTCATGCAAGGACTCTTCAGATACTAGCTGATATTATCTTTCTGATGGGGTAGGTATTTAGTAAAATAAGTTGTAAATAACGTACACGTATCTGGGGATCATGGCCAGACGGCTATACTTTTTTTTATTGTAGATCTCATGCATAGCGTATAATGCATTTGTTACTAAGCAGAACAAATAACGTACGAATATTAAATTTTGCATTCCAAACGATACTTCTTCTTTGATTATTCATATAAAGACGTCATTATGCAAATGTTGCTCTCAGGAACAGTATTCATGTAAAGAAGTAGTCTTCGCTCAAAAGCCAGCCAATCTTGTTGATTTCATAGAACCATGACTGAGTGGCCAGCGATAAAATAGACAGGTCTACGTCACATCCGCGATTGACACAACTATCCAAAGTCCAAGCTCTTGTTAAAATGGTACTATCGCTTCATGTAAAGATGTGGCAATGGACATGTTTTGCTATGGTATCTGAGGAATGTACTACATTTTATAATAACTGAATATCAACAAATGATAAGTTTACCCCTGTGTATAAAAAGTTACTCATTTCTTACAAGTGAAATACATGAACAGCGAAATGCTGTTAAGATTTATATTACCAGGTATGTGTAGCTTATAACGTGTCCATTTTACACATTAGAAATTAGCCTTCAGCTGATTAAAATAAAAGGTGTATTTTAAAAGACAGGTTTTAAACACGGTATTATTTTTCATTGTGTTTCTTACATGCTGTGTGTCGAGATACTCGTGAGTTGTACTGTACTTGATCATTGCATGTAACAGCTGATATATGGATTTATTTTATTAAAATCACTGCATTTGAAAATTTTGCTATCATGACACTCCGCCAGCACTGTATATAATGATGTTAATATGTATCAAATCCTTTTAATCATATGTAAATGACTTTCTGGAACCTTTCGTATGTTTTTGGTCAGGTCAGTCAGTTTAAAGTCATTTATCTAGCAATTTCCATGCAATTTAAACCAATTTAATTTAATTCTGGTCAGTACATGGCATTCCATTGGATAGAAAATCAAAACTGAATTTGTATAACTTGTGTCTTTAACTAATTAACAATTTTTAATTGTCAATGAGTCCATGACTAATTAATTAGTCATGGACTCATTGACAATTAAAATTTGTTAATTAGTTAAAGACACTTGGTTTGTACGTCACAATGCACCAACGTCAAAAGGTACTAATCCGCTTAACGTTACATTTTCATTTTGAAAAGATTAATATCATTTTTTAAAAAGAAACGCACTCAATTTGTACAGTAAATTACAGAAAATCAAATTATAGGAAATGAACTCAGTATTTACCCAAGTTATACTCATTTAACCTGGGTGTGAGGAATCTATGATTTTTTCTAATTCGCTCTGCGGATTATATGGCGTAAACTGACCCAACCCAGTTTATACTCATATAACATGGGTAAACATTGAGTTCATTTCCTTAAAACTATCATAAATAGAGCTTACATTGATCATTGAAACAGAACTGTCTTACATACCCCTTCGTTTATCTCTTCCTGTGATAGCATGAAGTCATGTGATCGTAGACATGCTGTAAAATCGGGCATGATTTTGACACTTAAAAAAGACTAGAGGCTCCTGGGCCATATCGCTCACCAAAGCAACAATAACCAGAATAAAATCACCTTTATGGAGTCATATACAAAATATATGGACAGTATAGTAAAATACACCCTGATTTAAAAGATTTTTTAAATATTTGTCCAGAAATTCATAGCTAAAGGATTGAGCCCCTTTTGTAACTGGATTATTTTATAGTCATATCACATATTGAGCATTGCAGATTTCAAGAAGATCTCAAACAACAGTTTATATCCAGTATACAAAGTCTTAACAATTTTTAAGAATCAACCTTCCGTAAAAATGCTTGCATTTAAGTAAAACCATATATTATAACATACTAGTTGTTGTGACTAATTAATTTTTTCCTTTGTAAAATTGGACCACCCAATGTGGCCCTAATCTACTCCTGAAGATAACGATTTTGACGAATTTAATTCTACCCGATCTCATGTTGCTTTCACTAAAGTATCAGCTTTTCTTGGCAAATGGATTTTTAAATGGAGATTTTTAAAGATATATTAATTATAGATATATTAAGGTATATTAAACAATACGCATTCACTCTATATATTAATATGTGAAAATTTGACACCTCCCCCCCCCCAATTGTGTCCCAGCCCTACCCCTGGGGATTATGTCTTAAACAAACTACAATTTATCCAACCTGACGATGGTTTCACGCAAGTTTCAGCTTTTCTGGTCTATCGGTTTCTGAAAAGGAGATTTTTAAAGACAAACTGTATATTCCTACCCTTGTAAATTCAACCCTTAACCATTGTGGCCCAGCCTCACCAAATTTTCAATGATTCTTAATCATCTCCCCTTTTGTAGGGCATGACCCTTCATTTTACAAAGATTGAATCTCCTTTACTCAATGATGCTTTGTGTAAAGTTTGGTTGAAATTGGCCCAGGGATTTTGCAGGAGAAGTCGAAATTGTAAAAAGTTTACAAACGGACAATCGGGCGCCGAACGAAAAGGTTAAAAAACTACATACTTCATGTAAAAAAGCAAGGTAATTCACGTCATTGGGTTTTATTTGACCAAATACGGCATTCATACAGTCTGAAATAGTTCATTCTTGTTACATGAACATTTGCGTTTAATCCATTGTTTTATTTTCTAAGTGATATACTAACACATTCACTCAGTTAACTGCCTGACGCAACAATCAAGAGGAGATACAATTAATGCATAAACACCTGATGTTATACATTTTTCTCATATTGTATAGGCGTATGTTTTTATAAGAAAAGAATGTATAACGACAGGTGCCTGTCCATAAAAGGCCGACTTTTGCACTTGACATCGGTCATGAATTTCAAAATTCAGTAATCAATCTACAGGTAACTAATCCAATGCCAGTGGGCAAAATTGTAAAATTTCCATAAATTTAAGACCGTAAGAATTTTAAATATTTAATTTGAATTACTTTTCCCCCACAGATTTGATCGAGGAAATGTAGTCTCTGGGAAGACTAGAAAATGTTCAATAATATGCGATGAACAGACTGGACATCGCAAAATGATAATATTATACAATGTAGTTCCCTCTATATGTCACAGTTTTCAAACCACCCACAATAATTGCTGTACTGGATTGTATGCAATGACAAATTATGACAGATTATATCCACCTAAAAATAATGCAGAATTTATTTCCATTGAAGTAAAGTTAAGCCGTTACATTATTCATAAGTACAAAGCAAACAGATACCCATACACTGCTATGGAGTATGCATAATTAATAAGTGCAATTTGTATATCACCCATTGCTATGTGATTTTGCAACCCTGTTAAAAGAACACAGGACTTGTTGATGAATTCTATCAGTTAATTAACACAAACACAGTTTCCATCTTCATCCAATAAGATGTCTCAGTTAATCAGTCTGATCAATAACGCACTGTGGTCCATCCATCATCTTCCTCTCCCTCAGGGTTTCTGACAGCTAAAACAAAAGACGAAACATTATAGCAAAATCTGAAACGTCCTCTTTTGATTCTGATTATTTACTCAGGTATTGAAAAATTCCTACCTCCTTTTTCTAAATGTTTGTTTCTCCAGCTTCTTTCTCGTCTCGATGGGGGGACCTCACCTACAACAGACAAGTCAACTGCTCTCAACATGTGCTGTCACACAAAAGGAAAATGTAACTAACTTACCCTCACTAAAATAGGACATAAAATTCTGACATTGGTTAGCCTAATACCTGGCTTTGTGATGCAAAAAGGTTGAGTTTAAAGTCAATCATATTTGACATACATGTAAAGTACTGTAATTAATTATCGTAAGAGGAATTAATAATGGGGTCCCTTCATTGACTTCGATTTGAAAAATCTCGCCATAAAGACACTTTTTCTGATGGTCTTTAAGATTGTAAATAATTAGGGAAAAAGTCGAGCATAAATTCAAATGTATCTTAAACATATCTATAATAGAAAGTATCACATTGATATATGATATTAATCTTTATTGATTCAAGCATCAATATCATTAAAATTACTCTTTAGGTGACAACTGCTTTACTGTCCTTTTGTAATGGATCTATACTCACTAATACGACTAAAGCCCCATCTTGCTGATACTTTGTCCTCTCTAGCTGGTCCTCTGTCATCTCGCCTGCTCCATCCCCCTTTCTCTCCGGTCCTCTCTCTCCAGTTCTGCCTCCTCTCAAGGCCCCTCCTCCTCTTTCATCTCCTCCCTCCTCCTTAAGACGGTCTCTCCATGCATCGCCGCCGCGGCGCTCTTCACCACCACCACCTCCTCCCCATCTGTCTTCCCATCCACCCCAGTCTGTTTCTTCTCTGGGAGGAGCTCGATCAGAGAAACCCTCCTGATCACGATCAGATCTCCAACGGTCTTCTCTAGGTGGAGCTCTTCTGTCTCCAAAGTCTCTGTCTTCACGAGGAGGACGACGATCTCCAAAGTCACGATCATCTCTTCTTCCAAAATCTCTGTCTCTATCATCTCTTTTTCCAAAATCTTTATCTTCTTGTCTGTAAGACGAACTATACAGTTAGATGTCAGTTTGAAAAGCACACTTCGTTATGATAAAAGAACTTTATATATATATATATATATATATATATATATATATATATATATATCACACTATTGCAAATAAAATATCGTAATGATAAAGTAAAACAAGAGGCCCTGGGGCCACATTGCTCACCTGAGCAACAATTGCTTCAACTCTGATCAAATTGGCATTACAGTATCAAAATCAAAATATCTTGACAACTAAGTACAGTAGATCTTGCTAAAAAAAAATTGAAAATCTGGCAATTTTTATCCACATCTTTTTTTTGATAAATACCATGCCCCTTTTGTTGTTGTACCTCTAAGAAGATTTTTCTCTTATCCTATATCCCCCCCCCCCATTTTGTGGCCCCACTTTTCTCTAGGGAGTCATGGTTTCATCAAACTTAAATCTGCATAACCTGAGCTTTCACAAAGAGTACTGGGTTTTGGTCTGAAAACGTTCCCGGAATATTTTTAAAGATTTTCTCTACTTATTTCTATGTAAAAATTTAACCCGCCATTGCGACCCCACCCTACCCCCCAGGGACTATAATTTTGCAAACTTGAATTTACACTACCCGAGAGTTTAAGCTTTTTTGGCCAAATAATTTTTAAAAAGAAGATTTTTAAAGATTTTCTCTTTATATTCCTATGTAGAAATTCATCCCCCATTATGGACTCACTGCACCCCGGGACTATGATTTAAAAAAATTGAATCTAATGAAAGATGCTTCCATTCAAATTTGGGCTTTCCTGGCCTTATAGTTTTGAGAAGAAGATTTTTAAAGATTTTCTCTATATAAATTTATCCCCCATTGTGGCCCCGCCCTACCCCCAGCGACCATGATCTGAACAAACTTAAATCTACACTACCTGAGGATACTTTCATTTTAATTTGAGCCTATCTGGCCTAATTGTTTTTCAGAAGAAAATTCGTAAAACTTGATCCCCCTATTGTGGCCCCACCCTAACCCGGGGACCATGATTTGAACAAAGTTGAATCTACACTACCTGAGGATGCTTCCATTTTAATTTGAGCTTTCTAGCCTGATAGTTTTTGAGAAGAAGATTTTTAAAGATTTTCTCTATATATTCCTATGTAAAACTTGATCCCCCTATTGTGGCCCCACCCTACCCATGGGGACCATGATTTGAAGAAAAAAAACTTGAATCTACACTAGCTGAAGATGCCTCCACACAAGTTTAAGCTTTTCTGGCCAAATAGTTTTTGAGAAGATTTTTGAAAAATACCAACAAATTTTCAATAATTCTCAATTATCTCCCCTTTAAAGAGGGCGTGGCCCTTCATTTGAACAAACTTGAACCCCCTTCACCCAGTGATGCTTTGTGCCAAATTTGGTTGAAATCTGCCTAGTGGTTCTGGAGAAGAAGAAGAAAATGTGAAAAGTTTACAACGACAACGCCGCCAACACCAACGACGACAGACAACGGACAAATTTTGATCAGAAAAGCTCACTTGAGCTTTCAGCTCAGGTGAGCTAAGAATACACAGATTTGAATTAAATAGAATTTTAGTTAGGACCATTATTTGCCTAAATATGTGATCTGCTCCAAAAACCTTAACTTCCTTCGGTATCCAAAAGTATTATGGCTTAGATTCAGCATCTAAAGCTATCAAATGCACAAACTAGATGCATCATCAAAAGTAGCTGCAGGTCTGTAGCTCCCGGTCTTAGAAAAATTTGGACCGTTTATCCGATTTTTTTTCAGACCGGGAGCAACAGACACATTCATCATAAAACACCTGTTCCAAAACCTTGAATTAGCTCCCAATCTGACTAAAATCAGATCCTCAGTCTGCTCCTTGTTTTTAACTCACCTGAGCTGAAAGTCAAGTGAGCTTATCTAATAAAAAGTTGTCTGTTGTCCTATGAACAAACTACATTGTTGATATGGGAATGAAATAAAAAATGGATGAAATACTCTCTATTAATCTCCTGTAATTTCGCCAAGTCCATGAAGTATTTGCTGGTAGAAATTTGTGATAACAATGCACTGTTATGCAGAATATCATTTCTTACCGACTTCTGTACCCCGAATAAACAGACCAACCCGACAACGAACCCGATTGTAATAATACAAACAAGAGGCCCATGGGGCCACATCGCTCACCTGAGCAACAATGGGCGTTCAAAAGATATTGTGCCATATGGTCCATCGGTAGAATAACAAAAAATAAATATTGTAAAGAATTCGAATTTTACACTTATTTTTGCATACCCAGGTACACGTAATCTTTGACATTGAACCTTCATGAAATACTATTTTTTTACCAGAATAAGAAAATCCTACGCAAGATATAAAACTAAACATTTGGTAGGGGTACACTGTTAAGTTGTTAACTTCCAATTCCCTATATTTTCGTTCTGCCCCCCCCCCCCCCCCCCCCACTTTGTAAAGCGATTAAAATATATGAGAGCATATGGGTACATTTTTTTCATCAACTACTTACTAGTTATTGTATTCAAAAAAAAAAAATATAATAGTTATTGTTTTTTATTTTAAAAATCCTACAAGTATAAATGTGAAGAAGAAAATTGTACCTCAATGTGCTCAATTCCTCAAATTAAAAACATTCAAAAATTTTATTTGTCTTCTCCATTATAATTAAATGACTGTTATTTACTTTGCGTACAAACCAGGATAATTTTCCGCTGTGATATTTTCTTAGGAATAGCGATAATTACTTTATCCTGGCAACAGAAATGTGTCAGAACTATGGAAACTGTTTTAAAGATGTCGTTTTTATTTACTCGTGTCTGAAAAACTATCAAATTTGATGTAGATTTCACATTATTTATTGTATAAAGAGGGGGCCCCAGAGAGTAGATATACAGAATATCATTCTTTTATTTTGTTTGTACAAGTATTTAACATACTCTTATTCATATAGAATTTCTAATTTTTAACCATTATAAGCAAGATACAGAGCTCACAGTTCGCTTAGGTTTGAGTCATATTTTGTTCACATGAGTTTATTACATTCAGCTTAAGATTTTTAACTTGGTATTTCCTATTCAGCATTTAAAATGGAAAAAAAGAATAGCCTAAGATTTTCAATTCTTTTATTCACTCAAGACCATTTCACTAGTATTTGAGGTTCAAAATCAGTTTATACCAATGAACACAAACACAGTCAAGGATCACATGTACAGTAGGAGTAATAATGACGAAAAAAGGTCAAGTTTACAATACAATAAGTTGTTAAAGTTGGTTTCTGGAAGAGCAGACTTTGAAAATTTTCTAAAAAAATATTGACCAATTTTTTACTTTTTTAATCTTTAGTTTTTAAGATCTGTGTACAAACATAGAATTGTGAGCAAATCTCTGTATCTTGCTTATAATTCGAAGCTTAACACTCAAATATGGTTAGTAAATAGAAATTGTAAACAATTAAACACAATAAACATGCACTATAACAAATAAAGAACACAATTTATTTTTTCGAAATGAATCAGATATATACATGTATATACCTACATATTTCCGTCAGCGATATCAAACTCTATTTAAACTGAATAAACTCAAAAAAATGCCGAGCATCTCAACAAAACTTATTGCATTTATCTACCATTACGCAAAAGATAATGCCGAATTACCGATAGACTGAATTGTATTTCAGTACTTTTTTGATACATCAGATTTTGCTTAATTTGCGCAGGTAAACAGTTAACTGTTTGATTTACCAAAGTCTCTGTTTGATTTGATACGTAAAAATCACGAAATACAGACGATAGTTCCCAGGTTACAAAGCATAAATAAAGAAAACGAAACGAAAATCAGAACAAGCTAACACCAACGTCATGTGTGAAAACTGTCAACGCATTGAAATATTTAGCGTTAATTTACTTCACAAAATCGGCACAAATATATTTTGCATGTTTCAAAAATTTCCCTTCATACGCGAACAGTTGCATAGCAAGCAAATTCATCATAGTCAGATCGACCCTTTTTTGTATAATGTCATGGCTGCTTTAAACAAAGAACCTCGTTTTAGAAGTATGGAATAGGAGTCTTGGTAAAATGGGTATGCAAACCCGGGCCGTGGCAAAATAAAAGCCAGGGCAGATCGGCAATCGTCAATTCCAAATACGCATTATTTTGCAGCAATATTTACAGTGAATACAAATATACTGGTCCATCAAATATCCCGAAATTTCAATGAGATTGACAGATTAATACCTGCCAATCTTTTGTTTTACTCAGGCCAAGTCTTGCCTACCCATTTTACCGTATGCCGAGCCCGAAGCTATTAAACTGATTGAAACACGCCTTTCCTTTATTATTATTTTCGTAATAACTCAGATTTGAAACAGAATTAGCACTTAATTTTTGCAATTTATATTTTCCTTCCCATAAGGATAATTTATGCTAAACTACGTTGGATTGAACTCGGTAGTTCTTGAGAAGAAGATTTTTAAAAACGCACCCCCCTTTTTCTACAGTTTCAAGGTTTTCTCCGCTTTGAATACAGATCAGACTTTTATTTCTGCAATTTATATTCGCCCTCCCATAAGAATGCTTTGTGCGAAATTTGGTTGAAATTGGATAAGCGGTTTTAGAGAAGAAGTTCAATTTGTAAAAAGTTTACAGACGGACGGACAGACAGACGACGGACAAAATGTGATCAGAATAGGTCACTTGAGCTTTCAGCTCAGGTGAGCTGATAAAACTGATACATTCAGAAAGAAATGATAGTAAGTGTAATAATTACTATGAAAGTGTCATAATAACTGATACTGAAGAACGTGATCAGTCTCCATCAAGAGATATCAATAAAACACAAGCAACTCACAGAATTCACCTGGATTAGTAAAGAGAAATAACAGTTAGTAGTAAGAAATGAATGGTAGTAAGTGTATATGTGAGATTGATCCAGCTTCGAGTCTGAATGAGCAGAGCCTGGTAAAACATCCACTCATCTCCCTGCTTATATGGTCTACTTTAGGATTTTCAAGAGCATGTTTATGATAGCTTTAGCTGAGATAGGATTTTGGTTGGCCACTATATGGAGTCACTACTGGTCTTTGGCTCATAGAATAGTGACATAGTAGCTGCATTAGATGTAATGTAACACCAGAAGTAGTTCAAGGAGGCTAGGATCAAATGTCAACAACAGGGAAATTTTTGTTTTCAATTATTAAAAGAAAAACTCGTATCATTTTCATATTCTGCTTTAAATAACTAACAATGGTCAACTGTTTTGGTTTTTTTTTCAGAAAGAATCACAAATACTCCCAGCTCCTAGCTCACAAATATTGTTGTGAAGTGATGTTAGTAATTGGATTTATTTATTGGTTAGTATTAAACGTGACAAGTGGTGAGGGGTAACTTAAAGTTACTACCCACCTGAGTTGTGTCTTGAATAGCCTAGCTGACCGGGGGACGTCTTTACTATTTCAGGTTCTGTTTACAACTGAGGAGTAATCAATCAGCTGATCGGAATGCCGAACCCGATCTTAATTACATATACTACATTCCTCCCCATTTTTAAAAAATTCACACCGTATGGAACAAATCAGAATTTCCGACTTAATGCCAAAATCTTAAAATCAAATGTTGTATATTACACATTTACTTACAACTAAAAATCACTATACACAATTATAAAATCAACACAATCTTCCTAGACATTCCTTAAAGTCCTCTAATAAAATGTCATTTCCCTTGTCGGACAAATGAATTCCATCTCCCCTAAACAGTGATTTATTTTTCCAATAAATTTTATTGTGTACTACTACTTTCCCTCCCTTTTCTTTAACGAATGATCCTTCTTCTTTATTAATATAAATTTTCTTCTTTTCTCCCTCCCAGCCATCAATTCTACCCCAAAATCTCCTGGATAAAACTTCCGAAAAAATCAAAATTGTATTTCCAAATTTTTCAGTAAACAAACTTAAATCAGTTTTCGTTTTCTTGATAAGAGGTAGTGAGCTACAAAAAGAAATATCATTGGATCCCAAGTGAATAACCATGATATCAGGACTATTGTTATCTGTTAGAGAATTAACAGTTTCGACAAGGGAACACCATTTCATTCCTCTAATTCCATGCCAAGTAATTTGAACATTTTTTAGACCAAGATCTGAGGAATTTAGCATTGTTTATCTTTGATGTGCCCAATAAATAAATGAAGAACCCACAATAAGTATTTTCTTGTTTTTCTGAAGATTGTTATTTTTCAAATAAACTGTATGAATTTTATTTATGTCTAAAAGAATGCTCAATATTTTCCAATGGAATATACTTGTGATATTTTGAGCTGGGTAAGGCATTTTTGTTAAAGGGAAATGTTGTTTTGTCTCGTTCAAATAATATAAGATTTGTTCAAGGTCATCCTCTTGCCAGATTGCTCCTTGACAGGACATGAATTGTTCATTAGTGTTGATGAAAGATAGTGTTTTGACCATGTCAAACTTGGCCAAAAAAATAGATATCTCTTCAATCCATCTTTGACCATGAAGGTTAATATCATATCTGCAATCTGTGGAATCATCAAAATGTTCTTTTTCCAAATGTAATCTTAGAAACCTTTCTTGGCCAAACCCTAGTTCACATTTCCAGCAAGATGTTCTAGGATACATAAACCAAGGAATATGTTCTTGAATGACATGTCTTCTTACATGAGTAAACCTTGAACTACATACAGGACACTTTTTTCCCTTTTTACCTAATGTAGAACCTTTTATATGGTCTGGGAGACAATCTTCTTCATTATCTGGTTCAAAGTGACTCTCCTCTAAATCAGACATTTCTAAAAGAATTGTAATTTTTATTTACAATATTATATACTGTAACTTAACACTAGTTAATATAAAATTTAAGCATGTTTTTTTTTTTTTTTTAATATAATTATGATAAAAACAAATAATTCATGGAATATGTTATTCACATGCATGCAGAGATATTAATTTAATCCTGTACGAAATCCGCCAAGTATTTGGGTCTCTGTCTTGTTCTTTTTCCTCTTGTTATATCCTGATTTGTTCTATCTGCAGAATTGGAGTCTGAACTAGCACTCTGATGATGCATCAGAATATCCGACGCATCATCCCTAGCATTGAAAAGGTTAATAATATCAGAAACTTTATCTTCAGACTCCAAAGCTGCATTTAGAGATTCCTCACTAGTCTTTGATTCTTTGTCATTCTCATCAAAAATTTTATTTCTGATTCTTTTAACCCAGCCGGGATAATCCAGATCTTGACAAAGTTTGATGCGGTCATGATGTACAACAGTTTCTCTATTTCTCTTATCAATGATCTTAAATAAGACAGGTGATTTGACTTCAGTTACAATGTATGGACCCTTCCAAGGTGATCTTAGTTTTGAACTTTGACCCACTTTTGTAGCTGAATCTATTCTAATATCTCCAATATTATATGTATTTTGATACAATTTTGTGTCATTATAGCGTTTTTGTCTATTTTGAGCTTTGCCAATATTATCACGTGCAATTTGATGACATTCTGTTAAGTTTGTTCTTAGGTCCTGTACATACTCAGGAGCTTCTTTCTCTGGATTGTTTAAGTCACATGTACCTAAAATTAAATCTATAGGTTGGGTTGTCTCCCTTCCAAGGAACATAAAATTTGGTGTGAATTCAGTCTGTCTGTTTTCTGTTGCTCTTATGGCACCTGCAATCTGTTGCAAATGAAGATCCCATTCATGTTGTTTGTTCTTAAGATAGCATCGGATTACTTGTAATACTGAACGATTATATCTTTCCACTTGACCATTAGATTGCGGGTGGTAGGGTGTTGTTCGCGTTTTAGCTATTTGTAACAGATGACACAGTTTTTGCATAAGTACACCATCTACATTCTTTCCTTGATCTGAGTGAATTTCTGTGGGACAACCATACTTAGATATAAAATTATCAACCACAGCTTTTGCTATTGTTTTAGAATTTTGATTTGGTATTGGGACAATTTCTAACCATTTGGTAAATTGATCAATGATCATCAAGATATATTTGTTATCATTTTTCGTTACAGGTAAAGGCCCTAGTATATCAATGTGTACACGCTGCAGTGGATACCCTGCATGATACTGACCTAAAGCTGCCTTAGCTTTGATGTTTGGCTTTTTGTTTTTGTTACAAACACTATAATTCTGAACATAAAGTTTTGAATCTTGAGACATACCATACCAAATTGCGCATTGTTTTAATTTTTCATAAGTTTTGGTTTGACCTAAATGTCCTGCTGTTCTGTTGTCATGACATTGTTTTAAAATTTCAGGTTGCATCTTTTTTGGAACAACAAATAAATATCTTGTATGTATATGGTCTTCCCATAAATAGTACAGTACACCATTTTTTTCCTGTAATTGTGATTCACATGCCCACAAATATCTAACACTGGGACTACTAAGAGATAACTCTTTCTGAGATGGTTTTATCCCAGACTCTAACCATGTCTTAATCTTGTAAAGATCATAATCTTTATCTTGTTCTTCAGCTAACTCCTCTGGAATAAACATATCTGACAAACCTAGAGGAATTGCATTCAAATTGTCAACTGATCTTATTGTCAAGGGAACAACATAATCTATGTCATTTTCAAAAGTAGACCATTGTTGTTTTGCTCGCTTACAAAAATGACAACCTTCACAAGGTAATTGATTTAACTCTACCCCAGGCTTATAGTCATTACAAAGGTTCAAATCATCTGGAATTCTCGACAGGGCATCAGCATTGCCATGATTTTTACCAGGCCGATGTTGTAAAATAATGTTATATTGAGACAATTCCTCAATCCAGCGTGCAAGTTGACCCTCAATGTTTTTGAAGTTCAAAAGCCAGATTAAACTATTGTGGTCAGTTCTTAAAATGAATGTATTTCCTAACAAAAAATGTCTGAATTGTCTTGTAAAGGTAATTATTGCTAGGAGTTCTTTTCTGGTGGTACAATATTTTCTCTGGGCTGGTGTCAACACTTTACTTGCAAAACATACAATTTGTTCTTTACCATTCTGAATTTGACATAATTCAGCACCAACTGAATTATCTGAGGCATCTGTATCTAAAACAAAAGTATCTTTTGAATTTGGATATGCTAATGTCAATGCCTCAATGATGCATTGTTTAATGATATCAAATGCAATCTGATTCTCATCTGACCATGTAAATTTTGACTTTTTAGATGTTTTCACTAGTTGATACAGGGTATGTGTAATTTCAGCATAACCTTTTACATGATTTCTATGGTAGTTTGCAAATCCAAGAAAAGACTCTAATTGTTTTGTATCTTTTGGTATTGGCCACTTCTTAATTATTTCAATACTTTCAGGATTGACTGATATACCATTTTGACTGACTAACTTCCCTAGAAATTTTATCTCTGTCTGATAAAGTTCACATTTCTGAGCTTTTAATTTCAAATTGAACTTTTCAAATCTAGAAATGACAGAAGACAGATTCCTAGTAGGAGAAAGCATGTCCCTACCTAGAATAATGACATCATCTAAGTAAGCTAAGCACTCTTTCCATGTTAGACCTCTTAAAACTTCTTGAATAACTCTACTGAAAGTAGCTGGACTATTGTATAGTCCAAATGGTAATCTAACATGTTCATATAAGCCATATTTGGTGGTAAATGCAGTTTTGTGTCTATCTCTTTCATCGACTAAAACTTGCCAATAACCAGAAGCCATATCCAGTGAACTGAAAAAGGTATTTCCCCCTAGTGTATCTATACAATCTTGTATATTTGAAATGGGGAATGCATCTTTTGTTGTTACTTTATTGAGGGCCCTGTAATCAATACAAAATCTCATTTTCCCATCTTTTTTTCTCACTAATACAGGGGGAGATGCCCATTCTGAAATTGAGGGTTGAATAATGCCTTTTTCAAGCATTTGATCGATGTAACTCTTTTCTTCATTTTCAAAACCCATTGGTGTTCTACGAAGCTTTTGTTTGATAGGTCTTCCTTCGTCAGTGTTAATTCTATGTGTTATCTCCCCATTAAATAGCCCTAAATCAAAATCGTCTTTCGCAAAAACATGTTGGAATCTATTTAACAAAGAGAAAACTTCATGATGATCTTTCTTATCTAGATTTGTAATTGATCTCTCATATAAATCTTGCATGTGCATAGGTAACTGAGATGTTAAATTGTCTGAGGATGGGTTTTTAGCAGATGTATCTACTTCAATTTTATTGAGAGAAAATTCTTCTTCATCTTCCATAGAGATTAACTCATCTATTTCCATACCAAAATCTACATTCTTACCCTTTTTTAATGTTATGAATCTACCTGTAGGGTTTCGAAAAGAAATTTTTGTTTGTCCCGCACTAATTACAGAATTTGGTGGTAATAACCCATCTGAAATATTTTTGTCTGTCTCAACACAAAGCAAATCTTTGAAGGGTTTATCAATCTGAACGGGTATAAATTTAACAGATTGTGGTGGTATAACAGTTCTTTTCTGCAATGAAACTCTATATATCTCAACATCATTCTTTGAACCCTCTGTTTTGATTTTGGTAATAGGTATTAATGCTTTATCTACTGTCAGAGTAAAGTTTTCCAAATTGATGATGCAATTGTGAGCTCTCAAAAAATCTAAACCAAGTAATAAAGAATCTGCTATTTCTCCCACTACAACATCCCATCTTTGTTCTGTAGGCCCTATTCTTAACTTGACCTGTTCTGCTATTTTGCCATTAATGATGTTATTTTTTCCTGCTCCTTTTAGTATGATATCTTTCTGAAGTAGGGGCTTTGGTTTTAAACTCTCAAAAAGTTCATAATTCATGACAGTTACTTGGGCAGCAGTATCTATAACAGCATTGATTGTTTTGTTGTTTACAATACAGGGAACATAGAGAGTGTTTTTCAATTTGTTTTTGTTCCTGTAAAGTTCTTTTTCTATGGTTTTAAATTTTACTTTAGGAGGAGGCCTATCTGATGTATCTGAGTAGGGTGAAGAATGGCCTACATCTCCAACCGATTGAAGTTTAAAGGTTTTGTCTGAGGTGACGGTGACCTATTCTTAGACTGAAATGGTAAACTACTACTTTTACTGATGGGGCATTCTCTCGCAAAGTGCCCTTCTTGGTCACACTTAAAACAAGCTTGTTTTCTAGGACTGCTAGAAGGAGATCTGAACATTCTTGTATTTTCTCTACTGTTTGATCTAGACCTGTTTGTTCTAAGAATTTGAAGAATATCATGAATATTGTTTTTCATTTCCCAATTATCTTCTTCAATTCTTTTGACCCTTGATTCTAATTTTGAGAGTCTTGTCTGATCTGTGAATTGATTTGATGTTTGTTTTGTATTGTAAACAGCCATAACTTTGCTTATGTTTTCATCATCATCCTCACTCTCACTTTCAGAACTCTCAAACTTCACCCTTCTTGTCTCAGACTTTCTCACACCTAGTATTAATTTTTGGTTTGTGACTGCAGTTTTCATGTATTGTGTTGCCATATCTAGTGTAAGTGGGTTCTTGTCCATGGCAATGAGGGCAGCTTGTTTGTTGTAACAACCTCTCAAGAACGCATCTATGGCCACAGTTTGGCGGCAGTCTTCTGGTGTGTCTGGGTATTATCCATCAGTGGTCATCTCTAGAACTTTGTCTGCAAACTCTTCAACTGTCTCCTCAGAACCTTGTTTGACATCTTGCAGTTGTCGTCTGATAATGTGGGGAAGGTCTTTTTTCCCAAACCGTTCATCAAGCTTTGCACTCAGCTTTTTGAAACTTTTCTAGTCTGAAATTGGTCTAGAGCTGAAATATTTCAAAGCTTTGTCTCTGAGGCATTCAATCAATTTGTCCAGCTTTTGTTTTTCGGACCATTTATACCAGGATGAAATGTGGTTGAACTGTGTGAAGAAAGGTTTCCAGTCATTTTTTCCGTCAAATGTTGACATCTTTGGTGGACTAGGACCCTTTGACTGAAGCGTATCTGCACATCCAGTTGGGTTTGTTGATGATTTCCAATACACCCCATGTGGTGCCAGCTTGTCGACTTCCCTGTTGATCTTTTCATCTTCGAGTTATTTAAGCTTATTTTCTAACTGTTGCATTTTGTTTATCCACTTACTGTCTTGGTCAACTAGTCTTTGCTTCATGAGTGCAAGTTCATCGTCCTTAACAGTCATTGTTTTACTAATTGTCTTTTCATAATGAGATTTTGTGTTTTCTAATTCTGTTTGAAACTTTTGTTGTAATTTATTCAGTCGTTCTTCATGTTCTAATGTCAAAGTCTTTTCTAAAGAATCTAATTGTTTTTGTCTAGCAGTAATGTCTTTTTCAGATTGTGCAATTTGAATGTCCCTTCTTTCTATGTCTTTTGCTTGTCTGAGAATTTCTGCTTGTAACTTAGATACTTGACTTGAAAGATCTTCAACATTCAAGTGTGTTTTTTCTTGTTGTTTCACTCTCTCTCTGAAAACAATCACACCCTCACTCACAAGGGGATCCCAGATTGTGTTTGGAACTGTTGACATTGTTTTTAGGTCTTCTAATGACAAAGAGCCCCTCTCTTCTCTCAACTTAACAATAGCCCCAGCCCTTTTCTCTCCAATTATGTTTGGAATTGATTTTATTTCTGCCAAATTGGCATTGTTTATGTCTACAGGGTTTGAACTACTCGCCATCTTAATTGATTAATGAACACCAATAAAGACAGAAGAAACAGACGTGTTGTTGACTTCTCTATCAGAAAATCCGACAGAAAAATCTCGAGTGAATTTTGTTTTTTAATTTGTTATCAGAAAATCCGACAACAAAATATGTAATTTGTAAGAAAAAGATACGAAATGAAAGAAAACCCCAAATGACATAAATCAAAACAAATATTTTAATTGATAACACCTTACGAATTCACAAAGAAAAAAAATATTTGGCGCGAAATCCAAAAACACAAATTACACTTCACCGATCGAATAATCCTACCGGCGACGCCAATGTTGTGAAGTGATGTTAGTAATTGGATTTATTTATTGGTTAGTATTAAACGTGACAAGTGGTGAGGGGTAACTTAAAGTTACTACCCACCTGAGTTGTGTCTTGAATAGCCTAGCCGACCGGGGGACGTCTTTACTATTCCAGGTTCTGTTCACAACTGAGGAATAATCAATCAGCTGATCGGAATGCCGAACCCGATCTTAATTACATATACTACAATATGTACACAGACAACATTACCAATGAAAGTTCGAGCACAATTTCATGAAATCCGCCTTAGTCAGTCTATTGACTTGGAGTCAATTTAAGGTCTTCATTGCTTAGAATCACATGCGTTATGAAATCTATGAAGTTTTCTGAAAGTGACGTACAGAAGAAAACAGCTCAAACACCCATAAGCTTTGAGGTCTTAGTATACCAAGCTGTCTTGGTACCAATTCAAGCAGTTTACCTGTGATGTAAAGGCATCCTGTCCCCCAACTCTCCACAAACATAGGGGTAAGAACTCCAAGTAATCACTCACATCAGAAGCCCAATAACATTAAACATCAGATCAGAATGAGTGAGCTACAATAGGGTGTAGAATATATTGGAGCACATTTTTTTTCTGTGCATATTTATAATATGTGACCTTTGTGTTCTGAGGAAGATGGCTATGTTATATAACAGGTCTAGAAAGCTAGCAACATCCTGTTACTCTGTCAACCACCAAAGTTTTTCCTGTCTACAGGATATTGTGTGGAGAGTTCAGTATTCATTGAACTCTGATGAAACACAACTATTAATAGTACACCAGGTTTAATGAGACTGCAAGAGTTGTCCTTCTTGCCATGAAAATTAGATAAACTATTGGAGCTTGTATTTTTTTTTTCTCTTCTCTTTTATATACTGAACTTATCCTGATATTTTTCAGAGTCAACAGAACAATTTATATAATAAATGGTTTGCATAGCCATTACTTTCAACATTCAAATTTAAGAGAAGTACCAAATATTCTAATTGATTATAACTAGTACAAAATCAGACTTTAAGACTTTTTAATAGTTTTTTTGTTGAGACTATATTGTTATTTTGTGGGTTAAAACGGCTGTGAACCCACTGTGTTGAGACTTTTGTCACTCTTTGTAATAAGACTATTGGCAGTAAATATTGCATGTAATGTTTGATACTGTAAACAAGGTTATTTTCGTCACGCGTAATTTTCGCACTTTTATACTTGCAAACAGTTTCGCCTCGTCTTGAATTCGCCAAGACACAGTTTAACGAGAAATAATTTGAGACATTAGAATTCGCCCAGTCTCAAATTCGCCACTGACAACGAGTGTGAAAGGGGTGAAAATAAAACAGGGGCGAAAAATTCCCTGTATGCAGTAGTCTGATTGTTAATTCATTTAGAAGTCCTACCTCCCAGGGTCCTCATTAGCGTAGGTATTCTCTGAGTGCAGGGAAACATTTATGGGTTTGTCTGGACTTGAACGTCTGAAATCTGGACTTGAACGTATGAAAGTATCTGGACTTGAGGTTGGCGCAACCACAGCGACATTCTCTACTTTTCTAGCAGCTGAAAAATTAAATAACATGTCTGTTATCAATATCATTTCCATAAAAGAATAAGTACATTGCGTGGCTGGTGGGAAAATTTGCTTACTTATAAATGAAAGGGGAATGGAGAGCTACCTACCATTGTTTTTTTGTTTTTTGTTTTTTTAAGACCAGAGTCATTTGATACTTTGTATAAATGGTTGGCAAGCATTTCAACATGAATATAGATCATATTTCATGAAACTACATTAGGCTGGTAATTACAAACCCATCAGCATTTATAATTAATATGCTTCTAGAGAATTAAAAAAAAATATTGTATGAATATTCTATGCAATAACTGAGGTAGATAGATGTCAGTCCAAGTGATACAATGAGGCACTGCTTTATTTCACACTGTATCTTGTATCAAATCCTATCTCTATGGAAGTTGTTGGTGAGCAAATTTAGAGGGGCAGAGGTAACAGTGGAGTCCCTGTTCAAAAGGCTTGCAGGGACAGTAGAAAGACTTAAGGTGGTGGAGAGGCTTACAGGGGGGGGGGGGGGGGAGAAACTTATAGAGGACAGAAAGTTACAGGAGGAAGAGAGACTTACAGGAGAAACTTACAGGGGGTAAAAAGACTTATAGGATTGGAGACTTACAGGAGAAGCATACAAGAGTGGAGAGACATACAGGGGGGAGAGACCAGCAGGAGTACAGAGACTTACAGAAGGGGGGGGGGGATTTACAGAGTGGTGAAGAAACTTACAGGGGTTCAGAGACTTACATCAAAAGAAATTTAAAGGGGGTAGAAAAACTTACAGGGGGTAGAGACTAAAAGCTGACAGAAAAACTTAAAGAGTGAGAGAATAAGGGGAGAGCAGTCACTTACAGGGGGTGAAGAAGCTTACATGGTAAGGGGGTGAGTAGAGAGACTTACATGGAGGCGTTCCCTGATCCTGACTGACATTATCTGGTATGTAGGATGGCTTGGCAATGGTCAAGATCACAACCTCCTGTGTGGCCTTCAGTGCAGCCACAGCTTCCTCATGTGTCACATTGTCAAGGTTTGCTTCATTCACCTGTAGCAGATTATTTAATGGGTCATATTTATCTAATTATACATTTTTTGCTTGATTCAATGCAAATATGTTTGTTTTATAGTTTTCATCTTGGTAAACAACTCTTAATGTTTCGAGAGGCTAGTTCGTTGTTGCCATTTTTAGACTATATTCATCTCCTTTATGAGAAGAGCTTTGAATAAGTTTTAGAAAAATGCTTAAATTTTAGGGCTAAAATGTAAGGAATTTTCCTTTTTCTATACTAAATGATCGTTATGGCTAAAAAATCATCTCAATGATTTTAAGGTGGATTTGACTGACTACCAAGCCTCCTTATAATTATTGTCTTTAAATATCCCTCTGATTCCACTTACAGCAATAAGTCTGTCCCCCACTGCTAGCCGTCCATCCTGTTCTGCAGCCCCACCCTCAATGATTTTGGTGACAAATATTCCATTGTCACCTGGAATGTGTTGATTTCCGATACCCCCTGCTATGCTGAATCCAAGGCCTGCAGTAAAGACAAGAAAGTACCATGCAGTGTTGAGGCATGCAGAGAATGGTTAGGTAGTGAGTTGTGTTTACAGGGCTCTCAAATGTCCATGCCTGGGGTTGTTGAAGGCTTTATTCCTGATTACCACTTTCGAGTCACTTTTTTTTTTTAAACCAAAGCAAATGGGTTCTTTAAGTTGGTATTGGACACCATCTTATTGTAACATATTTCCAATCTAAATATCATTATCATTTCCATAAAAGAATAAGTACATTGCGTGGCTGGTGGGAAAATTTGCTTACTTATAAATGAAAGGGGAATGGAGAGCTACCTACCATTGTTTTTTCATTTTTTATTTTTTTAAGACCAGAGTCATTTGATACTTTGTATAAATGGTTGGCAAGCATTTCAACATGAATATAGATCATATTTCATGAAACTACATTAGGCTGGTAATTACAAACCCATCAGCATTTATAATTAATATGCTTCTAGAGAATTAAAAAAAAATATATTGTATGAATACTCTATGCAATAACTGAGGTAGATAGATGTCAGTCCAAGTGATACAATGAGGCACTGCTTTATTTCACACTGTATCTTGTATCAAATCCCATCTCTATGGAAGTTGGTGAGCAAATTTAGAGGGGCAGAGGTAACAGTGGAGTCCCTGTTCAAAAGGCTTGCAGGGACAGTAGAAAGACTTAAAGTGGTGGAGAGGCTTCCGGGGGGTGGGTGGGGGAGAAACTTATAGAGGACAGAAAGTTACAGGAGGAAGAGAGACTTACAGGAGAAACTTACAGGGGGTAAAGAGACTTATAGGATTGGAGACTTACAGGAGAAGCATACAAGAGTGGAGAGACATACAGGGGGGAGAGACCAGCAGGAGTACAGAGACTTACAGAAGGGGGGGGGGGGGATTTACAGAGTGGTGAAGAAACTTACAGGGGTTCAGAGACTTACATCAAAAGAAATTTACAGGGGGTAGAAAAACTTACAGGGGGTAGAGACTAAAAGCTGACAGAAAAACTTAAAGAGTGAGAAAATAAGGGGAGAGCAGTCACTTACAGGGGGTGAAGAAGCTTACATGGTAAGGGGGTGAGTAGAGAGACTTACATGGAGGCGTTCCCTGATCCTGACTGACATTGTCTGGTATGTAGGATGGCTTGGCAATGGTCAAGTTCACAACCTCCTGTGTGGCCTTCAGTGCAGCCACAGCTTCCTCATGTGTCACATTGTCAAGGTTTGCTTCATTCACCTGTAGCAGATTATTTAATGGGTCATATTTATCTAATTATACATTTTTTGCTTGATTCAATGCAAATATGTTTGTTTTATAGTTTTCATCTTGGTAAACAACTCTTAATGTTTCGAGAGGCTAATTCGTTGTTGCCATTTTTAAACTATATTCATCTCCTTTATTAGAAGAGCTTTGAATAAGTTTTAGGAAAATGCTTAAATTTTAGGGCTAAAATGTAAGGAATTTTCCTTTTTCTATACTAAATGATCGTTATGGCTAAAAAATCATCTCAATGATTTTAAAGTGGATTTGACTGACTACCAAGCCTCCTTATAATTATTGTCTTTAAATGTCCCTCTGATTCCACTTACAGCAATAAGACTGTCCCCCACTGCTAGCCGTCCATCCTGTTCTGCAGCCCCTCCCTCAATGATTTTGGTGACAAATATTCTATTGTCTCCTGGAATGTGTTGATTTCCGATACCCCCTGCTATGCTGAATCCAAGGCCTGCAGTAAAGACAAGAAAGTACCATGCAGTGTTGAGGCATGCAGAGAATGGTTAGGTAGTGAGTTGTGTTTACAGGGCTCTCAAATGTCCATGCCTGGGGTTGTTGAAGGCTTTATTCCTGATTACCACTTTCGAGTCACTTTTTTTTTTAAACCAAAGCAAATGGGTTCATTTAAGTTGGTATTGGACACCATCATATTGTGACATATTTCCAATCGAAATGTACAATAAAATCAATTATTACTTCGATCAATCTTTTCTTTCCCCATATTGTTACCCAACAGCGTAGCACAATGGTTAAGAGCGTTATCTATGAATCCGTAAGTCATGAGTTTGAATCCTTCTGGGGCTTTTATTATTTTCACCTTTCCAAATTTTTAAAAACATATTTTTTAATCAAGTATTGTAAATCTGAAAATTCTAAAATGGTGAGAGTATTTTGATTATTAAGTATTTTTACCCACATTAATATCGTCAGGTGTCCCTTACCACTTTAAACCCTAATCGTCACTAACCCCCTCCCTCCCCCTCCAAAAAAAAAACCCCACTATCCCCTTCCCAATTTAGAAAGACATAACTGAAATAAAGTTACAAACAAAACTTTCACCTGCCAATAAAATGAATGTTCCAATATTTACCAAAATGTTTCTAATATTTTCAAAATTGACAACTCTTGCCCAGTGTTGTGTGAGAGCCCTAGTTTTTTTTAAACTTTCCATTGCATTCAAATAGGAAAAGTCTGAAAGTCTTATAATAAGTGATTACCATTTATACTGATGAAAGCATTCTGAAAATACATGTATACAACAATTTACAGTTTTATGCAATGCACATGGAAATTGACACAAAAATAGAGGTTGATTTTAGCTGATTTTAAATCAAAGATCAAATCTTACAAATCATGTGTATCTCCCTAAAACATTTATTCTAATTAACATACATTAATTACCTTTATTGGATTTAATAAGTTGAATTTCTAAAACATTCTCTGTTGGTGCTTTCAGCCTTTTCACATGCTGAAAAATGTAAAATATAACACTCAGTTTTAAACAGTTTGTCTACAGAAGTACAACTGATCCTTTTATCTATACCCAAAAATAAAACAGTGGCGATCCTTTTATCTATCCCCTAAAATAAAACAGTGGCTATGTCTCTGATCAGTTAATAGCAAACTGTCGTGTATTTTATACCTTTTCAAGCCTGACATCAATATGACAAAAGAAAAACTTTAAACAAGAAAAAAGAAACCTTAAAAGATTCAGTCTCTGTTGACATAAAAACAAAAAGAAAGTACAGTAAAAAACGCCTATAACGAAGTCCCAGGGACGGGCAATTTTACTTCGTTATAAGCGTAATTCGTCAAGTTTACAACATGAAATAGAGCCTTGGGGAATGAAATTCACTTCGCTGTAAGCGTCAATTCATTATTAGCGTGTTCGCTATAACCGTGTTTTACTGTACTTTATATAACAAGAGCCTGTATCAAATATTGGTAATGAAATCTGTGACAGATGTGTGTGCATCATAAGATGCAGACAAGCTGGATCAGGCTGACAAACTAAACTACAGTATACCAAATACAGGTGGTACCAAACCTCACTTTGTATAAGAACTGTAACCCTTGTTAATTACAAAGTTGATTACCATTGGTTGGTTTAATGAAAAGACCAACGATTTAAACCCCTACAATAACAGTCCGGTAGGACATTAACATTGCACAATTTAATAAAACAGACCCGACTTAACTGCACACCAAGCCCGCTAGTCCCTCTCTCACAGCAGTGGCAGATTGAGTTATCTTCCAATATGTTTTTTATTTTATTAGTATCCACAGTATCAATTATGAGATGACCTTATCTCTTCATATTTACTATCGATCATTCACGGAACCTCCCTTCAACCACCAACTTTGGAGAATTTTTTGGGGTTATTGTTGTTTCGGTTTTCCTCATTATCTGCACTTAACGAGGCCGGGTCTAATTTGTTCTGCCCTAGATTTTTGAATGAAATTTTTTACCTGAATTTCTATTGATATATTCATTATTTTAAGATAGAAAAATAAGACATTTACCACACCGTTTGTTTAAGGGGCCATCTCAAAGTTTGTTAATTTTTAACATAGGACCCTATGGGATTTTGCTTGAAATGTATCAATTTTGCACATTTTCTACATTTTTTTTAAACTTCTGCCCTAGGGATTTCTTTTTCTGTTCTACATATTAAAGTTAGTGCTAAAAGGCATCAAATTTTTCAAATAAAAAAAAACTTTTACCTCCTGGTTTGTTCCAGGGGTCTTATCAAAGTTGTTTTTTGTATGCCCAATTTCCCAGTTTGTCAGATAAAGGCTATTTTATATTTGACAAAAACGGAAATGGTGATCTTTATAATATTATTAAATCATTCAGACATATTTAAGTAATAAATAAATATATCACATCACATATTAAGGGTCATTTATATAAGATACATGGTTACTGTCTTGAAATATATGAATTAAGCTATATTTAGGCGGGTTAAGAAAATGTGACAGAGGGCTAGGCTTGTTGAACCCTCTTTACGACTTCGACCCGAGCCCGAATATAGCTTATACTTCGAGACATTTATGTTTATTCCACAATATAATATCAATTTTACGCATCAAACGATCTATTTTCAATAAATTTCGCTGAATGTCTGCAGTTGAAACTATCACGCCATGGCGTCAACAAAGCAAAAAGATGACGTCATATTACAAATGAAACGCTGCGCGAATGCGTGCGTACTCGTTCTGTACTAGACGCGGCCTCGTTAAGTCATGGTTTAACACATCTTTATAATAGCAATGCCTGAATGGGTAGATTGACATCTGTCTTTTGTTTTGTTATCACTTTCAACTTCTTTATTGCTTACAGAAATTGATAAGTAAAAAGACACTAACTTAAAAACCAATAATTTGCTATTATGAAGATAATGAAATTGTCTCCGTGGTATGAATTGATTTTTTTTTTTATCTGACCTCGAGTGCAAATTGAATATTTGTCGTACTGATGATATTGTGTACTCGGTGCAGATCGGTTTGTTTGTCATTTTTCAAGCATAGCTGCCAAAACATGATGCATTATTAAGTGTGATATTTGTCTTTGTGCTGATAGCTCAGGGCACGGTCCTTTTGGTCTACTTAGGAAACCCAATAGATGATGATTTCTATGACTATCCCTACAAATGCCAGATACTCTTATTATAATGGTAAATGTCTGTTGATTTTGATAAAATGAGTAAGTAATTCATATGTTAACTTAAAACTTAATAATTTATTGTGATTTTGGTTTTTTATTTACTTCTCTCTTTCTTTCTCTCCCCTCTGGGAGGAGGGGGTCTTGAAAATAAATCCTTTTTGCCTCGTCTCAACAAGAGATGTCACACATTAAATTTAGTCCCAATGAGCTTAATATTATCTGAGGAGACATCAGAACAGTAACAACAGGCAATGCACATTTGTTTGCTATTACATTTATTTTGACCTTGACCTTTCTCAATGACCTAAAACCTTACACACAAGTTACTTGTGAGCTACAGGACCACCAAAGAAGCATTCTGTTTTTCATCTAGCTGGTTCAAAAGTTTGACACAAATTACAAAAATAGAGTTAAAAACACATTAACTCAGATCCCCATAAAAATCAACCATCATAAAAAATGAACTATAAATGATTGTGTAAATCTAGGAAAGTATATTTTAGGTAAAAGCAAGGATATTCTGTCTCAAAAGTTTTAATTCTATGATTCTCTACCTATTATCATTGAGCTGACAAAGGTAGGGGTGGGTGGGTGGGTATCAAAGCATTAGAATTCTCAGATCCTGGGTAAAAAACAAAGATTTTCTTTGAAGACAAGAAGTGTGATTCTAGACCTGTGTTGGTCAGACCTAATGGCTGACGAAGACGGATAAAAATACAAGAGATCCCAGACTCTTGATAGGAGCAATTTCAGACTAATCTGATCTGAGAATTTGAAAAGGCGAGGTAATTACACCAGGGTTCTCAGTAGCAATACGTACCAGCACTACCCGGGTACCAGCCTGCTTGAGAGCGTCCACTGCCTCGGAGTGTGTGGCCTCTGACACATCAACCTCATTGACCTTCACAATGATGTCATTGGTTCTGAAATACAAACCAAGTTGATTAATTTACTAATCATGATTCCTATGAATAATATAATAATGCTAACACATACAATGTATTGGTTTTTGGGAGGTCTGAAATACTATTCAAGCCCATTACATATGATTACTTAAGAAGTACTGGTTCTGGGGTGGGGGTCCCAAATAGTTTATTCAATAACTTAAAACCATGATAACCTTAAGTAATGTAATATTGATATATTAAAAAGTTTCTTTAAGCAAAGTCATTTCCATGATGTCAAAATTGGAAATTATTCTAGAAAAACAAATGGTCTGCCATTAGGAAAATGGCCTTTCATCAAATGGTTTGTCACCTCATTGAATAGAAAACATTAAAAAAAAAAATTTATCTAATTTTTTTCTTAACAACCAATCATCTATCTGTTCAAGCAATAGTGTTTTTCGGTCAACACCATCATCTTACAAAAACATGCAACCCAAGTTGAGAACTAACTTATAATAAACTCTTCACAACATTAATTTGGGTTCACAGAATGACAGACAACAAGAGATGTGTACATGACAAGTCAGTTGCACAGTTACATCACCAAGCAAAAAGGCAAACAGCCGACAGCATGAACGAGACTGTTTGCGCTAAACTTCCTCCAAACTCCGGAAAATCTGGAAGTCCTTTGACACTTCTATCGTTTAATCATCACAGCATGTTCCATTGATTAATATCAATTCATATCCACTTTTTTATATTTCTGCACAATTGATACGAACAGCAAGATTCATACAATGCAAAAAAATTGCCTACATTGCATAATTCCATTAATATCTATACAGTTGACAATAAATCTACTTTCACTTTACACAAAGTCCCTAATATATATCTGTCTATTGACTTAAATTACTAGGCCTCAACCTTTCTTGAAACCACTAGGTTGCAAAGGGAGGGAGCATCCATGCAGTCTGCTTGATTGACAAGCATTAGTGACTGTGTTTTTTGCGTTGCCTGCAGAAGTGCTCTCAATAATTAATAAGAACTAAACAAATCCCTCGTCATTACGTTTGGCTACCTCTTTTGTAGTCCGCCATTGAACAATTAATTATATGCCACACCAATCGGTGTGAACAAGAGCAGCCACACTCCTTTTTTTATGGAGAAGAAAACCGACCCATCTCTGCATGTTGTTTTAACACCTTCCTCAACCGAGGCATCTACATCTAATGTCAGCCTTACACTTCGCAGAAAAGATGGCACTAAAAGTAATGAGAGTTTATGGTCAGCCTTGGCACAAGAGTTTTTACAGATTTTGGTAGCTAGGTCATAAAAGTAAAACGTATCACCGACTCTGATGATTGTTGGGAGCAGTCAGTTTGTCACCACCAGGACGTCAGAATTACTCCATTGGATGCAGTTCCGTGTTGGGTGCAGGAAGATCGTCACCAAGAGACAGATTGATCTCCATAGCAAATAACAACGTATACCATGTTCTGCATCCACATCAAAAAACACTTTCTTCTGGCATTACTGAATATACCATGCAGATGAGATACATTTCATTTTCACAGCTGATATCTCATATGTGAAAGTTAACAAAGATTGACGGACAGAGAATCGCCAGCTAGTCTGGAAGGCATGCCCAAACAAAAATTTTTCTTAAGAAATCATATCAAAATCACTTAAAAATCATATCCAACTCACAAATTCATGATTTTGTTCTATGATTTAGACATGATCCACTAAATGAATCATACCCAAATCATAGGTGACAAATAAGGAAGTATGATCCTGATGTGGTTTGTTTCTTGGTTTTGAGTCTGCTATGATTTTCTTGTGATTCTGGTATGTGCTATTATCTTAGAAGGCAACAGAGCATGCGTTTGAAATGATTCGTTAATTGCCAGATAAACTGACCACTAAGAATTAAGATTTCTGCATAACAGGAAGTTGAGTTGCAAATTTTGAATGTTCATCTTGGAGCCTAAATGTGATGTACATGTCAGGAAAATTTGTTATTGTTGGGCATCTTGCTCTATCTTGGCATATATATAAAGTGACTTTATGGAAGTATTTTGGGGGAATATTGTCACAGATTTTCGAGCGGAATTAACTAAAATTTATATTTACTCTAAGACAAAGACTAAGACAATATTTTTACATTGTTTTTACATATTTAATATAGTTTGAATTGATACACATTGAAAGTAATTGTCCTAGTATGGGAACTGGTAAGGTCCTCCACTGTTGTCTATTGCCACTTGGTCTTGACAAGAATGGACTGGTGAGGTCCTCCAATAGACAATGTTCTCTACTGGCCACTTGGTCTACACAAGACGACACCAATACTCGGCCACCATCGATGAAAGTGGTTTACACAAAAGATGGAACAAGGGACCTGCGCCAACATAGTACACAAACACATTAAGTACATAACAAAAGCAACTGTGGCTTTTACACCAATACGCACCATACTTTACTTACAGGCTATACGGCCATGAATGACACACTTAGCATAGACGCTTATTACACACAAAATACTGATACACAGTCTTACAGAAGACTTACTATAAAGCATGTTAGCTTTTACACTCACAAAATACTAACTCAATTACTTAAATGCAGTGTTGCATAATACTACTCATGACTACAAAAGGAATATGACTATAATAGTCCGCCATACTTATAATAGATTCAAACACGTGTATCTAAACATAGACATTTAAATTCAAACGTAACAAATAAGCATAAAAACGATTGGAATACCATGACTGGGTGTTTTAGAACAGTAATGAACGAAATGACGATAAAATTGACAATTAATAAACCTCACCTCAGAAAAAGCCAGTACAAGGTTCACTTCAGAGTTAGCACACAGCTATTTCAATTAACAAAATACATAGTGACTGGATGGTATGCACGAGAGAAGTATAAGTGCGTCCTTCCCTCTGGACTGCCGCGTCCAAACTGATACTGCACGGACTGGCGGGTTTAAGGCCCGGTGAACTGAGGTTCAATATGGGTATTTACAAATACGTAAGACTAAAATACTAAGGGGCTCACCACGGGATATGTGGTTAAGTTAAAATACGAAACTAAATATATACAATGATGAATTTTAATGTGACAAATATATTCTTATTCACTTGAGGTAAATAATATTTTATAAAGACTAATTTACATTACACTATCAAGTGATTTATTAAGTGAAGCATTAGCAACTAATGCATGGATGTACATGTATCATTAGTTCAGACCGGGAGCTACAGACCTGCAGCTAGGTTTTGAAATGCATACATGATATTTTAATTTGAACAATTCATGTAATAATTGCTAGAAGAGTTTGAAATAACAGTATAATTATCATCTAAATTATGGAAGACTTTGATCCTGCGTTCTAATTCAGATTATATTGGCTTAATGATACAGTTCATGTGACATATATGTATAGGCCTACTATTTTTCATATTTGGTAATTGACAATGTATTTCAAATATTAAAAGTATATAATTGTCTGTTGCAAAATATTAATTAGGTGGTCATTTTTTTCTTTAAGAAATTATTGTATAATTGTCCTTTAACAGGTCATATAAGGATCATGGTTTTGATATGAGTTGTTAGTTACAACAGATCATACAAGGACCATGGTTTTGATACGAGTTGTTAGTTACAACAGATCATACCAGGACCATGGTTTTGATACGAGTTGTTAGTCACAACAGATCATACCAGAACCATGGTTTTGATATGAGTTGTTAGTTACAATAGATCATACCAGGACCATGGTTTTCTTGCAATTTGTTTAGTTTAACAGATCACCCGAGAATCATGATCCATTAACTCATTTGCATGTGAAATTTTCCTATACCGAAATCATCTCAAAACCATGATTTACACACAAGCCATTGATATGATCCCGTAGGCTATTTTTTCTGTTTGGGGCAGTACGCAGTGTTTGAACTCTGTATCAAAAGTCGCTAAGGCTACAGTAAAAAACTTAATTGGTTTTCCCTTAAATAATTTTTTACCTGATGTAAACTTGTGTGACGTTTTATATCCTTACTCACTTGATCGATGAAAACATTTGACTGGAAAATGTTGTCACATGATGTGTAAAAAAGCTATATAATTTAATGTATTGTCAGGCATACAGGTATCAGTTCTGTACTAAAGGCCCATTAATTATTTCATATTTCCTCAAAAACAACAAACGGCTACAAACCAAGATGATTTTCTGCTGCAATATTTTCTTTAAAATAATGATAATGCACGGATATCCTCATAATTATAATGTGTCAGAACTGTTTAAAAGAAGTTTTTATTTACTCGTTTGAAAAATACCAAAACTGTTGCAGATTTCAAATAATTTATCAAATGAGAAAGGACCCCAGAAAGTAGTTATAGCACATCATCCTTTTGATTTTTCTGTACACAAGTATATAATGTTAAGCAAGACAATTCCAATGATCAACAAACATTTCAGCGTCAGTCGTAGAATTATAGGCAACTTTTAAAAACTTATCCAATTTGTTTAATTTCATTTTTTTAATGAATTATAGATAAAATGTTTTGTAATTGAGTTAGCCAGGTGACACAAAATTAGTTTATGCACTGTGTATTTTGGAGAAATTAGTCCTACCCTTGTGCGTCCCAATATAAAAGCGGGGGTTAGAGTCAGAGGAATCTCGGATTATCCTACCCTATGACCCAATTACAACAGTTTTTAGTTTTGAAGATAACTGTAAACAAACGGTTTTGCATTATTTGGCAGAGTTATTAAATAATTACAAGTTACCTTCTAACTGTAGTATCAACAAGAAATGTAATGATTATCGATTGTAATTTTCAATGCACGGTATATGTGTTTGCATCACCCGTATTTATAACCTCTAAAGATAAGACAGTCGCGGGTGATTAATCACAACATGGTCTAACTGAGGCTGTGAAAACGTCCTTTTAAATTCATAAACATCTTTTTATTGTCTTTGGATTTAATTTACACGATTATGTACTCGGAATACATGGGCCATACATGCCAACTATCCCGATTTTTGCGAAATTCTCCGATTTTACGTCGTCAAAAATACAAATCCCGATATCCCGATCGGGATTGCCAAAATCAGGCACGTAGCATCGTTTTTGAAAGTGGGGGGGCCAGGCTCATCCAAAAAATCTTGACAAGCAAAAAAAAAAAAAAAAAAAAAGACTTTCCAGAAATCTTCAAAATCCTAATCCGGGGGGGGGGGGGGGCTGGTGTAATATATAACTTCAATTTCAATCCTAATTTCTTTATTTTCATTTTAATTTTTTACATACTCCAAAAAAAGTGGGGGGGCCAACTCCATGATAATACAATTTTTTATATGTAAATATTAAAAAATTACTTGCTGCGAGAAAAAGTGGGGGGGCCAGGCCCCCCTGGCCCCCCCCCCTGATGCTACGTGCCTGAAAATACCCCCAAAATCCCGATTCTCCAAAAATCGAACCCCTTTTTATGACAGTAAGTCCCGATTTCCAACTAAAATTTTAAATCCCGCGCTGCTTGTCTACGCTAACCAATCAAAAATCGGGATTATGACCGCCATTGCTGTTTACCTGTATTGCGTGTGTGTATATCGGGGATGTGTGAATTGGTGTAATTAACTGTACGATACCTGTGTCTGGGTGTTTGCAAACCTAATGAGGAGCATGATTTGATAATAATTGATCGGGAAGTATCGGGATGGGTAGCAAAATGCAACACTTTTTACATCGACAAGTATGGGGGTTACACCACCAAAGAAAACGAAACTTTTATCCCGATATCTCGGCAGGTGGGAGGCAGATTCCCAATGTTCGGGAAGGCTATTGGGATCGTAAATGGATGACAACCATGTATATTGCCGTACAATAGGTATGTTTAACTTATATATAGTACAATTGAATATATTTATTGACTATATGGTAGGAGGTCGTAAAATTGACAGGGTATATTCTATTGTATACACATGATTGACAGCCAATACATTATCTACAAGAAGAATAGATAAGTTCAACTTTATGAGTAACAAAAAACAATTTTTTTTAGGGATTTTAGGGTAGACCATGGTGGAATGAATGACGTTATAAAGCACATGAAAACAGCAATCCATCAAGCCAGCATCAAATCCCAGAATCAACACCTGCTGCTTCCAACTTCTTTGTGAAATCAAAATTAGAGCAAGATGAAGGTAACTAAATTTCCATTAATTAATTTTTTGAAGTTAATATATAATATTTATAAGAAAAATTTCAGTCAGGAAACAATTATAAATACTTTCTTTCACTACCACTTTATATAGCAACTTGACCCATAAATGCATTTTCATATTTAATATAATTATTCATTTAATTTTGTAGATGTCATGAGAGCAGAGGTCCTGTTGGCCAACTTCGTTGCAGAACTTATTGCTTTTTTGTGCTGCTATACCATACTATTTATTGTTTGTTGAGATTTTAAAGATTGATTAAATATGTGAAAATAAAGTTATGTAGTTTATTCTTGATTTCATTTGAAAGAGAACACATTAGGATAAATGATAAATAGAGAAAGAAATAGCTGAATCTTTAAGAGTTTGATTGTTTATGCAAAGCAATTACACGACAAAACGCCGCAAATTTCCTTCTAGGAAAATGTTGTCGCGCGTAAAATCCCCCATGAAGATTTTCAAAAGTTGGCATGTATGCATGGCTACTTCAAATTCTCTTTCGGAGGAAATTCCGGCGAAGTTACCGATCAAAAATCGATTATTTCAACCAAAGTCGCTCCCTTGTTTGATCCTTGTTGGCACAATTAGAAATTAATAAACAATAAAAACAGAGGGAAATGCACTTTAGTACGTTGTTAATGCATCAGATTTTATCATTTTCGCAGGTAAACAATCAACTGCCTATTTACCGAAGTCTATGTTCCAAATACAAGGCGATTGTTAAAAAGTTAAAAAGCAAAATGAAACGAAAAAAACAAAACAAGGTAAAACCACCCTCACAAATGAAAATGACAACGCGTTGAAATATTTAACCTCAATTTACTTCACAATAATCGGCACCAATGTTATTTCCATGTTTCATAGATTATATTCGCACATGAACTGTTGCACAACAAACTGCCAGCTTCAAACAAAAAACCTCGTTTTCGAGATGCGGTAGACTGGCGATGCCTGTCATAAGACCAGTCTATCGCAATGAATTGCCAGTCTACGATATATGGAATAACGAGCCATTCTTTATTAGTATTTTCGCAATTATCTCAAATTTGGAACAGAAATCGCCTATGATTTTTGCAATTTATATTTTCCTTTCCCTAAGGATGATTTATGCTAAATTACGTTAAGATTAACTCAGTAGTTCTTGAGAAGAAGATTTTTAAAAATGCACCCCCCTTTTTTACAGTTTCGAGGTTTTCTCCGCTTTGAATACAATCTGGCCTTTTATTTTTGCAATTTATATTCACCTTCTTATAAGGATGATTTGTGCCAAATTTGGTTAAATTTAACCAAGTGGTTTTAGAGAAGAAGATCAAAATGTAAAAAGTTTACAGACGGACAGACGGACGGACAGACGGACAACGGGTGATCAGAAAAGCTCACTTGAGCTTTCAGCTCAGGTGAGCTAAAAACCCTGTCGATTAAACTTATAACACAATGTTTGACACTATTTTACAGAACTTATTTGTTTATTAGAAACATTAAACAATTGGAATATAAAAAATTAATTTTCTCGAAAATATGTCAACCAGACGCTACAAAAGTGTAAACTTGATCTGTAGTTTGACAATTTGAAGCTGTTCAGCAAATTTCATATTATTCCTCAAACGCATAAAGAAAAAAAGTGTGGAAAACTGAAGTGGGACAGACAGACAGACGGACGGACGGACTGACAGACAGACAGACTGACGGATGCAGAGGAAGGCTAGAGTCCCCTCCGCTGAAACCGGTAGGGGACTAATAACTTCCACACAAGGGGTAGAGATATGCCACCATACCTCCTGGTGAACTTTGATTTAAGAAAATTTATGAGTTAATTTTATTAGCCAATCGGAGCAAGAGTTAGGAACGGTTCAGGTTACAAACAAAAATGAAGTTATATAACGAAGCGATGGCACAGCGAGCTAGAAATGGAGCATAAGTTGATATTAGACGCCCTCATGGAATCCAGAGATTGTATTAGCATAACTTCCAAAACACGTAATTGAAGAATGGAACCGACGATTTTATTGGTCAAAACAAAATTCAACAGTTGACCTCAAGCTAGGTTTCTTTAGATCATCGTGTAGCGACAATAGAAAAACAAGGAGCGGATCGAGGATCTGATTTTAATCTGATTGAACTTGCTCCAAATACCTAACTTCCTTTAGCATTCAAATCATTTGGCCCAGATTCAGCATTAAAGCTTGTTAATTGCATAAATATCAAAAAAGGCCTAATCATTGCAATTTAGTGAAGTTAAGACTAGTAATTACATGTACTTAGATTTGACCACCAAACGGCACCTCTACAAAAACTCATAACTTGCTCCAAATACCTCAACCTTCTCAGGACAGCATTTGCAATCCACATGTATGACTAACATGTACTAGGTTCAGCACCCAAGTCGGTTTATTCCTTAAGTATGGTCTGATATCCATGCAATTTTAGTGCAGTTGCATGTGTGGTATCAGCGTCTACTAAGATATGAGACTTTACGTTGACGCCAAGGATATTAGCACACCCCTCCCCCTGACATTGTCTCGGTGAGCTAAAATTGTACATGATTTTTTTAACCTTATCCGAGTGGGAGCGAATGATCAACAGATAACAATTAAGACGTACGCCACCCTCCTACTTCTCGGTTTCATTACTAGGGAACAAATCCTCTTATTAAACTAAAAGCCCATAGACCACTCCTCCAATCTGAACAAAAGTTCCTTGCATCATTCATTCTATTTCAGTTTTTCTAATATTAACTATTAAGTTTTCCCTATATAACATTCTATGTTAAACTTTGAACCCCTTTAGGGAACCCAATATTCGTCTGGAGTCATGATTTGAACAATTTAGCATCTACACTAATTAAGGACGCTTGCATGGTAATATCTAAAAAAAAACCTGTAGCATTTGAATTCTTGAGAAGAAGAATTTTAAACATTTTCGTGTTTCTATGTCAGACTTTGAATCCCTATTGAGACACCAGTCAGGGGGTCACGATTTTAACAAATTAGATTCTTCACTATCTTCGGATGCTTGTATAGTTATCTTCCAAATTGTAGCATTGTAGTCCTTGCAAAGAAGATTTTAAACATTTCCCCAATATATTTCTTTGTTTAGGTTTGAATCCCTCTGGGGGCCCCGAGTATTAGTCCTGGTCATGATTTTAACAATTTTAGAATCTGCACTATCTTAGAGTGCTAGTATCTTTCAAATTATAGCACTGTAGTTCTTGCGAAGAAGACTTTAAACATTTCCCCAATATATTTCTATTCTTAACTTTAAACCCCTCTTTGGGCCCTGAGTATTTGTCCGTAGGTCACGATTTTAACAGTTTAGACTCTACACTATTTTAGAGTGCTTGCATAGTATTCTCACAAATTGTAGCATTTTAGTTCTTGAGAAGATTTTTAAGAATGTCCCTATATATTTCTATGTTAAAGATTGCATCCCTTTTGAGTCCCAGTTTCAGTCCAAGGGTCACTGTTTTAACAATTTCAAATCTTCACTATCTATACATGTACAGTAAAACACGGTTATAACGAAGCGCCAGGGACGGGCGATTTTGCTTTGTTATACGCGTTATTCGTTATTTCCGTCAAGTTTACAACATGTAATAAAGTCAAGGGGAATGAAAATCACTTCGCTGTAAGCGTCAATTCATTATAAGCGTGTTCGCTATAACCGTGTTTTACTGTACAAGCTTTGGTGTAAATATTGGCAATCCTGGTGCAGTGGTTCTTAAGAGGGGTTTTTTTTTTAAAGACAGACACCTTATTTTTACTGTTTTGCAATTATTTCTCTTTTTAATAGGGTCTTGCACGTTATTTTAGCTATTTAGGATCCGCCTTTAATGGGATGCTTTGTACCAAGTTTTGTTAAATTTGACCTAGTGGTTCTAGAGAAGAAGTCAAAAATGAAAAAAAGTTTACAAACAGATGGACGGGCAGAGAGACGGAGTAGGACAACAGGTGATTAGAAAAGGTCATCTGAACATTTGGTTCTGATGAGCTAATAACAAGTAAAAAGCTGTCAATGTGACAGCAAACTGGGTTTTCTTTTATGTGACCTTTATCCATAATCCATGTCAACCCATATCCAGTGAAATGGTGTACCCCTATATGCAATATTTTGCCAAAAAGTGACTAAGTTCAAAAGCTTGTATTTTTTTCATAAATTATCAGAAATCAAAATCCTAGCAATATGCACACCTCTGATATACCCTATGTACAATTGATCTGCAAAAGAACAACTTCCTATCTTGAAATCTGTAGGAGGAGTTATCCGTACCATGAGGGTACCCTATATGCAATATTTTGCCAAAAAATGACTAAGTTCAAAAGCTGGTATTTTTTTCATAAATTATCGGAAATCAAAATCCTAGCAATATGCACACCTCTGATATATGTACAATTGATCTGCAAAAGAACAACTTCCTATCTTGAAATCTGTAGGAGGAGTTATCCGTACCATGAGGGTACCCTATATGCAATATTTTGCCAAAAAGTGACTAAGTTCAAAAGCTGGTATTTTTTTCATAAATTATCGGAAATTAAAATCCAAGCAATATGCACACCTCTGATATATGTACAATTGATCTATAAAAGAACAACTTCCTATCTTGAAAACTGTAGGAGGAATTATCCGTACAATGAGGGTACCCTTTTGGCAGCCGCCCGCCCGCCCGCCCGCCCGACCCCCATTTTCACCATTTTAATAACCGGATTTTTCCTTCGGAAAACCCGGTTAATAAATAGATGTCATAAGAGCTAAATTTTGACACAACATGCCTACCTGTTTGGGGATGACGGCTGGACTTCCTGGGTTGGCATGATATTGCCACGTTTTTCTTCTGTAAAAGATATTTCTGACAGAGAACCAAACTGTTCAGTAAGCTGATCTCTTTTTACTTCTAGAGATGTAAATTTTGGTAGGGATACTTTTAATTTAGGTGGCAGTTTTCTAAATTGTGCATTCTTTGAATTATTCTCAGATACAAGGCAGACATCTTTGGAAACAAGTAATTTCTTAAGATTGGCAATGCTTTGTGTGATTTCAGAGACTGTATTCTCAATTTTGTCTTCTTGTTGGCTTAGAACAGCCAGATGTTTGGTTTTCATTTCGTTTATTTCAGTTTTCCTTTTGTTTACAAGAATGTTGATTTCTTTATGTAAGACCTCGCCCATCTGTGTGGCATTTGTTGTCAGTTTCCCGTAATAGATTTCTAAATCAGCTTTTTCTTTCTCCAATTCCAAAAGAATTTCTTCGTACTTGGGGTTGATTGAATTTTGTAATTCATCAACATCTTTTTCTACAGCTTTTAGTTTGGACTCTATCGCATCTAGTGAAGGAAGCAAAGTGTGTCCCTTGTGTGAATTTGTCAAAATGCAGCTGGAACACACAGGCACGATGCATTCCTTGCAGTAAAATTCACATTGCTTTTTGTCATGGTTTGGGCAGTTTGGATAAATAGGAGTTGTTCCCCGCTGTTTGAATGGAACCATTTTATGGTCTCTGGAATCATCCAGAACATGCTCCCCAACACAAACTTTGCACAGATCTAGGTGACACGTGTCACAGTGTAGTGGGGGGAGGGGTGTCTCACAAAGATGGCATCGTACAACATCTTGGGCGCTACACTTAGGATCCATATTGCGCTTTATTAATCTTTTAAGTACCTGTCAATATACAGAAAGTTATTTGTGTGGTATATCTGATCGCCCCGCATCGTGTTTGTGAAAGTTTGAAGTTTTGTTATGCAATGTGTGCAACATCAACAAATTAAATTAAACTGCCTAACAGTCAAGTTTTATCTTAACAAAATTATGGAAGAAAACCCATTCTTTGATGAAAGAATGTTGTTTTTCAATAAAATTATATTTGCAATCATGTATGGAGAAAGGACAAGAGTGTACAATGCCTGATAAATCGCCTGCACCCAAAATGTTGAAATGGCATACGAACATATAAAAAGAAATTTACATTTGAAAGGGTACATCAGTACATGTATAATGTAAAACCTCATTCTCTTACAAATCAACAATTAACTTTGTACTTATCTCGTTTGTTTTATTAGTTTATTTTCCAAGCATTAACATTATGATCTCATATCTGTGTTAGCGCTTTATTATATGTGTACAGAACATGAACATTACGTTCATGTATTTTGATCGTTATCTAGAGCGTTTTTAATAAATATATATTCAAATCTAATAATTTTGTCTTAAAACTGATTTACTTAAAAATAAAACGTCGGCTAAGATTCAAACACCCTCTCATCCAATAAGGAGGGTCTACAAGAGGTGCGAGAGTGCGAAGTTGCGAAGGCAAAAGTGCGAAGATGCGACGGCGAAGGAGCAAAAGTGCGAAGATGCAAAGGCGAAAGTGCGAAGTTGCGATTGCGAAGAAGCGATACTACTATCGCTCCTTCGCCATTGCAACTTCGCACTCTCGCCTTCGCATCTTCACGCCCAATAACGGACATAAAAGACAGACGATTAACTTTTTAAAATTTATTTTCCACAGCCTGCGCAGATCCATAACTTTTTCTACGGGGGGGGGGGGGGTTCTGAGACATATTTTGGAGATTTTATGATATATAGTTAATAAAATTAAATTTTCCGTGGGGACGGGATCCGGACCCTCTCTACCCCTTTACTGCATGTGTGAAGTTATTAATATTGAATTTACCGGGGACGGACCCCCTCTCCCCCTCTAGATCCATACATGAGCAAGGAGTGTCGCATAATGAAATTAGAATGTTACTGTGTTTGATCCACGGTAAACACACAGCTGGTAATTGACATGAGTCTGGAAGTGCATATGTACATACATTATGACGGGCATTACATTTTATTTGGAGTATATAATGATTGGGCTTAGCCAGCACTGGTGAACATATATGTCACATGTACACATTAAAATATTTATAAACATTCAAATTAAGCCTAAGGGCCCAGCGCATGCGTACCAATAATATCATGGATTAATCAGAAAACCTTGCCGAGTACGGCGCCTGCATCAAATTATGTAATCGACCGAGACTTTCTGAATGCTATAAAAAAGGCGAAGGCGAAAGTGCGAAGGTGCGAAGGCGAAAGTGCGAAGTTGAAGGAGCGATAGTAGTATCGCTCCTTCGCATCTTCGCACTTTCGCCATCGCATCTTCGCGCTTCGCCGTCGCACTCTCGCACTTTCGCCTTCGCAACTTCGCACTCTTGCATCTTCGAACTAAAGGCGAAAGTGCGAAGGTCGAAGTGGCCCCATCGGAACACCATAGGTTCTAGAGGGGTCCCCTCTAAAAAAAATTCAAATTTATTCAATTCACATAGAAATTTTACCAAAAATAACGCCCCCGGCAAACACAATTATACATCGGACGGTCCCCTCATCTTCGCTAGCCAAGGGTTTTCGGTCTACTTTGATCCCCATTCAAGATGCGGACCCCTTTGAAAATGATATAGTTACACACGCAAGCTATGACCTTTACATTAGAAACCCAGTGCAAGATCACTGCACTTCTTTTACACTGTACCAAAGGCACTTGGAGGAAGTTTGAGTCAGATAAAGCCATGGGAAAAGAATAAGCGAACTCTAATAAACAGCTGATAAAGTAAATAAACAGTGTATGATAATGGATTAATCGATGTTACACAACATGAACAGATTTAACTTCCTAGTGTGTCTGAGAAATATACTACATTATATACATTGAATTGAATATCAATAACGTTAAATGAAAACTTTACCACTGTATGTAAAGAGTTTCATCATATCTTAAGGTGGAAGGCTACATCGTCACAATATGTCTGACATCCTTTTGAAACGCCATTTTTTTCCGGATTGATAGTATATTATGTCATGGAACAAAATAGCTATACACCGTTCAATTTAGACTGGTCCTCTGTCTCTATCGTACGAAAGAGATAGACTGGTCCTATATCGTGCATTATGAGGTCAGACAGGCATTGCCAGTCTACGTACGTTCAATAAGAATGAAATCACAAAAACGCTTAAAAAATATGTCAATTCTGATTAAAGCTTTCAACTAACATTGATTATCAGCTGTTACGTGTAGACAATTGCAACTTCTCGGGCCTTTCCGGCAAGCTCGGTGTTTTTCCGAGCTTGCCGGAAAGTCCCGAGGAGTGGCAATTGATATTTGTCGTGTCTTCTGACACATACGATCATAAATATTTGACGGATTATCGATAAAGCTAAGCAGATATATTTTCACTTGAACCCTCTTGTAATATGTAAACGGTGTGACCGTTGGACCGAGCGCAGATTTTAACAAAGCGCAATTTGATTTTTGTAGAACAATATATATAGCATTGAATCATGATTTTTTTAAGTATACAGTCTCATAACTGCAGCGGTGTGTGCATACAAATTGAGTAACGCGCGTTATGAAAATTTGTATGCAAACATCGCTGCAGTTATGAGACTGTATACTTCAAAAATGCTTATATTTAAATTATTTTAACTTAATTCATGCCTTGTCTGCAAATGAGATTTATACCTTAAAATTCTTATCTTATCCTAAGAGTAAGTTCATATTTTATTTTCGCTTGTGACGTTGCAGTTTACAGCGTTCAACGTTTGTAACGTTATAATAAAACTCCTCATTTTAACCTTTGTTTACCCTGTGTGCATTTCAGTGTTATAACCAACTAAGAACCAGTGTGCGCGGGAAAAAGAACGAGCTAAACCTACAGTTCATCAAACAAAATTTTTTGTCTACGTCCCATAATGCTCTCTAATGTTTTCACCCGTGGTGCTATGCCAAAAATGGCCGACTTTTAACTCGTAATTTACGGTGTCTTAAGGTTTGAAGACACGTTTTGAGTACCGCATATGCTTTGGCGAGACTCAAGAGATTTGTTACATTCTTCCATACCTTCGTATATTGAGTCGAGATACGTAAACAAAGACAAACAAATCATGGATGACGTCACAGTGCTCTCGCGCTATATTTCCCACGATAAATTTAGAGGTGGATCAATATATAAATTAATATAGCAATATTTACATTCCAAATATTTATTCCATGTAAAGTGTGTGAAAAGATACTGCAGTTATAAGACCGTAACACACACAGGGTACTCAAAGGTTAGAATAGCTAGTTTTATTATGACGTCACAAACGTTGAACGCTGTAAAATGCAACGTCACACGCGAGAATCAAAGTTCACGCTTGTGGCTGTTACAGTGGCTCTTCCATTAATTCGATCTTACCCTTAGGATAAAACAGAAATTTTGACGTATAAATCACATTTGAGGACATGGCAAGAAGTTAAAAAAAAATGTAAATATAAGCATTAAATCATTATTTTTTGAAAGATATAGTCTCATAACTGCAGCGGTGTGTGAATACAAATTGAGTAACGCGCTAGCGCGCGTTACTCAATTTGTATGCACACACCGCTGCAGTTATGAGACTATATCTTTTAAAAAATAATGATTCAATGCTTAATTGAATCATGATTTTTTGAAGTATACACTCTCATAACTGCAGCGGTGTGTGAATACAAATTGAGTAACGCGCGTTAGTGCGTTATGAAAATTTGTATGCACACATCGCCGCGGTTATGTGAGTGTATACTTCAAAAAATCATGATTCAATGCTTATATTTACATTTTTTAACTTCTTGTCTTGTCTGCAAATGTGATTCATACCTTAAAATTCCTACCTTATCCTAAGGGTAAGTTAATATTAATGGAAGAGCCACAGTAACAGCCACAAGCGTGAACTTTGATTTTCGCTTGTGACGTTGCAGTTGACAGCGTTCAACGTTTGTGACGTCATAATAAAACTCGTCAATTTGACCTTTGACCACTTGTTGCATTTAGAGGCATTTGAAGAACACAGAATTTAATGGAAAAACACAGTAGAATGTAAGTTACATATGTAATGCGTTTACTAGCTATTTCAATATAGAGTGCGATACCTGCCTCATTGACATATGATTTGTTTTTATTTTTTTTAATATAGAGATTATATAAATAAATACTAGCAAGAGCCATACTTTACTCCATTTTTAAACTAATTGTGCATGCATGTACAGTAGGCAGGTAAGTATATGAGTAGGGAGGAAATAAACAATAGGATATTTTGAACTAAATTAAAAGGAATAAAGAGAAAAAAATAAACAGCTAAAAAATTTATGTAGATATTGCATATAGTCAAACCATTAAATTTAAAGGTTGGAAATTACACCCCTACAAACAGGGACCGATCTCTCTCTCTCTCTCTCTCTCTCTCTCTCTCTCTCTCTCTTTCTCTCTCTCTCTCTTGGGAGAGGGGTAGGGGGTTGCACTGTATATATCATAACCATTAAAATTAGTACCTTTGGCATACTTATTGTAGAGCAATACTCTCTCAAAAATTCTTTGACGTTCGTTGATACTTAAATAACACTAGGTTGACAACGATGCAAGGTATGTGTAATTCTTGCTGCGCTCGCCAGAACGGTAGCACCGTAAAACATATTATATATGTGTTACCGTTAATCCTCGCTGCGCTCGGTATAATGAAATATGTTTACGGTGTAACCGTTTGGAGGGAGAAGCCAGTATAAATGGGGCTAGATCAGTAGATGCCCTTTCATCATGTTCATCATCTCTGGCATGTCATTTTATAAATTGTTTTGCTTGGACTCTAATCTTATTGCTTGTTAAATTTGTTCAATCCCGGCCCTGATATACTATATAGACTATAGTCTGCCCCATGTTACTGTTTCCATCACATTTTGACAATGTTATAGAAACGTACACAGCTAAAAGAAATACAATTGAAATCCTTCATTAAAACATTATCTTTTTTTTTTACTCAGAGATTTTCACAGGAAAGAAAAACAGATTTCTTTTGGAGATTTATCTTCTTTCCATTCGGAAGTCTCTTGGAACACCTCACACAATTTCCAAATGCTATCATCCAGATCTTATTTTATATCATTTGCAATACAAATCTCCATAGATTTTTATTTAACAGTCGCTTTTTCAGCCGAACAAGTCAGAGAGAGAGAGAGAGAGAGAGAGAGAGAGAGAGAGAGCGCAAGGAAATTCAAATACAAAAACCTGTAAACAAATTTTCATTCTGGTATGTAAATAAATATTGTTTGAACCCTGAAATATTTCATCTTCGTAAGCCAAGGGTTTCTGATCAGCGCCGCTCCTGGAGATCACAAACCCTTTGCTAGCAAAGGTAGGGATATTTATTAATAACTAATAATGAGGCAAAAAATCTTGGGACAGTTAAAAATTATTTTGATTCTATCAATATACTTGTGTATTATTTTGATGTCTTATTGTCTAGTCTGAAGTAATATATATATATATATATATATATATATATATATATATATATATATATATATATATATATATATATATATATATATATATATATATATTGGATAATACCTGGCTGCAGCTACATGTAGTTTCTACATCGCAGATCTCTGGATAATTCCTCAGCATGAAGTATTTTAACTTTTTACTCCCTTATTTTAAACATGTTAAATGTATGCATAAAACATGAATTAAAGAGTAATGACGTATATTTTTAAAATAAGAAATTAATGAGTTTGTCTGACAAATGTCTAACAGTTAGTGTGCAATGCATATTTATGATTGTAAATGCAGATCAGTACTTCCTATTATACATAATTTTTAAGTATTTAAAATGCATATTGCTCCAAATAATCTCCCTATTTGCTTTTATTTTTATGGCAGATTGAGGGTAATTTGAACGGGCCCGTGAGAGGGCCTCACCTTCTATAAATATACATATGGTTGTTTATAATTTGTTTTGTATATAAAAAAGTAAAAGGCAATGTAACTACTAACATTTTGTAATTAAATATAATGCATTCATCAAAAATATAATTTCTCAGATTCAAATATTATCATAAGCACTACTTAAAACTTATTCCTACATTTTAGCATGTACTTTTACCGTTTTTTATTTTTTTTTAAATTAGAGAATTGGTCCCAAGATATTTGAGACCAAGTAAAATCAAGAAAGACAACTCTTAAACAGGATCTTTCAAACCAAGATTTTTGAAATAATTCAGTATTTCTTTTAATTTTTCAATTTTATTCAATTTCTTTTTTTCATCTCATTAACCAACGAATATTGTTTCTATTTTCAGATTGTTGTGGGATTTCATTCAGCAGTTTGCCTTAAAAGAATTTTTAAATATTTTAGAATCATATTTATGTGGATTCCAATAACAATCATACTAACTTTACTCATGATTATTTTGTTTTTCATTTTCAAACTTTCATAACATTTCACTTTTATTAGAGTTTTAAAACAGAAATGTTTAAAAATTTGACATATATGTACTAGGGGTTATCTGGAAGCAGACTGATATTTTAAAAATTCTCTTAAAAATAGAGTATTGTACTTTGATGTATATTATTGTTGAATACTGTGCCTATTATTAGTAACAAATGCATGCAACAAAAATCTCATAGTCGGAGATAAAGATATAATGCTTATGAATTCACGTCAGCTTTAAACACTGTCATAGACTTGAGTACCCTTCATGTTACGAACCCCTGATCCCTGTGCATCAAATGGTATAAATATCTTCTCGTCCTTTTCATCGTCACGTCAACAACGTGAATAGTTTGTACAACTGAATTAAACACAAATGTTCATATAACGAGAATATCGAAACAATTTTGGAGTGAGTTAAGGGGAATGTGCGGCCATCTTGTACATTTAAGAATTAAACTGTTAACATGTTATGAACTGTCTTGTTTCTTATATGTCAGTTTTCAATCTACCCACAATACCTGCTGTACTAGATTTTATGCAATGACAATTACAAACCTCTTGCTTTTCATATCCCCGTAATATTGATAATAAACAAACAATCTTCTTTTCAATCATGTTTATTTGCATTGACATGACACAGTTACATTCATAAATAAGCAATCGACTTTCTAATTAGAAATGAACAGTAAATTCTTATAATATTATATCCAATCAAAAATAATGCAGAATTTACATCACTTTTAGCAGTTACATTAAACGTAAATACAAAGAAAATAGATACTCATAATTTGCAATGGAGTATGCAATATCAGTTTAAGCAATTCAATTTGTAAATCGCCCATTGCGAGGTGGTTTTGCAATCCTATTCAATGTTGATGAATTCTACCAGTTCATTATCACAAACAGTTTCATCCTCCTCCAAAAAGATGTCTCCGTTTATCAGTCTGATCAATAACGCACTGTGGTCCATCCATCATCTTCCTCTCCCTCAGGTTTTCTGACAGCTAAAACAAAAGACGTAACAATAAAACAAAATCTGAAACATTCTTCTTTTGATTCTGATTATTCCCTCAGGTATTGAAGAATTCCTACCTCCTTTTTCTGGCTGTTTGTCTCTCCAACTTCTTCCTCCTTCGCGACTTGGTGGGGGCCCCTCACCTACAACAGACAAATCATGACATGTACTGTCACACAAAAAAGATACTGTATCTAGTTTACCCTCACTAAAATATGACATAAAATTCTGACAATGGTTTAAAGATTGCTTTAATACCTAGATTTTTGATGCAAAATTTGCCATTGTTAAAGGACCTAATTGTGTTTAAAGTCAAACAAATGGATTGTTATTGATCATCATAAAGGAATTGATATCTTAGAGATCTTGGGGTCCCTTAACTGACTTCAATTTGAAGAATCTCAACATTCAGACATTTTTCTGACAGTTCTTTCAGGTTTTCAATGAATAAACCAAACTTCAAATGAAAACTTCAAATTTGACACAAAATAAACCCAAATATTGCAAAAAGTTATGATAATTCCATCATAGAAATGTTTTACAGACATCTTAATTTATACCAATTTTTTTCATATTAATATATAATATCAATCTATTGATCCAAGCATCAATAATGATAAATCCACACTTAAGGTGACAGCTGCTACCCTGGCCTTTTGTAATAGATCTATACTTACTACGTCTGAAGTCCTCTCTCCCTGGCCCTCTGTCCTCTCTTGTGGGTCCTCTGTCCTCTCTCGCCGGTCCTCTGTCATCTCGCCGGCTCCATCCCTCTTTCTCTCCAGTCCTCTCTCTCCAGCTGTCTCCTCCAGTTCTGCCTCCTCTCCAGGCCCCTCCTCCTCTTTCATCTCCTCCCTCCTCCTTACGGCGGTCTCTCCATGCATCGCCCCCACGGCGTTCTTCACCACCACCACCTCCTCCCCATCTGTCTTCCCGTCCACCACCTCTACCCCAGTCTCTTTCTTCTCTGGGAGGAGCTCGATCAGAGAAACCCTCCCGATCACGATCAGATCTCCAACGGTCTTCTCTAGGTGGAGCTCTTCTGTCTCCAAAGTCTCTGTCTTCACGAGGAGGACGACGATCTCCAAAGTCACGATCATCTCTTCTTCCAAAATCTCTGTCTTTATCATCTCGTCTTCCAAAATCTCTATCATCTCGTCTTCCAAAATCTCTATCATCTCTTCTTCCAAAGTCCCTATCGTCTCGTCTACCAAAATCTCTATCATCCCTTCTACCAAAATCTCTATCTCTGTCATCTCTCCCTCTTCCAAAATCTCTATCATCTCTTCTGCGTTCTCCAAATCCTCCACGATCACCACCATCTCTCGATGGTACTCGATCCTCCCCTCTGCTTCTCCACGTGTCCCTAGGGGGAGAGATACCTCGAGCTGGGGGCCTGTCTTCCCTAGGAGCACCCCTCTCTCCCCTCCAGCCTTCTCCTTTTGGTTCTTCTTCCTCCTCATACCTGAGGTATCAAACAACAATCAAAAGCATATTAACATCACAATCCATCTCTTTTATCAACCTGGGATTTCACAAAATGTTTACTTATCATAAATAATACAAATCACAAGACAAAAATCCTGTGCTAGTGTACTAACCGCTTGGTGGGGCTAGTCTCTTTTTTCCAGCTCTCTGATCGCTGTTTCTCCCTCTCCCTCCAGCCGCCACCTTCTCTGGCCCCTGCTGGTCTCCAGGCTTGCCCATCACGACCTCCCTCCTCCTCCTTCTCCCGCTCTCTATCTCGCCAACTTGGACGCTCTCCTGGTCGACCAGCAAATGGTTTAGGGCGGTCCTCTTTGCCATCATCTCTACCGCTGTATAATATCAATTGTATGCATTTGAACAAAAAAACAAACACACAATATTTAGGAAGAGGAGAAATATAAAAACACAAATATATTGTAATGAACAAAATAATAATAACTTCATGTCTTGCAATCAGGTATCATCCAACTATAGTATTGACCAATTATGTGCATCAATATTGTTGGTTTTGTTTAAGTAAACTGTATCTATGAAGAGAATACAATCTGTGGAGTAAACCGTTTGTCTTTGCCTTGTTTGACGCCACAGCAACCAAGGTGTCACCATGGTAACATTCAAGGCAGTAGTTCGCAATAATTGCGACGCAATTGCTTGTAAACACCCTTTTAAACAAAAATTACTTGTGTACCTTGTTTTTTCCATCTCCTGTCTTCGCTTGGCTTCCTTCTCTTCAATCTCTCTCTCCCTCTGTCGCTGTTTCTCAGCCTGCTCCTCTAGCTTGGCTAGTCTGGACTCGTACTCGCGTTTCTCAGCTTCCAACTTCTCACTTTCTTCCCTCTCCTTCTCTTCCCGTTCTGTCAGTCAAAGAAATGTACTTGCTCATCAATACCTCAATTTTTTTTCTAACTATACTGAATCATAAATGTAAAGATTTTAGAATTACCTTTTGATACAAAGCCAGTAATATGCTCATTCATTCTGACTTAAATTCTTTTCAGAAAAGTTCAAAACTTAAAACCTGACCAACTAAATCCTGGATTGCTACAGAAAAAGAGCAACACACTGTGTGCTTAACATAAATGTTTCCTTTCTGTAAAACATTTTTTATTCAGAGCTATTATATGATTAAGGGAGTCAGCAACATGAGCTAATAAAACAAGAACCTTACCTCTCTTGAGCTGCTCGTCCTTTCTCCTCTGCTCTTCCTCGGCCCGTTCCTGGATCCACTTCTGCCTTCGGTCCTCTCTTCGCTTCTCCTTCCTCTCGTACAATCTTTTCTTTCTCTCCTCTGAAACCTTAGCCTCAAACTCGGCCAGCTTTTTCTGAAATAAAGGTAACAAAATAATATCAAGTACTCATTAATGTGACATAAAGTATAACAGTTTACATACACAGAGGTCCATCATGATAAATCTGATTTTTATTGTTATCTCCTTATAGTGAACTGTATTCTGTCCATGAAATACAGTTTGTGGAGTGAGATGATTTACTCTGTGCCTCGTTTGACGCCACCACAATAAGAACATTGTGATGGTAACATTCAAGGCAGGTATGATATAGAAAATACTGGTAAAACCATAGTATATTTGCTATAGGTAAGTACCAGTAATCATTACTTATTTATTATAAAACTTATATTTAATAGAATGCATACTTATTTATTATAAAACTTATATTTAATAGAATGCATAAAATTAGACATTAGTAATTGTGAATATGCAAAACACTACTAAAGTAGTTCAAAAGACTGAATTATACATTTCTGACATCTTTGAAAAGCCAGTATCATCTTGAATTAAACAATGCAAGATGAATGCTGGTTTGTAAGTAGGAGAACAAAAATCAACATCTAGTGTAGACAGCAGAGATTTCTGTATATATGTTGACACATCAGTCCCACAGGGGAGTCATGTAACGCTAAGGTAGGGTTCAAGAACCAAGAAAATGGAGAGCCATTTCTAACTTTAGGATAAATCACTTTATGACAATGAAGTATTTGAAATGCAATTTTTCTTGGAGCAAACATTTTAAAATTTACATATAGAAAATTGAATTACCATGGGGTTGCCCCCCCCCCCCCCCCACCCCACTCCTTTTCAGAGTGAAATTAAAAGCATTAAGATTTTCAACTGTCAAGATTTTGAATTCCTTTATAACCCTTTTCTTTTTTTGCTTGTCAAGATTTACTGAGCTTTCCAAAACTATGCTATGTGCCTGCAATGACAGTCAACTAAAAATCAACCACATGTAACTTATAAAGATACAACCTATACAATCTTTAATTTTAATCATTGTTGGAGGATTGAACTTTAAGGATTCAACAATCATGCTGTTATCTCCTTATAGTGAACTGTATTCTGTCCATGAAATACAGTTTGTGGAGTGAGATGATTTACTCTGTGCCTCGTTTGACGCCACCACAATAAGAACATTGTAATGGTAACATTCAAGGCAGATTGAGACTAAAAATTATCCTAACAGATTAATGTCAAGAGTCTACAATACCACACAAATATTTTACACTTTTAATGAAATGTTCACATGTCTCATGTGCTTGCAGAAAGTCAACTAAACTAGTTCTTGAAGTACATGTATTATCAGCTTTTTGTTCCAGTAATATACATTTCACAGATTCAACCAGAGTTTCAAGTGTGCATCAAGGTCTGAAAAACCCTTACAGATACATATCATTTTATCTTTTAATACTTAATTGTGTTTATAGATTCATCCATAAGTTCATGATCATGTATTATTGACAGGCATAAACTGAGATTAGTTTGCTGTAAAATCCCTTGTGATACATTTCTTGATATACAATTATTACACAATTCTTTAAAGATGGAATTTCTGTATGCTGTTGTGTAGGATCAGTAACAGTAATTATAAATCCCGTGTATTCAGCAAGTTCCTTTTAGCCTTCTCTGACACTACAAAGATAGAGCAAGTTTGCAGTAACGCTGAAGGCATCAGACAAAGAGTAGGTCCCCATTTGTACAAATTTGCAAAAACGAACTGTATATCTAAATATTTACTTTTTCCAGTGCCTTTGTCTGTGATAACACTACAAATCAAATTTGTATTGTACAGTCCTATACATTTGATGCAAATGATGCAATGTGGGGTGCAAGAGGGGTTTTTATTACATGTACTATGAGTGATCAAATCTATCTAATGCCCTTCAGGTTTTTCAGTGGATTTGATAACCCGAACTATATTTGATCTCCTCGTAATAATTAATGATTCCTCATTTCTTAGAAGGCATATATAAAAGTACATCACATATGTCTGACTTTTATGCATCCAAAATATCTGGGGTACTGACATGCAATTTGATTTTATGTTCAATTTTTGATTTGAAGAGAAAATAGACTACATAAATTCTACATTAAGGTAAGTTTCATTTTAGTTTCGGTTAATCCAGCTCCAATCTATGAAGATGCATAAAGCTAGTGTTATCTCCCATTTCTATGATACTACGCAGATGAGACATTGACTCCTCTTGGACAGTCCATAGCAGGTTAACTCCATGCATGGGCCAGTAACATCAAGTGACCACAGCAGAGTTTGAACAAGCAATCTCTGAGATACTAGCCTTATACCATTATCAAAGACTTCTATGTTTCATTTTCCCATTCAATAAAATTCTTCGAGTGAACACATTTATTCTTTAGATATTTTTTAATAAAGTGGCTTAAGCAGGACACATTTGCATATTTTTTAATTTCGTAACTGAATAACCCATTAACTAATCTGTTTGAATTCTTTAACAGAAATCTATGTGTATGCGGTTTTGTAGGATCAGTAACAGTTATTATAAATCCTGTGTATTCAGCAAGTTCCTTTTAGCCTTCTCTGACACTACAAAGATACAGCAAGTTTGCAGTAACGCTGAAGGCATCTGATATTTCAAGTGTTATAGGTTTTTCCCTGTATCCTTTCCAGCTCTTGCCTTATACAAACTTGATGTTAAAATCAAATCTCCAGATAAAAAAAGTTTACATATTTTCAATTAGAAAATCATATATAATTCACAGTTTCTATCAGATCAAAATATTTTACTTTAAAATTCATGGCATCAGAAAAATATACAGTCAAGAGGGAAGAAATATAAAGATTAAAAAAACAAGAGGTCAATTGGCCTTAACGGTCACCTGAGTAGCATATATCCAATACACAAACTTGTCATGGAGTCTCATATATGCATCTAATTAATTAGGTTTCATACTGGAGTAGAAAAATTATAAATTTGTAATGACAACCACATTTAATTCAAAAAGAACTGTGAAACCTATAATGTTGGTGAAAAACTAAAAGATCTGGTCTACAAAATAATGAATTCAGTTTTCCTTTCAGGTGTGTGGGAGTAAAGAAGATAATTTTTTAACGTTATATGCATTAACATCTATACATCCATTTTGGCCCTGCCCTAGAGTCAAAACCCATACCCCAGGGGACATGAAAATGACTTCCTGGTAAACATAATTATTAGTCGGTTTTTTTTTATACAGATGTGTGAGAATAAAGAAGAAGATTTTTAAACATTATATGCATTAACACTTTATTGCCATATTGCCCCCTCATGTCCTGAACCCCTGACCCTGGGGCCATGAATTTCACAATTTAGGTAAAGGAGATTGTGGATATCATAACAATGTATTCAGTTTTTTGCCCACATGTGTGGGAGTAGAGAAGAAGATTTTTTAAGATTTAAATCATTTTTACTATATGGCCATATTGGCCCCACCCTAGAGCATGAACACCTAACAAAAGGGTCATGAATTTCACAATTTTAGTAGAGGGCTTCATGGACATCATAATCATGCATTTAGTTTTTAACAAATATATATGGTAGTAGAGAAGAAGATTTTCTAAGATTTAATACATTTTTACTATATGGCCATATTGGCCCCACCCTAGAGCCAGAACCCCTGACCCAGGGGCCATAAATTTCACATTTTTGGTAGAGGGCCTCATGGACATCAGTTTTTTCCTCACATGTGTGGAAGTAAAGAAGAAGATTTTTGAAAATTTGGCTTTTTTTGCATATTTGGCCCCGCCCGTGGCACCCCAGGGGTGGTAGAGCCATAAATTTCACAATTTAGATTCTTCTTACCATAGAGATGCTTCACACCAAAAATGGTAACGATTGGCCTGGTAGTTTTCAAGAAGAAGTTAAAAATTGTAAAATTGTTAACGCACGACGCACAACGCACGACGACGGACGAAGACCAATTGCAATAGGTCACCTGAGTGACTCAGGTGACCTAAAAACCTATTGTCTAAGCAATCATTGGGGTCGTTTGGGCAACTAGAAGCTTCAGTTTGAAATATTCTGCTTGTGAACAAAGTACTTATCTTTATACAATGACCAATTGCGAACACTAGGCTATACAAAAGGGGTGGATAAAATAGTTGGAAGTTTATTAGGTTTTCAATAAAAGACTCAGGAACAAGACAATATTGGTAGTGTAATACTGAATAATTCATTTACTAATCAGTTTGAATTCTTTAACAGAGATCTATGTGTATGCTGTTTTGTAGGATCAGTAACAGTAATTATAAATCCTGTGTATTCAGCAAGTTCCTTTTAGCCTTCTCTGACACTACAAAGATACAGCAAGTTTGCAGTAACGCTGAAGGCATCTGATATTTCAAGTGTCATAGGTTTTTCCTGTATCCTTTCCAGCTCTTGCCTTATACAAACTTGATGTTAAAGTCAAATCTCCATATAAAAAAAGTTTACATATTTTCATTAGAAAATCATATATACCGTATATACTCGCCTATAAGTATGGTTCGCCTATAAGTCGGTTGCCATTTTTCAAGTTTATTTTCAAGATTTTGCCATTGACCCTCTTATAAGTCGGGTAATTTTTTCTGGATAATCAGTCTACAGATTGCCAATCAAATAAGCACATTTTATCAAGCATGACTATATTCTAGATAAAAAATATTGGTTTTGACCCCTCTGCAATCATTTCTAGATGCAATGCATTTTAAAAGTGTTGTGTTCAGTTAAGACATCTATCCTGGATGAATAACTTTCGATTTTGGACGCCATTTTTTTTTATTGATACACTGATGAAAACTTGGTGTAAGCTATAAAAATATTTAAAATACTATTGAAAATAAAATGACAGTGATTTTGATCCCCTATTGACTGATTATGATGGTATAGCCCCTTTTAAAAGTGGTGTGTTAGCTTGTGTTGTTTTAGGTGACATGCCACCTACAGCCACCAATATAGCTATTATCACCTCATGTGTAATTTATTATGAATAATTATAAAACGATCTTTATTTTTTTTCAACAGACCAGCAATTATTCTTGTGTTTAATTTTTTTAAGTATAACACAGAAATTGCTGTTTTGTAATCCACTAGATCGCTTTTAGACGCCATGTTTTTTTAATAGTTTTCTGTAAACAGAGTTATCTTTCTTGAAGTTTGTAACTTACGATTTTGGACGCCATTTTATTTTTTAAACACTCATTACAACTAGATTATAGCTCAAAAACTATTTTAAATGCTACTGGAAATAAAATGACAGTGATTTTATCCCCTACTGACTTATTAGGATTGGTAATTAGCCTCCTAAAACTCAGTGTTGGCTTGTGTTGTTTTAAGTACAGTTATACCTACAGCTATTATCACCTCAGGCGTAAATAATTGCCTGTTTAAATAAAAAATACTATCAAATACACCTTGTTCATATTTTAAGAAATACAGTTGAAACTTTCAATGTATTTATTAAGTGTTTATCTGTTAAGTAATTAAAAAATAAAAATGTCAAGTATAGGGATCGCAAGTCAAAAGTTGGAAGCAAAATGGCACCCAAAAACGAAGTTTTACTCAGTGGAAAAATTATCTGATTGTATGTCATGCCTATAAGTCGGACCCCTACTTTTTATTCAAATTTCTACTCCCAAAATACCGACCTATAAACGAGTATATACGGTAATTCAGTTTCTATCAGATCAAAATATTTTACTTTAAAATTCATGGCATCAGAAAAATATACAGTCAAGAGGGAAGAAATATAAAGATAAAAAAAACCCTATTGTCTAAGCAATCATTGGGGTCGTTTGGGCAACTATAGTCTGTCCCAAGATATTTATGCTGCATATTTGAACGATTTTTAATAAAAATACACATACCTGTGACTGAAGTGCAATTAAAATCGATGAAAGGGAAAATTCCCAAGATAACTTCATTCACACATTATCATTTTTCCCTCATAAAATTCACAGGAACGAAAACAGATTTCCTACGGAGATTTATAATGGGGAATGTTGACATCTTTTCTCCATTCGGAAATACTCGGGACCCCTCGCGCAATTTTTCAACGTTATCATCCGGGCGTCTTCATCTCCTTGGCAATGGAAAAACCTCGTAGACTTTTTATTTTTAGCCGTGTACTGATACCCGACAAGCTAGAGGGGGCGTTTCAAAGGGGAAATCTTGGGATTTTTTCATACTATTGAATGAACATCGTCTGAACCAAGAGGTATTTATAAATATTGAATAATTTAAGAAAATATGCGGCAAAAATATCTTGGGACAGACTATAGAAGCTTCAGTTTGAAATATTCTGCTTGTGAACAAAGTACTTATCTTTATAAAGTGACCAATTGCGAACACTAGGCTAGACAAAAGGGGTGGATAAAATAGTTTGAAGGTTATTAGGTTTTCAATAAAAGACTCAGGAACAAGACAATATTGGTAGTGTAATACCGTATCACATTGTGAGCTCCTTATAGTGAACTGAATTCTGTCCATGAAATACAGTTTGTGGAGTGAGATGATTTACTCTGTGCCTCGTTTGACGCCATCACAATTAGAACATTGTAATGGTAACATTCAAGGCAGGTATCATTCAAGATCATGCAAGCTGTGCAAATGCTTCACAAATAAAATCATATGGAAACCTATCTTAAATTTCCCTGGGTCCTTTTTCTAAACGAACAAGACAAAGGCCATGTTGTTGCCTTACCTTAAACATTTCCTTCCTTTGCCCTCTCAATAGATTCAGGAACTCATCCTTGTCAGTCTTCATCCTGTTGAGGCGATCTCGACTTGCCAGCGCCATCTGACGGTCACTCTTTAACTGCTCGACCTACAAACACAGAAGCTAAACATGTTTACTCACACAACAGGAGCTGAAAATCTCGACACAAGAACACAAGAATAACAATGATGTAGGCTGATAAACCATTGCAGTTCCTTAGTTGATGAGATTGTCTCAGAAATAATGTTGCACAATACATGTATGTATTATTGACTCAAAAATAGAGTTTGTTGATAGCAGTCAATAGTCATCGAAAAAAGTCTAAACTGTTGTTAGTCTGTAAAATGTAGTCATGAAAATATTCTTTTAATCTGACTGAAACACTGCATTTCGCCAACTGCACCTCCTAAACCACAACTGTAGTGTCGTCTTGGTAACCCGGACTATTAAAGTCCTCATAGTATAAAACTTATACAATCTGTAACCCACCTTTTCAGCCTCTTGCTGCTCAAAGAAATCTCTAGCCACTTTCTTCTCCTGTTCATACTGTTTTGCCAAATAGGGAATTTCTTCCAAACGCTTTGCACGGGCAAAATGATCGATCTACAAGATTAATGATCACACAAACTTTTAATTCATATTTTTACACGCTCAAAATGTCTCACTTTATATTCAGACAAGCACATAATAAATAGTTATTTCATAAATGAAATGAAATAATTTATTACATCCATCACTATTCCAATCATAGACTCAAAACAAATACTTTTGATTTTTTCTTTCAAAAGAGAAAACTGATAATTATGATCCTTGTTTGCATTCTTCTGACCTTTTTCTCCTGGTTTTTGAGACGGTCCATCAATTCTTTCTTTTCTTTTTCGAGCTGTTCCACTTGTTTGGCCATGATATCCTCTACATCCAGTGTTTCAAAGGCCTGAAAGAAGAGATAAGTCCCCAACCCATAACGATGATGTTGAAATCAACATTTTACAACTACATCCTGACAAAAATTGCACCCCTATGCAAGTTCATTCTGTTAATTACAGTAAAAATAAGAGTCATTGGAACCCTTCTTAAATAATCAAATTGACAAATACATGTATTTTCTATACAGGGAGGTGCAAGTAAGTGGTGGACTTCACCAGATATCCATGTATGCTGAGTGCGATTGTTGTTACTGTACCTCCTCGTCCAGATTCTGCAACACTTTGGCTCCGATGTCCGTCTTCTTAAGTTGTTCGATCCTCTCCATGGCATGTTTCTTCTTGATCTCCTTGTGCTCCTCAATCTTCCTCAGGCGCTCTCTCTCCTTCGCTTCCCTCTCCAGCCGAGCCATCTCCAAGTCGTACGCCTTCTTCTTCTGCTCCTCAATCTGCTCCTGTTCCTCCCGCTCCTGAATAACACAATACAGATGTTTACAGGTATATTTTAGATTACCTAAAACACTGAGATTTTTCTGCAGAATTTTGACAAAGTATTTGCTAAAGAAATGTATAAATTTTCCATAATTCTTTGACAGTGTATCTATAACAACATATGGATAAGATGTGAAGATGTATTAAACAGTGTATACAACCTCTTTAGGGGAAAAACTGATGCTAATTTAAGGGAAGATGAACATTTATAACTGTGCAAACTTAAAGGAAATGTCATCATTGTTGTTTTGTTAGTTATGTTCTATACTGGTTCGATGTGCATGTGTGTGTGTGTTTTGGGGGGGGGGGGGGGCATACCCTCTGGTCATTGAGGTGCTCCAGCTGCTCCTTCCTGTCCTCAATGATCTGTCGCCTCTGTAATATCCTCTGATGTTCTTTCTTGGCAGTCATTCTGTAGCTGTTGGCAATCTGTACCTGCATCTCATGTCGCTGGACCTGTCATATACCACACAGTTTTATTTGCATTAAACATCAAATTAGCCTTCTTTTTCAAATCAATCCACTTTTCATATTCAAATGACTAAGTTATTGTGCTAAATTTCTACAATCACATTTTATCCTTGACCTTGAAATATCATATGCCATATGAGATTCTTACCTTTCGGTCCTTTGGCTCTATGCGTTCAATGGCCTGGTGAAGGGCTCTAGCCATTGAAATCAGCTGGTTGCGTATGCCCTCGCTGGGCATGCTCTGTATGTAAGGACCCTCCGGTACGTCCTCCTTCTGTGCAACCATCAGATCTGTGCCAAAGCTCAGAGACTTGCTTCTGTGGTCAATTCTCACCTGATGAATGGATCAATAGTGGTAACACAACATATAGTAGATGGTCACTTGTCTGTCATTTAATGCAGAGAGAAAGATGAAAACACTTAGAAAAGCATGTACAAGGTGTAATCCAACTTACCTGTAGTTCTAGAGTCTTAGCTGCATCTACAATGACTCTTTCTAAACGGAATTTGGAGGCAAACGGAATTAGGTCAGCCAGTCTGGAAAAGGCAATTGTCTGGTAGACTTGAGACACCTAGTAAAACAAGGAATCAGACTATGATATCACAGGCAATATACTGATCTACATCCAAAATAACTACCATTTGCATATAACTATAATCCAAATTCATATTTCAATTCCCTATTCTCAATGCATTAACTCTTTAACCAACCCTAAAAATAAACCAACTCTAAAATATGCCATTGTTTAATCAAATGAGGTACAATTTTTGTTTTCCAAATATGGTCATCATTCACACAGTGACACTAACACATGATAAGATCTGCTTTAATTCTAATTGACCTATGTATGGATTAGATAGATAATCACCTGTTTGAGGACTCGAGTGATGATGATCTCCTCCAGGGCTGGGATGTACTGACCGAGTTCCTCGTTGTTACTGATGAACTCAATGGATGCTTTAACCCGGTCATACAGCCCCAGGGGGTGAAACTCTTCCTCAAGGTACTTGAACAGGTTCTGTATCTCGGGGTGAACATACTGAATGATGTTAAACTTGACAAAGTCTTTGATGAGGGACTGACGAGTGGGGGCATTGTTCAGCATCAGGAGAGTAGCCAGTCGTCTTTTCTTCTCCATGGTTGCTTCATCTGTCTCCAACAGCTGATCGATTGTGTTCCTTGACGCTGGTATGGGAACAGCAAGAGTGGCACATAGAACTCGCGATGCCATCCTGTTGGAAAGATCAGCATATTACTGTTTGATATCAAACCGTTCCCCCAAAATTTAACCTTGTGTAGAAAATCTAGTTTATTCAATTAACCTTTTTAAAACGAATGTTCCCTGGTGTTTAGTTTTAATCAAATACCACATCGGGTAAATGTGACTTGTGATAAATAAAATCAATGGATTCAATTTGAATTCTTACTTCTGTAACTCATCAGCTGACAGATTTTTGCGCTGTTCACGAGACAGAATGTACAATCTGTGCAGAGTGCTTGCATGGAAGAGGCCATTGCCAGACTTCCAGAAGACAAGCCCCAGTTTCTGATAGTAGTTGGCCATCAGGGAGGGTTTTGGGGACTTCTTGGACAGCTGAATCAGGCCGTGAATGTCCTCTACCGCTTTGAATGCTTCCTAAAAACATCAGTTGTAAAACATTACAATATAAACTTCTGAAACAACCAAATTCAGTCAACAGGGTAAGCCTATTCAATTTATATTACAGTAAGATTAAGCATCTAGAAATTTATCAACTATAAAAATAATTTGCTGCATAATGAAAATTTCTGGAATATATAACTAAACAGGTTCCAACTACACCCAAACATGATTTTTTTTTAAAATACAGTATTTTGAAATATTTTCAATCTGTCAATCCCCATCCCATTTGATGTGTGGACTTTACCTGCCAGAGCTCCATCTTGATGGCACTGTCTAGCTGTTCCAGCCTGGTCTCCAGGTGCATGCCCTGGGAGTCTGGGTTGTTGAGGTTGATGGCCGTCGTCTGATGTTGATGCTTGTGAATGTGGCCAAGATGAGTTCTCAGCTGTCATAGACAAACACAACAGGAGGTAAAATTACGACTAGTTTCAAATCAACAACTTCTTTCTATCAGAATTATACATCAAGCTCAATTCTAGAAAATTTTTTACTACTTTCAAATTGATACACTGCTACGGATTGTATTTCATGCATCTTAAAAAAAGTTTTGAAATATTTCCGGGAAAAATACATTAATACTAATCATAATAAACTCTCATATAAATTATTTTGATGTTCTTAAGATGACTTACATTGTCGCATAGTTTCCTGAATTCTGTTTTTCTGTTGTACTTCAAGCAGAATTTGAAAGCTAAAAATTTAAAAAAAAAAAAAGAAAAAAAAAAAAGAGGTCAGTGCAAACTTTCTTAAATTTCTTATCAGAAACCTCAGCCATACAGTTGAACAATCATATAATGAAAGATTTTGATACAATTGAAATTTAAGGTAAAATTTATTCACCTTGCTGTGCAATGTCTTGGTAGAGTCGCTCGACACGGGAATTATTTCGCAGCAGATCCAGGCACTGTCTGTAGGATTCCCACAGGAACTTGACCCACGGGGTCAGAATAGCTCGGTCAGTCCTGTCCTGAGTGTCCTCTCCACTCACTGCCTTCAACAGGAGGCTGGAAAATGGATAACATTACAACACCATTAAAATCATTTCTAAACTACATGTCAAAATTCAGAGATTTAAGTATCACTGTTGTTCTATACTGGAAAATTATGAGGCAAATGATTAAAACAGATCCTTACTAATCATCCAAAACAGGTTCAATAGCTTGTTTCGGATATAATATTTATTTTTTGTCCCATCAATAAACCTTGTTCATGTAATTTATATCTGAGCATTCATAAGAAGGATTGTTCTTGCTCTACCTTTCTGGTGTATCTGGGTTGTCCAGATCATCGATATCCACAACAGCCTGATGGGACTCGGCTCGAGCGGCTTCAGTCTTGGACTCGGCGAGACTGATGTACTTCCTGACCACATCCTCCAAGGACTTTATGTTTACCTGTAACAGAAGACACAACCATAAATTCATCGTCACTGAAGCTCAAAGACATCATATTTTAAATGACTTTATGTGTACATCTTCAGTGATCCAATTCATTGATATTTAAAACTTTTGATTGCTTTCCAAGAAAAAAATCTGTTAAACCATAGAGCAATTTTCTTTTACACATGTATTTCTAATATTCTATAACAGACAGAAGAGAAATCGGCTTTTACGAGGAAATTGACTCAATGCATAGCATATTTATCATGTTGTAAGAGCTACAAAGGCTGTACCTGCTGACAGATGTTTTTGTACTGGTACAAGCCCTCTTTTGCAATGTGACTTTTCCGCAGCTCCACACAGAGCTGCAGATATTTTTCCATTATTGGTTCGTGAATCTTCTGCCATGTTCGATGTTTTTTGCTCTTGATCACGTCATACAATGCATCAAGAGCTCGCTGCTTTTTCCCAACATCAATAAACTCTGCATTTAGAAATCAAAGGCATGCGTACAAAAGATTAGAAAATGAATAACAGCGCACAGATTATAAAATTCGGGATTTATTGTCTTCGTTTTCAAGGATGTAACAATAGAAATTATGGTAAGAATATAAAATTATCTATAAAAGAATGATATTTTCGGCAACCATGTGGCACCCGGTCACTTTACAATCGGACCCAACATATTTCGAAATTTTCAATTACCATTCGCCCTCTTCAGGGCATTTTCTGGACGCTGAAAGTAGGTCGGCATGGTGATGTTTAATTATGCATATGTTTCAATCTGGTTAAACGGTAAGAACCTAGGTAAAATGGATAAATTCTTATCCTGCCGTGGTTCCCGCACTACCAATATGGCTGCGACCACTCGCACATGTGCGATGAACAAGATTATGACGTCATTGAAAAATGAATATCCTAAAAGCACAAAGAGAGGGATTAAATCTAGAATTACCGTATTCTACTCAAAAAAAAATTAAAAGACAGTGAGAATATTATACAAATATATAAAAATAATTGGCCAATTAAAATTTTTCATCTCAAATCCGTCACTTTCCTTGTACAACACGTACAACATTTTAAAACCGAAACTCCAGAATTTTGATTTTGTTTTTAAAGAAAAAAATCTCAGTGGTATTCATTATTATAAAACTCATACTGTTCTTCAGTTTTTTAAATTGCTCTTCAAGACCTTTTTTCTATTCACTCTGTGGGTTTTTCGTTTTGTACATTCTATTTGGGTCTATTTGGGTTAATCGGTGTAGCATGAAAATGAAACAAGGATATCGTTAAATGAAAAAATGAGCACACATCAATTTTTGACTGCTAAGTCAACAGGATTGATAGGTATGATTAGGATTTCCACCACAAATATTTTAATCTTAAGTTATTATCTTTTTTTACTCAGTAAATGGATCGAATTAGAGTCTTTATTTGTCAGAATAGAAGAAAAGATTCTTTAAAAAACGCCCCTTACCTACTTTCACTTTATTTCAAGTCTTGTTATTGTCAGTTATTACCTACTGATTATGATAATAAGCTATTAATGATGTATGATTATTAAGATATCATTTTAATTACCGGAACTAGTTTGAACTAAAAAAAAAAGATATTTTATCCTGTACAATAATTTCTCATTGATCAATGAAAATTGAGGTTATAACAAACGTGTAATATCATGATAGAGATAAATTATCGGTATGTACGTATTTACAAAGAAAAGTTATTACTTTAAGAACGAGACATCAATGGTGATGTCCTATGGACCTGGAGTTATCCATCAGTTAGTGATGTGGACCGAGTATTTTTTACTCAGAAGTGTAGACTTGGAACCCCAGAAAATCTGGTCCCGTTTCTATTCAGCCAGAGAGATCGAAGTTGGTACTACATACTTTCTGGTGAAGTGGAGGACACAGATCATCTACCCAAGGTAGGCAAGAGTAGATATACCTTTTTCGGTTTTATTTCATGGAATGATAGGGTTGATATCAGAAATCTTGCATTGAATAATTATATAAACATTTGTAATTGTGTTGTATGATAGTAGATGATTATTGGTTAGGCATTTGTTATTTAATGAGTTGATGAATTCTCATTGCTACATTCAGTATCATTTTTTTCGGGACACTTTTAGCTTTGAAAAGATTTTGTCATGTTTATAAATTGCATGGAAATTCACTTTTAATGTTTCCTGAATCAAATGAATTTTCTTATATAAAGTCATCTATCTGTAATATATACAGTAAGTTAATGCTGGTATTTTTTCATTTAAAACAAAAAATGAGAATGCATGTTTCTCTGTTTGTTAGAGTTAAAAACTAATATGTATCAAATTAGTGAGTGACCAAGTTTAAAATTTAGAATTGAGTTATAATTGTATTATAAAGGACCACTACACAGCAGTCCATGAGACTTGTGTCCAATTATTTATTGATAGTGAATCCTCTGAATGATTTATCATTTTTGATCTCATTTTTCCTTCAGACAGAATGTTTTTCTTTTTTTGATATATATATATTTGTTAAAATCTTTATGATTCTTCCTTATTTTTAAGGTCACCCATGTTTCGATAGTTCTTGTTACCAAAGATTTTAATCCAGAAAAATATGAGATTTTGTGCAGAATACTCTTGAGGAAATATCGTAAGTCTGGCAATCCTGCTTCTCTTCTGGAGAGTTACCTCAGCGTCCTCACTAGGGGGAGCTGCTCGACAGAGGAAAATGGACGGTTTTCAGTACAGGACTACGACGTCAAACGCTCCTATGCAAACACCAAACTCAAAGGTTCTATGTGGTTGTATTAATTGTTATATTAATTGTTTTCTTAAGATAGATAATCATTATGCAGTGAAACATGGTTATAATACAGTGCCAGGGATGGGCAATTTCGATCACCATAATTTGTTACATTCTTTAAATTTTACAACATTTAATATACTGGTAGTCATACCAGATGAAAATCACTTTGCTGTTGGAGTCAGTTCATTATAAACATGTTCACTATAACCATGTTTTACTGTATACAAGAGATACGTCAAGTTAAAACCTGATTATTATGCCTCTTGTATGATTGATTTTAGATTTTATTTTGACCTATGGAATGGAATCCATTATTGTCTATACTGCCTTGCTTCTGAAAAAGAGGGTAATTGTCTATTGTCCAGAGAACCAGCTCCCACAACTGATGTCCATTGTCAGGTATGGGTATTCATTTCAATGTCAACTTTTGTCATTTATTTATCCCTCAATTCATACACCATTTCTTAAGTATTTATTTCTATCATCCATCCATTTATTCATCAATTGGTTCATCCATCTATTGATCCATGTATCTGTTGATTGATTGATCCATCCATTGATACATTGATTCATCCATTGATTGATCCATCCATTGATACATTGATTCATCCGTTATTGATCCATCCATCCATGATCCATCCATCCACTGATAAAGCCATCCATCCATCCATTCATCCATCCAACCATCTCAATCAAAGCATTGCTCTAAATGCGAGTGGAGTTTTTTCAATTTGATTCCTCCCTCTCTCCTTTTTAGGTCCCTTCCAGCCTTAGTTTGGCATCGACAGAACTGGGACATTGCCTTCCCTGTAGTGGAGATTGAGGACTCAGAGGTGGATGTCCTCAAAGAGACTACTAGTTATGTGGCAGGAGTTACAGATGCCTCGGTGGAAGGGAGGTAGGACAGCTTGCCTCATTTCAGACTTTTTGATCGATACATTGGTTGCTCTCAGACTGTAATTTATGCTTATTTCCATGTCCCACTTCAGGGAAAAACTAATATCACATACACTTAAAATAATTCATTGCTATCTAAAACCCTATGATTGTACCGGTACTTCTTTTCAGAACTGACTTGTATGATGTTTTTGTTAACACTTCAACAGGACAGATATCCATTGCACCAGATGCTAAAGGTTGGTTATGATGTCAGGCAGAAAGGCAATCTGATTAAATTACTGATTTATAATAGTACGAAACTCAGAAAGATTTTACCCATTGAGAGTCATGTTCTGTGACATCAGAATAAACTGTATTATTGCCCTTGTTTTAAAGTCTGTCCCAGGATATTTATACCACACATTTTCTTTGAATTGTTCTATATTTATATGTATGGGTTCAAACAATGTTCATTTATTTGTAAGAAAAAATCCCAAGTTTTCCCTTTTGAAATGCCACGGTTAAAAATATTGTTCATTGCAAAAGAGATGAAAGTACCGGAATGATAACATTGAAAAATTGTGCTTGGAATTCCAAGTGACTCCCGAATGGAGAATAGGTGTAAACATTCCCCATTATGAATCTCCGTAAGAAATTGGTTTTTGTTCCTGTGAATTTTTCAGAGTGAAAAATTATAATTCACTGGCGTTGGAAGCAAATTGAAAGGGGGGGGGGCTAGACTAATCCTCAGAAATATTGAGAAAAAAGTAATTTTCAAAATCATGGAAATCCTAATCCGTGGGGGGAGGGGGGGGGGGTATACCTATACTTCTAAAAGAAAAAAAACTTACCCATTTTTTTTCTTCCCAAAATTCTGAAATTCCTAATCCGTGGGGTTGGGGGGGGGGGGGAGGTTAGTATGCTTCTGAATCCAACTTCTAAATCTTTCAAGGTAAATTTAGGAACAATAATCTTTCCTGCGAGAAAAAGTGTGGGGGGGGGGGCTGAACCCTCTATCATGCTATGTTTCTGATGGTTAGGTATAACTTTGCAAAAAAAGTGGGGGGGGGGGGGGGGGCTAAGCCCCCCCCCCCCCCCCCCCCCCCCCAGCCCCCCCGGTTCCGACGCCTATGTAATGTGTCAATGAAGATATATTGAAAATTTTCCCTTCCATCGATTTCAATTGCACTTTTTTCACAGGTATATGTGGGTTTTTTTAAAAGTCTTCCAAAGGTAGGCATAAATATCTTGGGACAGACTATAGGGTCTAATTACATGTACATGCATTGTCTTGTGTTGTTGTAGAATCGTTTGCTATGGGCAAGCTCCACAAGGACATTGCCAAACACATGGTGCAGTGTGCTGAGATGGATGAAGCCACAGAGGAACAAATTATCAAGGTAAACATTCTCAGGTAGAGCAATGTCAAGTAAATCTTTTCTCAGGTAAAAAGGAGAAAATAACTACAACATCAGATATAGAATTCAGCATCAGGTAGAAATGCAAAGAGATTTGCAGGGCTAATAATGAAAGTGAGAGAGAAATGATAAAGCCAAATTAGAAATTCAAGGTTCCTCTTTCTTTTAAACATAAGGTCAACTTATTATTCTATGGAAATATAATCTTTTGTGGAATATTTCCTTCTTATTATAATACACTTTTTACACAGGAAATATCTAAGAAAACGACGGAACTTTTAAACAACCTGAGAAGCCTGGCCACGGAGACGGAAGACGGAAGTCATGTGATCCAGCTAGAGACGCTGAAGGAGCGCAAGATGGCAGCAGCTACAGAGAGCTTCCTGTTCTCACTTGCTGCGTGTGAAGGGCTGGTAGAAGTGTGAGCGATCAAGGGGAGGGGGTGGGGTTAGCCACAAGTAGCCACCATTGTCTACGGTATTGAGGTCCACTTAAAAACTCGATCAAATGTTTCGCCGCATCAACGAAGTGTTAGAAAAAACGGATGCGTTTGTTTGAACTCACTTGAAAACCAAGTTTCTTCCTTCAGAAAATAAACACCACATTGTACATTGTATAATGATGTGCATACCTATTGTAATAGTGCAAATACATTGTATGTATTGAAAGATTATGAATAATTCTTGATCAGTCATTAATTAAATGGAGAGATTTTATAAAGCTACACATACATATACTTGATGTGGTCATATTTAATCATAAATACAAAATTTTTGTTTAGTATGAACACAGCTGTAGTGAAAACATGGACGATGCAGCTAAGTCTTGACTGTTTCTGAAAAAGATTTGGTTTTTAAATTGTTCTCTGCAGTCTTTGTCCGTGTATTTAAATAATTTTAAACACACCAGGGAGGGGAACACGTAATATATTTAATCAAGAAGAAGAATTCTTTTTAAGTTAAAATGGAATGAAACTCCACATATCAATGAAAAAATAGTGGTGCATAAATTATATATAATGGTGCTAGTAGTTATTTAAACAATAAAATGCTTTTTTGGGGGATTCATTCGGGATATGAAGGTAGCGACATTGAAGAAAAAATATTTTTTCCTGCAATGATCGCTACCTTCATAACCCGCATGAATCATCAAAGAGAGCATTTTATTGTTTATATTAACATCTCTCTTTTAACTAATTAATAAATTGATTATGAAAAATAAGTAAAAATCATTAAATTACTGTTAGTGTACATAAGTACGTTAGCTAGAAGAAACAGCCAAATCGTCTCTTGTGAGACTTTGAGTCTGACATCATCATGAATACTTCGTGCAGTCCGTGATATTTTGTAGGTCGCTGAAGGTTTAGACCAATCGATAAACAGGGCGTGTCAATATCAGACCTGTAAATATCTTCTCAGTTTCAGCCGCTGTAGATTTCGACCAATCAATAAACGGGGCATGTGTATTTCAGTCTGGCTGTTTCTATAACGTTTATAAATGATACATATATATGATATACAGCAAATGTCTGCATAAATTTAAGTAATGAAATGCTTTCTTTGGTGATTCATGCAGGATGGGAAGATAGCGACATTGCAGACATAACCTGCGTATTTTATTGTTTATTTTTACATCTTTCTTTTAATGAATTAATAAATATGTCGTAAAGAATCATAGTTATATATTAACTAATAATTTTTATAAACATCTTTACGTTAGATAAAAGGAACAGCCATATCTTCCTCTATGGGAACTGGAGTCTGACATCATCATGATTATTTATTTCAGTCCGTGATTTTTCTTAGGTTGCTGAAGGTTTTGACCGATCAATATACGGGGCGTGTTTGTGCAGTCCTCTCAGTTTATACAGGGAACAAATAATAAACGAATACACTTAGTATCGGGTCCAAGTACGATCGATGTACAATATGTACTGTTTGAAGAAAAAAACGTGTTGATCAAAGTAAATATCGATGAGACCCCAAACTTGTCAAATGTTGTACTACTGACGACTGTACTACTTGTTTAGTATGAAGAAGAATATAGCGAAATCAACGATTTTATTTTTACGTTATGCCAATATATACACTGGCGGGATGTAAAGCTTTACGTGATAAAGAAGGATGAAAGTAAAATGGATTGATTTTTTTTAAGTTTACAATACTAATTGTATTTACTTCCCCTTCTGTTTACAATGTTCAATATCTTTTGGTTTATGAATATTGCGACTTCTCTACAATACTTATGATATTATTACGAATTAGTTATACGAATAAAATGAATTACGGATCCTGCAAAGTAAAACCATTTGTCCTTATCAGGCACGTAGCATCGTTTTTGAAAGTGGGGGGGGGGCAGACTAATCCAAGAAATCTTGACAAGCAAAAAAAAAAAAAAGGAAATTTAAAGTTTCCAAAAATCTTCAAAATCCTCACCCTGGGGGGGGGGGGGGGGGGCTGGCGTAGTATATCACTTCAATTTCACTCCTCATTTCCTTATTTTCATCTCAATTTTTTACATACTCCCAAAAAAGTGGGGGGGGGGGGGGCAACTCCATGATAATTCAATTCTTTATATGTAAATTTTAAAAGATTTGTTGCTGCGAGAAAAAGTGGGGGGGGGGGGGCAGCCCCCCCCCTCTGGCCCCCCCTGATGCTACGTGCCTGCTTATGGCTTTGCTTATAGCATAGTTTACTTTATTTTGAATTTTGAATCCTTTGATTCCTCTGTCTGCGTGCCCGATATCAAATCATTTCATCCAGAGATAATTTACCTTATCTATTTTCAACATTCGTGCGTATGCTGATTCTTATTCGGTCGCGGCTGATACTGTTGCCTTGATACTACCCATCATCCTTTGCGATAATCGTCTTGACATAAATATATGCTTATAACACCACGTCAAAGTACAACAATTTATGAAGCTGAATTCAAAACAGAAAAATCCATAAATTATGAAGGCTTTATCTTGTTTTATTGCGTTGTAAAGCCACAGGGTTTATGTGTTTGTTAATCATAAAGCGATAAACATAGAAACATTACAACTGTGTTAGATCTAAGACTATAAAATAAGGGTTTTTAACATGTCATTAAGCTTCAAGTAAACCCTGACACCAAGTCCCTAGAATCTCCAAAAAAGTAAGCGATGTATATTAGTAAAAATCTAGAATTTTTTTAAAAATGTTGATCTAAGTAACTTCCTAGTAATCACAAGAGCGTCTATATAAAATTTGAAAGAAGTCTATTTTTAAAATGTTCTAAAATATTTATTCCTCACAACTTCACAGGTTGTACTCCAGAAGAGTTGAATACTTCGATTCATCTCCTCCGTAGTTAACATTCAGGGTAACCCGAGAGTTTTTTACAATTTTAACGGCGCCTTCCCATACGTCACTTCCGGCATTTTTGAGTTGAGTCCACGTGTCGTTCACAGTGACGGCGACTTGTTTACCCTTAGGGACCACCGCTTTGAAATTGACAGTGCCGTCTGCATTAGGGATGGTCAGCGGCTCATAGAGATAGCAGCCTTCCTTCCATTGGGCGTACTGTTTGGGGAAGGGCTGGACGGGTTTGGGGGCGCGGGTACAGTTGATCAAGTAGTTGAACACCCCCGGAAGTGTCTTGCTATCATCGCTCACGGGCAGTGCGTAAATTTGGAGCTTGTAAAAGCCAGGGTTAGGCAGCTGGATGATATAACTGACAACGTCCCCCTGGGTCTGAGTGAAGAGTAGATTGGAGTAGTCCTTGGTCGTGCTGGTCTCTATCAAGTTTCCAGTGACCTTGACCGGCTGACCCATGCGGAATTTGACCTCTACCTTAAAAGAGAAAATATACAGAAACCATGTACTTGTATTTATTCAAGTGCGATGAGTTCTTTGAAGCAATGTCTAGATCAAAGACTTTAATAATGTATTTGTTTTCGATATTGTAAAGTGATGGACATTTTCATCACACCATAAATGATAGATACTATACATAAGAAAGAAATCAATGCTTCCTAAAAATATGGACGCTCTATTTGGGATTTTAGATAGTGACGGAATTGAATGTTCTGTTTTGTTATCAGACCTATTAAGAATCAGCGATCATCCGACTGTGAGTGTTGACCAGGAACAGTTTTTATCCTAGCCAAAACATCAACAAGCTTTTAATTAAGATAAGCGCTCGTTTATCTCCGCCACTGACCAATTCAAGAGTTTTCATTTCCCTTAATTCTCACTCCTTCATAAATGGCCTAAAGAGACTGTGGGTCTTAGTGTGCTTAGTCTTTATTACTGGCAAATTGGCGAGCAGATCATGTGTAGCATTAATTAAAATCGACATAGACAGGTGTGTAGATGAAGGTTCTCTAATTAAGTCCATAGGACTACAAAGCTCGCCCAATTTATTTCACGACTCATTGAACTTAATTTTTAAGACATTATATTGGGATATAAAACATGATCTTCTTGTCGGGATATTTATTATTGCATGATTTTGTCAACAGAACGACGTCATAGTTGAAGTTAAATCTTGATAACTCTGTGTTGTAAACCCTTGACTTCCGGTGGGAGCTCTTGGTCACCTGACTTCGGCATTTATAAGAATGGCGTTTGCTTCGTTGGTCTTCTTTTTAAGACAAAAGCTCTAGTGCTTAATTATTTCTTATCAAGATCAAGCTGATTCATTTGATATCCTAACCGAATAAGAAGAGTTTTTGTTTCTGCTGTGATTCGAAAAAAGTGTCAGCCCTACATGTAGATATAATGATAGAACAGATTCACAGATAAATACCGGCATACTCATTTATCTATACTCATTTTTCTTTCAACAATAAAAAGCGAGTAATTGAAAAAATAAGCAAGGCCAGATCGACAAATAATGAAAATCTAAACCAAGTTTGCAACCGCCAGGGTTCTCTGCACGTAGGCGAATCTCATCGGATCAGATAGCTGCTTTCCTGTATTTAGTAGGACCCCAGACGATCACTTACAACCAGCAGTCGGTGAGCTATTTTGCTTATCAAAATAGAAAATCTCACGTTTTTTTTTAATATTTAAATAAGACAGGTTTTTTCCCCTGTCCTTGAGCGTGCTGACTGACATTGCTTCGTTTCATAGTACTTAATATACCATTACATTATTAGAACACGCCAAAACCCAGTTAGCTATTACCCCTCCCCCCCCCCCCCCCTTTTTTTGTTTTTACATTTGTTGATAATAAATTTAAAAAAAAAAACAACATATAAATAATTTCAAAAAAGTGTTTCAGCGTTATCAGAATAAAATGCCACAAATAGATCCACGTTTTGTACTGTTTTGTTTGTTTGCTTTGGGGTTCTTTTGAAGGAGGTTGAATGTTAGTAATCTATGGTATTTTTTGACAAGATTTACATCCAATGGGTATTTCTTCCAGTCGATTGTTGTTCATTATGTACTAACAAATTACTAATAATATATAATCAGTATGAATGACAAAAACTAATCAAATTGTGATTATATATAGGGTGTGATTGTTACAGCATTACATAAAAATCAGCGTGGTGTGCAGTATTTTCTTATCGCAACACATTTATATGCAGTTTAACCAATTTAGAATAGAAATTTTTACCAACTGAACGAAATTAAAATTAAATAAAATGAAAATTCAACAGTTTATTTGGAATTAGCTACAGTTTATATGTTATTATTGAGATACCCATATTGGAATGCTGCAAATTTTATGAAAACATGATTCATTCAAATTGATTGTTATACTACACTTTACTGTACTATATAACAATAGCATTTTTAATAAAACTGCATTAAAAAAAAATTATTTGATAATTTGACACCTACTCCCACTTCCCGCAAACTGTTAACTGAATGTATGCCCCGTGAAGATAAAAAAATCTTGAATCCGCTCCTAATAACCTTCGCACACTCCCTACCCACATCCTATAGTGGCGATCACAAGGGGCGTTGACATGGAGCCATTGATCTGAATGGGCAATAGTAATCCATTGTAAATAGCAAGCTTGGCATTTATTTGATAACAAGAGGAGAAAACCTAATTATTATTACAGACACGAAGTACTCGAAAACTTGTGTAAGTCATGACACATATCAAATGCGGAAAAATTCCTTCTCTGAACTAATATTGGCAAGGTTTTCCACATATGCTAGCACACCTAAGTTCAATTACGTGTTAAAAATGTGTGAATGTATCTAAAATCTAACATTACGAACTTAAAAGGGAAAGGGGTTGGGAGCTAGGGGCGGAATCATTGATCATTGAATCGAAGATCATTTGATACATGTACATTGGTTGTTTCAAATCGTCTTTAAAACCATTCGCTTGATTAGGAAATAAAACTTGGTATGTCCTTTTTTTTTTGAAGTGATGATGAATTTAAAATTAATACGACAAAATGTAGATGTCTAAAAAATATTTAAAAATTGAGTTGAGAGAGATCCACCTTCGCATTTTTCCAAATGAAATGTGCTAGCGCGCCAGAGAAGAGAAAATGCTAACAATGGCGCTAGGTAATTCACTAGATTAGAAATCTGTCAAACAAGCTTACAGCGCTATACATCTTCCCCGTGTATTCCGACAGTACACAGGAAAACTTTACTATAAGAATGCTCTTGATTCCCCTCGAAATCTTCCGCCGAAATTATCCTTCAGCCGACTCTTGGCGAGTTAAGCACTGCAGCGCTCGGTATATAAATAAAACTTCAAAGCTCAGAGCAAATGAAATCGTTTTTATTGAATCACTTATGTTTCAATGTAAACGAACTCATCGAAAAAAAGGGAAGGAAAAAAAAAGAAGAGCGAACTCAGCGAAGAAGTTCGTAATTAGCATTCTCCGTGATGAAACATGCTGATGCCTTAAGAATACGCTGTGCGAAAAAAGCACCCTTTAATTAAAACCCTGAGATTGTTGCATAAGTCTGTAATGTGGGGCAAGATAGAGGAGGGTCTTACACGGGTTTCAGACGTTAACACCAGATAGATTGATAATAATAAGCGTAATATCAGATGTATGGCGGGAACCTAGCTCTGAAGTCTCGCGCCAACAAAGTTTATCTCACAACATCTCAGTGATACTTATTCACGGTAAAGTCTCCCTCTCTCTCTCTCTCTCTCTCTCTCTCTCTCTCTCTCTCTCTCTCTCTCTCTCTCTCTCTCTCTCTCTCCTGATGCTACATTCTAGCGACCTGCCGAGTCACCTGATAATTTACCTGTCCACCCTCAAACACCGTGCATTTATTGATTTGATTTAAATCGCCGATTGATTTTTCAATAAACTCCTCATTGGCTCCATCTGTTGTCGAAATAACGCGGAGTCAGTGAGATGGACACACCCAAATCCATTAAAAATTTCAGTCTTTTTTCCCTGTGACTCTATGAACTCCTCTTTTAAAATTCCGAATTTTTAAAAAACTTTTGAAGTAAAAGATTTTCGGAGACGAATTTGAATAGGATAAATTCATCGTAAATTTGCATGGAACTTTTAACTAAAGAATGAAAATTTGAAATGGCATTCAACGTATTATATTCAAGGAACTTTCAAGTAACTTAATTTTAACACAAATAAATTTCTCAGATATTGTGAAATAAAACTAACATGAATATGAATTATGATAATTTGACAAATGGAAAACCTACCTCGTTTGAGTCGGTGGTAATTTCGGGCTCATTGTGGCTGAGCGTACTCAGTTTGAACTCAGAGAACTTGGGTTGGGCGCCCAGGTACCCGCGGGGAAGTTCGGGCTTCGACATTCTCACGGACAGACACACAGCAAGCAGGCGAGTACAAAAAATAAGACACTGAACCGCACACGCTAGGACTGCGGGGAGACGGCGAGATGAGCAGACGTCGACTGGTGATGTGAGGAGACAGGGGATTTTTAAACTGTTGAAGTAGGAGAGCCAATGAAAGCAATGCGATAAGCCGGGGTTCTTATCATTGATAGGGGGTAGTATACAGTAGAGGGGATCCACGGGCGCGGATCCAACTAAGAAGAACAGTACTTCAGTGATGGATCTCAACTATAAATTTAAAGCAAGATACATATGTTTATATTTGCACCCTAGTTTTTTTTTTTTATAGATTTGAAGGACATCGAAAACAAATCAGCAGAATTTATTGATAGCAACACACGGAGACAAGATCGATGTAGATAATACGTATATGATGTATGATGTTTGCCGTATATTTCATCCAACTCCTCACATCCGTTTCGTTTTCAAGTGTATGTTAGCAGGAATAGAGAATATGCATGGTTAACTCAGCGAATGGCTGACTCATAAGCTCGCACAGATAAGAGCCCCGCGGGGCAGAACCCAGTGACATGCCTAAAAATCATTTATTTTATTGTAAACAAAAAATTATCTTCATTTTGGCGTCACCATCGGAAGAAGATAAGTGTTTTTCTAGAAATCATTTCTGAATTTTTAAGCTAATCAATTTGAAATATGTGGGTGGACATCCCTACGATCCGCTCCGCAGAATGTTATTTTCCCCACGGGCGGATTTATAAGTGGGAGGGGGATTATGGACATGCACTTTTAAGAATCATTTGAAGCATTAAAATTTCAGCCTTCTGATGTTTGTTGTTTGTCTGCAATACCATTATCCTACCGCTTTTGTAATGAGAGGAAAGTCAGTAAAGATAATATATATTTAATCACCGTGTATTGTGTTGATATAAAACAACATATGTCTGGTCCACAACTTTGATGAAATCTTTAATTGTGTGTCGGCTTTCTGATCATCTAATTGAATCAAATCAAACTCAACATACCAAGTTCCATGAAACCATGCCACAGCTATACTGGGTAAATATGTCAGGATTTAGGGCGAGATTAGGTTCCCAGAAAAGGTATATACACTCCAGAAAATAAAATCAAACGGTTGGACACTTCACATGTTTGCGATCCTAGTACTCTGAATACAATCTTTACACGAATTCTAGGATTTAGAGCAAAATTAAATTCCAAAAATGCAGTACAGCCGATAAAACTCTGAGAATTTGTGTCTAATAAAAAAATAACACGAGATTGAATGTCTATTATATATAGCGGTTGTTTTGTGCAGGAATATGCAATTCACGCCCCCATAATTATGCGCATATAACAAACATTTTTCTTAAATTAGAGGACATAGTTACGGTAACATTAGAAAATGTTCCCATGGCAGCGCCGCACAAAATGCTTGATCTGTGTGCAATTTATAAAACACTTCTTGGCGGAGTTTCACAAACTCTGTACGCTTGATCTGAAAACAACAATTCTATATCGCTTGATGTGTGTATTTCCATACAGTTCGTTATGTCGGATTCTTCTCTCTGGGTCCATAAATAAGACAACAAGGGAACGTTTGTTTACATCGAATACACTGAGTACCTTTCAAACCCGGAAACAACTGTCATGCATAAAAAAAGGTTCATACGCTAGAGACGTGTATGCAAGTATGGAAAACCTACATGTACATGCATTTCATAAAAGTTTACACATCTGTCCTTATGTATATGCAAGCTAACTACAATGTTAAATCAATTGAATGTGCCATGTTACGTCGATGTGGACAGATATGTAAATATATGTATTATTAAATGGCGTATTTTATGCATTTAAATTCAAGTGACCAACTATTATCGCCCGGGAAAATGTTCAGCAACCTTGTTATCGTATGAAAAAAAATAAATGGGTAAATTCAAGATTTTAGGTACATGCATTACTTAGTCTAGTATTTTAAGATTTTTGCAATATGAATTATAGAGATGAAGTAACATATCCATGTAATTAGACGCAGTGTAGTAAAATACCGGTAACTTCCTCTGGAATAGGACCCAGATATGAAAGGATATTTAATCATTAATATTTGATTAATTTTTATTTTTACTCATGTCAAGGCTTTATTAATATAGGCTGATAAGGAGACAACGAGGATTCTAAAATACCGCAGCACAGCACGTACGTCTTGTCACGACTTTTACCTAAAATGTTTACCACTTCCTGTTTACTGAGGGACAACTCTGGTAAACACACTTTTACCATGGTGACCTGTGAACGTATCATGTTATCTTTTTTTTTTTATATAGGGGATTTTATTTTCTAAGAAAATTAATGAAATTGTTGGAATCAAGTCCGACTGTTGTCCTAATTTGGTGCCATTGTTTAGTCTCACAATATTCATTCAAACGTTTTTACATGCAATATCTCATTCATTCAATGCAACAGAGTACTTTGCCCATTGCGCCGTCAACAATCTATGTGTATTTACATGATTACGAAAAAGACCCTGAATATATCATTGGAGACCAGAAATCTTTAGGAGACGGAAAGTCTTGAAAGGCCGTATTTCACTTAACAAACTGAGTCCTCAAGACATTAAATCCGTAATATCAAAGTTTCCCCATTTATTGAAAGTTCAGCCTTGGAGGGATATAAAAGGCTGTGCGGTGCCTTCGAAGTCCTCAACCCGGGAGTAATTTAGTTTTTATGACTTGGAGTGTTTGTTTCTGTTAGAGTAAAACAGGCATTGACCTCGTGATGATATGTACGTTATGTGCCAGTAGACTGCCCACGCAGTCGGAATATTTACATGTACCCAAGCCAACAGTCTCTTCCAACAGGTATACAGAACGTTGTTTCAATGGTTACTCAACGTAGATTTTTGGTTTTGATGTTAATTAACAAGTTTTATCTATTTTAATGCACGTATCTACCGGTAACCCTAGCAGTCTTTTCGTGGGGGTGGGGGGAGGGGGAGGGGATTTACTAAGTCAAGTTTTGTCTTATTTTTTGAACGAACACATCGTCAAACTAAGATGAAATTCTGATGTTTCTTTCTACGGATAAGTTTACAACATTAGGTAAATCAGTAATGATTGAATTATTAAAGGCAAACCTGTGATCATTCAATTTATTTTAAAAAAAATTCAGTATTAGTTTAAACATGATGTACTTAAACAACGTGCTATATTTTTTTTAATCGTATGTAACAGGTGGTTTCTATGTATTAGCTATTCCCTGAACTGGCTATATATACATATTGATGTCAGTGAAAGATAAAACATCTATTGATTGAGGAAAAAAACCCATTTAACCCACTGTTACATAACTTTTACTGTATATCCAATCAATTTTGGGGTCTCCTGAGCGGTCTTTTATTACGTTCGGCTATTGTTAGTCGAACGTCCGTCAGAAACTTTTGAACATTAAAAACTTATCCCCTGAGACTACAAAGCAAAACTTGACCAATTGTGCTATGTACATGTAGTGCCTTTGATGGGAGGGAACGCAAACTATGTAATCCACGACACCTGCCTAAAGGGGGATACAGTTTGGGTTAAAAAAATTAAAAATGGTGAAATCATTTCCCAGCTTAAACATATAGAGGTGAAAAAGAACATGTGGGGGAGGGGATTTACGGAAGTCTTGACCATGAATCCATGACCCAGCAGATTGACATTCTCGTGCAAGGATGACATTTAACATAAGAAATAAGTTTAAACGGCTTTTGAGATAAAATACACGAACTCAGATATTCATGGAGATAGAGGACATAGGCGTATCTTAGCTTGCGAAGGATCTTTTACATTACTACGAATTAAAATCTTTATGCAAATATTCCCAACAATGCTGTCAGTCCTTTCCAACACTTTCAGTACTTTGATTTTTTAAAAATATAGTTGAAGCTACAAATTTCGCATGCCAAAGATATAAATGTATCATATTGGAGCATCATTCACCAAAAACTTATTAACCTTTTAATTGAAGTGTGTAGGTAGCAACAAGATTGGGAAACAATCCTAAAACATGTTTCGAATTTTGTTTGTATGTTATCATAAAACTTATAAAATGCATAAAAATTATGACCTAAGTCTAAGATAGCTTCATGATCCAGGGCCTGGTTTCAATTTTGATGTCGATGCAATGCAACTTGGATTAATGATAGCCAATTCTTTAAAATTCTGATCATTTCTTAATCAGGAATTGCATAAATGTCAAATTTCCATAAAATATATCAGTTACTCAGATATTTGTATAGCGTTGACATACGGGACAGCCTTTCAAAATAACATGCATATATCCGTATTAAAGATCCACTTAGCAAAACATTTCCCGGTCAGCTATTCTGACTGATAGACAAAACAAATACAAATGACCTACACTGGGAGGAACTTTATTTATAATATGTTGTTTTAACAGTGTTAAAATTCCGACGTCTGAATCACTGATCTCTCTCTCTCTCTCTCTCTCTCTCTCTCTCTCTCTCTCTCTCTCTCTCTCTCTCTCTCTCTCTCTCTCTCTCTAATAGAAGACATTTTGAAATCTACTTGATAGAAGAAAAATATTATTATGGACGAGATTGAACATTGCTTTTGATTTTCTTTTTAAAAAATCCATTTTTACTCGGGTTTACAAGGAGCTCGAGTTATCGAACATAGCAATGCAACTTTTCACCTGAACAAACAGGTCAGGTCCTTAATCATCAATGCCATATAGATATATGGATTACTTAATATTCCGATGACATTTTTTAAAGGATTTTTAAAACAGCTTAGAAGCGCTAAGACTAGCTCTCTGGTCTTTATTTATGTCTTAAAGTTGAACATTTTGATATAACACTAAGCTTGCTCCATCAATTTCATTTGATTGATTTTCCTCATTTTTTTTTCTTTTGGCTTCAGCCTTGTGTCGTTTTTATTCATAGTCTTTATAACTGATACATGGACGATCTTTTAGAATTTCGCTGTTTGTATCTTTTTCATGTTAAGTGGTTTTCTCCAAATTTTTAGAAGAAAACCACCGGGCAATTGCAAGAGATACGACAGTCATCGAAAGTGACCAAAAAAACCCACAATGATTATTATAATATTAAAGGTATTAATTTTTATTCACATAAATATTTTTATACATTTAAGTACCTAATATGATGGGCAAGCCCCTCGTGGTAATTTTAATATGGTTGCCAACTTGCCATCTCCGATTCGTTTTCCAACGGTTGACGCGATTGTAATCTTTTTTAAATTATTATATAATCTGAGATGTGTTCAAAGATTTTTATTTCAGAGGATATCGATGAGTTGCTGTCATCCATGACTTCTCATTCTGTGACGTGTAGCGTCGGTGAGTTTAACTTTCGATCAGTTGAATTTTGATGAGATGTCGCATAATTCGACGAGTTGTCTTTCGACGAGGTGTCCGGTACCGGGGCAAGAGATGTGGCCAACCCCCCTCTCGAAACAACAATATATCTGTGAGCCAGTGCTCACTAATAATACCCCTACTCTGATGTGAATATACAAAATAAGCAAAGTCAACATTTAAGAGGGAGTTGAATTCCAACAGGAACAAAAATAGCTCTCATCAAAAACATGCCTAAACAAAGAGTGTGTTATAATTTCAAACATCTTCAATGACTAGTTGCTGAGAAATCTTTGACGAAAATTTGAAAATTTAAGCTAAAAATAAAAAAGTCGTCATTTAACAGGAAGTTGGCGTCCGATTGGTACAATAATGGATCCCACTTTACGGCATGCCTACACAAAGAATGAGTTTAAATCTTAATCATCTGCAATGAGTTGTTGCTCTGATATCTTTGACATAAAATTGATTGAAAATTTAGGCTAAAAAAATAAACAAAGTCGTTATTAACAGGAAGTTGACGTTCGATTGGTACACAAATGCTATGCATAAACACATGGTTTGTTAAAAATTTCAGCCACCTGCTATGAATGGTTGCTTAGAAATCTTTGACAACAATTTGATTGAAAATTTAGGCTAAAAAGATAAACAAAGTCGACATTAACAAACAGGAAGTTGAAGTCCGATTGGTACAAAAATGGATCCCGCCATATCCATATGATATGCCTAAACTAAGACTATGTTAAATTTCAAGCACCTGCAATGAATAGCGCGCTGAGACAAATGCAACAGAAATTTTTATTAAGGTCAAATACATAAGGGTAAAACAGTATATCCTCTTCTCCTTCGGAGCGGCGGGGGGGGGGGGGGGGGGGGGGTATAAAAACCATTTTAAACTCCAGAGCGTTGTCGTAAAGAAGAGTAATGTAAAAAATGTCTGAGTTTGCTCCTCTCCTGTTATACAACTTTTTTTATATTTTGCAATAATGAACAAAAGGTTTTTGTAGACGAGCCTAATAATCAATCGGTCTTTTAGACACGCCTAGTAATCAAGCGGCCTTTGAAAATACGCCTACTTATTGAGTGACCTATGAAGATAAGCCCGGTAATCGTGCGGCCTTTGTAGACAAGCTTAGTAATCGAGCGGGCTTTGAAAACACGCTTAGTAATTGAGCAGCCTTTGAAAATACGCCTTGTTATCGAGCGACCTTTGAAGATAACCCTGGTAATCGTGCGGCCTTTGTAGACACGCTTAGTAATCGAGCGGGCTTTGTAAACACGCTTAGTAATCGAGCAGCCTTTGTAGACGCGCTTAGTAATCGAGCAGCCTTTCCAAATAGAAATTTGAGCATCCCTATCACGGCTATTTAAGAAAAATTGCATGTAACACTGTCTTTTTGCTAAATTTCTCTTATCGTCCGCCACATCTTATTGCTAATTTTTCTCACGACCGTGATCAGTGATACTTTTCTGAGTTTCAGAGGTATCAAGTATTATCTGTTGTTGTTCTTGGTCGACCAGTAGAGGACGGCATTCACCATTGATGCTTATTTAACCGTTTGTATTAGAAATGTTTGTCCTCTGACAAACGTACATGTAATTCACAAGTTTTGATAAAATACCCCCACCTCCCAAGTTTTAATGAATAGGCATGGTCACTGTTTGAGCTTAAGAATACCAAATGTTATTATTTCAATGCTGATGTTAAGGAATCTTCATTTGGGTATTTTAATAGTCAATCAAATTGTCAGTCGTCGAGTAATTAGCAAGAATCAGATGCAGAGCTCGCATCCTTTTGATTCGTACCCAATGCTTGAACCATGTTTTTGCTTACTTATTTAATGCCAAAAATACAAGACCTCACACAAGTTTGAATGTGAAAAACACTTGAAACTATTATAAAATAAAATATCTGGGAAGAAAAATCTGGCTGAAACAGAACGTGTTCGTGCTAGTGAGTATTTCTAACATATACGAACAGATTAAAACGAGACATGGACATTGTTTACATAGCACATAATTTTGAGATCCAATCTAGCATATAACGTCAACCATACAACTGATATTGTGACTGAAATTATGACTGACAATTAGAACTCCCCAGTGAAGAATTATCAAATTATGAATACCCCAGTGAAGAATTGTCAAATTATGACGGAAAATTAGGAAAACCTCAGTGAAGAATTGTCAAATTATGACTGACGATTAGAAATAATCAAGTGAAAAATTGTTAAAGCAATATGAGCTGGATTTTTGAGAATTTTATTTTGCTGCAGAAAACCTGCTAGTACGATAAGTCTGCATTGTAACTTAAACTTTAATGATAAATAAGGTTGGAAAAATCATAAATTTTTGTCAGAGGAAAGATATCTCTTCTAAGGAACATATTGCAAATTAATTTTTGTACAGGACGACAATAATTCAATTTTGCTCCAATTAAGGTTCCTGAACGGCCCTTTTCACAAAAATTTGGCGAAAAGAAATTTAAAATTCATGATATTTTTGTCATTTTAGTAGAAAATAACATTTTCGTTAAAAAAAATTCTTCGTGAAAATTGCAGCTCATATTGCTTAAATATTGAAAATAGCAATTAAATAAATAAATCAATTAAATATAATAAAGAAAATTGGAAATTGTCATGCTCATATTGTGATCATGTCCCTCCATTGAAGGTTCTTATTTCATTCTTGTTCACCATTAAACCAACAGATGATATGCAGTTTTTTTTTTGGAATAGCCATTGTTATTTAGACTATCGTCATAACCTAATATGTTTAAACGTGCGTTCAGCGGAAGATTCAACCATACTAAGAGTATTGATATGGCAGAGGGTTCAGGATATAATTATTAGATCAACCATCGTTCAATCGCTACATCTTGGTTTGAACATATTTTATTGCATAAACATATACAAAAGGTTCGAACACAAGTTCTTACAACTTACGAGGTTCTTACCAAGTATAACAATTAACAACTGTATCGTAGTTTAGAGTGGAATGTACATAGAAATGGATACTAGTATTACTAGACTAGAGTACTTAAATTATTGAAGAAACGTACATGTATTAAAAACAGTTCTGTTTGAATTGGGTCAAAGCAGTAAAACTGAAATTACGAGAATCTGCCACAATCTCTGATAAATCTTTGAACAGCTAAAAAATATGTTGGTTTAAATTGACACTCAGAGATTCATCTCCCCACAAAAGTAAATGACATCAACATCTTGTGTCTTTTAGACGAGCAGAAATGAATAACGCATGCGTCCATGCAACCTCCTCCCCTTTTTTGAAAATTAAACTTGACATAAATCCAGAATATTTTGTTATCTTTTGATATGTGGTCTAAACTTCATTAAATTCACTGATATAATCAGATATACACCACAGAAGAGACTTACAAGACTGTTAAGCATATACATGTATATACTTAAATTGATGGGCAGCGACTCCATTTTTGTGTGCAATTCTAACATCTGGTGATGTTGATACAATTGTGGTGAAGCTTCTTCGAGCCTGCCGGAAAGGCCCGGTGAGTTGCAATTGTTTGATAGTTTCGTCGACTTGTCAGATCTTTATGTCGACTTTTTAGTTCATTATGTCGACTTGTCAAATCTTTACGCCGACTTGTCGGATCTCATGTCGACTTGCCAGCTCATTATGCCGACTTGTCACACCTTTCTGTAGACTTATCAGTCTTGCAACAAAAATGAGATGAAAATTAATTCAACCACCACTAAGTGTTATAATAATTTGGAGCATGTGGAAATTTGGTGAGGAAAAATGAAAGAAAACAAATATGAAAAGATTTCTACCATAGCAAGGATAACGGGTTTCATGCAGCATATAGATAATAAGCGGGTAATGATTTAGTAAATTCGCAAATATTTAGATTAAAAACAATAAGCTAACTGCATTACATGACAAAAATTTTAAGACAGTATGCCAGAAAATCTCTGCTTAACCTTAATACTGCATTTAAATGCAAGTTGTAGATATTCAAAGGGCTAATTTAGAACAAATCAATCTAACTTACTCGTTTGTTATATTCTAAACTATTTCAACGGTTAGAGTGTCATTAATTAATCCTTTTAATCATTTTGCAAGATTAAAAAATACAGTCTAATCTGGATTATGATATCTTAGCTGTAGATAAGGTCTGTTTAAATCAAAGTACCCTTAGTACATGAACACCTACGAAATTTCTAGATTTTGTTTTATTGGTAACCTAAATATTAACATTATTGTGTTTGCATTCATATTTCTCCCACATTTTTAATTAGGGGGGGGGGGGGTGGGGGTGGGGGTGAATAACAAATATCATAAAGAAATACCAGTTTTTCATCTATCTGCATTTAACTTGAGCACAACTGCTGTTGTCGTAATGTTTTATGGAGAAAACAACCGGTTTACATGTATTTGTAAACACAGGATTTAATGAATGCATGGATTTCTTTTCTTCTTATCGCATTTAGAAATCAACTAGTGGAAAATCATTGTTTTATGGGGACATGTTAATCCATTTAAAACAATTTCCATATATATATATATATATATATATATATATATATATATATATATATATATATATATATATATATATATATATATATATATATATGTATTTCAAAATATGTAGTGTATTCAATCAATAAACTAAAAAGATCAAATAAATGTAATCTATGTGGATTTAGAACTAATGACTTACAGATCTGTAGTTCATCCTCTAACCCATTGCACAACGCTGTGTAATAACAAATTACCAAAAAATTAATAATTATTTGATTTTATTGTTTATTTCTATAGGAAGTACGTCACAATATGGTGCCATTACCACCCTCAAAATCATTGTCATCCTAAACTGTTGACCGTCACAATATCAATCAATTGTACAAAATTCATAAACTTTAGTATAAATGCAAACGGCAAGATCTCCTGCATTGCATTTACATCTTTTCGGAAAGTACTACTTATATATATATATATATATATATATATATATATATATATATATATATATATATATATATATATATATATATATATATATATATATATATATATATATATATATATATATATATATCTATCTATCTATCTATCTATCTATCTATCTATCTATCTATCTATCAATAATTAAATCTTCAGTAAATCAAATAAGATTGTATTCGTATTCTATTAAAATATCAAATACTCCGGTATATTACTCGTTTATTTACCTGAGATCACTAAATCTGTGTTTCGGACAAAAGTTCCCGTGTACATGTGTACTCTTGACCCAGTCTTTATTTCACCCGAAATATTTAAACTCTATTTTTATTTTTGAAATAGCATTACAATACAGTTCATCGTTCTAAATATTAAACAGGTCGGTTGGATGTAGGGAAGCATTACCAACAAAATAATCCCCGACCGCGTTAATCCTACACCCCTATAAAAGAGACTTGGGGTACCCCGCACCCCTCAGTAACCAACGACTTCTGGAAAAATGGGTAGGGTATTGACTGCATTATATCCATATAAAAGCATGAGGCAGCTAATGCTTATATATGGTTTTACTTTTATCGTGCAAAATAAACATTTTTGTTTAATTAAAATTTCTAATGACTTATCCGTACATTGGATTTTCTTAACTTCAGCTTTACAATCGAAATATTTCTTTAATAGAATTAGATCTATTTATATTTATTTATCATTTTATCTAAATCCACCTTTTTATTTAGGTATTTGTTTATATTTTTACTTGTTTGTTTTCTATTATCAAAAAATTCATTAATTTTTATTGGCAACTGCCAAATATTAAAATACATTTTTAGACCAGTTTATATCTGATGGCATTTTTTAAAATTAATTATTCGCGAATTCATTCCATGACCAACCATTCATTAGATTTAATATAAACATATTCATAAATCAATTTATTAATCAAAAATTTTTTTTTTTTAAATGTTTTGAATTGGTCATCAAAGCGTTTCAGATTGTCCATAGTTTTTCACAGTTATTTCATTTTAGTCTCAACTTTTGATCGTAGTATTTTTAAAATTTTGATTGTTTTATCAGGAATAAATAGTTTTAAGCTTGTATTTGATCCCAATCGATCAACTTATCGCAGCAAAAATACTCCATCATAATTTTAAATAAAATAGTTCACGGTTATTTATCTTTTTCATGCTTTAAAGTTTTTATGATTTACAAAGTAGAAGGATTTAATCTATGTATACATATTCAATAATTAAGTTATATATAATACACACAGGACATGAGAAAATGGTGTCAAATGACGTAGACAGCGAGCAAAGGCGGGATTTACATTATACAAAATAAAGAAAAACTACGTAAAACGTCTATAATTTTGAAAATATTTATAATGATAGTAAAGAACCATAGATTGAACTTTAAAAAGAAAACAAAAAGGTGACAAAATAAATTCCGAAGGTTCAATATTTTTGATAAAAATGAAACTAAAGAATTATTCTTCATTTCTTAAAATATCTTTTCCTCAATATTTCGAATCAAAGTCTTCTATTGGTTAATTATTTTACTAATATATCTATTTGCATATGGTATAAATATTTCAATTAATCGCTGTAGGCCCAGGATTTCATGACCAAACGCAGCTGGATTTATTATCTAACATTTTCTGTTCTATCCATACGTATAGGTGGCCTCAAACGCGGTGTGTTAGGGCTTTTAGCCCTTTCAGCCATGGTTTTAGGTAGGTCCTAGTTGCTATTTTCAATATTTTTTTCCGACATCCTTTCCATAAATACCTCATGATTTTTTTTATACCTTTGAATCATGTAAACTAAATATTTTTCAAAAATTAAGGTTCTTTTAAACGATAAATAATGTATAAAACCAATCTAAATGATACACATGGAAAATCTAAAAGAGAAAACTGAATAATTGAAATCATAGATATGTGAGATGGCTTTCCACAGCTGCATGTCTTTAAAGATATTTATTCCGTCTTACAGGAGCTCCAGATAACCGAGGTACGGAGTTTGTGATTGGCTACATGGAGAACAATGGCGTGAGCATCAATGTGGAGCTGTTTGTCACCACTTCCCGCACCACCAAGGTGTCCGTCACGGTGGACTCTCCCAAGTGTACCAGTCCCAGGGTCTCCTCCTCCTTCACCGTGACCGCAGGACAGGTCAAGCAGCTCTTTATCAGTCCCAGCATCAGGTAACCCCACATACCCTATGGTTAAAATAACTGGTATATGTTGATTATTTCCAAAACAGTCTACTGTACTTAAATGAAGGTTTCCTTTACTTTTACTTCAAAAGAAAAATGAACTCTACATTTATTTTCAAGCGACTCCAAAATTAAACAAATCTTTTTAATTTTCCCCGTTATACTTTCAGAATGGCTGGTTCCAGTAAATCAAGCAAAGGAATAAGAGTGAAGGCGTCTGACGAGGTGGTGATATATGGGGTCAACAAGGAGACGTATTCCTGTGACGGGTTCGTGGGTCTCCCCCTGGATGTCCTGTCAGACGAGTACTATCTGGTCACGTGGTCTCCCACCTCTCGCCAGTGCGAACTTCTGGTGGTGGGGGTACAAGACTCGACCTCTGTCTCTATTACACTCAGTCAACACATGGGAAGTAACAATTTATACTATTCCGGAAAGTACTACTACAAAGGCAACAAAGTCACAGAAACGCTGAACAAGTACGATACCTGGCAGCTGGTCACCAGGGGCGACTTGACCGGAAGCTACGTCAAATCAAGCAAACCGGTGTCTGTTTTCTCTGGAAACCGGAAAACCAACATCGGAAGAGGCGGGTCTTCTGATCACTTAGTGGAGCAGATGTTTCCGGTAAACACCTGGGGCAAGAACTTCGCTACCGTCCCGATTCCAAAAAGAACTGTAGGCGACTACTTTAAATTCATTGCAAGCGAAGATAACACTGTTGTCAAAATTACAGGAGGATACACCTCAACTTTCACGATCTCTAAAGCCGGGTATATGGTACAGAAGCTCATTTCATCCTCCGCTTACTGCAAAATTGTCGCCGACAAACCGATCATGGTTGTGCAGTTTGTTCAGTCGCAGCAGAGTTCCTCCGAAAAATCAGATCCTGCCATGATGATCATTCCACCTACTGAACAATATGGCGCAGACTATACATTTACCACTCCAAAATATTCGCTGGGATCATACAACAACTACTTCATGTTTATCGTTGAGGAATCACAAGCTTCTGGTTTACGAATTGACGGGAAAGCGTTTCCCACTTCGACCAGTTATAAAAAAATATCTGGCACATCACTGGTCGGAGGTTACATCTCCATCACAGAAGGCACACACACCGTCAGACATACTTCTCCCATTGCCATCTTTGGAGGCTTCTTATACGGCCAGGCTAACTATGAAACGTACGGGTTTACAACTGGTATGCGATTGGCCAAAGTAAACGCTGTAAGTCTTGATGTTTCATACATGTACCTGATTGTGTGTGTGTGTGGGGGGGGGGGGGGTCTCTAAACTGCTTGTTTTAATTTAAACGTTAAATATTGTTAATACTTTTATTTAACCTATCGGGGAGGATTTTTAGACTAAAATATGGCTATCGTTTTAAAAATGTGTCACGCAAACTTTGTAAGAATCACATTTACCGTTTTTAAAGGTTTGTATTCCTACGCCGACGGTAACAGGAGATGGTATAGACAACGACTGTGACGGAAAAATAGACGAGGAACTGTGTACCCCGGAGAACAAAAACAAAGGTGTGTACATCGCAATTTTCAAATTAACAAATCCACAAAACTATGTTCCCTAGAATTAGAAATTTATTCTACCCTAATGGAAGTGGGAGACAATTTATAAGTACTGGTACTGAACCAATAGATATTGATGGACAGTATAAATATGGTACCGTACCAATTCGATTGATTCAACTCTCGGCGGACTTTGCAAGTTTGTTAAACTGTTTCGGAAATATTAATGTTAAACTGTTTCTGTTATCATATCACTCACAGATGATGACGGGGATGGGAAGATCAATGAAGACTGTGCTAAACCCCCGCCAGGTAAGTCTGCCTTGTATTCTTTTTCGCTGATCCCTTCAGAATCATGTACTTGATTTCAAGTATGATTTATTTATTTTTCTCTAGTTGACGGAAAGTGGGCTTCTTGGGCGTCGTACGGCGCATGCTCTGTGACCTGTCAACCAACGTCGAGCAAAGTATCAGGAACTAAAACTCGAACCAGATCCTGTTCAAATCCGGCTCCGGCTTATGACGGGAAACAGTGTGTTGGTTCTGGAAGTGAAACCGTCTCATGTACACCAACAAACGCATGCAGGGGTTAGAAAAATATGTTATTACTCTCAATTGAAAATAATAAAAGCTATGGAAACATATATGCAATATCACAGTTTAAATGTTAGTGATGTACATGTATATCGGGCTAGAAGATAACCTAATAGAATGTTGGTATATATTCATAGAATCATGTTCAAATAGTGGCAGAGGAAAGCCAGTGTCTGCAATACTTGTCATTATTGTATATAGATGTATGAGTAGTCGTTTGTTTCCAGTCATATAAAATTTTGTCACATGAATTTTGGTATTAAAGAGTTTTCTTTTGACAGTTGATGGAAACTGGGGATCATGGGGATCTTACGGCGCATGCTCAGTGACCTGTGCAAGCGGAACAAGGTCACGTTCAAGGTCATGTAATAATCCAGCCCCTGCAGGTGGGGGAAGTAACTGTGTAGGAAGTTCCACGTCATCAGCCACGTGTACATTATCTGCATGTCCAAGTAAGACATTAGAATATTAGAAAAACCTTATATTCAGAATAATTATTCTTATAATAATCTTTATTAAACTCCCAGAGAAGTAGTTACTTTTCTAGCAGTAACACATTTTTCAGGTATATACTCTTTATGTACATGTGCATACAGTTATTGTACAGATTTTTATTGTATAAACTCTTCTAGTAAGTTCCTTTCTAGTACAGACCCTTTTAGTATAAATCCTTAAGATGCAGACTTTTATATTACATAATCGTTGATAGCTAGAAAAAAACCCCTTCTTGTACAGACTCTTCATCTACATACCCGTAATCTTCTAGTAAAGACTCTTCTAGTACATATATACTCTTTAGTACAGATTCTTCTTGTATATACTCATCAAGGCCAGACTTTCCTAGAAAAAAGGCTTTATCTTAAAACAGACTCGTCAATAGCTAGTAGATGCATTCGTACTCTTATTATTCAGCTACATGCATGCGGCCATGCCAATCTCATTCGCCTACTAAATAATACCAAGTATTATTAATTAGGTGTATTTATTTAATTTGATAACTTGAAAGTTATTTTGGCTGTTTGTATTAATTTTGAGTTTTGACTATAAGAAATGTATTATAGTTGACGGTAATTGGGCTTCGTGGGGATCCTATGGCGCCTGTAGCGTGACCTGCGCGGGAGGAAAGCAGGGCAGGACTCGCACCTGTTCTAACCCCGCCCCCAAATATGGCGGATCGGCATGTTCCGGATCGTCCTCTTCATCTCGGAGTTGTAATACACACAACTGTCCAAGTAAGAATATTTCATTCTGTAATGAAACTGTATCGTAATAATCATTGATTAAATGGTCTTGACTTCTTTAGAAATCCTTGATTTCAAAAATATTTCTGAAATAATACCTATATCAAAAATAATGTTCAGTGATTATAATATTGGGAAATTCACAAATTTTAAGTTAATGGAAACTGGGCGTCTTGGGGATCATACGCCGCATGCTCAGTGACCTGCGGTGGAGGAAGTCAATCAAGGAGTAGAACTTGTACTAACCCCGCCCCTCAGTATCTTGGAGCTAACTGTGTTGGAAGTACATCGTCGTCACAAAGCTGTAACACACACAACTGCCCAAGTAGGTGTACAAGTATAATGAATATACATATAAAAGTTGTATATGTCTAAAATTCCTTGTGATATCGTTTTATATGGAATTGTAAGCAAAGAGAATAATTTTTGTCAAAAGAATCCCAAATTATAGTGTTTATAGGCATTGTTAAACTAAATTAGATATTTGACAATCAAAACCACATTCATTTTAAACTTTTGGAGGGTATAGTGTTAACACTTAAAATATCAGATGTAAGTTAAACATCATTTCACTAATTCAAAAAATTCTCACTTAATTGCCAGTTGATGGATCATGGGTCAGCTGGGGATCCTGGGGCACGTGTACCGAGACTTGTGGAGGAGGAATTCAATCCCGAACCCGATCTTGTAACAACCCCGCTCCACAATATGGTGGCGCTAACTGTCCCGGAATGTCCTCAAGCACTCAAACTTGTAACACACATAACTGTCCCAGTAAGTTTATAGGTTTCTCTCTGTTTTCATCACAGTGAACGCAAGGTGCATGCGAGATGTTTTATACATGTATATGGATTATATTACACAAATTGAAAAATAATATTTACAGTTGATGGTGTTTGGAGTTCATGGGGATCATATGGAACGTGTACTGTAACCTGCGGGGGAGGTACACAGACACGCTCACGAAGCTGTTCCAATCCCGCCCCTCAGTATGGTGGAGCTAACTGCGCTGGGTCTACAACCTCTAGTCAAAGCTGCAACACTCAAAACTGTCCCAGTAAGTCCAAGATTTTGTTTTAATTTCAATTTTCTACATGAAAATAATCATGCAAAAGCAAAATATGAAAAATGCAGTAAGATTAATAATTTTGTTAAGAGACTTTCAATGAAAAATAATGCACCAGTAAAAATAAATGATGTTAATGCTTAGTTGATGGCGGTTTAACGAACTGGGGATCATGGGGCACCTGTACCGTAAGCTGCGGCGGAGGAACACAGGTGCGCACGCGCAGCTGTACCAACCCTTCACCACAATATGGCGGCGCCCAATGTTCGGGAGCGACAAGTCAAAATCAGGCCTGCAACACCCAAGTCTGCATCAGTAAGACGTAGTACTATTTTTTCCCATCATTAATAACTTAGCATATCAAAAAATGATTTTAAAAATTAGGTTACTTCTTTAAGAATAACCCCACGGGTTCTAAATGAACATCTTGAGTATCATTTTCAATATAATGAAATAATTGAACCTCATAGCAGGTTATTTGAGCGGTTAATTGAACTTGCCCAAATTCGTAAAAGATGAAAATCGGTTAGAAAACTGCAAGCAAATATAGCATTCAACATAAAAGGATAAAAGGTAGTTTTATATCTTAAAACTTCAAAATCAATCTGATAACCTTATATGGTATATATTAAACCCATGAAACTTTGCAAGCCTAACACGTCGTCTCATGCTATCTTTATGATGGCAGTTGATGGAGCCTGGGCAAATTGGGGTGCGTGGGGTACCTGCTCTGTGTCGTGTGGTGGTGGAAAGAGGTCCCGTGCTCGCACCTGTACCGACCCAAAGCCCGCTAATGGTGGCAGGGAGTGTTCTGGTGCTTCAAGTGACCTAGAAGATTGTAACTCGGCTGCTTGTCCAACTCCTGCTGCTGGTGCCTATGTACAGGTAAGAGAGAGAGAGAGAGAGAGAGAGAGAGAGAGAGAGAGAGAGAGAGAGAGAGAGAGAGAGAGAGAGAGAAATGTTCATGCTAGTAAACGTCCTATGTTCAAAGTGAATTTGGTTACAACAGGATAATGATCATATTTTAAATACGTATGATAACTTTTACGTTGTATTTTATCGGTGTTTTCAAATATATAATGTAATCTGCTATTGATAAAATGTTGTATAAAATTCGGTTTAATTCAGGTCTAATTAAATTTATTCTTCTTTTTCAATAGCTATGTCCAACTGGCTGGTTTACTTGCCAATCCGGAGGAATAACTTGTATCGACAGAGCATTCATCTGTGACTGTTCAGCGGACTGTGACGACGGAAGTGACGAAACTTCCGGCTACGCCGGATGTTCAGCATCGGTTATAGCTACATGCGCTCAAAGCAGCTCAAGTATGTAGGCTTGACACTCTGTGCAACTTCCAAGATTTGTTAAACGATAATGGCTTTTATACTTATTCACTTATTTTTATTCACAGACCACCTGGCGATGTCCTCCCTCGCCTTCCTGCTGGTTGTTCTTACCGTGCTGTTAAATAGAGGGATCGATGTCTAACTCTGCATATCATTGACAAAGGAACGAAAACACGACAACGAGATACTTATTTACACATTGAATCACTCATTACATTATTAATAATCAACTTCATACTTAATTAATCCAGTCAATCATACCCAAAGATTTAAGGGATATGATCACGATTTTCGTCCAGTTTTATTTTTCTGTTTTTATTACTTAAAGTGCTAACTGCTTTTGAAATGCATTTTCAATGGTCAACCAAAATTTGAACGCCAGTCCAAGAATTACTAGACAGATACATTGCTCACAATTCTTTGTTATGTAAGCAATATTGATGCATTGTTAACATAAACAAATGGAAAATAAATTTTGACCAAAATCGTGACCATGCCCATTTTACCATGGTTTTCAATTGTTTAAGTTTTCACATTTGTTGCTTTTTTGGAAAGTATGTATTGTATGTTATGATATAAACATTTTTTTTTCAAATATTACCTCGCATATATTTACATTCATTGTTTCATAATAAATTTACACCTGCAGACAGACGCAGCGATGTTGCTGATTGATTGATGAACCAGCAACAGTCATTAACTAGACAATGATTTTTAAATTCATTTTAAATTTTAAATTCATTTTTGCTGTACGAACAAACGATGAGAGCGGAAAGTGTATATACAAGACTTATTCAGTCCCCAAATCAGAACATTTAGTTTCTAAACAAAATGTTGGTAAGTTTATCTTGAAGCGTCTTAAAAAATTGCAAGTTATAAGAATAAAAAAAAATAACAAATCTAAAAAATACATTATGTAGACAGTATTTTACGGGACAAAGAATAATTTTGGAGTTAAATTTTAATGAATTGCTAATTATGAATTTTGAAAATTTACAGGTTTTTTTTTTTATTAACATTGAATGTGCGGGTCAAATATGAAATGCTTTTTTTTTTTAATGATATAATGACATATTAACCTCTTGGTGTACTTGAACCTTTCAATATTTTCTCTTGTACATGTTTTTGGCACTGGGTCTTAACGGATTTTAGGTGAACTTTTAATGACATATTATTAATAATTGTCCGAAGATAACGAAATGGTAATATTTTCAAAATGTCTTAATCAGATTGATTGAAAGCAAATGTGTTCAATAAAGATTAACATAATACTCCTGAAGAGATTGATTACCTTTATCTGGCTTTCCTGCTCACCCGTTGAGGTTAGAGGGTTAATATTGATGAAATGTAGATCATTTAAATGTCAGAATACGCGATTCTATTAATGGCAGACTACGAAGTTACACTGGCAACCTTTTTACGGATTGTTTACCTTTATTAAATATTATTTTGACGGTTTGGTGAATCTATAAGAAATGAGACATTGAAATTGTTTTATTTTGAATATCCCCTCCACTTCACCCCTCCACACACACACACACACACACACACACACGATACAATGAAGCAAAATAATAAGATTTCCCTTGGCGTTATAATAATTATATTTTTCACTTTTTTGTTTAATTTTATACATTATATACGCGATTACTATAGTAAGGTAATCTTTCGCAAGGTTTGCTGCTTGCCAAATATCAAATCCTTTCTTTGATGAAAATTGTTATAACGGACTTACAGGAATTCTAAACCAACCCGAAGGCATTGATCTCTAAGGAATGCCCCCATGCAAGAACAAATCATAATTACTAATCATTTTAATCCGACGTTTTCATTGTTAAGATCAAGACCAAGCCTCTTTGTTAAATAGAAATCTTGTACCGTTGTCAATAGTTATATATACATGGTCTTATTTGGCGCAGGTCAAAAGACTATATTGGGACAAAACTAATACAATACACTGGGTCTTACGTACTATAGTCAAACTAAAACTAATCCTTTAATTCTATTTTACTTAAGTAGATAAATGTAATGAACTTGTTGGCAGGTGACTGTTCATTAGGCAAATCTTGACCTATTTACCGGATGAGGTCACGGGGGAAAAATTAAACCTCGTTCACCTGGTTGTAAAGAACTTGATGAAAGAACGGGATTAAGTAATTGCTTGATAATTAAATGGCATTCCGTGGCGTCATTTACTTAGTCACCCTAATTAAAATCTTCCACATTGGTTAAATTTAATTCGTTAACTGTTGATAAGTGACTGTCCTCGACCAGTTGATATATCAGATTCAGCGGAATCGCATATTCATGTCCGTCTATAGTGTCAACAAACTGTATATTTTTTTCTATACTGAAGAACAACTCATTTGTTTCTGATGAATAAAACAGATAAAAGCAGTTTGAATCATACAATACCGTAAACTCTGCAGCGTGTTTCTAAGTGTTGGACTTACCTTATTGTACAGTGTAGTACTGTTTTAGAATTATTTTGAGTCATGAAAAGAGTTGTCTTTATTACATGTAATTCACAAAGATAAAGAACGTGGGGGAATAAGCCGAGGTATAAAACCACTTCAGTCCATTTGAATAACCCACAATTTTTTTTTCTGACATTTCTTAAACATATGTAATCGCTTGCATTCAGTATTGCCAAAACCTTAAAAAAAAACTGGCTTCAAATTTAATTGATATTAAGTATTCAAAATATGTATATGCTAATTGAGCATGAAATCGATCTAATGAAATCGGATGTTCAGACTATAGTTTTTTATAGAGTGGGTCATCATACTATTTTTTAAAGAACGTATCCTGATAAAACATGTAAATGTCTATCTTTTTCAATTTAAAAAAATGGTACCAAGACACACTCCATGGTAAAAACAAGTATTAATTTTTCAAAATGATCATCAAATGGCCAAGACCGAATTATGTTTGCGCAATACAAAATTGAGTTTATTATTTCAATGTATTCAAACATGTGATTCCGTGGTGTAGCGATTGGCAAGTTCTTGGAACATAAGTATGTTGATGTTGGTGTTCGATTCTAATGAATCGTGTTATTCCAATGAATCGTGTTGTAAATATTTAGAGGGTTCGTTCGATGGTCGCTACGATTTTAGATGGTTGCTACAGTTTTATACGATTTTAATTTAATCTACATGAGAATATGCAGTACATAGGGGGAAAAAGTATGGTTAAAAATACCACATATAAAATGTTTGTTAAATAATTTGTTGGCAATCCAGCCTCCTACATGTAATTACCATTCGTTTTTTATTGCCATTGATGCTATAACAAGATAGAAAAATAGGTATATCTAACAAAAAATGGGAAAAAATGTCGTAGGAGTAAATAAGTAATAAGGAATATTATGGATATAATAGAATTGATTTGCCACTCAAAGAACAACTTAGACAATCAATCATGGTTTGTTATCATTGCAATAGCATGGAGTACTGGTAACGCAGTTATCAACCTTACACCTAGCAAGGAAGCTATTGGTGATAAAAAATCAATTGCCCTGATTAATGCACGAGGATTGTCCCAACTTGTGCCACAAAGGGTTTAAGTAGTTTGCATTTAAATTAAGATTAGTAATCAAATATTTTTTGAGATTAAAAAAGTAAAATGAAAGAATACTAGATCATAAATTCAACACACGAAGCAATGTCAAAAACGAAAAGTTAAATTCAACATAATGAAATGAAAATTGCGAGAAAATGTTTTGGATATAGCAAAACCTTTTAAGATTTTATAGCGCGTTTTCTGACAAGTTGAAGTGTTAACATTAATTGATAAATTGACGACGTCGGCTTTTAAGGAGGCGCACATATAACAGTTTTACTAGTAGGAAAACGTAACTCTGATCGTAAATGATGTGGAAGGTTTAGCAACAACTTGAAACGTTTGACGTCGCACATTGAGCCGCCTTGTTGTAATTTGCCTTGTTGTTATTTATTATTCTTTTTTTTTTAAATAAATAAAGTTCACATTTGAAAATTTCAGTATTATTTAACAAAGGGTCATAGATTAAAACACAGAACAGAAGTGTAATGCAGATTTTAAATTATGCGTTCTGTCTATTTTAGGACAACCCACGAAAACGTCGTTAACATAGGTAAATTGTATGTTTCAAATTAAGGGACTGTATTACGTGCATGGTCCAAAAGTTGCATGTACCTTTTAGCAAGGATTTTGTATTGTAAAGTACACTGTACTGTTGTACACAAATTTCTCGCCACTATATGAATAAATTACTTACTTGTGCGTCATTCAAATTGCAACATGATGATGCTTTTTCATTGGTTTTATAATTGTCCCTTTAATTTTAGTACATTCACGTAATTTCATAGAAAAATTTGGTTAGGACCTATGATCATTCACAATGTCTTCTAGAAGTACAAATCCATTCATCGTCGCTAACCTCGGCCAGCATGTATTCTCCTCTCTCATAGAGCTGTGCGAATTCCGAACCGCGGCTAGAGATGACGAAATACTTCGTTTTTCAATGCAATGGTTGAAACTTAATAAAGTTGATAAAATATGAACTCAAAAGCCAATCTTGCATGGGGGTCACTGTATTCGTTGAAAAAAAAATTAGATAAGGAACATTCAGAGCGTCTCGTTCTACGATTTATCATTTACGCCAAAAAGGATAAAGATAAATGGTGAAACAAATAATACAATTGGTCAAGTACATGTAAAACTAATATACATATTTTTCCAGAAAGCCACAAAAAGCCAATGCTAACTACACAATTTCATAAATCTACTTGACTCTTATTAACATAATTGTGCATTTGAGTAAAAACCTTACCCCAAAAGACTGTAACTGTTTAATGCAAATTTAACCTAACTATGGATCGTATCAATGGATTCAGCATATTGGCACACTAACGTGAACTTTCACTCGAATGAACTGAAAGGATTAAAAAATAACAGCTTTTTAAAAATTCTTCTTCCTTGGTTGTCGAAAGTTCAAGATGTTAGACTAGTTTCAGCCTAACCGTTTTGGGGTTTTTTTCATACAAACATTACTAATGATTTAAAATTAATTAATTTGTAGTCTGTACTTTAAAAAACTGGTTATAGTCATCAAAAGAAAAAAAACCGATTTTTCAAATGTTGGATTTCGGGTATAAGGGGAGTTGCAGAGTCCAATTTACGGTCACGATTCTTTCCGGCTTTAAAAGTCCTGATATAAACAACAGTACATATCAGCAAAAAAAGAAAAAAAAGAAAAAAGAAAAAAAAGAAGAAACCAAAAAGTGTAGACCCACGATGAATCGACTGAATGCAGTCGTGTAGAAGTCGTAAAGAATTCATTGTAATTCTAGTGTAATCGTTGTGCAGTCGTACAATTTTCATGTAACTCACTCGTAAACTTTCTATTGCTACAATGTTATGTACTTTCTGAATTAACCACAACAGACAAATGAGACTGAATTAGTCAAAACTTGTTGGGAATTGAGGTCGGGATAGAACAACAGGAGTTAAAGTAGGACCATTTGAGGATCCTTATACAGCAATTACTGCCATTACCACACTCGGGTTTACATTATTACTCCGCCAAAAATGAATAAAGAGAAACAACCTGTGTTATGATTTGTGAAAAATGATAAACTCGCTCATGGAAACGCACACCTTTACAACCAACCCCCCCCCCCCCCCCCCCCCACCTCTCTGCTGCGTCTCTTTTTTTTTATACATTACATTACATGTGGAGAAATATACGACATACAAAAGAATACCAAATAATCCCGTGATTAACTTAGGACCAATGGCTTTTGTCCTATATATTTATATATAAACTGCTTGACCAGTACCGGACCATTAAAGTTTGCGGTACTTCTGCAATATGGGTAAGTACGCTTCTACGAGTCATCATATCAAATCGTTATTGAGTTTATGATAGAGATGGCAATTGATTGCAGAGTTGCTAATCGGTTAATCGCAACTTGTTTCGACCGATTAACCGGTTATTCGTATTTTAAAAAAAAACCCACAAATTTGTGCATAATATTTTTTTCTTATTCATTGTCATGTAGGCCCCAGAAAAAAAAACGAGAAAATATTTTGTATATATGTAAGTCATTATATCATATAAAAATTATCATAATTTTGTTCTCAAACAACTAGCAAATAGTCGCGAAATAATTTTCTTCAATTTCGAGGTCATTACAACTTATCTTGTAAAATGTAATCGACAAAGGTCAATATAAGTTTGCTCTAGATCCTCCGTTTGAAATAATGGTGCTTTATGATCATAGTTAGTATTTGTTACATGTATGTCTCCAATGTAACCAAACCTTTGCGATTTTAAAAATTACTCAATGTCTAATGAAATGAAAAAAAAATGTAAAGTGAACACATTGAAAGTAGGAACAATAACAATTAGAACTGTAATGGTACTCAACACTGATTTTAATATCATTTACTGATGATAAAAGAAAAGCTGAACAGACATGGCAAAGACATGTTGTTTTGATATCAAATAAACATCACTGACCAATTTCCATTCACAATTTGAGCCCCGTGGCCTTAACTGTCTGTAATTTAGAAACAACTTACTTAGATATCAATATAAAATTAGATCTTCGTTAAAATATTACAATTTTGTACTGAAAACGACTAACCGGTTACTGATTTCCTAACCGGTTGCAATCGTTTCGACCGAGTAACCGGTTAACCGATTAGAAATTGACATCTCTAGTCAATTTTTTTTTTCCTTTTTCAATGACACACCAAATGTTTTATTTACTTTTGAAGTAGAATCGCAAAAAGACGTAATATCGATTTTATTAGATATAGTCTCCATTTTTTTGTTCAATCAAAAATTGATTATTCGTTGCGCTTTTATCATGATTATATCATTCTATTTGGAAAATTAAAGAAAACAATAGAAGTTGAGTTTCATTTTTTAATATAAAAAAAACCCAACATAAATATAACTACCATCAGCAAAAAAAAAAGATATTGCTGTCGCAAAAAATGTTAAACAATTATTTATTTATTTTTCACAAAAAGTTTGTAGAAAATTCGGGTAAAATTGCAAGGAGAGTTTTGTTTCACCTGAATAAATATGTCACCTGATCCTACGTGGATTGTCGTATCACGACATCAAAGAAATTTGATAAACGTTGACTTAATCATAGAGTATACAGTAAACCAATAATACATGGTCGCACTTCCTCTTTGTGTACCTTTTTTTTTTGTTACCGACAACTTAGGTAAATAAAAGCTTAAAGACGCCAATTACATTTTACACCACTTCAACCGTACTACCACTTCTATACTGTACCAGTAGTTGTCAATCAATACTACATTGCTGTTCCCTCCAAAAAAATCGACATGGACCTCTGCTACTTTAGTGATATTATCTAACTTCTACTAAACTATTCTTGAATGCCACAACACTGGAACTACTGTCGGCACATTTACGACAGAAACAATGGATATATCAACTGTATTGTGATCACCATTACGACTATCACCAATCTTAATGAAAATTGTGTAGTTAAATTGGACTAGTGAACTTTATGTACATCTAACATCTGAGAAATACGTAACATGTTTGATTAATTATTTTTTTTCTTTAATTAAATAATTAAATAGTATATTATTATCAGAAGCGATTAATAAATAATTACATCCAATGTGAGAAATAAGTAACTGTTTTTTCCTCTTACTGCAACTACAGCACTTCTTCGAAAACTATCGAAACTTTTTTTTTTAACTTTAACGGTAACTTCGTTTACTTTATCAATAACCTCTAAAACTACAATTACAACGTTGTTTTATCTTGTTAATACTATTACGACAGCAATTCTTTCTGTTGTTTTCTCATGCTACTAGTAATACAACAGCTAATCTTTATGTTGTTGTAAGCAAGTTTTATTAACTTTATTCCAATTATAGATAATAACGTAAAAAAACAAAATTCATGTCTTAATTTAAACTAAAGACTAAAATAAAAAGATATGGAATATACTGGTACTTATTTATGCTAGTACTGATACATAGGCTTCATATTAGGATCTGTACTTTAAGTTCAAGTGCATTGATTTACTTATAATTAAATCTAAATTTTGGATCAATTGTTTAAATCCGATTGGCCTAAATTTGATTCAGTTCTGTAACAGACCTATTTTATGTTCTTTGTTTTCTTTAAGGTACTCTATATCTGGTGGCGATTTGCCTCATGGCTAGCACCACTGCAGTTCTAGGTGAGACGCTTGCATGATTAAAAAAACGGTTTGCATAAAAATGGTTTTAGCTGAGTAATTGCATTTAATAGTGCTAACATTGTGCCTTTCCAAGTTTTTTTTATCTATGTTATGCGTCCACGGACGGATTGGATTTGAAGCAAGGACATTCATATACTAAAAAAATGTATTACATGTATATTCTCTCATTTTAAAAAATACGCACACTAAATTTTTTTATTTCCTGTTATACGATTTTTCTGATATTTTATCTTTTATTTTGTTAAAGTATGAAGAAAATATGCAAATATGTTTTTTTCTGTTGATTTGAGCTTTTTTCTGATAGAAAGATATGTTTTTGACTTTAAGGTCAATATAGAATAAAAATTTGGAATAGCATTGACATTAGAATGATACTTCACACATAATGAGACATCTACAAATCATGATCATAAAAAATGAACGAATAAATATTGATTAATTGGAAAATAAGAATCTAAATTAAGAAGGACTTCGAGTCCTATAAAAGTTGATTCTAAAAGCCGGCGTAATAAGTCAAAAAACCAGAACAACGACAAATATTAGAAGTAGAAAAAAAAGACAAATATTGAAAGATAAAAGGAACAAATTCACGAGAAAAGTGGAAAGAAAAATGAAAGAAAATACATTACCATTCAGATTTTTAAAACGGTGCATGGAACATAACTTGTTCTGTTTTTTATGTCTTTAATCAATTGACAGGTGCCCCCGACAATCGTGGTACAGACTTCATCATTGGTTTTATGGAAAACTATATCATGGGTTCGTACGTACAGTGCGAGCTGTTTGTGACGACCGCCCGGACCACTGTGGTCAGTGTAAAGGTAGACTCACCAAAATGTACCAGCCCAAAAATCTCAGCGTCATTCTCTATAACGGCAGGCAAGGTGAAACAGCTGATTTTTGATTACAGAATAAGAGTTGTTGGATCAAGAAAAGAGAGTAAAGGTATCTCTCTCTCTCTCTCTCTCTCTCTCTCTCTCTCTCTCTCTCTCTCTCTCTCTCTCTCTCTCTCTCTCCATCCATCCATCTGCTATCAATCATTCGTTTAAAATGTTATAAAGCTATGATAGTACAAGTTTTTTGCGTTTGATAGGAATCTTGGTAAAAGCTACTGATGAAGTTGTCATCTACGGAATAAATAAGGAAAGGTACTCCAACGATGGCTTTGTCGGTCTTCCTCTCGACGTCTTGTCCGATGAGTACTACGTCATCACGTGGTATCCACCATACAGGCAGTGTGAGCTGATGGTTGTAGGGGTGGAAGATTCTACCGTGGCAAGCGTGACTCTCGGGCAGCACATCGGGTCCAGGAATGTAAAGTATGGAGGCAGAACCTACTACAAAGGCAATACAGTAAAGGAAACTCTAAACAAGTACGACACATGGCAGCTTGTTAGTACCGGTGATCTGACCGGAACTTACGTCACATCTACCAAAAAAGTTGCCGTATTTTCTGGAAACAAGAAGACAAAAATTGGATCCGGTGGTTCCCAAGATCATTTGGTTGAACAAATGACCCCAGTAGACACCTGGGGTAAAAACTTTGCTACGGTCCCAATCCCGAAGAGAACTGTTGGTGACTATTTCAAATTCATTGCCAGCGAAGATAGCACCACAGTAAAAATAACGGGAGGATATACGTCTACTTTTACGATATCGAGAAAGGGAGGGATGGTACAGAAGCTTATTTCATCCAAAGCATACTGTAGGATTGTCGCAGACAAGCCAATCATGGTAACCCAATTCGTTCAGTCCCAGCAGAGCTCCTCCGAACCTTCCGATCCCTCCATGCTGATCATTCCTCCTGTTGAACAGTATGGCGCAGACTATACATTTGCTACCCCGAAGTACTCTCAGGGATCGTATGAAAATTTCTTTATGTTTATCGTTGAGGCGAGCGAAGCCTCTGGTCTAAGAATTAATGGTAAAGCGTTTCCAACAAATACAGTGTATAAAGCAATTTCTGGAACCACCCTCATCGGGGGGGTATATATCAATTACTGAGGGAACCCACACAGTCCGACACATATCCCCTATCGCCATTTTTGGAGGATTTTTATACGGCCGAGCCTCCGCTGAAACCTATGGATTTACCACTGGGATGAGAATGGCCAAAGTCAATACGGTAAGCCAGAATATCAAAATCTCTTGTTCTCATTAGAATTGAAAAAACAAGTTTAATGAAAAAAGGCTTAACAATATTTTTACAATAGTTTTACAAAGACCCTCTTCTTTGTTGTTAAAGCTGTATGTGTCGGTTTTATGCCATTTTTGCAATGTTGGAATCCAAACACAAAGTTTGAAAAGGAAACATTGTAACAAAACAGATTACATGTTTTAGTTCAAGACATATTGAGTACTAAATTTATCTATAGTGTAACAATGTTCCAATGGACACTTTCAAATGCACGTTTATAAACGATTCACGTTTTTGTGGATTTGCGCGTGTGCTCGGGATAAGTATACAGAGAATCAGCATAGAAGTATGAAAGCAAGTTTTGTGTTTGGTTGCATTAAAATACTATATGACGTTGACAAAATTATTCTTTTTTTAGCCGGGCTATGCTGAAAGCAGAGTCCTGGCTGTAGGCAGGTAAATCGCCAATGTTACTATAAATAGCACTACTTCAAAAGTAAACAAAAAACCGAACAGCGTCAAAGTAAAAGCTTCGCTTTACCAAATAGTTACACAAAGAGCCACGTTTTGTAAAACGTGTTGGTTCTTTTTTGTTTTTTTTTAATTTCGAGAAAATTGTCCATCTTTTTAGTTTTCTTATTAATTACGTGTTTTAAAAAAAGACTATGCATTTTGGACACATACAATGCGCATGGATTTCCATGAACTACTTTGCTGTGCATTGAAGAAACGGGGATTGAATTTATAACGCTTGTTGCAAAATTCAAGGCAGCAACTGTTGACTTTTTTCTACTAGACAGACATATTTTTGTTTATAGCCGCTTACACAATTTGGTCCCTCTCTGACGCTTTGCCGACATTAAAAGCATGAGAGAGAGAGAGAGAGAGAGAGAGAGAGAGAGAGAGAGAGAGAGAGAGAGAGAGAGTGTTCAGTCTTTACTACACAATATGCATAAATACACATCAAAAGAGCCCGGCTTTCAGTACTTTGATTAAAGCTTGATTTACAAATGGATTATCGTTTTACTTTATGATATCACTAATAAACATATACACCACCATTTTCAGAGGCTGAATACTAGTATAATATAACATTAATATTATTTCTCTCGGAGCCCATCGCAAGCAAAATGTCTCGTTTTTCTTCTTAGTATCTTTGTTTGTTTTTGTCTCCGAATGCGTTACCCTTCTACCAACATTTTGATCACACTTTTGCTTCGACGTCTTGAATTCATCTTAAAAGAGCTTGCAAAAATATTTCTTAAAATGTGTTTGAATTGTATTACATGATTTACAGAGAGTTTATTACTTCTGTAGCTTAATTAAAACACAAACATATTTCATTTTTGAAAAGCACTAACAAAATACGCAATGTTTAATTTTGAATTAAATATTCAGGTAATAGAATAATCATACGTATAAGTGTTTTGGACTTGAAATTGTAGCAAATTTACTAGACTTGATTTGTTCTAGGTCTGTGTCCCTACCCCGACAGTTACAGGAGATGGTGTCGACAACGACTGTGACGGAAAAATCGACGAGGAGCTGTGTACCCCGGAAAACAGAAACAAAGGTGTGTACACAGCAATCTACATGTATTAATAAACAACTTGCAAAACTATATATAATATAGTTCCTAGAATTTATAAATCAATCATACCGCAATGGAAGTGGCAGATAATTCAGAATTCATAAGTACTGGTACTACACTGACACTTATTGACGAACAGTATAAATATGGTACCGTACCAGTACGATTGATTCAACTCTAGGCGATGTGTATGTCAACTCAAGTATCAGAAATTAAAATGTAGAACTGTTTCTGTTATTTCAATCTTTCATATTGTCGTTTTTGAACTAACAGATGATGACGGGGATGGGAAGATCAACGAAGACTGTGCTAACCCCCCGCCAAGTAAGTCTGCCTTGTATTCTTTTTCGCTGATCCCTTCAGAATCATGTACTGGGTTTAATGAACCAATATTTTCTTTTTTATCCTCTAGTTGACGGACAGTGGGCTTCTTGGGCGTCGTACGGCGCATGCTCTGTGACCTGTCAACCAACGTCGCGCAGAGTATCAGGAACTAAAACTCGAACCAGATCCTGTTCAAATCCGGCTCCGGCTTATGACGGGAAACAGTGTGTTGGTTCTGGTAGTGAAACCGTCTCATGTACACCAACAAACGCATGCAGAGGTTACAAAAATATTATATTATAAGTTAATACTCTCAATCAAATATCATAAGAGCTATAAAAGCGTATGCAAAGTTTAAAGTTTAGTTATGTATCTCAGGGTAGTGGATTTACCCGATAGTGTATTGGGTCATATCTGTAGGACCCGTGTTCAAATCGTAGTAGAGGAAAACTTGTATACAGTAATTATCATTATTGTATATAATAGTATAAATAAAAGTGTGTTTTCAATTACCGGTATATCATAATTGTCTTGCATTGAAATTTGATAAGAGTTTTCTTGACAGTTGATGGAAACTGGGGATCATGGGGATCTTACGGCGCATGCTCAGTGACCTGTGCAAGTGGAACAAAGTCACGTTCAAGGTCATGTAATAATCCAGCCCCTGCAGGTGGGGGAAGTAACTGTGTAGGAAGTTCCACGTCATCAGCCACGTGTACATTATCTGCATGTCCAAGTAAGATAATAAGAAAATACTTCATTAATCTAAAATGATTCAGATTGAACTCCCAAAGAGATGTACATATTGTTTAAGCAGGTACAAACTTTTCAGGTTCAGACTCTTTGTCTGCGAATTATTTGTGTACATACAATTCATGTAAAGATTTTATTGTAGGGACTCTTCTAATAAAGAACTATCTAGTACAGACTCCTTTGGTACATAGTCTTCTAGTACAAACCATACAAATACAGACTTTTCTTTCATAGAATTATTAATAGTATACACGTCTTGAATAGACTCGTCTTGTATAAAACTCTTAAGACTTTTAATACAGACTCTTCTAGTACATACTCTGTAGTACAGGCTCTTCTGGAACAGACCTTCCTAATGCATACCCTTCTAGTATAAATGTTTCTAATATTGTACTACTGTGGTTTCATCAATATTCGCTGAATACCAATTTTCGTGGATTTCGTTGTTAGGTTGATCCATGAAATTGAATGTTCATTGAAGTGCAATATCATTAGGGTTTTGTATTGATAGGGTCATTGGCCTCGAATTTATGCATCCTTGAAACTGTGATTTTCACTTTATCCACGAAAATTGATACCCTTGAATATTAATGAAACCACAGTATTCAAGCACACAATTTTAGTGCACACACAAAATATACTCTTTAGTTACAGACTCTTCTAAAACAGACTTTCCCCTTACAAATTCGTCAATAATTACTCTTCTATTGCAGTAACATGCACACGGCTACGCAAATCTCAATTGCCTGCTTTATTTTACCAAGAGTATCTTTGAATACGAAACTTAAGTTACTGAAAATTATTTTCTTGATTGCTTTAGTTTTGATTATAATCAATGTGTTTTAGTTGACGGAAATTGGGCTTCATGGGGGTCCTATAGCGCCTGCAGCGTGACTTGTGGGGGAGGAAAGCAGGGCAGGACTCGCACCTGTTCTAACCCCGCCCCCCAATATGGCGGATTGGCATGTTCCGGTTCATCTTCTTCATCGCAGAGTTGTAATATACACAACTGTCCAAGTAAGAATTGTCCCTTGCCGTAATGAAACTGTATATAATCAGTGATGAAAAGGTCTTGATTTCTTTAGAAAACCTTGATATGAATACTTTTTCTAAATTTGTTAAAGCATTGAATGCTTCTTTTTAAAGCGTTAAGTATAGCTCAGCTCTTTATTGTCATTAGACTTCTACTTCCGGTGCATCGAATAACTGCCCCCTATGAGCAGAAATATACACCATTTAAACTGGTTCAGAACCAGTTTCAGGGGTTTACGCATATAATTGCACGGGCTTTTGTAAATTTAATGTGCAGGACTTACGTACGTCATTGCAGGAGTTGCTACGCAGTGATTAGTCAGTCCACGGGCTGATTAATTCAGTTGTTATGAAACTTCAAATGTACTTGCGTAAATTGGAATTTTGGGAAGTAATTACTAGACAGTCCGTGTTAGAGAAATTCGAAGAAGTTATGAAATTGGTCGGTTTTTAGGTAATACTGCGCATCGTCGCATTGTAAACGTGTACACTGCTACACACTTATCTCCTCACATACAATTATAAAAATATATGTACATCCACATGTTAATATTGACCTGGAAACTATATCTTGTATTTTTAAAGATTGTGTAGTCTCTTGTAACCTAAAATTTATATTCCACTGGGTGACTTTCTTTTAAAAAAAGCTAACCTTGTGAGGAAATATAGTGAGTAAACAGAAGCTGAAATGTAGAAAAATCAAAACGACTTGTAAATAGCCATTGTTCTTGGTGTTCGCCGCTCTCCCCATAGCACGTAATAAGGAACTGACTAAACACTTCAAGTTTGCATAGTAGATCTCATCTGTGTTGACATATATTTTACGTCGCTTACATTTGTTACTAAGATGCAACAAATTACCGGCTAAATGCAGTACATATACACAAGAATTTTCAGAACATCAATTACAATTGTCAATGCAATACATTTATAAAGAAAATGCACGTATAACAACAATATAAAAGTGCAGACATTAGACAAACAAACGTTTTTAACACGTCGCACACAAGGTCCAGATGTGAAATAAAGTATAACAAAATCAAAGCTTTTATATATCATGATTCAGGCAAGTGTCCATTTACAAGTCGTGGCCAGCTTTGATTTAAATTAACTCTAGTGTCTATGATAATTAATAATATTAATGTACATTTTTAAAGGAAACGTAATTTTGACCAAATTTTCTTAATCAAAATTAAATTGAATGAGGATAAATTTGGATGAGTACAAGTTCAACGCCATTTTGACCCTTCTGGCATTGAATACTTTCAATTGATAGTAATTAACATATGTGAAAATTTCTATAAGACACATTTCTACCTACGCTTGCACAAAGTGAATTTCATTTAGAATCAAGCTAGGTTAGCGCTTTTCAGTACTTTCAGTACTTTGATTTTATATTGTCAGTGCTATAAAACACCTGGCCGTGCAGACGAATGTATTGCGTTAGCGCGATGTGATTATCAGTCCGCACGGCCTGGTGTGTTATAGGACCAACATAATCCAAAGCAAGCATTCAACGCTAGCATTAAAAGGGCATGGTCACGATTTTTGTCCAATTCTATTTTTCTGTTTTTATTATTTACAACGCTCTAGGAACGCACTTCTAATAATCAAATAAAATTTGAGAGTCAGTCGTTGAGTTATAAGCAAGATACAGGGCTCACAATTCTTTGTCATGTAAACAAGGCTCGTGCCCTGTTTTTGTTTACAACGGTTCAATATACCAGTAAAATCTTTTTCAAGCTGATTTGTCTAGCTTTCTATTCATTTTAAACATAAATAAACAGTTCCTAACGTGTACATTCATTTTAGGTCTAGAACTGACATTTTCACTTCAACGTTCGAAATGTAAACAAAAGCTTTGTTTACATAGCAAAGAATTGCAAGCTCTGTAACTTGCATATAACTCAACGAATGACACCGAAATTCTGGTAGCCTATTAAAAATGTCTTACTAAATATTAAAATCGAAAAAAATATTTCTTAAATTTCTAACAAAATAAATCCATTCAAAACCGTGATGACGTTCACTTGACCCGCTGATATGCCATGATCAGTTTTGGTGTGTTTTTGAAAATTGAATCCCACAGATTTCCTAATTGATGCAAACATAAGTGGGAATATACACCGAGCGTAAATATTCTTGAAATCAAAAGATAATGTTGAGTGTTTATAACATTTTAGTTGATGGTAATTGGGCGTCTTGGGGATCATACGGCGCATGCTCAGTGACCTGCGGTGGAGGAAGACAATCACGGACTAGAACCTGTACTAACCCCGCCCCTCAGTATCTTGGAGCTAACTGTGTTGGAAGTACATCGTCATCACAAAGCTGTAACACACATAACTGTCCAAGTAAGTACAAAGATTCATTTAGTTTCATATGGCGGTGATAAAAGATTAAATCACTAAATACAACCTCAATTGTTTGCATTATTTTTTATAAAAAAATAAACATATTCTAGTTGACGGAAATTGGGCTTCATGGGGGTCCTATAGCGCCTGTACCGTGACTTGTGGGAAAGGAACGCAGGGCAGGACTCGCACCTGTTCTAACCCCGCCCCCAAATATGGCGGATCGACATGTTCCGGATCGTCTTCTTCATCTCAGAGTTGTAATACACACAACTGTCCAAGTAAGAATTGTCCCTTGTTATAAGTGAAAAATTGTATATAATCATTGAATAAGCGGCCTTTACTTCTTTAGAAAACCTTAATTAAAGACATTTCGAAACTTATGTCTAAATCAAAATGTGTTGTTCAGTGTTTATGATATTTTTAAAGTTGATGGAAATTGGGTGTCTTGGGGATCATACGGCGCATGCTCAGTGACCTGCGGTGGAGGAAGACAATCGCGGACTAGAACCTGTACTAACCCCGCCCCTCAGTATCTTGGAGCTAACTGTGTTGGAAGTTCCTCATCATCACGGGGCTGTAACACACACAACTGTCCAAGTGAGTATAAAGATATATTTAGTTTAATACTGTTGATAGAAACTAAAGTTGCTATAAAATTAATTTTAAGCTGTTTACTTATAATGATTATGAGAAATATGTTTTAGTTGACGGAAATTGGGCTTCATGGGGGTCCTATAGCGCATGTACCGTGACTTGTGGGGGAGGAACACAAGGCAGAAATCGTACCTGTTCTAAACCCGTCCCCCAGTATGGCGGGAAGGTTTGTTCCGGATCGTCTTCTTCATCTCAGAGTTGTAATACACACAACTGTCCAAGTAAGAATTGTCCCCTGCTATAAGTGAAAAATTGCACATAACCTTAATTAAAAACATTTCGAAACTTATGTCTAAATCAAAATATAATATTCAGTATTAATGAATTTTTTTAGTTGATGGAAATTGGGCGTCTTGGGGATCATACGACGCATGCTCAGTGACCTGCGGTGGGGGGAGACAATCGCGGACTAGAACCTGTACTAACCCCGCCCCTCAGTATCTTGGAGCTAACTGTGTTGGAAGTACATCGTCATCACGAGACTGTAACACACACAACTGTCCAAGTGAGCATAAAGATACATTTAATTTAATACTGGTGATAAAAAGTTAAGTTGCTATAAAATTAATTTTAAGCTGTTTGCTTATGATTATGAAAAATGTTTTAGTTGACGGTAATTGGGCCTCGTGGGGGTCCTATGGCGCCTGTACCGTTACGTGTGGAGGAGGAACTCAGGGCAGGACCCGCACCTGTTCTAACCCCGCCCCTAAATATGGCGGATCGGCATGTTCCGGATCGTCTTCTTCATCTCGGACATGTAATACGCACTACTGTCCAAGTAAGAATTTTCTTCTGCTGTAAGGAATGAAACTTTTTATATAAATTGATAAAGCAGCGTTGATTTCTTTAGAAAACCTTGTCGATGATAAACATTTCTTAGCAGAATCAGAATATATTAGAGATCATTGTTATGATATTTGGTGAAATCCAAAAAATTTAAGTTGATGGAAATTGCACGTCTTTGGGATTATACTACGCATGCTCAAATGATATATCTTGATTTATACATGAATCAATATAGTGTTTCTGATATTTGGTAAAATCACATACTTAAAGTTGATGGAAATTGGGCGTCTTGGGGATCATACGGTGCATGCTCAGTGACTTGTGGTGGAGGAAGTCAATCAAGGAATAGAACTTGTACTAACCCCGCCCCTCAGTATCTTGGAGCTAACTGTGTTGGAAGTACATCGTCGTCACAAAGCTGTAACACACACAATTGCCCAAGTAGGTGTTTATTTACCACGTGTAGTATGTCGTACATGTACATGAAGAAGTTGTGTAAATTGTATATAATCAAAATTCTAAGTCTGGTCGTTCAATTTGAAAGTTTAAGCAAAATGAAAAAATATTGTGTAGATGGTGTTTAAAGAGAAATGATCACATATAGGTTAATCATCATTACACTAATTCAGAAAGTTTTCATTCAATTACCAGTTGATGGATCATGGGCCAGCTGGGGATCCTGGGCCACGTGTACCGAGACTTGTGGAGGAGGAATTCAATCCCGAACCCGATCTTGTAACAACCCCGCTCCGCAATATGGTGGCGCTAACTGTCCCGGAATGTCCTCAAGCACTCAAACTTGTAACACACATAACTGTCCCAGTAAGTTTATAGGTTTCTCTTTGTTTTGTATTGCAGTGGTGTAAACAATGTGTTTTATATATGGACCATAATACATAAATAGAAAAATAATATTTACAGTTGATGGTGTTTGGAGTTCATGGGGATCATATGGAACGTGTACTGTAACCTGCGGGGGAGGTACACAGACACGCTCACGAAGCTGTTCCAATCCCACCCCTCAGTATGGCGGAGCTAGCTGCGCTGGGTCTACAACTTCTAGTCAAAGCTGTAACTCTCACAACTGTCCGAGTAAGTTCAAGATGTTTTTAAAAAACTTCCGGTATGAAAAAAAAACACACACCGAAGTAAAAACCCAAACATGAAACCTGCTGGATGTTGATCTGTAGGTGTGAGACTTCTAAAATAAAAAAAATACACTAGTAAATAAAAAATATGATGTTAATGATTAGTTGATGGCGGTTTAACGAACTGGGGATCATGGGGCACCTGTACCGTAAGCTGCGGCGGAGGAACACAGGTGCGCACGCGCAGTTGTACCAACCCTTCACCACAATATGGCGGCGCCCAATGTTCGGGAGCGACAAGTCAAAACCAGGCCTGCAACACCCAAGTCTGCATCAGTAAGACGTAGTGCTATTTTCCCATCATTTATAACTCAGCATATTTAGTAATTAAAAAAGAAGATGGGGATACTGCAAAAAAGATAAACCTACGTCTAATATTATAAGAACCATCGGTAATATTATAATGAAATAGTTTTACCTCATAGCGGATTTTTTGGGTGAATGTTATTTATAAAATTTATTGGCGGTCAAATTGAATTCGCTCAAACTTGTTTTAAATTGAAAATTGCTGTATTAAAGGAAAGCATTTAACATAAATGGTACCTATATAGCATAAACCTTCACAATCTGACCCCAGCCTAAATATCTTTATGTGGCATAACACAAGTCAAACACGTCTTCTCATGCTGTCTTTATGATGGCAGTTGATGGAGCCTGGGCAAATTGGGGTGCGTGGGGTACCTGCTCTGTGTCGTGTGGTGGTGGAAAGAGGTCCCGTGCTCGCACCTGTACCGACCCAAAGCCCGCTAATGGTGGCAAAGAGTGTTCTGGTGCTTCAAGTGACCTAGAAGATTGTAACTCGGCTGCTTGTCCAACTCCTGCTGCTGGTGCCTATGTACAGGTAAGAGAGAGAGAGAGAGAGAGAGAGAGAGAGAGAGAGAGAGAGAGAGAGAGAGAGATTTAGTTCAAATATGTGAATTTGGTTTATGCAATATATATATATATATATATATATATATATATATATATATATATATATCGTATTATACTATATATACTTGTATATATCATATCAAATTATTATTCTTTTTTGTTGTTATTCATATTTTTAATTTATACATGTACATGTATATACATGCTATCTGCCACTTATTTTTTGAGGGAAAAAAATCGGGTCAGAATTTTATTCTCCTTTTTCTCAGCTATGTCCATCTGGCTGGTTTACTTGCCAATCCGGGGGAATAACTTGTATCGACAGAGCATTCATCTGTGACTGTTCAGCGGACTGTGACGACGGAAGTGACGAAAGTACCAGCTACGCCGGATGTTCAGCATCGATTATAGAAACCTGCGCTCAAAGCAGCTCAAGTATGTAGGCTTGAAACTCTGTGCAACTTCCAAGAGTTGTTAAACGATAATGGCTTTTATACCTATTTACAAAATAAAACCTTTTTATTCACAGACCACCTGGCGATGTCCTCCCTCGCCTTCCTGCTGGTTGTTCTTGCCGTGCTGTTAAATAGAGGGATCGATGTCTAACTCCGCATATCATTGACAAACGAACGAAAAGACGACAATGAGATTTCTATATACACCTTGAATATCATTCATTTTAGTCTTACTATTATAAGAGAAAATTGATGAAAAGCTTAGAATTTTTTTTATCAATCTTATTTCCAATTGAATTTCTTTTAAGTTTTCTGTTTTTTAAGTGTTTCTTCAAATTTAGAGGATTTTCAGTTTTTAAGTTTTCACATGACTGTGTTATTTTAATGCATGTTCTAGTGCAGTATGTGTTGTAAATTATGATATTTAATTGTTTTTCAAATGTTACCTCAGGTATATTTACATTGGTTCATAATAAACTCATCCCTGCAGACAGACACAGCGATGTTGCTGATTGATAAAGCAGCAGTATTCAATAATTGGACACCGATTATTAAATTCATTTTTGCGGTATGATCAAACGATGGTAGCGGAAAATGTATAATTGTACAAGCCTTATTAAACTCAGACAACAGAACATTCATCCAATCGCGAAACAAAAATGTGTGTTAGTTTGTCTTGAAGGGTCTTTAAAAATTGGAATTGACGAGTTTAAAAAACAAATCTAGATAAATACAGAATTTACACATTTTTGACATAAAACTCAGTCTATATTGCTGGTCATAGGTTTTGAGAATTTATAGGTTAATAAATTATTAACATTGAATTGTAAGCTTAGATAACGCAGAAAAGAAAAAAAGTTCAATATATATTATAATTACATAATCTCTTAATGAACTTCTACCTTTGGGAGATTTCTATCCATTGTATTTTGCCAAAGGGTCATTACGGATTTAAGCTGTACTTTGATATATGGTTGATAATTGTTCGAAGAAAGAAAATGCCAAAATCAAATTTAAACAATTGTGTTAAGTAAAGATTAACACAATACACCTGAAGAGATGGACAACCTTTATCTGGTACGCCTGTTCATCCGGTAAAGTTGGGGGGGGGGGGGGTGTTAACTTGATTTCTGGCAGATAGTTCGCCTATATTAAGACATATATTTTGAAAAGGTCATGGAAATTTATAAGAAATGATATTAAAATTGATCATTTTGAACACCCTCCTCCCCCGATACTCACACACACACACACACACACAAGAAACAATTATGAGATTTTCCTCGGCGTGATAATGCAGTTTCACATTCCAATTTTTAAAATTTTATACTTTTCATACGCAATAACTATACATGTATTCAGACGTTTTTCGGGAGACACGAGACTTGCCAAATATTAAATGCTTTCTTTGATAGAAATGGGTCATGAAAGAATTCTAAGCCAGCCAAAATGCATTGATCTTTAAAGAATGTCTACCAACATATGAAGGAACTAACCAGAATTACTAATAATTCTGTTCTGAATTTGATCCGGCTTTTTCTTTGTTGAGAGATTAAGACCAAGCCTTTTTACCATTGACAATAGTTACATGTATATATGCAAGGTCATATTTGGCGCAGGTCAAAAGATTATACTGGGACTAAACCAATGCAATACACAGAGTAATATACAGAGTATGTAAGGGTCGAATTAAAAAATAAGTAAATATTATTTGTTTGGAAGAATTAGCTACTTGCTCGACGAATAAGCTATAATTTTACTATAAATACTCGGACGAATTAGCTTTGTGTTCGGAAGGATAACTTATTTGTTCCGACGAATTCGGATTCGGTCGGAAGAATTGAAAATTTTTAGGACGAATTTATCTATTTGTTTGAACGAAAAAGTTACTTGTTTGCGTGAATACGGATTTCCTCGGCCAAAATGAGCATGTATTCGTTTGGACGGATAAATTATAACATTATTTGTTATATCATGAAAGGAGACGCATACTAACTTGATTAACAATTCAAAGCAATAAGTTATTAAATTATAATCAATTACATCCCTTAAAAAATTACAAAAAAACAAACCAAAAAGAATGAAATAAAAAATATTATATTAACCATAATTAAGCCCGAGTCCAAAAATAACACATTAATAGACAAATTATATATAATGAAACACATTAACAAGCAAACGCTTGCTGCTCATCATACGCTTGGCATTTGTGGTAATGTTTCGTGAATTTGTATTTATTGATAGTTTATAAATACATTAAAGATCAAAAGTTTGACCATGAAAGAGCTATAAAATTGTAAATATTGTAATACACAAATGCAGCACAGATCACTTATACTAAAAAACCCAGTTCTCTTCAAAACTCTTTCATGAATGTATAGCACTTCGTTACTTCTGTATATAGTCCGTTTACATGCGAGATCTGGGTTTTTTTAACATGCCTTAGCCTTGTTTTGTGTAAATAAACAGATGTGTCAAATTTATTAAATTTTCATCCAAATTTTTTCTCCTTTCACTCGTCAGGGTCTGACAGGTATTGATAAGAGGTTATTTTCACACGACCTCTATACTTACATACAATCTAAATATAACCCAACCAATCACAGACATGCTTTTATCTAATTTATGAGAGGAATAACTAGTTACATAGAAAATAAGCAGGATTTTTACACCTTCTATTGAAGAGTTTCAATATATTTTCCAAATCAGAGGGAGCTCTTTACTAATTGGTCAGAAGTAAAGGTCGCGTGAAGATGACCTCCTATGGATACCAGTTTGACCCAGACGAGTATAAAGGGATGGGGTTGGTTTTAATCAGACTGACTTGGAGTATACACAGAAATTAAGATTTGGCAGTTACATGTATATGTCAGAAATGTTATAGAATACTTTAAAAAAAAACCTACAATGCTACAATGAGAAATTACTTGTCAAGAAATATTAGTGTAAATTCAAAACTGTGAACCGTACTAATACAAGAAGAGCCCCGGGAAGGGTTCAAAGTTCAAAATTCATTGGGTTTTTTTAAATATCACTTTCTTCATTTTTTTTTAGGTTTCTTCAATGTCTATGCCATATTTACACCAAATTCATTACTTAGAAAGGGAAATATTCGTGTCAGCTCAATAATTTACGAACAACCCTCGCATATTACAGTTTTATAATTCAATTTTTAAGAGCTAGATAGAGTGATACAACAAGTATTATTCAGGTGAGCAATGTGGCCTATGGGCCAGCTGTTCTGCGATGTCGCTGCCTTCATATCATGAATTATCAAAGAAAACATTTTATTGTTTAAATACACATATTTTGTGTTAATATTTTTTCAACTTGTCTATGTCAACTCATTTTAAAGCTGACATGAATTCATAAATACGCATTATTTCCCTTTTATCTCCGACTACCGCCATATTAGATGTCGATTTCTATTGTTCTGCTCATCGCTACACACCCCTATAATGGCTATATAAGGCTGAGAGCACTATTCATGCGTCACCGCATTCAGGAATTTCATACACCCGAACACGTTAATTTGGACGAAAAGACGTGTAGAAACGTGTTTTGAAGAAAAATAAAATGACAACCACTGCACTGGCAAGATATATCCAATAAACGACGAAACAAGACAGACTGAAATCCAGGCGCAGATACTTATAAAATTCCTCGATCATTGTGGACCGTTTTCCTGTGTATACTATAACATCGCACATGCGCAAACCACACACTGTGGCAGATCGAGCAATGTCAATGATTGCATGAATTTTAGAAATGGAGCGTGTTTGTATGGAAAGGTTGTTACTTTCTTGGATTTACTGTGATAATCATTTATCTACTGTTGGATGTAGTGCCACCGGGGTTTTCAAAAAGATGCGGACGTTATTCACTCTGTATGAACGACACACGTGTTCGATGTGCATACGAAGTAAAGAAGCACTGTCTGTGCAAAATAATAAGGTAAACCTGGGAAATCCTTTCAAAGAATAAATATATATTTTGTATTTCACTGATTGTTGTTTTCTTTATTATTTACTTTAAACATTTTACTACAATATGTAGTTCATGCATTTAGAAGTCCGTGCAGCCTGAATGCCTCGATCGGAAAGCAACCGACCGTAACTTTCTCAACCGGTATATATACCCCAGTGGCAGTAGAGGAGCGATCGAAACTAATTTGGCGACCAAATGCTTTTATGAACTCATGTCAGCTTTAATACAGTTTAGATACGTTTGTGCATGACAAAGGAAAAAAAAACCCACACACATTTTGATAGCCAAACAATTTTATCGTCGAGTTCAAGGCATGAATAGAAATATCTAAATAGCTTTAAAATTTAATTTGTAATGGTGCGAACATATTCTAAGCTCGAGAATATAAGGATATAAAATAATTTTTAAAAAAAGTAAAGGACCCAATTGTTAATTTAAGGAAGTCTTAACCATCTTTTATTTACAGCATTCTTTCTGTTAAGATGACTTCTCTACCATAATGCACAGTGATCCCACAAGATGCTTTAGCCACTGCATTCATTTAAAGCATTGTGGTTGTATCAAGAATTAATACGTTTGTTACTGAAATCTGTAAACGAAACAGACTTAAAACTAGACACGATCTCGTTGCGAGCAACGAGGAGGTCTTCCGTCCGATTTTTAGAAGGAAATTTGACATCATCGACTTTGATTTTCGACAAAAAAACATGATATGGAAAAAGAGTGGAGAACTAATGCTTTATTGTATCACATTTTATAACTTATCTTATATTGCCTTTTTAAAGACTTGCATTTCTTCAAATTAAGATAGAAAAGATTAAACTTGTTTACCTCTGGCTCCTAAAGAACCCTTAATACGTAACGCAAGAGAAAATCATTATATTGTTAGGATATATAAACGTATTATACCTAATTCAGCTTAAATAACCTTTCACAAAATAGCTCTTAGTAAAGGGCTATAGATTAAAGAATTTAGAGCCCTTTGATCCCCTAATTTAAGGAGCCAGCCCCTTTTTCTTGAAATGATATGGAAGGTCATTTCATTCTGAACACATTTGTCAACAAATGTTTAGAAATTCGTTACCGTTCTTAAGATATATGGGAAAGAAGGTATTAGGGGCCGATCCCTTATCTCCATATAGGGACCATTTAACGAAATTTTGAAGGTTGCGTATTGTTAAAAACATCATTTTGAACAACTTTTCTTCTGTGCTGCATTTCAAAATATTTTTCCTTTCTGAGATATGGGTGATCAAATTTTGGACTTTTTACCCCTAAATACCCCTAATTACATAACACATGATAAAATCATTACATTGCTTAGATACATAACTGTGAGATAAACATATTTGCTTCTATAACATTTTACAAAATATCCCTCAGTAAAGGGCTATAGATAAAAGATTTAGAGCCCTTTGATCCCCTAATTTAAGGGGCCAGCCCCTTTTTCTTGATATCAAATGAAAGGTCACTTAATTCTAAACACATTTTGTTCAACAAGTGTTTAGCAATTTGTTACCGTTCTGGAGATATATGAGAAAGAAGGTTTTAGGGGCCGATCCCTTATCTCCTTATAGAGGCCGTTTAACGAAAGTTTGAAGGTTGCATATTGTTAATAACATCATTTTGAACAACTTTTCTTCTGTACTGCATTTCAATATATTTTTCCTTTCTGAGATATGGGTGATAAGAATTTTGGACTTTTGGCCCCTAAAAACCCCTAATTACATTAACATGTAACATTTGGATAATTCAAACCTGCCGAGTTGTTCTTTATGTGTAAATTGTCAAACTACGTAAGCGTATGAGAAAAGAAGAAATCTAAACATGAGACTGTATATCAATTTGGCTGAGAAATCTTATATTATTCTTATAATGATATTTCCTATTGAGCTACAAAGTTAAAACAATCATTTATTGTTTATGAAAGTATCAATTATTTCGGCCAAACTCTGAACAATTTTAATTTAAGGTGCGTTAATATCGACGATACTAAAAATAATTTTTTATATAAAAAAAAAATATTTTTTTCAAAACGTGTTGAACTGGTCCCAACGTTAAAGGAACCGCACTCGGTTTTACATATTTATAATAAAAATAAACATAAACATGTTAATTTTGTGAAAAAATTATAAGCTCGTTCACAGATACCCTCTCTCTCTCTCTCTCTCTCTCTCTCTCTCTCTGAGAGAAGTATAAGCCTATCAAAGTATACCAAATAACCACGTGGTTAATTAAGGATCAATGGTTTTTGCCCTACTCGTTTATATATAAACTGATTGACCAGTACGGGTCAATTAAAGTTTGTAATACCTCTGCAAAATGGGTAAGTACACCTCTTAGAATTTATTGTACCAATTTATTGAGTTTATTTGTTTTCTTTTAAAATGACACAAAATGTTTCATTTAATATTGAAGTAGAACCCCCCCCCCCCCCCCATCCCCCGAAAAAAACCTCTAAATATTATATCTTGAAAAAAAAATAGTCTCTACCTATTTGTTTAAAAAAAACCTGAATTATTAATCGCGCTTTATATTCTGATTATATTATACTACATGTACTTTGCTATTACTATACTATTGTATTATACTACTATGCTTAGTTTCAGTTCTTGATAAAAACATAAATATATTTACCCTCATAAAAAGATATAATTACTTTAATATTAAAACAGTTATTTTTTTACGAAAATTTTGTACATAATTCGGAGAAATTTGCGAGGAAAACTGAATATGTACAAAAGTAATACTAGTAAAACCTGACTAGACTAGATGTCGTATTTTGGCATAAAAAAACATTAATGGACGTTCGATTCTGCTATCAAAAGTCATAAAGTTAATATCTTAAATATTGTTTTAAATCTACACACACAGTTTAACCAAAATTCAAAACCAAAAATTTGGGGTCTATTTGCTTCTTTCGGCGCTCCGGTGTATTTTCATGTAATATGAACATAAATCGCTTTTCTCCTTAAATTTTTTATCGGAATGAATCATTGCATCAAATACAAACTTAATACTCTTCTAAACAAAAAAGAAAATTAAAATTATCATAAAAATTTTACAATTTCTTCACCTAATTAATATTTCGACTTTTTACACTAATAAATTTTAGTCATTAAGATTCAAAATGCAATGAAATTATTTAATAAATGTCTCACTTTTTCTCAAATTACAATAAACTTTTGTAGGAAAAATCTTTAAGATATTGAAAATGAAAAAAATAAAATATGGGTCTTTTATGTAAAATTTAAGATATGGCATGAAATACATGTAAGCTAATTTTAGACAAACATTAGCATTCTTTTTTTCTTAACTTTTTGCTAGCGCTCTCGATTTTCACTGAAATACGCATCGACTCCATAGTAAAGGTTCTGGGAACACTGTACTACTGTAGACAAGCTTATCTTTTAGAAAGATTTGTGAGCTAACGCTGTACCCATCATAAAACACAGAAGCAGATTTTTAAAACATTGGTTTAAATTTCTGAATCGATTAATTAACAATAGGAAGACATAGTGATGTACTGGCATTGTGCTGGAGTGGCGTCTCAATTTAGAATTGTGAATCTAGAGTGGTCTTCACATCGGCAATGGCATAGCACATTGACTGTGCCTTAATATCTATCAGTAACAACAGTAAAATTATCAGTAAATATCAGCAATTCTCAGCAATAACAGTGCAGTATCAGTCAATATCAGAAATTATCAGTAAAAAATGGCACTTTCAGTAGAGCCAGTAGTGTTATTTGATATACATATAAATATTGTAACTGGTCTCTCTGATATAGTTGGTTTTTTTAAAGAATCAATATTTTGCTTATTTTTATGAATTAAAAGTAAATTTGCATGTAGTTATATGTTTAATGCCTTTAAAAAAATATTACATTTTTTTTGTTTTACTCGTAAATGTAAAGTAGGTTATAGACTGTCGTGTTAGGCGCCTTTTCTTATCTACCGTAATTTCAATTTCGAGTGAAATTTTCAATAGCTTGTATGAAATATTAGTTTAAGCTAAATATGCTAATGCATGTCCATAGAATATTTTTTTAACAAAAACCTGTTCAAATACGTTATGAACAACATTATGCACAGAAGCTATGGTTACATTACTCTAGAACTATTGAATATGAAAATTTTTTATTTTCTTCTTACCCCCCCCCCCCCCAAACAAAATATAGTCCCTTACTTAACTCTGTAAATAGGTTATTTTTCCTTAACTTTTTTAATTCAATATAATTTATTTGGCATTTTATAATATAAATTTTCAAATTTAATATATGATGTGTTATTTTCAACCTAGAGGGGGGCCAAAATAGCTGCCCCAAAACGAAGGAGGGAACCTCTTTAATAAACGTTAACTTTATGAAAACTAAGTACGATGGATGTTCGATATTAGCATGTAATATGTATTGTTGCACAGAGCTATAACGCTTTGCCTGATTTCATGATGATAATACACTTTGATAGCTCTATCCAATACCTTTGTAATAATGGTTGAGAAACAGATTAAAAATATTGAGGAAATTAAAAATATAGAAGTTCGCTCAAAATTCGGTCAGTTGATAATGCATACTATTAATGAAGTTTTAGAAGTGTATGGGTCAGATAAAATATCTTTTGAGATAATTCGTAGGTGGAGAAAGAAATTTCCGATTGCACAAAGTCCGTGAAAGATGCAGAATACTTTGAAAGGATGTTTTGTTCATTTCGCTGTTTTATCTAAATGCTTCCGAGATATCGTACAATGCACATTACATATTGAACAACCCTTTGTATAAACTAATGATACATGGTCGCACTTCCTCTCTGTGTACATTTCTTGTTACACTGTACCATCAACTTCGGTAAATAAAAAAAACCTTAATGACACAATTACCAGATTACAGTCTCCACCCCTTCAACAGTACTATCACTTCTACTTCAAAACAGTAATTGTCAATCAATGCTGTAATGTTTGTTCCCTCCAAATAAATCAAGATGAACTTCAATTACTTGAGTGATTATCCGACTCAAACTATTTTCAAATGCATCAAAATTCGACTTGGTGCCGAAACTATGAAAAAAAAAACCCAACTGTATCATGATCACCATACTACATTTACATGTACTAAACTGTGTATGTACAATTTCTAATACTGTTAATACTATTACTACTACTACAACTATTACTACAACTACTGCTACTACTACTACTATTACAACAAAAACTACCAATACTAATACTCTTTTAATCCCTTTACTGTGAGTATTCTAATTATATATGGAAACAAAACCCCTCAAAATCCTTGCGCAACCTTTATTTGAACTAAAAACTTAAAAGATATCGAATAAATTGGCGCTTATTGTTTCTTGTGCATGTATGCCAGATTAGATTCAGCGCTCTGAATTCAAATGCGCAAAGATTAAAAAAATTAAATGTCAATTTTGGATCAACTACATGTAAAATGCAGACTTTATAGGACTATAGGTCAACGGTTCAAATCCGATTGGCCTTCATTTGATTCAGTTTTGTAATAGACTCATTTTATGTTCTTTGTTTTCTTTAAGGTACTCTATATCTGGTGGCGATTTGCCTCATGGCTAGCACCACTGCAGTTCTAGGTGAGACGTTCGCACGATGAAGGAACGGTTTGCATAAAAATGGTTTTACCTGGGAAATCGTTTTGAAAAGAGATGGCATTGACATTTGAATGACACATAATTGGCTTTTAACAATACACATCGTCAGATAACATAAAAAAAATTGAACAAATAAATAGCAATATTCAATAATTGAAAGAAAAGTGAAAATCGACTTGGACAATAATCTAAATAAGAAGGTTAAAGGGACCTAGACACGATTTAATATCAAAATTTATATTTTTACTTTTTTTATGTATAATATAATTTACTTTTGCTATTTGAATGATTCACCAAAATTTGAATGTTAGAATTTAATTCGTAAGAGAGATGCAGATGTAATTTTTCATTGTTATGTAAACAAAGCTCGAGTCATATATTTGTTCACAAATAATGTAAAGTAAGGAATTACCATTTCTTTGAAAAACCCGATTCGTAGTAAACTCATTCCATGTGTTCTTAAGTAATATTATCAACAACAAAAAAACAACATTTGATAGAAACTTATGCCCCCCTAACAAAAAAAACCAGATGTAAAAAGTAACAAGACTCGGGTTTTGTTGACAAAACAAAAAGTTTCAAACTCAGTATCTTGCTTGTAACTCAATATTTGACATTCAAATTTTGACAAGGCATTAAAATTGACCATATAAACCATTCTAAACATTAAAAACAGACAAGCAAAATTTGAAATTTTTAGCTTAAATCGTGTCTAAGTACCTTTAAGAAATGTAGTTATTTCTTTTTTATAATACTAGTTCATTGTATAAAAGTTTTGAATGATATGAAGGGTTTTTTCCTTATGACAAAACTTAATGATCCTGACTAAAAAGTCCAAAAAGGAACAAGGGAAAATGTTAGAAGTAGGGAGAAGGAAAGAGAAGAGAAATTCAATATTAAGTCAGATTTTTTCCGAATGTTGGTATTGTTCTGTTTTCCATGTCTTTAATCAATTGACAGGTGCCCCCGACAATCGTGGTACAGACTTCATCATTGGTTTTATGGAAAACTATATCATGGGTTCGTACGTACAGTGCGAGCTGTTTGTGACGACCGCTCGGACCACTGTGGTCAGTGTAAAGGTAGACTCACCAAAATGTACCAGCCCAAAAATCTCAGCGTCATTCTCTATAACGGCAGGCAGTGTGAAACAGCTGATTTTTGATTACAGAATAAGAGTTGTTGGATCAAGAAAAGAGAGTAAAGGTAACGCGCTCTCTCTCTCTCTCTCTCTCTCTCTCTCTCTCTCTCTCTCTCTGTGTTTTTAAGACGTCATAGAGTTTTGATAGTACAAGTATTTTACGTTTGATAGGAATATTGGTAAAAGCATCCGATGAAGTTGTCATCTACGGAATAAATAAGGAAAGGTACTCCAACGATGGCTTTGTCGGTCTTCCTCTCGACGTCTTGTCCGATGAGTACTACGTCATCACGTGGTATCCACCATACAGGCAGTGTGAGCTGATGGTTGTAGGGGTGGAAGATTCTACCGTGGCAAGCGTGACTCTCGGGCAGCACATTGGGTCCAAGAATGTCAACTATGGAGGCAAAAACTACTACAAAGGCAATACAGTAAAGGAAACTCTAAACAAGTATGACACTTGGCAGCTTGTCAGTACTGGCGACCTAACCGGAACTTACGTCACATCTACCAAAAAGGTTGCCGTATTTTCTGGAAACAAGAAGACAAAAATTGGATCCGGTGGCTCCCAAGATCATTTGGTTGAACAAATGACCCCAGTAGACACCTGGGGTAAAAACTTTGCTACGGTCCCAATCCCGAAGAGAACTGTTGGTGACTATTTCAAATTCATTGCCAGCGAAGATAGCACCACAGTAAAAATAACGGGAGGATATACTTCTACTTTTACTATATCGAAAAAGGGAGGGATGGTACAGAAGCTTATTTCATCCAAAGCATACTGTAGGATTGTTGCAGACAAGCCAATTATGGTAACCCAATTCGTTCAGTCCCAGCAGAGCTCCTCCGAACCTTCCGATCCCTCCATGCTGATCATTCCTCCTGTTGAACAGTACGGCGCAGACTATACATTTGCTACCCCGAAGTACTCTCAGGGCTCGTATGAAAATTTCTTTATGTTTATCGTTGAGGCGAGCGAAGCCTCTGGTCTAAGAATTAATGGTAAAGCGTTTCCTACAAATACAGTGTATAAAGCAATTTCTGGAACCACCCTCATAGGGGGGTATATATCAATTACTGAGGGAACCCACACAGTCCGACACATATCCCCTATCGCCATTTTTGGAGGATTTTTATACGGCCGAGCCTCCGCTGAAACCTACGGATTTACCACTGGGATGAGAATGGCCAAAGTCAATACGGTAATCTATCAACTATCATGTCAAAGTCTCTTGTTCGCCCTGAAATTGAAGACAAGGTTTAACAATATTTTTTACAGAAGTTTGACATAGACTCTCTAATTTGTTGTCTCCGTTAAAGCTGTATATACGTACGCCTTTAATGCTATTTTTGCGATGTGAAAAATTAAGCACAAAGTTCGACAGCATGATGACCTGTATAAAAGCAAGCATTGTGACAAATAAAGACAATTCATTGATGTGGATTGAGTAATTTTATTTGATGGACTGAATTCTAATGGATACTTTCTAATGCATATTTATAAGCGATTCACGTTTGTGTGGGCTTGCGCAAGTGCGCAGGAAAAGTATAAAGAGAAACAACATTGAGAAAGAGGCATGACATCAAATATATGAAAATACTGTATGTCGTTGACAAAATAATCCATTTCATGACATCAGAGCTTTTTTAAAAAATGAATAAATTTAACAGTTTATAACATCACTAATAAACATATTCACTATCAATATTGCTCATCTCGGGGGCCTCTTGACTAAATAGCTTTTCCTTTGGTCTCCGAATGCGTTAGCCCTCTACCAACATTTCGACCACGCTTTTGCGTCATCGTTTTTATTTACATCTTGAAAAAGCTTGCGAAATCAACTTGCAGAAAGTTTATAACTTATGTTGGTTGATAAATAACAAACACTTTTTTTTTCTTTAAAAGCATTCACAAAATACACAATGATAAGATGTGAATTAAATTGTTCTATAAGTGTTTGGGACTTGAAATTGTAGAAAATTTACTAAACTTGATTTGTTCTAGGTCTGTGTCCCTACGCCGACAGTTACAGGAGATGGTATAGACAACGACTGTGACGGAAAAATCGACGAGGAGCTATGTACCCCGGACAACCAAAACAAAGGTGACACCATTTTTCGATGAATGTTTGTAAATGTGAAATAGCTATTTATGCGTTTTCTAAGTTTTATTCTATAAAACAATTTACATGTAAAACATTAAATCATTACATCTTCAAACATAGATGATGACGGGGATGGAAAAGTAAACGAAGATTGTGCTAAACCGCCACCTGGTGAGTAAATAATCAAAGTACTGAAAGCCGGACTCTTTTGGTGTGTCTTTATGCATATTGTGTAGTAAACACTGAAAATCTCTCTCTCTCTCTCTTGCTTTTAATGTCGGCAAAGCGTCAGAGAGCGACTAAATTTTGTAAACAAAAATATGTCTGTCTAGTAGAAAAAAAATTTCAACAGTTGCTGCCTTGAATTTTGCAACAAGCGTTATTTATTCAATCCCCATTTCTTCAACGCGCAGCAAAGCAGTTCATGAAAATTCATGCGCATTGTATGTGTCCAAAATGCATAGTCTTGTTTTAAAAACACGTTATTAATAAGAAAACAAAAAGTTAGACAATTCTCTCGAAATTAAAAAAAAAGAAACAAAATGCCAATACTTTTGACAAAACGTGGCTCTTTGTCTAACTATTTGGTATAGCGGAAGCTTTTACTTTGACGCTGTTTGCCTTTTTGTTTACTTTTGAAGTTGTGCTATTTATAGTAATATTGGCAATTTCCTGTCTACAGCCAGGACTCTGCTTTCAGCAGAGCCCGGCTAAAAAAAAAAAAAGAAAAGAAAAAATGGCCTCAAAATTTAATTATGCATGCCAATTTTTTAAATTGCATTCTGTCAGTTGATGGTGTGTGGGCTTCTTGGGCGTCATACGGTGCATGCTCTGTGACCTGTCAACCAACGTCGGGCACAGTATCTGGAACCAAAACTCGAACAAGAACCTGTTCAAATCCGGCCCCAGCTTATGACGGAAAACAGTGTGTTGGTTCTGGAAGTGAAACCGTTTCATGTACACCAACTAACGCATGTAGAGGTAATCCAATTGAAACTAGCAGTTATCTTCAAATCAAAATCGGGGGAAAAATTAAATCAAAAATGCAATAATCATTCATTTGGCATTCAGAAGTTGGATTGCTATTATGATATACCTGGTATAATTCACTTAATAGCAAAGAGTATTCTGTGGTCGGTTTTAAACTAGCATTCAAATTTACATCCGTATGCTAATAATTGTAAATTCAAATTCCATATAAACTCCCTTTTTAAACGTAAGTAACAGTGACGAATAAAATTGTCACTGGCTGAAATGACCTGACAATTGACATAAATAGCTAGCCTGGGGAGAAGTTAAGAAATACTGTTGAAAGTATTCACGGAGCTGCCTAACACCTTGTATCCAATATTTGGGCATTCATATTTTTGTGAGGATGGGGCTCCGGGAGAGACCAGTCGATCTACAAAAGAAATTGGAATTAAACCTTCATTAACAGACAGAGCTAGCTTGCTGAAAAAAGGGAATTTGTTTACAGTTGTAATGGCTAAATGAAAATAGTCTTAATGTGGATGGCCAACACTACACATCCCATATTTGGGGCTTCATATTTGGTAAAGATGTAGCCCCGGTAGAGACCAGTCGACCTTTACAAGGAATTTAGTTTATATTCAAGGGGTGGCTAACACCCTGTATCCCATATTCCTTAATTCATTGAATTTTTACAGTAACTGATATTTTTCATACTGAAAGTTGACGGACAATGGGGATCGTGGGGATCATACGGTGCATGTTCTGTGACCTGTGGTAGCGGAAGTAGGCAACGTTCTAGGTCATGTAATAATCCAGCGCCAGTGGGTGGCGGAAGTAACTGTGCAGGAAGTTCTACGTCATCAACAACATGCACACTGACTGCCTGCCCAAGTAAGCTTTACAAAGAGATAATCTCCTAATTTTCACCAATAACTTTTTTCTAATGTTTCTAATGTTTCTAAAATAAAAAATACATTAAATAAAATCTAATATTTTATCAATAAAGTTGACGGTAATTGGGCTTCATGGGGGTCTTATGGCGCCTGTACCGTAACGTGTGGAGGAGGAACCCAGGGCAGGACTCGCACCTGTTCTAGCCCCGCCCCTCAATATGGCGGATCGGCATGTTCCGGATCTTCTTCTTCATCTCAGAGTTGTAATACACACAACTGTCCAAGTAAGAATTGTCTCCTTTTGTAATGAATTGAATATGTATATAATCAGTGATTAGGTAGTCTTGACTTCTATAGAAAACCTGAATACAAAATGCATCTGATTCAAAATATAATGTTTAGTATTAATGAAATTTTAAGTTGATGGAAATTGGGCGTCTTGGGGATCATACGGCGCATGTTCAGTGACCTGCGGTGGGGGAAGTCAATCACGGACTAGAAACTGTACGAACCCCGCCCCTCAGTATCTTGGAGCTAACTGTGTTGGGAGTACATCGTCATCACAAAGCTGTAACACACATAACTGTCCAAGTGAGTATAAAGATACGTTTAGTTTAATACTGGTGGCAAAAAGTTGAGTTGCTATAAAACTAATTTTAAGCTGTTTGCTTATGATTATAAGAAATGTGTTTTAGTTGATGGTAATTGGGCTTCATGGGGGTCTTATGGCGCCTGTACTGTAACGTGTGGAGGAGGAACCCAGCGCAGGACTCGCTCCTGTTCTAGCCCCGCCCCTCAATATGGCGGATCGGCATGTTCCGGATCTTCTTCTTCATCTCAGAGTTGTAATACACACAACTGTCCAAGTAAGAATTGTCTCCTTTCGTAATGAATCTGTATATAATCAGTGATTAGGTAGTCTTGACTTCTGAATACAAAATGCATCTGATTCAAAATATAATGTTCAGTATTAATGAAATTTTAAGTTGATGGAAATTGGGCGTCTTGGGGATCATACGGCGCATGCTCAGTGACCTGCGGTGGGGGAAGTCAATCACGGACTAGAACCTGTACAAACCCCGCCCCTCAGTATCTTGGAGCTAACTGTGTTGGGAGTACATCGTCATCACAAAGCTGTAACACACACAACTGTCCGAGTAAGTTAGAGCCTGTAACTGTCCAATATATTGTAGAAAAATAAATTACAGTCATTTTCGTTCATTGTTGTATGAATCTCATTCTCTCATATATCGTATTGAAGACACAATGCGCAAGTGTGTAATGTATCAGAAAATTCCGATTCCATCATTTTTCTTAAGGTTTTGGTCCTTTTAAACTTAGAATTGTGCCCCTCTGTTAAATATAGTTGTATTAATGAACAGTCTGTAAGCACTTCTAAGCCTTCTTAATCGCTGCATGGGATTTAGAGAAACTCTGAAGGCATTTCGGACACAATGCGTAGCTGTGCATATTATCAGGAAATTCTGATTCCAATGTTTTTCTTTGAAATTCGGCCCTATGAAACTTAGAATTTTGTATGTTTGTATGTTAAACTATGTTTTAGCAATGAGCAGTTTGTAAGGGCAACTCTTTTTAAAACCTTATAAAAAAATTGAGCTGTGCATATTACCTGAAAATTCCTATTCCTGTGTTTTTTCTTTGAAACATCAACAAGAGTATCATTTACATTACTTTGTTTCAAATGCTAGTTGACGGATCATGGGCCAGCTGGGGATCCTGGGCCACGTGTACCGAGACTTGTGGAGGAGGAGTGCAATCCCGAACCCGATCTTGTAATAACCCCGCTCCACAATATGGTGGCGATAACTGTCCCGGGATGTCTTCAAGCACTCAATTCTGTAACACACAAAACTGTCCCAGTAAGTAAATAAATTGCGGTCATAGATCAACCTTCAAATAACACAACATAAGTACATGCAATGTAGAAGCTTTAAAAAAACACAAAAAAAACAATACCCGTTGCATGTCATCTTTATATGACATCTGTTATGACAATTACAAATAATCAAAATCGATGATGCATCTTTAAACTTATTTTCTTATTTTCCATGGCCCTCATTTTTACTTAAATAAAGCGGTTTTTATTTTCCTAGTTAATGGAAATTGGAATAGCTGGACATCTTGGGGCTCATGCACAGTGACATGTGGGGGAGGTAAACAGACGCGTTCTAGAAGCTGTTCCAGTCCAGCCCCCCAGTACGGCGGATTAAATTGTCCTGGTTCTACAACATCAACTCAGGACTGCAACACACAACATTGTCCAAGTAGGAGTTTTCTTCAAACAGGACGGTCTAATCCATTGAAATAAATTTCAAGCTAATGTTTAAAATCCCACGATAAAAAAGAACAGAACTTCTTTAACACATTCATCATTGATATTACCCATACTCATCTCTATTCTTAAACAAGTCGACAGGACTGACCAAACAATTATGTGTTTCAGTTGATGGCGGTTTATCTAGTTGGGGAGCCTGGGGCACCTGTACCGTATCATGTGGCGGAGGAACACAAGTGCGCACGCGCAGTTGCACAAATCCTGCTCCTCAGTACGGTGGCGCTAGTTGTGCTGGAGTGACGTCACAAAATCAGGATTGTAACACACAAGTCTGCATCAGTAAGAAGGCTCATAACCTTAATATCTTTAAACATTTCATGATGAGATTTTAAACGATAACTGCCTCGTTCATCAACCTCGTTCAGACAACGGCTTGATTGAGAGAGATTGGCAGTAGTCGTAGTAAAGAGCTGCAATAGTGGTAGTCTGTTCGAGAGGGTCTAGTATTATTACTGACTTGCTTGCAACGGTCGAAAGAAAAAGAAGAGAGAGAGAGAGAGAGAGAGAGAGAGAGAGAGAGAGAGAGAGAGAGAGAGAGAGAGAGAGAGAGAGAGAGAGAGAGAGAGAGAGAGAGCATGCATCAACAGTAGTGTAAATGTGTAGTTTCTGAACTTATAATAAATCCAATTACACATGTATAATTCTTTGATTTTAACAGAGTGATTGTGACAGCTCTCCAGGAGTTCAGTTCATGTGATAATTTGTGTTATATTCTGCTCTTAATGGTTAGAAACGGTTATTGTGGGGGGTTTTGCATTGCCTACATCCACAGGGGCCAAGCCTGTTTTAACATTAATTTCAATGTAACCATAAATAAAGAAAGGGGTCGAACTCTGACCCAAATAAAAAACTACCAGCTCGCTTCAAAATCCTAATAAATCTATTTTTTTTAAAACACTCGCAATATGCATCTATTTTTCGGAAAAGTATTGTCTGAGATACACTCATGCCGAATTTCAAGTTGATGGGTCTTAAAATAGCGGAGATATACGTCATTATTTTCTCGAATTCGCCAGTTTATTTTTACTCGGAAATTTACCGGTCCAGGGCTCACGATGGGATTTTGCCTCTGACAACAGCAGTATTGCAACAAGTCGAGAAACATTCGCACTAATCTCTGAAAATCTTACATCAAATGCACGCTACTTACGTACAAAAACTCCGATAGAATTCCTTAAATACTCTCCATACTGAACTTTTATTCTGCAACCACATTGACTTCTGACAGGGCCAGCCATTTTGACGTTTTCGAGAAGGATTGATTCTGATTGGACTATCAGGAATATTAACCAATGAAATTGAGTTTAACATTAGCTATCACAATGGCCGGTCTGGTCAGAAGTTGATGTGGCTGCAGAATAAAAGTTCAGTTTGGAGAGTATTTAAGGAATTTTATCGGAATTTAAGGATGTAAATAGCATGCGCTTGATGTGAGATTTTCAAAGATTAGTGCGAATGTTTCTCGACTTGTTGCAATATTGCTGTTGTCAGAGGCAAAATCCCATCGTGAACCCTGGACCGGTAAATGTCCGAGTAGAAATAAACTGGCGAATTCGAGAAAATAATGACGTATATCTCCGCTATTTTAAGACCCATCAACTTGAAATTCGGCATGAGTGTATCTCAGACAATACTTTTCCGAAAAATAGATGCATATTGCGAGTGTTTTAAAAATAAATAGATTTATAAGGCTTTTGAAGCGAGCTGGTAGTTTTTTATCTGGGTCAGAGTTCGACCCCTTTCTTTATTTATGGTTACATTGAAATTAATGTTAAAACAGGCTTGGCCCCTGTGCCTACATCAATGATATCTCATTTGAAGTAACAGAGAAAGCATCAAATTTTAATTGCTTATCTATTAATGGCTCGAGGAGAAAATTTCCAAGAAATGAATTTTGACATATGTATTTTTATGATAATACTTCAGGTTTCTCTTGTAACTTCATTTTGATTTAACTAAATTGATATTCTTATGAAAGGCAAATATTTAAGCGTATAAGTGACAGTAATAAAACAGATATAGAATTGCTTGCCAAGCTGTGTATTTAATTCACGTTGGCAAATTCGTCAATAAACACTTACCTTGGAATTGTTATAGCCAACTTTTCATATTATAGGTAACAGCGTTCATTAACAGTTTTTCATTTTGAAAAAAAAAAACTAACAAGGTACATGTACTTCCCTGCAAATTAAATTTTGAGTTTTCTTTCATAGTTGACGGTGCGTGGAGCCAGTGGGGGTCCTGGGGCACGTGCTCTGTCTCATGTGGAGGAGGGAAAAGGTCACGTGCCAGGACATGTACGGACCCAAAACCAGCTAATGGCGGGAAATCGTGCATCGGCTCTACCAGTGATCTGGATGACTGTAACTCCCAGAGCTGTCCCACCCCCGCCGCCGGGACCTACGTACAGGTAAACCCATTGACATGTTGTGTGAAGGTCATAAAATGGTTTTTTTATAAATCATCATAAAAATATTGAATGAAAATTATTTATCTTGATAAAAGATATTTAATGCATATATCACTTACGGAGTATTTCAGTTTTTTAAGAGCCCCCCTTGCCTCATTTTCATCAACACACGTGTAGAGTAAATCAAATTTCTAATTCATTATTCACTAACAGAGCTATATAATTATTAAAATGGTGATATTAAAATGGTGATATGTTTTATGTATTAATAGCTTTGTCCAGCTGGATGGTTTACATGTAAATCAGGGGGAATAACTTGTATCGACAAGGCATTTATCTGTGACTGTTCATCAGACTGTGATGACGGAAGTGACGAAACGACCGGATATGCCGGTTGCTCAGGGGCCGTTATTGCTCAATGTGCAGAAAACAGTTCAGGTATTCATTTGCAATAACTCTAATTGATAATATAATCCTTTAACATTTAACATAGATCTAAATAGATACTTTCGTTCCACTTAATTTTGTCATATTGCATTCGTAAGAGAATAGAAAAATACTCTTTTATTTGATCTTTATGACAATATCTGTGATTAGCATTAAAGTTGGGTTTATAGAAATCTAAAGAAAGACATTTACATTGTATGCTTCCATCTGTATTTTGCAGGGAAATTGTTTTCATCTCCAGTCCTGGTGTTCTGTGCGTTTGTAACATTATGGCGTTTTATCAACTAATCAAGTGATCAGTCAACCCAGTGGTTTTAACAAAGGTCACTTAAAAGAAGATTATAGACCCACTAACTTGAAAGACTTGTTGTGTCGGATGACCTTCGTGTTGAATGCTGTTGATTTAATTTTCGATGTCAGTTTACTGTGTAACCTGAGTGTCGTTTTTCTTTAAAAAAAAAACTCTTAATAAAAGTCTTTGCAATTCAATGTTTTGTAGAATATTATGTCTATGCTAATTCTGATTACAAAACTTCTAAAACAAAATGTTAATTCCACAATTGCTTATGTCTAATGTTGAAGTTTAACTACGTATTATCTGAGATGTACCACAAATGGAAAATAGTCGTTATGATTTACAATTCAGTGTATAATTTCCCCTTAAGCATTGAATACTTATTTTGGATTGTCGGTCCTTAAACACACCAGGTCGTGCAAAAAAAGTGAGTACCGAGCGTTAACTGGTGTGTTATAGGGCCGACGATATGCTAAAATAAGAACTTAATGCTTATATATACACCTTAAAGGGGCATGGTCACGATTTTGGTCAAAAATTATTTTTTCGATTTGAATCTTTACAATGCTTAAATAAGGCATTTTTAATAGGTAACCAAAATTTGAGTGTCATTTGATGAGTTATAAGCGAATTAGAGAGCTTACAATTCTTCGCTATGTAAACAAAGCGTTTGTTTACATTTCGAATGTTGAAGTGAAAATTCCAGTTTAAACCAAAAATAAATGTGTTAATCGTTAGGAACTGTTTATTTATGCTTTAAATTAATAACAAGATAGACAATCCAGCTTTAAAAGGGTTTTTTAAAGGTATATTGAACCTATGTAAACTAAAACAGGACACGAGCCTTGTTTACATGACGAAGAATTGTGAGCCCTGTATCTTGCTTAAAACTCAACGACTGGCACCCAAATTTCATTTGATCATTAGAAATGCATTCCTAAAGCATTTCAAATAATAAAAACAGAAAAACAAAATTTGACCAAAATCGTGACCATGCCCCTTTAATGACGATATTGGTAATGGTGCTTCCTGACTTCCCCATCCTGGGGCAATAATAATGAAATAATTTCGACTTGTCTCTCTTATTTCCTTAACCGTTGTAACTATGTAATAATTAATGGGGCATGTTCACGCTTTTGGTTAATTTTTTTTACCGTTTACAATGTTTAAGTAAATTGATAATGCATTTGTAATGATCAATTTAAATTTTACGAGTAAGTCGGTGAGTTAAAAGCCAAGATATAGAGCTAACAATTCTTTGCTATGTAAACAAATCTCGTGCCTTGTTTTCGATATATCGGTAAAAGTTCTTTTTTTTTCATCTGCTCATTTGTTTTGAACATGAGTAAAGTGTCACATTATTTTTCGTCTAAACTTGGAAATTCAAAATATAAAAAAAAAAAAATAAAAAACAAGAGTTGAGTTCTGTTCCCATAACAAAGAATTGTCAGCTAGGTATCTCATTTATAACTTAAATAAATTTTGATTGATTATTAGAAATGTCTCACTAAAGCGTTGTAAACATTAAAGACGGGAAAATAAATGCTAATCCAAATCGTGTGCATGCCCCTTTAAGGCTCTAAAAGTCTGTTGTGTAATCTGTAGACTGGCTGAACTGTTGAATGTACTTATGATTAATGCACACGGCTCTAAATGCGACGACACGGGATTTCAAGGTCAGCGGGACCCAGTATTGAGGGGACTGTTCGGGTATGACGTAAATCAAAACTCCGACACATTTTTTTTTAAATCTATGTGTATAGATTCATTTAGCCAGGCTTTGATAATGTTCATCTGTCTTACCAAATTAGAAAATTGGCAAGACCTGTTGTTGTACATTCAATCTAATGTTCTCATTTCAAGATTAAAGAGGTCCGTTCATTTGTTTTAGGTAACCATTTTGGGTCATCTCTAGTCCGAATATTTTGAATCATATATTAATTCTATAGTTTTATTTTACAATGCCAAATTACATACACTAATAAGTAAGGAACAGTGTTTTGTGGCGGAAGGTTCTAAGAGGAAAATTAACATTTTAAATAACTCAAAAGTTTTAGAGCTTCCTAATTTTCAGTGCAGACTAAACTTCCAGACAGTTTGTACATCGTGATGTTTTTGTCCCTTATACCATATTTGAACAATTGCTTCATGTTTTTCATGTCATATATTGACATATTCAGCCTTTATTTCATAAAAGTGAAGAAAAAAAGAAAGAAAAATCCAAATTTTTGCCTAAAATCAGCTTATTTCATACCATATCTAAAAGTTTACATATTTGACCGATTCTTTTGGTCTTATTTTTTGAATACGAGTTTTTTCTGTCAATGTTAAAATTTTAGCCATAGTTTTAGACTTTTGAATAATTTCATTGCATGTTGAATCGTTAATGACTGAAAACAGCGCTTTATTAGTGCAAAAAGTTCAAAATATTCATGAGGTAATGAAATTGTGAACTTTTTTTTATATAATTCTTTCAATTTTATTTATTTTATTTCAAATAAAATTTTAATTGTTGCCATCATGCATGGTTCATTTATATGAAAAATAATAGAAGGAATGCCATTTATCTGTACATTGCACTGTCGGTTCAGAGAGGTCATGTTAAATGCACCGTAGCGCTGAAAGAAGCACACAGACCCTAAATTTTTGTTTTGAATTTTGGTTAAACAATGTGCGTAGATTTTTAAATAATAATTTAGAAAAAAAACAAAAACTTAAAGACTTATGATCGCATGATCCAACTTCCTTAACTGTTCAACTTTGTTTCAAATATTATTCCAACCATACGACTGTATTGTGCTTTTTTTTACATGTAGATCACTGAAAAGAATAGATTATGAAAAGAGAAATCAAAAGAGAAATCATATGATTTTATGTTTAATATCTTTTGCCATGGTTTCCAGAAAGTTGTTATTCAGTTTACCTTTTGGTATCTTTGCATGCATAGTTAAAACAAACACGAGATAAGAAAATATTACAGCCAAGGTCAAGAGGATGTGAAAATTGCATTTCTCGCCGTCAATAAAAAGAAAAACTATAAATTACATGTACTATTTGTTCTAAATTTATTAATTAATTTATTGCAAGGCTGTTAGTAACTTTGAATCCTTTTTTTTAAATTGACCACGTAACAAGTAAAAAAACCATACTAAATGTAACACGATAGAATGGCCACTAATGGCACTAACGGGTCCATGGCAACCAGTGAACCAATCCAAGACACGGCATTATAAGAAGGTCATCGAATCTTAATCCCTCTGAAATTGACACTCATTGTGTTCTCATTACTGGACACATTTCTTGATTGAACTCTGAAGTAAACGACTTTCTGCACAAAGAGTGCAGAAAGTTCATGTATGAGAATAAAAAAAAACTTACATGTAAAAATTTACACTCAACATCATTGTCTTGGAACACTAGTAGTTTATCTCAGTACATATATGATATTATGATTACTAAGGAAGAGAACTGGTTCTTGCATATGGTTTTGTCGCTTTTGGAGAGTAGATCTCTCTCTCTCTCTCTCTCTCTCTCTCTCTCTCTCTCTCTCTCTCTCTCTCTCTCTCTCTCTCTTCTGTCACATCGTTTTTTAATCAGATAATTAGATGGAACAAATATCGATAAAATATCATTTTCTACTTTTGTAATAAAGTAGACCAACTGTAAATTTACGTATACTGATAATTTGGTCTTATAATTATATAGAATGAAACTATATTTGTTTTATTTTTTTTGTTTTATATCGAGAAATTGAGTGAAATAATAAATATTTTATGTAACTTTAAATATATTGAATGTCAGCATTCCATAAGAAGAGATATGGTACGACAAATATCAATTTACATGTTTTATGGACAATGGCTGCTGTCCATGTACAGACGTTCAACATCTCTCTCTCTCTCTCTCTCTCTCTCTCTCTCTCTCTCTCTCTCTCTCTCTCTCTCTCGTTGAACTTCGTGTGGATTCTATCAGCTTTATCCGGTTATTATCCTCCCTTTGTTATCAGAGAGGTGATCGACCTGCTCCTACTAACACACTACCACATCAGCAAAATAATTTGGCATTGTTTTCTTCATTAAGAGATTAGCATTCGTAGGACATATAAATATAAATGACATGCATAAACACCCAAACATCAAAAACCATCCAATACATGGGTAGGTAGTCAGTTTTGCACTCCTATTAATGACTTGTTATAATAGTAATAATCTTTTATTGACAGATTTTTATTTTCATCTTTAAAAAAAAAGATTGTCCGTTGATGTTTAAATCATAGTGTCATTCCTGATATCAATTATTTTAACAAATCAAATGTATACAACATGAAAATAGTCATGTTGTATATTTAATTTATTAAAATAAATCATATCAGGAAAAACAATAGGCTCATTATTTCATGTTACGTTTTCCATAGGCAATTTTTTTGCTTATTTATCACATTTATATATATACATGTATATATAAATGTTAAAAATGATATAAATATATGTTATGATACCGGTATATTTTAACCAATCGAAACAGAAGTTGAAGTTGAAATAACCCGGATATCATATATCTAAAACTGTACTTTAATATATTTAACATGGCAATTATCGGCCAAATTAGAAATAGTTTTTTTTAATATAATTTTTATTTGTTTTCAACTTTGACATTTTTCAAATAGTTACGTAGAATAGTCAGAGGTGTACATTTTGTGTTAATGTAACGAAATACAAATGTTCGTAATTTTCTATTTAATTTGTGAGTTTTCGAGTCCAATTTCTTTACATTATTTACCTCACTCTCACCCCCATCACAACTACATGTGTCTTGTGTCAAATTTTTTTATTTTTATTCAATCTGATATTTCTATCATTTTTATTTTATCAGTTTTCTTACTGATGATCCTGAAAAGATGTAAATAAGTTTAAACCTTCTTTACAAGAATTAGATAACCATCAAATACGTGTGAGAGAAAAACAAAATATAGAACTTCAAATATTAAACTTCAATTATTAGAAAAAGTAATGACATGTCATAGAATTGTCGCATTATATCCAAGTTAATCATTTTCAAGGACTTCAAATCTCCAGCCGAAAGAAGTACGGCCTAGTTAACACATTTCAATCTACTTTCGTTATAATATCCCGTTTTGGGATATGGGATGGGTGTTACAGATTTGTCGTAACAATTAATCGATGGTCTCAGTGCTCCAATTAAGATTATCTTTTTATCTCATTCATCTTTCATGGCATTCATGGTGTTGATGAAAATATTTGAAATAATTTATGGGAATCTAACTTTCAGTTAGAAAATAAGCAATCTGAAAAATGTTTCATTAAAAATAGATTTACTTTAAACATGGATCAAATCACATATATATGTAAATGTATAGATATTTTATGCTTCAAGTCTATCTTTTATAAAATTTATCATGATTCTTAAAAATTCTAGTTCAATCCAGTGTGTTATAAAACAAATCTCCAGTGACTTCCATTTTTATCAACAACAACAAAAAACCCAAAAAAACAACAACATTGTTTTAAGAATTATAACAGATTTTGAATGTTTTAGTTAATCTAATTCTTAAAAACAATCTAGTTGTGAGCTTTGATATATATTTGATTAATTTGCACCAAAACGATTATTTTTGGAATGACCTTAAAACTTCTGTAGAACAGTTAAATCCTGTGACCCCACAAAAGAAGTTCATAACTCGAAAATGACTCCTTTTTTAAAACCCTAATACTATTTTACGTCACACAGATCTGACAGATTAAGAGCATTAATCAAAGACAGATAATTACATTGTATGAGAGTGAATTTCAAATCTCATTAAAGCGATTGTTCAGTAATGCTCTTTATCATTTAAAAAAAATTGCTGTTCATTCGCGAACATTGCAGGCAGAGAGAGAGACAGAGACACGGAGAGAGACACACACACACAGAGAGAGAGAGAGAGAGAGAGAGAGAGAGAGAGAGTAAGTATGACAATGTAAACTAACATTGATCATTATATTATCACTTGATTATTGATATTTAATGCTATCACCTAATACACAGAACAACGCTTATTAAACACGAACTTCGTCGCCACTGATTGGATGGCTTTGTCGTGATCGGAAGCAGTATGGACGCAATTTCCCAAAATCAAGAGGGGAACATATTCAATGGATGTAGATATATTTCATTTTGCCTCTTCACAGACAAATACATGTATGTAGTTACCAGACTAGGCTAAGTTCTAGTAGTCTTGTTATTTTGGCAGTTTTGTTCTACGTGTACATTGCGGAAGAATACTTATAGTTTGTCAAAATACACGTGATATACTTCACAACTAACAACACCTTTCGAACATGTATGTCTGTGCTAAAACTGACCATCGTATTTATATATAATTACCGAGATGGAAAGTCATTCATAAACAGATATTTTTTTATGGAAGAAAGAAAACAAAGGGTCATATGTCGATATACAACAAAGCCATTTATCTGTGCACAATGATTTTTAGCAACAAAAAATACATTTCGCTGTGTTTTGCAGGTGCTCAGCTCTGGGTGGCAGTCGCCCTTTGGGCTTGCTCCACTTTAGTACAACTTGAAGGTAAGAAAGATAACCCCGATCTTGATTGTAAAATTTAAATGTATTATAATAACGAACCATTTACCTGATTGTAAATTGCATGTGACTTTTAAATGTTGGAGAAAATACTCAAAATTGGGTATCATGATATCCAAGAAATAATGTAGTAAAAATACGCGATATTAGATGTTAACCGGCGTTACTCAATTTATGTGCAAGACCGTTGCTGCTATCATACTGCTTTAAAAAAAATAAATGAATTGATTATACATGTAGGATTAAACAGCACCTTTTACATATTTTATTGGATGGATATATTAAATTTACATGACTAACTTAGCAATTAAAAAAATGGCCCAGTTGGGCCATCATTTTTCAATATATCTTCTGGAAGAAAACAAAAACAAATCAAGTTTTTCAAGCAAGAATGTTCATTAAGCTTATTTTCTGAAGTGCATTGTTCACATAGAAGAATTTTTAGCCTGTGTAGTTAACATAAAACCTAGACAAATTCTCTGTTATAGGTGCACCAGACAATCGAGGTACCGAGTTCATCATTGGATTCATGGAGAACCTCGGGTCAGACTACCAGTGTGAGCTGTTTGTGACCACCTCCCGAACCACTGTGGTTAGCGTACAAGTTGATTCTCCAAAATGTACCAGTCCGAGAATCTCGGCCTCTTTTACGGTAACAGCTGGCAAAGTAAAGCAGCTGATATTGGACTACCGCATAAGAATGATTGGCTCATCTAAAGAGAGTAAAGGTGTGTCATAGTGATTATTAATTTTAAGATAGATATGCGCACGTTGTAATGATAATTAACGAGATTTCATTTTAGTCAGTCTTATTCTATATAGTAATCTACTATTTCAGCTGTTAACACTTTTTTAAATCAAATCTATATTCTGCGTTTGATTTTTTAGGAATCTTGGTCAAAGCTTCTGACGAAGTTGTTGTATATGGAGTAAATAAGGAGAAGTACTCCAATGACGGCTTTGTCGGTCTTCCTGTTGACGTCATGTCGGACGAGTACTACGTCATTACCTGGGCCCCTCCGTACAGACAGTGCGAGATGTTGGTGATAGGAGCAGAAGACTCAACATCAGTGACTGTTACCATTGGCCAGAGCATCGGGTCCGGCTCCGTGAATTATGGCGGGAGAAACTACTACAGAGGAAATGTTGTAACGGAAACTCTAAACAAGTACGACACATGGCAGCTCGTCAGTACCGGCGACCTGACCGGAAGTTACGTCAAATCTACCAAAAAGGTTGCCGTATTTTCTGGAAACAAGAAGACAAAAATTGGATCCGGTGGTTCCCAAGATCATTTGGTTGAACAGTTGACTCCAGTAGACACATGGGGTAAAAACTTTGCTACGGTCCCAATCCCGAAGAGAACTGTTGGTGACTATTTCAAATTCATTGCAAGCGAGGACAGCACCACAGTTACGATATCGGGGGGATACTCGTCAACCTTTACCATTTCCCAAAAAGGCGGTATGGTACAGAAGCTTATTCCATCCACAGCATACTGTAAGATTGTAGCAGATAAAGCCATCATGGTGACCCAATTCGTTCAGTCTCAACAGAGCTCTTCCGAACCTTCCGATCCCGCCATGTTGATCATTCCTCCCGTAGAGCAGTACGCCGCAGACTACACTTTTGCCACTCCAAAATATTCTCTTGGATCCTATACAAATTTCTTCATGTTTATCGTTGAGGCAAGCGAAGTTTCTGGTCTAAGAATAGATGGAAATGCCTTTCCTTCTAATGCTGTTTTACAAACAATATCAGGAACCAGCCTCGTTGGGGGGTACATATCGGTCTCTGAAGGCACTCACACAGTCCGACACACTTCCCCTATAGTAATCTTTGGAGGGTTTTTATATGGCCATGCCCATGCTGAGACCTACGGATTTACCACTGGGATGAGAATGGCCAAAGTCAATACAGTATGTGGTCTGTTCTTTTGAATTGCATTTTGCAATAGATACGGCTCCTCTATAGCTATGATCACGGTTTGATATCATAACATCTATTTTAATGGGGGAAAACTTAAGAACACGTTCGGTTTTCCTCCATAGGTCTGCGTCCCTTCCCCGACAGTTACAGGAGATGGTATAGACAACGATTGCGACGGGAAAATCGACGAGGAGCTGTGTACCCCGGGAAACCAAAACAAAGGTAATTGTGGTCATGAATACTGTGAATGTCAGAATGTCAAATGTTTGCTTATAATATTCGCTATTAATATACATGTAAATGACTTCTCAAATGGTAGTGAAACAATCTTTTCAGATCATGATCAGACAACGGATGTTGTTATTTTTTACAGTTTAGATCGTAATCTGTTTTCTACAGTTTTCTTTTCCCTTTCATTTCTTCCAAGTCCTTTAGAATTATGGTGGATACGATAAGTACATGTATTATCTTTTATTTGCTAAGATACCCTTGTCATTCGTCTCCAAAGCTGAAGTATAGATGCTTCATGGCATGGCAATGTTACATTTTTGCTTCAAAATTTTCTTTATACATAGTTCGTTTGATGTTCCAAATCTTTTAAAATTGGGACATGAAAAAGGAAAGATGTATCACTCATGTTGCATTGCAAAAGCTCAAGCATTTTCCGAATGCACGATAATTGGTCCTGTGGTGGTTTGTTTGCTGCATGAGAAGCATTTCGTTCAAGAAATCTTATAATCCCTGGTATTTTTGTCATTTTGTGACTCGTATATATTTACTGGATAATATTCAATTTTTAAAAAATCTTTGAAAAAAAGAAGAAAAAATATTTGAGTTTTATTGCAGATGATGACGGAGATGGATCGGTAAATGAAGACTGCGCAACACCCCCACCTGGTCAGCATTATTTACATATCAATAATTACTCTTAAAAACTAAAGATAATTATACGTACACATGTAACTATATTAAAAATATCAAAAATGACATACGTTGTTGCTTTGTATTTAGTTGACGGACAGTGGGCATCCTGGACTTTTTATAGCGCATGCTCTGTGACCTGCCAGCCACCGTCAGGCACAGTATCAGGAACTAAAACTCGAACCAGATCCTGTTCAAATCCGGCTCCGGCTTATGACGGGAAACAGTGTGTTGGTTCTGGAAGTGAAACCGTCTCATGTACACCAACTAACACTTGTAGAGGTATTAACTGTGAATCACTTCAACGTAATCCATTGTTTACATGAAAATTAATATCATAATGGCTTCTTCGTTTGTATTATCGTTAAAATTGTCCATTTTTAACTTATTCTGCCACCTTTACCTATTTTAAGTTGACGGGCAATGGAGTTCATGGGGTTCTTACGGCGCATGCTCTGTAACGTGTGGAAGCGGTTCAAAGGCGCGTTCGAGATCCTGCAATAACCCTGCTCCATATGGCGGCGGAAGTGACTGTGTAGGCAGCGCATCATCCTCTACCAGCTGCACGCTGTCGCCTTGTCCCAGTAAGTCAATGGATCCGTGTCATACAGTTTACAATAATAGGACGTCAGATCAAAACTATTTTCTCTCATTGCCCATAAAAATCGTTACGCATTGTGAATGTGGCTTCAAAGTGGGTATGGATATTTTGGGGACTATATTAATATTGTAACTCTCTTTGTTGATTTATGTTAAATATCTTGAATTTACGTTTAGTCGATGGCGGTTGGACTGTTTGGACGTCGTGGGACTCATGTACAGTGACATGCGCGGGAGGTACAAAGACTCGCTCGCGAAGCTGTTCTAATCCCACTCCCGAGTATGGTGGACGTAGTTGTAGTGGGTCTTCCACGTCAAGCCAAGCTTGTTATACACAAAGTTGTCCAAGTAAGACTTCAGCTTGTATAATAACGACAGTATTCTATCAAAGCATATAAAGTCAAACATTGAGTTCATTGTAGTAAAAACATATAAACATATACTAGTAACAGTTTGGAGTATAAAAAGTTCGACACATGTCAACACAGTTTTCTGTTTAACCAATAAATGGATAAATGAATGTCGTTTCTTTTTTATGACAAACACGGATATATTTACGTAACTCAAAAAGATAATAAGGAAAAATATATCTCAGATAGCCATAGACACACACAGATTTCATCAAAATGTAAAAGCTGCTTGGTCCGATTTTATATCTAATTTTGTGCACGCTTTTAAACGATGGTTATGCTCAGTACGTGTGTAATCGAACCATTTCAACAAGAGCTTCGACTTTGGACAGTACGTGATAAACTCCAATTTGACGAAGGCGGGGTCTACACATGGTTAACTGTCCAGTCATTGGCTAATAGATATGCATACATTGAACGCAATGACACTCGTCCGATTTCACACAGGGATGTTTATTTCGCTGAAACAGCGTCAGTCTCACACAGCAAAGCAACAGTTTTGACATTCTATGAATTTTAATTAAGTTCTTTTAGCGAATTAGGGGAAAGGGGGACAACGTTTGACGGCTTGTTTTGATGAGCAAACCAGATAGTAACATCCCACCGAAAGTCCTTGGTCTTGTTAAAACGGTTCTAATAGACATTGCAGCAGTTTTCCCAGTCAATTGGGCCATATTTCAATGAAAATGGGTGTACAAAAATGATTTTAACAAAAAAAAAAAACCCAGGAAAAAGGGTATCGCGTTATTTCGCCTCGTATCAAAACTCGCCCCTGATGTCGTGGGAGGATGATTGTCTCTTTTACTAAATATAGTAATTAACAATTTTTAATTGTAAATAAGTCCATGACTAACTCATTAACAATTAAAAATTGTTAATCAGTAAAAGACAATTGTGTAAAGCCTTTGATTTTTGGGTAGTATAGTGGAAAATGTTGTTCACTATTATTTCTGAAGTTTGTTTTGTTTACAATCGATACATAACAGAAATGGTTTTAATTTACTTTCAATACTTCTTACTTTAAAAGAAGATCGATTCTGCTGGTGTAAATAGGCGAAAGTCTTTAACTTTCAAAGAAAAATTGGATTGTATGAAAAATTATTTTATATTTACATCTACCAAGTATTATTCCCTCTATTTCTTACGGAAACATAAAGTTAATTCATGGCTCTATAGACAAATTGTCTATAGAGCCTAGTTTGTCTAGAATGTCTGTTGTCTAGAATGTATTGTTTCTTTTCTAAACAATGAACATGTAAACATGGCAAAACGTAAACCGATTATATAATTTAAAGAAAAAACAAGTAACCATGATTTAAAAAAAGGAAAAGTGATATAAAGCAATCGATTACTTTTCAGATTCAAATTAATTGTATTTAAATCGATTACTTTTTAAAGTAATCGACCCCATCCCTGATAGGGAATCACATTATCCACATTTCAATTATATCAAATTATCTTTTATCATCAGGAATTTTCATAAGATTCACGTAAAACATTTTTTTCTCAAAAAGAAATATAGTATGAATTATTCTATTATGTTTTAGTTGATGGCGGTTTTTCAAACTGGGGATCTTGGGGCACCTGCAGCGTAACCTGTGGCGGAGGAACACAGGTGCGCACGCGCAGTTGTAGCAATCCCGCTCCACAGTATGGCGGCGCTAATTGTGCAGGATCACCCTCTCAAAATAAAACTTGCAACACCAATGTCTGCATCAGTAGGTTTCATTCTTGTAACAGAAGTATTCTTGAAAAAAAAATATGATGTGTTTGTATTTTGATAATAAAAAATTAATGGAAAAAAAAATAAACAAACCCCAAAACACATTAAAAACAAAAATGAATTTCTATGTCTAGTCTAGAAGCCATTAAGAGGCTAGCGCCAGAATATGGTTCAGATATTTTATTAATTTAATAAAAGCATTGGCCAGAAATGATATCATGACTACTATATAGTATTTCCTCAGAATAAACCTTCCTAATCCAACTAATTGTAACACTCGGATTTATTTTCTCATAAAGTTGATGGTGCTTGGAGTCAGTGGGGATCCTGGAGCACGTGCTCGGTCACGTGCGGTGGAGGGAAACAGTCACGTTCCCGAGCATGTATTGATCCTCCGCCAGCCAACGGAGGGAAAGACTGTGTGGGGATGCACAGTCCGGGAATGCACAGTGACTACAAGTTATGTATCAGCCAGAGGTGCCCAGCAACTGCCCCTGGAGTGTACATACAGGTACAATCTGCAAGCTAATGGTCTAAGAATAACCTGTACAAAGATATCTATCCGTACATGTATATTTTAGGGAACTGTTACTGCAGTATGTTATAAAAAAAAGATCCTGATATATTGATTACATGTATACCGGTATAATATAGCCAGGGTGTTTCCAGGAAAAATCTTTCAAGGGGAATTCTTACGGTTCTCTACCCCTAGCTACCTATCCTCCCAAAAATCACACGCCAAACTTTTTAAAAACTGTTTTTTATTGCTGTTAAAGATTTCGGACAGGTCTGTCCCTTCTGACTTTCAATTTGATGAGGGGTATATCATTCTTCTTTTACAGTGAGTTAAGAAAAAAAATAATCAAGTATACACGTAAAAAGATATTGTGTTCGATTGTGCCTATTATATCTAATAAATCGGTCTTCATTGTAGTTGTGTCCAGAAGGATGGTTTACTTGTAAATCAGGGGGAATAACTTGCATTCAGAATGCATTCAAGTGTGACTGTTCATTTGACTGTGACGACGGAAGTGACGAAACGATTGGATATGCTGGCTGCTCAACCGCCGTCATCACTCAGTGTGCTGAAAACAATTCAGGTTATATATATTATACTTGTATACAAGTAGTTCTATGACTAATATCAATAAAATGAAAATGGTGTACTTCTTTATATACATCTTATGGTTTAATTTTTAAATTTATTCTTTTCTCCTTTTGATTATTATTTCTCTCTCTCTCTCTCTCTCTCTCTCTCTCTCTCTCTCTCTCTCTCTCTCTCTCTCTCTCTCTCTCTCTCTCTGCTATGTTTTTCAATTTTAAAACATTTTCTATATAATTGCAGGAAAATCTTTGACGTCACCCATCACGGTCTTCTGCCTGCTACTTGTGACGTTATATCAACAAACGCATTGACTGTTCACACATAATGATAACTACAGTTCATGACGTTTACTTTGTTCTATCCATTTGATGTTTTGTAGTTTTTTGGATGGGATGGCCTTTTTGTTCTTTACATTGAATTATGTAAAATGATTTTTAAAATTTTTAAAAATCTGTTTATTATTGTTATTTTTGCGTTATCTCCCCAATCAAATAAAAACAAATTCAACTACCTTTAAAAGGTTTCAAGTGGCAAAAATTTATTATTGAACCTAGTAATGAAAATGTAGATGTTACTATCATGTATAATTATATAATGTTATCTAGTGTATAAGTATGTAATGTTACTTACATATATAATATTACTAAGAAGATTACGCGACTTTTATTGAATTAAAACAGCTTTATGCACAACAAAACTGCATTATCAATTAATTTTAGCTAAAATCCTAAAGGATAAACCGAGTTTTAGTTGGGATTGTTTGAATTTTGCAGTGCCATACATATTTCATTTACTTCTGAAAATGCCTGAATTATAAGTAACCCTAGCCATTGTGGTTTTCAGTGTTGAATAGATTTATTACTGTGCATGTACATGTACGATCAAGTAAAACTTACATAACTATTTTGATATAATTTAATTCTGGTTGTAACGCGGCATTTGATTGGATAGAAAAATTAAGTTAAATTTGTATAACCTGGTTTGCACGCCACAAGACACGTCACAATGCACCAAATTCAAAAACGTACTAATCCGCTTGACATTACGTTTGAATTTTGAACAGATTAATATCATTTTTAAAAGTAAAACGGACTCAATTTGTACAGCAAATTACAGAAAATTAAATTATAAGGAATGAACTCAATATCTACCCAAGTTATACTCGTATAACCTGGGTTGGAGCAATTTACGCCTTTTTATAATCTGCTTTGCAGATTATAAAGCGTAAATTGCCCCAACCCAGGTTATACGAGTATAACTTGGGTAAACATTGAGTTCATTTCTTAAATGTACTTTTGAAAATAATCATAAAACCATCTTTTCGTTCCCACAAAAGTGTCTTCCCGGCAAAGTTTCTGGTAGTACTATATTTTAAGCCGCAGAAGCGCACTAAATTTATGACTGTTCCATCAATTACTAGTATTCATATCCCTGAAAAAGAGCGTATATATTAGTATAATGGCTTTAAATCGATAATACAATCATTTAATATTTGTTAGTTTGATAAGATATTGGCGCTTCTGATTGGTCGAAAAATTTCTTTAATATCTTCATCATTAAATTTTTGCCGGATCTTATTTTTCTCAACTGTTCTTATTTAACACTATCTATAGATCGGGAATTTATGAAATAAACTGTACTTTGTTAACAAAATGTAAAGTTCTGTCTGTTTAATTGTCAGCAAACAAAACACAAGTTTATGATTATGAAATTGAAAGTTTAAACTTCAAAAATAAACAATACACATTATTTAATTCACTTTACAGAAAATTAAGCGTCCTCTCACGATTTCGTCTGCAATCAACATTTACGGCGAGGCTGGCTGTTCCAATTTCAGGAATAATTATAACTAACATAAAAGCTTAATATACAAGCTATGAGTAGTGCATCAGCTCATTCGGCGTATTCGAAGCGGCAGATACGTCATTTAAATACATCACTCACTAGGCTATCTAGTCACTACAACATTTACAAAAGTCACACAAACATACAATTATTTGTCGACATATCAACTATTTTCGCCCACGATTGCGTCTCCTTTCATGGTTTTGCTTAGTTGCATATTCCAGCGATCTAACTCACATTAAAACCAGTTTTAATGAATCTTGCTGCACAATGAATAATATCACAAACCAATCGCATGTATTTTCCTTTCGTTTTTAATTCAGTCGATTCAGATTTGACGCATCAAAGTAGGAAAATTGACCGGAAAACTTGTTCATCAATGCGCTACGTGCAGTATGAAGTTAATTATGTCTTTTTAAGGAGGTTGGCATCAGAAATACTAGTAATGTTAATTATCCGAAAAGCACTTGGAAGTACAGATGGGGACCTAAAACGTTCATTTATTTTATTTGTGACACACATGCCATTTTTGGTCATATGGAGAACCAAACAGAAATGATAATTTTCCTGAAATAATTGCTATAGTCTGTCCCATGTTATTGCTTCCATCAATTTTGATGATTGTTAATAAAAATACACATACCTGTGAAAGAAATACAATTGAAATCGATGAAGGGGAATATATCCAAGATATCTTCATTGAACAATAATTCCTTTTCACTCATAGAATTTCACAGGAACGAAAACAATTTTCTTACGGAGGTTTATAACGGGAAATGTTTACATCTTTTCTCCATTCCGAAATACTCGGAATACCTCGCGCAATTTTTTAACGTTACCATCCGGGCTTATTAATGGCTGATGCAATGCAAAATCTCCGTAGACTTTTAATTTTGGGATGTTTATTGAAACCTGAAGCGGTAGAGGGGGCATTTTAAAACAGATAATCAGGACATTTTTCATATTAGTGGATGAACGTAGTTTGAGCACAAAGGTATTTACTATTATTGAAATATCAATCAAAAAGTGGTGGAAGCAAAAACTCGGGACAGAGTATAAAATATGGAAATTGATTATCTACCTCCTCTCTCTCTCCCTCTCCTGCCCCTCTCTTTTTCCTCTCCCCCTTTTCTATCTCCCTCCCTCCCCTCTTTCTCCTCCCCTCCCCTCTCCCACCTCTCTCCTTCTCTCTTTCCCCTTTCTCTCTCCCTTCTCTTTCCCCTTTCTCTCTTCCTTCTCTCCCTCCTCTCTCTCCCCTCCCTCTCCCATTCTCCCCTCTCTCCCTCCCCTCCCTCCCTCCCTTTCTCTTCCCTCTATCATCACTCTCTCCCTCCCCTCCCTTTCTTCCTCTCTACCCTCCCTCTATCCTTTCTCTCTCCCCTCTCTCTCTCCTCTATCCCTCCCTCTCTTCTCTCTTTTAATCTCCTTTCTTTTCCCTTCTCTCTCTCTCTCATCTCTCCCCTATTCTCTCCCTCTTCTCCCCTCTATCACTCCCCCTCTTCCCTCTTTCTCCTCCTCTCTCTTTACTCTATCTCTCTCTTTTTTCACTCTTTCCTTCCTCTCTCTTTTCTCTCCCATTCCCTTTGCCTATCCTCTTCTCTCTCTCCCTCCTCTCTCTCCCCTACCTCTATCCCTTCTCTTTTCCCTTCTCCCCCTCTCTTCCGCCCCCTCTTTCTCCCCTCCTCTCACTCCCCTCCCCTCTCTCCCTACTCTCTCTTTTCCCTGCTCTCTCTCTCTCTCCCTTCTTTCTCTCCCCTCCTCTCTCCCTCATCACTCTCTCCTTCCCCTCCCTCTCTTTCTCCCCTCCCTCCATTCTCACTCTCTACCTTCTCTCTCTCCTCTCTCTCCCACGCCTCTCTCTCTCCCTCCTCTCACTCTCCACTCCTGTCCCTCTCTTTTCCTCTCTCTCTCTCTCTCTCTCTCTCTCTCTCTCTCTCTCTCTCTCTTGCAATATATTTCATGATACAAAATCGTGCAATATGATACAATATCGTATTATGCAATATCAGATCATATAATATTGTATCAAAGACATCGTGTGATACAATATTGTGTCATTGATAAAACACTGCATCATATCATATTAACTCATGTCATATCCTTAAATTTATTATGATTGTGTCATATTGTATGATAAATATTATATCATATGATTTTTTATCATGATTTAATGCAATACCATATTTATAAAAAAAACCATACAATACCAAATGATGTTGCTCACATAATGCAATATTCAATAAAAAGAAATCCTATGATTTATCATATATAAACGATCACATTCATCAAACAAGTTTGGATGAGTTAGGTGCACGTGTTCTCTTAACATCATTAATAATGAGAATAAGATTTGGTTCTGTGTCTGAAGCTCGCCTTATGTTTCAAGTGTTACATATATGTAATTTGTTCAGGACAGTATTTTATTCCGATATGAACAAGACCGAGTAGAGCTCGAGTGCGCATGATTTTGCGCATCTTTTTATTTTCATGCAGCAAATAGGTGCAGTAGGTGCAAAGTCATAACTTTCTTTTGTAATGTGATTTTTTACAAAATTAAAACATGTATTATATGTAACATTTATTTATTGAGAAATTGTGATTATATGATTTTGATAGGACGAAATGCTAAAACGTCATCGTTTCCCGGTATTGTAAACTATGCACAAAGCCAAAGTATGATTTATACATAAATTCGAGGGGCGATTGATTGAAAAAAGAACTCATTGAAAGAGCATTAGGAGAAACATATCAGCATTTTAAATTTAGTTACTTCGTTAAAAAAAATATTTTATAAGCCCTTATATAGCGCACTATGCCAATTTTATATTATCTTTGGACAAAACCACGCTCGTAAATGGGTTGTTTTTTTTTTTTAAAGAAAATCCATATGGTAGAAATATGAAATATATTAGATGATACCTCGCGCAAGCGGGGAAATTAACACTTATTGATTTGATTTGAACATATTTTTATTGTACAAAATACAATTGGGATTGGGCACAAGTTCTATAACTTAGACCGCCCTCTCCCAATACAGAGATATGATACAAAATATGTGTACACAACATAAATAAAGGTCAGTGGATAGAATGGACTTATACATATATGCAATTGACATGTATATAGTAAACAACGGTGTACTAGTAGTTATAAGATCAGTTAAATCTTTCAGTATTTTTGATAAAATTATAAACTAATGTAAATAAATGCTTGTTTTCATTGTCACTTATTGAACTGTCACCCCAAAGTAAAACATGAGTATTGACAATGTTAAGGTTTACAATTTGAAAAACGTCATTAAATAGAACATTTCTAGCATCTTTATATTTATTACATGTGAAAAAATAATGGTAAGTATCTTCGAGATTACCACACGAACAGAGTGGACTGTTGATAATATTACATCGAAATAAATCATTATTTAGTGCACAATTGTGACGAAGTTTAGTGTGAATGATATTCAAAAATCTATCCCCATATGTAAAAAAAATTAGGTCTAGTTCTACATGTAAGTACATTTTCATTTTTGACAGAAACATGTATTTTTTCCTTAAAAATGCGAACAGAGTCGCTTCCACGGACATCCGTTGAAAGCGCATTCCATTCATCAACAACAGTAGGAACAAACGAAGATTTATACAATTCCAAACGACATTTTGGTATAATGTAATTATGTGCATTTCTGGTAGAATAGTTAGATACATTAGCACGCTTATTTGGAAAAATATCCATTACATAACTGGGTAAAAGGTTTCGGTCAATTTTATACATTGTTTTTAGCCTGGATATTTTCCTTCTACTATAAAGCGTTTCCCACCCTGTTTCAAAGTAAAGAGATTCCCGAGATGCAAAAATAGGTAAACCTGTAACAATTCTTGCTGCAATCAATTGTATTTTTTCTAATTTGTCTGAATCATTAATAGAACAACCGCCCCATACATCAGATGCATATTCTAACTGAGGCCTTATAAATGAAGTATATAATAGTGACAGTGATTTTCTATTAAGTTTAAATTAAGTTTTTTCATTAATCCCAATTTCTTTTGAGCATTTGCTATAATAGAATTTATATAAGATGACCAGGAAAGGTCCTCAGAAAATATAACACCTAAGTGTTTATGGGTGGGTACGAATTCCAAATCGCATCCTTGAAATTTTAGCGTAGGGGTTACTGTGTTAGGTTTATTACTAAAATAAACAGCCTTAGTTTTTGAAGGATTAAAATTTAAAAGCCATTTCTTAGACCAAGCCTCTAAAGTTAAAAGATCCCGATTAAGATAAGATTCCACACTTATTCACATTAATATGATGCATTGTTTGATACATATGTTGTTGCCTTTTGCTGTATGTACTGTGTCCGAAATTTTTCTAACATTGCTTTTCTTAACCTATTCCATAAAATTGAAATCAAAATGCAACTGGATATTTAGAAGAGCGGGCAATGATAAAAATCTTAACTGAAACTGATTACATTATAATTATATACATTCATTCCCTATATTCCTTTTATTGCAGATGACTTGAAGAAATTGTATTTTTTTTATGTTTAATTATAAAGGGCGTGGATATATAATAGCAAAATGAGAGTAATGTGGTGGACGGGCTTTGGCGGATCCAAATAAGTGAAAATTAAGTTTAAGCATAATTTAGAGTTTCACTTCAATTTCAAATCTGTTTCCTGTAAGTTCCAGGATAGATACCAATACAAATATTACGGGGCGCTCTCTCCCGTACAGGACTAATACTGGGCCAACCGTGAGCTTATTCTCTTGTTGTTGGACCCAGCCTCATGAAACCTCAGACAAGCCAACACGCGTTTTAGTATTCAGACTTTTATATAGACTTTACATGAAATATACTTTTACGTGAGTTTGGTATGCATCAGCACCAAAGGTCTGATTCCAACTGCCTATAATTTACAATTCAGAATAATATATAATGAACAAAGGAACAACACAATGAAGGATTAACATAAGAAGTACAGATATAAGTAAATCAATTATCAAACAGCTATTAAGTAACTCGGGACATTTTAGCAGCATGTACATAAAAGGATTAATAAGATGAAAGAAGCTTAAGTGTCAATAAACATAAACAGAAGTCAATTAAAAGATTAGCTGTCCATCACTGATTGTGCCTCAGGTGGGATTAATGCTGCGCGGAATTTATAACGTTTATAAAACAGTTGTCGAAATAGATGAAAAGTTTTTGTAGCAATTAACACAAAGTCCGAAAAAGTTTATTTACACAATAATTAAAAATAGTCCGAAAGATTGAATGTCACACCGTGACACAAAGAATATCTATTTTCATTTAAAGAAGCGTTTGATAGTTAAGCAGACTGTTTAAACGCAAGAAAACACATTAAACAACACTAAAAAGCGAGAATATACATGTAGTGCACAGTTATGTATTTCAATTGCTATGTACATTTAGAAATTTACTAGCATTTAAAACAAAGACTTTCCAGACGGGGGACCTTGCTCGGAAGGGGGAATTTTACTGAAAATTTCTTAATAGAAAATTAAATTTTGAAGGAACTGGCTACTTTCCCCATTGAAATTGAATTATGTCAAAAATTGTATTGTAAGCTGGTTAGTAAAGACAAAATTGCTAAGCTTCCCAGGATTTCGGTTAAGTCTTCTTACTACCCCCACTTTCAAAAACGATGCGACGTGTATGAAGAAAGAGCTAAAAGGTACCTAAATAAAGGCTTTTCTACTAATTTTAAATGCAGAAAAGGGTAAAATAAGTACATAAAACTAATTGAATTAGATAATCGTGCTTTTATGAAACAATGATTATGTAATATATATCAATATCATCGAGCATATTGCTGTTTTATGCCCACTTCATGATTGTAAAAATGTCCATATTTTAAGTAAATTTGAATTTCGTGTAGAAATTTTAAAAAATCCAGTATTGCTTTCTTTGCAATTGGTGATTTATGCGCGATATGAAGGTAGCGTCATTGTGGGAAAAAATACATAACCCGCGTTTTGAACAATTTACTCACTGTACCAATTGTATAATTGAGCTTTTATTATTTTTTTTTTAGGGAGGGGGGTGGAGTACATGTTATATCTAATAAAATTTAATATGAACCGAAAAGCGATGTTTTCCAAAGTAAGCCCATATGTGCGACGTCACAAAGATCTATGACGATTAACCATTATGAAGTCACAGTCAGTAGTTTTATGTTTACAGCAATACGGGGAAAATAATGCAAAGATTTATGACGTTTAACCATTATGACGTCACTGTAAGTAGTTTTATGTTTACAACGTTACGGGAAAAATAATGCAAACAATCATGAACAGTTTGGCAAAAATATTGGGATTGTCTTTCGCAGGATTGGTGATGAATTCAGCGACATGTTTCGCCGCACCCCTATGGACCACAGCTGATTATGGGGATACCGCAACAGTGCCTATTGCAACCACGGGTCATAACAAAACAGGAAATGTGTATTACAGCAATAACGTTCCCATCATCAAGAACCTGATTCTCTGTCTGATAATGGTTATCATTCTGATGTGGATGGGGTCTTTTGGCTGTAGGGTGGCTGACGCACTGGAAAGATCATGGATCAGAAAACAAGCGACTATCAAGAAATCAGGAGGCCAGAGACCTGGCACACCCGAACACCAGATGGAAGCGCAAGTCTTGGAACAGGGCGAGGAAGATGGTATTAGCGGACAACACTGTCAGTCCCCTGGCTGAACCAATGTCTATCTGCTGCATAGCCGTTGGAACAGGGGGGGGGGGGGGGCTCGGGGAGGGGGTAGCCCCCCACCCCCAGTTTTTGCGTGGTTTGTACCCGCACGCCAAACACTTATGATGTGGAATATAGAGCTAGTCCTCGAGGATTGTCGAATTGATGCTTAAAACATGTACATTTTAATTAAGCTGGACTTTTTTCCTTTATATAGTTAATAATGGACACGTCTATAAGAGACGCTGTGTGAAAAACAGTCAAGAGAAGAACTTCATTTATTCATGATACAATATATACTAATACCTTTAACGAATTATATGTACGTTGAGGGAAGCAGATATACATGTATAATAAACATTAATAATTTATAGTTGATTTGTTTTCCCTATATACGCTTTGACATCTGTAACACTTTAAGCTTTGTTTTGTCTGAAAAGCCAGTACAAGTGATGTTAAGAGTGAAAGAATTGCGTTTTCTTTTAATTCTTAAAATCTGGTGTATATAATTTGGGGTTTTTTGGGGTTTTTTTTCGATAATACAAGTATGAATGTTACTAGGATGGTTGACAAATTAATCATTAATATTTTCAAAATGGTTCGTTAAGCTATGAATTATTATTTGATTTAGAAGCATTCCATATATTTTCAATTTAAAATTTGAATGTTTTCCTATATTTTTATACAGATTTATATATAAATATAATAAGTAAAATGCAGAAGAGAACTACAGATGTACCTCTTTAAAGAAACTTTTCTGGTGCAGCTTCAGTGATTTTTTTAAAAAGAAAACCATTCCCTTTTTCTTAGGATGCTTAAAGCCAGCTTTATTTGAAATTGGCCAGTTGGTTATGACGGAAAATCAGTCTAAATTTAATCAGTGTTCGACAGACAGACACAGGGCGATTGGTCATCAGAAGAAGTCGCTCAAGTACATGTAGTAATCTTAAAAAGATTCTCCTCTTTCTCTCTCTCACACACATCCCACCCCACACACTCACACTCAAAATAAAAACCATCAACCATTAATTTGAACATACAAGGGTTTTCCCAAAATAGCGTAGACAAGTGGCGTTATTTAGTTAATCGAAGACACTGAAATATGAAATTTGTGCCACAAAGGGTTCAAGTAATTTGCATTCAAATAATGTTTTAAAATCATATCATGTCTGATATTAAGTTAGTGAAATAAAATCATGTTAGATCAGAAATTAGATATGCGGCGCAATGTCAAAAACAAAAAAGTTAAATTCAACATAATGAAATGAAAATTGCGATGAAAAGTAATTTTTGAATGAAAAATTAAAATAAATCATGCATTTACATTTGATAATAATTATATTATTTGCTCAAAAATGTTTTGGCTATAACAAAACTTTTAAATATTTTATAGCGCGTTTTGTGACAAGTTGAAGAGTTAACCCGTAATAAAATCACGACATCAGCGTTTAAGGCGGCGCAGCAGTATCTTATCAGATTTTGCAAAAACCTTGAAACAAATCATAATCGGCTTTTCTAGTAAATAAAATAAACAACATTGATTCGAAATGCGTAATGTGAATAAGTAGTTTAACAAACTTGAAAATATTGAGACAAGTATGGTGAGAATAGGTGGAAAAAAGAAACACCGACCGATATCAATGGACGTCAAAATGTTGAACGACACATTGCAGTAAGATGGACGTCAGTCAACAAGTCATACAGGGCGATTTTGGAGTCGTCAGATCTTTAATTAAACTAGAGGTACTGTGAGCAAGCTCACAATTGATACCCCCCGCTAAGAAAAAAATCATAACGCGTGTATTTTTGCTATTACAGAAAATATTGGATGAATCTATTTCACTGTCCATTTTCTATAAATAACAACTGCTTTATTTTTGAAAACTTTTAGTTTTTAGCTTCTAATATTTCAATTAATACAAGACATGACACAGACAGAATTTAGCTTTTTTGAAACAATGACCTTGAACTTTCTCAATTGACCTTGGGTCAAGGTCATGACACACCCTTTAATCATAAGCAATCTTTGTGTAAAGTAAGAACTTCCAATGTTTCCCCATAAGAAAGATATGGACCGGACACAAATTTTGCATTTTTTTTTCAGTGACCTTGACCTTGCCCGAATGACCTTGGGTCAAGGTCATGACACACCCTTAGGTCATAAGCAATCTTTGTGTGAAGTAAGAACTTCCAATGTTTCCCCATAAGAAAGATATGGACTGGACACAAATTTTGCATTTTTTCTGCCAGTGACCTTGACCTTATGACCTTGGGTCAAGGTCATGACACACCCGTAGGTCATAAGCAATCTTTGTGTGAAGTAAAAACTTCCAATGTTTCCCAATAAGAAAGATATGGACCGGACACGAATTTTGCACTTTTTCTGCCAGTGACCTTGACCTTGCCCGAATGACCTTGGGTAAAGGTCATGACACACCCTTAGGTCATAAGCAATCTTTGTGTGAAGTAAGAACTTCCAATGTTTCTCCATAAGAGAGATATGGACCGGACACGAATTTTGCACTTTTTCTGCCAGTGACCTTGACCTTGCCCGAATGACCTTGGGTCAAGGTCATGACACACCTTTAGGTCATAAGCAATCTATGTGTGAAGTAAGAACTTCCAATGTTTCTCCATAAGAAAGATATGGACCGGACACGATTGCACAGACAGACAGACAGACGGACAGACGGACGGACGGACAAGGTGATTCCTATATACCCCCCCCCAAACTTTGTTTGCGGGGGGTATAAAAATAATCGAAATGTATGTTGAATGTGCACTCGTGTACATGTTCAAAGAAAATATTTTTTCCAAAACATTATCGGAAATAAAACGTAAATGTTATCGTAAACGTTAACGATGTGGAGGGTTTTAGCAACAATGTAAACACTGAAAATTTCTGACGTTGCACATTGCGCCGCCTGACAAAACCTTTGCTACCAATTATTCATTTTCTCAAGAATTAAATAAAGTACAGATTTGAATTTTTCAGTATTGTTTGACAATGGGCCATTGAAGAAAACTAAGAAGTCTAATGAAATTGCAGTGAACAGATTTTAAGTTATGTGTCATGTCTATGCTGTTTTGGGACAACTCTCGTATGCATGTGTATACAGAAATTCAATTATTAATTGGGATGAAAGGACAAATTTCCCCTCCATATGATCCGCTGATGAATACCATTTGCTCTTCTTAGTAGATGTTTGCTTCAGAGCTCTATACATGTCATTTTCACAGTAATAAATGAGTCAAAATATGTACATCAACAAATCAAACAAATGACTGCAATGAAAATTGGATCCAAATAAATTTATTTCAAAACAAAACATACAAAAACTAGACTATTAAACACGCTGGTTTTAAAATCAAGGAAGAAAAACTGGCTTTTCTTTGTAATATTTAGGAATATGATGTCTTTTTTGATAGGGTGCATAAGGGTCATCCACAAAAAACATTTTCCTTCTCCAAAATGGTGTAACAAGTTGGTCTAGAAGTTTGTTTTGCTGTTTATTACAGAACACATGTTGGTCCAATCGTCTCTTGCGTTCCGCTGACTTCTGGAATCGTTTCTTGCCCCGCCCACAGCGAGTTCGGATCCATGCCCCCCAGTCCAGTCGATAGAATCGCCGAACCACTGGCCGAGCTGTTTTGTCCTTGTTCAGTTTACTGTAGCGTATTTTGGTGCGGATTGTGGTTTTAAATGGCTGACAAACTTCCAGCAATGACCTGTCAAGTACACATTTCTTTTGTCAATCAAATTTCAACACATACGATACACTTAAATCTCAACATAAATGCTTTAAATAAGAAAATCAAATTTCATCCCACAATTTCAAAAATACAGTTAATAAGCATATTAATTATTAGTAACAATAAGTATTCACTATTGAATATGAATTTCACATGTCCATATATACTGTAGTTGTATGTTACATGTCAATCAATCTGAAATAATTCAATCTATATTGTATGAAAATTATAAAAATATGGCAATGATCAAGATACCATGCACTGGTATAAATGAAGGCATTCTAATACTGAAGTCAGTAACACATAATATACATGCATGTAAAAAATATGTGAAAATTGGATCAGCGGTACTATCAGTTAAAATTATCTCTTCCAGACACCATTTTGTTTGACAATGTTAACTCGAACATTAATGATACATTATATATAGAAACATATTCCTGATTAACTTTATTAAAACTTTTAAGGTTTCAATCTTTGGTAATTCAATTAAATATAATTGACTTAGCAAACCAGATGCTTTAATTAGGAAAATCAACTTATTCTACACATGACACTGACCTATTCGATACCGAATAATTAGCAAATCTTAATTCTTAAACATATGAAATTATTTTAAGTACTGAAGAAAGAAAATATTCTCACAATCACTTTGCCTAGGATACATATGCAATTTGATGTCATAATTGTGAATAGAGCGTGCATCATTTCGTATGATTTGAGAAGGGGGCAAATCCAATCCATTTGTCATTGTTTAAACTAAAATATCTACTCTTGGCCCAACAGTTACACCATTTAAATATCATTGTTTTAGTATGACACTGGATGAAAAATCAAGTTTCAGCAAAACTGAAACTATATGGAAACCTTGCTGAAACTTGAAGTTGAAGTTTCATGTATAGTTTCCGCAATGCGGAAACCATTATATCGATTCAGCAAGTATCCGTTAGGTTTCAGTCAGCAGAAACTTTAGTCTAAGATTCCTGATGGTTTCCGCAATGCGGAAACTAAATTTGAATCGTGTGAAAAGTTGTGTAAATTATTATGGAAATATCAATCAGTTTCAGAACATTTCCGCTAGGTTTCAGTATGCTGAAACTTTAAGTTAAGATTCCTGATGGTTTCCGCAATGCGGAAACTAAATTTGAATCATGTGAAAAGTTGTGTAAATTATTATGGAAATATCAATCAGTTTCAGACCATTTTCGCTAGGTTTCAGTATGCTGAAACTTTAAGTTAAGATTCCAAATGGTTTACGCATTGCTGAAACTATTACTAAAATTGATTTGAGTTTAATAGTGATATCATTTATTTTCAACAGATTTAAGTTTAATTCTAGCCTAATGATAATGAATCCGTATAGTAAGGTTTCAGCGTGACTGAAACTATATGTATACATGTAACTATCTTCAAATGTGGCAAATAAGGCGATTAAGAACCTTACTAAGTAATTAATTGAATTTGAAAAGAAAAACTGATGTCTGATCTTGTTTAATGCATATGATGAAATCATTAATCTTAGGTACTCGGGCACGTGTATACATGTGTATACATTCTTTGTCCAGGTGACCTCCTCTGTGATTTTCCTGTATATTCTGTGTGGATTGCAAGGTTTTTTCAGTCAGGAGTGAACAAAAGACTGTTACATAACATATACACAGTACGAAGCGTGAGTTTATAACTGGAGCCCGGCGGGAATTTTTATTCAATTTGTGTGTACCTGAGTTAGTAAAACTGATAAGTAAATTATAATTATTTAGTAAAAAAAATCTAGCTAGTTGTATATCGCAAACAGTGTATGAAGAAGTATTTTACTTAATACACTCAATAAATTAATATACCTATTTTGTAAGACTCCTTCTTAAATCATTTAGTTATCATTTGAATGAACCTTGAGGTACAGTTACTAATTAAGCAAACAAATTAAGGTAAAGTCGTTGTAAATTTTTACAAATCGTACCAAATATTCGTACAACCTGAAGTTTAGAGCTAATTCATTTCTTTTTTAATATTACGCCAACAGATGTACACAAGAATTTTTTTTTTTTACAAATTCTACAGTTGATAATAACAAGTAAAACCCACTTGGAGGTTGAGTCTAATATAATAATTGTTTAATTATTTACATGCATTTCAGACTTTACTACATGTATGACTGTGTCATGATTCACTGGCGTCGGAAGCAAATTGAAAGTGGAGGGGGGGGGGGGGGGGAGGGGGGGCTAGACTAATCCTCAGAATTATTGAGGAAAAACCCTAAAAAAAAACACCTAATTCCCAAAATCATCATGAAAATCCTTATCCGTGGGGGGGGGGGGGGGGGGGGGGGGGAGTATACCTATACTATATACTTCCGAAAATATATTTCCCTACCCAAATTTTTTTCCCCAAAATCATGAAATTCCTAAACCGTGTCGGGGGGGGGGGGGGGGGGGGGGGGGGGGGGGCTAGTATGCCTATTACTCCAACTTCTCAATCTTTCAAGGTAAATTTAGGAACAATTACATTTCCGGCGAGAAAAAGTGGGGGGGGGGGGCTATGTGCCTATTTGTTAAGTCTAACTTTGCACTAAGCCCCCCCCCCCCCGGTTCGACGCCTATGTGATTCGTGCATTTCTATACTTTGTATTTACTTTCTGTACTGTAAACACAGATATTGATACATGTTTATGAAACATGCACATGTTTCTGTTATAAGATATAATACGCATTATTTATAATTTTACTGAAGTTATACGTTATATTACAAAATCAGCCATGTGGTGCACGTGATTTTAATCCCATTTTTAAAATTTGATTATACATTCGTATACATTTGATGTAGAAAGTATACGAAATAATTAAAATTATATTTTGTTTATATATCAGCCCGACGTGTACGTCTTACTTCCCGGCTTGTTTAACGCGTTTGTATTTTAATTTCATAAGTATTCTTAACGTACTGTTCATCGTATGACCAATCAGTGCACATGTGTAACTGTAAAATAATTGCCATCAATTCATCGTAGTTGTAAATTCACCGTACGGGTGAACGCTGTTAACCGGACCCCGTTAATTGATCGGCATCTAATTATATTTGTGATTTCTGTGTGTTCATGCAGAACCTGCTCTGTAATGAACATAATATTTTCACACCTCTATATTTTGAATAAGAATATGGCCGTGCTTAGAATCGCGGTGAAAATTGGACAAGTCAAGACTAACTTGTCAGTAAACTATATATGGCTCTATCATATTTAGTTTGGCAAAATCATCAGTACATGTAAATAAAATATAGTTAAAGACAAAATCTGATACATATGTCTCATTAAAACTTGTTTAATTTCATTAGACATTTGTAAACAAACGGTCGGCCATTTTTTTTGGTTAATCACGTGTTACAAATACAATTGTAACAACACACACGCCAATACTTTGTCGTGTTTAACCAGGAAATACTGACTCCAACAGTTCTTATTTAAAATAAATATAATTTAATTCTGGTTGTAACGCGTTTTCTGATTGGCTAAAAAAATTATTTTATATTGTATAAAGAATGTTGCCTACGTCATAGTAAGACTAACGTCAAAAATGTATTAATCCGCCTGACGTTACGTTTGAATTTTGTACAATTTGATATCAATTTGATGGTCAAATGACCATTTTTATCTACAATTAATAGCAAAAATAATTAAATTATAAGCAATGAATTCAATATTTATTAGTTTTATACGATATAAAATGGTTTGAAACAGTTTACGCTTTTTTATAAACCGCTTCGCTTCACTTGATGAGTACTCTATGTTTGATAAAAAAAAAATTATAGCAAAGAAAATTATAATATCCCAAACACTCTAGGTAAACGGTATCCATATTTCTGCCAGACAGTACCTTTGAGTTGAAGCTCCACATACACCCTGTCTCATCACTGTGCTTCCTCTGTCAACAGTCTCAAGATTTAGGGTGGAGAACTTATGTACTAAACTGGTTTCTCCAGCATCCTTCACCCTGGGAGCAGACCTCCACACCTGTCCAGCTAACACTCTGGCTCCTTTTAAACACAACAATATATGAAGCTAATAAAATGAGATGATTTAGCAGTGTTTAGTGCCTATTGTGAAGCAAACAATCATATCAAAATAATCATACATAAAAAATACAAATATTTATAGGCACAAACACAATTACAACAATTGGCAAAGGCCCAATGAATATGAAGGAACATCTAGGGTATTGTCAGGAATTTACAAATTTGGCTGATAATGAATTCACACACAAAAATCCCCCAAAATCAATATTCTGTAAAGTAGATTAATCATCATCCTCTATTCTGACTTCTTGTTTTCATTACTTAAACAAATTTAGTCTGCTGAATTATTCATTCAGTAAAACTTGGTTATAGCAAAGTCCAAGGGACCAATGTATTTACTTCATTATATCCGTAATTCATTATATATGTAGAACAAAATTGTAATAATAAATCTACCGAATTCCCTATTTATATACCAGTAGATGTTTTCTTCCATAAGACTATATTATTTCAAGTTGAGATTTAGAATAAAAAGACTTTCTTTTGAAACCTATAATAACCGGATCGTATAGTGAAGAATTTATGTGTACAAAATTCATCCAAACTATTATGTCAAATGACAATTCTAAGGTTTCATACCATAAAGAAAGTCGTTGTAAAAGTTTTACATTTTGTCATTATTTGCCTCTACTGGACTCAAAATCAGTTCGTTATATTTGTAAATTCCTTATATCCGAGTTTGTTAAAATTTTGCAAAGATTTGTTAAGAATTTTGCCAGGGACTTAAAAAAAAACTTCGCTATAAACAAGATTTCGCAATAATCGTGTTCGTACTAAACGAGTTTTACTGTATATGATTGTTGCACACGAATTTGAAAAAACAATTAACATATAGTGCATAAAACTTCATATATACTGTAAAATTTCAACATCAAATATAGACATAGTAAACTTCAACTTTAAAATAAACCCTAAATAAGCTATTGCACTTAAACAAATACAAATAACAATAAAATTAGAATATTACCCTTGGAAAAATGTTTGATCATGGAAGCAGCCATCTTTTCTCGGGATATCAAACCCGATGATATAAGAGTTTCATTTTGCGTTTTGGGATGATATGACTTTTTTGTTTGTATGTCACAACCATTACTTATATTTAAAGTTTCCATAATCAGATGACTAAATTTTGATATATAGCTACCGAATTACTGGTAATTTACTTTATATTTCCCGTCGGGTTTGATATACACGAAATCATTTTGTCCTTGGACGTGAGGCCGGTGTCGGCACAAGCAAAAATTTCTTTCTGTCACCCGCTGTAAGAAGATGTGGCGGGCAGCAGCGAGGGGTGTAGCGCCGCGTATCAAGGTAACTTAAAGTAATTTGCTATTAAAACTGTGTCTTTTTTTTCAATCGACACAACGCAACATTCACGATTGGTCGATTTGTACTGTACTTTCATTTTTTATTTGATATACAATTTCGTATAATTAAATTCTCCCTAAACAATAGAATTAACAACGCAATTGGAAGACGAACAGATAAAAGAAATATCACAGAATATCTGATCATGTACTATTTTCCCCTGGTTTTAGAGTTCAACTGTTGTTAAACCACTGCAGCAGAGATGTATGTCTTCTGGAGTGCCACAGAAGAAGGGAGGGAAACTGAAGTAGGTTAAATATTAATTTATGTCTATGTTATGTGACTTTAAACACAATTATATTATCTGTTTCACGTGAGTTTCCACTATTCTTTCTTTAAGTTATTGACAATTAATTTGAAAGTAATCATCCAATGGATTGTTTACTAAACATAATCTGACTCGAACTTAAATTAGATTGATATAAAGATGCTATTGGCCTCAGACCAGTTCTCGCCAAGTACCATTTCTCTGATTTTCTCGCCAGTGAAATTTTGTGAACTATGCACTTGCGAGATTCGCTCTTAGGCCAATATTGCAGCTAATCAAATAAGTCATGCTAATTTCACTTAATGATGTATTAAAAACTCTGTTGTGCAAAAATCCATATTTCATACATTCATGTTGATCTGAAATAGTCCTACTGGAGGAAAAAAGTTATTTTTATAAACTCCCAGATGTCTGTTTAACAAAGTTTTCTTCTGTTTTGGTTAAAGGTGGTTTATTTTGCTGCCATCAGCAGCGTTGGGAGGTGTTGCAGCATACGGAGAGTTTGTTGACCCAGAGGTCAAGAAACTGATGGAGGAAAATGTATACAGCCCATTTCAAGAATATGTTTATAAACCAGTAATGGATATGATAGCAGGATCTGGGAAACCAGCAGAGGAGGAGCAAAAGCCACTTGTTAAAGTCATTCCTGCCAAGGTACACAAGTCATGTACTTGTCATTATCTTAATCCTGACCTATATCTAAAATTAAGTAAAACACAATTCATCAAACCTGTTGTATTTCAATTAATTTTAGATATAGGATTTATAGGTTGATTATTGAATTACAGTCACATATATTAGTTTTTAAATTAATGATCTATTTCAATATCTCACCTTGAAAAATAAACAAGCAGGTGCTGCATAAAACATGACTGTGACCTTTTATAAATTCTACTGGTATTAGTTAACTGGACATGACTCCACTAAGCAAATTTATCAGTATTTCAAGTACACGTATTAATACCAGTAAGCAGAAATACATTTTGCAAATATGTCAAGATAATGAGCTCCTAACTGAGTAATTTTGTAGAAATGCACTATCAGTTGTCTTCAATTTTGGTTGAATTACATGGTCTCTTAATTTTATTAACGTTTTATTTCAGCCAGTGGAAAAGAAACCTGAGCCAGAGAAGACTGCTGTGAAAGGTTTGTCTACTGACATGGAACTGCTCTAAATGAAACAGTGTACACGCTTTAATACTAAGCATCTCTTATGTTCTGCCACACGATTCATAAACTAATGTTTTTGACATTATTACTATCTTCATTCTTGTAAAGCTGATACACTGTAATTATTTATGCCAGAGAATTACAATGCTAAAATTTTACAATGTATTCATAACAACCTGTACCACATTTTTGGGGGCAGAATTATTTCTTTTGGTTATGCTCTTGCTTGCTGGAGTATGTACCGGTAAGTATGATATGAAGTGATGGCATACAATATGAATTACAGCAGCACCAGCTAGCCCTGTCCCAGCAGCACCTGCACAGCCCCAGCCAGCTGGGATGTCAGCCAAAGAGAGAGAAAAGTTAGATATAGAGCAGAAACTACAGCAACAGAGGGAGAAAGAGAAGGCCGAAAATACAGGTACAAGATACATCAGAGTAGAAACAAAGATATTTAACCAGAAAGAGTAGAGATTTGGTTCAATTGAAAAAGAACAGAAATTAAGATGAAATTAAGAGAACAAAAGAGATAATAACTCCCTCCCCCTAAAAAAAGGTTGTAGAATGACAATTAGAGAGAAAGAGACAGAGAGAGTAGTGAGAGAGAGAGACAGAGATATAAAGGAAAGAAAGGAGAGAGGATTAGGAGGAAAGAAAGGAGAGGATATAAATATTCAGATGTGAATATATTTTATTTTCATGTTTAAAATTAAGAATCATTCAAGTCTGTAGTCTATTAGCATGTATTTGACAGTGTATTCAGAAATTAACAGTTAAGGACAAAAGATCATCTAAAATACAGTAGATGTATACCATTTAGCTCAATATTCTTTTCAGCATTTTTGGCAGAAAGTAACTTCTGCTAAATCAATTACAGTAACAAGCAGGGTGAGAGTTTACAAAGTATTCTATTATTCCCTCTTTTTAGCTCTAGAATCCAAACTCCAAGAGTTGATGAATGTGTGTAAAACAGGACTCCAGGAAGCCTCAGAGATTCAAAACGAGGTCATCTCTGCTGTCAAGAAGCATGCACAAGCTCTGCAAACAGCAATGGACGACAAAACAGATGTAAGCATGATGGTGATTCTACTGATAATCAGTCTCTTTTTGACAGGGACTGTACAGGCAGGAGATGTACACTTACTTCTGTTGAAACTTCAATTTTTCTGATGACTGGGTCTGCAACTATCCTGGCATGCTTCCACTTAACTTAATTCTTTATCACTATCAAGACGTGTACATGTATAATGATAACAGTACTAATCAGATATTTGTTGCATTCATTGGAAAGTTCTGTGATAACAGTGACAGTGGCGATGACCAGTCATTTGGTTTCTTGTTCGTAGATCTTGAATAAGGAAGGACAATGGAATGCTGTGACTGAGGCATTCCAGAAACGAGGAGTGGTCACTGATAATGCCAAGAAAGTGATGGACTCTCTCAGGTCAGTCTTTTGTCCTTTCATTGAAAATCTATACCTGTCATCAGCATAGGCAAAAACGACTGTCACCTTGTTTTCTAAAAATAAGCCTATCAAACAACCAGGAAATAGAAATTTAGAGCTTTTGTAGGTCAGAAAAGGAGAAGTTGAAAGCCATGGTGGAAGAAGCCAGAAATAACAAGTCCACTAAGAGCAACAAAATTCTGAACCAAGCACAGGAGGCCTACAACACAGTCAGCAGTAAACTTAATGCCATAGAGTCTGCGGTAAGTTCTGTACAGTTTACAGGTTTTGAGTCTACCATCGGTTATACAACATTTTGATATACTTATCGCTATAGTGGCTGTTGTATGTAAATGAGAAATGTCATTCATTATGCAGTATGTTACCCTGTATATGTATTTTGTAAAAAATTTGTGATGATAAATTTTTAGGAACATTTACAATCATTTAATTTTCAAATTATGTTCTAGTGATCATTTATTCTGACAATTTTAAAACATCTTTAAAAGTATATTAATTTGTAAACCATTTGCAAGAATTGAGAGAAGATAAAGTTCCTTTCTTTGGTAATTTGTCCCAATAAATGTTTTAGATTGCTAAAAGTGAGTCGGAGAACCGGGGACTAGTCAAGTTTAATGATCTAGTCGAGGAAGGTAAAAAGAAGTTTCAGAAAGAACTGGAGAGTTTGATGCCAGATGTTAAGCCAGGAAAAGGTTAGTATGCTGACATTTTGAACACTTGTATGTGTAGCTGTAAATTAATTATCTGTTGAACTTTAAGAAAAATAATGTACAGCAGCATCTAAAGAGAAAGAAAGAGAAACTACGTTATTTTAATTTGGTAATAATGAGTGCAGTTAAAAAAAATTGAATTTATTGAGTTCATTTAAGTTAGAGTATCTGTAGCAGTTTGTCATAAATTACACTTTTCTGTTTGTACGTTTCTTGATTCTCTTGAAATTAAACTTTAAAGGCAAAAAACTGAGTGAGGAAGAGTTGAATTCTCTGATTGCACATGCTCACCGGCGTATTGAGCAGCTTCAGCATCAGCTGGCCAATCACCTGGCATTGGAGAAGGAGAGGATACAGGAGGCCCTGGAGATGCAGCGAAAGGCCGACGAAAGTGTGTGCGACAGGAGGATTGAAGACGAGGCGCAGAAAATTAGAAACAACGTGGACCTAGAAAAACAAAAATGGGTAAGTAAGGTTGATGTAAATTAATATAAGTGTAAATGGTTATAAAGAATCATGCGAAACTGATTTAGGGGCAGCCCTAATTCACTTTGCGCAGATACCTAATTTGATTTTTATGTAATTTTTTTGGTTGATGTTGATATATCTTTAGTAACTTACTCAAATCAAATTTTCAAGAAAATCACTATTGTAGAAATGAATTGGGTCCATTGTCATTCAATAACGCAACCATGAAACAATTTTCTGCGTAGATTATATAACTTTGTAATTATTGTGCAGTAGTATAAAATTTATTTTCCTCATTGAAAATACAAAAAGATTTATTTATAATTATATGTTGGAAGACTACTCTGATAATAGGAACTTTATTAAATGCAAATAATTTAAAAAATCATTAAGGGAAAGAAAAGTACCGGTAATACAAATTTTTATTACTCTTAAGAAATATATTTGATAAAACCATGATTACCGGTATTCAATTACAAAAAATGAATTCTCTGTGAAATTAGAGCCACTGTAGGGAAGATACCAATACTTCAAACTGTGAAGTTTTAAACACATTCAAAGTACCGTAATAACTTGTTTTTCCTCATACTAATATCAACAACACAGTTCTGATCCTGATAGATCAGTTTGTAGGTAGCATGTTCATCTTCTGCTGCATTAATTAAATAAAGAAACACTTTTTTATCTGACTGACGGGTTTTGTGGTTTCAGGGTGAGGAGGCGCGGGTCCAGTTTGAGGTGGAGCTGAGGCAGCAGCTGGCCCGCCAGGCCGCCGCCCACAGTGACCACCTACAGGAGGTGCTGAAGGTCCAGGAACAGGAACTCCTACAGAAGTACGAACGACAGTTCAACCTCAAGTTCATCGAAGAAAGACAGGCGTTCCAGGCCGAAATTGCGGGATGGGTAGCTCGCCTCAAGGGCATTGAAACTGCTGTTGAAAGTAAGGTTTTTGGGTGTTATGAATTATTTAATGAATGATTTGTGAATGTTTTGTGCCAAATATTATTTCATTCAGCAACAGATTTTTTGCCCAATTTTCTTTTGATAAAGCAGACGACACAGTTTATAAAAAAAATTTAATTGCTTTTTTTTTTTTGGGGGGGGGGGGGGGGGGTAGGGAAATGTTCTTTCACTTAAAGTTTAAAAACTAATAAAACAGATTTGAGTGATTAAAGCAATTGAATATTATTAAAGCTATTGTCTTATGGATGCCATGCTGTTTTTCAGATCGAGCCGCTGCAGAGAAGATAGCTCGCGAGGCCCAGGATTTGTGGTTAGCCTGCCTGGCTTTAAATGGCACCATCCGCCGCGGTAAGGAGGAGGAATTAGCCTGGGAAGAACGCCTCAAACCTCTCGGTAACGAGATAGTGGCGGTGTATGATGCCGCAGGTAACCATCCATTTGTCAACATGATTGTCAGCACCATCCCAGAGAAGGCATACGTTCGTGGAGTGTGGACAGAAGACACTCTACGGGAACGATTCGAAAAGGTTTCCAGTGTCTGTAAAAAAGTGGCTGCCATTGATGAATGTGGTGGTACTCTGTATAAATACTTCATCTCCTATCTACAGTCGGTATTTATAAGCCTCAGGAGTTATGACGTAAAGAATTTAAATGACCAAGTGGATGTTGAGAGTATGGACAATTTCGAAATCTTGGCCAACGCTAGCTACTGGATGGACCGCGGAGATTTCGAGACAGCTGTCAGGTACATGAACCAGCTGCAGGGAGAGGCCAGAAAAGTGGCTGGTGATTGGCTGAAAGAGGCCAAGCTTCTATTAGAGACTAGACAAGCGGCCTTCGCTCTGACAGCGTTCGCTTCAGCCAGCGGATTGGGAACAGTGTTCTAATGGGTGATGTGTAAATCTTGAGTGCTTAATCAGACGTGACAGAAATATGGTGTTGATTTATGAAAGGAATTAAAGATCATTAACCTTCTCCTAGTTATCTTTGGTTATACATGTAATAAAAGGTTGTTGAGCTCTATTGAAAACTGGTCCTACTTTTAAAATGATACTAGTTGTTTTATTAATGATGTTCAGATGCGGTGGCCAGGCACATTATTGCAGAGTCAACAACTAAAACCAGACTTAACTAAAAATTCTTTAATAAGCAGCTGATAAGAATAGAATATTATAGCAGATACTAGTAATTGCCAAAAATAATTTGTATAGGTACACGTAGTAGATGCTAAGGTCTTGAGATGAATTTGTTCTGTTATCATGGTCTGCGCAAGCAAATGGAAGGAAAAAGATTAGTGGACGTCTAACAGCAGCTGAACAAGTCGCCTTCATAGTGTAACTGAGGCTTAGCTGACAATCTAATTGTATGAACCATTTAGTGACGATCATGTGAATCCTTTTAATGATTGCTTTATTTTCGGCTTACCGTAATGGCGCGTTAGTTTCTAATGGTTTTAGCTATAACATGCACAACTTTAAACAAAATGTCATGGTATACTTGTAATGAACTTGATAATAATGCGACCACGTGAAAAACCAGTTAAAAGGTGTTGGCACAGTCATCAAACGTGCAGAATTTGAATTTAATCTTTCTGGCTTTAACACTAAGTCTTGTTGTGTCATAGTCCCTGGCATTGACGCGTCTTGTGCTGTGATAATAATGATCTATATAAAAAGAAAATGGGGTACTACATATATGTAGGGGGTATTTGCAACAGTTATAAGTATCTGTGTTAAGCCTTATCTACAAAGAGCAGACAAACTCTAGCGGATATTCGGAGTTTCAGTTGTCATTTAAATTCCAAATGGACAAGAATTCAACTTAGAGACAGATAACTCCATTTCTTTAAACTGTCATATAATTTTTGAATATGTGTAATTGATGGACTCTCTCTCTCTCTCTCTCTCTCTCTCTCTCTCTCTCTCTCTCTCTCTCTCTCTCTCTCTCTCTCTCTGTACTGTCTCTGACCTTTCCGACCTCCACTAAACTCACCACCTGTCGCTGCCCTTACTAACCTACTGCTTAATCATCGGTCATTGTTTTTATTCTTTGAGGGCTTGGTTAGAAGATTAAATTTTTAAAAATTTAATTTTAATATCTTGTAGGGCATATAAATACAAAAAGGCATTAACAGGTAATCAAAAAACTTAAATCGTCCATTAGATGGGTATGTAGATAAAAATTAATTATTAACAAAAAGATGATTCATGTTTTAATATGTATATTAATAGTTAATTAAACTTGTTTTTTTTTTTTAATATAGGCTACTCTTTCATTACATATTATTTTATTTTTATTTTAAAAAGATATCAAATATTTTTTAACTATTAAGTTATTAATATAATTGTTTAACCATTGATTATCGATTACGCTTTATTTACGAAGACATCGTTATCATTGAGTGCATATATTCTTAATATTTTGCATCAATAATGATACAGACTATAGCAAATTAGATAAATATTTTACCTTATCTTCCAATTTCACACACATTTGTTCTATACCTGATTTTCAAATGTGTGCAAAATGGGGAAAACCTGTGTAATGTATTTGATGTTAATAAGAAAAGATGTTAGATTAAAAAATAATAAATCGATTTTTAAAAAATCACATTGGTATATTAGTAATAGCTATTTTACCTGCAATTGCATTATTTTCTTTAAAATAAACAGCACGGAAGCGATACTGTAAAACAAATGAATTTCTTTTTACAAATTATCTAGCAATTTTAATCCCAATTCTAGGTTTATACATATACATGTAAAGGCTACAATGTATATATTAAACACAAGAGGTTGTTGGGTTTTTTTAAGGAGTGTACATTTGAATGAAAGTCATTTATTTATGCTGCTGGAAATTGAAAAGAAATGTAGTGAAATCGCTTAATCGCAGTTTGAAAAGCCGTTATCATGCTGTAAAATGCCGTGTTTTTTTTTTTTTTTTTTGGGGGGGGGGGGGGGGGGTTGGGGGTTGGAAAAAAGTCTTTAAAAAGTGTCATAAAAAAAGCAATTAACATGTAATAAAAGCCATTTTGAAATATTCCTTAGGTGTAATATATGCTTAAAGTAATGAAAATGTTAAAATGTAATAATGATTATTACAAAGGCAAAATCATGTGGAAAAAATTATAACGAATTTTAGACTGATAGTGGGAAACATATTGATCCACGAGGTTACTTTCCACCAACCTGTAAAAATTTATCATCCACGAAAATTATGAATTCCATAATAACTACAGGATGAATGTTGTTGGCAAGACGCTATTTTACAATGCTATAGCTACCTGACGTTATAAATGTTTCTCATAATAAAAATACAACAATATGAACAGTATCATTACGCACAGGGTATATATTTTTATCATGAAAACGATCATAGACACGAGCATGTTCATTACATTTATATTCATTCCAATGCATCTGTCATGTTGTAAATTTTGAATTTACTGGGTGGGTGTAAATACAAAATTTACAACATGACACACATGTTGTAAATTTTGTATTTACACCCACCCAGTAAATTCAAAATTTACAACATGACACACATGTTGTAAATTTTGTATTTACACCCACCCAGTAAATTCAAAATTTACAACATGACACATCTATGCCTAAAACCTTGAACGTTATTTAACCTACATGTAATAACTAACTTGATTACCAGTAATTAAAGCTTAATTGGGAGGGTATAATTCATGGCAATTGAATAATTTTTAGAGAAACAGTACTAATCTCGTCCTAATACTTGGCATGCTTTGAAGAAATTGAAAATGCGAAAGGCGCAAATTAAATAATCTTTCCTACGGTTTTGCATATTGCAGACAATTTAAGTGCATTGTTATGAATTTACACTATTGATCGCTGGACAAGTCTAAACAGATGAGAAAAAAATCGCAATTTTTTTTCTTCTTCACAAATGCCAGTAGTTATACATGTATGTCGCCGTTACTAGTTTTCAATTAAGTTTATCACTAAACTAGTAATCTACCTACCACCTCTCTGCAAAAATAAAAAAAATTCCGTGGATGAGAGAGAGAGAGAGAGAGAGAGAGAGAGAGAGAGAGACGCACAAGTTATCTGTTAGTTAATTACATGCTCTCTATATATTCATACATGTATCAACACAAGGGTTGTTATTTTGACGTCTTACTTTGCAGGTGCCCTGATCTTAGTGGCGATTGCCTCTTTGGCTAGCACCGCTGTAGTTCAAGGTAATAAAATATTTTTACGTTGTCACAAAATTTGAAGTCCTAAATATCATCACCGGCAACGAACCGAAATAAGTAAAATAATTACGAACTTGGCACTAGCAATCAGAAAATATCTTGAATTAGGTGCACCAGACAACCGAGGCACCGAGTTCATCATTGGGTTCATGGAGAACTACATTGCTGGTTCCGCCTACCAGTGTGAGCTGTTTGTGACAACCGCCAGAACCACCGTGGTCAGTGTTCAAGTGGATTCTCCCAAATGTTCCAGCCCAAAGATCTCAGCCTCCTTCTCGATTACTGCGGGACAAGTCAAGCAGCTGATGCTAAACTATCAAATCAGGATGACAGGTTCGGCGAAAGGAAGTAAAGGTATGAAACAACCAATCTTCTTCCTTGCCGTTTTTCAACCTAAGTTTTTAAACTATTAAACTCTTTGCAAGTTAATTTTAGATGATAAGCTGACAGAAGTTCTTCACGTTTTGTAAAATTGACGTTGTAGGAGTTTTAGTCAAGGCTACCGATGAGGTTGTCGTATACGGAGTAAATAAGGAGAAATACTCCAATGACGGCTTTGTCGGTCTTCCTGTTGACGTCATGTCGGACGAGTACTACGTCATCACCTGGGCCCCTCCGTACAGACAGTGCGAGATGTTGGTGATAGGAGCAGAAGACTCAACATCTGTGAGCGTTACCATTGGCCAGAGTATCGGGTCCGGCGCCGTGAATTATGGCGGGAGAAACTACTACAGAGGAAATGTTGTAACGGAAACTCTAAACAAGTACGACACATGGCAGCTCGTCAGTACCGGCGACCTGACCGGAAGCTACGTCAAATCTACCAAAAAGGTTGTCGTGTTTTCTGGCAACAAGAAGACAAAAATTGGATCCGGTGGTTCCCAAGATCATTTGGTGGAGCAGTTGACTCCAGTAGACACATGGGGTAAAAACTTTGCTACGGTCCCAATCCCTCTAAGAACAGTGGGGGATTATTTCAAATTCATTGCAAGCGAAGACAGCACCACAGTTACGATATCGGGGGGATACTCGTCAACCTTTACCATTTCCAAAAAAGGCGGGATGGTACAGAAGCTTATTCCATCCACAGCATACTGTAAGATTGTAGCAGACAAAGCCATCATGGTGACCCAATTCGTTCAGTCCCAGCAGAGCTCCTCCGAACCTTCCGATCCCGCCATGTTGATTATTCCTCCCGTAGAGCAGTACGGCGCAGACTATACATTTTCCACTCCAAAATATTCATTGGGATCTTATGAAAACTTCTTTATGTTCATTGTTGAAGCAAGCGAAGCGTCAGGTCTAAGAATTGATGGTAAAGCTTTTCCTACCAATACCATAAATAAAGCAATATCAGGAACCAGCCTCGTTGGGGGGTACATTTCGGTCTCTGATGGCACTCACACAGTCCGACACACTTCCCCTATCGCTATTTTTGGAGGGTTTTTATATGGAAAGGCCCACCTGGAGACCTATGGTTTTACAACTGGTATGAGAATGGCGAGAGTAAATGCCGTAAGTAATTGAAATCAGTTCATTTAGATTCTGAAAGTTGGGTATCCTTCAATTGGACAACCAACAAGTGGAACTTCACAACATTTATACTCTACGTATTTTTAGGTCTGCGTCCCTTCCCCGACAGTTACAGGAGATGGTATAGACAACGATTGCGACGGGAAAATAGACGAGGAGCTATGTACCCCGGAAAACCAAAACAAAGGTGAGAATAGTTTGTAGACTTGCAAATTCGATCAGCTTATCATATGAATGTATCATTCTTATTTTTTAATCGCCTTTTTTGTAATACCAAATAATATTATATAATGCATTAAACTAATATTATACCTTTGTTTCTGTGTGCTGATCTCTAAAGATTTTTTTCAGACGATGACGGAGATGGGTCAGTGAATGAAGACTGTGCAAAACCCCCACCTGGTTGGCATATTGTTTACATGAAATAGAAGTCATGGAAATTATGCAGATAATAATTGTATAAATGAATATGAACATATTAAAAGTGTCGTTGCTTCTTATATACATGTAGTTGACGGACAGTGGGCTTCTTGGGCGTCGTACGGCGCATGCTCTGTGACTTGTCAACCAACTACTGGCACGGTATCAGGAACTAAAACTCGAACCAGATCTTGCTCAAATCCAGCTCCGGCTTATGACGGAAAACAGTGTGTTGGCACCGGAAGTGAAACTGTTTCCTGTACACCTACAAACCCTTGTCGAGGTATGAACTAGTCCTCTTTTTTGGTTGACGAGTTGTTACAATTTGCCATGTTTATTTTTTAACATTGAATACCAAAGACTACTTTTATTAATTTCTACCTTGAATGTTTCAAATATCTTGCTACAACTCGTATATTGTACTTACAGTTGATGGACAATGGGGATCTTGGGGGTCCTACGGAGCATGCTCTGTAACATGTGGTAGCGGCTTAAGGACGCGTTCAAGATCCTGTAATAATCCTGCTCCAACAGGTGGCGGAAGTGACTGTGTGGGCAGCTCCACATCCACTACCATTTGCACAATGGTAGCTTGTCCTAGTAAGTCTTAAAACCAAATATCAAAAACAAAAACAAAAACTCAAAACAAAAATCGTTCAGAATGGTCTCATTGTAAATATTGAATTTACTGGATGGATGTAAATATTTTACTTTATTACCTTATCAAAGGGATTTTGTTGTTTTATTACAAATTGAATATTTGCGTCTATTTTGAACTGCAACGTCAATGATCTACGGCAATGATCTATTGCCCTCGGGCAATAGATCATACTGAGCTGTTCCCTGCACCTCGGGAAAAATATTCCGGTCTATTGACTGCTCAAGCATTAAATAATTGTATAATATAACCATAGTAAACGTTTTTAAAGAAAAAATTATTATAAATGACAATTAAAAACTCTCCATTTTCACCCTTTTTCCATGTGATTTCGAGTTCAAACTAATGAAGTTTGCGAAAAAAAAACAAATAACAGTTTCCACAAATAATAATTTAAGCATCATATGTGCAGTTGATGGTAATTGGGCCACATGGGGATCCTATGGCGGCTGTACGGTGACTTGTGGGGGAGGGTCACAGACCAGGACGCGCACCTGTTCCGACCCCGCCCCTCAGCATGGTGGAACTTCTTGCTCTGGATCCTCTTCTTCCCATCAGGGTTGCAACGCTCATAACTGTCCAAGTAAGCAGCTATGCATGTCATCTATGATTTCTCTCATTTTGATGAGTTAATGAGTTTATAAATTTAAAACACATTTTGACATTATTCAATGTGAACACTTAAACCATGCGCTTCCAGTTGACGGTGGATGGGCGTCCTGGGGGTCCTATGGCGCCTGCACCGTGACATGTGGGGGAGGAACACAAGTAAGGAGTCGAACCTGTACCAACCCCGCCCCCCAATATCTAGGGGCCAACTGTGTGGGTAGTTCCACGTCTTCACAGAGTTGTAGCACCCAGAATTGCCCGGGTATGTTAAATTTTGGTATCTTTTACATGTTTATGTAAACGCGCTTTTCAACAATAGGGACTGTAGCGTAGGTATTTTAATTGATTCATGTAGTTGACGGATCATGGGCCAGCTGGGGATCCTGGACCTCGTGTACCGAGACTTGTGGAGGAGGAGTGCAATCCCGAACCCGATCTTGTAACAGCCCCGCTCCACAATATGGTGGCGCTAACTGTCCCGGAATGTCCTCAAGCACTCAAACTTGTAACACACAAAATTGTCCCAGTAAGTGTTCTATCTAACCTTTTGAACTGTTTCTCATATTTTTACATCATCAACCATGTGCTTGTTTCTCACTTCTACATGGAACGTATTATTCTGACAACATTATATTCAAATTCAACTGCATACAATACATGTACAAGGTATTTCGGTTTGGCTAAGATAAGCTTTCTACCAAACGTTTAGTCAATGGTGGCTGGGGTACGTGGACGTCTTGGAACTCCTGTACACTGACATGCGGGGGAGGTACACAGACACGCTCACGAAGCTGTTCCAATCCCGCCCCTCAGTATGGTGGCTTGAGTTGTACGGGATCCACGACATCGACCCAAAATTGCAACACACAGCACTGTCCAAGTAAGGTCTAGAATTAATACTATATAGCTAGCATTAGACAAGTTTATATAGCTTGCATTAGAAAATTCTTTTTTTCTGTGTTAAGTGCCCATTACGTTTATGTATCATGGTCTATACGGGAATAAGATACATTGATATGAAAAAGTGTTTGCCACTTTATTTCATTGGTCATTTATCTTCGCATATTCAATTTGATAAAGCTTGATAAAATGAAAAGTTATACATGTAGTAAGTCTTCAAATTTTGCAAGGAATATTTATTTATTCATAGAAGGGGGATGTGTGGCCATCTTGTACATTTGAAAATAAAAATGTAAACATCTTTTGAACTAACTTTCTGGCCAAAACAGACAAAAACTATTGTAAAAAAGATAAAAGAACAGTAAGTATGAGGTTCTGTATGTTGTTCTGTATGCAAATTACGCATACAAAAGAAGAACAATGCCTTTTTTTAATCACTTAGAACTGCGCAACTTCAGAATAAAATTCAGGTTTATATATCCAAAAATATTCCAGAAATATATGAAAGGAGTTCATTAGTGTCCACTCTACAACCATTTGCCCAGAAAAGGGCCAAAAACCTGCTTATTTAAGAGGTAACTTTGTATCAAAAGAGGATACCCTATTCTTAAAATGGATCCCAAAAACATAAATGCACGATATTTTTTGTCTGTGGAGGTACATTATATTTTCATTGAAAATATATGTTCATTTTTTATGTAAGGCAATTAATCTTTTGGACCCCCACGCGGCTTTTTGAATTTGATTAATTAGAAAAATATAGAATGAATAGAAAAAACCAAACCATTGGAACTTGTATAGAGATGTCCGTCACAGTCAACAAAGATTGTTTTTAATTGAAATTAATTAATTTTTTTATGAAAATATAATGCCAGTATGCCTACATAGACACAGGAGTTATTAGTATAGCCTGGAATTTTCTTATTCTTAAAATAGATCCCATGCCGACTGATAAAAATAGGGTACCCTATTTTGAGGCAGAGTTATTGCAGTCATTAATGTGCAAGATTCAACCTTTTTCTCAACAAATGGTCTTACAGAGGATATGATTGAATCTCACTTGCTTTTCAGATTTTTAAATCTTCAAAATAAATCTGCAGCTATGCAGTTGTACAGCTGTTCTACAGCTGTAAGAGATTAAAAAGGCATTGTTCTGTTCTTGTATGCATAATTTGCATGTAAAACAACATATAAAGCCTCACATTCACATCATCAAGATTAGCGCAGAAACAAGGCAATTAAAGAAATGTTTATATTCTTATTCTCAAATGTACAAGATAGCTACCACCATAACTATACATCATTAGATAGTATTCTCCTATTGGTGATGGCCTAATGTTTTGAGAAAAAAATAATGTTAAAGATGTCGACCTATTATATACAATATCCAACTAGTCAAGTATTTTAGATGGGTATGGTTACCGCCTTGCATAAGACAGAGAGTATATAAATTTCAAATAAGAACATACTGGAAAAACACAAAAGCTAGAAGATATTTGGCCAATCAAATGCATACCTTGGACGAAGCATAGGTTAAAAATGAATAATTCACAGATAGAAAAATTGCATACGTGGATTTAATTAAGTGATATCATGTATTTTCAATCTAATAAGGTTATATATGAAATAGAAATTTTAATGAGTGGTAATCTATCATAGTTATGAATCGGACATTATTTATGTGTTTCAGTTGATGGCGGTTTTTCAAACTGGGGATCCTGGGGCACCTGCACCGTAACCTGTGGCGGAGGAACACAGGTGCGCACGCGCAGTTGCAGCAATCCCGCTCCACAGTATGGCGGTGCTACTTGTGTTGGAACCACTTCTCAGAATCAGGCGTGCAATACCCAAGTGTGCATAAGTATGTTTCCACAAAACAAGATATTTGTCCTGTTAGAACTTTAACATTTATAAATGTACTTAAACACATGTAATGTTTTGATATTTAATGCCATCCTTGAATCATGTTATTGAACATTCCATATATCATTGTTTTCTATAATTAATAAATGCATCACAAGTTACTACATGCATAAACTGCATGTGTCAAAACAATTAATTTTAATTTGTAAATCATAAATCATGTATACATATAAATCATATATAGAATAAGACATGTTCAATTTAACCATCTTGCTTTTCATTAAGTTGACGGTGCGTGGAGTCAGTGGGGGTCCTGGGGCACGTGCTCTGTCTCGTGCGGGGGAGGGAAACGGTCACGTGCCCGATCTTGTAGCAACCCTACACCAGCCAATGGAGGGAAAGAGTGTATTGGTGCACTAAGTGACCTTGGAGACTGTAACCCACAACTGTGTCCAACACCAGCAGCTGGAGTTTACGTTCAGGTGAGATATGTGTCAACAAAACCTAACTCAGTCATCAACAACGCAAATTGTGGTTACAACAGATTGAAATGTTCCAAGTTGTAGATTTCAAATATCATATCAAGTATCATATTTTTCCGATATAAATTCCAGATTGTTCGGAGCCATCATCGTCGATAATTTATTACATATATTGATCAGTATCACAGAAGACATAAATGAAGTCTACATTGATCATTGCTTGTACATGTATTATAAATAACTATAACTATAACAATAACTTTACTGGTAACTTTAATAACACGATCGTGTATTGTATAGGGCATTTGGTAAATATTTAATCATCTTTATACAAATATGGAACCAACAATCTTTCCATGTCACAGATTTTTTCAAAAGGTGGAGGCTTTATTCTATTGTAGCTTTGCCCAACCGGATGGTTTACTTGTAAATCGGGGGGAATTACTTGTATTGACAAGGCATTTATCTGTGACTGTTCGTCAGACTGTGATGACGGAAGTGACGAAACGACCGGATATGCCGGCTGCCCCGGAGCTGTCATTGCTCAATGTGCAGAAAACAGTTCAGGTACACAGAGAGTAAAAAATAACAATTTATGATCACTAATAAATACTAAGTAATTGCCGTAAATTCGTGGTTTTTAGCGTGTCACATGTACAAACTTTGCAAATTGGGATTAATATGTAACGTTTTATATATCGGATATATGGTACAAGTTCATAAATGCTTAATATATACACGCTTGTGAGGACTGTTCCTTATAAATATTACCTTTACTTAACGATTTTATAAACAGTATTATTGATATTTACCTTTATTTCTGTATGATTATAGAGAAACTACTGACGTCACCGATCATGATCGTCTGCTTGTTAGTGATGGTGGTTCATCAACTGATGCAGTGACACGACTGTTCAAACAGTATAAACGATAAATGTGAATTATCTGTGTTCTATATTTTTTGTATGAGTCTAATGAAGAAAAATGAAAGCATTTTTCATATGTTTCTGTACCTCAATGTTTTTTTTATAGAACTGCATGTAATATCAAGAATAATTTTGTTTTAATCGTGATTAATTCATTTGTGTTTTTATTTATTCATTAAAAATTCTTTGCTAGCGATCTGAATCCAATGATCCAATGATCCAATCAACTTCAATTTGTTTTGCTAAAATTTTGTCCTGCGTGGTTTTGATATTTTGTTCGCATGAATGAGCAGAAAGAGTGTACTTTTCCGTTTTTGTTGTTGCAGTTTTCATAGTGTACGTGTCTGCAGCAAGAAACAAACAACTTGTTATTTACATATTGTATAATCTTTTATTTTACATTTTGTTTTAAAGATTTTTTATGATCGACGTTATATTAGGATGTTTTGATATAGCAAAGAAAAGACAAAAACCAATAAATAACATTATCATAGAATCAAGAATCGGCTTTTCTGTTATCTCATCTTTGGAAAACCACGGCAAGTTTCGCCGACGCTTACTGGGAATGGCCAAACTTGCTAAAATCATTTTTTTCATGGACATTAATGAAAAAGCGAAACTTCCCAGTTCATTTTCCAGTTTTACCAATTATAACAGCTATTTTGAGAAGTTTCGATCGGCGTTATTTCTTCACGAACATGTAAAGAAACCAACCGTTATAGCAAAAGGACGAGAAAAAACTTAATGCGTTGGTCCTAGACCAGACTAGTAAAAGTTCGAAAGTTCATTTTTTCAGATAAGCATTTGTCATAATCTAAACAGACGTTTGTTTGTAACAGATACTAATCAACATGCGAATAGGAAAAGATTGACGCAAGCGTCAAGAGAACGACCACGAGCGATTTCTTTAAAATTAACTGGAAAAGATTGAGTTTTTGCAGACATATTTACAAAGTTGTGTTCATCAGTCTGTTGTATTTTAATAAAATAATTAAAACGCAAAAAGTTTATCAATCGGTCGAAAGCTTCAGAAACCAAAGAAAAATCACGAACTGAAAGAAATAATCATGATGATATATGACTCAAATTCCCACATAAGACGATTTTGGCTATTTCTTTTATAGAACCTACTGATGTACAATAACAATAAATTAGCCATGTACGATCAATTCAAATAATTAGAGGAAGATGTAAATATAAACAATAAAATGCTTTCTTTGATGATTCATGCGGGTTATTAAGGTAGCGATCTTTGCAGAAAAAAAAATTACAAAATGCGGATTGTGTATTTTTTCTGCAGTGCTGCCTCCGAGTATTTCGAATTAGTAGCTCAACTGGCACAACAGTCCAATAGAAATAATATAGTACATGTAAACGAATTAGTTCAACTTACTTCTCTACATTCGAAAAACAGTAAAGATATCACAATCCATGCCTTTGACTATATATATATATATATATATATATATATATATATATATATATATATATATATATATATATATAATATATATATATATATATATATATATATATATATATATATATATATATATATATATATATATATATATATATATATATATATATATATATATATATATTCATGTGCATGAATTAGGTCTTTATTTGATAGGTTTTGTGTAAAACCTTAACAGGTCTTGAAAGAATATAAAATCAATAGAAAGTTTGTAAATTTTCTTTGATCATTAAAGCTACAACATTAATGAGAAATACATGTATTGAACATCGTTTTCACAATCCATATTTCCTCCATCCAGGTCAGCGTATGTACATTACAAATCACAAATTGTTTTATCAATGTACAATATTTCCTTTCTAAATTTTGTATATTGATAACTTTTATATGGCTGATAAGGAATATAGGGGAGGGGAGGAATGTTACATTTGTTGATGCTTTGTACATTGCACACTTCAAACTTCCGAAAACGCGAAACGCGAGGTGTCTCGACACGACACAATCCAATTGACTGTACTGCAGTCAAACTTAATGTCTTTTATCTAAATAAACTTTGGCTGGGACTAGCAAAACCGGGCATGACTTTATACAAAGAATCGAAATTAATTACGGAATATGGGTCAATGTGATAAGATGGAATCCATAGTTTATCATAAAGGAATAATATGGCCAGCGGGGTCTCTTTTCTGTTGTTTATCTTGGTTTGGGCAACAGGAGGTATGTAAACTGCATGTAACCACTTGAGAAATAAAGGAAACGCCTTGTAGTCAAATTCTTAGGTGATAACAATGAATTTAAATTAATTTTTTAGGAAGTGCAGTCAAGGGTGTGACAAAAAAGATGATTTTGTTTAAAACGATTTCTAGTTTCTTTGAGGTGTTCAAACATAAAATCGACCGAATCCCTTTGACCATAATTATATACTAAGTATGTATATAATGACATTCCAGGGGTTTCCAAATCTAATCCTCAAATACATTCACATGTTTGATGTTTGTATATGCATGGATTCCAGTACTCGATGCATTATTGTTTTAGTTATTGCAAATTGTCCTAGTGGTTACACTCAACATGGCAACTCCTGTTACGTCATAAACCGTGTCCAGGCATCTTGGGCTCAAGCAAGTGTGAGTACATTTCGACCTACTTCTCCATTATGCAGAGGCTCGTAACATAATTGGTACTTAGGTATAAGACAGTGCTTAAGTAGGACTTGGGTACATTCCTAGACTTAAGTCTGTAACTAGGAGAGTGCTTAGCTAGGACAATTTACCTAACACCTAGGCGACCGGTAGAGGTGACTTTAAAAGCTTAGCTTAAGTTTACACAAATATAGAAGTTTTATTGCTAATGATTGCTCATGATTCAGCAATTGAATACAGGATTTTAATCGCATAATTTACACGAAATATCTTTATATTAAGTGAGGTAAGATGTAGAACAAAAGATAGAAAGAAATCCATTACCTAAATCACCACGCCACAGGCAGTCTTCAAGAACACTAAACTAGTGAATAATCGTCAAAAAAGAAGTAGTAGTAGAGTAAATACATTGACTGAGATTCGTCGCTTTAAGCTTTTTAAAAATGTTAGGTACTAAATATTCTTATGTTACCTTGAATTTTGTGTCCGTACATTGACTTTTATCCCCATCTAATATCAAAGATATCAATCGCTTGCATCTATGTATAAACAATATATTAACCTAAGACAATGATTTATTACCAATACATTTGAATTCGATATAAGACATGAAAAACTATTTTTAAATTTTTTTTACATAAGCATGACTTAGCCAAGATATTGCTAAGTTTGCTTTATGTTACGGTATAAGCCAAACTTAAGTATAACTTATGCAGGTCCTAAGATTCCACGTAAGTCCTACCTGTGACACTACTAAATTCAATATCTTGGACCATCCTTTAAAAAATGCTTGCTTGGAATTGTCACTTGGGGGTTACTAGACCCAATAGGGAGGGGGATTTATTTTTTTAATTTTTCAAACTTGAAATTTAACTGATTGAAATTTGGAAAAATAAATATACATTATCCATATAAAAAAAAAGTTCTTTATTTTTTGCTAATAAAATTTCATTAGCGGGGGATATTTCAATGAGGCGAGAGGCAATTCCAAACGAACAATAAATATATTTTGACCTTTGCATGCTTCATGTCACGAACCTCAAAATCCGAATTTACAGTCTACAACCAAGTAGGCGTAAATCGTGTAAACAACGTCATGAGATTGTTGATTTAGATAGGTACACGACAGTGACGTGGCGAAAATGTCTGGTTGACGTGTTTGTATGGATAATTTTCTTATGCTTATACCGTTCTAAATCGGCAAAAATCCTTGGAATATTAAGTGAACAAATTTCGAAAAATTCCAACCTTTTGAAGGTCAAACTGCAGAGACGAGTATACTGCCATTGCAACGTCTGAAATTCTAACAGAGGAAATATTATTCTACATGACAAAAGTCTGATCCCATCAGAAAAACGGTAGCACGTCTGATGTAGCACAGGTCGTAATAATCCGTATAGATTATATCCTTCTTCCCTGAGTAAAGATTAATTTTAAAGGATTCCCTTGATTTTTTTTTCAAAGTGCGTAATTTTTTCAAAGTGCGTTGCCACAAACCATGCAATAAAATATTAGAACATGTACTTATTTTTGGATACCGTCGGCCCTAAACCACACCAGGCTATGCAGATAAGTCAATAGGGCGGTATGTATGCAGTCTGTCTGCACAGTTTAGTGTGTTATTAAGAGAGCAATAATATCCATGCAAGCTGTAAATAATAAATTAAATTAGCAGCGACGTCATTTTGATAACTAGGTGAAATAGATGTACCACACTTTCATGAGACTTTGAAAAATTCAATTTTTTTATATAATATTATATAATTGGTACAGATACCTTTGTATTCATTTGGGAAAAAATGTCGATATGAATTTTGAGATACTTTTAATTTTGTAATAGTAAAGCGGTTCTTTGAAACCGTGATATTGTCACTTAAATTGTTTCTGCTTTGTCAACAGCCTGACAATATGTACTCACGAGTACACACGCATTATTAGTCTCAATATTTCATTTCCTAATTCTGTTTAAATAGATTTACTGTCATGCAATCCAAGCAGAACTTGTATCCATAGAAACCAAGGATGAGGATACATTTCTCCACAACTTTCTACAGAACCATGGATGTACGGTCAGAAATTAAAACAATCGTATATACATGTATTTAGATCTATCCACTTTTATCTTAAAACGAAATATTACAAGAACTTGTAATTGTTACTAGTACTAGTTACATGTTGTACTACATCAATTAACCCACATAGCAGGCACAGTGTCATGTTGTAAATTTTGTATTTATACCTACTCAGTAAATTCAAAATTTACAACATGACGACAGAATGATGAAATCATTTCTATTAATAGATATTTTCCCGTCCTAAAATAATAATACTTATCATTGATTACACAACAGGAAAGTATCTAACTAGTAAAAAGAAATTATAATTATCCACTCAAATTTTGTTTTCCAAATTAATTAGCCAACTTTGACCCTCCCCGGTTCTGGGTTGGGGGTAGTGACCTTCTTCAGGAGGGGGAGTGGACTTGGACCAAGACAGGGAGTGTGATTGGCTCTCAGGGTTTCTCTCACTGGGGCCCAGGGCAGCCAGACAATGGGGTGGAGCACCTAGACGAGCACTGCCTGGAGCTGGAGGCGGGCCACCACTGGCTGTGGAATGACGACGACTGTGAAGAGTTCAAACACTTCATCTGTGAAAAAGAGTGAGGCTTCTTTCTCTCTGTGTAGTTTATCGTCAAACTTCATAATGACGTACAATTTGATTACTAGTTTTATATTCTAGTCCTTACAATTTTTGCTTCGAAATCAACGGTTTATTTACTAAGTATTTTTTTTTTTATTTCATAACGAGTTTTTTTTTAATAATTATGAAAGTGTGGTTATACCGAGAATGCAAAAGTCTGTCTTGTGAATTTAAGAGAAAGCCATAAGTAAAGGAAGTCATTTTGTGTAACGAAATTCAGCAGCACCCATTTTTTCATGAAAACAGACCCTTTTTTGGATTTTGCGATTTAAAAAAAAAATCTTCGGAAATAAGCGAATTCTTCGGTAGTCATATTGTTTCTCTTTTCATTTTTCAGACTCTTTGATACAACACTCATTGGATAAACTTTCAAATTCATTGGTTATTAGATTGGAAAACAATTATTACCATTAAAGAGGGTTTTTTCTTTTCGTCGAGAATAAAGTAAATCAATTGTGGGTTTACTTAGATCGTCATTTTTGGGAGTTGATTTTAATCAACTCTCCTATGCAGTTACTCTGGCAAACCGAAAGTGAAACAGTGTTTGGACCTAAGCACAAATCATCACCGCTGACAAGACTTAGTTCTCGAAAATAATCGATAAATTCGCTGTAATGAATTATGAAGCACTGTTTTTCAAGGAAACTTATTTATAAATACCGTGAAAATAGTCAGATTATAAATGGTAGGAACAATTTAGATACTTTTTGTGGTGGTATGTATTCCTACGCTAGAGATTACTATAGTCTCGTTCAAACAGACGATCGGTGGTTTCCGTAAAATTTCGACAAGCAGAGAATCTCTCTTGCTTGTCGGAGATTAACGGAGAAAGCCGAGCGTCTGGTTGAACGAAACTAGAGTCCAGTATTTTGCTTGGATCCATACAATTTTTCAGAAATATTTCGATTACTGATACAAACATGTACGTTGATGGAATTAATAGTATCTTTAAATATTACACGACATGATTCATATGGGTTTTATCGAAATTATTTTCTGAAAAGTCCGAGTATTCATATTATAAAAATGTGCGTAATTCAAATACATACATGTATAAGCAGAGACATAAATATTTATGTCTCTGGTATAAAAACTAATTGCCATGCAAAATAACGTATCGTTGATTGTAAAATAAATAATCATCGATAAAAATCAAAAAATCAACTCCCGTCAGTACTTCAGTACTTTGATTCTGTTAGAGATTGCGAGAGAGAGAGAGAGAGAGAGAGAGAGAGAGAGAGAGAGAGAGAAAACCAGCAATTATCTCCATTATAGTGTGATTCCTTCTATTTCTTACGGAATTTAATTGTTAGTTTGTAAAATCTACATCCTGTTAATTTATTGGTTGAAACCAACATCAACTGAAACTGACATGATTTATCGATTGGTCGAAACCTATAGCGACCTGAGAAAATAGCGGGCTGCAGAAAATAATCATGACACGCTTAAATTCCTATAGAGGACGATTTGGCTGTTTCTTGTAGCTAACGTACTGATGTAAATCAACAGTTATAGAGTAAATTTAACTTACTGTTTAAAATTTGTTAAAAGAAAGATGTAAATATAAACAATAATAATTATGTTCTCTTTTGTAATTCATGCGAGTTATGAAGGAAGCGATCATTTCAGATTTTTTTTTTAATTCTGCGATGTCGCCACCTTCATTCCCCGCATGAATCACAAAAAATGCATTTATTGTTTAAATATTTACACTCAGTACACTTGTATATTTCCCTTAGACTTATCTTTGCATTGGAAATCTGTGAGGTTCAATTTTCAATAACATATTAAACCTTATCACGGCGTATGAGCACAAGTAAACGTCATCCTGCGTTTTGAATAAATATATTATTCAAGTTCAAACTTACATTACCAATTTGATATGTACTTGTAAAAAATAATAATCGTTTAATCATATTTATCATTATCTAATCTTGTCAAAGTTTCAATCTCTTACTATATTTTTGGCAGCGGAGTGAACTATGTAACATGTCTTATAGATGTTCCAGCTATTACAAGTATTCATATCCTTGACAAAAGGCGGATATTTAAGCATTGTATGTTTAATTTTGGATGTCGTTGGTCTTACAAAACACACCAAATCATCATACCGAACTAACGCGCGGTATTCAATTTGTCTGCACGGCCTGCATGTTGTTTTATAGCACCGACGACATCTAAAAATAAGCATCCAATGCTTACGGTGGCTAACTACACCGTGAAATATTTTCTCAAATCAGCAGAAATTTACTTGATTATGATAAATATCATAATGGATGAGAAGTGTTTAAATCTAATATGCAAAAAATGTGCAATTTTGGATGAAAAATTACATTTTCAAAAATGTAATTACGTTAACATGAACAAAAGCTCCAGGTGGATTCGAACTCATGATCTGCGGTTCAGAAGCCCAATACTTTGATATTGAGCTACGACGATATACTACTCAATCGAACGATATAAACAGTTTAACAAAACATTTAAATCGCCATCTTGTGACGTAGTGTCTTGAAAAGTATAAGTGTTGGTGTAGTGAGGTACCTTAAATACCGGTATATATTAGCAGGAGAACATAATTATTTTAATTGTTTACAGTATGAGTGGGCTTTGACAGTGGCTAAGTATAATATGGGTACATTTCGGTAAATCGATGCACTGGCATAGCTCTAACGCGATCATAAATACGAGAGATTTAAAAAAAAAAATTAATAACTTTAACACCTTTTGATAAAAAAGTACCAAAAGTCGAACTTGGTGCACGTGGATAACGTTTTATGTGTTGGATGGAATGGAACAGTGGGGTCTGCTTGGTACATTTTCCTCTCTCACCTGCACTATTTGGAACACTTGTCGAGTGTAGCACTAACGGTCTAACGGTATCCGATCGCAAATGAAATATTATTAACGTAAATACCTGTTAATTCAAGGAAACAGAAATCAAAATTTATCAGCAGAGCGTCATTGTGAAGCTACACAGGATGTTTGAAATCAATTTGCCAAACCATATCAAATAAATATGGAAAACGAATTTGGGATAGAATGACTCTGTATACAGTAGTACCCCCCCCCCCCCGGTTTTATCGGTAGATGACTAATAAATGGTGACAGCTCTCGTGAACGCTTCCTATCCCCTCTAGCATGCCTAATGCATTTTAAAGACAGCTTAATGAATATGAGGCAAAAATACATGGACGATATGAATAAAACCCACATCCAGAGTGTAAAAGAAAAGTCTCAGCTTGTTAGGAAAATGCAAATTATACATGAAGAGGGGGGGGGGGGGGCGGGGGCACTTGTGTGAGACCGTAAGCTAGGAGTCGCTGTCGGTTATATGATATGGAAGTGTAATGTGTAAATTAGGTAGACTAACTTTGTACCCCTAGCGTTATTTTTTCTCAACAAGAATGTGGTCTTCTTCGAATGCAGAAATGTTGTTGTGTCATTTCATGACGGCGTACAGTTCATGTGTACATATACATAGCGAATTTTCCGAATCGAGGGATAATATCAGATGTCAGGGGTCATCTCAAACAAAGACTGAATTATATTCGTTTGTTGAGATACTTTTTCTCTCTCATAATGATGTCGGTTTAGTTTCCTTGAAAAAAAATTCAACATATGGAAACCATCCCAAATGTTGTTAAATTCGAGTTTTTAGATGAGGCAGTGACCATCACGAACTTGCAAAAATGCGTATTTAGTTAAAACGCATAATTTTACTTTACGCCTAGCATTTACAGTCTATTAATATGGGAAGTTGTATACTTCAGCTGGGTGTAATTTATGATAGAAAATCATTTCATATGGCCATTTTTTGGTAATAGCGTGTTGTGCTATTTTTAAATTGTGTCCTTTAGAATAAATTTAAAGCTTTCAACGTAAAAAATCATCACAGGAGTTCCTTAGAAAGCACATTGCCAGTATGTCTGTCCTTTATCGCATTTCTTCAGACGTGAACATTAAAACTGTTCTCACAGTAACCCCCTTTTTGTTCACCACATTCAAAGCTAGATGTATGTAGTAGTGAGAATAGTCCAACGTCCTTCAAAGGCCACAGGTGGTGGCAAATTTTGCAGAACAACATATAAAAAAAAAATTCTGAAGAAATCAGAACATATATAATGATTGTATGTGTATGCAAAATAGTTTGAAGCATAATAGAGTAAAAATAAATTAAAGCGTGGAGCCAAATGCTTGGGTTTGATTTGATCTTTAATGAATATGGAAGCGAGTAAGCTACGTTGATAGGAGTTTGGCCTTGCTGTTCTCATGCGTTGTAGCCATTGTTATTCTGTATACATGTATACAAAAATGAATACAAAAGGATAAATGGCTACTATCTGTATGTTCAAAGTGAACATATCAATTTTTCTGTCCATCGTCTGGCTGTATACAAATGCTATCAACAGTTAACCAGTGATGATGTTTTAAAAAGTCAGTGTTTTTTGTCAGTGCACTTTGTACGGGTGCTCAAGTCTACCCAGGTATGTAAAAATTACCCTGTGTTACATTTCATGACCTAAATCCGTATAACACCACATCAAGAAATCAGCAATGTGATATGTTTAAGGTATTTAGTCGGGCAGGTGATGGTAAATATGTTTTTAGCCATATTATGGCTGAAATAGAAGGTATGTACAGTAACTACTATTTGTTAACTGATTTTTGATTACCAAAAACATCGAAAATGACAATATTCCATCTCTTTTAATTAAGGTGTCCTGTTTGGTGGATTTTTAAGATTAACTTTGTTTAAAATTAACGAACGACTTTACTGCATTATTTATTGCATATTTTTTTTAATTTAAGCTCTCTTGTCTGGCGTCGACGCCTGACCATCCATATGGAGCCCCTTCCTAACAACGCCCAAGATGTTGCACACTGCAGTCTGTGTGAAACTGCCGCCTTGTTGTTCTGTGAAGTTTGTGACATTAATTAGGGCCCCGCAAGGATTTGCGGGTGCCCTATAGTAATCACTCTGTCCGTCCGTCCTTCTGTCCGTCCGTCCGTCTGTCACTCTTCCGTCCACAAATTTCCTGTTTTTTTCTAATAACTTTTTTTATGGTTGCCCAATCAAGTTCAAATTTGGTATGGTAGTTCAGTAGGCAGAAATACATATTTTGATGCTAAGTTTGGTTCTCTATGTCTTCTGGTTTGGAGCTGGGGTGGTGGGGTAGATTCCTAACTATGCATAAGAAGAATGGGCAAAGAGAGATAACTGCTGAGAATGAATGGGCAAAGAGAGATAACTGCTGAGAATGTTACCATTGTATACATGGAAGGCTGTGCAATATTTGTCCTTTGGGATTAATTAACCTTCCACAGGAAGAAAATCCTAAGCTTTATCTTTATCTGTCACATTGAGATTAATTACTGCACTGCCTGTGTCTGCAAATGAACTTTGTTTTGAAGTTAAGGTCAATTTTGAATGATGTGTAGTATTGTGTACATTCTTTGAAATATGGATTTGAAATATAATATTCATATTTTTTTTGGTTAAAATACCGTACACAATGATTTATGATAGTTTTATTGAATAGAGGCAAAGCCTAGGTATCATTGCATTGGTATCAATTCTTTGTTTTTTTAACAAATCTTATTTCATCCCATGTTAACCCACTTTATCCCGTGGATATGACTCATTGGATATTTTTTTGATATTCCACAGTTGTGACTTTACAATGGGATTTGCCTAGGCATAATGAAGTAAAAATAATGTAGAGTTTTATAAACAGTGTAAACATTGATTGCGGTGTATAAAATATGGGATAAATAGAATCTCATGATTTGTAGTATAATATGATTTTTATCCAACTTGTGTGTTTTATCCCCTCACTAAGGCTCAAGAAAAAAACACTTTAATTGTTGGATGAAAATCATATCCAACTACAAATCACGAGATCCTATATATTCCAGTTCTTTACATCTTCTGCCGGGCATTTATTTTTCATCATTGTTAATATAAAGAGGATGGAATTCAAAGTTTTTTTCACTTCTCTATATTAATTGTCATAGCGGGGCCCTTCCTGACTGGTCAGTTTTCTAGTTTATGTAAAAAATGTGCAGACGGTCATCTATTTGATGCATCAAACGTTCACAGTGTGGTTTCACTAAAACAACACTGTACAACTGAAAATTATCCAAAATGTGGAGAACACGTCACCAAACCATGTGAGCTTCACTGTGAGCAATGTGATGTTCCTATCTGTGTGAAATGTGTGACACAACAGCATTCTGGTCATCGTGTTGTCGACTTTTCAGAAAACCTCCAAGAAAAGAAAGACAATTTATCAAACACCGACTTCCTGAGCAGACTGATTCTCTGTCGTCCTCGTCATCTTCAACAGCAGACGTATATACAAACCCGTTCCTACAGGAAGCCGCTGAGTTCTTTCACCCAAACAGGTCACCTCTGGATACATCTAAGGTTGTGGCTGCTATAGATACATCCAAGGTCCTTGCAGCTATAGATACATCCAAGGTAACTGCAGTGATAGATACAGGGCATGGCCATCTAAATAGTGTGGCTTGTCTGAACGATGAAAATATTTGGACCTGTGGCAATGACAAAATGATAAGACTTTACAACCTGCAGGGAGAACAGGTAAATTCAGTAAAAACCAAGTCGGGCAACAGACCAGAAGACATTGCAGTGGACCATGGTGGTGATCTTATTTATATCGATTACAAAGACAGAACTGTAAACATAGTGCAGAATACACTAACAGATTGCACTTACATCAGATTACAAGGGTGGAGTCCTCGCAGTGTCTGTAGTACCGTCTCTGGTGACCTCTTGGTAATCATGGACACTGATGATGAGAAAACAAAAATGGTGCGCTACTCTGGTTCCACAGAGAAGCAACAAATTCAATTTAATGACAAAGGCCAATCTCTCTTTTCATCCGGTGGCATCTTATGTTGTTGTGAGAATCAGAATCTGGATATCTGTGTGTCAGACTGTGACGCATATTTAGTAGTGGTCGTCAATCAGGGCGGGGAACTCCGATTTATGTACACAGGTTCTCCCTCTACTACCAAGCAATCGTTCAGTCCGCGCGGCATAACCGGAGACAGCCAAAGTCAGATCTTGATAGCAGATTTCAACAATAATTGTATCCACATCCTGGATCAGGACGGACAATTCCTCTGTGGTCTACAAGGTCCGTGGGGTTTGTGTGTGGACACCAGAGACAACCTCTTCGTGGCCGAGTGCTACACTTGTAAAGTTAAAAAAATCCAATATCGTTCGTGATTTATCCTAGGTTGCTGAAGGTTTCAAATAATCGATAAACAGGGCGTGTAGATTTCAGTCCTTTCAGTTTCTCCATGCAGAGCTATGAATTGCAGCCATTTTCCTTAAGAAATACATATTCCAGCGTCTTTGTCTAAGATAAAAATACGAATCGATTTTTGTAATATATTGTCCAATACATTTCATCAATAACAATTTTAATATTCAATCGTACAATTGCTGTAAATATAAGCAATAAGGAATCATTCGTTGACTATTAGGAGGTGATAACTGTCGGGGCTTTTCACACAATATACCAAAAGAATGTGTCATTGTTCCTTAAAAATGTCAACATAAAGACTGTATTTAGTGAGTAGAAATTTCATCGATTAATTTTGCACATTTTTAAAATTATAACCGTTATTTTGTTTCTGTTGGACGTGGAATGGGTAAAAAAATGTTTGTAATGCAAACGATTTTATCATAATATGGGTCTAAATATAGCAAAGCGATGCAATTGATGCAAAATCTTTCTTATTTACAGCTGTTTTTAAATGATTTTGTTGTCCCTGGGTCTTTTCTCCACAAATTTGAAACGTGTGAAGATGACATTTCAACGTTAAAAATGTCGCTTAAAAAAAAAAAAAAGGAGGGGTGACTAATCATGTACTTTTTCAAAATATTTTTTGGAGGAAAAAACCCCCAAAGTCCATTAATATGACAATGTTGTTTCAAACACTACTTTATACCTCATATTGCTAAGTCTTGCATGGTTCACTTTTTTCGTTCTGGATTATTGAATACAAGCATGCAGAGCTTTGGGTTCAAATCCTACTGGTGAAAACTGTTTTTTTAAAACATTTTTTAAATGTATGTTGATATAACATTTTGTTCACTTATAGATTACCGTATATTTTAATATGTCATAATTGATTTCTGTCGTATGAACACTATTTTCTGTTGTTATTATTACTAGTTTATTAAGATATACAATATTTAAGCATTGAATGCTTATTTTTGGATGTCGTCGGTCCTATGACACACCGTGAATGCGATGCTGACAATTTGAATACCGCGCGTAATGATAATTTGTCTGCGCCGCATTGGCGTGTCATAGGACCGACGACATCTAAAAATAAGCAATCAGTGCTTATATTTATATTCATAATGATGTTTATTTTTATAAAATATATGGGTATTGACAATTTGTCACTGTAAAATCATTATATTTACATCTACCAAGTATTATTACCTCTATTTCTTACAGAAACTTATAGTTAATTCATAGCATTATAAAAACAGCCACACTGAAATCTACAGAGACATACAAATACCTAAGAAAAAACACGGACTGAACGAAATAACTATGATGATGTCAGTCTCACAAGAGACGATTTGGCTGTTTCTTTTAGCTAACGTACATATGTACATTAACAGTTAAATTTAGTGAATTTTACTTACTTTTTACGCTCAATTTATTCAATTGATTGGTTAAAAGAAAGATGTTAATATAAACAATAAAATGCTTTCTTTAATGATTCATGCGGGTTATGAAGGTGGCGATCATTGCAGAAAAAATTTACATAACCCGCAATAAACATGATAAAAGTGTATGAACACTTTTATCATGTTTATCGCGGGTTATGTAATTTCAAACTAACACGGTGTTGCTGTTGGGTTGAGAACTTCACTAATTTGCAACAAAGTTTACGTTTAGGAGGGTTTTTTTTTTATCAGCGTATAAAACAAGAGGCCCACGGAACTCCACTGTTGGATCAGGGTTGGGGGGGGGGGGGATAGGGTCATGGCTTACCACTGGTAATAACACCCCATTCACAAGTTTCAAATCAGTAATTACTAATAGATTTATGCGGTAAGTACTTGTCTAGTATTTTGTAAAAAAAAATTCATGGGTTTTAAATTATCAACATGGAAAGATTTTTTTTTTTGATTCTGTTTTGTATTTAACAAAGATTTCCTAGCATTTACTATCAGATTAATTTATATATTGTATTAATTGATACGAAATTTTAGGCGCAAAGATACTTTGTTTGCACTAAAACATTTTTTCCCAGTTTCTATGAATAAATACCGAAAACAAAAATCATCAAAAATAACCGAGAGCCCATAAATGTCAATGTGATTACCAAATAATTTCTATCATTTGGTTTTTGTACTCTTTGAACAAACTTGTTGATAATAGCACTCTTAATTAAAACATTGTACACTGTCTTAATGTCTCTAGATTGAAAACACTGACAAAATTAAAATGCTACTAAAATCGTCTAAGTATAAAGTTGTTAATTAAAAATTTCAATTGTCATATTATGATAAACAATAATTTAATGATTGACTGAAATTTTGACTTAATGCTGAAATTCCTTCATGATGCTGAGGCCTGTACAATCCATAGCATCCTCAACTACCATGGGAGCATACAAGCAAAGCTGCCATTTAGCCAGCTCATCTCATGTGCCAGGTACCCATTTTAACCCCAGATGGAGAGAGAGCACAAGTAGAGTAAAGTAACTTGCCCAAGGTTACAATGTTACAGCAATAGCGACAGACCAGACTTGAACCCAGGGCTACCATGTCCAAATCGGTCAACGCTATCATATGTGCCAACATCTTTAACTGTAAAAGTAACCATCAGATGTGTCAATAGTTGAACGTGTTGTCTAGTTTATGCTACAGTAAAGTATTCTGTTATATAATTATTACATGTACTGATACCTGGTATCAATGTCTTTGGAAAAAACTCTGAATGAATAAATTCAAGTAAGTTAAGGTGCACAGTGTTCGCACAAGAGTCATAACTCCTAATGCAAATTCCATTACAACTGGTATTTATTACAGTTTATTAAACAAACACAGGTAAATATAATGTATAAAGACATTCATTTAGTTTTCCCCTTTGATGGAATGGAAAGGAAATTAAATTGATTGTTTCCCAGTTCATTCTCAATTTGAATAATGTTCTCAAAATTTGTAATCAAGTAAAATCATGTTTTTTATACATCCTACATCAGTCAATTTATTTCATTGTCTTGCATTGTATGGGCATAAATGTTTTTCTCAAAAAATCACAAGAGTATTGGTAATGGCATAATCAACCAGATTAGAAAATTACAACGTCACATAAATTCTCCAAAACAAGTATCACTAGCACATAAATCTGAATGTTTTTAATGTGTATAAACATCAATAACATGATATAAACAAAGTCTGCATTAACATATGAAAATCCTTTTCAAGTTTTACTCATCATTCATATAGGTTTTCATATATACTGATATAAAAATGGATCTCTAGTTTTCACTTCTTCCCTTCCACCATGATGATGTGATAACCAAACTTGGTTTTGACGGGTGGGTCAGTGTACACTGGGTTGGCTAGCGAGCTGGTGGGCAGGGCGAACGCCGCATCCTGGAAAGGCCCCACCATACTGCCCCTGGTCATCCATCCCAGGTCTCCCTACAGGTAAAAATCCAGGTAATCAATTCAGCCAATTGTCTCTCTTCAATACACAGATACCTACATGTCTTTGCAATATATCAATACATTTACAGGTTATAAGAAACGATGCAAATTTTAGAGGATGGTTTCTCAGCCGTGTTCCATAAAGGACTATGTGCGGTATGGTCAAATATCTGCCCCCGATTTCAACCAATTTTTAAATAGTATCGTATAAAAATGAAATCTTCACAAATCATTGTAAAGAGGATGCCTATAACTTTAATAATGATTTTAGTCATCATTGCTCACTCCCTGTTTATCTATGACGTCACCTAAATGACCTAATTCCCGCAAATTTGCAAACAAATGAAGATATTCTCATTTTTGCTCTATATTTTGCATTCGGAAGTATAGAGTGCAGATCTGCTCAAGTGCGATTTTAACATATGTTTTTCTTCAGATAGTTATACATATTATACTAAAAAATGGTACTTGAGCAAGCCTGCGCTCGATGTTTCCCAGTCGAATAACCATCGGAAAACACCCATATTTTGCTACAAAACATCAATTTATCAAAATAATGCAATCTTCATGACGTCATTTCTACATTTTGACGTCACTGTGGAGATAATCTTTTACACCTTTATTTCCAATATGATTTTAACTATCTTTCACCTTATTTTAAAGCTCTTTCTAAAACTTTGATTTTGGGGGGCAAAAATTGCATAAAACCGCCTTTAGTCCTTTAAATTATCTGGAATCTTTTTATTTGTACCATAAATCTGCCTTTTATACAAACAATTTCATTCAGTCTTTTAGTGTTAATTTACAATCAGTTATTCAACAAAATGCTTGGCTTAGTGGTACCACAGAAATCTATTGCATCTAGGTAAAGGGGTTTGGGTCACTGATGCACCAGTACAACCTTTTAATTTTTTTTAACTTGATCTCAACTTGTATATTTATTTCATCATATCCATAGTGGGCGAAATTGCAATAACTTTGTAAAATGCATGGATACCATCAATTAATTTCTTTTCATTTTATTTTATACAGTTTGAAGGACAGATAACATTTTTTCATGAAAAAAAAATTTTGAGGCTGAAGAATCGGAGAACCTTATCAAAATGGATTGTAAAAGACATTAAACTTGATGTACATATACAGGCAGAAGGGTTTTTTATTGACACAAACCAATAAATCATCATCTTCATTAATCATTACCTGCTATACATTTGACATACATGAAGCATATTTACATACCCCTGATCTGGCCTTATCCTCACTGTACTGAGCAGCTACTTCGTTAAACTTCATTCCTCCTTTGATTTTCTCTAAAGCCTCTAGGCATTTAGACTGCTTCTCACACAGTATATGTCGTACCTGAAACAAAAAAACAACCACTACAGCAAATTCAATAATCAGCGTACCGGCATCACAAAGCCTGGCGAAAAACTTGGTCAAAAGTAATCATGCCCATGCATAAAGCTTCAAGTTTAAATGATTTGCCAGAGTTTGTTAAAGTTTAAAACTAATTTTGATGATATATAAACAATTACAGGGAAAGTATGTACATTAAAAATGTTCAATTTGAAAAACAATCAATTTGTCACATACTCTCTATCTCATGGTCTGTTTCTGATAATTACTAATAAATTGTTTAAAAACAGAATAAAATGTGACAGAAGTAAAAATCTTAGACTATACTCCAATATACCTGGGTTAACAAAAACAAGTTAATTGAAAACTTTTCAAATCCATCGATTAATTCTCTTTCATGAAAAACTTATCTTAATACAAATGTATGTACTTAAAGATCTTGTGTGTCTATTTACTTTTTCAAAGAAAACTAAAAAAACCCAGTGATATTTTAAAAATAACTAAGGTCAATCATAACATTATATAAATCATATATGAAAAGGAAACAGGTGTTCAGTTACAATGAAAATCTGAGTTATCTATCTATTTTAATAGCAGAGTCTTACATGTAATTTGCATAATGTTATGAAGGTTTTTTTTAGTTTATCAATATTTTTATCAATTTATCGGATTTGCAGATATCTTTTAATTTTCATAACATTTTGAAAATATAAAACATGTCATTGAATACAGATATGTAATGTAAAATAATATATGGATATTGACAATTATATTCAAGCATTATAATTATATAACTGCTGAAAAATTACAAATTGGTTTTTGGCTTTGGCTTAATTTGCATAAAAATTTACAGATGCTACACAACCCTTTAATTTTCTGTGTACATAGTAGCTATAGCTATATAAATTAAATGTATTTGGTTTCACAAAATAATATTTCTTAATATGGTCTACATACTGTGCTTCTAATATCTTAATAATTCTTATGAATTATACTGAGTCTCAATACACATACACAGTTTACATAGCCTTATGTATTGTTATTTTAATACCATGACCAATTTCAACATCTATTGATCAATTGTTTGACAGTCTTATATTTGTAGGTATTCCCTTCACTTAGCTTCACTGGCTAGACAGCTTTTAACATATTTAAAAAGGTGTAACCTTGAACAATTAACCTGAGTAAATATTCTCTAGAGCAATGATGACTCTGGAGATGTTGGAAAGGTAACAGCTGGTCCCCAACCCATTCTGTTTGCTAAACAATATAATTAAATACCAGTACATTACTGCAAAGATAGCAAAATAAAAAATGAGTTCATTACTTATTGTGTTCACTTGTGTGTGCTTTTCTTTATAGTGACAATGAGGAAAATGTAGGCCTAAATACATTAATTCATGTTTACCAAGTACTTGGCTTGTCTAACAAGATGCGTTTTCAATTCATTCATTTTGTTTGCCAAGACTGCAAGAGTAAGTTAGGGTCATTTTGTGTTGTAAGAAGCACAGTGCACTGTCTCAATAGTCTACGTGCGAGGTCAATGCACCAAGTCAATAGTCTTTGTATATGTAAATAAAGCACGAGTATAATGTTGAAACTGTGACAGAGCAGTCACGTTCTCTTGTGTTCTCCATTTCGATCCAATTCAATTTTGATTAAATTCAATTACCGGTATTGACATTATTGGTATGACCTGAAATTTCCTATTGTTTGTTATGAATGGCCCTAGTTGTGAACTCTCTGAGTAAATATATATACTACACATTCAATAAACATCTACACATGCTATCCTCCGAATAGCTTTATTTTATTATACCTATGGAAACTTAATTCGTGCAGATTTTCTTGATGGTAATCAAATTAGAGTTATCGGACTTTGAATCAAATCGAATTACTCTTCTCTGAGTTTTACAATGTGGGAGATCTAATGAAGTTGGTGAATAGTTTCATGCAATGACTATTCATCATGGGAAGATAGCATTTCACTATTTCACAGTTACATTGAATAGTGCATGTGTTTAGTCCTTGTAATTTTACATAAAAAGTATTTATTATACATAAAGTACACTATCTGGCCCATAATAATGTAGAAAAACATCTTGGCACACAATGAAATCCCCCAAAAATACCTCATATAACAAACGAAAAAATAAAAAGCAACCAGACTTACCAATTTGATAAAAAGGATGAAATACAGTCATATTAAATTTTACTTTCATAGGTCGATCTACAGGGATGTGACTAGAAAGAATAGTCTAACTGGGACCAGGTTGGGCTTAGGTCACAGTAAGAATTCGCCCCATATACTTGCAATGTTAGCAGCCTCGAAGTGGATTTGCTATGTGTCAATTTTAAGCTTAATTGTTAAAAATAATCTGCAGGGGGAAAACATGTACAGTATAGATATACATTACAAACCTTTTTGAACATGTTCATGTATCTAAGTCCATAAACATGATAAAATATCCATTTAATTGGTCATACCAAAGTGGATATATTTCTACTATGTACATGATCTATACATTTGAATTTGCTGGAAATCGCACACAGAATATTTCAGATTTTATCTTTAAAATTGCAATTATAAACAGAGAATTTTCAAACAAAATGTTAATCAGAAGTGATTTTTTTGCAAAAACAATATATGTGGTAAAATAAGAGCAACAATAGAGGTGTTTTAGACCAATCATATGAAAATTTAGGGAAGATACAATGTGATAGTTTTTTTTTCAATTGCTACAAAGCAAGTGTAGGGGATGAATTGCATCGTTAAACCAGGACCGTAGGACGTGTCATTTTAATGATAGAACATTCTATCTAGGATATGACCATTTCGTGTCTAGTTTATCAACACATTAAATTATTTACGAAAAATGTTGCATCAATTTGGTAAACCGACTTGATTTCTTAATTCATCATAATGACAGTACGTTAGCTCCTGGGTGTATTCAACAACATAAGTTGCCGTCTCCCAAATGGATGCAGCATATAACATAGAACCATTTCAACAAGAGCTTGGACTTTGGGCAATAAATGACAAACTCTGATTTGATGAAGGCAGCATTTTCTCATGACTTACTGTCTAGTCATTGGCTAATAGATATGAATAAAATGAACGCAATGACGGGCAAAGCCCGACTCGCGATGTGAAGCTTAATGGTCACATATATATAGTATTTAGGAAAATAAGAGAAAAATGAGAGTTGAATCAGCGGTACTATCAACCAAAAAAATTTCTTCTAGCCCTGGGTGCCACCACATTGACCGCCATTTTGTTAAAAAAAGATACCGGTAACACGATCATTAAATGACTGCCACATGTTGATGCTTGTTTCCCCAAATATTGATTACAAACTTTCCAATGTTTAATTAATTAAAATCAATAAAAATGATTGTGCAAACTATACAAATCTTCACAGTGCTTTTATTAAGAAATACGAATAGTGTCATGCACATAAATTATTAGATGGAAAAAAAATAAGGAACCAATCTTTTGGAGACCTATGGTGGCTCTATACACCACTTTTTGATGACGTAGTATGCAAAAAAGTAAATCTAGAAGCATGTATTTCCAGTACTGGCTGATTTCAACTGAGGCAAGTTGTATAGGGACTGCTCTTTTGAAAAATTTGTTAAATGAATAGATTTAATTTGATAATTGGAAAATTCATTATTTACATGTAAGGAGGTATGGGACACGTTCATGTTGTGTCCAACATCCAAACCTATTGCTCAGACTCAGCATCCATGCTTGTGGAGTGCATAAGTATCACAAGTTGCATAATCTATCCTAATCAGCTAACACTTTTTTACGAGTGCACTAAAATAATGATATTTCTGACATGCGGGCCCATTTGATTATTTATGGTGGTCAGTCATTCTAAGAGAGGTCAAGATGAAACATTTCACATGTAATTTATTTTTTATTAAGGTTATTAATACATTTTTTTCAGTCCGCAATAGCGTTTATGCACTACACTTGATGATAACGTCAAATCGCTCATGCCGTAATTTTTGCCTTATACAGGGTTACAGATAACGTATATTGGTATGTCGGTATTTAGAACATGCTACATTTATTAAAAATGTAATAAATAAATAATATGATCATTAATTTACTCATCAATATTGTTATATTTGAAATATGTAAGGACAGAAATCAAACGGCATCCATACATTCTGAAAAGGTCATTGTGATTGGTGTTACAGGGACCCATTTTTTATTCTGGCGATCATTTCACTTTGATGAAATTAAAGCTGCTTGGTCCGATTTTATATCTATTTTTTTGCACGCTTTTAAACGATGGTTATTAAAAGTATATGTATAATAATAGACATTGCAGTTATTTTTCCCAGTCAATTAAACCAAATTTCAATGAAGAAAAATACATACAAAGTTTGCCAACAAAACAAACGACATAAAAGGGTACTGCATTATTTCGCCTCATGTTAAAGTTCAACCCTGATGACCAGACGGGTATGGTTGTATTAAGACTTTGACATCGCTTAAAATAATGGTCGAAATGATTAGACAAATTATAAATAAACGTGTATGTTTTGTTCGCTAATATTTTTGAAGTTTACAATCGATGCATAGCAAGCAGGTTGAATAACCCCAATAATTCGGGGGACGAAACCGAACGGTTTCCTCTTCTAAACATCTAAACACGTGATGCATTTTGGTTTTTTTTTTTTGTTTGCCCAAAAAGAACTTTGAATGTTTCTAACTTTGAAAGGAGACTGATTCTGCTGGTGTAAATAGGAGAAAGTCTATAACTTTCTAATATAAATGGTTTTTATAGAAAACATTTTATACTGTAATAACAAATAAATCAGATCAAGCAGCTTTAAATACAATTTAAATTGTATACACCAATTTTACTTACTATGACTTGACCTAGATTCAAGTTGAGTTTTAACTAAATTGTTAATGTGTCTCCATTCCCTGGCGTATCATAGATCATGTGGGTGACGGAGTTAGGATCATAAGTTATGATAGCAGGTGTGATAAACGTCGTATTCAGAGGGCTCTTTTGAATAATAATAAAAATATTTTAGTTAATAAGTTTATAAATTATAACGTTTCAGGTTATATTTAGTGATTGCAAATGATAAAAATCGCAAAAATAATGTACAGAGAAACGCGGAACTTTTCTGCTTATGATGACGGAATTTTGGTACTCGGGAATACATTGAATACACACACTTCTTTAACATGATTGTTGAAACCGGGGGGGGGGGGGGGGGGGGGTCAGTGAATTCATTTATTTCAATACACAGAACTACACCTAAGATTACCGATTTTAATCAATTTTGCCTTCGTGAACAAATAATTAGAAACTTCACCATGTTCACTATCCAACAACCAAGTCCTTGTGGGGTTCTATTATCGACTTAATGTCCCACCTTTACAGAGTTCCCTCCCTTTGCTTGCTTTTTTGATGAATCGTCATCGCCCCCGCCTTTAGCTCCTTTACCCCCTCCGCCTCCTCCTTTATTTTTTGGCATTTTTCACGTTGTTCTTGTTTAATGTTTACAGTTTTTTACCATTCATCCACATGTCACAACATAATCAATGTTAACATAAGAATTTGCATCAAGTCGTTGTAATATGTTATTTTAAACATTCAAAAGATTAAGAAAATTTAATTGCAATATATATTATGATTGGATCAGCTGTGGATAGAGTAAGTCACCTTGACCAATCAGATTGTCAGACTCATACATGTGTTGGAAAATAATGCAATATGGATGACGTCTGGTCAAGTTAAATAAAAAAAAATACAGTCTAAGCCACATTTCTCATAAAATAAGAGTCATTTAGCTTCAGAAATGTCTGATGAAGATTGCTTTGGTCCAGCGCTACCTCCAGGTAGTTATTTTTTTTTTATCAGTGCCGAGTGTTTATTATGAATAGAAAAAGTCTTCTAAGACGCACGGGCTCGGTCGTTCAGCAGGTTCAGCACAATCACTAGACTTAGCTACGTAGCTTGATTTACATACATAGCTTTATTTACCTACCTGAAATAGGTTAATTTAGCTACCTTTATGCAATTATGCCTTATATTTGTACTGTGTAGTTTTATGAAAGCAATCCAGAGCAAAAATAGTTAAAACATTGCTTGTTTTTGAGTTGTTCTACGGAAAACATGCATTTCTATTGCTTTAGTAACTGTATTACACCTTGTGTGCGATCAGGCATGGATAAGTGTGATTAATTCACGATCTGCTGAATTATATATATTACCAATCAATTATCATGTTCAACCAGAACTGTTTTTCTTTGTTTTTCCATTTTAGAAGTAACTGTTTGGTAACATAAACAGTTATACATAGCCCCAAAACATTAAGAACTTTGACAGTCTACATTTGCGCAAAAAGAGCAACATTTTTAAAAGTGAATTTTTAATGAATTGTTTTCAGATCAGTTCAAAGATAAAAATTATTACTGTACCTGAGTGCGACTTTTAGTACAAATGTCCATTTAACAAAAAATATGATTGAGTAGCTAAATAAACCTACTTCAGGTAGGCAAAAAAAGCTTTGTAGGTAAATCAAGATACATAGTTAAATCAAGTGATTGTACTGGATCTGGTAGTTGGATAGTGAAGATTACCTTAGGTGTATTTCTGGGTATTGCAAGAAATAAGTTCACTGAAAACCCCAGTTTCAATCATGTTAAAAAAGTGCATCTGATTACATTGTGGGTTCCGTTGTATCGCAGTATGTTTGAATGAATAGCATTCCCGTTTTATTCTGCAATTAAAGTTTATGCACCAACTTCAAAAGCAAGTTCAAAAGACCAGAATGTATTTGATGAGAATTTAAAAAAAAAAAAGTATAATAAAATGCAAATTTTATTCCCTAACAAGTGACTTTGCTTTTATGAAGAATCATATTTTAATTTAAAAAAAAATAAAACTGTCTGTTATAACTGAACTAGACTTCCAGATTTTCAATGCTGCTATAATTTGGAACTCTTTAATTTTGAAGGTGAATAAGACTTGTGATTTAAAAATAACACACAAAATAACAAAATAAGTAAGTTGGGAAATTGATATTCCTCAGAAAAGCTAGTATAATACAAGCTCTTTGAACAACACTTAATGACTTTTGAAAATGACAACTTGGAATATCTTTTTTTTTAGGGAAAAAAATAAGTATGGCGATATTATGAGATACCTGTTTATATTAAAAAAAAAGTAAACATGGTAAAGGGATGATACTCACCATCTTGGATTTATAGGGGGTCCTCATTTCAAGCTATGTTTTAAACAAGTTCTCCAATTTCTCCAGCAATTTCTGATGAGATCTAGGTTAAAAAATGATCCAATGACTTATCCCTATCATCTGACAACATCTGTATGCTGCGTAATAAACACATCATTCCGAAATGTACTAGATACTTGCCAAACTTAGCTAAAGCAACAGAAGTTTACTTTTGAATGACTTAAATTCTCCATATAATGACTGAAATGTTCCGAAAATGTATGAGAAGTCTAGAGACAGAGCTCAAAGTAGACTGTTGGAGATCGAGAGCCACCAAATGTTAATGGCAACCTACTTTGAATTTAAGTTTTAACTTTTTGTGCAAGATCTGCTGTATTCTCAAAATCTTTTGAATATGATATTGTAATGCTGATTTAAATATCTTTAAAGCAATTTTTATTAACTTAAGATACATGTATATACCATTTATGAGTTAAAATTTTCCTTAGAAACCCTATCTTTTTCCCCATTGTGTTGCTATGTTAATGCAGTGTTACAAAGTATTATTTGTAATTTAGAATTTTTTAACTTGGTTGATAAAAATTGAATTTACAGGTTAAAATTTTCCTTAGAAATCTTATCTTTTTTCCACCATATTGCTATGCACCGTGAAGTATTATTGGTTATTTAGAATTTTTCAATTTTTTTTTATTAAATTTCTTTAAACAATGTTCAGATTTCAACTCAAATTTCCTCCGTCTGTACATGTTGTCTATAGAAATCACTAAAACAGAATGATTTCATTGTTGTACTTTGGTTATTCTCTCCAGGTTTGAATGAAAGAAGCACTTTAAAGAATCTACAGAAAGAGGCACCTGTGAAACGTGTCAGTGGAATAGGACCTCAGCTTCCTCCCCACCTACAGAATTCTCAAGAATTATCACCAGATTCCACATCAGAAGAAGAGGAGGGACCATGCATTGGGCCCTCCCTGCCCCCACACATGAAGTCATCTTTGAACCAAACGCAAGGCTCAGTTAATATTGGCCCTTGTAGAACCTCACTATTAAAGTCTGATGACAGCTCCTCAGTGATCGGCCCTGCCCTTCCTCCACATTTATACAAGAAACAATTTCAAAGTAGTGATGTAAAGGACAATGAAAGTGGGGCATGTGTATCCAAAGGTCAAAGTTCAAAACAGGACTGTATTATTGGCCCCAGTTTACCCCCTCACTTGCAGAGAAATGTTCATTCAGCATCATATAGAGAAAATGTTCATGATGTCAAGGATGATGATGCTGATGATGATAATGATGTCATTGGACCACTTCCTTCAGAGATGTCAGCTGGGAACTCTGGGTCAGATTTTTCTGCTGAGATTGAAAGAAGAGCCCGCAAAATGAAAGATCACTTGGATGGAAAAGTATAAATTTTACTTTTGATTTTTGTTGCTTTTATCATTTTTATGTTTGATTGAAAGCGTAATTTTCATAGTAAACTAAAGAAGTTAAAGTACACATTTTTATGCCTTTAGAGCGAGACTCCAACTCTTTAAAAATGTACGATAACATCTCTCTTTATTCAGACTCAGTCAGATGGTCAACCAAAACGTGAGGCATGGATGATGGAGTTACCAGACTGTATGGGCCAGAACATTGGACTCACAGCTCGGACTTTCCGCGTCAATGCTGGTCCGGACCTCAGTGATCGGTCCATGTGGACGGACAGTCCGGCTGACAGAGCAAGGAAAGAGAAAGTCAGTTCATTTGATAATCACAGTTTAGTCCATCTTTTGTTGATTGCCATATATTCATTGATTGAACTACTAATATTTGTTTTTGGACATAAGTAATGTTAAAAAGTCCAAGAATACAAAAAATAAAATACATTGGGCCAATTATAGTACATATATGCACTGGTAAGGAAACAATTATATATTGCATGTATCATACAGTATTCTCTGGCTTCAATATTTAATTGAAAATCAATTTTATAAACAAATTATTAGATTCATGCTGAATATGATTTAATTTCAGAGTTTAAAACTGCGTTGTATTAGCTGTGTTACTACTCTGACTAATACTGTTTGTATCACAGTATGTCGAGATATAAATAAAGAACTAATTGGGTTTGAATTGACGTCTATTGCTGTAGGAAGGAAATACAGATACCAGAAAAAGACCACACCCAGGCTCTGGGCCCTCAGGAAGGGATCAGCAAATCCGGTCAGAGCTGGAAAGCTACAATGTAAGTAACATAATGCAATTCTTCAACTCACAGGGTTCAACTGTTCATAGTAACACACATGTCATATTATGTGCTGTAAATTCATATTTCTTCAAATCTTGAAGTTTGTGTATAGATTAGATTTTACAAATGTTTTTATGAAGTCTGCATGTCGTGTGAAATGAAATTTGATATACAGGTTTATCATAACAATGTCTAGATCAAGTTTGATTTTGGGTGCGAATAAACAATATTTGACAGAGATATGCGCCGTGGACTTATAAAAATTCCAATTATTTGCAGTTTTAGACTAAAACTTTTAGTTCATTTTCTTTCGCGTAGGATGCATATATTGAAATGAAATTTGGTATACAGGTTTCTCATAATGATATCTAGATCAAGTTTAATTTTGCATACGGTCAAGCATTTTTTGACAGAGTTATGTGCCTTGAACGTAGAAAAATTCCAATTATTTGTACTTTCTGTTTATTTTCTTCACAGATGTTTCCAAGGGAGGGGGGCATAAGTGTTTTACAAACATCTTTTGTTTCTTAAAATTTTCTTGTTTAATTCTGAGTTCATGTAAAAGCAAATCCAATAATCCAAAGCACTTCACTAAAACTATATAATACAAAATGTACTCTATTTACACTAATACACTGATTGCTGGAAGTTATGGTTCAGATTATTAACTGACTTTTATTTATTGATGCAGGTTTCCAAAGTTTATAACAAATCAGTGGTTATAGACAACATTATAAAATCAGTACCTAGGTTAAGAAAATCAAATTGCAACAGGTACATGTACCTGTATCTATTTATAGTAACAGTTACTTTCCGTTCAAACATGGGTGTAAGAAAATTATGGAAAAAGGCGCTATACCTCTTTCCCATTAAGCTTCAGTTCTGCAGCTATTTGAAATATTGATATAATTATTCGTTTACCTTATTGCTACACGAAGTTATTTTCTTTTAAATATTTAGCAATCTCAACAAAGTTAATTTCTCAGAAGCATGCATAATTAACATTTGATTTCATCTTTTTAACAGAAAGCACGTGGAACAGAGTCATTGCTTAATACGCACCAGAAGAAGATGAAAAAACAACAGGTAAGTGTTAAGACATTTTGTATTCACATGCATTTTAATTATTTTTCATAATTATTAAATGGATACCCTGCCATTCATTATTACATATCGCCTTGCCAAGTAAAGTTGGAGCCTGGGGTATGTGAGGCTGCTCACTTTTACTTTCATTAATTGATAGCTATCTACTGACCAAAATACAAAGCAAATTGTGATTTTTAGTTACTCAGTGTGTGTCTGTATACGTATAGAAAGAAGAAAGCAGCCAACCAAAGGAGCGGAGGCCATTTGATCGTGACCTTGACCTACAAGCTAACAGATTCGATGATGCTCAGAGGAAGGCAATAATAAAGAAATCTCAGAACCTGAACAGTCGATTTGGCCACAGCAAGGATTCTCAGTATCTGTGACCAGGAGGACAAAAACGAAATCAGTGCCCAAATTATTGTTCAGTGTGAATCAGGTTGACTGATACAAACATTGATCAAGACTCAGTGAAAGCGATTGCTAACTCAGAAAGCATTAACTTGTCAGCTGAGATTGATTCATATAAATATTTTACAAGACTAATTTATATGTACCTGGGTATACAGTATTTACAGTTGTAGATTTGTTGATACAAAGTGAAAACTCATACAAAAATAAAAATTAATGTTTTATTTACAATAATTGTACATAATGTAATAACAACACCAAACATCATGGAATCAAAAAGTTTGCAACGGAATGATACACAGCAGACAGATAAAAACATATATAGTTTGGCTATTTTGAGAGAGACAGCAGTTTTCCTTAAAAAAAAACTTGGAGTGCAGTGAATATGTATAGTGTTGCATGGTTGCATTATCTGTCAATATATCAGTAGTTACAGTGATATTTACCTATTAAGGTAAATTAGAATTGGAATATTGCATCTTGTAACATTTATTTCTTTCAATACAGCAATGAATATGGCCCCCCTCCACCAATAAGGATAGTGGGGCAGCGTCAATACTTTTATCATATGATGTTTAGTATATAGCATGTCTATTAATTACATTTGTGGAATTTAAACTCATTTTTTCATACCAAAGATTGATTTTGTCGATGAAAGGGGATATAGTGTTGTCGTTATATTGCCAGTGTGTAAATATTTAGCTAACTGATTTTTCATATTCATGTTTAAATAATAATTGTTCTTATTACATGTACATTTAGGCAGAGCAGGGACGTATATACTAACTGAATTTAAGTTTTACAAATAAGTTGGTGCAGATACGTTGAACTTGCAGCAGAGTATTTTCTTAAAGGCAGCCCTGAATTCCTTGTTAAAGAAGGTGTAGATGACAGGGTTACAGGCCGAGTTGAAGTACCCAAGGAAAAGAGCCAAACTCTGCACAGCCTTTGGGAACACACAGTGGGGACACAACGGTACCAGAATGGCAATGATAAAAAACGGAAGCCAACAGACCAGAAAGCAGCCCACAACGATCCCGAGTGTACGGACTGCCCTGCGCTCTTGGGGCAGAGATATGGTATCTTTGCGCTTTAAGCGGCGCCGTTTGCGAGCAGTTGTCACGTGACCTTTTTTCCCCGTGACGTTGGGTTTGGGAATGCTCTTTGGAATATTGACGCCGTTAGTGTCCTGACCATCCCGACCTTTAATGATCAGTTTTCCGGTTTCTATGTCAACTATTTCTGTAATAATTTCGTCCTCTGCTATGCTCGGCATGCACCCTTGGTCTTCCCTCGCATCACTTGATACTGAAGCTTCACCGGAAGTAGTGTATCCTGAATCTGTGCTTGACAGGTAGGAAATCTGACGAACCAGAGTCGGTCGTTTTGATTTGGTACATGTAGGTTTCTCAATATTAATTTGGTGATCAAAGCTTGGTTGCATACCGTTGTCGACAGTCACTTTCTCAATATGATTTTCTTTGGATTCATCACTGTTCTTTTCGATAGACAAGTTTTTACCTTCTTTCTTTCCATTGTCACAACAATATCGAAAAGTATTGTAGGAGTTAAGTCCCTTTTTCTGACGGAATTTGATTATCAAACTATTCCCAGGGCCTCTTACCCACTGTTTACCTCTTAACCACGTAACTTGAAAAATTTTGCAGTAAAAACACAACATGATGACCAAGGGAAGGTAGAAGGCCCCGATAGTGGAAAAGAACGTGTAACCAACGTTTTGGGAAATAACACAGGAGTTTATCGTCATTTGATTGGGCGTTTTCCACCCAAGAAGAGGGGGTAAGGCAATAACAATGGAGTAGGTCCAGGCAAGGATGACTAGACAGAGCGCTCGTCTGACGGTCCGAAATTGTGCGTAGTGAAGAGGCTGTGATATTGCATTGTATCGGTCGTAACTAATGACGCACAAATTCACAATGCTTGCAGTACAGCAGATAATGTCCATGGAGATCCAAAAGTCACAAAAGATTGAGCCAAAATTCCAAACCCCTTGGAGCTGATAGACCAAGGCGAAGGGGGTGACACACAGACCCACAAGGATGTCGCTGAGAGCGAGACTGACGATGAAGATGTTGCCCACGCGATGGAGGCGACGGTCCATCAGGATGGACAGAATCACCAAACTGTTTCCAAACACGGTGCCGATAATAATCAGGACAGCGAAAATGGCGATGAAAATGTTAACGGTTCTACTTACGAAATCATGTCCTAGGCCGTCCATCGTTAAACAAGTGGTGAATGTAACGTGTTGGTACAAGGATATTTGTAACACGTTCCGGAGTCCAAACTAGGCTTATAATACGCATTAGGTCTATGAATTTTTCTATTGAATATTAACAAATGTTACATATGGTTTGTTTAGAACCTCCAGTATAATTATCAAGTGGGCTCATCTCAAAAGTTTCACAGGTTGCCATTGGTCGTATGTTATTACAACCTCTAAAAGACCCGCACCAAGAATCCAGCTATCACAAAATATTCCATTGATAAATCCAGAATAAAACGTTACTCTATTGACTGAATATGTCGTGTTCCTAGTTGCAAAACTGCCTCTTGGGGGAAAATGTTATTCAAATCACAATATGCTGTCAGTCTATGCATGTAAACGGTCTACTCGAAATCACGGATGTTCTTTAAAAAGAGAAACGGAATTCTACAAAGAACCATCTTTAAGATTTGTTGCTTTATCATTTATTGGACAGGAACAACTTTAACTGAGCGTCGAAATTCTACTCCTTACAGAATATACTCAATAGACATTCCAATCGTAAATCTTTATTATCTTGTGATCAGATTGAGTCGAAAGTATTCTAAATTGAAGCAGCTCGGGCTACTCCCTCGGGGAAAGGTATCTCTCTCGGATCGGGCGTCCTATAATATCCGCCAGCTCGGGGAGACCTGGTTAGTATTCCGTGTGTCGGTAACGCGTGGGTGGGCTGATTAACCAGGGGATTTATTGTTCTCTCTGCCCAAAGGTCGCCATGTAAGACATCGCTAAATGAAAATATTGATTTTGGCTTTCCTTTGAAAACTATGAATATCAACAATATTTTTGTATATTTTAACATTTTTTAAATTTTAAATCTTTAATTTACAATTTACCCGTTGGCGTAATTCACTTCATGTCATCATTAGTGTTAAAGAAACCCAAGCTGATTCGTCTTCATTGAATTGCAGGGTAATGCACCAGTCTTTTCATTTGTAAAAGAGTTCAGTTCTGATGGTATCATTTGAAAGATTTGTAGTCGGCAGTAAATTGTTCTGAAATTCGATGTCCGCAATCACAGCTCCAGATAGGAAGATGTAAAAGTACATTTGTAGCGTACCAACACAATAACATTGGCAAGGAATTTATATATTGGTATATAATTTCATGTACTTTTTATCCAAAATTGAATTATTATGACAGTTAAAAGCTGAGCCCCAAAGGAAAATGGAATTACATATTATATTTATATTTTGTCACGTCAATTTTAAATGATGTGGTAAGATAAGCAAAGTAAATTTTTCCTTCGTCCACATAAGTAAAATTTTTATCATTTGCAAGGTTATCAGATTTCACAAAATTCGCAAGTGATATCATAAAAGCATATTATCGAGTTCTGGTCCTCACACACGTGTTAGTAAGTTAAGCACTCATTGATGAGACAACACGCACATACTTCTTTCGTTTCTTGTTTTTGTAGAACTGTACATGTTGTAGGCTAATGCATATCTATGATGCTTTAATAAGATTTCGAACGAAAGCCTCTGAGTTGGAGGTGATAGGACATATACATGTAGGTTCATGGTGAAAAGCAAATAGTGGCGGGGGGGGGGGGGGGGACTAACGTCGCCGACAGCGTCCGTCACATTCTGATAAAGATATCAGTGTCATTGTTATAAGGATGTCGGTCATTTTCATTATGTATTAATCGAAACTACATATTGTAAATTATTGATCTCATAGACTAATTACAAAAGACAATTACAATACTTGCACAAAACGCCATTGCGCTGTAACTATCTTCGGATGTTCAAGTGCGATGGTGTTTATTAATTATTTGTGCCGCGGCGTTATTTGAAGTTGCGATAATGCGACGTTGATTTGATTTGATTTGAAAATATTTTTATTGTACAAAAATACAATTGGGATTGGACACAAGTTCCATAACTTAGACCGCCCTCTCCCAATACAAAGATATAATACAATATATGTGTACGCAACATAAATAAAGGTCAGTGGATAGAATGGTCGTATACATATATGCAATTGACACGTATATAATTAAAAACGGTGTACTAGTAGTTATAAGATCAGTTAAATCTTTCAGTATTTTTTATAAATTTATAAACTAATGCAAATAAATGCTTGTTTTCATTGTCACTTATTGAACTGTCACCCCAAAGTAAAACATGAGTATTGACAATGTTAAGATTTACAATTTGAAAAACGTCATTAAATAGAACATTTCTAGCATCTTTATATTTATTATACATGTGAAAAAATAATGGTACGTATCTTCTGTCTTACCACACGAACAGAGTGGACTGTTGATAATATTACATCGAAATAAATCATTATTTAGTGCACAATTGTGACGAAGTTTAGTATGAATGATATTCAAAAATCTATCCCCATATGTAAAAAAAATTAGGTATAGTTCTACATGTAAGTACATTTTCATTTTTGACAGAAACATGTATTTTTTCCTTATAAATGCGAACAGAGTCGCTTCCACGGACATCCGTTGAAAGCGCATTCCATTCATCAACAGGAAATATACGAAGATTTATACAATTCCAAACGACATTTTGGTATAAAGTAATTATGTGCATTTCTGGTAGAATAGTTAGATACATTAGCACGCTTATTTGGAAAAATATCCATTACATAACTGGGTAAAAGGTTTCGGTCAATTTTATACATTTTATACATTGTTTTTAGTCTGGATATTTTGCGACGTTGTGCTATTTGAAGTCGGTGAGATGATTAAGCATATTTAACAAACACTGATTTCTTTTTATAGAAAAGTTAGAACTTTGTGATAACGTTATATATTCCCTTTTTGACACAGTTCTAATGTGTATAATTATACATACATATTTTTTATCGTCACCGAGCTATGATTCTTAGTATTATACATTCCTTCTGCAAGGAGCTCGAAATAATAGCATATATATTTAGACTGGTTTATTCGATAGAATCCATTTTCGTAACAATTATATGTATAATCGCCATGTTCCCGTTTTGCACACATTTGATAATTGGGTAAAGAACAATAGGTGTGATCTGTGTTGTGATAGCAATTATAGTCTGCTTTCAATCAAAGAATTTACCTGGATTTTTACCTGTGTTTTATCAGCGCCCTACAATGAATTAGCAAAAGTTTTTATTTAAACAATATTTTATTATGTAAAAAATATCACATAATAGGATTGGGCAGCAGGCAATCTGCCTATTTGAGCCCTCTCCTTTAACAGTCAATTTGACAAACATTGATGGTACAATGTAACAATAAAATATAGTAGAGAAAAATAAAGGAAAAAATAAGTGGAATCAAAATGCTTGGTACCGGGTATTATTTATGTACAAAATGAAAAATAGTTGTAGAAAGCTAGCAGTTCAGCTGTTTGAGTGACACTGTGAATAATGCATTAAAACTTAAATCTTTTGGTAGCTAATTTATAATCATGTACAATCTTAAATATAGCAACATTTTCGTTATAAGGCAAACTACTGTCCCCATATAACAATAAGTCCAGAGAGATGGGGATATCTAAGTGTAAATTACTTATTGACTGTATAAATACTTGCCTCTGTGCATCATAATGTGGACAGACAAAAAAATAATGATAAGCATTTTCAGATGCATAACCACATATATCACAAATAGAATTTTCACACAAAAAATGATTGAATAGGTCAGCATTTAAATTGCTTGCATTATTTCTTATCTGACAATGTATAATATTTGCTTTTCTGTTTCCAAAGTCATAAAGTTTGTTTGGCTTTCTAAAGAATATGTTTTTAGGCTGTTTTGAATGAAGACTCAGTTGGTAAAATTCTAATGTGAAGAGGTAATTCATTCCATAATTTTATAGATGAAGGTAGAAAGCTGTTCATAAAGGCAGTTGTTTTTATCTGGGGTATAACAAATTTAAAATCATCTTGGTGTCTTAGTGAGTAATTATTTTGCGGTGTACATGGCATAAGTAAATCCTGTAGATATTTGGGAGCAAGACCATGGACCATTTTATAAAATAATGTGAGTTTATGAACCTTTCTTCTATCTGATAGTAGATCAATACCCAATTCATCATATAGAGCTGACCTGGATGAGTTACTTCTAAGACCTGATATAATCCTTGCAGCAGTTACTTGAATATCTTCTAGAAGTTTGACTTCTCTATCATAACAATTATCCCAAACTATATCAGCATATTCTAAAACTGGTCTTATAAATGAAAAATATATTTTTTTTAGAGAGCATCTACATAGCTTATATTTAACAAGTTTCAATAGGTTTAACCTTATACAAGCTTTTTCATGAATAGAATTAATATGTTGTTTCCAACCTCCATCATATTGGAGATATACACCAAGATGGATGTGACTATCAACTTTTTGTATAAATGGACCATGGACACCAAACTGTACAGGGGGATGAGATATATTTTTTCTACTGAAATCAAGGTTTTTGGTTTTACTGGGATTAAAATCAACTGCCCATATGTCAGACCATTTACATATTTTGTCAAGATCAGAAACAAGTGAATTTGTTACAGCCTGTGTGTCATTGTCAACAATAACATATATAGAAGTGTCATCAGCAAAAAGACGAAGATTGTTTGATATATCATAAGACATGTCATTAATATATAATAAAAATAAAAATGGACCAAGAACAGATCCTTGGGGAACACCTGAGGTAGTATGTGTTATAACGGTTTTCTCTGTATGTACTCGCTTTGCTGAGGTACCGGGGAATAAAGGATCTTCGGGGACTTCGAAATAAAACCAAATATTGAAATAAGGCCAAAATATAAAGTTTATTAATTTAGATCGCAAATGTCAAAGGTCTATCTCACAATATAAACAGTTCTTAAAATTGACAATTAAAAATAACATAAAATGAAAATATATTTACCTTCGAAATAAAACCAAATATTGAAATAAGGCCAAAATATAAAGTTTATTAATTTAGATCGCAAATGTCAAAGGTGACAATTTGCGTTTGGCTTTTGGTTTTATTTCGACGATAATTACAAAGTCACGCCCATAAAGTTAATCCCGAAATATAAAATATAATTGGATATTTAATTACTTATGGGCGTGGATAAAAATGAAACGAACAGGTAACAATCATTATAATTAGTGTTAATAACCACTGTTCAAATTATGTAATTAAAACGCTCACAGGTGCCAGGTAAGATGTCAAAACAGGTTGAATTATGTAATTAAAATACTAAGCGGTCCTGTGAGGCTTATTTAACAATTGACGTTAATTTGAAAATTAAAGAAATAAGTAATTAAAGATTTCGACATAAAAAATAATATTGACTAATTATTAAGTAAAATCATTATTGTGACATTTGAATATTCCCCTTTTTTTTCTTTTTTTTTTTTTCTATTTTAAAAACGTATATACAAAATAATTTATCTACAAATTAAGAACATAACATTATTAAAATAGCATTTGATATGAATAAAATATACACAAAATATACAGGGTAAGTGATATATAAAAATATAAACAAAATATATACACGGAGCATAAAATTCTGTAACAATGCTCCCTTGTTACAGAATTTTATGCTCCGTGTATATATTTTGTTTATATTTTTATATATCACTTACCCTGTATATTTTGTGTATATTTTATTCATATCAAATGCTATTTTAATAATGTTATGTTCTTAATTTGTAGATAAATTATTTTGTATATACGTTTTTAAAATAGAAAAAAAAAAAAAGAAAAAAAAGGGGAATATTCAAATGTCACAATAATGATTTTACTTAATAATTAGTCAATATTATTTTTTATGTCGAAATCTTTAATTACTTATTTCTTTAATTTTCAAATTAACGTCAATTGTTAAATAAGCCTCACAGGACCGCTTAGTATTTTAATTACATAATTCAACCTGTTTTGACATCTTACCTGGCACCTGTGAGCGTTTTAATTACATAATTTGAACAGTGGTTATTAACACTAATTATAATGATTGTTACCTGTTCGTTTCATTTTTATCCACGCCCATAAGTAATTAAATATCCAATTATATTTTATATTTCGGGATTAACTTTATGGGCGTGACTTTGTAATTATCGTCGAAATAAAACCAAATATTGAAATAAGGCCAAAATATAAAGTTTATTAATTTAGATCGCAAATGTCAAAGGTCTATCTCACAATATAAACAGTTCTTAAAATTGACAATTAAAAATAACATAAAATGAAAATATATTTACCTTCGAAATAAAACCAAATATTGAAATAAGGCCAAAATATAAAGTTTATTAATTTAGATCGCAAATGTCAAAGGTGACAATTTGCGTTTGGCTTTTGGTTTTATTTCGACGATAATTACAAAGTCACGCCCATAAAGTTAATCCCGAAATATAAAATATAATTGGATATTTAATTACTTATGGGCGTGGATAAAAATGAAACGAACAGGTAACAATCATTATAATTAGTGTTAATAACCACTGTTCAAATTATGTAATTAAAACGCTCACAGGTGCCAGGTAAGATGTCAAAACAGGTTGAATTATGTAATTAAAATACTAAGCGGTCCTGTGAGGCTTATTTAACAATTGACGTTAATTTGAAAATTAAAGAAATAAGTAATTAAAGATTTCGACATAAAAAATAATATTGACTAATTATTAAGTAAAATCATTATTGTGACATTTGAATATTCCCCTTTTTTTTCTTTTTTTTTTTTTCTATTTTAAAAACGTATATACAAAATAATTTATCTACAAATTAAGAACATAACATTATTAAAATAGCATTTGATATGAATAAAATATACACAAAATATACAGGGTAAGTGATATATAAAAATATAAACAAAATATATACACGGAGCATAAAATTCTGTAACATATGTCTGAGTGATGAGGAAAAACCAAAAGTTCAAGTTCAAGTTCATTTATTTTTCACTCATAACATATAATGTTACATGAGATGCAGAAGAATTATATACAAAAGTATAAGAAAAGCAGGATTTACAAAAAGAAACAGAATAAAGGTAAACAATGAATTTGTTGTAGTTGTTACGTAGGATGACCGACCAAATCAAATATTTTTCTAATTAAAGTACACATTTTCATAAGTATTACATGATTTGAAGATGACATAAGTGTTCTAAATTTTAAGATGTTTGGGTTTTTAAGATAATAATTACTAAACAATTTTTTTTTTTACACGTGACAGTGCACTACATTCTAAAACATAATGAAATTCATCGCCAATTTGATTGGCTTCACATAAGCCGCATTTGCGGTCTTCACGTGGAGTATTGTTCCACCTACCAATTTCCACCAATTTCTATAGGGAGGTGATGGTTTGTAGTTCTATATTTAACAAACAAGTTTCTTAATTTTCGTGAAAGTATTAATAAATAGTCTTCACAACAAAAATTACATTTAAAAATACGATATATAGCACCTTTTGACGAACGATCTAATTCACTATTCCATTTTTGGACAAATTGATCTTTAAGATTTTGTTTGACAATATTTTTTAACCGTTTTACGCAAACAGGATTTTGCTGGTGCCATACAAAGGATAAGCCACAGCTATCAAGAATGTTTTTTATACAAACTAGCCACTTATTATTGATTTCACCTCTAATGTAACAATTGTAAAGATACATATACATAGTTTTACATAACTTATTCTCCTGGCATAACATCATCTTTGCCCAAAATCCAATCATTCTCGTATAAATTGTTATATATAATGGAAAACGACCTGTCTCCCCATAAACCATAAAACTGGGGGTACTACTTTTCAAGTTAAGTATGTGTTTAAGAAACCTTAAATGTACACGCTCGATAACATCAATATTTTCGTAACAAGAACTGTAAGAAACAATCAGGTGACGAATATTTACTTTTTTCGGGGGGAATATAGACAATACCAAAAAGAATATTATCAACATCAGCAAGTCAAACATTCTTCAACTGGAGCCATAATACATATTTACACTCAGTATTTATAATATTTACATGTTTCATAAGTGTATCTTTCACGGCCACGGCTATGCCTCCTGATCGCACCTTTGTTAGTTTACACCGGTTTTTCGTAAAGACTGTGAAACCAGGTAGATGAGTAGTGTCAGAGTCATCGGTCTTGGTTTCGACTAGTCCTACAATATCGTATTGCGCTATTAAATCGGTAAATTCCGGATACTGCAGGCGTTTGTTGATTCCGCAGACATTCAGAGTCAGTATTTTGAGATCACGATCTGGCTGGTCTCCTACGCGCCCCTATGTTTTGTTCGGTGTTCGACGGCGGCATGCTCTCTTGCGGTCCTGATATTCCGAGTCGGACTCACTGTATCTTTGCCTTTGGGATGCTTTTGGGGTCGTATTTATGCCCACCTGCCTTAGTCACTGATGCATAATCGGTCTTGTGTCCTGTGTATTCCGCCTGATCTGAGTCGTCCTGTGTCAACGCTGGTGACACATAAGGACGCCCGTCTATGTAGAGGCTATCTCTCACAAGTTTAACTCGATGACCGTTCTTTCTGGCCGTCCTCATAACAGGGTATAATGTCTTTCTCTTCTCCTCTATCTCCGGTGGGAACTGCTCATTAACCCAGATGTTGGATCCTTTTAGTTTCTTTGGTGCTTGTAGACGTACCAGTTCCCTATCCCTGAAGAATGAGAATTTAGCCACAATTCTCCTCGGTTTCGTTCGGAACTCGTCTCGTTTCCCCATTCTGTGCACTCGTTCGAACGAGATGTCGTTGTCTAGCTTGAGCTTGGTTTTCAGGAAGTTCTGAATGACCTCTTCACAGTCTTCATCATCGTGTTCGGGGATGCCACTGAAGACAAGATTGTCACGCATTGACCTTGACTTTAAGTCCACAACTCCATTGTGTCCATTGCTTCCTTAAACTGGTCTCTTATCTGATGAGTGTTTCCTGTCTTAATGTAGAGAGTTTAAGATCGGAATTTTTCTTTACATCATCAAATATATCACTCATAGCTTTTGTGCTGTTTTCTACATCCGACATTGTTTTCTTTACCGTATTCACTTCTGATTCCATCGTATTTACCCTTGTCGTCAAAGAGGATACTGAATCTGTTACCTGTTTGATGTCTGAAATTTGAGTTTCAATAACCCCGAGACGCGTTTCCATAGAGTCTATTCTGTTTAGTTTTTGAATTATAAGTAGTAGAAGAGAGTGAATATTGTCTAAAGTAATTTCACCGGGGATTGCTATATTGTCATTTGAGTTCCCGTAAATAATGGCGTGACTCTGGGACACCAGATTTGCTGTGTCGCTAACAGAGGTGTTTGCACTGGATTTGGACATAGTTAATAGTTAATAATAAATAGCCTGACCGCTAAGGGAAACAACACATACACACTCGCAGAGCGTAAGGTCTTAATACAGAATCACAGAATTACAGGTGTCTTTTGTTGACAATGGGCTCAGAGGGCCCTCTGATTAGAGTTCACAGTTCAGTGGCTCAACGCTAACAAAAAGAATATAGATATTTTGTTGTGTTTTATGTGTGATTTTTAATAACCCACCATTTTTTTCATTTGATAAAATAAAGATAATGATATTTTTAGTCTTTAATTTCCGCTCACTGATAAGAAAAATAATGATTAGATGATATGACTTCTACATTTTTGTCCATTTATCTAAAATATAAAATTAAATGAATATTGAGGGAAAATTCTGGTTCCAAGCCACCCGGAAGCTGATTCAATGGATAATTATATATATGATGTATAATTAAACGATGAAGGGGAAAACTACACGTACAGTCATGGGGTACTCCGTGTCTCTTTTTACAACTTGACAGTAGTTCTTATGACACCACCTCTTTAGTATATATTGCGGGTCACTTTTTGGTTTTTCAAATCAGTAGCTATATACATGAAACACAAAAAATTTCGACAAAAATAATAATTTTAATATTGACGGTAAGTTCTTATGACATCACCGCTTTAGTATATCACAGGCCACTTTCTGGGTTTTTTTTTAATCAGTAGCTACATGTAAATACATGAAGCTCAAAAAATTTCGACAAAAATAATAATTTTAACATGGATTCGATAAACTTCAAACTGAAGAAGGTTGACCATGCATGAATTACATGTAGGTCTACATTTGATAGATTTTGTGAAAATATCTTTACAGTTTTTGAAGCATAAAAAATTGCCAATTTATCATCATACAATTTGTCTATTTTCTTCGATTATTCAAGCCATAGCATAACTGAAAAATATTGAGCAGCGTTTTCACTAAAGACATTTCCTCCATTTATGTCAGCAAAAGCAATAATTGAACATTAAAATATATTTTCTCTTCAGACTTGTTACATGTACATGTACTTCATATAGACAGCAAGTTAAACAAAAGCACTACATATACAATAGTTCTGCAGTAATCTTTCTTGTTTAAATAAATTAATGAAATTGTTCGTGACCAAATTGACGTCTGAAATTAAATTCAAGAACATGGATGCCAATTATATGTAAACGTGTTTTTATGCAAGTTATATTGTAACCTGTAATAAATGTAAATATCAATTGCGAGTAGATATGTTTTATTTATTTTATTGTCAATTGTCCTCACTGGAACTGTGATATAGACTATAGCAATTAAGCAATTAACTCACCTGGTAAAATTCCCGCTTTGCACACATTTTTTCGATACCTAATTTTCAAATGTGTGCAAAACGGGAACAAACCAAGCGATCGCGGGCTCCACCACTGCCCCTCCCCCACCTCCCACCTCTTTGAGAGTTATTACTTTGTTCTCAGTCTAGCTGCTAAGCAACGCCGCTATCTGAATAGTTTATGGAATGCATCCTAAAGCTGTATTATTGCAGATCATATCAAACTAGTACCATTTGAAAGCACGTCACGTATATTTATTTTTCATAAAATATGCATTGCCTCAATATAGTTCCATTTAAACAATATTGCATTTCGTTAGAATCAATGATCAAGACAATGGTCGTTCATCAGTTATGCAACACTCTTCCTTTTATGTACAAATGTCTATAGATTAGTAACGGACGTCTAATGTCTCTCGAAATGTTCAGGTCGTCAAAAATTAATTATACAAAAAGTCCCAAACATTACTGAAATGGTTATAATGAAGGTTCTGACATTTTAGATATTAGTCCGCCCAGAATCAATTCTACGTTTAACGACACTTCAAAATTACATATCTACAAGGAAGGACGATAAAACCAAACAAACAAAATTTTCAAAGAAATGATTTTTATTCATTTAAATTATTACAAAAAACAGAGAGTTTTTAGACTACATGCAAATTATCTCTTTAATAGTGATCTTTCCTTATAATCCTATTGATAAAATTAGAATAGGGATTTGTTTGTGTTTTTCTAAATCCAAGTTCTCCTTAGCCTACGCCCGTTGATTACGGTAAACGTAGAATAAACTGTGGACAGCCTTAACTAAAATTATGATTAATGGTTTCCATGAGTACTGGCCACCAGGGGGCGGACGGTAATATTGTACGATCCATTTAAGTAGCTGTGTGTCTCTACGGAGTTAATTTGAGCAATCAATTAAGAAATAAACAACAAATCAATGTGGCATTCATAAGGATGGTGTATGATATTGGTTTTTTCAAATATATTTACCACAGCTCCCCCCCCCCCCCCAAACAAATACACGTACAAGTGAATAAAAAAGACATTTTCAAGGACTCGCCAATGGCTGCGTTTAAACGCCAAAATAACTTAAGGATATATCAGTGAAAGCAATGTTGGATAACCCATTAATGGTGACTTCAAAACTTGTTCAGACGCCAGATCCCTTTTGTGCAAGCTCAGCACTAACACTGACAATCTTATTAGCTCCATTACGAGTATTACCTAAAAATATGGATAAAAAGTCTTGTCTGCGTTTACCTCATCGGTTGTAAGATTTATTCAAAACGATACATGTACGTTGAGGAAACTGGCGACATCTGTAGAATAATAAATCACAGTTCCACCATAAAGACTGAAAAGTTAAATGCGGGGGGCATCGCAGTCTCAGTGGGTACGGCAGTAGTGGCGCGAGAGGGGGGGGGGGGGGCAAGGAAAAGTTCTGGATGCAGAATCTCGCATATTAATAAGAGATTTTCTTGTCGCATCTTACAGTAAAATGAGGGTTACATGCATGTAAAAATGGCGACTGTGGATCTGAAAGTGAATTTTTTTTATGTTCATTGCCCTGAGGTCGGTTACTGTGATTTAAATAAAGTATGGGGCAAATAAAGGGACAACATCAGTAGTAAATTGTCTGAAAAATTTAATGGCGTTAATTGTTTAAATTGAATATTTTCTTCGATCTTTAATTCTTTGCTATCCTACTACTCTAAAAAAGGTTTTATATGTCTGTAAAATCCAGTTCATCATAGAACAGTTTTCAAGTTTAAGGTGAACGAGTTTCAAAGTACAGTAGCTTAATTTTGTAGCCATTTGGTAAAGATGGGGCACCATGAATGACCCAGCACCAATTTTATGATGTCTTTTCTTAGCCGATTGTTTTCGTACATTACCCATGCTATAAAATTTTAGTCACTGGAGATTAGAATGATACCTTATATAAGAGTTTACCTCATCGGGTAAGAGTTTTATGAAGTTTTAAAATACTAGTAGTATCAGAATTTATGGATAACCCTGAATATAAATAGGGTTAATAAGTTTAAATCTAGCGCAATTTTGTGCGCTGTAAATTGGATAAGAATGTAAACATTTCCTGAACTGGCTTGTTTCTGCCCGAAACTGGCCAAAAATGTTGCCAACAGATATAAAAGCAATAAATATGAAGTCCTACATGCCATTTTGTTTGAATAATATGCATACAAGGGCTATGCATTTTTAATCACCCAGAACAGCTGTCGAACTGCGCAGCTACAGACCTATTTTGAAGATTTAAAAATCTGAAAAAAATATGAAGGGGGTTCATTGGTGTCCTCTCTACAACCATTTGTTGAGAAAAGGTTTCAACTTTGCTAATTTAAGTTGTAACTTTGTCTCAAAGCAATCACTAATCACTGCGTATATAAATTTACATGTAATTTGCATAAGTAGTTCCCAAACATTGATTTGTATGTTATCGGTTAAAAATATGTTTCTCGAACGCTCATGAATGCAAGAAATGTACATGTATACTGTGCATGAATTTGAAAGGAAACTTTAGAAAAAGAATGTTCAGATTTAGTCATTGGCATGCGATTAGCAACGCACGTTGCTTGGTTTTTTTTTTAATTATTTGATTGCTATTACATTAGAGCTATAGTAACGTTGGTGAATCGACTCTGCCGTGTTCAATATTGAACATCCAATTATTTCAGACTGGCTATCATATTGAAGGAACCAATAATATACACGACCGTGGAAATACTATTGTTAAAAGTATTAATTTATAACACTTATTTGCTCTCTTTGTGATCCCAATGAAAACGACATGTATAGTCACTGTTTTGGAATCCTTGTGCCATTGTTTGGGGACAGCTCTGCTTTATAAACCCACTGAATATGATAAGGAATTTGATAGTGATAAAAAAATCAATTCTCGCGTTTGAATATCTTTAACAGGAAAAAGAAAATAATATCTATAATTTCGATATTCAATTTTTGAAGGAAAATATACATCATGATAGTGCACATAGTTTTGTCTTCATATTATCTGATATAATGGACATTTGGAAGCCTACAATCTAAATGTATTTATTTCATTTCCTTGCCCTATAATTTGTTATTATTAAAGTGTTATTTTCGCTTCTTTTACAGAAGAGAACCGAGAATTGGTAGTTAACTTGTGTATATTGTCTTCCCACAAATGTTTATTTAAAAATAAAATTTGGTTAACACTTAATTTTATTCTTAAATAAACATTTGTGGGAAGACAATATAAATATATATTATAAGTATTAATTCTGACTGCATTATAAAATTAAAGGTAATAAACATATATGTCACGTGATCTTTATTTGTCCATCGCAGTAGTAAAAATACCCAGACGCATCGATATCAATCTAATTTACGGAGTTTTAGCAACAAATAAAACCTTTAAATATAGCATCAGAAATATTTGTTTTGTATCAAAAGGTGAATTTTAAACAATGATCAGTCCGATTTGATTATCGAATTTTTCCTCCTTGCTATGGATGTCTTAACCGCTTTACTTCAAGCTAATTATTCAGTAGAAAACACCCCTCTTTTACTCATACAACCCCCCAAAATTAACAGAACAAATCATCAATGTTTCAAATAAGTTTAACTTGAAAATTTTTTTTTATTAATTGGCTTAGCTTTGAGTTACCAAAAAAAAAATAATTGTGAAATTGTGTTAAACATGAATGTATCATGGATCAATATGTATAAGAAAGAAGTGTTTAGATTTAATATTGTTCTGAAAAAAGTCTTTTATTGTTACTATGTATATATATTTCAATATTTACATTTTTCAGTGTTTTTGTCTGTGATAACACTAAGAATCGATTTTGCTTCGTACAGTCCAATAAATTCAAATGCCGTGTTGTTGGGACGCAAGGGGGGGGGGGGTGATCATAACTAAAAGAAATAAAAATCATTATGTTCCTTATTTTTTAGAGAAACAAAAGGTCCATGGGCCACATCGCTCACCTGAGCGCATCTATTTTCGCCCGTTAGGTGAGAACAGACTCGACAAACAGGACCAAAACGAGTCATTATCTTATGATAACTTTAAAGCGTCAAAGCTTATTCTTAACTTATATTTTTCATAATATCTACTCATTTCTGGTAAAATATTTATAAAGTAACTTGTTTCCGCCGAGACAGAGATTTAGGATTTTTTTTTTTTTTTGGGGGGGGGGGGGGGGGGGGCTATGGTAGTCTTTTTGCCATGGGTCACGGTTCATCTACCAAGTGTCTTATTGGTTTCCATTGTATTTATTTAACCGTATAACCATAAACAACATGGGTGCCAGATTAAATTTTTCAGATAAAATTGTCTGTAGCTTTCATTTATGAAAAATGAATAAGTGATGAAAAAGGATTTCACATGAACGCAAAATCAATACAATATGCCAACAGGCTTACAAATCGAGTGTCCAAATTGAATTAATTGTTTTAAGTATTTACCCGCTTTTATGTATACCTACACTGTGTATATATTTTCTTTGCATATGTTCCACGAAAGAAAATTGATCAACTGGTATTTGTCTGGAAACAAATGTTCCTTCAAACTCCAACCATTCCACTGCAAAACAGTTGGCACTCTGTGCACGTTAGTGAAGTTGTAAAAAATATTGGATATTTATTAGGGGAATAGGTACGTGTTTAGTTTAATTGAAAGGCTTTGATTGGATTCGATGGACCCTGCAGCAGTAAGTCCCGCGGGTCGCTTTCATTAGCTTGACATGTGAGCAAAAAAAAGAGGGAAAGGAACAGTGAGACAGAACAGTACGTTTGTGATATAGGAAAGAGAAGGACGAGAGGACCAAGATGAGGCTGTTCATCGCGGGATTTCTCACTTTGTTCCTCATGTCGTCTGTATGGATGATAAATTTGTCGCCCATTCTTGAAGGTAATTTTTGCGGAGTGTTTTTTTTTTTCTGGTTCCTTTTCCCTTAATAAATTCAAATCAATAGATATTCACTCATTTATTCTATCCCTGAAAATGTAAAACGATTAAGCTTTTGGAAACTTTTGACGTTTTTGTTCATATTGTAATGTTTTGGAGTTTACTTATCAACTTCATTCGTTAACTTAAATCGGTGAATATTATCCTTAAATTGCATATTGCCTATTAAAAACTCACCTGCCATATACATGTAGTTTTTAATCACTTTTGTAATAAGTATTTAAACATAATCATATTTAGGACATATATTTAAAGGGACGGAATGTATTGTATTGTTTATTAGTCAACACCTGTACAGCTCATAGACATATACAATTAATATACATATGGAGGGGGTGCTATAAGTGATTCCAGTTTGGCAAATTGAAAATCAGCCTGTGTAAGCACATAGCGCAATAGATAAACGAATAGAAATAATTTCTTTCTACTGCTCTGTCCGTTGTGTAATAAAACACCTGCAGAACATCTCATTTAAAATAGAACAAACTAGTTCATGCTGATTTGTTACTGTAAAGGGTAGTTAATTTGTATTCACCTGTCAACACCCAGCGCAATGAATCCAATAAAATAATTGAATTGCAATCGTGTCTTTAAGTAACAATTATTTTTTTAGAATTAAAATGTAGAGTAAGAACGCAATAATTGATCAAAATTAGCTTGAAAAAAATTGATTAAACAAGATAAATTAAACATGACCCATTCCGTGGCAAAATGCTGTTTGGGAAAACGGTCCGTTTGTTCAATGAACTTATCGAATTTTCAATGGGTTATAAATCATTTCCTAGTGGTAATTAAAACACCTAATATACTGATATTCTTGTTAATGAGTTATATGAATGCTAGTGTATATGGATATTTGAAACATTCTATATTTACAGAAAACAAACTCAATCCTCGATAATTGACCAAAGAGGAGCTAGGGGTGAAAGGAAAACTTGTTAAGTAATTAATGATTCGGAATTTAAATTGTATTTTGCAATCTTGCACAATTGCCTGTATCTCTTTATCACAAAAGACTCGAAATATTGATGAATAAGGTGGGATTTCTTTTAACTATATTCATTTTACAAACATAAAGTGTAATGTATCTTCTACAGAGCATTCAAAATATAATTACTAGCCCTAATGACACCCACCTGGCGCTAGTAATTTAATGTGGCTGTTTTGTAAGAAGGCGGTATACGTGTGACGTTTTATGTTTAGATAATGAATTAGAAACTCTGTTTTAATTATATTTATAAAAGAAAGACATGGTATAGGTGAAAAAAATGTAGAAAAAAAGCAACTGGTCAACTTTTTGCCCATCTTCACAAGCCAAGGGTTTATAATCCATTATATTTCTAAGTTTTAAAAAAATCTTACAAAATAGATAGACGTACTTCTCCTTAAAATATTTCTTTACTTTTGGAGAGAATTGATCAGTCTGTAAAATGTAAATTGTGTTTTTAATTTAATCAAATTTGTAACCGATATATATTGTTTTTCTTTTGTACCTTGTTGTTACATTGGTTTTTTTTTAATTTGTTTATTTTTACATGCTAAATACATACGTTGTATCCATGCCCCCGGAACCCACTTTGTAGGTGTGTAACTTCCCATTTAAAAATAAACAATATCTATATAGATTTTTTCACTGTTTATTTTTTCTCTTTTTATTTAGTTTATATTTGACGAGGCTGTATCTTTGCTAACAATTTTGCCAATAGCATTTTTCAATATCTTCCTTACAAATGCATATACTTACTGTATGCAAAGTTAGCATACGATTGGATCAATATGCCAATAAAGTATGGATCTTGGTTGCATAGATACATGTATATAATCCCTCTATCTAAACCAAAAGAAATTAAAAACTGGTCCTCTGATGCAGGTATCGCAGTTTATACGGAAATAGAGAGAACATACATTACAGATGTTTGATCCACTTCTAAATTTATACAGCGCGAGATCACTGTGACGTCATATATTAAAATCTATATTCATATGTTTACGTATATCAGCTCAACACGACCAAAGCTTGTATTGCGCGATACTCAAAACGTGTTCTCAAACCTCAAGGAACCGTAAAATACGAGTAAAATATCAGCCATTTTTGACATAGTACTACGGGAGAAAGCATTAGAGAGAATTAGGGATGCTGCCAAAAAAATTTCGTAATGAATCTGTAGGTTTGATCGTTCTTTTTCGCGCGCACTGGTTCTTAGAGCTTACGTCACTCGCTATATAAAATCTCAGGCTGATCTATGACTAACAAAACATTTGACGACGCTATAACCAGCTGTGCTTAGCCGATAATTATGCTGCTGCTCACATAGTCCGATATATCTGGCGTTTTCCTGGGTTTTAAAGTGTTTGAAATCGTTACAAATTTTCTCCACAAATGGTTGTTAAGTAGACACCAATGACCTTTCTTTATTTTGAAAGAATTGAAGTGTGCAGCGGGGCGGGTTTGGTCAGTTTTTGGCATAAATAAGTCAGACCAAGAAACGTTTACAGTTTCGTCCACATACATGTAATATACTTGTACAAGTTGACCGGGCACTCCTTAAATGACATCCTTCTAAAAGGCCAGTTAAAAGAGAACACATCTAATGGAAACAGCCAGAGAATAACCAATCGATCGTTCGTTAAGATCCATATCCAGCTTTGGTATGCAACTACATTCTTTGTATTAAATTGTCACATGTACAAGTATTATCAAATTATGACTAAACATGTTCATGTGTTAATGTTAGTGACAATTCGGAATAGAGCCAAAGAAAAATCTTCGAGGGTAACAACCCCTCCCTACTCCTAGAAAAGCGCAAAAGATGTTTGCATACTCTAGTATTGTACAATGGTATTTATACATGGCACATAAGCATATCGCACGAAAACCAAATTAGTTAAACTTTTCTCGTCCTTAGACACCGAAGCCCAACCTAATGGGTCTATCGTAATCGGCGCCATTTTTAAACCTCATACTATGGAAGTCTTTGGAATATGCGCTAGGAACATTTCATAAATCGATGAAAATTGTGATTTCAGATTGTTTCACATATTTAATTCAACAACATATCATGTCATGATGATTTGTAGCATTTCATTTCATTAAAACAGTATTTCGGATTTGTAAAAAATTCAAAATTCAAACGCAAGTTTAAATTTACAAGGGTCAATCTAATTAAAAGTTTAAGACTATTACATGACAAAAATGCTTAACTTAAGACTGAAAATTAGTAAAAGACACAAAATTGAATAATCGACGTTCTTTTGGAACAGCGCTGCCCACTGTTACGCATTTACCAAACTCTCTTGATTTTTTTTTTATCTCTTTTTGCGTGGACCCTGAGGTCCACGCAGAAAATATATAAGCGAGGTTAAACCGGATGCTATGGGGAAAATTCAGCCTGCGCATGAGCTAGTCTGGTTCTTGTGCGTAATGGGTAGCTCAGGGAACCAGGCTAGCACACGTTTATCTGAATCGGGATCGGGATTCCGTGTCATATGCACACATAAGTTCAAAGGCGCTGTAATTGTAAAGTTGTCGGTAAACAGGGCAGAAACAAAGTATTCCTTTTAAAGAAATGATTGGCATGTGATATGAATTATCAGTATTATGAAATAAGTTAATGTTATGCCGAAACTACAACATGCATAATTTGCAATGGTTTGTTGTTTTCCGAATACACATGTAACTTAACTTTACTTCTATAGTAGGCGAGGCTAGAGAACTTCCCGATTAAATCTTTAAGCATTTAAGTATGATTGAATAAATATTTCACTGTATAAAAGTTTAAATCTCAAGAAAAATGCACCAAAATATGAAATTTTTAATTTACACAAAGCTGTCACTACATAGTTAACAAAGTAGTGCAAATCGTAATGTGTGCGCAAATAGTAGAATTCACCGAGTGCCTGATACTATACATGCAAACTTCATTCATAGATAGATCATAATTATTTTAGAAGTATGAATCCTTTAAATTCTGAGGTGAAAAGTCAGGGCTATACATACATGTATACGTAATACAACGTACAAATTTAGTGGTTAAAAGCAGAAGGCTAGAGTCGGTGGAATTTCTGATAATCTTAAGGCTGTCACGTTTTCGTTGGAAACACATGCAAATGGTCCACGTATTGTAGTCCTTTTTTAAAGGACAGCAACTTGTTGCAGATATTGTAGCTTAATTTTCGAAAACCTTTGAGGTTTAAAGCTCCCATGGCTACCATGAAACAATTTATTATTAGGCTTTGTTGTGACTAGTATCAACAAAGAGGCTGGATTTTGTATTAACTTAGCTCGCGGGTTTGCTGACGTCACAATAGGAATCGACGTAAAGAGTTGACCGTCAAAGTAAATTCATACATTTTTTTAATGACTATTGGGATGTTTAGAGGCATCAAAGGAAATATTTCAAAAAACTTAAATGCAGTTTATTACTGTTTATACAAACATTTATAATTATCAAGTGCTGAAAATTCAAAGACGTCACAATCATTGTTACATTTTGTTCTATAAAGTATGTGTGTGCGTTGGAACTCTTCCATTTAAAATCATGTTTAAAAAAAGATAACTAGATTAATTGAGCCTTATGCATTAACTTCACTTTTTTTTTTACAATTACAGCTTCGGTAAATTTAACTACCAATCGAATTTTTAAAATTCTGTTCAGCTAATTATTTTATACGAATACAAAGTGATGATGTCAGTAGTTGCCTGGCAAATTTTTTTTGTATTGATTGATAAAAACAAAAATAGCAATTTTCTGTATATTTACAGCCTTACATTAATTGCATTTGTGCATTTGATAACATTCACAATAATGTCTAATTAGTATTTACATGTTCTAAAATGTGTTAATCAGGTAGTCTTGTAAATACATTATGCATTTCAATTTAATTTAGGGTTCTCAGACTAAGGAAATGCTGACGTCGAGCTAACGTTGTAATGAAAATATAAGGTTTTGAGAAATCTTTTCAATATTTAAAGTTGTTTTGCCAAAAACTAGCCGAGAACACATAATGATTATTTTTTATGAATTGATTCATAATTATCTCCTCCGTTATTGTATTGAGTATAATTAATTTCGTCTGAATCGTTTAAAAGTTTGGAGCATAGTTTTGTAGTGCGTTTCTCGGCTAAGATGTGCATTTTACTATATATTTCATTGAAATGGCGTTGCTTGATTTCATCAACGACACTATTTGAAACACGATAACATTATTACCGCGCAGACGAATCTCAAATAAATTTTAGAAATAAAACTCTGAAACCTATAATGGATCACGTGGACAAATTTTCAAGGTAGGTTTTCTCACAAGCAGGTAAACCCGCGAGCTACCTTAATTATAGCAACCTGTCATTAAAAAGCATTTAATTGTATTTTTTTTTATATAAAAAAGCCTACTTTGATTTAGGTTTTGACGCTCTAGGCTAGGACATGTACAATGCAACAGCAAATCTAAAAATCCACGAGATTTGGATGTGCGGCTTGGTGGGGTTGGTATTACAAGGATTTTTTTTTGTTTCATTGAAATTAAAACAAATAGTTTTCATTATTTTCATTAAAATTAAAACAAAAATAAACATAAAAAAATTACTACACAAAAAACAAGAAACTCGTCACACCCATTTTTTTTCTTCGAAAATTCTATTTGCAGTTGCGTAGTCACACCGAGCTCAAGAAAAGTAGTTGAATCATATATATATAAAACATCATTTGTGTCTTGACTGTGACGTAAGCGGTCGACAAAAGGAGAAAATATCCCATATATGCATAGATATATCTATTTTAAAGCATTTGGAAAGAATATCCGGGGATAAAGTGGGATGTGTACACCATCCAACCAAGGGGAAGGGCTCCCTCTTCCATGGTCTTCAACCATAAACTATAATGGAAAAATCTTTCGGGGAGAAAGGGTGGTAGAAAGGACATGCTTGCAGAAAAATCAATTATCTAATTTTTCATAATCTGTTTTTGCGACATGATCAACCCGTACATGCACAGGTAAAATCTAATTGTTATACCTCAATAAATATTTAAAAGTTAATTTGGCAAATCGTTTACTCGTACGTTATCCTTCCATCGCTAAAAATTAAAACAACAATTGTGTTAATAATTGTATTTATGTGTTGAATACTATAATTTTATTTGCTTATACATTGTATTTTTCATGTTTATGTTTGATTAGATATGTTGCATTTCTTTCCCAGGCCTTGTAGAGGTCGTTGGCCATATCATGTAATTTCCCTGCAGTGGTCACTGTCCATGTCTATTTTAAGCCCAAATTCCTAGTCTAAAAACCTCCCAGTGACCTATTATGTACTTGTTAAAAATTCCATGGTGTAATTCTCCCCAAATTAAATTTAATAGCCAATCAAATTAAACGATATGGTCACGTGGTTTGATGCGGTCAGTATCTGACCAGTGAGAGTAGGGTCATTCTGTCCTCATCTCTGAGAGTGTTAGCACGAGTAATGTTTTAATACACCCACCACCATCCCCTACTTTTGAGGTGCCATCTTTTTGCTGGTTTTGTATATATCGTATATAATTTTGAACAAAATATTGTTTTTCTGTAATTTAAGGGGATCAGCATATTGATAAGTTATTTAACATTTTGTGTGAACAGTTTTGGGTCTGATCCCCTACTATGTTGTTTATATTTTTCTTTACTTTCGTCATTTTTAATAAATGACATATTTCATCATGCACAAGTGTTGAGTTCATTTATCAGACAGCAAAAACGGAGCTGCGGTGAGGTTGTGCAGCATGAGAAAACATAAAAGAAAATAGTGTGTTTGTAATTTTTGTTTACATACATTTAAAATGATAACCCCCTTTTTTCTATATAATCCTATATAAAATGTCGGGGATGATTTGAACTAACGACCAAAATTTGAGCGCGATAAACAGATAAACTATCCGGTCAATTTACTTTATATTTTGCACATAGTTTACTCATAAGTTGACCTTTTTAGTGGAAAAAAATTAAAGGAAATCGTATGTTTGAAACATTCTTTTCGGTGACTACTTAATGTGTATAAATTTTTTGAATCATTAAAAGCACACTCTTGGTTGTGTCATGAAAGGTTTTGAAAATCAATTTTTTTCATAGATTAATAAAACAACCAGTTTGAAAACAATTTTATCATAGTAACCCAGAAAAGCTAAACACGAAAATATCAATTGATGTCTATATTTCGTTTTGTTTTTTTTTATATTGTAGACGATATGGATTATCATATGAAAATCATTTACATCAACGAGAAAAGACTTTCTTACAACGAGGCAACACATGCATGTGCCATTTTGAACGCAACACTGTTGACAATGAGGAGCTGGCAGAAATGGTTTATGGTGCAGCAGTTGTTTAACTCCAGCAGCGACTGGAACAAGGAAGCGTGCGTATCCATGAAAGTTTATAATGTAAAACAGTTAATCTGATTGGCTGCTAGCTTATTTACGTCACAGCCAGACTCGCTCAATCTTTGAGAATACCATAGCCGTTTTACATGGATATGGATTTATTCATATTTTACGACAGCATGGAAGGGCTTGATGAAAAAAAAAATCAGTTGATCTTGTTTGTTAAGACAAATTAGCAATTTATTCGGGCGTATTAGGATTTATTTGGAAGAATCAGGATTTGTTTAGACGAATTAGCTAATATATGTTCGGACGGATAAGTTATTTGTTCGGACGAGTAAGGATTTGTTCGGACGAGTAAGGATTTGTTCGGACGAACTAGACGAATTAGCAATTACATGTAGTTAATATTTGTTACGACGAATAAGTTATTTGCAGTTGTTCGGACGAAATGGGATTTTTTCGGACACATTAGTTATTTGTTCGGAAAAATAAGTTCTTCGTTAAACTAATCTGGCAATGAATTGATGTAGATGAAGTGGCGTCTGAATCAACGCACCCCTTTCCTGGAATGGTTTTCCTTCAATTAAAGCTGCTTGGTCCGATTTTATATCAAATTTTATGCCGGCTTTTAAACGATGGTTATGCTTAGTATATGTACAATAATAGACATTGCAGTAGTTTTTTCTAGTCAATGATGCCAAATTTCAATGAAGAAAAATACGTACAAAATTTGCTAACAAACAAACGACATAAAAGGGTACCGCGTTATTTCACCCCTGACGACGAGACGGGTATCATGGTTGTATTACGACTTTGACATCGTATTAAATAAAGGTCGAAATAATCAGACAAATTACAAATAAACATGTGTACGTTTTGTTCGCTAATATTTCTGAAGTTTGCTTTCTTTACAATCGATGCATAGCGCATGCTGGCTGAATACTAGTAACCCCAATTATTTGGGGGACGAAACCAAACGGTTTCCTTTTCTAAAAATTCCCGTGATGCACTTTGGTGTGTTTTTTCGTTTGCCCAAAAAGAAATTATTTTTATTTACTTTGAATATTTCTAACTTTGAAAGGAGACTGATTCTGCTGGTGTAAATAGGAGAAAGTCCATAACTTTCTAAGATAAATGGTTTGTATGGAAAAAAATTTGATACTGTAATAACAACAAAATCGGACCAAGCAGCTTTAATTAATTGCCATATACACGTAAATGAATCTAATATTTTGCTTCTAGAATATAAGCTCAATTCTCAAAATCTATCGCAAATTTGCATGTCGGTAAAGGGTGGGAGATATATTATTTGTTCTGGCGTGGCGCGAAAATTTTCTGTATCCGCGCATGATCTCGTAAACTGCTTATAGTTAGACTTTTCACATCTGCGTATCTATGATTATCTATATATCCCATCTTATGTCTATAATTGCAAATAAATAAACATGTACTGTATTCATTTTAAAAGAAGCATTACAAGGATCTGAATGTTTTGGGATATACAGTTTACTTAGAAAATGTATCTTGCAAAATAATGGTACCGGTGAAAGAGGTATAAACATTCTGCCTAGTTCTTTTTTTTTTAATTGTGTGATGTCTGTTAAGATCAATTTCACAGTGTGGGGTTCGTGAGACACCGTGTAAATCGAATAAAAAAGCTGTAGCTTGTGGTGACAGCAACCAATGGTTCCATGCAAAGTGCATGAGTATATCAGATGATTCATACCAACAATAAGGAAAAAATATCAACCACTTGGTATTGTACTTGCTAAAATAGTTGTAACCATTCAACAACATTGAACACCTATGATGTTTCACCAAGCAACAACACAAATTCTTGGTTATCAGAGTGTAGTAGCAACTCACTGGATAACACCACATCATCCTCGATTTGGAGTAAACTTCTGACATCATCACTTAAAACAAACAGACCGACAGATATAGTCAACAATCAGCGTAAAGGACTTTGCACCCTCATCACAAATTTAATCTAGTCAATTAAGGGGGAAAAGGACACGGATCACGTGACTGTCATTGCAATGATGCTTTGATTTGCTTACTCTATTATGACGTCATAATTAATTTGATTTTATGATGCTTTTTTAAAAAAAAATTAATGCCATTTATGCATTATGACGTCAGATTCGATAGATATGTTCCCATACTTTTCGGCTTTTTAATCTTTTTCACGAGTTGGGAAAATATAACATTTTCAAACATCTAGCCAGGGACAAGTATTCACAGGAAATGATCTGCGAGAACTCGAAGAGATTGTGGTCCTATACAGTAAACACCAAACACGGGACTTAACAGTGGCGTTTCTTCGCTCAAAGTCCCTGACGGACTTCATAGTGACACATTGTCAAAGGCAGAAATCTTGAATAACTAGTTTCACTTGGTTTATAATGTACAAAGAAAGAACTTTTTCAGATATGCCATCCAAAGGAGACAGCCCACATCCAACTTTCATGATGAAAACATCTTTGCTGTGGAAGTCGCATCAATCCTGACAAAACTATTCCAACTTTCGCTTGATACGGTATTGGAAAGGTACTAGACGACTGGAGGGAAGCACCTATTGTCTCAATATTTTAAAAAGGAATGAGACACCTAGCTTCCAACTACCATCCGGTCTCCTCAACTGACGTTTTATGCAAGTTATTGGAACACATAGTGCCCCGCCAAATTATGGATCATTATGACAGCAGCCATATACCGAGTAATGGAAGATCAACAACACAGTTTCAAATAAAGACGATCATGCGAGTCGCAGCTATTGATTACAGATGACGAGGTGGCCAAGTCACTGGTCCTTTGAGATCAGGTAGACATAGTACTGTTAGATTTTTCAAACTTTGACAAAGTGACACATCAACGACTCCTACACAAACTGCATTATTGCATCAGAGGAAAAATATGAAACTGGGTTAATTTTAAGGACTTTCTTGCAAAACGGACACTGCAAGTCACCCTACAGGTTCAATCATCTACCAGGGGTCATATCCAGGATCCACAGGGGACTATGATGGGACCATTACTCTTTCTTTATCCATGACTTGCCAGAGTATACTTCATAAGATGTGAGATTATTCGCTGATGACTGCCTGCTCTATCGCAAAATTATAATCGGAAAGTCAACTCCATATCAGATGCCGAGCAACTCCAGCTAAATTTGAAGCCACTAGAGAAATGGAAATTAGAATGGCAAATGAATTTCACCTCCAGAAATGTACAGTCATCCCTGTCTCCAGGAAACAGAGACCCATAAACAACAAATATCTCCTACAGGAACACACACTAGAGTCAGCTAGCAGCGGAAAGTATCTAGGTGGTACCTTAAACTGGACGGAACACATATGCAATAACCGAGTCAATTCATGCAAGACCCTAGTCCTTCTTCGTGGCAATCTTCAGGTTTGTAGAGCGGACGTCAAATCTACTGCGTACAGTACAATGCTCAGACCAACCTTGGAGTCTGCAGCGAGGGTTTGGGATCCTTATCAACAGACCCATTCCAAATTACGTTAAGGAAGCCAGTACCATCGAGGACTTCAAGAAGAAGCTAATTAACACCACATCAACATTAGGAACTTTGGCGAACATTTATTAGTTTTTAAACGGTTTTAACTTGTAAATAAGAAGCATTTATGTAACACTTACATTCTATGCCTAGGTCAGCACATAATAGGAAGAAGAAATAATTTCATCTTTTATTAATTTGGAACTCTCTCGGAACATCTCGCACTATTTTCAATGCTATCATCTTTTTACTTTCAACCCACTTGTAGTGCAAAATTCACGTAGTAGACTTTTTTTATATTTAGCTCAGTACTGAATTTGACAAGCTAGAGGGGGAGTCTCAAAATCTTATTATATTTCAAAGTATTGAATGAACAACGTTTTTTTTTATGAATATCGAATAATTTTAAAAAATATGCTTGGGACATAGTATAACAATTGTTCATTATTGTCAAATTTGCACAGTGATTAATGTTCGAAAGTTATCATAAATTGGCAGAGAGAATGGTTACATCAATAAATATGTTTAAATTAAGTTGTTGTCTGATGAATGGTTCTATTTGACTGACCATAAGCACAAAATTTGGATTTTTACATTGTAGCTCTTCTGAGCCAATCGGTATTTTACCAATAACAAAGATTTTCTGCTATCTTTAGGACTGTAGAAGCATGGATTGGCCTGACCAACACTATATATGGATATAACTGGATTGACTGTGTTTCTTTGGACTTTGCTAAGTTTTCCTTATTCAGAGGTGCAGGTGATTTGGATTTTAAATCAAGCGAACAATGCTACAGAGTTAAAGAAGGACATAACTTCCGATGGGAACGAAAGAAATGTGGCGAAGAAAATGGTGCCATTTGTGAGCAACGAATACATGGTATTGATCTATTTGCGTTTTTATTAAAGAGATTTCAATTCTCAAAACAAAACCACTGGACTGGTCGTGAGCAATTTTCTGTTAAAATTACATTATAATTAAGAGTTTAAAACTAACGCATGTTTCACTGACATATTGTCTAATTGCAATTTTGATAATCTATCTTAAAACATTCCATTCAATATAAAATTTGCTTTTCCATCTGTAGTTAATAGTACTATAACCGACTGTTAAGAGAGCCAGTCGGTTAGGCTATTTGGTAAAACAAATATGGCCGACGCCTGCATTGCATCAGTTTCAAAGTCGATGCAAGGATTGTGTTCGACAACAAGAAATTGAAAAATCAAACCGCTCTTCAATTATAATTTTTATACATTTTAGGCATATGACAGCGTTGAGCCTTCTAGAGTTGAAATTGGTGTACTTGCAAATATATATTATATCTTATTACAAGATTATAAATATTTATGCTATAAACAGTAAACATCTAGGGCTGCGTGCAAGTACACCAATTTCAACTTTAGAAAGCTCAATATATTATTTTTTCATGTTTAATGTCTAGAATGGTCAATATAGATGTTTTTATTACTTTGGAAAAATTTGGAAGTCATATATCGAGTTACAAGCGAGCTACAGAGGTTGGAATTCTCTGTTTTTTAAACAAAGCGTCGATTTCTGTTATTGTTTACAGATGTGTTGTATATTGGTATTAAATTTAATGTTGCTTTTTGTTGTTGATAACATTATTCATGAACATATTGAATCAGTTTATCTTGTTTGCCACAAGTTATTTTGTCAAAGAAATGGTAATTTCTGTACTTTACATTATTTGTAAACAAATATAAGACTCGAGCTTTGTTTACATAACGACGACTTCTTTTCCCTGTCTCTTTCTTGTAACTTGACTTCTAACATTCACCCATAAAGAAAATCTGCATCGTCGATAAATAAAGTTTTCTTCGGTGTTAATAAAATACATGTACCTCTTTACTGACTTTTCGGACGATAGTTTGTTTATTGTCCCCCTCAACAGCAACTATTTCCCTCGGCTTCGCCTCGTGAAATATAATTGCTTTCTTGGGGGACAATAAACTTGCTATCGTCTTCAATGCCAGTAAAAAGGTATATAAATTGATTCGTAACGCAATAACGCATTCTGGTTTCACGAAACATAACCAGCAATACTCCTAAGTAAGAATGCAATATTTTTTTTTTTTTCATATCGATTTAATTGAGTGCATACGTGTGTGTGTATTCTGCATTTGCACTTATAATAAATCTTTGTTCCACTAGGAGGAACTTGTGCTCCCGAGGAGTTAATGACGGGGGATATTATTGATATTACTGGATATGACGACACTGACTGTAAATCTTACTGTGCGGGCAAGGAGGAATGTTACGCTATGATCCATTATAACAACGGGACTCAGGACAACTGTATCCGTATGAAGAAGACTTCCGCTGGACCCACTGTCAATGTCAAGTTAAAACAGTGTATCACAGGTTAATATCTACATCCATCAAGTAGGAATCCCTCTATTTCTTAAACAAATTGTTGTATATAATTCATAGCTCTATAAAAACTGGCAAGACTGACATCTACACGCCCCCTTTATTGATTGGTCAAAACATTCAGCAACCTATGAAAAATCACGGACTGCCCAAAATAAATATGATGTCTTATTCAAATATCTCATTGATACTCAACGCTGTTGTTTTTTTTTATCTAACGTACTGATGTGATTATTAACAATAATTTAGTAATTTTACTTTCTTTTTACGAACAGTTCATTAATTTGTGAATAGAAAGGTGTTAATATATACATGTACAGTAACTGCTTTCTTTGATGATTCATGTACATGTTACATGTAGTCCCCTCCGCCAAAGATCAGTATCAAAGATAACCATCTTTCCTCCTCGGTAAAATGACTATACAACAGCCCCCCCCCCCCCTCCCCCACCTCTGGAAATGCTTATGTAAAAGAGTCTCCCCCACGGAAAGCTAACAATTAGTGACTTTTCCCCCTTTGAATAGCCAAGTTACCCCCACGGAGGTCCTACTTTAGAGTAACCCCCCCCCCCCTTTCTTCAATTCATGATTATGGCGGACCATTCGTGGCAATACATGTATTTCTGAGATACGCATGATTACTCATGATAAATGTTTAGCTGCTTTCAAAAAATCAATTGGCAAATATTGACAAAAAGTTTGTGTGTACCATTTGAAGGAAAGAGGTGGCGGTAAAAGATCGCAAATCTTATTACTCCCTATATCCCCAACATCCATACAATTAAGGTAAAAACTACGTTAACTTACTGTACTAAATGGTCATGTCATTTTTGGCAAGTTAAACACGAACAGTGATTCTCCAGAGAAGAGATATGGCGCGGACAAGTGTGACCGCGTAGATTTTACGGTGCTAGGGTATTTCTTCTGGATCTGCATCCGCCGTGTGCAGTACGAACGTGGTGAGGGAATGTTGGCGTAAAAGTAACAAGTTATAAGGTTGAGGCGCGCTGCGGGCCGTAAGTTAAAAACAAAGGTTATGTATGCCGTATTCCCAAGGGTCCACCAATATGCAATTCCAGAGAAGTAAAACGAAGTGATGAAGGATTCCGTATTTATTATCAATCGAATTTAAAAGATGAACAATAACAAACAAATAAGCGACACAGACGGAAGTGGCCGGTAATGCGTCAGGCCTCCGAACTGAAGATTGACAAATACGATTCAGTATATATAAGAATCTAAACAATGAGTAAATGTGACAATTTGATGACATCAAATGAATTGAGTGAAAGATTCACAGGTATTATGTAATTAGATTAACTCAATGAGTCTTTGATGGCCAAGACATGAAAGGCATATAATTACGCAATGTTGTTTCAAGAGATTAGCAGTTCTTGGGAGAAACATCTGTCTGATTTGTAATAACAACTAAATAAAGAGTCTGCCGAGTGTCAATGGCTAATTCACTTTGTAAACATTAAATTCTAAGAATATATGACAAAATAAATGTTGTATTTGAAAAGTAAAGTCCGAAATAAAGATAATTATAGAACAGTCAATTTTGCACTGTGATAATATCCCCCCGCTCCGGTAAAACACGTCCTCGTGTTTGAAAGGAACTGTCAGCGGTAGAAGTGTCCGTTCCCATAGTGTCCGTTGTAACCGTTGCTATGGTTGGGGTATAACTGGTTTCGCAAGTCACAGATTTCTTTGCGGTGTTGAGATATGACTTGTTTTAAATCAAAATTTGTTTGATGTAAATCTTCGATATCTTCCATCTGAAGTTGAATAGTTTGATCTTGGTGATAAATATCATCACGAAGGTCATCTATGATGTGTTGTTGCTCGGATAAAGAATATTCTAAATCGGAATTTCGAATGTTCAAGTCAGAGATGTCTTTTTCTTGGTCCTGAGAAATATGAAGTTGGTGATGATTTTTCTGGATTAGCGCTTGAATTTCTTCGGATGCCATTTTGTTTATTTCTTTGGATGCGTCCAGTTTTGTCTGTAGCTGTCTTATTTCTTCTCGGGAATTCTCTTGAATCGCGTGCATTCTGAGTCTTGTCGAATTTAACTCCTTTTTCATTTCATTGAACTGGGTAATCAATCCTAAAAAGTTGTCCTGTGAATCTTTAAGAGATTGTTTTGTTTGGGCAAGTTCGTGTTTAAGAACAGCCGAATAGTCCATCAAATTACGAAGGGCCGAATTTCTGATGTTGTAGAACGGAAGTTCCTTCAGATGTTGTTTTTGTTCGGAATACTCTTGGATCCTGTATTTACCACGTACCTGGTTCGATTTTGATTTCTCTGCTCTGTGAAATGTGCAGGTCCTGGCGAAGTGTCCAGGCATGCGACATCTGAAGCAAGTGTTGTTGAACCAGGGTCTATGTTGTTTGGAATTTGGGGGAAAGGTCCAAGACATCCAAGCTGGCCGAAATCGATAAGTTTCCATCGTCGTAGGGGAACTCGCTTGCTGTATAGGTACGGGATCTAGCTACTGCAAGGTATATGCAGCAGCCCCGGGCGTTGTTATTACCCTTAGGATTCATCCACCAATTGTGACCGCGTAGATTTTACGGTGCTAGGGTATTTCTTCTGGATCTGCATCCGCCGTGTGCAGTACGAACGTGGTGAGGGAATGTTGGCGTAAAAGTAACAAGTTATAAGGTTGAGGCGCGCTGCGGGCCGTAAGTTAAAAACAAAGGTTATGTATGCCGTATTCCCAAGGGTCCACCAATATGCAATTCCAGAGAAGTAAAACGAAGTGATGAAGGATTCCGTATTTATTATCAATCGAATTTAAAAGATGAACAATAACAAACAAATAAGCGACACAGACGGAAGTGGCCGGTAATGCGTCAGGCCTCCGAACTGAAGATTGACAAATACGATTCAGTATATATAAGAATCTAAACAATGAGTAAATGTGACAATTTGATGACATCAAATGAATTGAGTGAAAGATTCACAGGTATTATGTAATTAGATTAACTCAATGAGTCTTTGATGGCCAAGACATGAAAGGCATATAATTACGCAATGTTGTTTCAAGAGATTAGCAGTTCTTGGGAGAAACATCTGTCTGATTTGTAATAACAACTAAATAAAGAGTCTGCCGAGTGTCAATGGCTAATTCACTTTGTAAACATTAAATTCTAAGAATATATGACAAAATAAATGTTGTATTTGAAAAGTAAAGTCCGAAATAAAGATAATTATAGAACAGTCAATTTTGCACTGTGATACAAGCACGGACGGAAAAACAGACGACGTGATTAGTCGATTTTGTAAATTTGTATTTAGAATGTTTTAGACAGTTTTACTTTTAAAATCAGAGTAATTATTTGCATTTGACTGTATAACATGTCATTTATATCCTTAACATTCTGATCAAGTCAGTTAAGTTCTACAACGTTGCGAGTTTAACCCAGGTAGGGGATTGTTTTTAATCCGTTTTATGAAAATGAAGAGTTAAACTGATAAAATTTGTTTGTATCAAGATGCAGCTCATATTGCGTTCAATATCTTAGAAATAGCTTTGACGAAACTTTAAGTTGAGAGTAAAATTCCAAAAGTTCAAGCTATATATAGTACTCTGCTTTGACAAATGATATTAAAATGACACCATTTCAAAAAATGTACGTTTTGGTATCGTGAAATGTAGATGTAAGTATGTAAAAGATATAACCCAAGTAATACTGCAGTTCAACATTTGTAAATATTGGGTAAAACAGTTTGTGATTTAAACAATAAGTTGCTTTCTTTAATGATTCATATAAGGAGATGAAGGTGGCGAAATTGCAGGAAAATACATAGCCCGCGTTAGCGGGATGTAGATTTTTTCTGCATAACCCTCATAACCTGCATGGATCATCAAAGAAAGCATTTTTTGTTATATTTTCATCCTTCATTTGACAAATTATTGAATTGATCGTAAAAAGTAAAGAAAATAACTAAAATATTGTTAATGTACATTAGTACCTTAGGTAAAAGAAACCGTTAAGACCATCATTAAAAACATCTTTGTTTTCCCTAACCCGACCCTAAATTTTGAAGTTGGGTTGGTAGGTAAATATTTTTTTTCTGCCAGTGCATTATAAATTAAAAATGAAAAAAATCAATCAATTCTTTAATTAATTACAATACTAAAAAAATTGACCATTTGTAAAACAAATTGTTATACATGTACTTGTATGAATGGAATGCAAAACAAATTTAATAACGAATTCACAATTTTGATGTTTTTATCTTTAAAAATATGTTTGATTCAATGTGCATGAATAGATTCATTAACATTTGTAACTTTGTGACTTATTTAAATATCATTTTAATGATAATGTACATGCTTTAAAGTATCAATTAAATTTTCAAAATTAATTTTAGTCATGACTTTAATTAACGTGAAATTAGGTAAATTTGAAAAATCTTTATTATCTAAATATATTTTCTTCCCTTGCATTATGTTTCAAATCCGGGTTAATATTTCTTTGTATAGACACCTATTTCCTTGTCAAAGAAGGATATTATCAGCAAGTGTAGTGATTTTGTGTAAACATGACATTTTAAACCAACTCTTTTGTTTCGGTCTATTTGAACTTTGACGAATTAAAGAGAACTGTTTAAATTTTTCACAACATAAAGAGTACGTCTTTTATATCACATGTACCAACCTTATTTTTAGAATACTTATTTCTCCCTAGCTAACAGAAAAGCAGAGAGAAGTTTGAAAAATCAGGGAGACTGTCATTATTTGAAACAGCATAACCTACAGAAATGATGATATACATGTATTATACATGTTACATGATGATGGTTACTGAAGGTTTCAAACAATCTATAAAAGGGGTGTGTAGATTTCAGTCCTGTCAGATTATACAGAGCTATGAATGTAAAATCAATTTTCGGAAGAAATGGAGGGAATCACATTTGGTGGGTGTAAATATACTAGTAATATAATATTATGCAGTACTACTATTAACATTGTGGCACATAATATAAATGTCATGAATTTATCATCCACAGGAGAAATCAAATCCTTAGCAGACATCCCCACTACAGCGATACCTAACGATAATAGTGAAACGCCTTCGTCTACTTGTTCTAATACCATTGGTAACTATCTCTCTGTCTCTCTCTCTGTGTGTGTGTGTGTGTGTGTGTGTGTGTGTGTGTGTGTGTGTCTCTCTCTCTCTCTCTCTCTCTCTCTCTCTCTCTCTCTCTCTCTCTCTCTCTCTTTGGTCGACTTTACTCTGTCCCGAGTTTTTGCTTCCACCATATTTCTTCGCTTGATATTTCGATAATCATAAATACATTTGTGCTGAAACTACGTTCATCCACTAATAGGAAAAAAGTCCAGAATATCTATTTTGAAACGCCCCCTCTACTGCTTCAGGTTTCAATACACAATCTAAAATAGAAAGTCTGCGGCGATTTTGCATTGCATCAGCCATGAAATAGCCCGGATGGTAACGTTGAAAAATTGTGCAAGGTATTCCGAGTGACTTCCAAATGATTAAACATTTCCCATTATAAATCTCCGTAATAAATTTATTTACGTTCATGTGAACTTTTATGAGAGAAAAATGATAATGTGCCAATAAAGAAATCTTGAATATCCCTTATATATCGATTTCATCTATATTTCTTTCACAAGTATGTGTGTTTTTTTTAATAAAAAATCATCAAAAGGTGATGGAAGCAATAACTTGGGACAGACTACCAACCGACTACCAACCGCAGACACCTGACGATATAAATTTTTCTCATAATAAAAATAAATACCCTATACCTAAAAATACGTGAAAAGTATGTGTCGCCGCCATCTTGAATTTTTTTCAAACTGTCACATCGGGTGAAATATTTGCTTAAAACTCATCGGTAAATTAATTCAAATTTTAAAAAAGTAATTTTACAAATGAGTTTTAAGCAAAAATTTCAAAATACGATTTAGACGAGGGTATGCGGTTGAAATACATGTCATGAAACATTGAGGTTTTTGGAGGAAGTAATGTTGAACAGTGATTAGTGAATTTATGATTAGTGAACAGTTACTGCAAAATGCATTTTAAAAAATCCATGAAACCTAATTCTCATTGGAATTACAAATAGTTTACCGTAATTAACTTGATAAACTTACAAGTACATGTAAGAGCTAATGGAACGCCCCCTCTAACGTGAACGCTCTATACCATAAATTTATTATTGACAGGCAAATTGAAAAAAAAAATAACCTTTTTTGCAAATCTTCTCTATTCATTTTGATGTTACCATTCAAAATTCAATTTTCTATATGAAACTTTAAAAACAAAAGTGTTTATTGGAAGAAGAAGTGTCCCGCAATTAGTGGTACGTGTTTACAACCTGCTTGCAATCAAACTGTAAACTATCAACTTTTTAAAAAAGTTTTTTTCTTTCCAAATTTGTTTTTAAAAACGTTTTATATCAAAGTGCATGATATGATTGGTGGTTCGTTCAAGCTCATGAACGTTGTGTTTTAATTTCAGCGTTTTACACAAACGCGGTAAGTCCCGCCATTAGTACAAGTACTGTCACAGTGACCCCCAGCACCGTGGACACGACCTACATATATACCAGCTGTTTCAATATCACCGTCACAACGACAGAGACGTTTATGAATAACCTTACCACTTACATCCCCCAAACAACCATCTCCTATGTGCAGTCGCTGCTTACCACTACCATGACAACAATGGTTCCGACCACTGTAGTCTATACCACAATCTTGGCGCCATCTACTGTAACTGTCCAAGTGACGCCATCGCCTACCTCGTGTCAAGAAAGAACAACTTTTATTAACATAACGAACACCAAGTACATCGAGGAAGCCATGGAAAACATCACCAAAGCTCTGTACGTAGATAAAAAACAAATTAGTTCTTATGTGCGCTCCAAAACATGCGCAGAGGATAAACGACCATCCGCGGCTACCGTAGGGTATTTCGGGATCGTATTTATTGCTGTACCCTTCGGTCTGATTTTTCTTCTGGATTTGCGCTCAATTTTTGCACAGATGAGAGACACCGCAAAACACTGTCAGGTCTGCTATGATTCGGATGAATAGCAGTTTTCTTGAAAGTGAAAAAGTGTTCTATTGAAAGGAAGAATTCTAGAGATAAAACTGAACAATTTTTGAATCGATTGCCGGCAGATATTTTACCTTAATTAACGAATGGTTTGTCCTTATACAATCCAACACATAATTTAAGTTTTGTTGAGAAAAATTGCCTTAATTTTTCAAAAAACTAAGACTATCATATCTAATTTTGAAATAATGAAAATTATTTATCAAAACCTTCAAAGCTGGTAATCTTCGGAGAATCTTCGTAACTACCACATTCTATTTTTATCAACTGAGATTTCCCCCCTCCTTTATTGTGATTTAGCTAATGACATAGCCAAACCACGATAAATCCATTTTGAATCAATGTGACTGCGTGTTATATTAATTTACGCATCCTTTGAACCCTTTTCTAGTCCCGCTTTTTGCCGTGTTCATAAATTGACGTCAGTCAAAGACAACATTAAATACTGTTTACATTGTTAGATGTTGTCCTCTTTTTTTAATCATGTTTTTTACGGTCCAACCGTTAGGGCGATCGCATCATAAGTTTGAATTGAATATACAAAGCTATTTATGGCGTGATTTACCAAATGGACGAATAAACGTTATCAAATCAAAGTACTGCAAGTACTAATACGAGTTGATGGTTTTGATCAAATCCCCTTGCTTCAAATGAAATAGGGTCTTAAATCCAAATTTTGACTTTTGACAAGTGAATTATATAAGAAAGTATTATAAGATTAATAGATAGGATATTTTTTAAAGATATTTTGTGCAATGAAAAATGTTTCCTTGCTCTAGTTTAACACAATTATTTTGATTTAAAAGCAAAAGCAAATGTTTTCTGCCACTTTTGAAATCCAACTCTGAACTTTTAGTTAAATGGAAAATAAATGTTATATTTTCTTGATTTTTTCCGATTTAGACTTTCAACTCATGTCTATGACATGAAACTATTAATTATTTATTATACTATAGTTATCTAGCATGTATACATTTCGTAAATAAAAGAGCTAGGAATTTTTTTTCGCATAGACTTTGTATATACTTGTACTGTCATTAGTATTCTGCAAGGAATTTATCAGACAGGCATCTGCAAATAATGCACAGATGTAAGCCACAGCCCAATGCCACTTCTACGGCGCCCACAATTAATTACATAAGTACCGCTGTATTTGCAATGCTTGATGTGTAATTCAATATATATATATATACCTAAGTGAAACAGCTCTTATTGTGAAGTAGATCTTTAAGAACAGGGACTATAAAAATGGGCTTAATGTATATTAATATAAAGTCCCGTTAACAGTTGTTTGATAATTACATGTATTTAATAATAATTTCTCTTTATATTCAATATCTTTCCCAGTAAAATATTCAAACCACAGCAGTAACTGTGAAAGTCCTGCTGAAGAACTTTAATTTAAAAGCCTAACACAAACCTAGTTGATACATTTATTGATAAAATAGTAAATTTGAAATAGCCTTCAAAAACACGTTCATGTACACATTAAGCAGTATCGCTGATACCCATTCGATCAATAAGCATGGGTGAACTCACGTGCACTGTAAACAAACAATAGGAGCGACTTGTATATATACAAAGCCTATTTTAAAATAATAATAGTAAATATATAATCATTTTTTCAACTGACTCAGCTCCCTTTGCTTCAGATTCTTCGTTTGATATCCACGAAACTCCTCTGGTCTTCTTCCTCGAAACTTAAGCTTGTTTACAAACACGGACAACGAGCCGCGTATTGATATCTATATGTCCATAAATTTTTTTACGTCAATCATGTAAAAATAGTGTGGTTTTATATAATGTTCAAATACGTCAATTTTTAGAATAAATTTTACATTTTGTTTCTTACTATAATTATTACAATATGTTTTATATCTTAAAAATTTTTTTTTGAGAGATATATCACTTTTGTCGCTACATTTTCATAACACTATTTTCTTTCACGGATCGATAATATTTTTTTTAATAAATCATTACCAATAATCACGTGATTAAGCACTCCTAGACATGAAAACCTCAAGCCTTTATGTTCATATAATATGTAGTTTATCCAAGTTAAGAAGATCCCTAAAATTATAATCATATCGTAAAAGAGATCATCAAAAAAAATCATCTCCCTTGCGCCGAACAGTATTTCAACCAATGATTTTTCTACCAGTAACAAAGAATAGGAAGTGCACAGCCCGGACACTGTAAATTATTTCAACTCTTTCAAGGAAGACGGTAGTAAAAGGAGGCTATAGTTCAAATTTTCCTTTTGCCCAGACATTGTCGTTGAAGCTTGCAGTGCTATCCTGCACTTCATGTTTTGTTTTGTTTTTTTTAACAAAACGTCAATACCTCTTAACAATTAAAGGCAGATCATAATAAATCTTCTCGTCTTGTTAGTAATATGACAGAGAATTAATCAATATAATTTTAAAAAATAACCCACATTGAACCGCGAAACAGATTAATTAGTGAATTGAATAATTAGGTTTGAAACCTAGACCATTTTAATGCGCCTCCATGATATCGCCAGCACCTGAATAATTTAGTAGACAATATTGTTATGATCACTTCTTATCTAGTAATAGTAAGGTGAACTGTAGGCCTAGTAAGAATCGAAGTAATAACGCAAAGCTCCTGATCGACTTTTACAGATCAATTTATTATGAAGGTCAATGTAAATTTCAGGTTTCATTATGTAAATTTTCTGCGCACCTGTTAGGTACCCATAATATAAATAACTCAATTCAAAACCTCCTCGTGAAATCAGACCATTGACGTACCAAAGTTTTCAAATTGATATACAAATGTTGTTAAACACCAAGTATGTCAGGCCAAAGTTCGCAATGAATGGGTTTCAAACAAGAACTTATTTCTTGTTGGTTGTTAAATAATTGGAAGTAAATATATGAACTGTTAATATTTCATATGTATATCATATTCAAGAGCATTGAAGTGTACAAGCCAAATACTGTTACATGTATGTATTTCTATGTCATCAAACAATGCCGTCCGAGCTGATCAAGCCAAGTTAGTACACAAAGGTCACAGAAAAATATTTTCACGAGTTGACCTTGGCCTGTTAGGTACTAGCAGTAAGCCAGAAGTCAGAAATTAAGAGTATGAAATGCTGTAGATCTAATTTTAAGGATTTGTGCTGATAATATATCAGTCCTCTTTTGAACATGAATTAAATTATATGCATTGCAGTGTAAGCGAGCCTTCCGGGGGAAGTCTCAATATAGGGGAGTCTGGTATTGTGTACATGTCTCTGGGAGAAGTCTCAATATAGGGGAGTCTGGTAATGTGTACATGTCTCTGGGAGAGGTCTCAATATAGGGGAGTCTGGTAATGTGTACATGTCTCTGGGAGAAGTCTCGATATAGGGGAGTCTGGTAATGTGTACATGTCTCTGGGAGAGGTCTCGATATAGGGGAGTCTGGTAATGTGTACATGTCTCTGGGAGAGGTCTCAATATAGGGGAGTCTGGTAATGTGTACATGTCTCTGGGAGAAGTCTCAATATAGGGAGTCTGGTAATGTGAACATGTCTCTGGGAGAAGTCTCCATATAGAGGAGTCTGGTAATGTGTACATGTCTCTGGGAGAAGTCTCAATATAGGGGAGTCTGGTAATGTGTACATGTCTCTGGGAGATGTCTCAATATAGGGGAGTCTGGTAATGTGTACATGTCTCTGGGAGAAGTCTCGATATAGGGGAGTCTGGTTATGTGTACATATCTCTGGGAGAGGTCTCAATATAGGGAAGTCTGGTTATGTGTACATGTCTCTGGGAGAAGTCTCGATATAGGGGAGTCTGGTTATGTGTACATGTCTCTGGGAGAAGTCTCGATATAGGGGAGTCTGGTAATGTGTACATGGTCTGACAGTCATCATCGGTTCCGACAAAATAACATGATTTGTAAATTTTTGTAACGAGATCCAGGTTTACACATGTTTGAAGTTATAATAGTTTGTAATTTAATTATGTGTAAAACTTTGTTCATGCACATTGAATTTTGAGATATCAATTCATTCAAATTACTTTAACCACGTACAAGGTATATAATACTTAATTAGGACCCAAAAGAAACATAAATTTGGCACAATTTTTTATACACATTTAAGGGGTAAATGAAGACGATTTTTGCATATTTTTGCATGGAACATAGTTACAATTATACAATGCGTATGTGCTCATCATTTTAACCAGTGTACAAAATAAAGTGTATGGCACGAACTTTGCCATCACAGGCTCCTGTCCTAGATCTGAAGAGACTAAAGTTTTTAAATTACTCTTCTTTTATATGCGGCGGACTCACTGGCCATTTTAATTTTTATGATCAAGTAACATTCCTAAATCTCTAGATATTGTAAAATGTATGTGCATAAAGATCCAACCACCCTATGAATTCTAAACTATTGTCCATCGCAAGACTGTACATGTACGTCGCAATATTCAACATCAATATTCTGCAATATCTAAATATAGACACATTACGTAGACGACTATATTTACATAGCGGGTATGTTCTGTATGTAGGCAAAGTACACAAACATTTTACGGGAATTCTATCAAACACGGCAACCAACATTCGATTTCATAAATACAGTTAGGAAGATGATCAAATATTCAGTAATTTGATGTTAATCTATATCAATTTGATTTCTATTGTCCAGCGTGTTTGAAATATCATTCTTTTGACTTTATATATATCGCAATGTTGACCAACATCGAGTCGACATTGTGTCCACATCGTGTGTCTTGTTTCCTGTTTACATCGTCGACATCGCAATGTCGATCGATATCGGGTCGACATCGTGTCTACATCGTACCTCTTATATTCTGTTTACATCGTTGACATCGTCGATAGCGCAATGTTGATCGACATCGAGTCGATATAGTGTATACATCGTGTGCCTTCTTTTCTGTTTACACCGTCGACATTGCAGTGTTGATCAACATTGTGTAGACTTCGTGTCTACATCGTACCCACCTCCTATAACCTGTTTACACCGTCGACATCGTAATGTTGATTGACATCGTGTAGACATTGTGTCTACATCGTACCTCTTATATCCTGTTTACATCGTCGACATTGTAGATACGCAATGTTGACCAACATCGAGTCGACATCGTGTTCCTTCTTTCTGTTAACATTGTCGACATTGCAATGTTGATCGACATCGTGTAGACATTGTGCCTACATCGTACCTCTTACATCCTGTTTACATCGTCGACATTGTCGATATCGTAATATTGACTAACATCAAGTCGACATTATGTCTACATCGTGTGCATTCTTTCCTGTTTATATTGTCGACATCGTGTCTACATCGTACCTCTTATATCATGTTTACATCGTCGACATTGTCGATATGGCAATGTTGACCAACATCGAGTCGACATCGCATTGTTGATCGACATCGAGTTAACATCGTGTCTACATTGTATTTTTTGAACCTGTTTACATCGTCAACATCGTGTCTACATCGTGTGCCTTCTTTCCTGTTTACATCGTCGACATTGCAATGTTGATCGACATCGAGTCAACATCGCTTCTACATCGTACATCTTATATCCTGTTTACATCGTCGACATTGTCAATATCGCAATGATGATCAACATATTGATATTCTATATGTCTAACATTGTATATTTCTACTCGCAATGTAGACAATGTAAATTCAATATTGGTTCAACATCATCGACATTGCGATGTCGACAATGTCGACGATGTAAACGGCAAAGATATATTGGCAATGTTAACGATGTAAACTCGATATCGGTTCAACATCGTCATCGTTGCGATGTCGACAATGTCGACGATGTAAACGGCAAAGAAAAATTGGCAATGTTAACGATGTAAACTCGATATCGGTTCAACATCGTCAACGTTGCGATGTCGACGATGTAAACGGCAAAGAAATATTGGCAATGTTAACGATGTAAACTCGATATCGGTTCAACATTGTCGACGTTGCGATGTCAACAATGTCGACGATGTTAACAGCAAAGAAATATCGGCAATGTTGACAATGTAAAATCGATGTCGTATCAATAGTGTATACATCGCGATGTTGACGATATCGAACCAGAAATATGTATTGGACATGAATAAATCTTTCAGGATCAAATTCTACACAGCTTTATGTACAACTTTGTAAACAAATAAAGATTTACATCCAATTCTGTTACTTTGTTTTTTCCATTTTATCTGCAACTCACAGGAACTTGTTAAACTATATCCAACAACAGGAGTATACATGTTCAAGAGATTACAATGTAATAAACAGCACAATAAACGGTCATATTTGAATAAAACTTGAGTTTTTTATATTTGTTAAAAAACCCCATATAATTCTTTAGTAAGTGAATGTTTTTAAAAAAAATAGTTATACATATAAATGGTATAATTTTTGTGAAATTTTCCAAAAGTATAAGATTTTGTTTTTTTTTCAACTGTCGTACCCTCATTAGATTTTCATAAATTATTGATAAGCTAACGATGTATTTTGGTGCGTAATTTGATAAACTATGAGATCATGCTTCATTGTGTTAGAATGTGGTTGTTGAAGTTTTGGACCTTGTGATATTCATAAACGATTAACGTTTCAGGTGGATTTGCGCATGTACGCGGGAAAAGTAATTCAGAAAGCAACTTGCAGAACGAGGTAATACGACAGGTTTGTTTACAGTTGTTTGAATTCATATAAACAGGTTTGTGGGCTTTTAACGGGAAAAATATCAGATATTGTCTGCTGCATTCAATGAGGACAGTTGCCTATCGGTGTCGATGACAATCGATGAGAGCTCTTTTGCAATTGACCAATATTTTCATACATTTGACAACATAATTACTGTATATAATAATAAAAAAGAACGTCAAGATTATCACTTCTGGGGCCCCTTGACACAAAACATGCATAAAATTTATAGATTTTAAGTAATCGAGTAATAGCTAGTACACAATATTTTATCATTCAAACAAAGAATATAATACCAGAGACATAATTTTGTTTCCTTTATGAGTTAATATCTTACTTAACAAAGAAAACACACCGCTGTGTGACCCCCACCTGTCTATAGCAGAAAGCCATCAAGCTCATAGTTAAACATGAAATTTCTAACACGTGTCCACCGCTCAAAGTGGTCTTTAATATAGATATACAACGTTTTCTATCAAATTGGTTTTTTCATCTTTCTTTTCTCCCCGAGAGCGTTATTCCACTGCCAACCAAGTTTTTGTGTCGACATCTTATGTATGTTCTAAAATTAGCTTGTCACATCACGTGCTCATGATTATTTCAAAGTTGGGCGTTTACTACTGACCAACCCGGGGAGTAAATATAAATGAATTAGAATTTATATTTAATACTTTTAAATGCGTTTGATTTAAATTGTATAATTTGCAGAAAGTTTATAACTTTTGTACCATAATTGTAAAACGCAAACATTTCTTTATTTTGAAATTTTCATTTCAAACGGCATATATACCTTTAACGTTTGAGGTGGGTTTGCACATGACATGTGCCAATTTTGTTATTTTAAACTATTTCACGACCTTAATTAATGTTGCTTATTCAATAGAATGACATCTTAGAAAAAAAGATTTTAAAAAAAGGATATATTGACGTTTTTGGCCTTTTTTTAACGTTACCGAAATTTACAGACACCGTGCGCGACGTTTTACACATTTTCTTTTTACCATACGTTGTAAAAATTAAGACATATGGAAGTGTCTGAAGTGTCTACCTTTGCCAATCGAAGTGACATAAGGGTCAAGTTTATTAGAAAATCTGTGTATTGAACAGACGTTGACACGAATTGAGATTTTTTTTTGGGGGGGGGGGGTAGGTAAAAAATAGTTTGCATGTGCAATTTCATTGATCGAAATTTCAATGCTAGAATTTAAGGTATAAGAGAGACACAAAGATAAAAACATCGCATCTTTGCTCATACCGTCGCATCTTCGCAATTTCGCTCTTTCGCCTTTGCAACTTCGCATTCTCGCATGTTCGTAAAAGTGAGAGCGCAAAGAAACACCATTATAGTGTTTGCATTTTCATCAACAATCTAGTCACGGCAGTTTGTGAAGTTCTATGAAGGATAACTCTTCCTTCAGGGACTCCGACTTTATTTTCATTTTGTTTACAGCATTTTATTTAAAGCTATACACGCTATAATTTACGTCAATTTTGAATGACAGTGAAAACGCATGTGTTTGTCTACTTATAAAAGTTATCCTTAATCTGTAAATTACAATGGTGAATTCCATCTCGTTACAAAGATATAGATCGTTAATTGTTTATTTTCCTGCCAGGAAAATATACCTTTTCATGAATATTGATGAAGGAAGAGCGAAACCGACCTCATTGCGCATGTCCGCGGAGAACTAGGTGGTCGTTATTGTTTGCCTAATTAAATATCCAACTTGATTTTTAATATGCTTAACAGTTGTTAATTTGAAATACATACATGTATAATGAGTAAAATACGTTTGTTATTCACGATACCCTTACTTCTGCATTACCACTTATAGGATCTATAAATAGCACATAGGGGAAAAACACAGGTCTACGTCAATTTTTTAAAGGAAGTATTCATATCTACTCAGAGGCTTGTATTTTTTTCTTTTGTTTGTACTCGTATATCGGACAAATTTATGCTTTACTGAAAATATCCTTTCCTTTGTGAAACTATCACAATTATGAAGATGTTGACCCTTCACCAGTTTTGGTATGATAGACTAAATTTAGCTGTCGATATCACGTGATAGATTAATATTCACGAGGAGGCATTACTTTCATGGCAGGAAAATAAATATCTTTTATTGATTAATATTTGATATATTTGTTACGTGTTCGAATTGAGCATTATAATTAACAGCATAAAGGTAACTTTTATTAGTAATCAAACACATACATTTTCCCCTTTATTCAAAATTGACGCAAATTATAGCGTGTATAGCTTTAAGTTTGTTTTTTTCCGACTTGGCTAAAATACATGATTGACCTTAATTCAATTTAGACTTTCTGTATTTGTAATCCACAAATACATGATAATTAATCGATTTCTGGCCACATACAATCATAATTCAACGTAGCCTTCCAACATCTTAAATTAGCAGCTCGCGACAAGAATTTTACTAGCCATGTTCATTTCTTAGTCACCGCTACCCGGTTACATTTTTAGTCCAAAATATCTGATGTGTTCCTGGCTTTTTATCAGTTTTGATATTTTACTTGCCATGCAAATATCGTTTTTGGACTACTACATTGTTTGTATAAGCAGTATTTGTTTTTCTCAAATAAATAATATTGATGTCACCAGTCACCAATCGCCGATTCATTCATTGCGCATCTCAATGAGTTGGCATCAATGGCAGCGGCATCGTATCCGCTCCGCTCTCTATGAAATATTTAAGGAATAAGGAATCATTCTTTGAGTATTGTGAGGTGATAATTTTGGTCGGGGCGTGGTCAAATCCAGTAAAGCCTGAAGGACTTTATGATAGATTTGACAACGCATCAATAATTCCTTACTACTTATATTTTTATTATTTCCAATTTCTATACTTTAAATCATGTAGCACATGCTATGTATTACTACGCGGTGCAGCCAATTATGCTATAAGACACGCCCATTTTGTGTCACTCACGTTTTCTGAAATTATTGGGCTTTAGGCTTCAAAATTGATACGTACTGTAAATATTTCTATATATACATATGTATTTCATAGAAAGTAAAGCGAATACGATGCCCCTGTGCATTACTGTTCATATTTATAAACACGGCGAATTTAAACCTACGTCACCTTTATTCGATTAACAACCTACAGAATTTGAAGTCGCGCTTGATAAGAGTCGCCGTTGCCGAATTGCTAGTGTACAGGGTCGAAGGTTTGAAATCGGAATCCGGTATGGCCGTTTTTTGTTTTGTTTTTTAATTTCCTTTCATCTAAGGTCGAAAATCGATTTTTCTCTTAATTACCCATCAATTATCAATATTTTGGGAAATTTTAGTAAGACACGATAGAAGGTCTGTAATTGCCCAAAGAAGCTGTTAAGGTTCCTTTTTGCATATTATTCTCGAGTGACGGTATAACCCTACAAATATATGTCCCAAAAGGCAAAAGTGTAACAGATCGGTATACGTATTACCGAAATGTTATGCTAAAAAAGTTCAAGAAATATTATCACAAACGACACCCTGTGTCAGAATTTTGGCATGTTTGTCTAAACATGATAATGCTCCATCACATACGTCTAAGCGTGTGAAGCAATTTTTGAAGACGGAGAAGGTTACAGTGTTGCCACGTCCACCAAACTCTGCGACTTTATATAACCCAGTACAATATAAGTCTTCATAATTTAAAGTTTCATTTCAATTAAATTACATTAAGGAAGTTGAATGGTCAACAAGTTAACCATCAGATCTACCTTAAAATATCAGACCTGATTTCTTTAGCTATTAAGTATTACTAATATTTGGTAAATTTTATAATCAATCCTATTAATTCTAAAATTTAAATATTTCCCTTATCTTTTTACATGTATAGCTTTTCCTCTTTAAGAGATCAATATAGTCTAAAAACGACCAGAGCTAATTCATTTATCAATTTATAAACAGCACCGTGATTTATTTAGCATACAGCTCTGAATACAACAAACAATAAGTACAGTGAACAAAAAAGATACCGAGGTAGAGTACATAAAATTATCGATAAAGAAATGGTTTTAAGCATCAAGTCAAGCATGGGAAATGGGAAATTTGAAATATTCTTCCTCATTTTAACATTATAACGTTGTTTTTCGTTTAAATATCACTTGCCATGCAATTATTGTGTTAACTTTGTAAATGCAAAGTTAATCAAAATGAACACTAGGATATACACAATTTATGGAATTAATATATTTTATCTCATAAATTGTGTATATCCTAGTGTTCATTTTGATTCACTTTGCATTTACAAAGTTAACACAATAATTGGCAAGTGATATTTAAACGAAAAACAAGTACATGACTGTATGTGTAATATAATTAAGACATTAAACTTGTCACAGGTTACAGGAATTAATATCATGGTATATGTTCCCCATAAACTACTTTTAGTTTTATCTGATGCAGAGATATATATATATATATATATATATATATATATATATATATATATATATATATATATATATATATATATATATATATATATATATATATATATATATAAAAAACCACTACTAAAGTTATTATAAAAATCCTTCATTGATCATTAATATAAACACTAACTAAGTTAAAGGTTTGGTGCTGAGGGAGTGACGGTTGGAGCAGTGTCACTGCTTTCGAACAAGTTGAACACCTCGACGTACATGGAGCCGTGAGAGAGCGCTAATTTAGGCGGTCCGTCAGGGCGGACGTTGATTTCTTTCGGTCTGATGATTGGACAGCTGGACTTGACAGTGCCATACAGCATACCCTCCATTGTCAGAATATGGATCGTGTTCGATTTGGAATCCGCTACAAACAGGAAACCTCTTCCATCTGTGCACGTTCCAACTGGCTCCAGAAGCGGGTACTGCTCCGATCCACTGTACTGTCCGATACGCGCGCCCGTTTTGCTTAGGAAAGTAACAGTATTTTTTCTCCAGTCACAGATTATAATTGTGTCTTTGATTGACACATCGATGGAACGAACGAGAACTTGGGGTGGTAAGGGAAACTGCGCAAGGAGAATTCCACCAGTATTGATGACGTCAATGCCAGAGGTCCCGAATGGAGACGAGACGCCACATACAAGACAGCCATTCTTTTGGTCGTAAGCAATGCAAACGTATCCTTTCCTGGTAGCAATCCGGTGTCTTATCAACAGCATCCGTCCCTCCATTATCTGAATCAACATAACCAGTTTCTGTCGGGGAACAGTAGTGGCACACGTTAGTGGGTTATTCGTCGTTTCTATGACATTCACAGTACACACATCCCAAGGTTCTCCGTCCATGAATTTTAGACTGTGAAGAAATTCACCCGTTTCTGTAAACATCTTGATCTTACTATTGAAACGATCGACCAGTACAAGTTTATCTTGCAGCCATGCTATTCCTACTATTGGTCCACTGCGCGTGTCGTCAGGGAGCTGCGTTCGAATTGATCGCGCATGCGTTGCATATTGCAATGGACTTGAAGTGTGTATGACGTGTACACTGTCTTCTCTATACATTATTCTTTGTGGAACACGGTTTCTTTGTCCTGTTCTTCGTGGCGACGAAAGCCCGGTAGTATTAGATTCTAATGTTCGGGTTGAACTTAGCAAATGTTGTTCTCTACTTTGAGGTTCTTGGGACAAGTTGAACGAAAACTGAGGAGTTCTTGTGTTGTCTGTCTCGCTCTCTGCAACCGCCTCCCAGTAAGACGGGGGTTGTTCCTCGTCGTTTCTATCAATAAGCTGTAAATTCCTTGACATTTGGTCTGAAACTGCGCTCAAATCGCCTGAAGGACTTTGTGTTCTGGAAGATATCTGTCCAATACGAGATGTATGAGTTTCGTCAGTCAGCGAATCGTTTGGCATTCTGATGTTTGCAATTGGTGGTGTCTGAGTCACGTGTTGGTGGGATGGTACATTTTCCGCTGTGTGGTCGATACCATCTTGCCCTGCATGATGTACAGATACAACTTCTTCAGTATTGTCGTCTCTAAAATATTGATTTGTCGGCGTCATTTCTTGTCCACTTTCATCTGTCTCGTCGTACGTACTGGGTCTTAGCTCTGGATTTTGAGATTGATTTACTATAGCTCCAAAGTTTGAAGATAAAATGAGGTCTCTCTGTTCGTGACCCGCTAGGAATCTAACGTCACATCGCATGGATTTAATATCATCCATCATACGTCGACATCTTCCCAAGTATGTAATAATCCCCTGCCTAAAATCTTCCATAATAGGGTTAGCTCTATTTGTATAAATTTCGCTAAACAATTTAAAAACAGTTTCAACATCCTCTAACACTCTCTGCCTTCTTCCGTTTCCCTTTGAACTTTCGCGATCATATCCCTCAAATATCGTTTCTAATTCGTTAAGAATGTCAGAACATTGCTCTTCTAAGTAACTGGTCAAATCAGATATTAATGAATGGTAAAATTCGGTTATTCTCCCCCGAAGACATTCTTTGTGTCCACTAACTTCGTTCATAGAGTTTTCCATAGCTAACCTGACACCACGTTTTATATTGTCCACCAATGTTTCAACCTCATTTATACCATCTTCATCCTTTGGTAGGCTGGTCTGTCTGCAGGAGTTAGCCTGCAGGGCGAGTTTTCTGACCTGACTTTCACAAACCTTCAGTGGATCGGTCGGTTTTTGGCATATATGACAGAGAACACAATTTCTTTCCGTGTCCAACAACTCTCGCTTGATGCAGTTTGAGCAAAACACGTGCAGACATTCTAATTCTTGTGGTTCATCAAACAGGGTGCTACATACTGCACACTTTAAATATTCCATCTTGGCTTGTGTACATTACTGACATACCTGTCTCAGGTAAAAAGGTGGGTTCGATTTTCAATTAAGCACTTACGAAGCAACATATACCTTAGCTATCAAATTCGTTCAGTTAGCCACGAATGACTTATATCATTGATCGTTTATGAAACGGCATAAAATATGATGAAATTCTTCGTCAATCTTTAACACTTATCTTATCACTGTATATACTAATGGATTCGGATATATACAGTGTAATATGTAAAATGTAACTAAACGCACCTGCTTACAGGTCGTGTAAAAGTAGACACACAAGCCGCTGTAATGAATAATTGAATAGACTGTATACATGTAGTTACTGTATTATGACTTGATTCGTAGTTACTATTATTGCAAAGTTATTTGAATGTTGATTTTATGTTTCTGTTTTTGGTAATATTTTCTACTAATTAGTAAAATCCAAAATAAATACGTCATCATTATGAACCGTCCAATCCGATGCCTCGTAAGAACGGAGTAAAAATTTCTTTTCAATATGGCTTCCGGCGACACTGCGCTATGGCTTCACAATAAATTGGGATCTACGGACGACTTGTGGTCAGGAAAAACAATATGTTCACAACTCAGCCAGAACAAACTGCAAAGTATCCATGCATGTTTTCACACGCTGCAGCCGCACGTGAAGGTCAAACTCATGCTTTCTTTCCTTCATATTCCAAGACGAAATGTCGAACAGGTAAACAAAAATCATAAAGATGGAGGGAAATTTTCTATTTGAATGAGTTTGTCGAGTTTAAACCGAATTTCTGGTCACATCTCCATTCAAATTGTATGAGAATTTTACACATCTCAGAATTTGGTTATATCTTGTAGTAACTGACATTTTTACTGTTTAAAAGGATGTGGATATAATGTATTCTCTTTTGAGAAGTGGACAGGCATAGCCTATACATCCACTTCTCTTCGCAAACCCTCACATTTTGATTCTGGAAAATGTGTAAATGTCAGAACCAAAGACAGTTTAAGCTTCGACCCATATTTTGACTCTAGTTTCCCTGAATTTTCGTAACAGATCTAATATGTTTTACGGTGCGACCGTTGGGGCGAGCGCAGCAGGTGATCAAAATGAATTATGATAAATCAATAAAAATAAAAGTAGTGACGTAAAGTAAATGAATTTGAATGCAAAATAAAATAAATATAGGCTACCTATTTTTCCAGTACATTTTCATTATTCATAATTCATATGATTTTTTATTTATTTATATACCAATCTGATTAAAATCAGATCTTTGTAACGCTCCGAAATTCTGATAGCCGGTAACCAAAGTGTAGCGACATCAGAATTTGTCGGAACGGATCAAAGATTTGATTTTAATCAGATTGGTTATATACTGGTCGCACGCCAATATAGAATTTATCTCAGATAAAATGTTGTTGAATAATAAAGATTTTAACATAATGTACATTGCAGTTTATTTCCTCTTTTCTTGCACCAGACATTTTTATTAAACTTACAAATAAAAATTGACTCATCACAGATTCCCCGTTTAAAAAAAAATCAAATTTACGTATAAAAAAAATCTGTTGATCACATAAGGAAAATGGATCCCCCGGGAGCATGTATTATCGTAAATAGTAGTGAAAATAAAGACACTTTTGAGCAGCTAAAGAGATAAAGGCATACCACGCACTCCCCATTCCCCACCCTGATTAGAATTTTCCTGATTTTGAGAATTTTATTTTTCTTTTTGCTTATGAAGATTTTTTGAATGATGTTGCCACGCCCCATTTAAAAAACGTTCCTGGAAATTACCGTAAATATAGTGAATAAAATAATTGTGAGCATACATCCAAATGAGAGCATGTTACAGCTGTTTCCTATCTCTGAAGAAATGTCCCGATTCGTTAGCTCTGCAAGATTTTGAGAAGATTTTGGTATTTATATTTCAGCAGATTTACAATAACTACTTAGAGTAGTTTCGCCTTATTGTGACGTCAAAGTTCACGTCAGTCAAGTGTAGTCTGTCTCTTTAAAACCACACTAGAAAAATCTACGCGAAAAATACTGTTTGGTTTACTTAAAAAGCATGATGTTCTGGAAATTACAAAATTTATCTGTTTCTCAAAAGTTTTACTTTGATTCTCGCGAGATGGTTTCCAGTCTAGTGAGATCGGCCGACATTGAGGAATTGCATTGTGGGTCGAAATTTACTGACTCCGAAAAATTCTGTCGGATCAATGTGTAAGAAATCCATTGTGACGTCACTCGAAAGGACGATAACTCCGGAATTTGGCGTTGTTTCAATGCATGTACGTAGTCTTTTATCTTGTTCTCGTGAGAGTGTGAAATGGGAAACCATAATTACAGGGAACTACTGGGACGATTAAAACAAGGCATTACTGGTCCGATTTACTGACGCCAAAAAAATCCGTTGAATGAATGTGCAAATAGTCCGAAATTTCTATTCACACACGCCTTGCCGGTAGAGCTCGCTCCGCGCCGGCGCTGTGCGCCGGCGAGCTGCGCTCGCTATTATTTCATTAATGCATCCGTTCGGTTCTAACATTTACACATTTTCCAGAATCAAAATATGAGGGCTTTTGAAGAGAAGTGGATGTAGGCTATGCCTGTGCACTTCTCAAAGAAGAATAGATCGAATGATAGCATGTTATTGTACAGGTTGTGATGATCTGATCATAACAGATTAAACAATCATATTGTATCACTGTATTAGATTGATTTAATCTGCCTCTAGGAAGTGACACTGTGCATGTCACTTACGTTGCTAGTTTTACTTATTAAGTTTGTGCTTGACTGTTTAAATACTGAAATGTTTCTAATTCTATGATAAACTGATAAAGGTTTTGTTGAGTGCGCAGAGTTTTCGTATTACCCGTGATAATAAACCAAAGACAAAAATGAAAAAAAAATGTACCTGCAGCTTTGTTACTATAGCATTGAATGATTTATTTTTGACGTCGTCGTGTCAATAACTGCCGTCAGGTGAGCAGACAAATTGAATAACGCGCGTTAGCGCGTTATGATAATTTGTCTGCTCACCTGACGGCAGTTATTGACACGACGACGTCAAAAATAAATCATTTAATGCTTATATTTACATTCTCTTACTGAAGAAATCAATTGTTTACTTGAATAAATCGATATAAAGTGCAGATCACGGAGGGAGTGAATAAGTAACAGCAAGAACAGCTGATTGTAAAACCGGTTTAAACTGGTTTTCACATAGACTGTTGAGATAAGATCGACGAGCATGAAAATATAATCCATGATAAATAACTCTTGAAATGTTGCTTTTAACAATAAAGTCAACGTTTTTGTTGAATAATTATAAAACATCGTGTTTTGACAACATTCATGAAATGCTTTTTTTTAACCGATTACATAGAAATCACTTTTTGAGAACTACATATGTAAATTACTCGTAAATTCATACGTAGTGAATAGGTGTTGCATTTAGAGGCATTTAAACATCACGGAATTCAATGGAAAAACACAATAGAATGTAAATATAGTAAATTATATGCTACTTGCCATCTATGGAAACTTAGAGGGCAGTTACATGACACATTTTATCCAATGACATTGCAACATTGTGAGGCAAAACAATATTACATTAATTAATGTTTATCATATAACATGATGGCGCTTCGCACTTTGTAGTGGAAAGGTGACATGGAGGATATCCTAGCTCAGGCCACACATTTTGACACTGACCAGTGGGTGTCTGCAATAGCAGAAATCCTTCAGTCCTACCCAAGCACTGGCTGTCTGAATTTAGAAATCGATAACAGTAACTCCACCTTCATGGAGATCCTCACAGACCTTAGTAAAGTTGGTAAGTTTCTTTTTGTTTTCAAAAGATATATATATATATATATGGTAAGCCAACTAAACCCACTTGAAATGTTCTAGAGTATCTGAAATAAGATTCTTTCAAAGAGGTTAAATTCGTTCTTCTTCATATATGTTTTTTAAGGTAATTTTTAAACATCGAAACAAGTTGATGTTTTTATTTGATTCTGAGTTGTGTAATTCAATAAATAAAGAAGAAGAGGTTTGAATCTTATAAAAATTTAAAAGATATTTTTTTATAATTCATCATACTGGTATATTCTTTTTCTGATCTTCTCCAAATGCATGAAAATCAAAGTAAAAAATCCCTTAGAGTTTTACTTTGAATAGTAATTTACGTAATACCCAAAGAGTTTATTTAATAATCACTACCTATCAAAGTATGTATTATGCTACTTTACACAAGAAACACACACAGTGATGCTGATTAGATTAGAATAAGCAACTACATGTATACTCCATTTCTGTAATTACAGTTAAGAAGTGTGCCAGTGTAAGGATGCTTCCAATGGAATGTCAGTTTTTGAACAAGACAGCTCTTGTAGCTGCCACTGGACCCCTCCCCCAACCTGTCAAACATTTTGCCCTCAAACGCAAGCCAAAGTCAGCCATTCTCAGAGCTGAACTACTACAGAAATGTAGGTGCATTTGACATACATCTAAAGTTCTCTGAAATTCTGAAAACTTTCCATTTTAAAAAACAGGTTTTTTTTTTTAAACTTCGCCAAAGCTAACCAAAGGTTTGATGATAAAAAGTTGATAGCCATTACTCTTTTCATACACATATCTGTAATAGAATAAATACCTGCTGCAAAATATTATATTTTTAAAACAGTTTTCTTTATTAACTTGAGTTTAATTTTCTTTTCCTTTATATGTACATGATAATATACATGTGTAAAGTGATCATCATTTAGTCTTTTTTCTTGACTTTTGAAATCTTGATTAATTCCCTTTTCAGCCTCAGAGGTAGCCAGTAACAAGAAAAATAATGCTCCAAACAGTGTACCATACAAAGTTCGCAGTTTTGCCAAAAAGATGGACGACTCCAGTAAGAGTTTGAATTTAAGATTGAATAATATCATACATGTACCTGTCAACAGCCCCAATTTATTTGATAACTTTGGAATTTTAAATAACTGATCTGCATCCAAAATTTTTGAGATTTTGCTTAAAGTGACTCTTAATTGTCTCTTCGTACAATCATGAATGTAAGTCTATTAGAGTTAGCATTCATGTAAATGGTGAACTTAAAATTTTGATTATTCTTAAACAAATAATGATTGAAGTCAGATTAACGAATGTCATATATTTTATATAATAATGAGCTTTTTCCTTATATGTTTAGATTAATTTATTTATTGCATATATTTTTAGCCCCGTTAAAGGGCCTTCCTGGAAGGACCCCACCATCAGCCGGATTCCGGTCACCGGGAACTGTGATGGGACGATCTAACTCCCTGCAAGGAACCCCTCTAGGTGGCCATCGACAAAACTCCCTAAAGAAAGAAGGAGGAATTAAAGTAAGCCAAAAAGTTGATATAACTATGTGAGTGTTTTACCCCTTCCTTTCTTCTTGTTCTCTTTAACAATGAAATGCTTTCTGTAGTGATTCATGCAGGTACAATGTATAATGATAGCAAGCATTGCAGTAACTAATTTATTGTTAATGTACTGCAGTATGTTAGAAGAAGAGTCAAATTTTTTATGTAAGGTTGCTCAGAGTTGCTTTTTAGGACATTCATTTTTTATCTATCTCTAAAAAGGTTTGATGATTGGAAAAGGAGATGTTTAGATATGTTTCGAACACATTTTCAACACTCAAAACTTGGAAAAGCATTCAAAACATCAAGACTGTAATGGTACAATTTATTTTTGACATGATGAATGTCAGATCAATAAAATCATGAATGTATTGAATACAACCACCTTTTAATAGTTAAAAAATGTTATTTATTTCTACTAAGCTGCCGGGTATGTTTTGTATTTGAAAGTGAAATATATAACCTTACTTCTTATTGAATAACATGTACCGCGTATATGCTGAAAATCATCTAAATATATATATATAAAGGGGCTAAATATTTTTTTTTTTAACTTTCAGCTCTTGGACATTGAGGCTTTGCCCTTAGGGCCAAAAGAAGCAAAACGACGAAAGAAAATACAAGGTGAGTGCTAATGTTGTCACTTGATGTTAAGTTGATATGGCCAAATTGGATTGATTTTGTACAAGGATGCCTTTAAAAAATTGATGTTGGTCTTCTCCAGATGAGGGATGTCACTCAGGTTTGTTTGTAGGGATGTTGATTTTTTTTTTCAAAGTTGTCTGAAACAACCGCACTGGTATTTGAACATTATGATGATGCTCAGAATTTTGAAAAGAATATCTGTGTCAATGACTTTTACTCAGTCCATCAGGAAAGGGAAAATGGGAACAGTTCTTTAAAGGGGGACTAAAGCTCAGTCCAAGAGTTTTGCACAACATCAGAATTTTATATGATGGAGAACCCCAGAGTTTTATGCACTATATATGTATTGAGATATACATGCAATGCATTTACAAGTTGAAGTTCAAGTATATACATGGCTCTCCGAAAGAAAAATAAACATTTTATTCTTTAATTATTTAGCATCTCAAATGTTGGTTTCAGAAATGGAAGAGATGGAACAAAGAAAAAAGGAGAAGGAGGCAGCTGCTGCAGCAGGGACCAATCCAACCACTGCTTCCTATACTCCAGATTATGCTGCAGGTCTGGTGTCCCCAGCCCCTTCAGTAAGTATACAGGTATTATAAGTACCACTGCTTCTGATATTTTTCGTTATGCTGTGGATCTGATGTCTCCTGTCCCCTTAGTAAGTATGCAGAAACACCAAGAATCACTGCCTCTTATGCTGCAGGTCTGGTGTTCCCTACCACATTAGTAAGCATAAAGAAATCAATACTCCAGGCTATGCTTCTGGCCATGTTTCCCCTGTCCCCCTCAGTAAATATATGGAATCATTATGCTCTGTCCAGATTACAGTGGGAATAAGGTGATATTGTTTTTAGTGTGCACAACTACAGGTAGATACAGACTGATGTGCTCACTTTACTGGGGTTGGTTTTTTTCCCACATGCATTAAAGCAAGGAAACGGTTTACCCTTTTGATGTGTCTCGAACAACATCAATGTTAATGTTAATTGAGTGTTAATGTTTTTGTAGAAGCTGTCGGCACCCACTACAGTTTTACCTGGAGGAACAACAATTTCATTAGCAGCCCCAACCCCCACAGTGACATATGTACCACCAGCAGCCTCCAGACTAACGGCCCCAACACCCCCGTCTTCATTTGGTGGGTATTTTGCTCATCCATACATTAGTCTGCTCAACTGTCAACAATGGTCGACCTTTTTTGCTGTGATATTTGTTATTTTGAAACCGATTTTTAAAATTTGAATTTAAATTTCAAATGTGTGTCATTTTGAAAAGAATGGATACCTGGAATGAAAATTTATAAAATTATATAAAAATATCAAAAGTACAGTTTGGTGTTGATAATTTTAGGTTAGAGTCAGATAAGTATTAAAGTTAGTTAAGGTTGAAACCAATTCTTGAAGGTCCCTTTTTTGACCTGTTTCATTTTGTAGTCTCACCTGTGACTGCAACACAACAACAAGCCAGGGACAATCTCCAACAACAGTTAGAACAACAGCTTGGCCAATCACAAATCAGAACACAGACTGCCATACAATCCAATCAACCACAGACAACCTTACAAACAAATGTACAGAAACCATCCAATCAGAATACACTTCCTCAGTCCCAGGCTACTGCTGCAGCAGCTCCTCCACAGCAAAAGAAGGGTTTATCACTTACAGTAAGTTCTATATCCTAACCACATAATTATTGGTATACAAGTAAACATTAGTACATGTATCTCGAACTTGGTGGATATCCAAGAGTTGAGATATCCGAAGTGGCTTTCCAGTTTAAATTCTTTGAACCTCTTATATTTACCTGTATTTAAGTACCGGTATAAAACAAATTCTTCTACTACTCATAAAGGATATTCAACTTAATAGATGAAATATTTTTTGTGTTGTTTTTCCATATGAAATACATATTAATACTTTTATTAATATAGTTTGTATTGTACTAGTAAAAACAATGTAACTATAAAATCTTTGTATCTCATATGATACAATGACAATAACAAACCGTCAACCATCTAAAAAATCCATAAAACAAAATACAAATTCAAAGCAGAGCAACACGGATCTCCAAAAACATAGAGGTAGAATTAGGTGCCTAGGAGGAGTGAGCATTCTCTGCTGACCGGTCACACCGGCCGTGTGCTCTTCGTCATAATCAGGAAAAAAAATGGAAAAGTCTGTAGGCAATTAGGTGATTTATTATAATCTAACAATTAGTATGAAAGACGTCAGTCAGCATGAGACCCAGCAGAAGATTGTATTTGCTGACAAGGTGGTTATATCGACCATAGAACTTACGAAAAGATGACTTCAAACGAGACTGTTGATAGTCCTGTTTTATCAACTTGTTTGTCTCGTATCTTTGGCCCTTCAATTTACTTCAACATAAGCTGGGTATTCAAGATTACCGTATTCGAGATATCAAGAGTTTTTTTTTAATCATTGTCATAGAGAAAACAGTTGGGACCTGTGATCGACTTCGACATAAGCACGGTATTCGAGATACATGTATCCCTTGTTTGAGATCAAATATTTACCTGTATACTATTTATTTATAACTCATGTATCAGTGTAGCCATCCAGACTTATGCTGTAAATATAAATTTGACTTCTTTATTTTTCAGAAAGAACAAATGTTGGAAGCACAGGAAATGTTCCGTACATCCAACAAAGTCACACGTCCCGAAAAAGCTCTCATTCTTGGATTCATGGCAGGGTCAAGAGGTCAGTAGCGATTCCAGGAAGGGCGGGACTTAAGGGACCTATTCAGAATTGTTGCAAAAGTATTATAGATGCATGTTATGTTTTTCTATTGAAAATTATCTAAATTTCTTTCTCTGATACTTTGTATTAAGAATTTGCCTAATATACCCTAGGAATGTGTCCACACACCTTTAATTATTAAGCAACCTGTATACAACTTTTTGAATATTTTTGTGTGGATCAAGTATAAATCCATTTGTTACATGTATGTAGATCTTGCATTCATGGTTGTAGGTTTAAAGTCTGGTTGTCAATCTCTATCTCTTTAAAGGATTTGGCTTATTGGTAATATTGGTGTATTTTCAGACAACCCTTGCCCACAGCAGGGTAATGTACTGAGTATACGACTGAGTGAAAATAAGGAGATCCTCCAGCAGGCAGACGGCTCCACTAAGACCATGCTGGCAGACATTTTCTTCCAGATGAACTACGAGACTGGCGAGTGGAAGAGGATCAAGAAATACCGCGAGTGTCCAGAGACCTGAATCTTTATTTGATGGTTATACCTCGGTAAGTCTGTCATCATTTAACGGAGAATTTCTTGTCACAAGGCAAAAATATTATAGATATTGGTAATCTTTTATAGATATAAATACTGGGTATCTTTGAAATAGATTTAATAGTGACTGAATTCTAAGATTATACATTGGCAGACATTGTCATAGATACTGAATTGATTTGTTTTATCTTTGTTAGCACATGTATAGGCATAGATATATCCAGGCTGTATATAAAGCTTTACACAAGGGTTTTCTTTTTTTTTCCTGATCAAGAGTGCAACTTGCTACAGCACTGGTTAATCTGGATTAAGAGCTTTGTCTGATCAGCTTCCTCACTCTTGTGTTGGATCCAAGAGTTACAGTTCATGCCTCACCCATCAGCTACCCAAGGCTGCGGCGTAGAGGATACAGGAAAAGCGTGACGCCCATCATACAGAAGATCAAGTCCACATTCTCACCGCAAACAAAGAGTGCTTATATAATGACACAGCTTCCTAGTTCTGCAACACAGCAGTCCAGTTGACCATACATTTTGTGCCATTCTTTAACATGAAAACTGACTATGTGATTATCTGATATTATTTCTCATTTGTTTTCATTGTGGTATCCTTGTTGTATGGAAATTTGAAGATGTTGTTATAATATTAAAAATTGTTATTTTGTTGTTGGTTAGTAGATTATTTACTTAAAGGAGAATTATTGACCAGGGAATAAGTTTTATTAGGTCACCTTATTCAGTCAGATGACCTACATGTATCTCTCTGTTTTTGTCCGTGATATCACATCAATTGTAAACATTTAACATTTTCTGCATTTTCTTCTAAATTTCTTTGCCAATCTTTACCAAATTTAGTATGCATTGATTGCAAAACTATTAATTCCCATACACACGGTGCCTCTACATGTATGCTGGATGAAAACTTTTTTAGATATATGTATAATGATTAAAATATTTTGCACTTTGTGTCCTTAGCAGCCTAGTAAACGGTTAGGCATCGTCTCAAGACATGGTCTGGGGTTCGCAAAGCTTTCATCGTTGCAAACTAAGGCCAAAACGTATGCTCCTCTAACCATCTGGAGAGAGTTTTGCAGACTTCAGGCTGTGGTTTGTGAGGATCCTACTTGCTATGGTTTGCGGCAGTGATGATCAGTGTATTCAAAGTATTTTTTTAAAAAGCTGAACACCGCTCGTTAATAGGCACCGTCATACCGGCACCTGGTATATAAACCCTTTGATTTCGGTACACCCGATGGCACACCTGAAACTTGTGAGCGACGTGTAGTATTCCTTTCATGGTCTTTGGAATTTATGCATTTATTTCTTATTTTATGTGCATATTCTGTTTGTAAATTATATTTTAACTAGTTTATTTGATTTAAGTATTGTCCTGGATTGAAAAAATTGCATAAAACTTGATATTTCATCGCGACCATCACGGCGAAGCAAGATGTACGTCCACACAGATACAGGGATTGTAGGGAAAGCGGTGCTGAAAGAGAAATATGGCGGACAGTGCCTATATTTACGAGCCGGGTGTTCAGCTTTAATGTACATGTACATGTCCATTGAATACACTTTTTTAACATGATTGAAAAATGGGTTTTCAGTGAATATACAGAAATACACGTAATATTACCAATTTTCATCATTTTTTCCATTGGAATAAATAAGGAACACCACTATCTGATAACCAAGCCCCGCCCACTGTAAACACACCCCTCCCGAAAATTGTTTTAAGTCCATGCATGACATATACTTATAAACCAGGGTTGGGGGTGTCTGGGACCCTATTTAGAAAATTCAGTACATATATTATACCGTAAATAGGCCTTAGACCCCCCCCCCCCCCCCCTCTGTGGAAAAGTGTTATGGGTCCGCGCGTGGATTATCCTTATTAGTCAACAGAGTTGCTGTTGGAGCAATGAACTGCACGGCTTCCCAATTAGAGTTTTGTTAAAATTTAGCGCCATTCCTCACGCGAGCGTAGGTGCTTATCTAGACTGGTAGTCGGCTGAGGTTTTATCAACCAATCAGCGCGTCTGTTGTAGCTTGTATGCATGAATGAAGAATAAACAAAGTACCCCGAAGGCAGCAGACGAGAAAATCCAAACAAACCGAGCCTAACTCGGAGTTCATCGGGACAGACATGTGACACACGGTACATGAGATAGTAAGTAGACTATATTAAACTTACTTGTTAACCTTCATTAATTAAGAATTTTAAAAGACAGTCACTTTTGAACACAAGGGGAAGATCGATATGGCAAGTAAGAAATGCGGTGTGTACCCGATCAGCGTGATATAGTACTTTATGTAAACACGTAGGGTAAGACAGAGTTGTAACAGTACATGTACGTCCTCTTTTGTTTTTTGTTTTTTTTTCGAATTTATTCTGGCAATCAAGTAAATGTATAAATTGTTTAAAACCATTTTGCAATTTAGAACATGTTGAAAATATACTGAAATAAAGGAGTGTTGAGGTACACAAGTCAACACATGGCTCTAAATTTACCTGTGTGTCGTGTTTACCTGAGAAACCTTTACAATAAGGATAATAGAACAATAATCCAACAGAGCGTTATTGCATGGTTTTGTAGTACAAATGATTTCCCCAGAGTTCAACGTTAACATCGGCTGATGGCTCATTTGATCAAGTTATTCTACGAAAGTTATAAATGCCCTCGTTGAACTCCCAATTGACCCCCCGGGTAAGGGTCAGATCTGGATTATTTTTTCTCTATTTTATGACGGGTCTTCCCTCTACATAGAAGGTGGGGGATTAAATGGAGCAAGGTCAATATATTTTGTAAGTTACTGAGATAATCATCCATCATTCACTTCCCATTATGTACTTGAATTGTACAGTCATGTATGTACACATTATGGTGCATTTTTACATCCGGATATGAAGCTTTTCAAGTCAGTGTTTTACAGAATTTTATTATATAATACCATTTCTTGGGCTTTCGACAACAAAAGGTTTCGACTTCTTTCAGTGCAAATTCACTAAGCCAATCGATCCTTGCTCAGAACTCCCTTATTAAGCTGTTATTCCATAGGAAATTGCAGTTCGTCATCTTTTCTTGTTTCAAAGCAGCTGCTATTTGCTAAAACAAATAGATATCCGGGGAATTCCCTATTTACACTCCTTCGTACCGGTCTGATCTCTGAAGGGGTCGTGGTGGGGTCGAGATGCATGGGTTTTTTTCAGCAGATGCTGATGTTTTGTCTGGGATAAAGTTGCTGTACTATTATATGTAAACCCGAAACTTCACTGCAAGTTTAACAGGGTTAGTGACCCTTAAATTCATGATGAGCATTATGTACTACACATACATATTCAGAGAGAGAGAGAGAGAGAGAGAGAGAGAGAGAGAGAGAGAGAGAGAGAGAGAGGGGGGGTACAACATATACAAAGCGACAGGGGGGAAGTAAAGAGATCTTCATCGCCTTATCTTAATTAGTGAAGGGTTTGTTCCATTGAAATGCGCGCTTTACTGTTTCTCAGAAGCCCTTTATAATCTCTTATTCAAAGTCTTAGAAGTCTCTCAGAACCTACAAACGCCGTAATAAAGAGCGCCATTAAGCGCGGATCGTGAGGGGTTTGGACCCACTCCTCCAGGAAAACTCAATTGCAAACCTGTGAATTTACATATAGTACCTACATGTAAAAAACCCATCTGGGAAACGAATTCTAAATCCTCGTATGATATTTTTTGAAATTTGTGAATTAATTGCGTTTTTTATATACACATAATAAGTATTTATCTTCCGCAAATTTAGTACATATGGTTGTTGTTTTTTTAACCTACTTTTATAATAAATCAACAAAAATGAGAGATAAATATTTAATGGAGGAGAGGACATAGTTAACCCCCCATCCCCCCTACACATCCCCTCATGCGGGACTTATTATATGTGGAGGCATGAGTGGATGATGAGTTGCTTTCAAGGCTCACTCTCTCTCTCTCTCTGACATCCGGTGCACTTAGTGGCCACTCTGCGCTGTTGTTTTTACACTCTGCTATGGAATGGGTTTATATCTGCAGGTTAGTATATTTTCATTTCAAGTTCATTTGAGTCTAAAACTATTGTGTTTGTCAGATTGTTTGGAGGTTTCTAACAAGTGTTTTGGTGGATAGATGAGTAAAGGGTTTACGTACATGTATATAAATGAGATTAAGTATTATCAACAGGCGATGGCAAGTTATTATCTGTCATATTTTTACCAGGAAGATTGTGTTTACACTAGGGTATATTTTATTCAGAGAGAGAGAGAGAGGGGGGGAGAGAGAGAAGTGGATTTCGAAAATTTTCCATCGGCTAGTAATTTAGGTCAAACGACCAGTGGTCAGAGGTTTTCAAACTTCTTCACATATCCAATATAGAACTGTGAGGTTCATCGGTAAATCAGCCCCCGACAAAACGTGTGGAGGGAGTTAGACTAATTGGGTTCAGAACTCTGTCCCAAACACTGCCGTTCATGATTGTGTAATTTAGTTTTTTTTAAACATGTTTAAGGTAATCGTATACTTTATATCAATTTCATGCACTTTGTCCTTTTCGAACAAGCGAGACTCGTTGTTTACACACATACAAATAGATGTAGAAGAAGTGCATACATCATGATACATGTTTAATTTAATCACAACCAATTCGAGGCTTAACAAGTATTTCTACTCATAAGTGCAGTAATTTTGTGGTGGCTCGACACACCAGCTAGCGCATTATTTAATATTAATTGGATTGATAAAGAATTATTTATAAAAAAAAATATAAAATATTAAGCTCTAAAATACCCGGATTGCAGTCAAAACAATTTTTCTATTTTACTGGGGAAAAAATACAAAATTTATATAAAATAATTGAAAGTTAATGACGGTATCTGTTTTGTAAAATCATATTTAAAACAATTCTTCATTAATCCAACAAATAAAATATTTGTGTGTCGAGGAATCTTAAGGCTAAAAATGTGCAATATGGTTGAATAATTTTGGACTCATTGGTGCGTTATCACGTTATATAACATACTGTATAGACCTGGTGGATGTTTTCATTCATTACGCGGTCATTGACTTTATACACTGTTGTAGGATTTCATCGGTCTGGTAATGTGTGACTTCTGGTGGAGAATGAGAAAGAGGAGAAAACATACAGTAGCATGACAGATTGTGTGACGTCACAACTTGGTCTGTATGTTAAATCATGGATTGGTCGGACCAAAATGAGGCGAATTTTTACTATATTTATTTCATTCGTGGTCCTGGGTTTTCTATCCATGGCCTATTCACTTTTCCGGGCCCGGGGCGGATGGAACAGTTACTCTGTTAAATCGTCTCCCAGCGGGCACATGTCCATGATCCATCTACTGAATGCTGACGGATTCTACGAGGATACGATTGTCAACGTTACGGAACGAAACAACACTCTATTTAATAAAACAGGCCATAGAGAGATCTGGACACATCCCCAGCTAGACATTTTACACTCAGTACGTTCGTAAGATTCTAAAGTTATAATTTAGTATAAACGCAATTCTTAAAGAACTTTACGTATACATGTATTTCCTTGTGAATATTTGATATTATTGCATTCACTTTTTTAAGGAAAAAATAAATTTTCTACCAAATTTCAAAAACCCATGTTGGTACGAGGACCTTCACGAACCCAATGTGTATCAGTTTAACAAATACACCGTCATCTCGCGCAACATACGTACCACCATGACGGAACTCATGAAGGAATGGGCCTATCGGATCGCCAAGGAGAAGCCCGCACGGCGCCTGCGCTGTTTGCCGTACTTCCTGATCATCGGACAGCCCAAGTGTGGAACAACAGACGTGTACCGAAAAATAGTCAAGCACCCTGACGTCATCAATCCACCAATCAAAGAACTCCACTGGTGGTCCCGGAATCGACAGGGTATGTCCATTGAAGATTTAAAATGTAGATACATACTTTTGAATACATCCGATAACCGGTTAGCTATATGTTTCAATATTACTTTCATTGAGGTGTCATTATTAAAAGTTTTGCACTAATAAAACAAAGCAACTTATTTATAAATTTCTTATCATTGCGTTCACATGTGTGAAAAGTATATAACATATTTATGAGATTCAAAGCTCTAATTTTCTGCATCATTTAAAAATTTGTTCATACCTTGCTCTATTTTTAATTCAATGATCTTAGTTCATAGTTAACTGTACTGTTCTTGAACTCTTGGTTTAATAAATGTCAACTTTTTTTTGTGGAGTAGTATTATTGTGCTCATTACACCCGCATTCTTTTTCTAACTTGAAAATAACATTACATGATAAATGCCTTAATTATGATACATGCTTCTGAGAAATCATTAAGTTAAGTATACGTGGATCACTCTGCATTTGAAGCCACTGATATAATTTCAGGTCGGCGACTTAACTATACAGATATCATTCCTCTCTCGGACTATGTTGATATGTTTGACATGGCCGCCTATCACATTGAAAGGAGATATGCGCATGATCCGGAAGTAAAGAACCCGGATACAGTCTACCATCACACAGTAACAGGTAAGACAAAGAGATATAGAGGCGGAGATAATTATATGTATGCATATCTTTTAATTTTTTAAGATGTCGACCAATCTTGTAAATAAGAACCATTGGCAAATTTTACCATGGACGTTATAATTTATAAATTATATAGATTATTTTAGAATACATGAAATGTACCGGTATTTATATAACTTACACAAACATGTTTGAGGACAGGGGTCTCCAAATTGATTTTTTTTATTCTTATGTATGTAACTTATGCATGTACATGTACATTTACAAGCCCAGCAATTAAATCATACTGAACTTCGTAAGATTTACGGCTTTGCCGAACTAAATTAATTCATTTGTATTACGTTCCCACAACCTACAAGACTAGCCTACACGTGTGGTCACTATTGTCGCTTGGTGCTTAAGTCAACATAAATAAACCACAAAACAAAAAACCGGAAGTCGCAGAAAACGTCAAGGACACTTGACTGTCAGAGCTTAGTGAAAGAATTCGGAAACAGCTCTTTGAACACGTGTTTAGTTTACTATTTATCACGTTTTTCGATTCAATACAATGTTAGTTATTTATCTGGATCTACCTCTTGAAATTATGAAACATACCATGGCTTCTTTTTGCCTGGGTATAAAATATGGTACAGTTACATGTAGGAGTCTAGCCATCACCCTTTGAGACATGGGAACTTTGTCCTTGTCTGTCTGAACCTCGAACACGAAATAAGGATTTAATATCGGCTATTAACTTATTATCGCGGTGGTTGTCTGACAAAAGGTCGTCACCCAACATTGTTTTATGCATATGTCCCTGTTATTTAGGTAACACCATGGGACAATGGTCTTAAATGTTAATTTTCAAATAGGTTATTAACCAAACAACTGAATTTTCAAAGGAATATAATTTCTATATAATTATTGTTAACATTATCATATATACATGTATATACCTCCAACATGAATGAAATTTCCCTAAAAGCTTGGTTAGATTTCTAACGACAAAATATTTTTGCCAGAAACAATCGATGTCAAAAAATAGATGGCCCTTTGTTTTAAAAGTTTTTTTTCTTTTTGCAGGAGAAGCAAGTGCATCGATTCTTTGGGAAAACGACGACTGGTTTCACTTCAAGGAAAACGAAGCATTCATGGAACCAAAATACACCAGTGCCGATTACATTAGGCACGTCATTCCTAATGTCAAGGTCATAATCTGCGTCCGAAACCCAACAGACAGGTATGGGGAGCGGGATAGTCACCTCTTGTATAATCTCTTTTTCATATCAGGGAGCGTTACAAATTCAAACTCAAGAAAAAGTATACAAATATTGATTTGGATTAAACGATGCGTTTAAATTCAACAAGAGAATCTGTCCAATCAAACACTAAGGTCATTATTAACCAATACGGTTCCTGCGTAATTTTGAATTAACCAATCAAATTGTTCTGATTTAAGGTTATACTCGGACTATCTGTACTTTACAAAAACCAACAAATCAGCGGAAGACTTCCATAATGCTGTATCATACGCCCTGGAAGTGTACAATAACTGTACAGCTAGTCACTCCGTCAGGTTCTGTGTATATAACAGAACTGTAGCGTACCTGTCGAGGGTAGGTACAGTAGACAGAAACTCTTAATATACGTCAATGGGGTCACAACACTTTCTACGCCTACAGACAATCTGAAAATTATTTTTGAGAGTTTGTGGTTGATATTTTCTCGTATAAGCGTTGAGACATTTGTAAGTTGCAAATCATTGAGAGATATATAAAAGCTTTTACGTTATTCTACATCTTTCTATACATCTTTATTCACCAATCAAGTGCCCCGGGGGGAATATGCATTATAACAATTTGTTATACTTTAATGTTTAATACTGAAATCTGATTGGTTTAGACGCAGTTTATAATCCGTTCTATTACCCTCAGCGTTAGCAACACACTTTGCAACGGGTAACACTATATAAATAGTGCCTGTTTGGGAGGGTAACAGTTGAAATTGACACCCCGAGAAAACCATTGTCAACCGACGCGAAGCGGAGGTTGACAATGGTTTTCGAGGGGTGTCAATTTCAACTGTTATCCTCCCAAACAGGCACTATTTATTTTGTTATTCTGAATGTCTTTTTTAAAAATTTTAAGAAAATTTTACTGCTTTTATATAGGAATAACGTGAATTCTACAGCGAACCGTACGCGCATAATTTTCGCGCATGTAACATTTTTTAATGTTACCCGTTGCCAAGTTTGTTGCTAACGCTGAGGGTAATAGTAAATATTATTAACTGCGTCTTAACCAATCAGATTTCAGTATTTAACATGAAAGTATAACAAAACGAATTGTTACATGCGCGTAAATTATGCGCGTACGGTTCGCAGTAGAATTCATGTCAATTCTATATAAAAGCAGTAAAAATTTCTCTAAAAGTAAGACATTCAGTATAATAAAATAAATAGTGCCTATTTGGAAGGGTAACAGTTGAAATTGACACCCCTTGAAAACCATTGTCTACCTCCGCTTTGCGTCGGTTGACAACGGTTTTCTCGGGGTGTCAATTTCAACTGTTACCCTCCCAAACAGGCACTATTTATATAAAAACAACATGATCATAACAAATAATGGATGAAATATATAAATACTGTACTGTTAAGTAAGCATAGTAGGTTACAATGGGAGGTACATTTGATATAACACACATCAAGTTGTCATACACATATGAAAACACATATGAAAGGGTGTATAAATGTAAAACTTTCACGTCTTTCTAACAATTACCAATAGATGTAAACCCTTCTAATGATTTTTACTAGTATTCTGCATAGTAACGGTAGATGTTAACCTTTCACGTATAGATTTATTCGATTTACTTCTACAGGTTCGTTTACGTTTAGGAATGTACTCTGTTTACATCAAGGATTGGATTAAGGTTTTCCCCAGGAGTCAAATCTTGATTATCTCCCTTGAAGATTATGCGCAACACACTAGGAAGATTCTGAATCAAGTTTATAGTTTCTTGGATGTCCGTAAGTTATTTCTAGACTTGTCTTTATATTTCTTTGCTTTATTGTGAGTCTGAGGTTAAAGCACGTTTTGAAAGCAGTTAAAACATTGGGTTAGAAGTACTATTTGGAAAATTAGAAAGTCATCTAATTTTTTAAAAATAATTTGTTTGTCTTTCCCCCCGAGAGAGAGAGAGAGAGAGAGAGAGAGAGAGAGAGAGAGAGAGAGAGAGAGAGAGAGAGAGAATGTTGTTTCCTGGGTATATATCCTAAAACATATTTTCAGGAATTCTTGGTGGGGAAGACATGAGATCCATTGCAAAACTAAAAGTGGCAAACAAACGAAAGAAGTGGGACCGAAATGTTGGACCAATGCTAAATGTGACACGTAAAATGTTGAATGACTTCTATAAGCCATACAATGAAGAGTTGGCGGAAATAATGAACGACGATCAATTCTTGTGGGAACCAGAAGACTACGATTACGAAAGTGTGGAAGACAAATGAATCTCGATCTCGATATTATAGTAACTGTTGATAAATTTTATTGACTATATATTATTATTTATTTAACTCAGATTTATTTTTATACTCGTGTATGTTTGCTGACAATGTTGCGAGATCCAGAGGAAGCTTTTCGCATTGGTTTTGTTGTAACTTTTCGAGACTTATCACCATGAACAAATGAGTGAAATTAATATTTATCAATGTTCGTAGATATTAACTAGCCCCAAGGATGTCCAATGACTACCAATAAGAATTTGTGATATAGTTTTACAGAAACTGAAACGTGTTTATTTTAACCAAATTTATTTTTGTTAGGTCCATTTTTAGCCTAATATATTACTGTTATAATAGACAGTTGCTGTGCTTAAAAATAATGTTGCAAGCATGTATTTTAACCAGTCGTCATAAAATTGTTTGAAGTTTTATGCATATAAGTCTTACGATTTTAACTCGTATACATGTATGAATTCAAAAAGTGTTTCTCACATTGAGATTTGTAAAATATGTACACTGTGTGTACAATGTTGTACGAAAATAGAATGTACATATTAAAATATATATAATAATATATGATGTAAATATTTTATGTATAGATATTTTTTTATATCTGCCATTTTTTTTTATTTGAGAAAAGACATAATCATACGCCCAATGTTCTTTTTTGTCGCACAGTTAGCTAAGTTAAGATATTCCATTTATGTCTACAAGAGAATGCAAAGACTAACCACAGCAGCTACTACAGTTATCGAACAATCATCTTCAGATTTTTTTTCTTCAAACAATGCAGTTCCAATAAAACCCATGGTTGAAACCCCCGACCATTTTCTCTTACGCGCAATTACCTTGGGCATTTCATGCCAACTCATCGAACTTTTCTCTTTTTCGTGAATATAAGTCACTAGTATTTCTAATCCGCAAAAGAAACAATTAAAACGGTCTAATTTTTATAGGAACAAAGAGCACAGCTTATGTGATAAACACATTGTTTGTTAGATTCTTGGGTAATTAGCATTAACGCAATTACATGTAGATTTTCCCCCAAAAGTCGCTTCAGGACCGGAATTACCTCTAAAATCAACTTTTATAAGTTAATATACGTAGTAAACGTGTGATTAAACATTTACATACATTATAAAGCATAAATTAGTCCCTTTAAATGATATAGTTCCAGAGTTTTCTAGAGTTCTGTGTTTAGTAAGAAATATTTAAAGAGTTGGCCTATGGTAACCCGTTGTATATGTTGAGGAGGAACTGGTCGTGGTGTTCTGACGATGATGAAAACTCAATTTAGTTCAAGAAACACAATTCAATTACGTAAAATTATACAATTGTGCGCTTGTGGATGCGTGCGTGTATGTAATGTGGAACTACTTGAATACCCTATGTTTTATCTTTCATTGTATTTTACAGTGTATTTTTTGAAAATTTATTTGTGTAATAAACCATGACAAGTCATGTTTGTGTTTTGATTTCATTGTAGCTTAGCGGAACATTCCGGTGTTTCTCTCTCTCTCTCTCTCTCTCTCTCTCTCTCTCTCTCTTAGATTGCTTGAAATGTTAACTTTTACATAAGGTACTACTGGTCTTGTAGCATAATTGTCCCTGTTGCGTAGTCTTTCCCAAAATTAAAACGGGCTCAGGTTCTCTAACCCAGAAATATTGGCCTCACATAAACCCCCCAACCCCCCCCCCCCAAAAAAAATAATAATAATAAAGCAAACTGGTACCAAATTATCTTTCATAGTATATATCATAGTATATAGACCTCCCCCCGCATTTTAAATTTTAAGCTTAAGCTCCTATCCGGTTCTATTTATAGAATTTTCTTTATACATCACGAGAAAGACCTCATTAATTTCTATACTGAAAATGATATTCTAAATCACTATCATGACTATTATAATTATTTGACGAGGCTGAGTCTAATTATTTCTACCCTAGATATTTTGATGAAATTTCTTGCATGATGTTTCACTACTGTATCAATTATTTCAAGATCAAAAAATAATTTATTTACCACCCCTATTTCCTAGGGGATCGTCTAGAAAGGTAACACTTTTTCCTATGAACCACCACAAATTCTAATGATTTCACAGAATTAAGTGAAAGAAAGAAGTACAAACCGCATGCAAATTTGATCTTCTATCAGATTTTGGGGAAAACGGAGTTGAATTCATCTCGCTCTTTCATTCGACTTGTTACGAAAAAGCCTTCTTGATTTTCTGAAGCGCATTCACAACTTCACTTATGTATGTTTCTATGTTCTTCAGAAGGTATCCAACGGGTTTCAGCAACTTAAATATTTGTAATAAGAAAAATTCGTGTTTTCATTATATATAACCAGTATTTCAATATATTTTTTATAGTATAAAATCTTTATTACTGAGGAACCATTTAATTCCGTGGGAGCCAATTTTCGCAGATTGTTGGTTTTTTGCTTATTCGCGAAAATGTAACTGGATGCGTCGGTTTTTGGTTTCAGAAGAAGGATAACTCTTTCTAACTTTGTTTTCGTTGAAGATTGAAATCCGTGGGGGAGAATACCCACGAATACCCCCACGAATTCTAATGATTCCCAAAAATTAAAAACTGTAAAACGAAATTAAGAGTTCGTATTTATTTCACATTTGCTCACAAAAACAAATTCATTGTGCTATTTTGACTTGTAACATTTAAACTAGGAACTTTAACTGTAATTTAATAACATGTTAATCATAAATCATTAATTTTGTTTAACAATGATAAAATTCAAAATCATGCCATAAATCGAAATAACTATTTCACTTATATCCGATTTCAGATAAATATTTACTCTTCCTCCTGCATTATGCAATTTTATTGGTTTTGTACATATTTTCCTCATAGCTAACAATTTTGAAACAACGGGATTTACCATGAGAACGTAAGACGACCGCAACATTGTCCAATCCCTGGCTGTGGTACATGACATCACGTGAGAGTTTTACGACTGCGCGAGATGTCGAGACGACACCGTCCCAATGTCTGTGTTTGTCCCGGTAAAAGGGACTCCTTTATGGCTTTTGGTCATCCACCGCGGTCGCGAGAAATTCGTGAAATTTTGATTTTTAATTTCAAGGTCTTGTTTTTACTTCGATATACAATCATTTCATCGTTCTGAATAACCTGAGCTGGGATTTGTCAATTATTTGATTTCCTGTAGGGAGTAAAAACAACGGGTTTTTTTGTGAATAAAAAATGATTCAAAATCAGCATGCTTCATTTTTTAGAATTGTTATTTCATTTAATCGTCTTTGGAACAAAGTAAGTTTAATTTTTTTCTTTACATCCTCAATTATTTTGAATTCTTCTGACTTAGATTATGGCGATTTACACGTTAAAGTTACAGGAATATGAAAATTGCGTCATTTTGCTTCCGTTTAAAATAACACTGACAGCTAACTTAAAGGAGACCGGTCAACAAATCAGCTATCAGATCTTCGTCAAATATTTAGATATGATGTCTTTAGCTGTGTACTATCATTATCATTAGATAAATAAAAAAATCCATGTATTTTAGTTTTAAAATTTTGCTATGTATCTATAGAGCTTTTCAAAAGAAGACAAATATAGTGTAAAAATGGCCACGATCAAGCCCTCTTAGAATAAATAAACACTTCTAATATCCCCTCCCCAATAAATAAACACTCCCAATACCCCCCCCCCCCCCAATAAATAAACACTCCCAATATCCCTAAAATAAACACTCCCAATTTCCCCAAAATAAACACTCCCAATATCCCCCAAAATAAACACTCCCAATACCCCCCACCCCACCCAATAAATAAACACTCACAATATTCCCAAAATAAACACTCCCAATATCCCCCCAAATAAATAAACACTCCCAATATTCCCCCAAATAAACACTCCCAGTATCCCCCCCCCAATAAATAAAACACTCCCTATATCCCTAAAATAAACACTCCCAATATCCCCCAAATAAACACTCCCAATCCCCCCCCCCCAAAAAAAAAAACCCATTCCCAATCCCCCCTAATAAATAAACAGTCCCAATATCCCCCCCAAATAAATAAACACTCCCAATACCCCCCCCCCCAAAAAAAAAAAATAAATAAATAAAAACTCCCAATATCCCCCACTCCCCCCCCCCAAAAAAAAATTAAACACTCCCAATACCCCCCCCCCCCAAAAAAAAAAATAAACACTCCCAACCCCCCCCCCCCAAAAAAAAAAAAAAAAGAAAAAAAAAGAAAAAACACCACTCCCAATATTTTGCACCCCCCCCCAAAAAAAAAAAATTAAAAATAGATAAAAACTCCCAACATCCCCCCAAAATAAATAAATACCCCCAATATCCCCCAAAATAAACACTTCTAATATCCCCCCCCCCCCCGAAAAAAGAGTAAAGCCAGGATTTTATTTACAATCGTCTAGTTATCTTTCTTTATCGGTATATATTTGAAAAGATTGCTAATTGGCTTTTTTTCTACTTAATTTACAAACTAAACAAAATCTTGTCTCGATTTCTTCCTTTTGAAAAAAAATGTGTAAATGTTTAGTTTATACAGACGAATACTCGGGCGTGTGGGTGTCAAAATCTATAGCTAGATGCTGTTAGATATTAATTTTCTTTGAATTTCATCAAAAGTCGCGAAACGATTTGGTTGTCTGGTAAGGATCTGGCAACAGCAAGTTATGGCGCTTAGTTTGTGGCTCGCCGTCACGTTCGCGTTGGTGGTCCGGTGATTGTGTGATGGAGGGTCCAATCACACGCCACCATTTCATGTTTACGTTAATCACCAAAAATGTTCGTGAAATATCAACACTATATTTTAAGAAAGACAATTTACGTCTGTTCAAGGACTCGACAAAATACCTTCTAAACCACAAAAATATAATTAATTTGCGGTTTTTAACAAGAGTGACGGTTTGTGTACTTGATGCCATTTAAATAATTAGCTTATTTTAATAAGAAAACCTTTCTAAGAAAACCTTTTACCTTAATTATCGACAATTAAATATTTACAAAACGAATTGAGGAAAATACAATTTTCACCCCCCCCCCCCCTTTAAAAAACAAAAACAGTAAAAATGATGGATATATTGGAATGTATGTTGGAGAACAAATATATAGGGATAACGATTAAGACCAACATTGATACAAAAGTATTATTAGAATGAGTCATTTTGAACAGGTGTTTTGTGTATTACTATAATCCTATTAAGCAAGACTAATTAATCGTATGATTAGGAATTAAGACTTTAACAAACCTCTCTGGCTGACTGTGGGGAGACGGGGGGATTAAGTAATGGTGCACGGCTGATCAACTCAAAGCAAAGACCAGTGTTCAAGGTAGATATCACTTTCTATCTACTTGTTTTATCACTTAATTTCTCATTTGATAAATCTGATTATAATTGTCATTATTACCAATATTATTATTGATTGGTTGTTTATGTGTTCCTATTGTCGCTTTTGACGACTGTTTAACTGGTGAAGATGAATACAAGGTTCAGGTTTACAATCGGCATAAAGATGCAGTGAAAGTTATAAGAATGTTTTCAGATCATTCTAAACATAGGATCATTCGCTGATAAACGCATCGTAATATGTAAGGCAGAGTAGAATTATAAAGTTGAACTTTTAGTCTCATTTTCTCGGATCGATACAACACTTCTCCCAAAATGCTTCGTTTAGAAATAAGATATGCAAGGTGATACAAACCTGGGCATAGAAGCAAAGGTACGCATATATCATGTAATCCATTTATCGTTGAACTTTAACATTTTGATAGATAGTTTGGTGACTTCCGGTATCTGTACAAGACTCTGTATCTGTACAAGATCTCTCTGAAAATTAGCTACCGAACGGACCGTGCAACGACAGACTTATAGCGATGTTGTCAGACAATGCTGGATCACAAATTCTGTCGTTGAGTAGTTGTGTAGTATTTATTGGTGATGTGTACATCTCATTTATCACGTGAAATGTACCGTTGGATTACCGTCTGCTCCCAGAGTGCAACACGCGTCGGCACATCAAACGGAACTTCTGAAGACATTAAGCCATGTTGACAGAGAATGAAACAATATGTTAACGATCACTTGAACGAGGGCTACTCAAAAATTACTATCTAAATTATCTACCCAATAAAACGCAAAATGGCGATGAATTTTTTCAAAATATTTGACAATTTTAGCTCACCTGAGCCATGATCTTAAACGAGCTTCCTTATCAAAGTTTGTTCATTGTCTGTCATCACTGTCGTTATCGTAATCTTTTCACATTTTCATCTTCTTCTCCAAAACCACTTGGCACAATTCATCATTTAGTAAAAGGTGAGGTTTCTTTCCAAGGGTCAATAATTAAGAAAGAATTTTTAAAAAAGAGGTCGGTGGTTACAAAAATCTTCTTAAGATCCAAATAATTTGTTATACTCAAACAACAACTCTAGTATTTACTATATGATAAGTAAATAATGACTTCTAAAACTTTCTTGTGAAGACCATGGCGATTGAAAGATTAAAATAGAATAAAAAATGAAGAATTTTCAATGTTAGTAATGCCTTTATTATCCTTATTAGTCTTACTGAGGCTGGGTGGGTGGGGGGGGGGGGGGGGCTTGATAAAATTTTGGATTTCTTCTCCAGAACCATGAGGCCGATTACAACCAAACTTGGCACAAAGCATCTTGCGTGTAGAAATTTCCAATATGTTTAAATCAAGAGTCAGACCTGCTTTCTCTCATGAGTGAAATAGCATGTGATATGAAATATTTTCACATTAAACTTTTTTCCATATGGTAGATATAACAAGGTTCATAATATATGTTACAAGGGGGTTATAAGCGGGTGCAGTGCAAATTCAAAATTTATTGCAAAAATAAACTGAAGTCGTCTTCAAAATGTATTTGAGATATGAACATAAAAGAAAGACCTTTTGAAACTGCTGTAGTTGCAAGGTAATGTCTGTTTGGGTTTATATGTTATTTCTCTTGATCCTTGTGTGCAGAGTGTGTTGGGGGGGGGGGGGGGGGGAGGGTAATTTTACATCGAAAGAGATTTGTAGAAATAGAGTATTTGATTTATGAAGTTAAAAACTTATGTATCATTATCGATCAAAGTCGAAGTAATATGCACATCTCTGATATATGTACAATTTAACTGCAAAACAACAACGTCCTATCTTGAAAACTGTAAGAGAGAGTTATTCGTACAATAGGGACACCCTTTTGGTCTGCCGCTCGTCCGCCCGCCATTTTCACCATTTCAATAACCGGATTTTTCCTTTGGAAAACCCAGTAAAAAACTAATTCATGTTTGATTGATATACGTATATTAATATTACCATTCAATAGAAAATTATATAGAACATAAGTTGAGACAATTCTATTTAACTTTCTGACCGTCATACATTAGCGGATTTTATTCTCCATGGATGATACCCACGGCTACGTGTTTGAACGTGTTTGAACAGAAAACTCGTACACATACATGCATTTTGCGACGATATGCCTGTTTTGGTATCTAAGTTAATATATGTTTATTTAATCTAAACAATGCCTGGAATGTCTCCTCTGTAGATATGTACAGTATTAGTGCATGAATTAGTCCATGTATCCAGGTAAATGTAAAGAAAACATGGCTACCATTTCAGTGACCCCGGACTCCCCACCTGTCAGCCGCTCACCAAACAACAGACTCAGATCCATCCAAAACTTATTTGTAAGTTCTGAAGAAGAAAAAATATCCTTTTTTTTCTTCTGGGATTGTTTGGAAAGCAAACATCCTGAGAGCGTCCATTAAATAGCCATTTAGAAAAATCCTCGCCCAATAAAAAATCAATTACCAGCATGATTCGCAGCACGAGACAGGCAAATGTTCCAATCTCCCCTCACACTGGCTAGAGCAATGTCTTACCTGTGTGCCTGAATTCGTTCTCTCTTTTTCTCTCTCATTTTTTTTTTAATTTAATAAAAACGCAAAGGTAATGTCGACAGTGATAAGACTACGCCGGGTCATGTTATTACTACCAAAACGGGAAAAGTATGTATATCACATTGCATCTCAGTTTTACCCCCGTAATTGAAATATTTGATATCGGTAGCAACATGCGAATTGTGAACCAAAAAAGAGTCTGTTATGTTTGTCATCCCCGTCTCCAGTTGATAAGAATTCCCTAGACGGGACAAATTGTCCGGGAGACCGAACTGCCATAGGTTTATTGATTGACACCACCGGACCTGGAATCAGAGTTTTTACCCCTCACGTGCGAATTACCTAATCCTTAATGATTAGGATACATCTTTTCGTTAACCTATCGTTGCGCATTAGACAGTAGAATCACAAAATACCATTCTACACTTTCGTATAATTTTCCAACTGCTGCAGATCTCGAGATTTATTTCATTTTGGACCGGATCCTACCATTGCTTGACACTCAAGTAAGTGAAAAGGTTTTAAACTTAACGAGAGGACGTGTAACAAATGTCTACGAAAGTGATTCCATCCGGCTTGCATCTATACATTTTATAGTTTACTTTTGACACCCCCTTTTTAACGAAGAGGTCTGAAATCTTTTCGACGAGCACAACAATTGTTTTACATGATGGGGATCAGTTTCTGCAATTAAAGAAACCAAATTGCTACACTTTCTTTGCATTGAGTCCTCTTTAGTCTACATATTATAGAAATTTAAGCAAAAAGTAAAAAAGAAACTTATGTTACATTAAGCCACTCTAATTATAAATGTTCTCTTAAAATTGTTTTAAAAACCGCACATGTGAACGCAGACACGTCTATTTCTTGATAGAAAAAATTAAATTACTCGGAAAGGCGGGGGAGGGCTTGGGAATGTTTAATGAAGTTTTGTCTGGTATTCTTTGTTTGATATGAAAAATATTTGAGTATTCTACCATCAAAACTTCGAAAAATACTTGTTAAATTCCGTACGTCGAATCACCGACTTCCTGTAGAAACTGGTAGATGGTTAGGCATTCCTCTAAATGAAAGATGTTGCACATTATGTAATAAAATTCAAATAGCTGATGAAATGCACTTTATATTAGAATGTAATGCCCTTTCATGTATTAGACAAAAATACTTGGAACCTAGATTTTGTGAAAGACCAAACACTTTTAAATTTTGTGAATTATTGTCTACTTTAAAACTTGAAAAACTAAAAAAAACTCTGTTTATTTATAAATGAAATTTTTGAATCAGTCTGTCCCCTTGAACATTTGTACTTTTTTCTCATATTTTATTCCCTCTCTAATTTGTACTGTACATGTACCTCTGACTCTATACCTACATTTGTGTATATATATATATATATATATATATATATATATATATATATATATATATATATATATATAAATATATATATATATATATATATATATATATATATATATATATATATATACCTCATGTACCGTCATGTTGACGGTTTGAGTGAAATAAATTGAATTGAAAACCTCAGATCTGTAATTTAGATAAAAAAAATTTCAGTCAATGTAAATGCAAGCAAAAAAGGACTCTAACCAATTAGTTTAATCAACCAAATTTTTAATTATACTTTTTTTAATCGCATGCAGTGGAAAATAGTGTGAATCAACAACGTAACAGTTGCACAATGTTCACCGATTTCTTAAACCTTTAATCAAGAATTTACGGTGGCTGCCATAGGAAATATGCTTAATATATTTGTTTTAATTCGAAGTCGTTCCTACGAACTGTGTTTGTTGTAACAAGATAAGAATTGAATGGGTTTAAAAAGTACTACGTTTTATATACTACATGTACTTTTATATATTTTATCTTTTTAGACGGTCAACATACAAATTAACTGTATTATGAACCTGCATATTATTTTTTTTATTATGACTTACATTTATTACTTTTTGAACTTCAGATAGGAATAAAAAGTTTGTTGAGAAATATGTTGAAATAAATCCTTTCATTTTATTCAAACCCATATTTATAATGACCCGTAAAACACATCACAAATCAATTAATTCTTGTTTACCTTTTACCCTAATTGACTTTATCGAATTAAAATACATCCCAGTGAAGTTTTTTTTTTAAAAAGCCCTATATAAAATGTAAGGTATCAGGAAGATTGTAAAATATAACTGAAATAATGAGCACAACTGTTTCATGTTTATTTGGCTATTATCTAGTGTTAAATTCTTTACAATTACTTAATGTGGATAAAATGTTCTTTTTGTTTTACAGAAATGTGTTGCATTGATAGATAAAATGTTCATTTTGAGGGAATTGTTAAGAATTAAAGATTAAACATAAGACGTATAATTCGACAAATTTCTTCAATTGTAATTTCATTTGAATAAATAGAATTCGTGGGAACGACTTTTATTTCGTGACCACAAATTAAAAAAAAATATCAATCATATGCCCTATGGCAGCCACCGTAAGAATTGACACATCTGTACGAATGTTATATACGCGATTACCTTAAGGACCAGTATTTTTTTTTCAACGCGCGAAAATTGTCCTTCATGAAATTAAATGCCGCTGTATTATCTGTACTAAATATAGCATGATCGATATATGTCCTGGTTTTGATAGATTTGTTGCTTGTGAATAGACCACCGTAATGTTCTAACAAAGGTTCTTATTGAGCAAATATGAACATTACATGTACCAATGCTTAATTTTTCTTTTTAAAAATTAAGCTCCTTCAAATGATGAATAAATATCAGTATGGTGCCATCATTTTCATCCAATAAATGTTGAGCCCTTTAATTATTTTTTTAATATCGAAATTGTTCTGCAGTGTTTACAATGTGAAATCGTCGGACTTTGCAATATGCTCGACAACACTTTCTAAATACTATGAATGCTTTGTTCCCGATCTCGACATCTATCCTCTTGGCTACTTACACACGAAAAACAAATAACTGGTCTCATCGTGGTGGGGAACATTCCGGAAACTTTTATTCCGAGTGTTTACTGCCACCCGGTCTGTATAAACGCATAGCTAGCGGACAATTCAATGCAATTGAAATATTAAAAATTGCATATTACTCTACATTTGACAATTTTGTTTTAGTACACATCCTATGTCAAGGAAACAGTATATCTAAGTATTTTAACCACTTTCTTCTTTTTAACAATAACAAAGGATGTTTGTAATCCTTTCTTAATTTAAATATCCAAAGGATGAAAGGATGGATGCTCTCTCTCTCTCTCTCTTTCTCTCTCTCTCTCTCTCTCTCTCTCTCTCTCTCTCTCTCTCTCTCTCTCTCTGAGTTTTGTTAAATGTCAATTTACAAATATAATCATTATATACATGTACACTCAGGTACATACTTATAATGCACACACAAAGAAGAATCGTTCGGTTTTTTTCCTATTTCAAAATAAAACCAGAAATATCACTCGATCAAACTCTCGTGAAGCTCGATACTTACATGCTAAATGATTTGTTAAAAAAACAATGGTATTCAGTCTGTCTGCAGTCACGTGGTTTATTCGTTTAATACTAAACAATGCTTCAAAAACAGAAGCCATTACGTGAGTATTTAGTGTCAAATTGATCTGACATTTTGTATTTAAAGTAATAAGAAACTTATTATAGAGATTTCAAATATAAATGTCTATTGAAAACTTACAGTGGTATTGGTGTGTCATGTGCAATTCTAGTTGACTTTTGACAATTTTTCTTTACAATGAGATTTTTATCTAAATGTATTTGAGCTTTTATTGTAGAAGCTAATATTTTCTTAAGTAATTGTGTTTCTCTATTACTCAAACTTATATCCCAAATTGTAGTAAATACCAGTATCCGGGATGTCTTTATGACTACCAATTCAGCTTATTAAAACGAATTTTTATTTAAAGCAAAACCGTTCAGAAGTTTTCATCTGATGATTGATAAATTCTTAAAGAGGGATATTATATTTTCCCGATTTGTAAAAGTGGACCCCAAATTCTAACAATTGCATATATAATAAAAAGTTTAACTTTTCTTTTTCAAATCAAAATTTATCTAGGATTTTAGATTTTAAGGCCTCAAAATGGAAATAAAGCAACAGTTGACTGAAATTTGGTTGTTAATGGTATAGTAATTCTATTGCATAAATGCATACATGTAGCGGTTGCAATTAAAACTCTAAAAAAAAAAGGATCGATACAATTTTGAAAGTTTTGAATTGCTTTGTAATCCACATCATATTTAGTGTGCTTTACCATCCAGCCACTAAGAAAGGCTACAAGATATACAAAACTTTCACAGTGCAACCTTTCTGTCTTTGACCAGAGCGCATGCCTAGACAGGATCGCAACCAATTTCCCTCTTAAGAAGAAGCCCCATAAAGATAATAGTTTTATTCTTGAATGATGTAGTTAAAAATAATTTTATTTCACATTAATGCTTCCGATAAAATGGCGCACATAAAAAGCGCCCCCTGTGGGAGCAATCATAATAAGGCACACTCGGTGACCCCTTTGAACTCGAAAGCGTCAGACAACAGGACTATAAAAGTATTCACAAGATAAATATGATAGAAGTCTAGCGTAAGCAATACAATTTGAGACTAGAAAAATTGCGACAACAGTTCTTGAAACTGTTCAGATTTTAAATAAGACTATCTTTATTTGAAATATATACGAATGCCTGTAAAAACATGTACTTAAAATATCATTGTCCAGAATTCTTAGTTACAGACAAAATGAAACATTACGAATATTTTCTCTCTCTCTCTCTCTCTCTCTCTCTCTCTCATATTTGGTTAACCATAGTGGACATTCATCCAAAAATTGTTGTTGGTCCCATCTCTTTCTGATCCAAGTATAAGCAGTCGTTTTAATTGTATCAATTGCAATTCGTTGTAACTGGAAGCTACGTTTAACTTGAGGGCATTATTTTCTCTGCTGCTTCATTGCTTTGGTACAATGAAAGAAAATTTACCCAGACAAACTGCTGTATGTTTGACGCGAATGGTTTGCTAAAGAGTTTTGCTGTTTGATTTTCCACGCTTCTATCGATATGGTGTGAAATTCCATATACGGAAATGGTTGTGCTTCTTTTCCGCATGCGCCATCTTTTATACTTCCGCCAAAAGTTAAGATCTTGTTTTCTTTCATCTTCCAGCTTCAGCATACAAAGGACGTTATTACGGCTGAGCAAGCTAAATTATAACTATCATAATTAAAATGAAAATGAAACATGTCTGTTTGGTGTAACATCGGAAACTGAGCCCGATAAAATCAAGTTGGGGATTTTCACCCATTGAGTGCCGACTGGTTAACCATTTATGGAAGAAATTCCCACACTGTTTGACAAAATCCAACTAATTTTGGTAAAAGTTCAAATATCTTGAATTTTCATTGCTCAGCTCTGATACATTTCTTAAAAGAGATGCATTACTCTATTTTCCGTATTCATCCTTTCATCCATGTTTTTCTTAATCGTTTATTTAATTAGGTCAGGGGCACATTTTAGTTCTCTATTTTCAATATTCTGAAATATGTCCATTTGATAGCAGTTAAAAAAGTAGAAACAACTATTTTTTTCTTTATCTTTTTTTTTTATTTTAATACTCAATATGAATTATATTCTTTTCACTATTTGTACAATGTGTTTTGAATGAGTAATTGATATCTATTTATCGCTTAACAAATGGTAAAACAATTCTTTGCTCTCTCTCTCTCTCTCTCTCTCTCTCTCTCTCTCTCTCTCTTTCTCTCTCAAGGTCACAAACTCGTCCTTCTGTACCTCATAAAAGAGGAGAATTAGTATTCGTAACAAATAGGGTTAATAGAGTCGTAGAAATTAAGCGAAACATCTCCATGTAATTTGATTTGTATGATATCAATGACAAATCATCGGTCCATTACATAAAACCGTTTTAATGATACTCCATCAATCATCACCAGCCATGCCTTTGGCTTTTACAGCGCAATTAAATTCAAGTTTATTACTTTTATTAAAAGATGCATATGTACAAATTGATCAAACAATTGAGAACTTGACAAAGAAAGGTAATCTCACAGCCTTGGATGTGACGGTAAAGCAGACATATCTATTGCATAACTCAGAAAACACTTTTTTTTATACATCAAGGAATTTGAAGTTTCATAAAGGAATTATAAAAAAGTTAAGTGGTTAACCAAATCGGGAGACTATTGTCAGTTAGATTTTATGATCAGGGGCAATGTAGTACAAGTAGTTTTATAAAGCAATCAAGGCAGTAGTTTCATAACACATCCTGCGGACCTATATTACTTTAAAAAGTAGCAAAACCCGTTAAACGGATAGTTTCATATTTAGTGTGAAATGGATTCAAGTTATCCAAATCTCTCTCATTCCAATAATGAACAACATTCTAAACCCACTGTTTACGATATAGTATTTGGAAATATAACAGTTTTTCTCCCCTTGAATGCCTTTGTCTTCGATATTTTCTTCGCGTATTTAACTTGTTTTTTACCTTTCTCTGACGTAATCAATTTTATAACATTTCCAATTGTGGAAATATTACAGTAGACAAAATTATTATTTGACCTTTTAAAAATCAAACACAATATTCACTAAAATAATTGAATAGAGATTTTTTAAAGCTCAACAGTCAAAATAATCAAAATTAGTCGACATTTTGGGAGTCTGTGGGGTTTCTGATGGCTCGTTTTGGAAGGTTATTACCCGTATGTAATAGGGGCGTAAACAACCAGGTCTGATTTTATCGGGGTTCGGTCCGTGGTTAACCACGCCATCAGTGGGGGTCTGTGACATTTAGACTGTTTGTAAGCTTTTGTCAGCTTCTTTTGGCTTTTGTTCACAGGAACGTATGCGCGACATGTTATTGTCTCGCATGAAACTTTACACTCAACATTGATTCGTCAATTTTGAAAATTTGAACTAAAAATAGGTTCTACTGATTTCAGCTACACTTTCTCAGACTCTGTGTACTAAACGTAATCGGAAACGAGATATGAACAGTGAATTAAATCCTCCCCTGATTAACAACAATTCTGTCCGCAGATATTGACTTACTGTTTATAAAAAAAACTCGAGTCGCTGTTGTAATTAAGTTCCTTGTTTTCTTTTGATGTTCTCGTTGGACACGAGATTTCATCGGCTACGAGATTTTATCTCTTCCGCTTATCGCACAATCAGGTCGCCGGTTACTAGTGGAATTTATTTTACTACAGGGAAAGTATGAATGAACTCTAGAGGAACGATGTATCCAAACATACACCGCAAATATTCAGATCTCTAAACGCAGAAAATGCCAAACTTTATTTTGGGCCAAGAAAAATTCAAAAGCATGTATTTTAACAGATGTTTTGCTAAGTCGTGTATATGTTTCATGTCGAAATGAAAAAATAAAAGCACTTAAGATCTTCGTACTCTCAGTGTCAAAACACTTTCAAAGGTTCAATTCCTCCCAAGGTACACTATGAATATAAGCACTACTGCCCTCTTTTACGGCGAAATACATTGCTTTATCTAACTTTTTTTTGTTTAAAAAGAAACCCAAAATCACTTAATTTCTCTCACGAGTCATTGCAAAAGCTGATGTTACCTTATTCAAACTTTCCTTACATGTATGATAGGTAAGTTGTGTTTGACTGGATATTGCAATCACTGATTTGATATCAAATCTTCGAATGCCTAGGATTAAAAAAAAAAGCATAGAGCTCAGACGAAACGAATACTATCAGGCTTGTTTTGTCCTTCAGGAAGATACATGACACGGTGATAAACATCATTGGCCTTCATCAATTCCCACGACCGTGCAATCTAGTGCAGACATTCTCCCTGGCCCTGATGAACAACAAACAAACAAACAAAAAAATTAAATACTTTACTCTCTAGGCGTCATCAATAAAAATCAGTGCATATCATTTTCTCTCTTTATTATCTATATTTCAAAGAAAAAAGTTGGTCATATAAAAAAAAATAAAGTCGTTCAAAATATTTCCTTTTGAAATTAAAGCTATTAAACCTGCGCAAGACCTTACATAAATTTAACATAAGAAATATTTTACCTTCTTTTTAGCCCAGTATTGACTAAAGTCTAATTTGGAAGTCAATGTCATTCATTTAATAGATTATATTACATGATTTACGACTTTCAATTTAGTATATATATGTTTCGCTATTTGATGTTTTTCTTTTAAGTTATCCATAAAACTTCATGTTTCACTGCCAGTCAAATGACTGAAACAGGTAGATAAATGTAGGTGGGTCATCACGGGTTAATTAGTCGAATCATTGAATTGTTTTAATCCCTTGTTTCACAAGAATTTGTACATTTGTAAATAGTTTTGTTTTGTACCTCGTGTACTACTGGCATGGTTTGAGAGATATAAAACATTCATTCCCAAAATATCCTTAAATTCATATATTTTTTTTAATGCTTAGGGGTTTCAGTAGTTCAATGTTAAACTTATTTTTTACTTATCTACAAAAAAAAATCCCCGTCTGAAATGACCATATACCATGCAGTTAAATTGTTCCTGATTATAAAGATGTAAATATCTAATGAATATATCAAGAGAAACGTCTCAATGACTATGAATTTCGTGTCTTTCTTTCGTTGCTTTATTTTTATTATTTAAGTTCGTCGACTGTGATTATGTACGTGTAGGCCGTATGCGAACTGATTTTTCAAATATATGTTTCTTAAAATTGTGTATTTTTGTTTGGAACCACTATGGAAACGCCTGCGCTGCAAATGAGCCCATGATTCCAACATATTTCACAAAAAGAATTTTGTAATAATTCAAATAATTATATTAACATCAGAACATCTTTCTTCTTTATGGCCCGTTACCAAAGCTATCACTAAACACCGGACCAACACATATATATACCTATTACTGACGGTTCACGGTCCTTGAAATACATTTTTTTTATAAACAGCTTCATGTTTTATGACTTTAAAAACATCGAGTTGGTAAAAAACTTTCAGAGCTATAAATTTTGTTTCTTTGAAATTGTATTATTTATATGTTTCCGTCCGTTGGTTTTCTTTTTCTCCGTCAAACGTTTCACGACTTTTTTGTTGCTGATGGATTCAATGAGACACTCCTGATTTCGGAATACAATGACAGAGGTCGCCATTTCCTTATGCTTGAACTGGGGAAGAAATGTCGTAAAATGCGGTTATTTTTTTTCAAAAGGGGAATATTTCAAAATCAAATGTGTTTGGAATGATTGGTATTTAGATCTCTCTCTCTCTCTCTCTCTCTCTCTCTCTCTCTCTCTCTCTCTCTCTCTCTCTCTCTCTCATATGCATTGAATTAAGTACTTACATTTAATTTTCTGTCAGTAAGTACATCATGTACAAGTTTTATTAATTCAAAAATCATTTACATATAATAAATCTTCATTTAACGTTCAATGCAAAAACCCGGTTTGCATTTCAAATTACTTTAGTTACGATGCATGCGCTAATATATATATATATATATATATATATATATATATATATATATATATATAAACTTTCATCAATGAATAATTTCGTCTAATTGTTTTATTTGTTTATTTCATATCTTGTCTTACTTCATGGCTTGTTGTATTGACATTTTTTGAGATTGTAAAAATTCTGTCTGGTGTTTGATGAATTGAAGTCTTTATTGAACTTTTTAGCATTCCAATAATCATCAAATGAAAATTAAAAGATCACATTGCGATGTCTTGTGCACGCATGCGCCATGCCAACTACAAACATTGTATGTTTTCATTTTTCGTCCCAGGCTGTGGCGGAACAGCGCGGAGTTTATTTAAGATAGACCTGTTCAGTTTTGACATTTATGTGGTTTTTTCCTTTGTCGACCGATCATTTTTATAAGTTTTTTATAAACCAGGTATTGTCATTAAATTTTTCTTCTTATGAATAATATTCATAAAAAAATTAGGGAGACGTATTTTTTAAATCTTTAAATCATTAATAACCCGTGTCGATGTTTAAATAAAATGTGACTTTTATTGTCAACAAAAGTATCTTCTGAATTTTTGGAATGTTAGTTAGTGTCCTATGAGATTCAGGAGCACTCTTAATAATCAGATTCTACAATTAAAGATCCATACGTCTATCAAAAGACTCTCTCTTGATTCCCTCTGTGTTTTGAAATGCTGAGTACAGGTTGCATATGTAGGGTACAATGTTTATCGATGTGGTATGTCTTAACTAACATATATGTCAATCAAAGACACCAGACAGGAACATTTTAAAATGGTCTTATCCTGACTAGGGATTTATACTGTGGTCAAAGGAACCCCTGATTAACTTTTGTGCGGTTTCCTCTCGGAACAAAAGCCTGATTAATATAAGAATTGATTAAGCTTTCGATTTTTGTTCTTAAAGATTAAAATCAAGACGCAATAATCATTAAAAAAGAAATTTAAAGTAAGTAGTTAGCTTTGGACCCTACGACAGTTGGAATTAAGAAAAACAAAAAAATAATGATATAGGAAGACAGTGTCAGGTGTTTAACGAATAGGTAGATAAGTACATGTAGATATGATTAATTTCGTCCAGCCGAATAAAGAATGTCCGAGGTTATTAAATCACGAATATTAAAAAAAAAAATTGAATAAAGAACATATTGATTAGGGGGTCCTTTCGTTCAACGCTCTACAGACAATCTTGAAGTATACTTGAAATTTAATCCTTCCATTCTAGTCTTCGCATCGTGTTGGGGTGACAGTTAAATATTTACAAAACACAGTGTTCTCTTGAAAACCGATACAACTGGTCCCTGATTTTTAGTTACAAGTTAATTTGAATGCAAGACTAGAATTCATAATTAGAGAAGATATTCTGTTCTCCACCTGACCCGGTGGGATATAGGTATTTGATTTATGCTGGTTTAAATGCGACTAGCGAGGGCAGCTGTATTAAAAGTCCGTGCATTAATTCTAGCGGGGTTATCAGTAGAGAGCGCCCCAAGAAGACGGGCAAACTTCCTTTACGATCTAATCATCTTTTTTTTAAATATCGTGTCATTTATATTTCTTTATTTCTTACCGGTGAGTGTCAATATCTGATAAAATCTAAACTGATGCTTGAATTTGGTATTCAGAAAAACTTTCATAGCCGAAACCAGTCGCTTGCATCTTAAGTTTATCCCAAAACAATTTATCTAGCATTCGCTACTCTTAAGCCGAACCAGTATTCTAAGAGAATTCTTCATTTAACGCAGTTTATTCTATATAGGGAAAAAGTGGGCCGGACAAGCGCTCCGAAGACTCGAGAAATCAGCTCGAGGGTTTACGATCCGGGCTGGGGTAAGGCTGATGCGCGGTGGAAGGCCGGATTCAATGAACGGTGAAATCGCTCGGGGTTTTTCTACAGAGGGTTTGTTCGTATTCTTTCAGAATGTGGAAGTGATTCCAAAGTGAAAGAAGTGAGAGAAAAAAAAGTTCCATTGAATTGCAGTGATCATAAAAATATTTGGTGCGTGTATTTACCTATATAATGGATTACCTCCACATGCTGAATCAGACTGCCACAGCGGAGACAGGGATGTAGGAAGACTAGGACACCCCCACCCCCGGCAACCTTCTATCCCTACACCAAGAAATGTAACACTCAGTTGCAACATGGAAAAGGAAAACTTACAATTTTCATGACATTTTTGGATTATATCATAACTTAGTGCTTGAAGCATGCGACCTGTCAGAAACACAGCCATTTCTTTGCTCTTGGTGGTTGTCCTGTTTTGCTATAGGATAGCAGCGGTCCGCTGGCTGTAAGTATTTATGTAGATATGTAGACCTATTTCATATGTCTTGCAAAAAAAAACAAAGTTATATATTCGGGGTCAAACTTTTATTTCCTGTATGAAAGAACATAACCTTTGTAAAAAAAAATTGAGAAAAAACCCCACCAAAAACTTCAGTGAAAGGTCAACAGCATGTGTAAATATTCATGACAGTTTGCATTATACCTTTTTACAAGATCTCTCTCTCTCTCTCTCTCTCTCTCTCTCTCTCTCTCTCTCTCTCTCTCTCATAATTGTAATTTCTAATTACATATCTGACACCACTCTTTTCGGTACAACTTAACGAGATGTAACACTTAGGGAGATAAAGCGAGATCACAGTAGACAATAATTTGATACTCCCCCAAATGTTTTCTTTCACCCTATTTTGTTCGCCATCTCCAGAATTCTTCCCTAGCTTTGTGTACATAAAACCCGAAAATTACCCTGATTAATGTTTTTGTGCCGCTAAATTTCTCTCTCAAATAGAAAATGCTATCTTTAGGTTGAAATTTTTATTTCAAGAGTTTAAAAGAGCTTTATGTTTTGGCGATTATGCTGAGAGACGCTCTTCAGGTACTATATCTTATTCTGATACATTTATCTGGTTTTTTTATTGGAGGTTTCTGTGGCGTACCGTAGCCCATTAATATTACAGACCCTAGCCAGGAACTTAAAAATGTACTTTGAAGAAATCATTGGTCAAGCGAATTTAACTGTATCAAACTTTTTCCCGCTACTTTTCATAAAGATTCACAGGTTTCGAACTAAATTGCAGAATTGGGTGGGATTTACGATTCAATGTTCAAAAAGAAATATTTGCAAAATTTACCTAAATACACGTGAACAAAAATTACAACGGTTTTTGTGGTTAGGGAGGTGGTGTTGCGTTTTGCATTCAAGGCGTGAACAACATGTATTTATATTAAATTGAAAAATACTCTGGTCGTTAGCCCGGGCTATCTGCTAGTAAGACAGAAAGGCGGTTTAAATCCTGATTTTAATATTCCTGATAAATTTCTATTCCCGGGGGATGGACTATTCTAAAAGCATCAACGTGCCGACTTTTGGCTTGATCCGTTGTATATACATTATTGTAGAATGCAATATATAGAACAGAGATATTGCAGGGCACCTTCAAATATTTTTTAGGTGTTTTACACGTATAGATCTTAAAGTATGACAATCCGAAGCAAGCACAATTTTCTTATAAAACATTATAAATTTGAAATACCGATCTTCAAGCTAAAGAAACTGATATCTGACGTTAACTTAAGAAAGGTATCTACGTGTAGATGTATAGACAGAAAACAAAATATGCATGCAATCAGGGGAAGCCGTAATTTGCATACAATGCATAAAGGCATAATATCGGTCCAACCGATATCGAACTGTTCGCCTATGAAAGGAAAGAGCAGAAACTTTTTGAGCAAGAAATCAGCACTGTGAATCAGGGGGCATAAATCTTCTGAATTTGATAACACATGTCCTGTGAAGATTTGTGGCAGGTTGCGTATTTGTAAAGTCTCTTTTTTGTGTTTGCGAAGTCAAAGAAATCAAAGAAATTATCAAGACTCAACAAATTTATTACCGAAAATCTCTCTCTCTCTCTCTCTCTCTCTCTCTCTCTCTCTCTCTCTCTCTCTCTCTTAAGTTGCTTCCATTCAAGAAATATTTATAAAAGAGGGTGACGAATTTTCCTCACTTGATTTATTCAGAAGCTTTTGATCTTTTTTGCGTTAAATCTAGCAGAAATTGAATTTTTGTTGAGCTTTTTTCCCGGTTTCAAAGACGTTTTGCTTCTATTAAAGAGACGCGATGTGAATGAATAGACTGTATAAATTGATAGGAGGTCCTGCTTTCTTCAATGAATGTGTTTTGTCCTTAAAGTTTAAACTAACCAATAAACTTCAGCAATGTTTGCTTTAAATCCCATATTTTCCATCCCGAAAATGATCGTAGCAGATTTTCAAAGAAATTTGTTTGGGATTTACATTCTTTTCACAATTAGCCAAAGGTTTAGTCTAATTTCATTTTTATTGACGATCTATCTTCACAAAAAACATCAAAACACGTACTTAAAGTTTCAATATTCCAATTCTTCGGGTTGGTCGAGACCCTCTCTCTCTCTCTCTCTCTCTCTCTCTCTCTCTCTCTCTCTCAAAAAACAATCGATAAAATTTGGAGAAAAAATCAATTAGTATGAACGTGATAAGTGCAATTAAGACAGTGTTCAATGTTGATGATAATCTAATTACTGGAGGTGATGACAAGTCGGGGTCGGACAATAAGGCAAGGGGACCTATGGACATCACGGGATCCTGATAAAAGCCCTCGTCGTAAACTTGTCGACTTCGCGCAGACCCCCAGCCAGACTCTAGGTGGGTGGGGGTCATAAATTGGTCCGAGACAGCGTAGTGTCAACGCTAGCGGCCACGAGCTAAGAGACTCTTACCTGTACTAGTGAAATTTTCTCCAGCTTTAATGGGTTCGTTTCTTCAGGGAATCCTGACCTGAGATATGACGTTAAGTGGTTAATTGTCAAAACAATTAAACACAATGGGATAATTGATATTGTTGCAGTTTACTAAGTCTCACAACTGCTCTTACATATCTTGATCACGGAGAGCGACGAGAAGTGGATAGGTAAAAATAATTGAATTTTGTTTTGGCAGATAATAATTGTCTTTCAATGATTGTACCCAAAGGTTACATCCATTCTCTGTTCAAAATATTCATACATTCCTTGTGTACTTTTGTATCATAGAAGAAAAAAAAAAAGAACCTTTGAAGAGAGAAAAGAAAAAGAAACAAACTATGCCTGAAATTCGTTCATCGGACAAATAAATAATTTTGTTATAAATGGCACATTCCTTTCTGCAGTTTTATCCACTTTTTTTTTTTTTACCAATTTCTCGAGCGAACAGCACTTTCTTTTCAAGCTTCCAATAAAACCCTATAATAGATTTCACGCATTGTGTAATCGCGTCGACTTAAAAGCTTCTTCGTCCTATCAACACGTTTGATTATGGCCTCTTGTTCAAACAAATTAGATTAGATACAGATTTGCATAAAACAGATAAAAAGATTCGCTGGTATAAAGCAGCAGCATTCAGACAGTTACTTTGGTTGGATTAATTGATATCTTTTCCCCAGTAGAGAAAAGATTACCAAGAATAGTAAAAAGTGTCCAGAATCGCCCACGGAATCGTACTAGACTCACAAAGAATGAAACAGGCAAAGACGTTTACTTACAAAACCAAATTTGATTTGTTACCCCCCCCCCCCCCCCTCCACCAAATATGATTTGAGAGAGAGAGAGAGAGAGAGAGAGAGAGAGAGAGAGAGAGAGAGAGAGAGAAATGACGTTCCTTAGTGTCTGCATAACATCAACGATTTTCAATTTTGATCATGAATTGCAAATAAATGAATTATTGTGATTGTTAATTTACTAATTAGATCGAATTTTACCATAATGTAAAGACATCCTAGTCAAAAGAGAACGAAAGATTGATTGCGTCATCAGCCGTGTTGACAGGAGGTGAGAACCAGTTTAGTTGCTGTCAATATGTGTGACGTCATAGCGTGATTTTTTATTCAGGAAGTAATTATCTGATCTGACAAACTGCGCTTTTTTCATCAGTATAGGGGAACTGACACGTTTAAATTAAATTTAAGTGATTTTGATGCACTGGCGCATGTTCAAATTCAATTGAAATGGTAAAATTGCAGAAAGGTTGTACATCATTTGCGCAAACGCAGTGCATCGTTTATAACAAATGAATAATGTTCTTCACCAAAATCAATACTTTAAAGATTGAAAGGCTTAGTTCAGGTAGTTCATATTTTGTATCAATTTTTGTGTGAATTAAATTTTTTTTGAAGAAATAAAAGTAGGGATCCTATTTTGACAGATCAACTGAACCTACTAGTGTAATCTGAAAGAACACGAGATCTTATTTCAATAACGCGATAAAATCCATAAAAATTAACTAACATACTTCAGCTCCAGAGATTGCGATATTATAAGTAAAAACAAACAGGAATGAACCTCTATATGCAAGCTCATTTATTTACTATAGGCTCTATTACCGTGAATTAAATTTGAGCGGATATTGCGCACACTGTTTCTCTCTTCCCAAATCTCTGTCAAAACCATTCACTGTGTGGAATAAATGAAGCATTTTCCTTTGCGTCCCTCATTCGTCATCTGCGAGACACAACACATTCATAATTCTTAAACGTCATATTTATTGGGGTTTATGAAAGTCTCGCGATAAGCACCACTGACATCTGTGTGGTTCTAGTTTCCTCAGCTTTACGAGTTATCCTACACAGATAGTATCAAATGCTAAAAAAACTGTACACAAAAAATTTCACGATGTAAACATAGATCATTCAGTAAATGAAATTGTAAGAGGACCACGTGTGCGTTTACAGAACTTGTCTCTAAGTTATGAAAACGTGTAACGAGAGAAGGCAGTAAATGCCAATCGAACGCTCTCCCCAGGAAAAGATCTCGACAGATCTCGCAAAGTCTCGCATGGCTTTTTATACCATTGCTCCAGTGTCTGCAAAAGCTCAAAATCTTGTTTTGTGAAAATTTATAGATCTGTCTTGTAAAACAAATAATATATTAGGGCGTCCTGGTTATTTATTGTTAGGTTTATAGGGAGCTAAAGAGCGCGCTGACGTTGATGGGGAACAGGAAGGGTAAGCAAAGCAGCTAAATCATCTCCCTCATAAAACCAAAATCTTCCTAGATTTGTAACCTAGGGAACTTTACCTCACGCCTTAAAATAAACAATTCCAAGAAATATTTTTTAAAAATTTCATTATTTTTTAAAAGCTTTCGGATTCCAAACATCACTTTCTTTCTCTTTTTAAATATAACCCATCATTAATTCTATGAATAAAAGAAAACTCTTGTAAAGCTGTTTGTTGGCGAAATTTGCACCATGACATGGTTTCTCGGGTCTTTGATGTAGCCAACTGTTCCCAGGGTAAACATTAAATTCTCTATAATTTCAACTGCGAATGATAAACTCTGGATTTGAATTTCTGAAATTCCTCTGTATTTGTAAAATATATCGAATATAATTTAGATATAAAGTATTGCGTTTGAAATAAATTATTTTTTTGCGTGTTCTACTGTTTTAACAGCTTACGAAAAACGGCTTTTATTTTGATTGCTCTTGTTCAAAGTTTGATAGGAAATAAGTTACGAAACTGATTGATATGTTTCTATGAAAGGGGTGGGTGTTAAACAATTTATTTAAAGTAAAGAATTTTTACTTGATTCAATGCGGAAATGAGAAATTGTTCTTTGAATTTAGCGTGGTCTTTGATGTCAAAGTATTTCGATATTCTTATAAGAGTTAGATATGGCCTAGAGTTCTCCTGAATAAAAGTACATCTTCACAAATATACATAGCACAGACACGAGTTTACAGAAAGATAAAAAAAACCAAAACATTTAACACACGCTAAAAGTTAAATTGAATTTAAAACAAATATATTTTACAGACCTCCTTTAATGTTTCTCATTGTACAATTTCTGGAATTAGTACCATCGCGGCGTCCCGGATGGATAACCTTAATCATGACCTAATAATTTTGATGCAATGGAGAATTCACCACATAAAAGAGAAAGGGGATTAGATTTTAATTGAGCGACTATTATCAAATTTTAGTCTAGACGTACGTTAGGATTGTTTCAGGTTGCGGTTTTCTCCTCAAGAAATTTGATCGGTTGGTGAAAGTGATTATTTCATTAAAAAAAGGACGTTTTTCCCTTTTTTTTCGCAAACACTTGTCAAATTACCCAAGACACAGTCCTTTTGTTAATATACATCGTAGTTTATGGCAAGTGATAAAATTCAAATCTCATATTCATATACAATATCACTTAAAATGATACATCTGTATATTTCTAAAGACAAAACTTTTCACACATTAAGTTTTTGTACATTAAATATAAAATCATATTTGCACTAAAGAAATGGCTGCTAAAGAAATGAGAGAGAGAGAGAGAGAGAGAGAGAGAGAGAGAGAGAGAGAGAGAGAGAGAGAGAGAGAGAGAGAGAGAGAGAGAGAGAGAGAGAGAGAGAGAACAAAAACCCTGAACATTATTGCATTGAAGATGATTTTAAAATGGTTAATGCAATTAAAATACCCATTTTATTCAAAACCCATTTTATCCAAAACATTGCAGAAACCATACACTTCTTACGATTGACTTTCTGGTGATGCAATGGATAACTTGCAAATAACTGTGTTTCTTTCACGCTGGTTTTGAACTATAGGGAAAGAATTTCAAATGTTCCTAAATTTGTTGCACCTTGTACATGTAATTAAATTTATCATGTTGCAGGTATGGCGCGGTCTAAACAATTACATTAATATCTGGTGTATAATATTCCGATGCTTCATAACCAAATCTAAGGGAACCTAATTTTCAAGTTAACAATTTAATTTGACAGACGTAGGTAGCACGAGGTTTTAATTTTCGGAATTTACTTATGTTTGATGTAATAGTGCACTAACAGTCGATGGAAATTTTACGCCATTAGTTGGTAAATATTCATTGAATGTGTAACTCTCTATGTGGCGACGAGAGGTATTTCAACCGGGTTATTTTCTAACAAATGGTAATATTTGCATTTCACACCTCTCCATTTACTGTGCAGTCTCCGCCATTTTACGATGCAATAGCGTACCCGTGTAGTCTATTGTTATCGCGTTCTCTGACACAGTCGGATTCCGTCGACCCACGATATTGAATTACTGATCCGAGTTACATCGAGATATACCTGTTACAATAATTCCCTAATAAAATAAAGAAAAGTTTCAAAGCGGGTGTCATTGCACCATAAGTTTAAAACAAATATTTGATTCTACCCACAATTCACACGTATCTCCGCCCTCCCGCTAACATTGAAGGAGAGGCTCGGGCGCTCCACTTCATGTTTGCATTGATACACGTGTTCAATAGTCTACAACACTTATAAAGATAAAACCATATCTTAATCCAGTTGTCCATTAATAAACATCCCACCCACCCTTTAATTTAGTGCGCTCTCTCTCTCTCTCTCTCTCTCAATCAATCAATCAAAAATGAAAACGTACCAAGGAACGTATCACTGCCACTCAGAGTTAGAAAAGGAATTCAGATTGATAATTATTTGACCGACTGATGACAAATTTTAATAATCTGGGATATTCATTCAACTAGTTGTAAATTCCTTTTACCTTATTTACAATATGAATTATAATTTATAAAAATCAACATATAATTATGTGAAATTATCGTCCATTGGTTTCACAACGGTACGTAGATCATGAAAGCTGAGCAGAGATTTCACATAGAAGAATTTAAAAGTTCGCTAGCGACACTAGCTATTTCTTGCTTTGATGTTTTCTGGAGGGCTGTTGAGAAGTGCCATTGAACCAAGTATTTTACAAAAACCGACATACTCCTTGAGGGTCCTATTTACAATTTGAGGGTACAATCTGAAGGGGGGTAATGTATTGCAAGCTTAAGCAGACGATGGATTTATTACTTCTTAATAATCGTGTTTACCTCTTGTGTCAACAGACCTCTGAAATCAAGGGGGACTTTTCGAGTGCAGAATTTCTTTTGATTTTCATCTCCAAATACTTATAGAGTAAATATTGAGAATAGACTCTCAATATCTCTGATTCATGGACTTTTTCAGCCTTACGTGGTCTGTACAGGTATTAGGAGTTAAGTACATCGAGACGGTCCCCCGTGAATCTCCCGCGAGTGAGGTAATCCTTATCAAAAATATTCATACCTTACTTCCGTTGGTGATCAATATATAGTATATTGTTACAAAATGATTCCTTACGCCTAAACTATGAAATGGCTTAAGTGCCCACATGCTAACAATTAATGAATTTTAAAGTGTGAGTTGCTCCATTCTGTAAATAAACGACTCCTTAATATCCAAGCCAATTGAACAGAGCAGCTGACATAAAATTTGTTAACTTTAAAGATTCACTTATTTCATTTTCGTCCGTGACAAAAAATATTACACATTTAATGAGATAATCGCTCGGTTATCTTGAGTTTTTGCGTGATTTACAACAATCAAAACTCGGCTTCTCATTGACAGGGTTACGGTATCACTCTCCACGGCTTTATTCAACACGATCCAGGTCTCAGCATCTAATGAGATGGGATTTTGGTTTTAATTTTAATGTCGACTCCCGACTTCCTGCAAAGAGGGTGGTTTTTGTCTCATTCATCAGAGTGACACGAATGCTTTATGTTCCGCAATAGAAGTAACTTTAACAAAGAATTTTTATTGGTTGAATACTGAGTACAACATTAAGTCCACAATCTCAACACTCATTTCTCATCTTGTAAATACAAGTCGGATAAAATTCCGCAACATAAGATACAGTGATAAGAAATACAGAGCATTCAGAAATTAATAATGTAAACACGTGTACAAGTGTTCTGTTCGTCTTCAACCGGTTTATATTGTAAATGAAAATAGTTTGGCCCAGTGGTCGCGGTTGCTCTTGTTCTTTCTAGTATCGATAACTCTGAATTTTGCTTGATTTCAAAAAATTGCATCGGAAGAAAATCAGTCTGTCGCAGACGTCATGCGCCCTTCAATTCCATTTTTTTTCTTTTCAAAGCAAAATGAAAGCACCTTAGTAACACATAATTTGAAGAAAGTGGACCATTGAAATGAAAGGAATTGTTATCCTTCAAATACAGACTAAAAAGAACCTTGAAAGGTTTTTTTGATATTTGCATGTCATCGTAACTTTTTTTTTTAAGCATTTGTGATATATATATAACATGCGTTAGCGGGTTTAACGCGGGTTATTTTTTTTCTGCAATGATCGCTACCTTCATAACCCGCATGAATCATCAAAGAAAGTATTTTATGATTTTTATTGTTTATATTTGCTTCTTTCTTTTATTAAATAAATAAAATGGTTGTTAAAAGTAATTTAAATTTACTAAATTACTGTTAATTTACATCAGTTAGCTAAAAGAAACAGCCAAATCGTATCCTATAGTTTCTGAGTCTGATATCATCATTATTATTTTGTGCAATCCGTGATTTTTCTTAGCTTGATGTAGATTTCGATTAATCGATAAACGGAGTGTGTAAATATCAGTTTTGCAGTTTCAATAGAGATATGAATTAACCACAGTTTCCGGAAGAAATAGAGGGAATTATATACTCAGTAGTTGTAAATATATATATCAGAGGTGGTTTAGTTCCTGCTTTTAACTTTTGAACTTATTCTGGGTATTTTTTCAATATTTTTTTTTTCACTTCAAAAAGTGATAAAATGATGATAACCTTAACTTCAAGGCCAAAAGCTTAGCATTCTTTGTATATTGGTGACTCCCAGTAATAAAAATTGCTTGCATAAATCTGTTTCACCAGATGCTTTCAAGAAGAGCGTTTGGGAGAAAGGCTTTATTTGAACCTGAACGTGAAATGTGTTATGCAATACGGATTATACAATGAAATTGAATTTCCAAAGAACCAATAAGAATATCTTTTTGAAAACATAAATTTGAAAATTATACAAGTTGTTTAACCCGATACTAAATAAACCCATAAACGAAGCATAGGTCAAGAAAACAAGATAGAATTATGACATGAAAATACCCCCACAAAAATAGCTAAGTCTTGAACACAATTGAGTTGATTTGTTAATCAGTGCCTTCATGGTCGTTACACATGAGAAGCCTTGTTAACATCATGTTTTTAAAGAAATAGACCTGGTTTATCTTCCAGAAATTCCCACATAAATCAATTTTGTACAGTGCCAGCCCGACGAATAGATTCTATACTAAAGTCTGATTTGTTCTGGTGCCTTTGGCAATTTAAATCAGCAACAACCCTCTTTCCTCCTCTCCTCAACATACCCCGCCGTTCATTTCCTTTATTAAATTTTTATTAATCTAAAAAAGGTATTGTTGAATTTGTATAAAAAATATTATTTTCTAATTTCTCCGATAATTTCATAATGAGATTGTTATGAATATTACATGTAGATGTTTATACATAATACATGTAGATGTTTATCATAGTATCGTTCACTGGATGTCGTTTGCTGCACGATCATAAATGTGATTAATACTTACATGTATATTACTTTTTAAAAAAGTATCTCATCTGTTAGTGTATCATTTAAACTACTAGTATTCGTTGCTAACCCGTACACTGCTAACGTTGTACATGTACATTTTGAAATCCTTGTAAGGCTGTCAATGCACCACAGGTCGTGACCTGTTACTGTTTTCTTCATCTCAAATTATTTCTTTTTACGGACTGTGATAAAATATTGTTTCCATCCAAAGGCGTGATAGCAATGCGAGTACCCATATTTTGTTGAAGTAGTTTAGGCCTTGATAACACCCTCTGTCCGTGTTCACTCGTCCTACGGTCTCGGGCTATCCCGTTACCTCTATCGCCCCGGATCTGCAATATCATCCCAATTAGCCGATTATCTCTTAAAACAGTTGTTGACGGATCCTCACTGTGATCGTGGGTTTACGCACTCGCTTTTTTTTCTACATCTAAGATGCACATGAAATGCACACGATTTCGCAGTTAAAAGCGCATTTCATGATAACATTAAAATAACCCTTTAGGGGACACTTTTCATCTGTCGGCTATGGTAAGTTATACACATTTTTATGAAGTAATAAAAATGAATGCTTATGCGTTTATCCGGTTGGTATGATTGGTTTACTAACCGACTTGAATCCGGTAGACATAGTGATCGAGTTCTCCCTCATTAAACATAAATGAAATAGAACTATCGGTAAGGTCAAATTCGGATGAAAACGATGCAAACTCCTAGAGGGTGTTTAAAAAAAATCAAGATCAATGTCTTTTGTGCACCGATTGTAGCTTATTAATGAAGCTTTAAACACTGCAGGAAGATGCAGTTAATGACTTTCATCTTATCATTGATTTACAAGTCGTTGAACTCTGTATGAAGGCCTTAGCAATGCTTTGCAGCATTTCAATATCAACAGTCTGTGTGAACATGAACATCCGTTCATAATAATAGCAAAATACTTCCATGAACGCCGATTTTGGTATATTAATCTCATACATGTAATAATACCAAAAAAAAAAGAATAATTAAATAGATTTGGGTCGTATGTTGTGTTTTCTCTTTTTTTGATAAATTGTCCAAGTGTCTTTGTGCGAGTCGGTGTGTATTTTGACTACTATGGAAATATTAAACATGTTCATTACTTGCCATTTTTTTGTCAAAAAGTCATTACTGACAGAGATGAATTTTCATCGTTATCTTTATCCACTACAGGAAGATTCTCCACCCCGATAGTCAAGTAAGCTCTTTGACATAAAATACCTCAATTAGCCGCATCGTAACAATAGGGTCACGTATATCTACGGTGCATGTCCGTAGTTTAAATCTGATGCCTGCGATATAATAGGAGTTCAGTCACCGATTTAGGTATTTAGTGTTATCTTGTCTGTATCCGGTTACAGATGGCTGCATTGAGATAGGTGGCCATGTTGGACAGTGTTTCACATTGTCAATAGGAGGTGTAAATGTTCTGTGTGTAACCTACCTTTTGTAGTTTACACAATACTGTTATTTATGACAACAGTTGAAAACTAGAGTTGTAAGAATGTAACCAGCCAGAAGTCTGGTAGGAGTCAACAAGAGTGAAAAAGAATGTAATTTTGACTGACATTGATGTGTTCTGAGTCTGCGGTATGGAACAATGAATAAAACCACATCAGTCACAACTCGTGTAATTACCAGCCAATGTCAAAAGTAAAGAATATGTCTAAAACTTTGCATCCCCCCTTCCCCATGATATGCCTTTTTTCAAAGATTGGTTTAGTTCATAATGCTATACCAGACAGTCGATGTATTTGCACCTGTACAGAGATCGACATCTAGGTCACAGTTTCCAGCTGATCGCTGAAACACTTTAATACTATGTACATACCACGCAACCTCTGGGTCACCCTTTCCCTCTGTTCTTTCGTTAAATGACTAGTTATTTCTCAAAATCTCGTGTTTTTCGGGATTAAAATAAATCCCCCAACTATTTTCCCAGCGCACCATCTTAACACCGGGCTTTGATTTGACACCAGACTTGGGTAGGATGTTGTGTAATGTCAGGCTGCGTTGACACGCGGGATTATGTATGCAACAACAGGGCCGCTACAGTTCATAAGAATTGCGCTTTAATCCTTTGACACACATTAATGCACCATCACAAATCCCCTGTCTTTTGTGCAGTCCGTGACTCCGTGTACGTCTTAATCCAGCAAGCTACCGATAATGTACCATTGGAATCTTGAGGGTACAACGTGAGGAGGTCGGGCTGCTCCTATGGAGGGGTTACGGATAGTGTACCAGCCTGAAGGTTTCGGGTCAAACTTCGGGTTGAACAATGTACATTATTGAGTTTTTTATTATATTTAATCAAATCGAACAGTACTTGATCAAATTTCAAAGGTGTTGAGTTTACTTATATACAGGAATTAAAGGAATCCTCGTAGCGCCAATAAATGTGCTTTCATCGACTTCCAGTTCAACGCCACCTACTTGTATGCATGCATATTATATTTTAACACTGATTCTGTTCTTAGACCATATGGGGCCTGGTAAATTCCTAATACCAAAGTGTTAATGACTAATATTTCAACCAAGAAGAAGTACATGTATAGTTTAGCGACATAAACTGTCTCTAACTTTTTAAATACTTACCTAGTATGACTCAAACTCACTGAAATTTGGTACATTTGTAATTCATTATTCATTTTATATATTAGCTAAATCTGCAAAAAAAACCATTTATCTTATCAGGTAAAAACTGTTGAATTATGTTTGCTTAAGTACGGTTTTATCAGTTTAACATTGAAGTCAGCGAATCAACTTGTACAACTCTCTAAATTGTTAGGTATTATTGTCATTTCACTTTAAGCTTGAAGTGTGTTAAAACACAATTATCAATCAAGAAGTATTGGCAAAACCATGAATTATATTAGATGTTTACATACTAAAAGTCGATAACGGTAATATATACCGGAATGCTCCCGATGACATCCGATAATCGAAAGATCTTTTAAAAAGTCGACGTACATATTTTTCCTTATAATGATTAATTTACGTGTTAAGAACGACATTTTTTAAACATTAAAAGTCTAATATCACTTTCAATTGTTCGTTTGCTTGGTTTACTGATGGGTTGGGGTATTTTGTTCTGTAGATCCCTGTACCAGAGCAAGCAGAAGGCCTGGACGGACGATAAGAATTGTTCCAAATCTCTAGGAATGGTTGGAAAGCAGAGCAAACAGTGTAAACAAAATCTAGACCTTATGGGGACAGTGTCACATGCGGCATATGTAGCCATGGATACATGTCAAGGACAATTTGCAGACAGAAGATGGAACTGTTCGTCCATTCGAAGGACGCCAAAGCTATCACGTGATCTTACAAGAGGTAACAGATATTGTTTAGACTGGGATTTCAGGCTACTGTAGATTTCAAGTTACACTCGAGTTTGTGAACATTGGACAGTTTTTAATTTTAAGAAATGTCCCACTCAGCGGCAATCTCACTACATGTGGTTTAAATTTATTTTATCAAAGTTAATGTGTTGTTGTTGGGACAATATACGCGAACATAGAAAGTGTTTACTTGTATGTGTAAGCAACTGATAGAAGCATTTTCGCATTGAGATCTTATTAATAAGTAAAGTGCACTGCTCAAATAGTATTATCCTGGCTCAGCCTTTTACGGTAGCTAAGAATGTAGGGGGAACAGATTATTTTAAAATATAGTAATTTATTTAAATGTGAGATAAACTCTCAATTATTCATCAAATACTATTTCATTCAAAAATAAAGACTTTCAAGTACATAGATTTCGGGAGGGGGGGGGGTTAAATTTACATATAAAAAGTAAAATATTATGGAACTGGCCCCCACATTTTTGAGAACATGTAAATAGGTTAACAGTTATAGGAACTTCACTCCCCCAACCCCAGCGCAATGTGTTATAGCGGTTACCACGAATCTGTAAGTCATGAGTTCGAATTTCCATGGGGCTTTAATAATTTTTACCTTTCAAATAAATTTAAAAAAATTTTTTTGGTTACATATTAGATATATTAAAAATTCTAAACGTAAGGTATTTTGATTGTAATGTACTTTAATAAATACAGATGCCCCTTAATACCTTAATTATTATTACTTTATTGCTTTGACATACGTCCAAAATGGAAATTTATATGTATTTATAGTTAGTCTGTTTAAATATATATGCATATAAAGATGATTATCAAAACCATCTAGTAGAGTAACACGTGAAGTCAATCTACTTCTCTTTCAGCATCGAGTGATAAACGTGCTGAAATTATTTAACTCTATACCCTCCATTTAATGCAGTTTATGAAGCAGAAAGAATCTTCTGCCTTATAATTTAACAGTCACAAAATGGAACATTTCCTTCTTTTCTGACAAACATACATAAAATATATTAGCATTGCCAACAAAGAGGGTGATGCGTCCCGTCTTCATTTGAAATAAGGTGTGAAACATCTTGCATTACAACAACCCAAGCCCATTATGTTATTTCAATTAATAGTTTTATGTAAATATCTCTCTTATTCTCTGTCTGTCTCTTTGTCTGTCATTTCTGTCTCTCTGCAAGATTTTGGATTTTTATAGAAATAATGAAGAAAGAGAAAGTAAAACAAAAATGTTTGGAACCATGAAGTGACACCGACTTCTTTATGAAGATAGACTTTTCCTGCGCGCGTACCAGAGAAAGATTTTAAATTGCAGTGCCAAAGGTGTCATGTTCATTTCAGTCTCCTTATAATCACAAAAAGCAAGACGATCTCTTAATGATAGCTTTGTCTTAAATTCAGCGAGTTCTTGTCTTCGCGTTTAACCATAAAACCGGGGAGAAAATTGCTGCATTCACGGGGAGAAGAATCTTTTATTTCGAAAATTAGATTCAGACTCAGACTCGAATTATTGCATAGTGAGTTACATTTAAAATTGGCACTGTTACCAAATGTCATGGTATTTTAGTGACCGTCCATGCTTGTCTCTTTTTAAGTCATACGTTATCGTTCAAATTGATACAGTCTTCATATGAAATGCTTGATATTTCACTGCTGGCAGTGGTAGATACGATGAGAAAACGTAATTATTATAAAGTAAACACTGATCAAAGGTTTATATATTTGCTGTAATCGGTGCACAATGTACCAGGAAGTTCACTTGCAATCTAAAATCGGTTTTAGTTGAGTGTTTTAATCGTCGATACTCAATTAACACTGATCTAAACCAATCTGCCGACGAGGACGCCATTGACATTTGTATACTAGCGTTTGTTTGGGTAAAATATTTCCGGTATCTGAATTCTGAATATAAATTACAAGCAAATATATGTTTTTAGTTAATCGTATAGTCTGTAATTGTTCCACCGTATTGACTTTAAAATTTTTATTTCATTAAGGGTATGGGTAAGAACCGGAAATATTCAGAACAGCAATCTCTAAAGAATTTACATCCAAATTGCGAGAGACAGGACACATAAATCTACCAATGGAAAACTAGCGCTGTATCATTTGCCTGATTTATATTGTTACCAAGTCGAAGATAAGCCGCCCGTGATGTATTCGACTTTTAGTTTACTGTTTTATCTTCCGCTAGGTGTTGAGGTGGGATATCTGGGTCTTGTTAATCTGTGAATAAAACGAAGCATGGTGTCATTTCAGACTATTTGTGAAGATCTCTCTTCTGCTGGTGCTCTCTGCTTTGTGTCATTCAGACGAAAGTTAGATTCATAAAACATTCACTTATATCAAAAGGCGGGCCAGGCATTGCGGGCTCTTGGAGCAATACCAGAAAACATTTGTCGTAAAATACAATATTTATCATTAGAACATCAAGAAATAAAAATCATGTCTTATTATTAAGAAGATAATGAATGAGTGAAGCGGTTGACCAACTGCTATACAATTTTGGTCTGTGAATATACTTCAGAGTTTCATCAGTAGAGATGCATAGAGAAAGATAGGGAAAGAAAGTAGAGAGTAAGGATTTTAAATCAACTTGGTATCTTGATTTAAGGTTCAATGTGATATTTAATCACAACTCGGTCCTCTCTTTAGTTTTTTCATGAACGTACATTTTTTTTAATGCACTGTTTTGGAACTTATAAATAGTTCTCTATCCACAGGTACTCGAGAGCAAGCGTATGTGTATGCGATCTCATCAGCCTCTCTCGTGCATTCCATCGCACGTGCGTGTAGCGTAGGAGTGACAACAAAATGCAGCTGTGGAGCTCTCCCCAATCTTCCACCCCACGAGGACTTCAAGTGGGGAGGATGCGGGGACGATTTAAAATACGGACTGTACTTTAGTGAACAATTCACTGATGCGGAATTAATGAAAAAAGGAAAAATAAGGAAATCAAAAAAGTCTCAGATGAATAGTCATAATAATGCTGTTGGTCGCTTGGTAGGTTTGTTGATTAATTGTTAGATAGTAAACTAACAGAATCAGAAGAGAATAGACCAATTAACAGTATCATTGTAAAATAGATGAATAAATTCTCATCTTACAAAATGTTTTTTTTAATTAATAATACATGTGAGAAGATTTCTAGTCTGTCTGTTATTTGATTTAAAAAAAACACCTTTACTCTATTTGATTGTACTTATAATTGCAAATCTTGAAAATGATTGTAATCCCTACTGAATTTGACCATTCTTGTCAATACATGTACATTATGATTCCACTTGCTCACGCTTTGATCTCTATCTTACAGATGGTTGCTAAGAGCATGACAACAGCTTGTAAGTGTCACGGTGTGTCGGGATCGTGCTCCGTCAAAACTTGTTGGAGGTCACTTCCGGACTTTTCTGTGATTGGGACAACCTTAAAAAATTTATACGCCAATGCAGTGGAGGTGCAGAGAAAAAAGCGCAAAAACAAGCGTTTATTTGTCCCATTGCGGTCAAATGTACAGAGTGTGTCAAAAGAATCTCTTATTTATTTTACAAAATCCCCGGATTACTGCAGTCCGGATCCCAAAACAGGTTCCGTGGGAACCCAGGAAAGGTAAGTTAATTCAAAAACGGGAAAGTAACTTTTAGTGCTCATTGGATATCCGCCTGCTGTACTGTATAGCAAGAATCTTATAATAACCACGAAACATTTTTAAATAATTCATTTAAAAAAAACTTTTAATGACATAATTTTCGACAATCATTACTGTATGTCCACTGACAGATATAATATTCTGTACTAACTACTTATCATTCTGCAAGGCTTATAATATTTGCCTGGTAATTTTATTTGCGACATACTTTGGAACGTTTTGTTTAACTTTCATATGAATGTCTCAGACTTTGTCTGATAATCATACTGCTTTTTTATTTCCAACTTTTATTCCTTATTGCTGACTCACAGATAGTCAATAATTGATAGGGCTTTGTGTCCAGAGTCGCAGACAGATCCATTGTGTCTCAAACACTCTTTATGGTGATTACAACTGACATTCCGTCGTGCAGTTCTCGATGAACAAACCTTTATTATCTCCTCGTTCTAGAGAGCTAGATTCTCTAAACTGACCTTTATTAGCTCTTTGCCCCAGAGAGTCGGGTTCACAGCTACAATAAACGTTTACAGAAATTTACAGAGATACCATCGGCGATTTTTAAAAGAAGCTCCCTCTCATAAATAATCCTTTCTGGTTTGATGTATGAATTACTATGACTATCATTAGAATGTGAACAAGTACGAAATAAATATAGAAAAGAAAAGAGATGACAGTCTTCGGCTCATTCACGGAAGGGTTACCCCTTATATACCGTGTATACAGCAATCTGAAGTTTAATATTTTTATGACACGTGAACTTTTCAGTTTTCCTTTTCTTTTCAATCGAGTTTTTAATTACTTTTAGCCGTATATCTCAACTTTTTCGCTAGACTGGTCCTCTGTCTCTTTCGTACGCTCGCGCATATCAGACAGGCATTGCCAGTCTACTTTTTCGCATGCATCAAAATTCTTTGGCATTCGTCGTTGTTGTTTAAGTAACTGTTTAGATTTCCATCTTCTTTTGATTACCGGACCAATTTCAATTAAAACCCAATGTTGCATAACATCTTTGGATGAGGAGCTATCAAGTTTGTTTAATGGGGAAATATTTCAAAATACAGATAACTGTATTGGATGTTCTAAATAAATATAACTATTGTATCAACTTCGTAATCATAAATATTAGATTCAAGCTTGTGCCGATTCTCCTGTGCTCAGAAATGAGCCATATAAACAGTATCAAGATTTTTGAAAGGTTTAACACCATATAACACCCAAACTTTTGAATAAATTTTAAATCAATGCTACAATTGCGAAAGTATAAATTTATGAAGTAAGACTTTGCTAATAATGTAACTTCACCCTCCCACCTCGGAGTAAGAATAGGGCCACAATGGGGTCGATGGTTCAATTGCGCACGCATATAGTAGATATAGAAAAATATACCGAAGGGTATAGGCGCTATAGTTTATAAGAATTGATAGTGTTTGAGGTTCGATGTTAGATTGTTAACACTATGACCACCATGAGTTATAAAGGTCCAAAATTTCAGTAACGATGCAAACAATAATTATAATTGTAGATTTTTTTTTTATTAAAAAACGAATCCGTAGAAAAAAAAATATGCAACGGGGGTTCAAACTATTCAGTTAAGAAATAGATATACAGAGAGAATTTCCAATGGGTAGCTAGCCACTTGTAAGTGATACTAAGAATATACAAGATTTTTCCTTGGAAATTAACCAAAGATTCCAAGTTTGCTTTTCTTAATGAAAAAAAGCAATTATGATATTGGTACAAATCTAACATACATTTATACTTGTTCTCTGTTTTGCATATGCATGCTACTACACTTATTTCTAAATGTTGTAATCAACGAATTTTCATTTTTCTCTTTAAGGTTCTGTAGCAGCGAGAGTTCCGGTTGGGGCGGATGTGATGCAATGTGTTGTGGGCGGGGCTACAGAAGCTTCACGAAAAAAATTGTGGAACGATGTGAATGCAAATATTACTGGTGTTGTTATGTGAAATGTAAAACATGCGAAAAAACGCTCCATTTAAATGTCTGTAGGTAGTTTATACTCATTGAACTACTGAAAAAGCCATTTTCAGGACTAAATGAAAGTTGCATCTCTCTGCGGATAGAGACCCTGCATTTCTAAAGACTTTTCTTTTTGTCCGTGTTGGAAAGAAAGATGGCAAAAGCAGGTCATCAAGATGATACTGTGGACTGAAGGTCTACATAGTTTTACAATGCTAGTGACATTGATAATACATGGCCAATTTAATGTCATAACATTGGCATTCGATGCAAGATTTCCACTACTAGTAATCAAAACGGATGAAAAAAAAACTAGTAGCGGCCTGCTCTAGCGCACAGTCTAGCAAGACGAACAATTAAATGCTGCCAATTTTCTGCAAGATGAAATCCATCTTAAAAGTATAAACATTTGTATGTATGTATATATTTATATATGATTATTGATATGCAATTTTCCATAATGTACCTATTGTTGAAATGATATTGTAAATACGAAATTATATTTATATAAAACTGTACGAAGTTGACACTTGTTAATAGGTAGTTTTCTCAAGTAGTGGTATATTTTATAAAAAGAATTACAGTACTGTGTAGCTAGACTAACAGACGTGTATTTTAAATCTGACTGCAAGATAAAAATATCTAAAAGGTACTTGAACCGTTGAATTTTACTCAAATGACCGAAAGGCCAGGTTTGATATGCAAATTCAATTGCATTAAATTTTATGGAAAAAAATCTCTCTACCCTGTACCAGTAAATGATAGTAGATATTCAGACGGCTGATGGAATATAAATTGTGTTATAGAATTTCACATCATAACTTAATATATGTATCTGTTCAGGCAAAGTATTTTAGTTGTCAAACCTTGTTACAATAATCTTAAAAATTTGTTTAACATTTTTGAAAAACACTCTGCCTTGTAACATGACCATACACGACAACCTTTTACTAATAAATAAATAATGATTTCCTTTCTTGGATTCAATTACAAATGAAAACGACGAATAGACACGAGTATTAATTTTAATTTCAAAAATTAAAATATGAATATATCATTAGAACGTAAAGCAGGGTCAAAATAATGAACTTCATTCTTGACTTCTAACGGAGATGACATAATATCTTCATACTTCAATGGTTTGGATCAAAATACTCAAATGCTATCTCCTGCCTACATGTTCAGAACGTCACAGAGAGCCTGCACATATTAATGAATTCGACAGACATTTACAATGACGTAATACGAAATTTCGTTTGGAAATAATGCATGTGTATGGAACTACTGCAACTGTAGAACATATAGCCTTTGTCAGTCTTGATAACTTCAGCCTTGTTTCTTTTGAGAAAGTCGTGAAGATGTTCACGATATTAACGAATTCTTGTAAATATCACAAAATCTTATTAAGTGAACTAAATAAATGTCCTTATATTTTTTTGAATTGTTTGTCTTGATTCTTTTGAAGATTACGAGTGGATTCTATTTATGTGCGTTGCTTGGCAAAATTAAATAAGGATCTCTACACGGTCCACTGATTTTAGGGGAAAAAAGGCCCACGGGCCTTAACGGTCACCTGAGTACCATAGCCCATACACATACCAGTCGAGGAGTTTCATATATGCATTTATTTAATTAAACTTCATTCCGGAGTAAAAAAAAAAACTATGGCAATGACCATTCCCTTCCCTACCCGAAATCTTGCAACAATAAAATCTATAACTTTGGTGAACAAAATATAAGATAGTATTAGTACATGGGCGGATATTGAAAAGGTGCAAGACATTTATGACAGGAAATAATTTTCTCATAAAATCTCGAGATAGATATTATGTGTTGATGTTTTTATGAATAAACAAAGATGGCTAGTATACATGCTTTAACTACACCACCTCACCCCCCAAAATCTTCCCCCAAGGCATTTAAATGAAAAAAAGATTACCAGTCTGCCTTTTTTCAGTTAATTTGCATTCATTCTCGTAAGAAGAAAATTCAACCCTTGCTAAGCATATTTAAAGCCCCACCCCCACCCCAACACCACCACCACCACCACCACCAAGACAGAACTCATGCCCCATGGGGCCAAGACTTTCATGATACTTTAGAAGACAGCTTTAATCATTCTATTTTCTAAATATTTTCATTAATCTCTTTCACTGAAATTCAACAGCAGAACAACAGAATAGGATTTTAGACACATTTGATATACTAACATACCCCCCCCCCCCCCTAAATCCTAGGGCTGGGACGATACTGTACTTAGCCGATTCGGTACATATCACGATACATGAGATGCGATACGATACATATCACGATACATTGCAACTAAATGAAAACATGAATAATGGTTTAAAATTTATTCAATCTGTCGATGTATTACCGCATGTTCAAAGTAATTTTATTACATTTAAAATGAATGTTGCACATTTTACAAATTACTTAAATTTAGTATCGTATACACTACTTTTTCATAAACAAGTAATCCAAAAGTTTTCCACACTCCAGATTTAGCTTCCTAACAGTTTTGACAACTTTACGAGGTATTCGGACATCTTTGTACTTTCATATTAACCGCGCGGACTGAAAATAGCCGATATATGAAGCTCAGATATTTTTGGAAAATAAAAAAAGGTTGCTTAGGTATCGTTTTATTAATGATAAATGTATCGATCCAAATATCGTCAAAGTAAATACCGTGATGCACCGGTGCATCGGTGGATCGTCCCATCCCTACTAAATCCAGAGTCTCGGTCGTAGGTGTCATGAAATTTGATTTAAGAAGACCTGCTTTATGGTCTTTCTCAATATGCAGTCCGTTAGTCAGTTTCTATTCAGTGTCAGCAAACGTACATGTAAAAAGATTTTTAAATATTATATATACAACTCGTATTAACACCATGACCATTTTGGCCATACCCTGCAGTAATAACCCCTACCCCTGGGGGTCATGAATCTTACAACTTAATCAATTCTATGTAAGAATCAATGATTTATAAAAGGGTCTGGCCACGCATAGTCACCAGTTTTCCTTATATTTCATACATGGAAACACCTAGGTGTAAAACGCAAAAAACCACTAAAAGTTGGTTGCTGGGGGTAACCGTTGCCATGGTAATCGAGGATAAAGATGAGAAAATAGCAAAACTTACCTACTTTGAAGCCATATTAGAAGGTTTTGCCCACTAATGTAAACTGTCAAAGACATAAAACAGCCTTTGTCCTATTTTCAATTATTTAATTATATAAGGAAATTAATGGAGAAACCAACACTTTTAAAATGTTACCATGGAAACCGTTACACATTTTTGAAATCAGTTTTCTGCGGTTTTTTAATAAGCCCAAATGGGAAACTGATAAATTTTTACATACATATCAATGTCCATGCAATATATATTTTATCATGAAAATTGACTTCCGTTGCCATAACAAGACCAAAAATTCAGAAAAACTGAGAAATTGAAGATTATTTTGATATGCTTTCATTCCTGATTTTAGAATTTATTTGCAATTGTTTTAGTTGGAACTTGTAAAAATATATCTAAATTTTCATTATACACCACAAAAACCTTTGATATGCAACAGAGAAGTGTTGTTGCTATGGAAAATTAAGTTGCGTAAAAAATCACACAGAAATTCTTACTTTTTGAAAAGTCCATAGCAACGGAAGTTATTTTTAGAAAATTTCAGATTATTTTCAAGTGTTATTTAAGTTAAGGACATACTTTATTTTTTCTCACCATTTGATTTTAAATATTTATTCATTATAAGTGAATAATATCCATTTAAAGATGCTTAAAATATTATAATTTTCCTTATTTTTAAGCTTGTTACCTTAGCAACGGTTCTCAATTTTCATATTTTGCAATTTTTAATTTTTAATTTTTAATTGCACAATCATAATAGTGTTTACCAAAAAATCCAAGATTTGCACTTTTTATTCAAATTAGATGAAGAAAACAGATTTTAGAATTTCTGTTTAGTAACCATGGAAACGCTCTAAAATGTACGTTTCTCCAGGAATTTTTTTCTTTGAAAAATGACAACTATTCTTTATGATATATTCTACCCTCAAAACCCCAAGTTCTGCACATAACTCACAATATGTTCTCAAATAAGCATTAAAATGCCATTTTTACATCTTTGCCCTCGGTTACCATGGCAACGGGACCACATAGCAACAAACAAATAGTGTTAAGCTTTTTTACTCACCAAAGTCTATCAAGTTGTCAAGTATGAAGAAAATCCGTGACTATGCGTGGCCACCGAATTTTGATTCTTACATAGAATTGATCTTAAGTAGAGGGCTTTATAGTATATCTAATTATGTAGTCAGCGTAAATTCAGTTTCAGTAGACAAGAATATCTTAAAACATTATATATATTAATGATTAAATAATATTTGACCATATTGGCCCCGCCGTAGAGTCAAAATCCCTAACCCGGGTAGATTCTTGGTAGAACTCTACAGTTTTTCTAAATATACAGACCAGTGCAAGTAACAGTAAAGAAGAAGACTTTTAAACATTTTATACATTTGTCTTTTACTAATTAACAATTCTTAATTGTCAATGAGTTCATGACTAATTATAATTAGTCATAGACTCATTGACAATGGAATTGTTAATTAGTAAAAGGCACAATATGACCGATTTGGTCCCGCCCTTTAGTCTGAACCCCTACCTTGGAGGACATGAAATTTACAATTTTTTGGTAATGGGTTTCCTGGTCTACATAACTATTACTTTAGTTTTTCTTTCAGAGGTGATTATTAGTATATATTTACATTTTCAATTGTCTTTGTCTGTGATAACATTACGAATCAATCCTAATAACTTAATAAAACTTGAGTGACACAAAATGGGCGTGTCATATAGCATAACCGAAAAAAACCGGTATTGGCTGCGCCGTGTAGTAATTCATAGCATGTGCTACATAAAAAGTAGTGGTTTTAAAATGATGTTGTTTTAAAGTGCACAAATTGGAAATAATATAAATAGTAATAAGGAATCATTCTTTGAATATTATGAGGTGATAATTTCGGTCGGAGCGTGGTCAAATCTATCATAAAGCACTTCAAACTTCATTGGATTTGACCACGCCGCGACCGAAATTATCACCTCATAATACTCAAAGAATGATTCCTTATTCCTAAATTATAGCAAGTTCTTTTACGTACATTTTCCTAAATAGTGTCTAATATACCGGTAAGTATTGAAATTTATCTACTAGTAATTTTCACATAAGGCACAGAGGTTATCCGAGGGTTGTTCGATATGTAATGTATATTGTACGATATCTCGAAAGTATTCAACTCAAATAGTGAAATGAACATTACATTCCTTCAAAGTCTTCTGAGAATCTCCAAGTTTGAAATACATATTTTTCAACATCTGAATCCATTTCTGAAATGAATCACGGTACGCTGAGCTGATTTAGGTAGACCTCGGAGGTACACTCTGATGGCTGAGCCAAGGGCTCGTCGGCGGGACCTGTAACGATAAGAACTTTTCACGTTTTGGGGGAAAAAGTCGCGTGGGGCTAGATCTGGAGAGTATGGTGGGTGGGACAAGATGGTAATCTTCTCCGACTTTAAAAATTACTTCACAAGATATATATGTATGTGATGGGGCATAATCATGGAGTAAACGAACATGCGTAAATCCTGGCACAGAGAGTCGTTCTTGAACTTATTTGGCATGACATCGCGGTAATACCGATCTGTAACACTTTTGCCCTTCGACAGCGCAATTTGTACGTCTATACCATAACATGAGAAGAACATGCAATAAAGAACCTTCTTTTGGCAACTACAAGCCTACCGTGTTTAATAAGTCATGTATTGTTTCCAAGTATTCTTACTGGTTCGAAATAGTGTACCCATTTTTCTTCACCAATAACAATACATGTATCAATTTTGTGAATAAGCTTTGATTGAATTTGGGAAACAATTTAGCAATAACTCAGTGGTTTGTACTCGTACCCATTTTTTGGTCATCCATCAATATATGGGATATCCCTCTGGCAGAAATCTTTCGCACTTTCAAAATACGCTTCAAAATTAAATGCACCCACGATAGCGATATGTCAACAGCTTTGGCAACATCACGAATCGTGTATCTGCCATCACTTTCAATCATTTCCCCGACTTTGGAGACATTTGCCCTGCTTTGCCTAAGAGTCACAGGTCGGTCAGATTTTGCTGCACCTTTGAAAGACTTTGTGCCAGTCAGAAATTTCGTTCTACTCATACGAACTGTCTCATAAGATCATCAGACTCTCACAATTCAGTAAAAATTTGCATTACCGAACGACCGAGTTTTGTGCGACCTTTTATATAAGCTTTGATTTCTTCAATATTCTCAGCCTGTTTCCCAACAGTGGTAAACGACTGCAGGATCTATCATGTCTACTGAAATGACAATAAGTTTAAAACTATGTTTGATATATAAAACCGAAGCATATCAATACACTGTCATGCGAAATTGTATTATATGACACAACTACATGTATATTCATAAAAATAATTGATTCAATATCATTTTATGTGATAATATCAAAATTGTGTCTTATTTCACAGTATCATAGCTCGCATCCATAGTTACATTAACAAATCAAATCTAAAGTCATCACTCCAAACGGTTGCAGTTATTTTTTCTATTTTAAATGGAAGGAGGGATAACTTTAAGTATAGATCCCGGGAAAAGGCTGGTACACGTGAAGGGGAAAACAGGAAAAATGATTGAATATTGTGTAATGTTCGAGGTCAGAGAGAGAGAGAGAGCATCTGGTTAAGCGATACAAATAAAATAAAAAACATTCAAAAATGTTAATAATGAAGAATATATGAAATATGGTATTGGTGGTTTTTTTTGGTTTTTTTTTGTTTGTTTTTTTTTGCATTTTTTAAAAAGACATTTTCAACTAAAATATACTTTAACAGAAAAAGTAATATTTTAGTGTACTTAAAAATATATTTTATATTCAATGTACTTAAAATATTTTTGATATTCAATGTACCTAAAAAATCATATTTTTGCAAATGAAAAATATTTCTTTATTTCATTTATGTATAAGTAGATTCTATGAAATTATATCCCAGCGAACCGTTTAGAATTCACAATCTACACAAATACACTACATTTATTAATGTAAATGAAGCCAGCGCACAATTCTATCCATGTAAAAAGAAATATGTATAGATCTCCTTAAAAAGATACTAAAGTTTTTATAATATCATTTCTTGTAAGTTTTCAGTGAGAAAATCACCACGTATAACACAACATGCGGGGTGTATGCTATATTGTACACGGGGTGTAGGCTGCCGAAGCGAGAAAACGGTGTCGAAGGTACTATATTTGTCCAATTAAATAACTAAATGACTTATTTTGCCAAAAAGAGTATGCTTACGGAAGAAAGCATGAATTAAGGAATATATAGACACGTTTTATTCCATTGAACATATTCTAGTTTTCTCAAACACCTCAACACAATTCCGACAGTCGGGGGGGGGGGGGGGGGTTGACCCTGACGTACGTTAATGATCAAATATCTGGACAAAGGTTCCGTTTATCATCACTGTTTTGTTACTAACAATTACATACTATCAGTGTTTGATTATACATAAATTTTCAGTGAATAAAATCAATCGAATACAGAAATATTTGCGAAAAAGTGATGTTGTACACGGGGTGTATACAACGTGTTGTACAAGGGGTGTATACAATCGCTTTTTCTTGCAGAGACTAGTGCATAATATCAATGGAAAATGTTTAATTGGGAGTTGATTTTAATCAACTCTCCTATGCAGTTACTCATGCAAACAGAAAGTGAAACAGTGTTTGGACCTAAGCACAAATCAACACCGCTGACAGCATTTAGTTCTAATCAATAAATTCGATGTAATGAGTTCTTAAGCATTGTTCTTCAAGGAAACTCATAAATTTATAGATACCTTGAAAATAGTCAGATTTTAAATGGTACAAACAATTTATATATTTTTTGAAGTTGTACATTTTATGTATTCCTACGCCAGAGTTCAATATAGTCTCGTTCAACCAAACGCTCGGCTGTCTCCGTAAATCTCCAACAAGCATAAAGTCTTTCTTGCTTGTCGGAGATTAACGGATACAGTTGAGAGTCTGGTTGAACGAGAGTAGAGTTCAATTTTGTTTGGATCCATACAATTTCTCATAAGTATTTCTATTACTAATACTTAGTTTGATGGAATAATTCTTTGAATATTACACAACATGATTAATATTAGATTTTCACGAAATTCCTGTAGGATTCATATTATAAAAATGTGCGTAATTCAAATACTTACAGGAATTTACTTGCCATGCAAAATAACATATCGTTGATTTTAAAATAAATAACAATCGATAAAATCAACTCCCGTCAGTACTTCAGTACTTTGATTTTGATAATGTAGCTCTTTATATTGTCTTGGATTCTAGATTATCATGTATAGAGCTTGGTTAGCACAACACACGGTAGGTACATACTTTCAACAGTGTATTTTGATAAATTTTTTGATCAAATGTTTTGAATTAGTCCAAAACTGCTTTGTAGATGGAGACAGATTTAAATTGATCATACAGAGAAAGTTCATGATGAAGAAGAATCCTTTATATGCGAATTTTGCTCAAAGTCATTAAAACACAGATTGTCCTTGTATAGACACCTGAATGCTCACAAAAATAAACTGTTTAAATGCAATCAATGCCCAAAATATTTGCCACGCGACATTACTTGAATCTTCATATTAGAAATGTTCATACAGAGCCAAGAAACCTCCTCTGTCCCCATTGTGGGGGCATACCACACTTCATGTGCATTGTCAAACCATATAAGGTTTAAGCATAAGGGTGGGGGTAATGAATGTAGCATATGAGAACGTAAATTCAAAGACAATTACGGTATAAAACGGCATTTGTCATCTCATGAAGAAAAGGCACAACACTGCTCCATTTGCAATAAAAACTTTAAAAACTTATAAGAACATTCGAAACATTGCACAAAGGAGAAATCAGAACGGAGTATTCTTGCCATCATTGCGACAAAAAATATTTATTAAAAAGATGCCTGAAAGTGCACATTAAAAAAACCCATGAAACCGCTTTTGAAGGAGTGCACTGATGCTTTTTACTAGAAGGGGTGTATTGCAGTGCAAGTTACATAAATCAGTACGTAATGCATATTTGTTTTAGTTGCCTTGAAAGATACGCGCTTTGGTTTATTAAGCCAGAGTCTTCTCTTTTTTTTGAGACATTTGTATACATGTTTTCTGAAACATGAAAATTAAAAAGTAAACTTACAAGGTGTAAAATATAACGTTTTAATCTTTATTCATACCCATATTTTGCTTATTTATAAATAGTGATATATAATATCGTCTTCTTCTATTTTTAATTGATCAATCGTATCAATGATGGAAGTGATAGACATAATAAATATAATAAAAGCAACATCTGTTATCTGTTAAAGAATATGAACTGCTTTTTAAGATTTGTCAAGACTCTAGAATGTCGTTAATTCGTTATAAAAACCGATTGCATACACCCCTTGTACAACACGTTGTATACACCCCGTGTACAACATCACTTTTTCGCAAATATTTCTGTATTCGATTGATTTTATTCACTGAAAATTTATGTATAATCAAACACTGATGGTATGTAATTGTTAGTAACAAAACAGTGATGATAAACGGAACCTTTGTGCAGATATTTGATCATTAACGTACGTCAGGGTCAAACTCATCCTGACTGTCGGAATTGTGTTGAGGTGTTTGAGAAAACTAGAACATGTTCAATGGAATAAAACGTGTCTATATATTCCTTAATTCATGCTTTCTTCCGTAAGCATACTCTTTTTTGGCAAAATAAGTCCTTTAGTTAATAAATTGGACAAATATCGTACCTTCGGCACCGTTTTCTCGCTTCGGCAGCCTACACCCCGTGTACAATATAGCATACACCCCGCATGTTGTGTTATACGTGGTGAAAATGGTCCGAAACAAGTAATATCTATTGATTACTCTTCATAGTCAACAAGCTTGTCAATCACTTGTCAAAAAAGAAGTCATCATTCTTATCTTTGCATCAATGCACTGTTACAACGCACAATTGTTACAACGCACTTTGAAAAATCACGTATACGTAAAAAGATTTCAAAGTGCGTTAATTTTGGGACCAAGTCAACGCACTTTGAAAAAAATAAATATTTTTTTTCAAAGTGCGTTGATATCGTCGATATTATAACGCACTTTAAAAAAATGTTCATGGTTTAGTGAAAAAAGTTGATAATTTTATAAACAATAAATGATTGTTTTAACTTTGTCCATCTGCAGAGATTTTTTTCAGACCGGGAGCTATAGACCTGCATCTTATATCTACCAAGCAGGCTTAGGTAATGCTATAAAGTGTAATGGTAATGCATTGCAATGCATTACATGTTTTTATAGTAAATAAATGCTTGTAATGTGTAATGCCACAAATTTAGCATTACAAGTAATGGTAATGTAATGCATTACTTTCCAAAATCTAGTGTAATGCTGGCATTACTATGCTTTTCTATGCATGTTTATTTTTAAAATTGAGATGAATTGAATAACTGAAATTGTATTTGATTAATAAAAATTATTTTAAAGAAGAAATATAGTTCTTGAGATAAAAATATTTTAGTTGTATGATTAAAAAAAAATTGCAAATCCATTCTTAAATTGTCAATATAACTAGCTAAAACAACACAATTTTATAACATTTTAAGACTGTTGTTATAAGAATTTGATATCAATTGAAAAAATTACTCCAATTAGTTGTACATTCAATGAATTCTTTACTGTGAAGAATGTGTCAACAACACAGGAATGTGTCAACAACACACAATGCCCCCAGGATAATCTAAGTATCAAAACAATCTATTGATTTAAGAGGTGCTAAACACCTCAATCCCCAGCCTTCTCTTAATTGTGTTCCACTAGAATAGAGAAAAGACATACACCCTTAAAAGCAAAAAAGAATGCACTAAAAAGGAATGCAATGTCCAGCCATGATATCTGGAAGCTTAAAAATTACTTTCAGTATTATCACCCATTTAAGAATAATTTTAAAAAACTTATTGACTTTTAACAAAGTAATGGTAATGCATTAATTTACTCATGTAATGGTGATGTAATGCATTACTTCAAGAAAATTAAGTAATGGTTATGGTAAATTTAATGCTCAAATTCATGAAGTAATGGTAATGTAATGCATTACTTTACAATGTAATTCACCCCAAGCCTGCTACCAAGTATTGTTCCCTCTAATTTCTTACGGGAACTTATAGTTAATTCATACAATGTAGCTCCTTAGAAAGAGCAAGAAGAAAATCTACACGGCCCGTTTATCGATTGATCAAAACCTACAACGACTGAAACTTGGAGGACTGATATATACACGCCCCGTTTATCGATTGGTCGAAACATTCAGCGACCGAAGAAAAATGACGGACTGCACGAAATAATCATGATGATGCCAGACTCAAATTCCATAGCAGACGATTTGCTGTCTCTTTTATACTCTGTCCCAAGATATCCTCGATTCACAATTTGCTTAATTTAAAAGCAATTAAAATTACTCAATATTTATAAATACCCCTGGGTTCAAAAAATGAAAGAAAAAATTCCAAGATTTCGCCATTGAAACGTCCCCTTTACCTTATCGGGTATCAGGTTTCAATATATGGCTAAAAAATGTAATGTCTACGGGAATATTTATATTGAAGCAGACCCGGATGATAGCGTTAAAAAATTGCACAAGGTATTCCGAGTGACATCCGAATAGAGAATAGATGTGAACATTCCCTATTATAAATCTCCGTAAGAAACCTGTTTTCGTGCCTGTGAATTTTTCCGATTGAAAAATGATTATTTGTCAATGAAGATACAAATTTCGATTTCAATTGCACTTATTTCACAGGTATATGTACTTTTATTAATAAGCAGCCAAATGTGCTCAAATTTCTTTTTGTTTTCTTAAAAAAATATGTATATAGTACTAGTATTAGGAGTAGTGATATTACTAAATTATTTCTGTGTGCTTCGGTCGAGGCGTATATATTTAAGTTCTATCTCGGGGGTTTTAAAGTCATTAATTCGAGTTAGTACTAAGCTAAAAATAACAATCATGACAAGTTTGGATGTTAAATGGGGTGTTTGCTTGTTTGCAAACGTTTTATAGTTAAATTTATTTGTTCTCTGTCGTAGTTTTGCATTGAATTGATGTCCAGCATGTACAGGTAAAGTGCTTGATGGTAGATTTAAAATTGAAATGTATTGTATATCATAAGTAGTTTTACAGTATCAAACTTTGTATATTGAAATAATTTTTAAATAATAAATTACAAGAAACGTTATCTAGCAATTATATATGTTCAACAGAAGAAGGATTGCATGACTCGAAATAATGAATAATTATGTAAATCAGAGCTGAGTACACAACTCTTATCTAATAATAAACAATCGATCAAAGGTAATGTCTTTGTGTTTCATTATGGATTGGAAAAGAAAATTTTTATTTGTGAATGAAAGAAGTGAAGTAGAAAATAATGCATAAATATCTTGGGACAGACTTATAGCTAACGTACTGAGGTACATTACCAGCAATTAAGAGAATTTTTCTTACATTTAACAATCAATTAATTAATTTGTGAAAAGAAAAATGTAAAGATAAACAATAAACTGCTTTTTTATGATCCATGTGGGTTATTTGAACATATTTTATTATGCAAATATATATTTACATAAATGGATTAGGCAGCAGGCAATGCCTATTGTAAGCCTTTCCTATAAGATGCAAGGTAATACATATAAATGATAAATAATTCACTTTTTTTTTTATAAAATAGTATGATGTAGCATAAGAATATATATTCAGATGGAAAAAAAGAGAGCAAAAACCGGTTTGTGGAAAAAAGAAATTTAAAAAAAAAACTAAAATAATCAAGAACTTAAATACTACAGTTACAGCATAAATATACTACTTTTGCGTATGTATGTATTAGATGCATAGCTATGATTATGATAATTTTAACTAAAACTCTATATTTTACAATGTAGTACAGTATTTTTATCATATGAAATGTCATTACCTCCAAATAATTTAATTCTGGTTGTAACGCGCTTTCTGATTGGCTAAAAAATTATTTTATATCGTATAAAGAATGTTGCCTACGTCATAGTAAGACTAACGTCAAAAAATGTATCAATACGCCTGACGTTACGTTTGAATTTTGTACAATTTTACGTCACTTTAAAGGTCAAATGAGCGTTTTTATCTACAATGAAGAGTAAAAAAATTAAATTATAAGCAATGAATTCAATATTTATTAATTTTATACGATATAAAATGGTTTGAAACAGTTTACGCTTTTTTATAAACCGCTTCGCGGTTTATAAAGCGTAAACTGCCCCAAACCATTTTATATCGTATAAAACAAATAAATATTGAATTCATTCCTTAAATAACAAAAAGTCTAAAGTAATTGGTTTTTGTATAAAAAAAAAAAAAGAGCAATGAGGATTTGGAGGGTTGCGATCATTTCAGAAAAAAATTACATAAGCTGAATAACCAAAGAAAGCATTTTATTATTTAACAGTTTAATTATTTGGACCACCTAGTTTGATTCCCTCTATCATTTTTACGAATATTGATTGTGAAACAGTGCTGGTTCTATACTTAATATATAACACTGTATAAGGTTCTGGACATCCCTTTATTATTGCGATTACAGATATAATAAATAGATAACAGATAAATAAACGAACGAATGCCCTGAAATGAAATATAACAATAGTAAGTGATATGTATAAAATACATTATGGACACAGTTATATTTTACTCTTATTAAAGGGCAATAACTCTTATATGTAATTATACATGTAATTACACATTTTATCCATACAGATCATAAAAATGCTTTACAGCTATATATGAGATGTCTTTAAATTTGACATAAGTTATAATAATAATGATAAAACATAATCCATACCATTCATATGGGAATGGGCAGTCCCACGCCCTATGAGTGTGCACTTTGCTATTATAGCTTACACAGCAGAGACAGACACTACAAATTACATATATATTTCCATAAGTAATACTAAAATACAGATTACTTTAAAATAAGGTTTTCACTAGTATTATCTCTAGTTCTTGAAGCTCAATATACTTTAATAAATATTCTTTCACTCAAAAATCACTCTTACTAAGAAAGTGCAAAAGGATAATTAGATTTGCTAAATTACAGGATATGTACCATTAATTAAATATTAGCACTTCTGTTATGGTTAGAAATATAATTAATGTTAGCTTACCAATATGAGATGAAGTAAAGTCTATACGTATCAAGGTCTTTCTAAGTCGTAAATATTAAGTCTTGTCTCCTTAGCTTTAATATGAAGAATGTCTTAAAACACAAAGAACTTCTGGAGGGAAATCCACAGACCAATGAAACCCAACTATACAAACTTAAAAACCAATAGATTCTCTCTGTAAAAACACACCTTTTGATTGACCATATAAGGACCATATATCCTAAGGGCCTTCATTAACTTTAGCAGGTAAACCTAGGTGTTCTACCTGGGTGATTTAATATAGAACTACATGTATTGCTAAAATATATTATATCTTAACTAATTAATATCAATACTGTAATTAGATTTATCAATATAATAATTAATAAATCTCATACTATTACAATTGTAATTCATAGCTCTGTAAAAACTGACAGGACTGAAATATACACGCCCCATTTATTGATGGGTCGAAACCTTCAACAAGCTAAGAAAAATCACGAATTTCACGAAATAATCATGAGCTAGGATGTCAGACTCGGATTCCAAAAGAAGACGATTTGGCTGTTTCTTTTATGTAACGTAATGAGGTGTATTTACAATAATTTGGATAATTTTACTTATTTTTAAGATCAATTTATTTGTTTATTAAAAGAAATATGTAAATATTAATGTAATGCTTTCTTTGATGTATTTTTTCTGCAATGACGTCACCTTCATATCCCACATGAGTCACCAATGAAAGCATTTTATTGTTAAATTAAACGCAAGTCATGCATGAATACTCAAAAGCAAACTATATACGAGGACGAACTAAAAATCATCATCTTGAATACAGACTATTTTATGTTTTATTTCATCTTCGGAATGATCAAACGTTGATACGAGAAAAAATCTGAGATCTAAATTTGATATTGATAAATTATAATGATTTAAAGAAAATAATAATAATTGTGATTACTGTTCTTTTACAAGGTTATATGAACATTTTCATGTTTAAAAATTTATACAATCAGATAGATTCTTTCATTTTTTTTTTTTTTTTTTTTGCATTGTAAAATTTGTATAATTTTATTTTTGAATTTTTGTTACATTTTAAAATATTGTAACTCTGCTTTACTATATTACAAGCTACATTGTATTCTTACTACATGTATACTTTACATATGATTAAATTGATGAGGAAAAACAAAAATGATTTAAATAAATTGAATACAAAATGGTGGGAAGGAGGATTGTCCCCCTCTTAATCCACCAGTGTTGTGTTATTATATTATAATAATCAAATACCGGTATTGTTATTAGAAAGACGTATTTTTTCAAAGAGTTTCAAAATCGCATAGTCGGATTTTTCTCAAAGAAGAAAATAGTTGGATTATTCACAGATGGATAGTAAAATCGAATCATCATTGAACGACCTGCTGAAACTTAAACCTTCATTTTTGAAAAGAGCGTTTTCATTGGTTAACATTTTGAAGGATCATTTTATGTAAAATCACTTTTTACAATTACCTTTCTTATACTATAGGAGTAGATAAAGCATCATACATGAATAATCTCGTTTTACATGAAATAAAAGGTTTCATATGTTTGAATTTTTCTTAAAATTGACAAACAATCTTTTCAATTGTGTTGAATGTCATCAGCTAACCACCAATGAAAATTTATCTTGCAACGATCGAGGTCCTTTCCACGCTTGACTTAACATTAACTGGAGCGTGCAATACAGCCGCAACACTAGCAAGATGGGGGATTTGGAATTTAATATAGTGGAAATCAACGGTTTCGCGGATTTTATAGTTTGTAACGATTTCTAATATGTTTCTTCTTCCAAGATGTAGTCCAATGCAACATATGTGCGTATTGTATTGAATCGTATATCCCAGAAGCAGCACAGACTTGCATCATATGGACAACTTTCCGTAAACAGCTGATTTTCGTCCTCTATTTTCGACAATGGCTTCCTTGCAGCGTGAACATAGCATGGAGGTAGACCCTCCATCGGGCCCAGCCAGTCACCAGGTTGCTACATCAAGCGGGAGTAACCTCAAACGGTCCAACAGTGCCCCTATGATCAATGTTCTGGTGTCCCAACCAGAAATAAGGTATAAAGCGTCGCTTGTTATTTTTCCAAAGTAGCGTCTAAGAATATGAACAAATGTGTAGAATCACTCAGCAGAGATGAACCAAATTTAGAAATGAATGAATTTGAACCGAATAAGATTAAAATAATAATGCAAATTAATCATTTACAATGTATGTAATCAGAATTAAAAGATCAAAGTGCAGCATATTACACCACATCCACTTTCAGCCATATGTATTGGTAATGTTTTGTTTACAAACAAAAATAAGACAATATTAAGTGTCTATCTAATGAGAATTATTTTTCTTTGAATGAAGTCCTCCAACCAATACATTTAAGATGTCCGACTGTTCAAGGCTTCGAAGATTCAGTTCAAGTTCAATGTCTTTGAACCAACCAGGACAGAGTGTAAGTTTCAGCACTTTCAAGGCAATTTATGAAGCAACATAAGATAAAAATACACCAAGCATTTGAATTGTCCTTTCTTTACTTCAAGAATTATAATTATATACTGATTAGTGTGGGGAGACTGAGTGAAATGCTCAGATTTGACTTGCTAAATCCAAACATAGATTGTATATGAAGATAGCCTTGATTTTTATTTTTTGACAGACTCCTGTGAAAATTCCTGATAGAGTGAATAGACTAAAAGATGAAGAAATTCATATTGTTGAAAAAGAAAAAGAACATGAAAGGTAAAGCTAAAAACAGTTTGTTGTTATTGTTTTATTTTTGTAATAAGTCAGAGCTAGACAAAAAAATTATAGAGTACTTGCCCTTGGACAGGAAACAACCAGAAAATTACTTGCCTTAAATAAAAATTTGATTTTCGCGCCAGGGCTAGACAAAGTAGTATTGATGGTTTTCAATTGATGCAATTTTGCAGAAGTAACTTCCCTTTGGTGGCCATGTTGTAGGTCAACATAATAAGATTCCTTCATTATTCACATTATAATATTCAACCATTTTCAGCTTGTTACACTGAGCATGTGAATGTAGATAGCACTGTTTTCTGAATTTTTAAGCCTTCTTAAGGTGAGTCACTTCACCATTAAAAAGTTTCTCAAATCATTATAAAATTAATTAATTTTGATAGATAGCATGATTCCTAAGAAGGTTATAAGTCAAATAGACAAAAATTGTGCAATTTTGGTTAAAAAATTAAGATTTAAAAAAATGATGCAGAAAATATTTTTAAAAAAGCCCCGGTCAGACCTGTGGTTCACAAGTCTGATATTCAAACCACTGAACTATGATGATATACAACCAAATCGATTGATAAAAACAATATAAATCAATTTTTTGTGACGTGTCTTAAAAAGTGTAAGTCTTGATGTAGTGAGGTACATTAAAATTTTGTTATTGAGATATTATTTGGATTTTCTCTTGTATAATTCTTAGTAGCTGTCCACCGACAAAGACTGTTGATAGAAACATTATAACATTTCCATTTGATCGTAATTCTTAAGTCTTGAGTTTACTTTGACTTAAATAATAAACTTGTCATGTAAACTTTATACCAATAAAAGCATTGTTATGTTCTAATAGCCTCCTAAACATTTTGAAATGATTGTAATCACTTCTAATGAGTATAGTTAGTTTTCTCATTTTAGATGATAGATCTAGTAAAAATAATTTTCATCTGTTTCAGAGATGTTAGTTCAGCCATTAAGATGTCAAATTCCTGGCAAGATTTTACTTTGGTAAGTTATAAATTGTGCTTGTTCCTCCATTTTGACACAGAGTGACCAGTATTTCCACAATTAGCCTTTGATTATATAATCAGTATATTTATCATAATATAATAATGTTTGTCTTCTGCAGTGATGTTGCAATGTTTGTTGTATTTTTACACTAGAAAAGTATGGATATATTCATTTTGAAGTTTAATTGATAATGTTTGCGCTTGCTATACCATAACGAGGGTCATTTCTTAATTATGTCAAGGTCTCTTTTTTAAAGAAATGTAAAATCTTATTAAAACTGAGAAATGGGAACATTACGATATAAACATGTTTTTAATTAAAATAGTTATTGAAAAAGGCAATTTTATTTCCACTTGGAATATTGTGCAAATTGTTAAACCTTGCAGTATACCCCTCTTTAAGAATAAGATGGAAAGAAAAACAATAAGACTGGTCTCTAGACACATCTTTATATGTATAAAACATATGGATTCTCAATTATGGCAATGTCCTGATCCAAGTGGGGTGCGGTATGAATATACCGATACTTAAACTTTATTCAGCCAGGGGATGATTGATATATGGAATACAATCGGGTCCAAAAATATATATGTATTGTGTTATAAAGAAAATTTATTAATAATTCTTTTGCAGATTAGATGACTTATTTTAATTAAATTTGTTAAATTCATGAAAAAGCATGGAAAAAATTTCATGCCCATTTATATAATTTTGCATTGTACACATAATTTATATCAAAAGCTGTTTGGATAAGATTTAGGTCAGATTCTAACATGGAGCTCTTTTTCATTGGTATAAAAATAAAAACTGATCAAAATAATGGTAAAAAAGCTCAATAAGTTGGCCAACTTTCCATCAGCATTATAAAAGACAGGCTGTTTGTTTGGAATGATGTCATTTATATTCATGGTTGCTCACACTGAGTCTTATACTTTAGGATGACCACCAAGAGGTTGTTTGTCCTGACCCCCATAGACGACCTCGTTCTTTCAGTGAGTCCCTCCACATCAATGTGTTTCCTCAGCCCCCCATGCCTGTAGGAGCTCCATCCCCCACTAGAGTTGGAAATAGAAAGGTAGAGGTTCCTGGTATTACTTTAAATTGGTTTTTTTTTGCTATGTATGTCTATCAAAAAAGTATATTTTAAAGCATTTTACATGAAGGAACAGGAATGTATGTAACATACACATGTAATGACACTATTTTATTTAGAATCCAATTGAGTATTCACCTCTCTTCCAGATTCAGAGTCATCCGATTTGTCAATACATATATGTTTTATTATCTTTGTAGCAATGTTTCTCACCCTCCATGCAGATGCCAGTCAAGAGTAACTCGTTTACCCCTAGTCCTAGCCCAAGCCCCACCAGGAAGTCCTTTATGAGGTGAATTCTCTTTCTTCACTTTACTGTTACTTTCTCTCTCTCTTTCTTTCAAGTTAAAATACCGGTAAATAATGTTCTGTTTCTTTTGAACCACTTCATCGAATCAAATGATGCAGCAAGTTAGAATATCCAAATTGCCAGCTAAAATTTTCATAACTCATAAAAAACTTGCAAGTTGATTTTTTCATCATAACTTTACATGGAAAAAAATGTCCAATCCATATCCAGTTTTAATCTTACTCTCTTCACTTTCTATATATCCACCATTTTGAATTGAACCAGAATGCAAGATGTAAAAAATGACCAAATTTTTAAATCCCTAAAGTGCTGATTGTAACAATGATGATGACATGGTAAATCAACAACAAAAAGAATGAAATCATTTTAAAATTGCGAGTAGCCTGATGAAATTGCGAGAGTTTCTAACAATGGCAGCATTGATTTAATTACCATATTGAATTGGAGAATACCTTATACCTAGGCCTCTGTTATTAAAATTTTGATTTAATGGATGAAAATTGTGTTATTCCCCCTTTTAGACGTTGCATATGAAAAAAATACTTGCACACCCCATTTTATTTTTAGAATTTTTGCCATAGAAACTGAAGATTACTTTTTTTTTTGGCCTAAGCTATTGAATGTAGAATTCACATTATGGTAATTATTTGAAAAAATGGAAAAGGGTTACATGCAGTATTATGCATTTCCAGCTCCCCAAAAATAAGGTTGGAAATAATTGAAATCATATCAAAAATAAGTATGTGAAAGGGCATTACCCTAATGATGTCATACTGCAGAGATGATGTCACAAAGATCATCTTATTTTTATGCATTAATGTTTGGATCAATAAATGGTAATTTTCCCAGTGGTGTTTTGACTAGGAAGCTTTGAGCGCATGCTTTCTCAAGAACTATTTTCAAATATGATGTGAATTATTATATGAACAAAAACTGGTACTAAAAGCAGACAAAGGCAAAAGATGAAGACAAAATGACAATATTTTCAATAATTTGCATAATTGTGGAAATTGGTTAGTTTTAGTTATGGCATAGATAAACATCTATTGGACATTGATGACTAATATTAAGGTTAATTTAATGTGATAGACATCCTCTGTTCAATGTTTTATGAAGATTTGATTTTGATATAATACTAATTAAAAATTGGTAATAAAAAAAAGGGGGGGGGGACAGATTTCTCTGTCTTCTCAAATGTTGTCCTTTTCATGAGATGCATGATTTGTTTTGTCTTAAAAAATGTCAACCTGTACATGTTTTGTTTTTATAGAAGTTTAAGTCCTATTGCTGTTCGACCAAGTCCTGTGGGAAAGAGAAAATGTAAGTTCACAAAGGTCCACAAGGAGATGTCCTTTTAAAAAATTTTGAGTGACAAAGATGTCATATTGCTATCCAGACTTTCTGTAAAACCCACTAACCAACTCAGAAAGTGAAGTACTGGGTATGATCAATTTGCCTGCAGAATTAGCTGCAGTTCTTTAGCTCCCTGTCTGAAAAAATTGGAGTAGATGACCAGGGAACTACAGTTCCTTATGTGTTAAAAAGCTGCAATTTACATGTACACAAAAACTTATGCTTTGGACTGATTTATCTTTTTTCTGAACACTTTCTGTACAAAAATTTGATTCAACAAATTACTCAGACATTTTACTAAAGATATATCACCAGTTTACATGCCTCTGTATCTGATAAAAAAAAACCTATAAAAATGCTACTAGACATTTAGCATTTTTTTCCTTGATTCTCTATCATTCTCTGAAATTTATTTTAAAAAGAACATTTTTTTTCTCTATCTGATAGATTTTGCACTTTTGTATAATCAGTTAATTGCCATTCTGTAAATCCTTAACGGGCCAGGGTTGTATGATACTCAGATGACGGCTTAGTCTCATTCATGTCTTACTTACGAATGATAATTGGACATAGTGAAAATATTGGTAGATATTTCTGTACAAGCTTTGTTTGTAGTTTAGTTTGTTTATGCTGTGAAGGATCTTTGTTTAACAAATAAAATTACTTTTGATAGTGGACACAGACATGGAGAGTTATCTTAGTCCTCCAAAGAGGTTCCAGACCGGACCCAGTACTCCAGATCGGATCATGGCCCATCCCCTCGCACACAGGTATTGCTATGCTTGAGATCCATCCCTAGCACATATTGACTTACTACCCCTCTCTTGCACACAGATAATACGAGATGGATGAGGTATTGACTGTAGAATGTTGTTTGTTTTAGCAGTATTTCATCTAGCAGTTTAGAAGATGGCAGTCCAGAGCAGCTGGTTCCAAGGAGTGGAGCCAATGCAGAAATTTCTCATCCCCGACCACACCACATGTATGGCTTCATGCCTCTAAAAGACAACTCAAATGACATGCAGACAACAGACTCGGAAACATCTGACATCACTGATCATTCGGCTGACATTTCTGATCAGAGCTCTATCTCGATATCAGCCAGCCCCGGCTCCAGTTTTCAGCCTATTCAACAGACCCACTTATGACAAATGGAACCTGAGGAGACCTGTTTTTATCATTCTGTAAATAGTCATCTCATTTATAATGGAGATCCCAGGTCACATTGGAATTATTTTGTATAGCATACATAAATGCCTTTGCACTGGAACCCTTGGCTACATTTATTGAATGAGCAGAAGAAGGTGTCATATGGTAATTGCACCACACATTGTATATTGTATGCCAGTGTGATTCATGATAATTTAAGTTATTTGATTTACCGTTAATATCATTTTGTTTTACATCCCTGAATGCTTCATTGTATTGTTTCATATGTACATAAACCATATCTGAAATTTCACTTGACTGTTTAGAAATCTGATACCAGGTAATTATGATTGCACTAGTTTTATTAACATTCTCAGTTCAAATTTTCCAAATCCTGATGTGTGACTTGTAACAATCTGGCAGTTTTGTTAGCATTGAAGATCGTATTTTTAATTGATTGAATGGTGTGGATTTTTTTTCATAATTTTTTTTCTGTACAAAACTTAATGATTTTTGTTGAGATGTAGGTATACATAAATGTATATGCAGCTTGTGTTATTCAAAGATCTCTGTCAGTGCTGTCGTGTATAAAACTAGTGCATTTGTACAAAGATGAAGCAGTATTTCTATTTGATATCCACATTTGTGAACAGCTGATCTCGACTTCTCTTCTGACAAACTGCTTTTGTCAGACGACATACACAAATAATATGTTTCAAGACAATTAGCTATCCTTTGAATTTGAAATTGCAGTACAGTAACTGAAAACATTAGTAATGTTTTGCAAATGCCATTTATCTCTGTACATAAATGTATGTGTATGTAAATGAAATTAGTTTGTGCACTAGTTAATTACAACATGGTTAAGAAAAAGGCTATGATTTCAATCCTTGAACACATGTACCAACAGAAATAAGGAGAAATGGGGGATTGAGGAGTATTAGGAGGGGGGACGTCCTACTAGTGCTTGACTGGTTAGTAAGAAGTTTCTGACCATTGTACAACTAATACTTTTTGTCATAACCAACGAAGAACAGCTTTCATTGTCTTGCTGTGTAAGTCATTACCATATGTACATATATGCAATGTCAGGAGTTTATTACAAAAAATGAACAAATGTAAAGAGAGTGGGCTGTCTTGTGTTTTTGCCAGTTGATGTACACTTAATCTGCCCTCATTTGCACCAGTAAGATCATTTTTTTGATATTGGAATTCTGATACATTGTACTACATTCACAAGGGGATATCTGTTTTAATGTTACCAAAAATTTTCAGAATAAGGGTAGATTCGTTGTCAAGATGTAAAAGATGGTGCAGCCATTGTTCTTACATCAATCATATATATTTTTTTACACAATTTATTTTTGTATGATAGTGTCCAAATACTGAATGAAATTACACTGTTTTACAAAATAATTGCAATTCAGAGAGAAATATTTGTAAATATATCTATGCATGTACTGATCACTACTCCAAGTAATTGAGAAATGTTCCTAAAAGATTGACGAGCAGGTTCTTCTTTGAAATTTTTCTGATAATGTTAAAATACCGAAAACTTCTAACCAAAAAACATTCATTGGCCACTCTAAGGACTTTGGTGAGTTGTTTTTTTTTTGGTTTCAATTGCATATACATTGGCATCATTTCTTTGTAAATATAAAAAAGAGAAAATACAGACTGTTCTTGTAGCAGGGGACTTTGTACAGGGCTGTTGTTTTTACTCTAGAATGCAGATTAGACCTGTTATTCTTGTGCTTTTTGTCATTTTGTTAAGTGAAAAGAATAGAATTATGAGGAATCTGTGCACATCTATGTATAATTTTATTATGTTTGTTTACTTGTTTGTTTTTTTTTAGACATAAGAATCATTTTAATAACTCATACTGGTAATTTTGACAACATTTTAATAATTGAACTGTTTGCGATCAAATTTTGGGTTGTGGGGTATTTAAATATGGTAGTATGGATTATGGTATGCAGTTGTGAGAAGTAGACATTTTGTTGTATTACTAATGAAAAAGCTTGAAGCCTTGTTTTCTAATCAGGTTCCTTTTAAGTACATTATTTAATTTTTCACACTTTAGTATTACACTAATAGAATACTTTATCTGCAACATTGGAATTACAATTCAAATTCTTTTATACAAGGGGGCAATACATTGTAGTGTGCAGATTCCCCTTAATTGTCTTTGTTGACATGTCACAAATTGTGCAATTTATTTTTGTTTTTTGTATTATTATATACTATATATCTGTTGTGTGGACACAAATATGTTGTCTCCTGTAAATAGACTTGTACATAAATCCATGTGGCATATTTTAAAGAGTATGTTCAGTAAAATTCAGCATTTAAACCTAAAAATGTATTCTCTTTTATTTTGTTTACTTTAACAGTGAATTTTTAAAATTCGAATGATAAAAAAATTGTTAAAAGAGAAAAAGATGACGGCTTAATTAATACAGTTTATTATTATTTTTTATATTACATGTGTGTCCATGTCTAGACAATCAAATTAAGGTTTATCAAGATTGAACCCGTTTAGTACAGAGTATAAGACTACTTTAAAATTGTAAATGTAAAACCACTACAGATCAGGGAAAACAGGTGTGTTAACGTGCCAGGTCTTTTTGTGACAATTTTTTAAAGACTTTGCTTTATGTAACTATTGATGATCAGATTTATCTTGAATCTTGTAGATGTAAAACTAGATTCTGATCTACATGTTGTAAACTGTGGGGTCTACAAGTTTACACACAAGTGCTCATTTTTCTATATTTAAATTTGCAAATATGTTTCCTTATATGAACCTATAGAATACCAAAAACACTCAATTCTGTATGAACTTTTTCATGACGTCACAATGATCATAGCACAGGCTTATTGCTTGTTGCTTGGATTATTTTAAACTTAATCTCTGTAATTTTAACAGTTCTGGACGACTTGTCTTTTTCAAATGTAAATATAAGTAATAAACAGCAATTTTCAAAAGTTCACCGGGATATGAAGTTGGTTGATACGTGATCAAATCCACTGAGAAGTTCTTCGGGCTTCACAGGATTTGATCACGTGACCAACCAACTTCATATCCCGGTGAACTTTTTAAATCGCTGCTTATTTCTTAAATAATCAAGAGCTTCATACATCAGCTTCACAAGAAAATGAACACAATTGTTGTAATGGGAAGATTCATAAATATAACCCATCTTTACATATTGATCAATGTCTAAACTTTATTTTGGTAAATAGACTAAAAATGGAAATTGTCCAGTTTTGTGATTTGTTCCATTCAAACCACACTCATTTGCCATAAACTTAAATGTTATTTCATTATCCTTCAACTCTGGTAAACCTTCAACCCCATAGAATGTTGTACCATTGATATCCAGGTCCATCACCATATCATACTTCATTCCTGCTTGAATGTCTACAGGTGGAATAATGTCTAGTAAAAACACTCGAGATTCTCCATTAGTAAAAACCGTGCGATTTGTCACTGAGAAAACTTCTTGCTGGCCATTGGCATTCTCCGTGATTTTCATGGAAACTCTGAACTGAATGGGCAGTTGATGGCTGTTAAAGATGTAAATCCCATGTAATGCTATGTTTTTTGAAACACTGAGCGTTAAAGAATCTAGACAGTGTTTGGGGTAAGACTTTCCTGCTAAAACATTTGCGAAACGATAAAGAACGTTCTTCCCTTCTGGGGCTTCAAACCAAAAAGGCAACGGAACTGGTCTAGGTGTGGTTGTTAGCTGGGTTTCTGGCAGTGAAATTAATGAATTAGTTGTGACTGCCTGCTCAGCATCTGAGTCCTCGAAGTCATCTGAAGATGGAGAAATCCCAACAGCATTAGTGTCCATCACATGTGAGCGAGATGCCAACAGTCTCTGATACACTTTGATGATGTCTTCCACGCTCAACACTCTTTGTTCCACCACAGCATTATTAAAGAAGTCCACATTCATGCTTGTGTACTTAATTTTCTTCAAAATACTCCCAAGAATTTCCCTCTTATTTTCTGCTGAAGGCTCCATGGACTGCAAAACACACTGGCATTCTGACCACTGAATGACAGCTGTGTATATTTCTTCCTGGGACAGGTTGATTCTCCTAGTGACTACAAGCTCCAAGATACACTCTCTTGGAAGTTTGATGAACCCCTTCATCAACTCCCGCGTTCGAGGCAGAAGATGAGAGTGGGCTTGAAAGAAATTCAAGGCACTTTGCTTCGTCCTGTTGTTGTTGTTGCTATACGCGTATTTCAAAGCCTTACATACATTCTGGATGGTCAATTGCTTCTTCTGATTACTGTAGTAGAGAAAAAAAAACTAGGTTTAAAAAGTAATATGATAGTGTAATTTACATTTTGAGTTTACATAAAACGCTAAGACACATAAAATAACTTCAATTACATGTACTCTGAGTAAGCATGTAGGAAGTGAAAACGAAAGTAAATGACTACAACTGCATAACACTTTTGAGAAGTTAAATACGCATGTACAAAGCATCAGTAAATCATATTAACCTTTCATCTGACATGTCTGTTGTAAGTTATAAAACGTATCACTTCATTTATGATATCATATATTTGAGCTGCAGGGTTTTAAGGACGGTAAACGTCCGTAACTTCTTGAGAAATTTCGGTCGGAAGGAGGTGCATACCATTTCGTACATAAAATAATTCGAAATTGAAAAGCAAAAAAGTACAAAATGAAAATGTATATACGGTGGTTTATGTGCAATTTAAAGCTGAGTATAAGATACTATTAACTATAGACCTTTATATGAGCAATTCTGAGGTTTTTGAAACTAATGACAGGTATTTATCCGAGAGGTTCCGAAAACATTCGAAAGGAATCCGAATGGTTTATTGACATTAGTAACGATAGACGATTTCAGTATTTCGGCTTAATTTCCCCCTATATACGCTAGATTTAGCGTGCAAGGGACAAGGATGGAGGCCCTTAGTCGCCGTGTTTTGGAGGGGCGCTTGGAAAACTTGCCCCCCGAGAAGAAAACGGACGTGGCAGTGTTCCTCAGCTCTACTTTTACAGGTGCTTGTCTATATGCATGTATATATTATAATATAGAGTTCGATATTTCACCTACAAAAGTTATACTGACTGGGAAACCTTATATTAGTAATTTTTGGTCTTTATCGAGTTTTGCATGCCATATGATTTTAATATTTACATATGCAATGAACTAAAAATTTAAACAAATCTTTAAATTTTAACGCATACATTATATCAGGTCTAGGCAACCTCCGTTTTTGGAGGATAGATTTTATCCTCCGTTTTTGGAGGATAGATGTATGCGCCCCCTGGTGGATCTTTTCAGATGAAGGGCAATTAGCTCTGTTTTTACAAAGGGAGTTAACTATGAATAAAATATAATTATTATACTATAAAAATATCACCTTATTTAGCTATTAATAATTATAATTATTGATAATATTTAATAAATATTTAAGTTTAAATAATTGCAGGGCTGATTTTAAAGAAAAATATTTTATGTGAAGACTCTCACATTTTTTTTCAATATTGTGGATAATTGATATCTATAAATGGTATCATTTTGATTAATAAAATTTAACAATGTCTTTTTGTGTGAAGGGATTAAATTTAAATGATACTTAATAACATGTGAATTAATTAGAATAAGAGCTACAAAGTTCCTAAGGTATATGCAAACATTTACTTTGTACATGTACAATATAGCAGATCAAGATATCTATTGTGTGTCTCTAAACGTGAATGAACTAATTAATGTTTTAATGAGTAATAAACATCACTATTTTGTGATTTTTATTAAATGAAACATGTAAATAGTCTATGTCATTTGTAAAACTGAACACAGGAAGTACACACTTTCAAAGCATATTGTGAAAATACTATACATAGAATTTCAAATCGCCGCATACAATCATTAGTTTATTCCCTTAACTTTAATTCCCATATGGTCTGGTGCTTGCATTTTCTCATTAAAGATATGCACGAAGCCTTTGAAATATACCCATGCTATCCTCCAAAAATGGAGGATAATTTCACCCACAATGCAAAGTGACTTTCCATATATGGTAAAAATCAGCAGCCATCTTGAAATTGAGCTATCCTCCAAAAACGGAGGTTGCCTAGACCTGTATATATAACGTTATATATATGCGATAATAATTTGAAACCATGAACTATCGGATGAAATAAATATCTTTTAGTTCAAACCAACTTGAAGAATGAATCTGTTCTCGTTTAGAATATGCATTAGTAACACATCCTTTTACTTAAAATTATGTGTCAATGACGGTATATATGGTATCATATATATTATGTCTAGATGTGTATGACCATTTGCAAAATAACTGGGATAGTTCGCCCGTCGCAATAAAATGTATATGTACGTGGACGCTACATAAGAGAATCATCATGACATTTATATTATTTTACTTTATTTAAATTCTGTATTAAAATACCCAAGTAATCATGTTTTTACAATAGGAAAAGTATTAATTTTGTTAAAATGTACACGAGTTAGAATTTTAAATCTTTGGAAATTTAAACTTCAGAACATTCGGGTCAAATATTTAAAAACATAAATTGATTGATTCAATTCAGGGTCATTCATTATGCTTATTTTAGTTCTCGGTTATTGGGGCTTATTATAACAAAATCGTTTACTACTACAACTACTACTACTACTACTGGTACATGTAACTACTGCTTTGGCTGAATTTTTCCCCATTGTTCATTAATTTGAGCATTTAAAAATTCTTTTTAGTACAAGGAAACGAGTTTCGTTAGAGCCCATGCAGCCCCTGTAACAAATTCTGAATCACTGCTTTTACTTATCATCTACTGATCAATAATGTGGTATACTCAGTAATTAACATATTACTAAAAGTAGTTTTTGAGCACAGGAGCAAATTCTCCCAAGTAATTTTATGCATGTTAATAAATGTGTTCACTTTAATCGATTGGTTGCTTACATTACCTCTACATACATGTAAGTAATACACGTAATTATATATGTACGTTGGTATTTGTTGATTATTTGAGCTTTGTTGATTCCTGCTGTAGATTTGTCCGTAGAGAGAAATCACATCATGAATCAAGTGACACCTGTCCTAAATAAGTATTGCCTGCAGAACAAGCTTACATTCAGGGTAAGATAATCGTTCTATTTATAGCACAGGAAACTATTCACCCATAGTGGAGATTCCAGAACTAAGATAAATTTATTATCAGAGTAACTTACTTTAAAAATATTCAAAATGAACGACATTAGCTGTTAATTTTGGTGATTCCACAATTATTTGAATGAAATGACTAGGAATTCGGTGTAAATTGTGTTCTGTTTCTAGTTTATCGACATGAGGTGGGGGGTGCGGGACGAGGCGTCGGTGGACCACACCACGGAGGAGATTGTCCTGGACGCTCTCAGGATCGCAAAGGAGGACTCCAAGGGGCCGTTCTTTCTGGTTTGTTTTCAGAGATCAATTACTATTAAGCTTCACTCCCTATCTGGACAAATAAATACGTAAGAAATCTAAGAAAAACATAGAACACCCCGTTTAATATCACATATAAACATGGTTTACGATGTTTATGTGTACAAACGACAATTTTGCAGTGGTTAAACTATCCAACTTTTTTTTCAAGTTCAGCAGTTTTTTTATTTGATTGTAAAATCTTTTTTATCTAGTCTAGTTCTAATTTTCTTTTAGAGAGGAGAAAGGTGAGATCGTGCTTTAATATCAGCAATAATATACTGTTACAAGTAGTCGGCATAATGCATGTCAGCGTATAACATGACAAATTTCAGTTAACACAAATCACACGTTATGATGGACCAAAAAAAAAAAAAATAAGCCCACTGTTTATAGCATGCAGTAGCATTACTCGCTAATCTACCATACTCAGTTTTTAAATCAGAACAGTTTTACTTGATAAATCTTCGTATGAGATTATGCACAATGAATATAAACCAACACACAAACAAACGAGCAAAAAGATCTAAACAGCTGTTTTATTGACATTGTGCTATCCAACGGCACACGATTGCAAGAATGAGTACCTAGACTGGTGGGTATTGCAGTACTCGTATAGTGTAGCTCTTTTATTTTGTATTTGTTGTAAATTTTCATATCAATATATGGGATGTGTGGGGAACGTGGCTTGAATCCTATTGCGGCCTATGTTGGCGGGGGGGGGGGGGGGGGGGGTGGCAATGGTAAAAATGTTTTGGTTCAAATACCATTGTCGGGTCTTAATGCTGTGTTTATTTGGACATGTAACGCGCGGTATTCAAATACCGGTAGTCTGCACGGCCTAATAAGCCGGACCAAAGATGTCAAAAAATCAGCATTTAATGCTTAAAACGTACCTGGATCAATTTGACATATTCATTCCATTTTGTGCAAATATAAACTTAAACAATTTTGCAATCTTTACGTAACTCATATGCATCGCAAAGACAGCCTTCTTTGTCGTTTGTATTTGTGCTACTGTGATGTCTTTGAGCTCTTTAAAAGTGTGTTTGTAGTGTGTGACAGGAAACGGACATTTTGCCTTTAACTTTGAGTTAAAACTGCATGCGTGTCTATCTTCTTTGGGGGGGGGGGTACTTGAAAAATGACTCATATAGCCGAAACGTATAGTTTTTGCTATACAGATGTACATATATTTCAGTGTAAAAAGTTATATTCTAATTGTCCATTCTAAACCAAAGAGTTGCCATCCATTGGCCGGACTAAAAGTTTGTTATTTGAACAGAAATCTAAACTTGAACTATTGATTGAAGATCTGTTTTGTTTAATTAATATTTGCATTATAATAAATATTTGAAGCACAACCTTCAAATCAATAGATAAGTTGACACCAAATAGATTTGTATATGCATAAGATCTTGAACTTTAATCATAAACTGTATATGAGGAATTTTGTATAAACAATTAAACAAATATATAAAAAAAATAAACAAGTTTGTTTGCAACCATTTATTACATTTCAGGATCCACCAAACATATTCAAGCATGCCCTAAATGAGCCAAGTTTAGCTATCATTTATGCAACTACATAGTAGTAGCATGAAATGTACTTCAGTTCATGCTTTAAAATTTTTAAAAACAATGGTGCTAGCCACAAAATACAAAGAGAAAATAACATATAAAAAACTAAGATTATAACTATCGTACATGCATATAAATTATATGATATGTTCTTTACGTTTTTTTTTTTTTTGCATGTAAAATTGTTTATTAATATAAATAGAGACATTTACATATACGTGTATGTACATATACCGATCAAATTTCATCAACATTTTTTATTTTCCACTGTTTATTGCAGTGCTTCCTTGGTGACAAGTACGGAAGTCGTTTGCTTCCACACTACATCGAGGCTAAAGAGTTCAAACTGCTACGTAGGATAGCCATGAGGCGTGGTTATGACGTCACGATTATGGATGAGTGGTTTGAGCGTGACGACAACGCTGAGCCGGCGGTGTACCGCCTGAGGTCTATCGATGAAATTTTCACTCACTACGACGATAATGAGCACGAGGACTTACAGAAAAAGGTATACCTTAAACTACGTGTACTAGTATTCCATGTGCAGAAAAAGGTATACCTTAAACTACGTGTACTAGTATTCCATGTACAGAAAAAGGTATACCTTAAACTACGTGTACTAATATTCCATGTACAGAAAAAGTTATACCTTTTGAACTACGTGTACTAGTATTCCATGTACAGAAACAGGTATAACCCAAACTACATTTATTTCACGTACAGAAAAATTATACCCAAAACTACATTTATTTCACATAAAAATTTATTATTGCTATAGGTTTCATTTTAACTTAAATTTGACTCATTACACATCAAATAATTAACAAGAAGTGGTGATAAGACTTGAATCTTTTCCGATCTAGTAAATCTTTGTGATTTTGTTCTACATGTAGATGTTAAGTTATATCCTATATCCATAATGGATTTCATCAGCTCTGTATTTCCTTTTTAAAAAGTTATCAGAAGAACGCGTGTTTTGTGAGTCCTTTCAATTTAACTGCATTTGATATAAAATTGGTTTAAAATTTTACATTACTGCAGAATGAAAACTAAAGCTTTTCGAATTTCTATCAAGGATAAAGCCAAATGGAACCAGACACAAGGCAAACTTCAAACCATTTTAAGAGCGGCGTCAGACGAAGCTTACACGGACAGGCTTATTTCAAAGGAGTCACGTCATGTTTATTTCAAGTCAGGTACGCCATCTTTTCTCGATTTGCCATGATAGTTAGCCTTACGCACAAGTTCTTCTAAAACCTAAACCTATCAGCGAAAAGAATTCCCATTCCATTATACTTCATTTGTTACATGATTATTTCTATTAATAGTAACAGAATCAGAAGTCGAACAAGGCGTCATCTACCAGGATCCAGTCAAGGACAAGGTCATTGTTTATTTCCGAAAGTTCCTGGATATTGATGTTCACGACAACATCGCTTGTAAGTGCGGCCCCGTAGAGGATGGCTCTATAAAAAGAAACTTGTGTTTTGTGTATGGATATGTAGAGTTTCATAAAAAATTAGATAGAATATACGATATTTTATTTTACCTATCAAACATTTTCATTTATACAACTACTATGTCTGCTCAAGTCAAAACAATGTTTGCATCTTTGGTAGTGATTCCCCCCCCCCCCCCCTCTCTCTCTCTCTCTCTGTTAACATTATATAATTGATCATTTCAGAAAATAGTAGGCATACTTACTACCATAATTGTTGAAACAAATGTGAAATTGGTCTTTTACACTGCATTTGTTGACCATAATTGACCATATGAAGCATCAGTTGGCTTTTCGCTAGTTTAAAAACATTTATCAAAGCCGTAGTTGTTTGATGTTAGCTTTGCTTGTTTTATTTAATGAATTATGAATGATGATAGAGAAAATTTATGTGAATATATAATATATAGTTTAATTTTATTTATGTTAACTTCAAAGGGAGATTCACTGATTTAAAAGAAGGCAAAATTGATTCCGAAGCAGAGGAACTACGCGAGAGACTGAAGATTACTCGTGTTCAACCAATTCTGGGTCCAGCACAACTGAAAAAATATCATTTAAACTGGACGTCAACTGGAATCGACGAAACAGATGAACAACACAAAAACTACATTGACAACTTAATAGAAGACATTATCAAAAAACTGAAAGATCAGGTAAACCAGTGTCTGAAAGATGATCACAAATTCTCTCCTTTGTTTCAAGAGGTACTGCACCACCTTCATTTATGCAAGAAAGAAACAGAGCTCTTTGTTGTAAGGAATGACATTTTGGAAAGCGTGAAGGAGAGGATGTTTTTGGTGTATGACACTACTAAGAAACTGGTGACAGTACCATTCGATGAGATTCAAAACAACGTCTTCTGGAAGAGCCAAGACTTGGAGCTAGACGAAACTACGTTTAGCAAAAAAAGCCAGGAAATTAAAGCAGAGTATGAAAGGATCCAGGAATCTTTGGATCGCTTCGACTGTAAGTTTATACATAGTGGGTTTTTCAAGAACAACGATTGTGACCCCGACGTCAACATGAGAGAGTTATACACTCAGCTCCCAGAATTTAAATATTTCTCACGCCCTGTCGTTTTATTTGGTTGCTCCGGTTCAGGAAAAACTGCAATGATGGCTCAGGTTGTTAAAGAGTCCAAAAACTGGTTTCCCAACTCGGTCAGCGTAGTTCGTTTTCTTGGAACCTCTCTACTCTCCTTCTCAATCAAAGACGTTCTCTATTCGATTTGTGCGCAGATCCTAGCCGTCTATAAAATCAACATTCCTTCCTATATCGATTTGGAAAAAGATTACCAATTTCTTGTTCAGTTCTTTCAATCTTTACTTTGGAAAATCGACACAAAAGACCGTCCATTAGTCATCATTTTGGACTCCATTGACCAACTAAAGGATATGAACGACGCACACGCAATGCACTGGTTACCTGTACACCTTCCGCTAAACGTACATATTGTTATCTCTATGATTCCTTCCATACATTGTTGCCTGGAAAACATTTTGTGTAAAATGCCGCACACTGAACAATATCTGGAAATTCCCGAAATGCCAGTGGATATCGCTAACGATATGATCACCATTCGTTTACGAGCACAGAACCGCCGTATAACAAAGATCCAGCGAAAATTCGTTTTGAGTAAATTTGAGAACTGCCCCCATCCTCTGTATCTTCGTATGATTCTGGACCAAGCCGCGACCTGGCGATCCACAACAGTAACGTCTGACCTTTCAGTTGGGGATGACATCACAATGGCCATAAATAAGTACTTTACAAGTCTTGAAAGAAAACATGGTGAAGTGACAACACAAAAAACTATGGGTAAATTTCATTTTTCATGTAGAATATGACGCGCAATGCACTTTTGAAAGCCTTATTTTTTTTAATTTGAATGAAGTATACAAAACTGGAGTTCAGTAGATAATAAGATTGAAGATGAACAGTATGGTCTTTCTTGTTAATATGTTCTCGAGTATCAATACAATACTTAACTTTAATTTTTAGTCTATCTCCGTCCTATAATTTGTCTTATTGTAGCGTACCTGTCGGCGTCACGTGATGGGGTCAGCGTCACTGAGCTGGAGGACTTGCTGTCGCTCAGCGACGAGGTACTACAGGACACTTACATTTACCACCTCCCGCCAAACGACAAACACGTCAGAATCCCGCCCTCAATCATCGTTCAGATGATGACAGATATCCGTCCTTACATCATCGTCAGGAATGTCGGCCCATTGAAGATCCTCAGTTGGTTCCATCGTCAGTTTAGAGAGGTCAGTATTAGAACTTGTTTTTTTGCAAAATATATGGAGAGAGAGAGAGAGAGAGAGAGAGAGAGAGAGAGAGAGAGAGAGAGAATTTGTCGTTTAAATGTTAAAAGAGTTGATTTTGGCTGTAGGTTTGTCACGCTCGCTACTTACAAGGGGAGACGATCATGTCCGTACACTGTCAACTGGCAGAATATTTCGAAGGAATCTGGTTTGAACGAGTTAAACCTTTAAGTCTGTACAAAGTCAAGAAGGGTGAATATCCCAACGCAGACAGAGGAATCCGTCCACAGATGATCAAGCATATGCATATGTACAACGAACGGAAGCTCTCCGAGTTACCATACCATCTCATCAAGTCACACCAATTTGAAAAATTCCGAAATTTGTGTGGAACAAATTTTGAATTCCTGCAGGGTATTGTGTGTGCTTTTTCAGTTTTTGAGGCCATTATGATGTTAAAACTCGCTCTTCAGACGATGGACTTTGCGGGAGAAATAGATTCGCCTCAGCTGTACCAGGATCTGGACAACGTTCATAAGATTTTGTTACTGAGTTCAGAAAACATTTCCAGAGACAGAAATAATCTAGCTGTAGAGGTATTTGAGACAGTCCCTTATACTTTCTTAGCAGATCATTTAAAAAATCTTTTATCTACATGATTCAAACGTGAATATCTGAGTAGTATTTTTCTTCGTCCATTTAATGCAGATCATTTCTCACTTTGGTCCGAACTACTCCGGATCTGAATCCCTCGGGTCCCTGGTGAGAGCTGCCATGAGTTCACTGAGAGACTCCGAGACGCCGGCTTTGATTCCTTTAACTCGCATCGCTCCAGGTCCAGATAGCGTTTTAAAATTCTCCATAACAGCGGAAGTGTTTAGTAGAAACTCAGGTATACAATAGAAATTGGCCATTGTTTTGGGGTTTTTTTTTCTTATTTGTTTGCATTCTTTGTAGACTTTGTTCGGAAGGTCTTTAAAAAATAATAATTAATATAATAATAAAATAATTTTATGTTTCGTTTTTCATTTTTTATCACGCAGACGACTGGAATCGTCAGTACAAACACGTATTATGTGTGGACGAAACAAAGTCCGTGGTCAGATGCATTTATACCATAGGCGCTCAACGGTACCTGTACACCATCAGTCTGGAGAATTATGGGATAGTGAAATCCCGCCACGATGTTCACCTACAGGCGGAATCTGTTTTGATGGCTGGGGGTGATCGGTACGGTTTTTGTCGGGTTTATTTTGCAAACCCTTTTAGAAACTCATTAAAGGATGAATAATCTATTCCTTAAAGACCGAGTTTTTTACCGGTCGGTTTACGGCCTCAGGTAACTTCAGGTGGGGAGTGATGAAAGAGATGTGAAGCCCCGAGGGAAACGCGTTCGCTTGTGTATACTTAAACAATAAAATGCTTTCTTTGGTGATTCATTTAGGATATGAAGGTAGCGACATTGCAGGAAAAATTCATAACCCGCGTTAATTTTTCCAGCAATGATCGCTACCTTCATAACCCGCATGAATCATCAAAGATTATATTAACATCTTTCTTTAACTAATTAATAAATTGATTATGAAAAGTTAGTAAAATTCGCTAAATTACTGTTAATGTACATAAGTACGTTAGCTAAAAGAAACAGCCAAATCGTCTCTTGTGAGACTTTGAGTCTGGCATCATCATGATTATTTCGTGCAGTCCGTGAGTTTACTTAGGTCGCTGTAGATTCAGACCAATCGATAAACAGGGCGTGTCAATTTCAGTCCTGTCACTTTCAGCCGCTGTAGATTTCGACCAATCGATAAATGGGGCGTGTAAATTTCAGTTTGGCTGTTTCTATAGAGCTATGAATTGACTATTTTTTTCCGTAAGAAAAAGAGGAAATTATACATGGTAGATGTAAATATATATCTATGTACACGGGGTAGTAAAGTACTTTCAACAAAGTTTTTCCAATGATCTAAAAAATATCGTATTTATTTATACTTGTAAAACAAATTGTCGATCGTTGAAATGAATAAAAATGCATGAAAAACCGCGTGCGAGATGGGAAAAATCTTCCGTTAGATTGAACATGTTTCTGACGGGATTTACTGAGAATATATCATGATGTTTTGTGCATTATAGGATCGTCACACCGTACTCAAATACTAATGCAAGGTTGCAACATACGCTTGTAAAACTTTCCAATTAGCGGCTAAATTAAAGTTCACAATAATTCTACCAGCTGCGCACGTACCAGAATTGTCTGTACTTGTTTCACTTCCGGTGAAATTTCTCAAAGAAATGTGATAACTAACGATTTAAATCGTGGATGCAATATTTGATTTAATTTAACTAAATTTTATTCTCAATTATTCACAAACATCTTTATTAATAAACGACGTTACATGGATCCATGATCGGCGTCACGTGATTTTTACAGACTATAGGTGATCAGCGCTTGGTGTGGTACCTAAACCAAGTACGAGTAATTCTTTTAAATTATATCTTTAAATATTTCTTTTGATTATAGTGCTTATTATAGATGGCGATTTATCGTCACGGTATGAATCAAAAGAAAAAAAAGTTAATTAATCGCACCATAATTGCGAGCTTTATATACATGTACGGTATACAGAGGAGGGGTAAACGAATGTCGATCATTTTCTAACATCCAATCTGGGACCTCAATTTAGTTGATTGACTGGGGTACACTGACCAGGTAAATTTGAAGGCGGTGCTTATTTTCTTGGTTACCGGTATCTATCAAGTTATAATAAATCTGTTTGTATAAATTATGCAGATCTTGGTAAATTAGTATATGTTTCATAACGCATAATATGTAAAATCTTGTTTTATAAATTATAAATTGCATTTGGAGAATGAATATTTATCAAAAGTTAATTACTCTTGTTTCTGTTCAAAATAAGTAATAATTGATCACACGCTATGAATGATATTAGTTTTGAAAACCAGCTACGACAAATAACAATAAATTTCATTAAAGTCTACCGTACAAAAACTAAGATATGAAGCAGTTGTTGGGCAATCTATCCAAATGAGTAAAATCTAAAAAATGTTAGTATTTATTTACCAGTTGTTATACAACAGAAGGTTCCACGTAACAAACATGTACAAACAAATGATCTTAAAAAAAGGCTCGTGTTTATTTGTTTGGTACAGGTTCATCGTACTAGAGAATTCGGAATCTGTGGAACTGTACGAGGTGTCGTCCTGGAAGAAGATTCCACTGAAGTACAGCCCAGTAGATTGTGTAGCTGTGTCTCACTCAGGACGAGTTCTGGCCTACTTCGCAGGTAAGAGTTTATTTGGGTGTATATCACATTGCAACATATAGCTGCCCATGATCAAGAATAGGATATCATTCAAAGAAATGGTAATACTAATATATAAATGCAATCATTAAACAAATTAAATGCAGAACATTAAATGCCAGCTTTTAAGACTACCAGTTAGAACATTAAATATAATGTTTGGACAATTAATTAAAACAAGATATTCATTGTCATCAACACTAATGTAAAAAGTACAACTGTAAGTCGTAGCATGAATTCCAGCAATCGTTTTTAAACCACTGTTCTAAAATTTTTAGATTATTATTCAAACAATTTTATAGTTTTATCACAATTTGATGGGTTTTGCTAACAATTTTTAGTTGTGGAATAAGGACTTATATGATACATCATTTGAGGAATCATTTGCGTATTATGAGATGATCAAAATGGTCGGGACGTGATAAAATCCAGTAAACCCTGAATTACTTGATGACTTATGTAGATTTGATCACACCCTGACCGTAATAATCACCTCATAATATTCAAAGAATGAATCCTTATTGGTTGTCAGCAATTGTAGGATTAAATCTTAAATCGTTGGCCCTTAACCGTTTTTCATTTTGTATGATTACTTCTGGAGTAGTGTGCAAGCCCCGATTACGTCGATCTCAACAGTACGTCATTTGCGTACGTCATTTGCGTCTTCGATGAAATTTAATGAAATATACTTTACTGATTTGATTTGTATTGTGAGCACAGACAAAGACGTTGGAAAATGTAAATAATGCCAAATGGTATTTTTTTGGAAACGTTCATGCTATTAGCTACATAGAAAGATATATCGATTGAAAAAAAAACATGGCCGAACTCAGACCAGTGGGTACCCAAGCATGTAAAGATGATTTTGAAGATTAAATAAAAATATACATTAAACTTTCATTATTCAGTAACTCTTTGGGCTAATTTTTACTTATTAGCTCCCCCTTTAGGTTAACAGAAACACTTGACACTAAATCACCAATGGGCAGATATTGTTCAAACAGTGCTGCTACAAAAATAAATCTCTAGCTTGTTTCTCGACTTTAATCTTACATGTATATGTTAAATTTTCATTTTATATTTCCTTTTCAGTTTTGTTTGCCAAGGTGGTAGTGTGTCAGATTGGAGACCCCGCTTCCGAACCAAAAGAGCTGTTCAGACTTGATTTAGAAAACGTTATATCGCTGATGATTTCCTACGATGACCAGATTCTGGTAGTCTTTGACAGTGAAGAAAAATTAACCACATATGACATCGCTACAGCAAAAGTCCTATATACCAAGGAAATCAAAAAGGACGAGAGTCAGTTCCGACCCAAACAACACCACAGCGTGGTGAAAGAAAAGCTTGGCAGGTGTGTTAAACTTACAAGAAATAATACTTTGATACGTTTGGATCCCTCTACTGTGACCGTGTGTTCGAGTGATCTCCGGACAGGGGAACATCTACACACTCTACGTGCCTCCGAGTCTGGATCAGGGGACCTTATTGCCCTACACGCGTCAGAGAAGCTAGTAGCCACTGTTGACAGGAACAAGTGGGGTTACTTAAATGTATGGCGTGTGTGGAACCTGCAGACAGGAGAACTTGTGTCGTCTCCTGACAATGTCATGGAACCTCAGATCTCCGGAGACTTTAAAACCTCGATCGTCAGTATGCTGCTTTTTGGTAGTGAGACCCTCTTCTTGGCCACAATAGAGCGCCAAAACTGCTCTGCAGTTAAAATATCATACTTAGGAACAGAAACATCCCCCCTCCCAGAGGCTACACCCTATTGCAATCTCATTGGGCACAATGGAACGATTCTTGAGATGTGTTTGGCCTATGGAGATTCTTCATTAGTTACCGTAGCAAATGACAACACAATAAAAGTATGGGACTTCCATAGGCTAGCAGTTCAATTCCAACAAGAAAAGTTTGGCAATAACCCTGACCTAGAGCGAGTGAGATGCCATTTTAAGGACCAACTCTTGACAGAATCTAAAACAACTATATTCGACATCAGCAGGTAAGTTTTGCTTTAAGGTATTCAATGTATAATGAAGGATATTGAACAATTTTGAATAGTTTAAAACCAGTTAAATATGTACTGCTAAAAAACAATGAAAGTGAAATGAACCAAATTCACATGACTGACATCATATAAGAAGCCGGTCATTTTGCACCTTAAAATTTTTTAAAAGAGTTATCTCCCCTTGTTGAAAAAAAGAAAATTTTAATTTCGTCAGAATATCTGCGGTAAATGATTCATTTTAATTCATATTTTAATAAAGAGAATGTTTATGCATGTATTAACCAAGAGAGTTTTACAAATTTTAAGTTACTTTTTACAATATCGCATTAAAACATACGTTGCCCATAGACTTCAATACAAAATTCAAGGTGTAATTAATATTTTGAAAATTCCTTTGGTGGAGTATTTTCATTTGATAAACACCTTCAAAATGATACCATGATTAGGAATATCGGACCATTCATTTCTTAGGTGCAAAATGTGGTCATTATACATCGAATACCTTAACTGTAAATTGAATAGCTTAAAGACTCGGATGAAGAAAAAAAATGTTATCGAGATTATTCTATTTTTTTAAATGTCAAATATTAATTTTTGACATACACAGAGAAAGAAAACGAGATCACTGGCAGTGTATAAATTTTATATTTTCAGGAACAATAAGAAAGCATTCATAGCAACCGACATTGGACAGCTGATCATTCATGACATTGAAAACAATATCATCGAATATTCTCAAAACTTGAAGGACAAGCCAGTGGAGTTTCTGCTTGTGTCATCGTCGGGTCAGCTAGTTGTCATGGCAACATTAAAAGGCAACATCACCGTCTTGTCTGCGGATGATAGTAAGCATTATTTCTCTCTTCAACCACGAAAATTGATTTGATGATACTGTTACTATTTACAAGTTTACCTTGTGCTTCTGTGCATTATAGATGAGGTCAAACACAGATTCAAACATTCTCAGGAGATCGTGAATTGTATGGCTGAAAAGAACAATATTTTGGTGGTGGGAACCAGTGGCATGGCTGCCAAGGGCTCTGTATGGGACATTACATCAGGTATAAGTTGTCCATTTTCTTGTCGACGTCATTTTGAAAATCGTCTCATATATCCCAAATGCTTGTAATTTTTGTGTTTAAACCGAAAACATATAGATGTAAATACTAGTACCCTCTTGAATTATTCAATCTGGAAAGTGTCCGCTACCAATCAAAATTTCATAACTCTGTCATCGCTTTTGACAATATGTTAAGTTATGATAATGAATCTGAAAAGAATTCAGAAATAAGATTTTGAAATGAATGGGTATAGCTGAAAAATAAAACGACAAATTAATAAATTAATGATAATACATTAAGTGGTCTTAAAAGCAATAAATCCTGATATGTCAACAGTATTAAAAAAACGATGCCATTACTAGTTTTAAGAATACCTTTGGTGGCCGTGATTTTCACTGAACACATCCTATTGTAGGAACCCTCCTGAAGGAGTTTGATCTCCTCTACTCTCTGTCTGTTGTTGCCCTCACCTCTGCTGGCGATAAAGTAAGAATTATATTTCATGCAAATTCTGTTTCTTGTTCATGCTCTTTTCGTCTATCAGTCTATTGATATCATTTCAAATTCAATATAGCTTTAATATAAGTATCTAATATAAATTTTAGATCGTGACATCGTTGTTCGAGTATCCTCTGGTTTTATCGATTACCACTGACAACAACTCTATGGACATGACCCAAGTAGACACAGCAATGACGGCTGCGTCCTGTGTTGCTATTGACAACAGTGACAGTTTGGCACTGATTGGCTCGACTGATGGCCAGATTAGAGTTATTGATTTGGATGGTAAATACAAATTCAGACTAGGTCAAATCTCTTCTGTGATGACGGCAGTTTTCACTCCTAATGGGAAAAGAGTTGTTTCAGCTGGATATAAGAATATCTTTGTCTGGGATCTTGACCAAGAGAGGCTACTTTACAGGGTCAAGAAGCACACCAACTTTATATCGAAAATTCTGTTTGATGAGACAGGGAAAATCATGGTGACCGCATCATGGGACAAAAATATTGCCGTCTGGGATGTTCCGTCAGGAATGTCTATCGCCACCTATTACGGACACTACAAACTGAATGAAGTGAAGATAACTTGTGATGGCGGAAAAGTGATCTTTATTCCTGATGTTGTGAATCACATCGGTATACTGGAGCCCAACAAAATGCTACAGCACATGATGAAAGGGGACAGAACTGTGGTACGGGACTCTATGTTAAAGGCCCAAGCATTGTCTTTCTCCGGTCAGAAAATCACTCAACTGACCAGCCAAGCTTGTACCATATTATGAAGAAAATCCTAACTATACCTTTGTATGATACAGTGGGAATATTTGGTATCAAGTTTACTACTGGGAAACAAGATTGAATTCCAATGTACTAGTATATTACATGTGTACTGTTTTAATACGTATTGGTTATTGCAGCTAACTTGTTTTGAGATACTCGCGTTCATCCACTTTATACCCAACTTTACCATGATACATTGACAAACATTTCCTGTATGTACTAAAGTCAATCCTACACGCTTATAATGACAACATTACGTGCTTTTATGCATTATGCATCTGTACGTCATTTCTGATATAGTTGGCTACCAAGCAGTTATATTTTAATGCTTTACACTGGTTTGCGAAAACTCAGTAAGCATTTAAAGTGACATTGTTGTGGGATATATAACCTTCATCAGCAAACGAAATATTGCTAGTTTTATACAACATCCTGTAATCATACGTTAGAATCTCAAAGTAGCATAATACTCAAAGTGTATATATTAAGACACAATTTAGACTCGGGCAGTGGAGCAGTGTACATTAAAGAGATTGCTGATTTGTGTCAAGTATTGTTTATTCTTTTTAACAGTTTAATATTAAACTTGCAAGTGTCTAGTTTTTTGTTTGTTTTGTTTTGCTTTCATTTTTTGGGGAATTTTAAAAGTGGTTCATAAACTGTATAATTATTAAAATTCATTTTTGGACCTGTACATGCTAGTACATGTATGTATTGATCTCATTGGAAATTAGATAAGATATCATTGTTCTTTTGTATACGATCAATTAAAACGTGTTCGATTTAATCACATAATCTAAAACCCCATAAGAATTAAAGAGGACAAGGCAACCTTTAAAAAATGGTTTTAAGGATGAAAATATAGTATGGTAATAGTTGACCAGTAGTTGTATAGCATTGCTACCAGTGGCGTATTTAAGAAAGGGGAGGGGGGTCACCCGATGCGCCTCCCTAACATTGTCAAAATAAAGTTAAATCATACTCCTGGCAAAGAAAATGTACAAGTTGCGAGTCTTAACTAATTGTATCAACTTTTTGGAAACTCGTGAGATTTCTCTACGTTAGATTTATTTCAACGCAGCAGTGTGAAGAAAACCCATTGATTCAATGGTTTAACGTATATAGAAAGCCCCTTCTTAGGTTCAAATGAGACCAGTCACCCACTTTTTAGTGTAATTGGTAATGCTAGCTTGTGTTTTTAACTACTCTTCCATGTTTATTATTATACAAGCTGGCATCGTTATCTTTTTTAAACTTCGTTAGCATCGTTCCATTCAACTAGATTTTTGAAACTAATTAACAGCCATTCGTAAAAAAATGAAATGTTTGAATTCTTATATTTCTTTAATGCAGGTGGTTTTGATGGAATTTCTGTAGGTCGTAAATCTACAAACCTTTAAAATTATAAATAATTTTAGTACTTTAAAGAACAATAACGAGAAGAAAATAAACTAATAGTTTTCACTAGTTAAAATTATGGCGGACACAATTTCTTTTTGGATAAATAGAAAATACTAGATTAAACAAAAACACAAATAAAAAAAACAAAAACAAACACAAAACAAAAATAAAACAAAGAATAATTTTGTTTCCTGTTGCATAAAAGTGTTTCCTTAATAAGAAATTCATACAGTTTGTAGGTTTTTTATTCGTTCTGTGTATTCAATATTATAGCGAGCGCAGCTCGCCGGCGCACAGCGCCGGCGCGAAGCGAGCTCTACCGGCAAGGCGTGTGTGAATAGAAAATTCGGACTAGTTGCACATTCATTCAACGGATTTTTTTGGCGTCAGTAAATCGGACCAGTAATGCATCGTTTTAATCGTCCCAGTAGTTCCCTGTAATCATGGCAATTTTTATCACTTCACACTCTCACGAGAATCAGCAAGACAAAGGACTATGTGCGGTTTTATGCATTTTTTGCCCCCAATATCAAAGTTTTAGAAAGAGCTTTAAAAATAAGGTGAAAGATAGTTAAATTCATATTGGAAATGAAGATGTAAAAGGTTATCACCAAAGTGACGTCATAATGTAGAAATGACGTCATGAAGATTGCATTATTTTGATAAATTGATGTTTTGTAGCAAAATATGGGTGTTTTCCGATGGTTTTTCGACTGGGAAACATCGAGCGCAGGCTTGCTCAAGTACCATATTTTAGTATAATGTGTATAACAATCTGAAGAAAAACATATGTTAATATCGCACTTGAGCAGACCTGGCTCTATACTTCCGAATGCATAATATAGAGCAAAAATGAGTATATTTTCATTCGATTTCAAATTTTCGGGAATTTGGCCATTTAGGTGACGTCATAGATACACAGCGAATGAGCAATGATGACTAAAATCATTATTCAAGTTATAGAGGGCGAAGCCCTCTCACGGGCCCGAAGGGCCCGTGAGAGCGGAGCTCTCCCTATAGACAACACGTGTATATATGTCTAAAAATAGAAATTACACTATATACCTATAAAGTTGAAAAACTTTTCCAAGATGGAGGAAAAAAGATTAACTTCACGCGCAGTGACATCACCGGCATCCATGTTGAATTTGAATCTCGTACTAACTTCACGTTAGGCGATAATTGTTTATGTTGAAAAATAAGCAATAAATTCACCCAATTTACTCTGTGTTGTTTTGTTATATATTTTCACAAACACAGAAAAAAATTATCTTCTACCACGTTTACCTTTGAAAAAATCGCACATAATCGATCCAATGAATTTCAAGAAATCTGATTGGTTAAAATTTACATCTATCGTCTGCCGACAACCTTTCATGTTTACCGAAGCAGTTTCATTGGCTTGATTTATTTCCTGGGCGGTGCTAGAGACAGAACACGTTGTTGTGTTTACATTTTGCAGCAACATTTGTCGGTAAACTTTCAAATGATAGGATACGTGTTTTTTATGAGAAATCTTATGGATTAACGTTGTTAGCTTAAAAAAATATTTCAGTTTTGTTTACATTTTGCGGCAACATTTGTCAGTAAAATTTCAGATGATAGGATACATGCTTTATGTATTAACGTAAGCTCTAAAATATATTTCAGTTGTGTTTACATTATGCAGCAACATTTGTCAATTAAATTTCAAATGATAGGATACTTGCTTTAAATGACAATTCTTTTGGATTACCTCGAAAAAATATAGGTTGTATAATGCTGAAAAACAGGTTTAATTAATTAGATTTCTAATGTAATTAGAAAAGTACATGTTATTCATATTTTATGCTTAATCGTGAACAATGAATGTCCCAACTTGCTCATCAGAATCAACTGATTACATCAGTGAGCATTATTACGCAAAAAATTTGGGTGAAAATGTATGCAAAAATGATTCTATCAGTCTTGACCATTGCTACATATCAAACACAGATCAAGTTGTTATGAATGATGTTGTAAATGATGAGTACCCCCCTTCTTTGCCTACAGCGGTACATGTTGATCATGATTATTGCCAACCCGATATTTCCATTGAGTCACCCAATCAGGTCAATGCTTCAGATTCCCATGAACAGTCTCAACTGTTTGATCTTGACACTCTCTTAAATAGATCAAATGGAAACATTTTCATTGAAAATACAAATTTCAATTTATTCAATGTCCCTGGTGATGGCAACTGCTTTTTTCATTGTTTAAGTCTAGCATTCCATGGTCATATCAAAAATACAGAGAATTACAGACACATTATTTGTACATATGTGTATGAAAACTGGGAAATGTTCCAGGAAATGGTTATGTTAATGCATGACTACAGTACAAATACACCAGAAAAGTATTTTCAAAAAATGGTTGTTCATAATGTTTGGGCTACAGCTATTGAAGTTAAAGTAGCAGCAATTCTATTCAACATTGACCTGCATGTCCATCTCCTGCATTCCTTTCATCTTCCATTAGTCATTTCAAGACAAAATTCAAGTAAAGAGATATTCAGCCCCTTGGAGCCTGCTGAAACAAATCAAACCATCATTCTTCTGTTGCATAACAATCATTTTCTGTTATTACACAAAAACAGAAATGACATGTCAAAAAATACAGAAGGGGTTTCTCATGGTTATTTAAATGAAAACAGAAACACTGCAAATTCAAAACCTGTGAAAATCAGTCAGTTATGTACAGCTTCAAAAAAGAGACAAAAATCTATACAAAAGGGTACTCAAATGAAAGCTTTTAAAACCACCAATTATCAAAACAATGACAAAGATATAGTTGAATCAGACTTTGGTATGGATGAGACAAATGAAAATATTCCATGTTATTTTTCTCCAAGAAATTTAAACACATCAAGTTTACATCCTTCAAATTCTACACAATCATCTATTTCACAATCAAGCACTGTCACAGAAGATTTACAAACAAAATGTCGAAAACTGGGAATTCATTATGAGCCTGGACCAACTAATGAGCCCAATGCCTCCAAAAATCGTTGAAAAAAGAAATACTTGAACCAAATTAAAAAGGCCCAAGAGAAATTGAATGTAAAAGTTGATGATATTCCTCCTCCACCCCCCTTGCATGAAAATCCCCATTTCAATTATGCCATGGATGCAATACGTTCTTTTGAACTCAAAGAAATGGCATACAAATTCAATTTATGTAGCATCTGTCATGAAAGACGATTAGAAATGAAAATGGCATCCCAAGACATGTGTTTTAGATGTGCAAAAGAGAAAACATCCATAAAAATGTTCTCGTCTGATAATAACATGGATCCAAAATCTGTTCCCTCTGAATTACAAGACCTGACCATAGTTGAACAACAATTGATAAGTAGAATTTCTCCTGCCATCAATATCCATATGCTAAAGCATGGGGGGATAGCGTCCAGTGGACATTGTGTTACATTCCCTCAACAAATAAATGAACCTGCCACAGTTTTGCCCAAACTACCCTCTGAAATCAATATTCTAAAAGTCAAAAGAAAGGGAAAAAATGATAGTTCCAAAGAATATCGTGTTAGAAGATACACAGTCCAAAATGCTTTATTGTGGTTAAAAAACAACAATCCGGCTTATTCTGACATAACCATAAGTAATGATAGACTCAATCAATTACCCATTGACAGTTCTGTAAATCTTCAAACTCTTGAAGTAGATTCTTTTGAACAGAGTAGTAGAAAAAATGACATAGGTCCAGCCCCCCAACAAGTTGATCCTGGTCTTATAGATGGTCTCTCTGAATCCGGAGTTCTCATCCCCGAACCAAGTGTTGATATTCAGAGTGAGGTGCAAAATATAGTGGAAGATATAGTTGATCAAAATGAAAGTGCAAAATCAAAACAGTCAGTCTGTAGAATTCCATGGCCTACAAGGGATAATGTCCCAATCTCAGAATTTACAACAAAGTTCTTCTTTACTCTTGCTTTTCCATGTCTCTTTCCTTATGGCACTGGTGACTTCTATGTGAATCGGCCAGTGACTTGTTCATCTATGGCTCAGTGGGCTGATCACTTAATTTGGTACAAAGATGGTCGGTTTGCAAAACATTCTTATTTCAAGTTTATTGTCCATAACATTATTATAAGAAAAAGAACTCTTGAGCAAAGTACTTACATAGTAAAACAACAACTTGGGGATGAACACATGACAATTTCTGAACTTAAGGAGCAACTTCAAAATGGCAATAATAGCATCCCTGAAAAAATTCTTTATTTTGGTGCAAACTTGCGGGGAACGTCTCAGTATTGGGCTCAGAGAGCAAAAGAATTAAGAGCTTTAATTCAATATCAGATAAATGAGGGTAAAGGACTCCCATCTTTTTTCACCACAGGCAGCTGTGCTGAATATCATTTCAAACCTTTACACAGACTTTTAGAAATTTACACTTTAGAAACGACGGGGGAAAAAGTTGATCTTTCAAATCGTAGTGTTTTATTTTCAGCTCTTCAAGCAAATACGCATGCTGTTGCTCACTATTTTGAGCAAAGAACTAAGAATTACTTCCAAGAAGTTATGGCCCCTGTTTTCAATGTTGATACTTACTGGTATAGGCAGGAATTTGCTAAGTCACGTGGAATGATTCACTGGCATGGCTTATGTTGGCGTTCTGACAGGGAACCCCACAATTTAATGTCTTCCCTTATAGAAAAGGGACTTGCTGATGATGACTGTGCTGGACATTTGTCTCAATGGGCAAAGGACAACTTTGGCATGACAGCTTGCCATCCTGCTGGGAAGGATGAAAATGGAATTCCAAGGAGAGACCTATGGCCTCCTCCAGAGGGAACAGCACCTCCTCCTCCCGAAGAGAAAAATCCTCTTTTAAAGCTCTTAATTGATGTCAGTGACTCCCAGCAATCTCTGCTTGAGGACCATCTCCTTATGTCAAATAGAATTAACATACACCGATGTTCTGATTATTGCCTTCAGCTACCAAAAAACAGGTCAAAATCAGCCAAAAAAATTTGTCGCATGGAATTTGGAACAGAGGACAATCCAGGGATGCCCATTCGCAACACACCAGCTATAGTACGAGATAAAAATAATTCACTTCGACTGGAAATGGCCCGTGATCATCCTACAATTGTACAACATTCACAATTTCATACTCAAGGTTGGAGAGCTAATGGTGATATTTCTATTATTATTTCAAAAAGCAATCCAGAAAACCCCTCTGTTGATGAGATTATTGCTACTGAAAGATATGTTTCTGGTTACGCATGTAAAGGAAATCAGCCTACAGGTGCTCTGGTTGAACTTTTCCATGATTTGGCCTACAATCAAGATGAATGTTCCACAGCTAATGCAAAAAGTATTTGCACCAAACTTTTGATGAATACTGTCAAACGAGATATATCTAGTGTTGAAGCTTCATTGAATTGTCCTCTCTTCCACTCTTTCGTTGCAGTCACCAGTTTCAGTCTGTTAGTCTTACAGGATCCAGGGTACTTGAAAAAACTGGCTCTACTGTTACTAAACATACACCTCTTGATAAATACCTCCAAAGACCAGATAATGATAAGAGCTCTTGGTATCAATTCATATGTAAATCTGGCAAAGTTCCAGTTATATCCGGGAGTCAAATAAGAGCATCATGGCCCCTTACTGAAGATTATTGTAGAACCATGGTCTTACTTCATAAACCCAACTGGAGAAAAATTGAAGACCTAAAGAACACCAATGAGACATGGACGCAAGTATTTACCAATTTTTTAACTGTTGAATTTTGTCCAAACTTTGTTATCGCAGATGTTGAAAGGGCTAGGCAACATGAAGAATCTACATACTGCTCAGATGAAGAGGAAATCATAGACAGTTCCCCAACTGAACAACCGGAATGGATGGACCTGCTTGCACCAAATCCTGATTTTGACAATAACAACTGCCCAGATTTTGTATATGATGATGGAGGACATGATTATAATTGGAGTTCAGAGACTATTCCCTATCCTGAGGACAAAGGCATCAAGTTTATAGAAGGTCTCAATTTGCAGCTTGTAGATGAAAATGTCAGTAATACCCTCATTCTCCCAGATGTTTCACACCTTTCTTTGAATGATGAACAAACATTTGCTCATAATCTTGTCCTCAATGCTCTGCTCCAGTTTAAAAATGATCCCTTGAATTTTCAACCTTTGCGTATGATAGTTGCTGGTACAGCTGGTTCGGGAAAAAGTTTTTTGATAAAGTGTTTAGTAAAATCTATTAGAGAGCTGTTCATGTCAAACAAAGCTGTCCAAGTCCTTTGCCCCACTGGAAACAGTGCTAATCTTATTTCTGGTGTTACCCTACATAGTTTCCTTAAGATACCAACTGGGCCAAAATCATCGAAAGAAATGACACCTCCTATTGGCAGCACATTATCAAAGCTTCAAAGTGATTGTGAAGGTGTAAAGGTATTACTTGTTGATGAAAGATCTCTTGTTGGTTGCTCCACTCTGGGCTGGATGGAATACATGTGTCGTTATGGTATGAATAAAGGTTTAATGTCATCTTCTTCTTGGGGAGGATTACCTGTAGTTGTGTTTCTTGGCGATGATATCCAGCTCCCACCAGTCTGTGATTCTCCTGTTTACAATTGTAAAAGTACAAAACCCTCTTCCCTTCATGGTGCCTTAGTCTGGAAAGAATTTGTAACAGCTGTTACCCTGTCCACTATTATAAGACAAAAAGAGAGCCAGACACAACTGAAAGATGTTTTGATGTGTCTAAGAAATAACAGTCTCTCCAATGATGAAGCAAAGTGGCTTCAAAACTATCAGTGGGATAATTTGAAAAAGAGTCATGGGCAGCTCTTGCTAGACAAGATGATGCAAGATGGTTTGTTTGTTTTTCCAACACATGCAGCTGAGTGGGAGCACAACAAAGAGCAACTTCTTAAGGCCAATGAAACATCTCCAATAGCAAGAATACCATCAATTGATCAAGGTCAACATAAAGCTGTCACTAGTGATTCTGCAAATGGTCTTGTTAGCACTCTCTACTTGTGCAGGGGTGCCAGAGTAATGCTTACTGTTAATTTAAATGTAACTTATGGTCTATTCAATGGTTCAATGGGACAAGTTGTGGACATCATTTATTTAAATGGCAGGACTCCTGTGGAGGGACAACCAGATGTTGTTATGGTAAACTTTACCAAGTATACAGGCCCCCCATTTATTAACAGTCATCCACAACTTGTTCCAATTGTTCCTGTGGAAAGAAAAAAAGATTGTCATTGTTTCAATTGTAAACGTAAGCAATTTCCTCTTCGCCTTGGGTGGGGCACTACTATCCATAGATGCCAAGGTATGACAATTGGAGAAGGAGAGGCAAACCGTTACATTGTCATTCATCCTGGAGACAAAAAATTTGAAGCCAGAAATCCAGGAGCATTATTTGTAGCTCTTTCTAGAGCCAAATCAGCCGGTGGAGAAGATGAGGACCCTGATTTTGCCTGGCACCCCCATGTTCTGATAAATGAAGACCGCCTATGTCAAAAAGTATGCACTGAAACTACAAAGGCTCGTACAAATGAAATCAAAAGAATAGAAACAATCACTGAAAACACAAAACGAGCATATCCTCATCTCTTTAAAAAGTATCAGTTTCCCCCATATGAATTTCCAATACAGGAAGAATGAAGCTGTAAATTATACAGATTTGTTACATTAAAAATCAGTGGTGGGTGACATGCCAGTCACTAACCCGTTTTTAATTTGTAGCAATATAAATGTGCTTCATTTTTGCAAAAAAAAACCTGCTCAGTCCTATCGTATGTTCTCTTGCTGTTTGTAATTTGACAGTGTTGATGAATGAGAAAAAAATCTTCAATTTCTATGTGCATCTCAGCAAGCTGCCTCGATCCTCTCAGCCTGCCAACATTTTAGTCAGATTTTCCATAGTGGTTATTTTTCTCTCAATCTTTGCATACTGTTTACAGACAGACTTTGTGATGTACTTAAATAATAAGTACATGCAGTTTTATTTGTGGCTTCATAGTTCATATATTTGTGAACTTGTCTCAAGATTTTTTCTAGTGTCTTATACTCACACCAGAGTTGGCTTAGCAAAAGTTATAGTATATGGTTTTATTATTACATATTGAATATTCAGCTAATGCAGTGCAATAAGAATACATGTACAAATGTTTGTTATATGTTTTGAATTTTCAGTGTATGTAAAACCCCCTATAGATTATGAAAGCATTTTTTATGCCATTTCACTTGTGCAGGGATGTTTTCTAGTGCTGCCTATACCAGTTGACTCATTAAAAAGTCATAATTTATATAGGTTTCATTATCTATTGAATAGTCAAAGGAATAGTAATATAATAATGTTTGTTAATATCCATTTTGAAGTTGGTTACATGCAGTGCATGTCAAACATTGTAAATATAGACAACTTCTGTATGCATCACCAAATTTACTTGTGTGTTGATCTTCTATCTTTTTACCCATACCAGTTTGCTCTGCAAAAGTCATATCTCTGTAGAGTTGTTGAACCCATACATGTACCTGATATAGTGCATGCATGTATTTGTATACTTAATTTCTGCCTATACCAGTTGACTCAACAAAAGTAATTGCACTATGTACCAGTTACATAGGTCCCACTTGACTTATCTCTTTAAATTTGTTGTACCAATACATTTACCTGATCTAGTGCATACATGCATACATGTATGCCTGCCTATACCAGTTGACCCAAAAAAGTAATTGCATGGTTACATGATACACTATAGCTTTTGGTGACTACTCTAACTTTCCTTTCACAATGTAAAATAAAATAATAGTTCATAAAACAATTCTGATATTCTAGTTGTGACACTCCAGATACATCTGAAATACTTCTACCAGCTCTTGTGCAACCGTTTAGCTCTCTGACTGCCAATTATATCCGACCATCTTTGTTCCCATTTCTTCATTGATGTTGTTAAAGTGACTGTATTTTCCATATATGTACAATTTAGCAAACGTTTTCCTTCAGAAAAAAGTTCTGTGTGAGAGTGTGTTTTTAAGTTTTTCATTATTTTTCCATGTTATACAATTAACTGGTACATGACTCTCAAATAATGTTCTATGTTCATGTTGCTACGTTAAAACTCCAGTGGTGGGTGACATGTCAGTCACTATCCCTGAGTTTTGTGTAGTATTTGAATACTTTGACAAAGCTATCATACAGTAATTTTCATTTTCATGAGAATTTCTTATAGGTGAAACATAGTTATCAAATTATCAATGTTTAAGCTTTAATAATATATATAAACTTCCTTTTTTCAACATGTTCTTGGGATGCCAAAAGTATACCTGTAGATGCACAATATGTACTTGTACTTGTATATACATGCATAAATTCTTTTCTTCAACATCATCTTCCATATCTACATGCATATATATTACATTTACAGTACTTAAAATCAGATAGTACACCAGATTTGCATTACTTATTAATACTATATAACTATAATACTTTTCACAACAGTTGCACCAGGGAGGAACTTTTTTTCACAATTGTTTTCATATATATGTAAATAAAATGTACAGTTTTCATCCTTTTCCACCCTAGAATGCCCCAAATATATGGTCTTTTTAATGAAATTTCAACGCATCTTCTATCATTATCATCCATCAAATATAATTACTATGGTCGCTTTGTTCTCTTAGAAATGAATAGTAAAAATATTGCTTACCACTATATTTCTAAAAATAAATCAATGCATTGTAGAGACAGTTGGGTTTGTTAAGTTTACAATAATCTCCATTTAAATGCATACATGCATATGCATGTATGGAGCAGGATACTTTACGGCAATTAATTAAAGATGGTTAATCCATATCAAATTCAGTGTTCTTTGGGGAAGATAAAAACTGGAGAATTTGTGATAAAATTATATCAACTTTCATTCTCTTTTCATAATATTTTCTTTTTGCAGAAAATGCGTCACTTAGTTTTTGCTACTGACTCAAGAGGTTCAAAACTGAAAAGTTATTTGGAGAAAGAAGAACCATTTGACTTTCATAGTGACAATATTGTGATTGTTCGTCCTGGTGGCAAACTTTCAGACATCAGAGAATTGGTCAAAACAAAAGTAGATAGTATCATGAGAATAGATAAATTATTTACAATCTGGATTTTTCTTGCAGGAGGTATATGTAATTTAACAAGTAAAATAACCCACTCTGGTGGTACTGAAATCCAGTACATTCGATCTGATCAAAATGTACAGTCTGTTATTTTACAATTTAGGGATTTCTTCAACTATTTCCAGTCTATTGAAAATGTATTTGTTAAAATAGCATGTATTCCATGTGCCTGCATAGAAAAGTATTTACAATTCAATATTTCAAAAGGGAAACTTTTTTATTCCATTTTTACACCAGAAGAAAGGCAAATGCAACATAAATACTTAGAGGAAGATGTTAAAGAAATTAATACATCATTATTCCAATTCACCTTCCCAGTTCGGTGGGACAGGGATATTTTGATTTGTAAAAGGAAAAAATCAGGAAGGAACAAAAACATGTTTAAAAAAATTGTAAAATTGTCTTTTAAGCACCTTTATGATGGAGTACATCCAGATTCTGAATTGTCAGACAAATGGTTCCATTTTATGTGTTTAAGTTTGTCTTCTTCTGTTAATTCAAATGCAAATGTTTTAATTGAAGACAATGATTCTGACCAAGAATCAGGATCTTGGGATTTTAAAAGAAGTAAATAATCTTGATCACTTTTAAGAAGAAAAAACCCCAAAACTTAAAAAAAAGAACAAAGCAAACAAAAAACAAAAAAAAAGGAGAAAGAAACATTAATCATTATTATATTATCTTGTGCTGATTACTTGCGGTCGGTGACATGTCAGTCACTAACTGCAGTAACAAATTTGAACATTATTGTGGCTTAACATTGTTATATTAAATATGTTATGTATATATAAATTTGTACTTCATTTCATTTGAGCAGAGACATAAATAACATAATAATTATTTATGTCTCTGATTGGAGTTTGTGCATTACCATTTCCAACAATGCTAATGAAACCAGAGTAAGATAAAAATATGTAATATTTCTGAACACAATAGAGTCTAGCATCAAAGTTAAATTTGCATTTGTATCCTATCATTTGTAACTTTCTTAATATCAATATCAAGTAAATATACATGTATGGCGGAATAATTAAATGGGGCAGTGGAGAAAACTTGACGAAGCAAGGTAAGATTTTCAGTTATAAATCAAATATATCAACTTAAAAAACCATTTATTGGACTTTACTCTTACAGTACTCTAAGAACAATATTTACTCCAATTCCAGACAAGGATTCAAAATTTCCAGATGTTACAGTACCTTACCCTGTTATCTACATTGAAGACGAGTGTCCTTGTGTTGAGTATTGCAACTTCTACTTCTATCATATAGTACAATATGTTTGTAACTGTTTATGTCAACAGTAAATAATATAAAAGGGTCCCATTTATATGTACTTATATATACTGGCTTCGCCCTCCAAACGGTTACACCGTAAAACATATTAGGCATCCTCTATACAATGATGTGTGAAGATTTTATCTTTATACGATACTATTTAAAAATTGGTTGAAATCGGGGGCAGATATTTGATGATACCGCACATAGTCCTTTAGACAGTAAAAACAATAACGATGTAAGCGACATACAGTCAATGTTACCTCTAAAGTTCACCTCAGTACACTTTCAATCAAAAATAATCGTGTGACGTCACAAACGTTTACACATTGATCCGATATATTTTTTCGGAGTCAGTAAATTTTGACCCACAATTCATAGTACCAATGGTTTCCAACCTCACGTTCCAACATCACGTTCTCCCGAGAATCAAAGTAAAACCTTTGAAAAGCTTATAAGATGTGTAATTTTAAGAACATCATGCTTTTTAAGTAAATAAAACAGTATACTTCGCATACTTTTATTTCTCAGGGGAGTTTTAAAGAGTAAGACGACACTTAACCAACGTCAGCTTTGGCGTCACAATAAGCACTGATAAGGGGAAATTACTCTAATTGAAGTTATTGTAAATCTGCTGAAATGACCAAAATCCTCTCAAAATCTTGCAAAGGCTAAGATAAAGAACAGCTGACGAATAAGGACATTTCTTCAGATACAGGAAACAGTTGTAAATTGCACTAATTTGGATGAATGCTCACAAATATTTTATTCACTATAATTACGGTAATTTCCTGAAACGTAACGTTATACGTAGCAGCGCCTTTTTTTAAAGGGGGTGGATGGCAGCCTCATCCAAAAAATCTTTGCAAGCAAAAAGAAAATAAATCATGAAAATTCTAATCCATCAGCTCTTTAGCAGTTCAATGGTTTCTTTATTTTCACTTCCATTTATTACATGCGTTCTTTTAACATGATAAGCAAATATTTTTAAGCGTAAATTAAAAATAAAATTAAACATTAATTGGGTCATTATCAAAATATGCAGACTTTTGAAAAATGTAAAACATGAGAAAATTATTGCTGAAAAAATTACTTTGAATGCAAAAAACACATTTAACAAACAATGAAGTATAACACATTAAAATTTGCAAACATTGGGATCTACCATTTGATTGATAATTAGACTGAAATTTAATGAACTGTGAACATTTTGTCAGTGGTGTAACAGGTATATAGTATAGGAAAAAATTCTAAAATAAAATAAAATAATTCTTTTAAAATGATGGACATAAAGTTTATATCAACAAAATTCATTTAAAGTTATTAGAATTAGATAACAGAAAATATTTGACACATTTACATAGTGACCAACATAACATTTGAGACAAAGTCTTGATGTTACTCAACAAATTTTTAATTTGAGCATTAAAAAGAACACAACTGGATTTTTCTTTCAATGGAGCATAAAAAAGACATTACTATAAATGCACTGGTGTTTTCAAATATACATGTATTATTGTCAGTTAATTTTATTTGGAGAAAAATGTACATGTTACACCACTGATTAATATGTTTACCCACTGACATAAAAGTTACACCACTGACCTAGCGATAATAAATAAGAGATAAGCGTGTTAAATTTTGTAAAATAAACAAATTTCTATTTTTGATTGCATTTAAAACATGATAAATTTGATCTTAAATAAAAGTTTTCGTGCCTCATTCTTTCATAATCTGAAGATAGACACACTGTTACACCACTTATAATCAGTGCTACACCACTGACAGAAATATTGCATGTAGATGTTTTTTTTACATGAATTCACTCATTCTTGAAGTTATATTTTCTACTATTGGCATCCACACACTTATATCCACCTTGTACCGAGTTCGAACTTTCTTTGCCTCATCAATCTCACAAATGACATCGTCAATACTATACCAGCTCACATTTTGGACAATAAAATTGAATTTTCTCCAATTTTCTCCAAAATCAATGCATACAACGCATATGCACTTCCTCTTTGTCTATATATGTTTGTTGAAGCTCAGCTACATTGTAGCATTTGTTACCTTTAAGCATTTGAAAGATTTTAGTATAACACAATAGGGAATGTGAAATGTCAGTGGAATAACATATCTTATAATACACTGTAAGTCATTAAAAAATTGGATTTTTTAATAAAAATAAAATGTGGATTATTTCATTTCTTTATTAGAATAAATTTGTTTTTACTTTTATCTTTTAATCAAGTATTTAAATGAGTAAAACATAATTAGAGCATACAAAATGTCAATGGTGTTTCAAATAATGTCAATGGTGTAACAGGTCTCATTTTCCAGATTAAGAAAACACAATTGCAATTAAATAGTCAAGCTTTCTTTATTGTGACAGTGTTTAACTTGTAAAATTGATAAATAACAATTGTTTAAAATGTTCAAAATATAAATGAAATGGAAGAAAAAGTAAAATAATTAAATAATTTCATGTGGTGTAACAGTTTTTTCAGTGGTGTAACAACAATTTTTGGTTACACCACTGACCGTTATACCACTGATGTATCCATAGTAAATGTAGCAGTATGACCCAAGAGAACAGATACTACACAAAGCTACATAGCCTATGTTATAATGTGATAAACATTAATCATTTGTGTGAAAAACTTTTTTGTTCTTTCATAATAGAAAACCTTAAATAGCACGTTATCCCACTGACACAGTTTACATTGTATTTTTCGGAGCATACTAATATTTTCTGAAATCAATCAATCAATGATAATCACAATCACTTTAAAGGAGGAGATGCAGTGCAATGAATATTTAAATATTAAAATCTTTATTATTTAACAACATTGTATCTGAGATTAAACTATTGTTCTACATATAAATAAATAAATTATAACAAATCTTATAAACTATGAATAATGAAAATTTACTGAAAAATAGGTATGTTTTATTTTTTGGCATTCAAATTTGACGTTGTTAATTTTATTTTCTTAATTTATTATAATTCATTGTTTGATCACATGCTGTGCTCGCCCCAACGGTCGCACCGTTAAACATATTAACTAAAGAACAAATTTTAAGTTAATTCATATTATTCGATATAGCATGAATGATTACTATAAAATATTTTAAGGTTTTTTGTGTAATTCATATAAAATTACCTTTAAGTTTAAAGCAGATTCTACTTTAATTTATTCCATTTTTAAGGTAGCTCTATACTTGGCACTAAATGGGCCCAACCATTATAAGCTTTGCTTTAAATGATAGATATATACATTCTAGCAATACATATACAAAAGAAAATATATGTATGTTTACATGCTAGTTTGTTTTCTATCACCTCTCGCCCCTTGCGAAAATTACTGACAATGATAACATTTGACAGACGTCCTTTTTTCCTAAAAATCTATACTTACAAAGTAAGACATTTTGCAAATAAACTACAAAATGCCTGCACCAGAATAACTGGTTACACCTTTGGTATTTCAACACGTGTGAGATGATATCCGTAAGCTATAATTGAATTTTAAATGATAAAACTTATTTTCATTTTCGATAAACAAGTAAATATTTTCGTTCTTTACATTATCATTCAATATCATTTTTATCGCAAGCATATTTTAATATGCAAACTACCGCTGACTTGGATCCGCCAAAGTGTGTCCACCACCATTTTTGCTATTTCGGGCTTTTGATTTTTATTTTTTTCTTCAAAAATGGAAGTAAGTTTTTAGTTTATTTCTCCATAATTCATCATATCACACGTGTTGAAATACCAAAGGTATAAGCAGTTACTCTTGGGCAAGTGTTTCTTAGTTTATTGGCAAATCGCTTAAAATTGTCTTAATTTATAAGTATAGGTTTTGTTCTGTATGTTATGGATATATGCAGAAAACAGTTCTGTATGAAGAAATATCGGAGAGTTAAATGATTGTTTGTATAGCAACACAGGTACTAACAATTTATTTAAACAATAAAATGCTTTCTTGGTGAGTTGAATTGAACATATTTTATTTAAGGAATGAATTTAATTTCTGCCTATGTTATACGATATAACATAACTTGGGGCAATTTACGCTTTATAAACCGCGAAGCGGTTTATAAAAAAGCGTAAACTGTTCCAAGTTATGTTATACGCGTATAATATAGGTAGAAATTAAATTTATTCCTTATAATTTAATTTTCTACTATTCAAATCAGATAATAAGGCCCATTAATTAGTTAAAATATGTTAATTTGTACAAAGTTTAAACGTAACGTCAAGCGGATTAATACGTTTCGCACGCGCGTCTTATTGTGACGTAGGCAAGTTATGTTATACGATATATATGAATTTGTTTAGCCAATCAAATGAGGCGTTACAATCAGAATTAAATTAATGACTAATGATGCCAAAAGGACACAAGTTCTAAAACCTTGGAGAGTCCTCTTCTTGTTGTACATAATATATTACAGTGCCATACAATGCCTACATTTCAACAGCATACTCTAGTTGTGGTTTTTTAATGATACATATATTTGTGCCAAAATATCTCTGAATACAGTAAATTTGAGTTTTAACAATGATGTCTATGTGATTAGACAAAACTTAAATTTGAAGATAACAATACCCCCAGATGCTTGTGTTTACCTTTATGTCCATGAAACATAAAGATAAGTTTATTAAAGTTGATAAACAGTTGAATATAAGGAATTTTTTTTTTAATATTATGAGGTGATAATTTCGGTCGGGGCGTGATCAAATTTATCACAAAGCCCTTTGGATTTTAATGGATTTGATCATGCCCCGACTGAAATTATCACCTAATAATACTCAAGGAATGATTCCCTATTCCTTAAAGAAATGTTCTCACAAAAGTGTATTTAACAACCCCTGTGTTTCTTGAATTCGACTGCTCGGGGAACCATTATAATAAATGCGTTTTATGAATGAATGTTTATTTCTCTCAAACCATATCAATGGTACATGATGTACAAAAACATATATATTTACAAATGTATAGATGCATGGTCAATTTAGGAAGAGTACAGAGTTAAATAAATCGAGCTAATAATTTTTTTAATAAATATGGAAAAATTTTTAAATGATTAATATCTATGGTATACTAGTACATATGATTCCCAAATTTATAAGTGTTAACATTTGATGAGTATTTTTCTTCAATTAATTTGCTGCGGAATAAAGAAAATGCCCGGCATTCCATAACATAGTGGCGATCGTCACCCAAAGTGTAATTATTACATAATGAACAGATTCTATGTTACTCCAACTTCCAGTTTCAATTGGTACTTTATGATTACCGTTTCTAAAATTTGTAAATATGAATCTAAAATCGTTTGGAAGTTTCTTTAGATAAATTTCCTATCCAAAGCCTTTCCTTAGGGATTCTGTAATTCAAACATTTGGGTGATTTTTCTACATTTCTGAACCAATCTTGTCAAAACTGATTTATGAGCGTCTTTTAAAAAAAAAAAGATTTCAGCCAATTCATACCAGAAAAAAAAATGATTAATCCAGACATAGGAAAGTATATCTCTCATATATTTTAACCATGGGTGCATAAACGAACCCTCAGAAAAACATTTATAAGAATAGCGATACATTATACATTATTTTAAAATGTTTGTGACATCATCTTGTGATATGGGGCAATTACATGTAGATCGGAACACTAATTAGCGCTACTTGCAAAAAGTTTTCATCAAAACATCGTCAAGGTTATAACCTATTCCTTAACATATTTTAAACTTTAATGTTATCATTTTGATGTGTTATTTATAAATGATTGTTGTACAGATATGCCCTATTCAAAAGAGCGGATAATTTCTTTTTGATAAATGTTACTCTTTATGTTGCATGTACTATGATATTACGATGCATATATAATCATGCAATTTACTTACAGTTTTGTTTACAAACTTCCACAAAAAATGCAGTGGAAGATACATGTAGAAACATATGTATATGATAATCCATGGTAAACTAAGTCACAATTACAAATTCCCATGGTGCTATTTATGACCGGCTGATCGAGAATTACTGTAGATTCCTGTTCACTGATTGTATTGTAAAAAAAAATTAGGAAAACTTTTTTTTTTTGGAATTGCAACCCTTTCCTGTTTATCTTTATAGAAAAAGAAAACTTTTATTTTTTGCTTACCCAGGTTTTTTTAAAATTATTTTATGAAAAATAAAAACATGTAATTCATACAGCATTCTTAAATACGTATTTAAAAGTTGCATATATGCTATATGATTTGCATGTTTCTTTGAAGTGAAGGATTAACCCGTCTAACTCTAAGTTTTCTTAAGCGCAAAAAAATAGACAGTAAACAGAGGAATTAAAAAGATACAACATCAGAAGGTCAGCTTTAGATTTTCATTGAAAACATTGTTTACTGAGCGTTGAATTTAATGCCTTACAGGAATACAATGCCCTAATCCTGACCAGACAGACGCGCAGACAGAGTTGACCCCCAGCTGACCCCTTTTTTCTTCGCGATGTCGATTTCAAAAGGGAAATGCGTCAGCTACCTAATTTAAACATGACTGCCTAAAATTTCTGAAATCTTTTAAAAATAACTGTCGAGAAAAATACACCAATATCAATTCTGAAAGTGTGCAACATACAAAGTTACCTCCCTTTGTGAGCGCGTTACTCTTCCCACGCTCTTGGTTTGAATAATTTTAATGAATGAAGAGGTTCATACAGTACGAAGGTACGTGTGGGGAAAAAGCGCGGCATTTGGATTTGAGGTCTCTCCAACGAGAATTAAATTCTTTTTTAAAAACCACAAAAACAAGGTTTAGAACCAATCAAAATTAAGATATAATCCTGAATTATCCAGACCTTGAATAAAGGGTCTGTCTGGGACAGGCTACATTATACGTAGTACTCTGTGAGAGCGCCGGGATTCACACCATCCCATACAATGTCCGCAGGTAGGCACCCAGCTATATCTAGTTATCTAGATATCTACCTTTGTTTTTATAGCATTGCTGTACAGTAGTCGGACTTGATGGTCAGTTTGAGTTTCATAGGTGTGCCAATATTTCTGGAATTCATCAGAAATGCAAGTGTCTAATAAGTTACAGGAAAGGTGTTAAGAGTTTCATTGATATCTGTATATTTGTAAGACCAAAAAAAGACAAAATTATTTTAATATTTGACTTATTAATTTACATTAGTCATTATTGGATAGATGATGATGATGATGATGGTGATGATGATGATGTTATGGTTTATGCAACTAGAGATACTGTCAAAAACTGAGAGCTTGAAAAAACTTTCCTGATCCTTATGATGGGTCTACCTTAATTGGTGGCTAATTACATGTTAATTACTGTGGCGTCGGAAGCAAATTGAAAAGGGGGGCTAGACTTATCAGAAATCTTGACAAGCCAAAAAAATTTAAAAAGGGGGTTTAAGGTTAAGGTTAGGTATAACTTTGCAAAAATAAAGTGGGAGGGGCCGGGGGGGGGGGGTAGCCCCGGTTCCGACGTCCATGAATCATATCTATTCTACGGAAACCCTGCATCAGAGATGTCTTGATCTACTCATATACATCAATTATACGACTCTCGGATCCCCCCCCCCCCCCTTTGATATAAATACTTATGATCCTTACCTGTGTTGTGATTGTAACATGTACCTGTATCACATATACCAGTGACGAAACTTCACAATGTATAGATTCGATTCCGAAGACCTGTGAATTTATAATTAATTGAAGACAATTCATACGTGTGTTCCTGTGTACACATACGTCTGCATAAGTGTTATCACTTCCACACTTTACCGATCCTTCAAAGAATAACATTTCAAAGAAAGAGTGCAAATTAAAGTTTTATTTTATTTCAACATATTCCAGTTAACCTGCACGGTATTTATTACAATAACAGTGGTTGGCATAAATTACCATGACGTCATTCACATACATTTTAACCAATAACCACTTAAAATGTTTAAAACACCTCAGTATTGGTTTTTTTTTCTTAGACGTATATGATTATATATACATGTTTAGTACATACTAATAATTTGAAAAATACCTTACATACATACTTGTAGAAATGTCTACATATCATATAGGCCTACTACAATTCGTGTTTTTATAGGGGGTGGGGAAGTAAATACACGTAGTATCAACCTTATGCAAACAATCTGACAGCCGCGGAAGTAAATGTGGTTTTGTGGGAGAGTGGGAATGTTCTGTTCATTGCAATACAAGATTATTTGCTCGGCAGATATTTGAATTTAGTAAGGAGTGTGATTAGATTGACCATATCTTAGTTGATCATAATTTATTTAAATCTGTTGCACATAAAGCTGAAACATTCCTTCTGATTCATATATCCTTTGCTATGGTGATTAACCAGAACTTCCGATCGGGTGTACAATTAATTTCGTTTATACCCTCATCCAGAAAACTTTCACATGCAAGCAGTCTGAATAATGAAATATCTATGTCTTTTTATCATCTAGTTAAGAATTTACGTTTATATGTTTTTATTATATATATATATATATATATATATATATATATATATATATATATATATATATATATATATATATATATATATATATATATATATATATATATATATATATATGTATGAAAAGTCAAAAAGTTGATTTAGTTTTTTTAATTATGAATTTTCATTAACAATCATAAATCATAAATTGAAAATTTGAAATTAACTTATATATTTATCTACAAGAGTCTACGGGGGTTGATCCAATAGTATAATGTCACAGATGCGATAAATCTGAATAATCGGCGTAAAGTGACAAAAAATTGTGCTTTGATATACCTACCTATTTTAACCCAGATCTGAAAATGTTAATGCATTTTTAGATTATTTCTTAAGATAATATATTTTATAGATCGTGAGGTACATGTAACGATAGTCGTCGCACGCTAGCGACGTCATTTCTGGATCTCCGGCTTTCAGGCAGATTTTTATAATTTAGTTCTTTATATAAAAAATTGTTGCCACGATGCTCTATTCTATTCGCATTTTTTTTCTCATTAAGTAAATAATTACTCCTTTTGTGATCGATGGAATAGTGTATTCGATTATTTAATATGTGGTCAGTTATGTTTACGGCTCTGTCTTTTACTAATTAACAATTTTTAATTGTCAATGAGTCCATGACTAAGACTCTTTGACAATTAAAAATTGTTAATTAGTAAAAGACAGCTCTTCAAAAAGTCTTGAACTATATATAGTATAACTGGTGACATATACATGTACAGTATAATTTTAATCTAAAATAAAAAAAAATTAAAAAGACCTAAATTCATGACACGGCGATGTCATGTATATATCATGTTATAAACAATAATATCTTTTAATTATTTTACGAAATTTAATCAAATTTTAAAATTTTGATGTGGCAAATGTTGATATTTTATTTTATAAATACAATACAGCGCCCATGAGAAGCTTGGTGCATACTGTGACCTTACTTTTGGATCACCCTTTGTATTTTATTTTTTACGAATTAATGTGCCAAACACATTCCTCTAAGACAATACATTTCTTCTATTCGGCTCGCTTACGTGCATTACTAAAATGTCTAAAATGTTACTGATCAAAGTTATCATCTTTTCTTAATCATACTTTATTTGCTTTATGTTTTAAAAAAGTTTTCAGAATGTAAACCCAACAAATTTAACATCGGCAGAAAAACATTTCTTTCGGCACTTATCAATATTGAAAAGTTCAGTTTCAAAGTTAAACAAGGCGCAAGATTTTTACTCAATATTTTGATCATACAATTGTTATGAGGACGCATGATTTACAACTATCTACGAGATACTAACATGGGATGAACTGGGATTTTTTTTTCTAATGTTCAAAAATTGTGTTCAAACCTTTTTTGTAATGTATTAAATAATTTTCAATAAATGCGGTATTCACGTGTTTAGAAAAAAAATGTATTTTTGGAGAACTACTGTAAATTCCTATACAAAATAAAGGCCCACCAACAGACAACTATGAACCTAGTTGTTCTGGTATTTTTTTTTATACATAAAAATATTCAAACATGTTACCAATAAAGAATTAGTTTTTGTTCCTATACAATGTATATATATATGTCATTCTAATTTGAGCAGGATTTTTAGTACAATAATTACTATGAAAGAAAGCTAGTACATGTATTTGCTTCATTAAGCGCATGATTATTTTAGAAATAAAATACCCATCATAAATGAATAAATTTTTTAAATCTAAAACGTGTTTAGTTCAGTATACATACTTTAATGTTCTTACTTCATAATGACATTTTAAAAAAATAGCAAATCCAATTTCTAGAGAGAGGTCGAGAAATCAAATTTAGTCATATTACCAAAAATATGTCCCCCCCCCCCCCCCATCCTCTTGGCAAATTTAAATATCCCTCGAAACCCCCCCCCCCCTCCCACCCCCGGAAAAATCATGTTGCGACAATTTTTAATTTTTTTTTACAGTAAACCGGTTTAAAGGTGCTGTTAAGTTGAAATTTCGAAGGTATTATTTTTCATTATCTGATGTAAATTAATTAATGAATCTTCGACTAGTTTCAAAGAACAGCTTAGATATCAAAGAATTCGTTGATTTTCGTTCTTATTTATTTAAATAAGGTACTATTGTCCATAATTTACCTGCAATTTGAAGGAAGATAGTGGGTATATGCACAGGCCCCTGACGTTATGAATTTATAACGCCAGGTGCCTGTGGGTATATGCGCTCAAATATAATCATCTAGCCTAGTAAATGAAAGTTGCGAGTACATATTGATGAAATTCAACGTAGAAATTTTTTCAGTAATGCTTCATAAAAATAGCTATGTCTAATAGGATGTATCATCACAAAAATGTTTGGTAAACACAATAAAAATCTTGTTTTTAATTTATATTCTCCTTTTCTATGAAATGTGAAGAAATTATGTAACAAATCTCGGGAGGTTTTGTCAGTTTGACTAATGAAATATATCTATAGAATGCATACAGCTTCTCCAAAAGCTCTTGGCCTCCACTTCAAAATGATTTCAAATTGAATAAAGTTATCGGGATCACTTTCCCCTGATTCAATGTAGAATGTTAAAAAATTGTTTCATTTTCTACACAATTCCTAAAGAGCCATTAGTTTGTCGTAATAACGAGTTCTTGTATACACAAAAGATACTCTGGAATCATTAACTAGAAAAGAAAAAAATACAATGATATCTAAAGGATAACGATTATATCTACATCTGTATTTGTATTTGTATCAATACAGTCATACCGAACTCGCTCTAAATTGTACACTTACATACATGCACCTTTGTGAATATTTTTTTGTTGACCTTTATCATATTCAAAATCTGTATATATGTGCACTTCTTATGATGAATAATTGGTCTAGGTTTTTTTTTTATTTATTTCATTAGTCATGATGCAAGAAAATATTTAGAGCTATATATAAGTTTTTATAACTATTTTAAACAGGGCAGATGAAAAACTCAAACGAACTCTCCGGTGCAAGGAGGTAAGAAATTTTCACAACCCTTACAAAAAATAGAAGACATGCGAATATATCATGTGGGATTTCACAACAAGGGGTTGTCATGTTTGATTTTAATTAGAAATTAAAGGATGTGCTCAATAGGTTCGTTTTGACATTTACAAACGGAAGAAGAATTAAGGATTTTACTTCTGAAACTTGTGTTTGCTGTCATTCGACGCACAACGTGTTGGTCTGTTTGACCTAATTACATTGCTAGCCGTCGACCTTGACAATGATCCAAATTACTCCTCCAGGAGTTTGACACGGTGGTGGAATGCAGCAAAGGTGAGTTAAGACTACAGAACTCACCCAGGGTGCGCTTTCTATTAAATAAAATATTAACCAGGGAGATAGGAAATATGGTAGACAGACTTGTGGTCCACCCTGTATAAATTCTCGCCCTCTGATTGGTGGAGCCCCAGACATAGTGTATATTATTTACTGGGTTATGCCGTCTAGGTCACGCACATTGGTTGACCTACATCTTCTACATTGTTGACACTGTTCACGATAACTTTCAGCATTGTTCAGAGTTGTTCGAAGAAAATTTCCGTTCAGCAAGTCTGGCTGATTAAATAATGTTCCTACTAGAAATGTTTAAATTCTGTTCAATCAGAAAGTATAATAAAAGTTCTCAGCAAAGGAGGGAAAGTCAAAGGGGCTTGGCTGCAAGTTTGTTGTTGTTGTTTATTTTTTAATTTTTTAAGATTTTTTATTATGTTTGTTTTGTAGTATGTGTAAAGCATGCCAAATTTACAAAAATAAGTTAAACATAGTTTCACAGTTGATAAACTAGGTTTTATTGACGATTGACTATAGGTTAAGAACCCCAAGCTATAGTTCACAGTTAACTAGAGTTTACGAAAGGTAAACTGTAATTAACAATTTTTTAACTATAGTTTATATCTGGAAAAACCATATTTGTAAACTTTACTTTAAAAATGCAAATCTAATTTTACTATTTCTGTCTGTAAATAACATTAACAATTATATAGATTTTGCTGATAAATATAGATTCATAACTTCGATTAAGTATGTTTTGCAATTCCAAATGGTGGTTTTCATGCAGTGTTAATTATAGCTTTACAATTCTGAAACATAGATGATCACGTTAACTATGGATTACAGATTTGCAATATAGAATGACATCGCTAACTATAGTTTTCTGTCCTTAAACTACAGTTTAAAACTGATAAACCTAGTTTATTGACTGTAAAATATATTTAGCTCATTTTTATGAATTTGGCATGCCATATACATGGACAGAAAACAGATAGTAACTATGTATGTCTTGTTCATGAAACTAACAAATAGACAATACTACTAAAACACTCCACAAACAAACATGTAACTGGCCTCGGCCTGGTTTCCCGGATTCTGAACTGATTTCAGTGGTTGTGCTTGACTGTCCGTTGAAACCATGCACACTTCCAAGCGACATGGGTCAAGGGCTTGATGGCTGAGCTGTCTTCACTTGGTGGACTGCTCGATCTATAGTGGAGGAGGAACTTTCTATCAACTTCTTACCTGCTTTTGTGTCCTGACAGCCCATTGCAAAGCGCAGAACAACCTGCTCCTGATGCACTTCTTCCATGGACCACGCTATGCAATCTCCATGACAAAGTTATCTCACTGTTCATATCTCTCTTTTTCCCCTTGGGTCATAGAGTAGAACTCTACCTAAGATGCAGCTTGAAGTGTTCCCTTACTAAATCTTTGCTCTCCTCGGAGACTATTTTATCGAAGCTCGATCAGTTCCTCTCCCAGCAACTAGAGGATATATAGAAGTACTTGAGGGCTGCCCCCCCCCCCCCCCCCCCCCACTGAAACACTTGCAGCTAAAAGACAGTCATCATCATTCCTCCCAAATAAAACATACAACATACCCCACTCTAAGCTACCAGTATACTTGAGACACTTAGCTTCTGCTGGGACATTACGCCCTGCAACACTACTACAAGATGTTGATGTAGTCCCATGCTGCCCCTCTGATGTTCCTAGCGTCAGATTTTCCCTAGCCTATTGAGGTAATAATAGACATTATATGATATCCTTATCCTGCCAGAAAAATTTAGTGGCCTTAGGTTCCAGAGGAATCTCTACCAAACTGTGAGCTCCTTTTCTGAGGCAGAAAAGTATCCAATGCTTTAGGATTTAACTGGCCCTCGTTACTATACAAAGTTTCCTCTTAGGACACTGCCCCCTTATTCTGGCCTGAGTGTATCCTGTCCTGACTGTCTGAAGCATGGCTTACCCTACTTTGCCCAGATAGACATCCCTGGAAGAGAACTACCACACCAACATGTGTGAGCCGAGTACATAACAAGGAACACTTACTATACCCATAGTAACAGTTGATGTGACCCCTGTGTCACTAGAATCAGACATCGCATCCCTCCTGACAGGTGTGATACATGTATAATTAATTGTTCTCTTCCCTAGGACTAAGTTCCTGAAAGCAACTGCCTCCAATGGAGCCCATTTGTGTTAATTGGGCCAGCTGGGACTCTCTATGGCCTCTAACCTAACCATAAATACCAGATCTCCCTGTGCAGTCCCCACATCCCCATATGCATTTATATGTATTTTCCAGCTGAGTCTACTATAGCCATAACTGCACTGCTCCCTGGGAGAGCAACATCTCAGACTCAACCTCCCCAATATGTGTACTGGTCCTCGGTGACCTAGATCGAGAAACACCACCAAAAAGCTGGTCGACCCTGTCAGGTTCATCCTGTCGGGTGCAGATCCCACTCAGACATTTATATCCCTCCCTTTGGCCCCTTCCTAGCCGCATCTTTCAATACCATGTCTCCTTCCCCGCCCCCTCCCCTGCACACCCATGCAGCTAAAGAACCATGAACTCCTCCAACCCTGACTACATGACCCTAGGTTTCCATTACAACAAACAAGAAACTAACTAGGTTTGCACTGAAAGGCATACTGTCCTATCATAACATGTACATGTAACTTTTGGGTGATTTTTATATTGTGAGTCAATGTTGTGCTAATTAGATTTAGTCCGATTTTCACACTTTTTTTTCCTTTGACAGCCAAGGACAGAGTTCCAAACATGGAAGGATGAACCCGAGTTTGAAGTCAGAGGGTTATGGTGATAAAGTGATTCAACAACTTAATAACCTCAGGTCCAGGAATGAATTGTGTGACTTTAAGGTTTCTGCAGGGGAAAAGTCATTCCAGGTAGTTAGCTAAAGCATTAATCGGGAGTTCTCTTTATAAAGCTACCCAAACTTAATTCTACGTTTAAAGTAACTTCAAAATACCAAACCTATGAGGGAGGGCAATAAAGTTTAAACAAACAATATTTTCATACAAGTGATTTCTATCCATTTACAGTAATATATGAAAGTTCATGTAGGCTACCTCTCCAATAATGATCTTTCCTGACAATCCCATTGAGTATCTGATATATTTGATATATTTTTTAGTAATGTGCTCTAAACATTTCAAATTTCTTCAGATTGCAGTATTTTAGTAAAATCAAACTGAAACAGATCAAATTAAAGTAGGAGTTTGTTTTTTTTTTTTCCAAAACACAATTTCTCCTAAACTAATGAAGTTGACATTAAACTTAGAATCAACTTGGACAGCCTTAATAAGAAGAAGGTGGGGATAAGTTGTATTTTTCCTAAAGATCAACACATTTTTTTTTTTTGGTAAAAGTTTTTTTGTAAGTGACACGGTGACTCAAAAAAGATATTTTTCTTCTTCATTAAGACAATAAATATTAGAAGAAATATACAAAATTTCATCATAATGAAGGTTTCACACATTATAAGTCATCACCTATCAGTTTACAAGTCATTAAAACTCATCCACCATCTGAAATTACACGTGTAAACAAACCGAGTTGTTTTGGACATTGATTTGTGTGTCAGGTGATTGCGATTACTGTCTAAAAATAGTTACAGCGAAATTGACACACTAAAAAAAGAACTTGAATTTGTGATGCCCGTAGTAGAAATCATGCTCTTCTAGAGAGTGTATTTGAAAAAAATATGTCATTCTTCAGGCTTCACTGAGAGACTCATGATGTATCGATGCCATGCTACAATAATTACATTCCCCGGCGCTTGCATGGCATGACACTGGCCCATTTGTTCTTTTTAATTGGATTTATTTACTTTTAAACACCTTAATTTTTCAAAAGCTCATCTTTTCAAATGATATATCAAATATGTGGAAATGGCGGAAAATTTGATACATGTATTTAGTAAATCATAGGTTTGTGCGTCATCATGTCTCTTTAACAGCATGTATAAGTATCAACATTTACATATTGTTATTTCATTTGACCAGAGCATTCACATTTTTGAAAAAAATTACACACATTTTAACAAGATGGAAAACAACTTTTATATTATTCTTCTGATAAACATGAAGGTTTTAATATGTGAAATGTGTAATTAGAATCAAAGCTTTAAATTTATTGAATTTCAAGTTTAATCCTGCATTTACCACTGTGAGTCAATTAAATACTTGTTGATGGTAGGGAGCTTTTAACATTTTTGACATCTTTTCCACGACCACATTTTTCCCATTTGAAATAAGTCCCATTAGGACAACTATACCGGTAGTTTTTAGCTCCCCGAGTGAGCTTTCCTGATGGCCTTTTGTCTGGCGACCATAGGTCTGTCCTAGGATCCATCCATCCTTAAACTTTGTACATATTTTACGTCTTTGTAAGAAATATGCTTGTTTTTATAATGGTTCTCACTACGACTTTTCAGAGGATTATTTCTGTGAAATATTCTATGACCCAATTGCTTCTTTCCCTATTAGACTTGACATTAAGCTAATTTTTCGTTTTAAACACCAAGATTACCTCATTTGTCATTAAAGGTTGGTTAGATGAGTGTTTGCATTGACAGATAAGGAATAGTACAGTTGTTTAGATTATTTTATAAACCCCTGAAAATGAAGTTTAGGGGGATGTACTGGAATCAGTGCACTTTGTCTGTTTGTCCATCTATCAATTCACACTACAAAATATTTGTTGGTAAATGATAAATTCTTTGGAGTTTATAAGAACATTAAAGACAAGTGTTGCTGAATTCATTCACAGGATGAATCTCTGCCATTCAGTCAATTGAAAGGTAACTGAAAAGTGACTGAATGACATATTTGTGCAATTCAGTCACCTTTTGTTGCCATTCAGTTATCATTTAATTGACTGAATGGCAGAGCTTCATCCTGTGATTTGTCCCAAGGGGGCCATTATCTGAGCCATGGTTTGGATGGAGCATGTATCTAGGGAAAATGGTTATCTGTAAAATATGGGTGATGGTTGTGGGTTTTACTGTTTCATATAAAACAAAAGTTAAGTTTCTATCATAAAGAAATGAATTATTTTGCAAAATGATATTTAAAGGAGAATGGTTACGATATTGGTCAAAATTATTTTTCCAATTTTAATGATCAGTATGGCATTTCTTAGGCAACCATAATTTGAGTGTCAGTCGTTGAGTTATAAGCGAGTTACAGAGCTTTCAATTCATGCTATGTAAGCTCTTCTTTACAGTTTAAATGTTGTAGTGAAAATTCCAGTTTTAGACCTAAAATGAATTTGTTAAATGTTAGGAACTGGTGTTTTTATGCAACAAATTAGAAGATAGACAAATAAGCTTTAAAAAGATTTTTTACTGGTAAAAACAGAACACGCCTTGTTTACATGACAAGGAGTTGTGAGTCCTGTGTTTTGCTTATAATTTTGTGACTGCATGACTCTCAAATTTCATTTTATCATTAGAAATGCATTCCTAATTAAAGCATTATAAATAATAACTACAGAAAAATAGAACTTGACCAAAATGGTGACCATGCCCCTTTAAAAGCTTAAACTAATTAGTACAAAAATAGGACATAAGTTACAAGAATCTCAATATTATCACCAGAAAGGAAAAAGAAGCTTTGCAATTCCACACGTGGCTTTAACGATGACTGAATTTATTCTTCAACTTGGCCATAACAGTAAACTTGCAGTTAATTGCAGTGCTGCATGATTTGTGATAAGCATGTGAACATCGTTTTGATTGAAAAAGAATATACAATTTCTTAGCTACTAGTTCTCTTATATGTAAAATTTTGGCAACTTAACCTGTTTTTGAACAAATGCTTTTGTTAAAGTCTCTGCACTCAAATATTTAATACCTGTAATCAGTATGATGGTAAATGCATGCAAACATTTTTATGCATGTGTTAATATTACAAAATATGATGTTCAAAAGTCTTATATTTTATTTGATATCTTTAATTGCTTATCAGAAACTGTTACTTCCATAAAAATCTATTCTTTGAAATATCTGCGAAAAAGGCCGTGCGCAATGCTACCAATTTTTGGTTCAAAATCTACCTATTTTTCATCACTGGAGGTTAACATGTATGGCATTACTGTGAATGAAATTTAATATCATTGATATGATTGTAGTGTTTTGGCAGTTATAAAATTGTTTGTTATACTAAATTCTGCTTCTTACATTGAACAACAGTAGTACAATGTATGCCAATTCTGATAATGTTATGTGAGTTTCTCCAAGTTAAACATGCTCATCAGTTTATTAGGTTGCATTTATGGGAATGTGAGGTAAATTTAGAAAAGACTAACTGCATCTGTGAAGACTCAGATTAGAAACTTATTAAAAGTTTTATTCACAGAAGAGCTTTGCACGGTATTTCTATTTTTACATTACATGTAACTGCAAGGGGGATATTGTCACTGTCTTTTATTTTTGTTTTCATTGAAGTAAAAAAAGTATACATGTTATGATGAACTAATTAAAAAATATTCACATTTACTTTTGATCAATTCTCTTAATGTATTGAGTGTAATTGATAGATAGAATGGCAGAAGTTGTAGTATGACAATTCACTAATGAATATGAATTATAGGTACATGTAACTATCTTTTAGGTACATAAAGCTTTGCTGGCTGCTACCAGTGACTACTTCCGAGTCATGTTTGGAGGTGCTATGGCGGAGAGCAAGCAGGACTCGGTGGATCTGAAGGGCGTGACAGCAGACGGTTTACAGATGATCATTGACTTTGTGTACAGCGGAGAGATCTCCTTGGAGTACGACAATCTGACAGAAGCCATCAACACTGCCAGCCACCTACAGGTTTCTTCAGCTCTAGATATTTGTAGCGATTACATCATCGCTGGAATGACATTTGAAAATGCACAAGATTTTTTGACCATTGCCACAACCTACTCGTTGGACAAAGTCTTGAAGCACTGGGACAAAATGATCCTAAGTAACTTTGTTGAGTTCTCAGAAACACAATGTTTTTTGAAAATGGAGGCTGTGACTCTTGTGAAATATTTATGCTCTAACGCACTGCGAGCAAGTTCAGAATACAAAATTTTTCAGTGTTTAGATAAGTGGTTCAAGCACAACCCAACACGGATATCTAACGACTGCGTCACGGTACTTACGCACATCCGGTTCCCTTTAATGTCAGAACGGGAGCTACAAATGGTCCAGGAAAGTGAGCTGATGAAGCGCTGCCTAGGAGCTCTACACTTAGTTACAAAGGGTTTCAAATACCACCTGGACTGTCGAGAGCGACACCCAGTTATAGAAGAAAGATCCAATGTTCGCACCGAAATCCCTACCCTTGTCCTAATCCAACCACACAATAGTGCCTCCTATGTTCCATTTCAAATAACATCTTATGATCATGTGACAGGGGTGTTCTACAGACTGTACTCTGATTTGAACGGAAGCAGAGACTGCAGATTAACTGTTATTGACAATTTTATTTACATTTGTCGTGTGGTGGATTTTGGGGGTGGGTCTCTGATGAGTTCTCTATTCCGATTTGATCCACGGCATTTATGTGGACAAGAGCTTCGCCCAATGCTTAGACTGCGAATGGATTTTGCAATGGTTGCCCAAGGAAGCTGCTTATACGTATTCGGTGGTTCTACAGAACAGTTTGCAACAATGGACTCTGTTGAATGCTACAACGTAAAGACAAATACATGGACAGAAATGCCGCCCTTGCCGATGGCTCTCAATTCCCTCGCTGCCCTCACAGTTGAGAGAAAAGTCTATCTCTCTGGCGGTGCCAGTCAGGATCGTCAACCCACTAACTCCTTTACCATTTTTCATCCTCACTATCAAACATACGAGACCCTGCCTGGTATGTTCTATGCCAGGCGACTCCATGAGATGGTGTTTTTCCAGGAAAAAGTGTATGTTCTTGGTGGTATACCTCGTCAAGGGGTGCCCCTACATGGACAGATCCCCATAGAGTGTTATGACGTCAGCACATCCCAGTGGACAATGTTGTCCTCCACCCTAAGTGGGCGTTCTGTTGGTCACTACCTCAGCTTTCAGGGATATATTTTATCACTTGGACATGAGCACCACAATGCTAAGGAAGACGAGATCTGGACGTATGACCCGGAGGTGGATGGTTGGTCAAAATATGCGAAGGCTCCGCAGCGAATGAGTCTCATGTCGGTCATTTGTTCAACAATTTTTGTCAACTTTCATGATGAGAAAGTGGCAAAAACTAACCTTAAAGACAAATAAAATATGTTTATTTTTTATATGTTTTTTATAAGCAGTATTTATGTTATTTAAAAAAAAAATACTCTGTCTCGAGTTTTTGCTTTCACCACTTTTTGCTTGATATTTCGATAATCATAAATACCTTTGTGCTCAAACTACGTTCACCCACCAATATGAAAAATGTCCAGATTATCTGTTTTGAAACGCCCCCTCTACCGCTTTCAGGTTTCAATCCACATCCAAAACTAGAAAGTCTACGGGGGTTTTGCATTGCATCAGCCATTAATAAGCCCGGATGATATCGTTGAAAAATTGCGCGAGGTGTCACGAGTACTTCCGAATGGAGAAAAGGTGTAAACATTTCCCATTATAAATGCGGTTTTTTAAATAAAAAATCATTAAAAAGTGATGGAAGCAGTAACTTGGGACAGACTTTAGGTATCTTTCAAATGAAATCAAGATAGCTATTTTAAAAGGACACGATGTATTTTTTTTTTAAATGACTGGTTCCTGGATCCGCACCTTGAGGTTTTCTGGAATTTGATATATTCTTCATGTATTTATAGTCTGTCCCAAGATATTTTTGCCGCATATTTTCTTAAATTATTCAATATTTATAAATACCTCTTGGTTCAGACGATGTTCATTCAATAGTATGAAAAAATCCCAAGATTTCCCCTTTGAAACGCCCCCTCTAGCTTGTCGGGTATCAGTACACGGCTAAAAATAAAAAGTCTACGAGGTTTTTCCATTGCCAAGGAGATGAAGACGCCCGGATGATAACGTTGAAAAATTGCGCGAGGGGTCCCGAGTATTTCCGAATGGAGAAAAGATGTCAACATTCCCCATTATAAATCTCCGTAGGAAATCTGTTTTCGTTCCTGTAAATTTTTACGAGGGGAAAATGATAATGTGTGAATGAAGTTATCTTGGGAATTTTCCCTTTCATCGATTTTAATTGCACTTCAGTCACAGGTATGTGTATTTTAATAAAAAATCGTTCAAATATGCAGCATAAATATCTTGGGACAGACTATAGATGCATAGGCGTCGGAACCGGGGGGGCTACTAAAAAATTTCTAGTAGTTAGTAGATGATTGATTTTTTATTTATTTTTTGCTTGTCAAGATTTCTGAGGATTAGTTTAGCCCCCCACTTTCAATTTGCTTCCGACGCCACTGTAGATGTCAAATCAATACAATCATATTCAGATGTATGGATATACCTATTCCATGTTGTTTTCCCATGGACTGAAATGTCACACTTTCATTGGTTTAGACATAGCACGCGATTGCCTCATATATTTCTATATTTGTTCGGTGAGAAATAATATGAGACAATATGGCCGTCATTGGCCGACGCTTCCCTTACTCATTTCGACATTTTATAGTATTTAATACATAAACCGCATGCTGTAAGTTCTTAAAGTATTTGGAGTAGTTGCCATTTGAAATTCTTTAAAATTAGAGTAGTTGCCCTTAGAATATTGACGTCACATTGTTTTGTCTGGAGCAGAACAAAATGGTAGCGTCGAAATTTGCTCAAATCTCTGCAGAGGAAAGGGAGAAAACTTTAAAAATTGAATAGCAACAAAACACTGTAAGTGAACATAGGTGAAGCAAAGATTTTTAAAGAGTATTTGAAAGGTGAGATTGAAAATTTTGAAGAGTTTAAATGAGTTAATTTGGACGAGGTGTTAGGCATCTTGTACATGGCTTTGCGTAGATCATCGCTATTTATGAATAGATATGTCGCTTGATAGTCCTCGGGAAAAACAAAACACGTATTAGGTTAGTTACTGACTCACTACGGAAATATATTGGGTTGATCAATCTCATAGACGAAAATATTGTTACTTCGCCTCGCCATCTATGAGATTGATCAACCCAATATAATAATAGCAGTTAAACAATTTAAAAAATATGGTAGTGAAGTTGTTTAAACATCCTTTTTCTCAATCTTAAGAAGGCTTGATGATTGTGGTCATTTATAAGACCATTTGTATCCTCTTTAGATGGAGAGCTCTGTTTAAAAATATAGAAAAACATTCAAATTTTAAATGTTAGATATTTTAAAAATTTAATAATTTAACAATTCGTTGTGTCACCCGCTGTCATGTGTGTTGCTAACGCTGAGGGTAATAGAATGGATTATCAACTGCGTCTAAACCAATCAAATTTCAGCTTTTAATATGAAAGAATAATAATTTGTTAAATCCGTGGCCCCATGAGGGGTTCAAATTTTATCATAGAAATAATATAGGAGAAATTTTGTAAAATCTTCCTTTCAATTTGAGCTACATTGCTACAATTTGTGAAATTACAATGCAAGCATTCTAAGATCATGTAGATTCTTTTAAAATTGTTAAATTTGTAACCCTTGAACAAATACTGGGGTCCCAAGAGGTGTTTAAATTTTAGCATAGAAATGTATTAGTAAAATGTTTTTAAAAAACTAATATAAAATGATACAAGGAACCGTTGTTCAGGTGAACGATGTGACCCATGGGTCTCTTGTTTTTCTACTTTAATATGTGAAATATACACTTTGATACCTGTATTTCTACACATTTAAGTATACATGCAAATTTAATACTTTATGGTATTAAAAATATGTCTTAATCTTCTAAAATTTACACAATAAAAGGGACCAAGGCACATTTTGAGCTGAAATTATTAAATTGTATTTGTCATTTTGAGCTCACTTAGACGAAGTCGGGGGAGCCTATCCTTAATCCCAGCCTCAGGTCCAGACCTGGCTAAAGTTTTTAGAGTAGGTCCTGTATCTTAGTTATTACTCGTCCTATCTTCACCAAACTGTCAAGCTTGCATGGATGATGCATCTGGGCCTACCTATGAACTTAAAAGACTGGGATGTTGAATCAAGGCAATGAATTTCAGATGCTGGAAAAGGTTGAAGGTTTTGGAGCAGGTGCCCTTTAATGCAGAGGCCTGTGGGTGCCACGTAGGAAAATTATTTTATCTGACGACCGCCAGATAATTTTCTGGTGGCGGCCATATATTTATATGTCGGCCGCCACATAGTTATTTGTTAATAACTTGGTTATAGTTAATGCTTTAAAAATCTTTTAAAGGAAAAATATTTCTGTCTCCTACATTCTTAATAATCAAAACAAGAAGACAATGCATTTGTTATTTCTATTTTTTATCATCATAAAAAAGATAGCAATAAATATCATTACGAAAAAAATCACTAATGATTTAAAAGATTTTAAATTTTTTTCTTTTAAGTTTATCATTTTATTTTCATATATTAATCTATTCTTTTTTATATATATAAATATACTCTTGTACTGTCCAGGTGAACATAGGTAAACTCTACATGTACCCCTAGAGGGCCTCAAAATTGCCTAATTGGCGAGTAGCCGTTCGGGGAACAGGTGCCTGTGAAAGGGTGGTCTGCCATCTACCCCGACGCTGTACTTACCGATCTTCTACTACATAGTTCTATTCTAAAAAATGCAATTTACTATTTTATTGAGAAAAAAAACACTGTTAGTAATTAACTATACATATATGATACTAGTCAAATTTGGCCCCCATAATTCGCCTTTTTGTCCCCTGCCGCAACGCGGTGCGGGGACATAGAAATGCCAGGCGTCCGTCCGTGGGTCCGTGCGTCCGTGCGTCCGTCCGTCACACTTTTTTGTAAGCGCTCTCATGCCTACAAATTTCGACGGATTTTCATTAAATTTATACCAAATGTTTATACCACTATTACCTTGGTCAAGTACGAAAATCAGCATTGGTCGATACTTTTGGTGGAGTTATGGGACTTTGACCACAATAATGACTCCGTTATCCAAAAATTGACCTTGTAAGCGCTCTCATGCCTACAAATTTCGACGGATTTTCATTCAATTTATACCAAATGTTTATACCACTAATACCTTGGTCAAGTTCGAAAATCAGCATTGGTCGATACTTTTGGTGGAGTTATGGGACTTTGACTACAATAATGACTCCGTTATCCAAAAATTGACCTTGTAAGCTCTCTCATGCCTACAAATTTCGACGGATTTTCATTAAATTTATACCAAATGTTTATACCACTAATACCTTGGTCAAGTTCCTTAATCAGCCTTGGTCGATAGACCCGATACTAGTATACTGCTTGACCGGCGGGGGACCCTAGAATTCTATTCTTGTTTTTATAGTGTTTCAAGTTGTGTTATTTAAGAGTTGACATCATATATGTTCTTCGCCTATTTATTAAGGTCTTCCGTTTCCAACGGAAGACCTTATTGTTATTGCTTTGTTTCTTCTTCCCTATTATTAAGGTCTTCCGTTTCCAACGGAAGACCTTATAGTTTTCGTACGATTTCTTATTATTAAGGTCTTCCGTTTCCAACGGAAGACCTTATAGTTTTCGTACGATTTCTTATTAGGGTCTTCCGTCTTCAGCGGAAGACCCTTCTATTATTCTATTGTTTCTTTTTCACTTTTCTTATTATTCTTATTCTTTTTTTTTCTTCTTACCGATTTTGTGCAGGCGATTTCTCGGAGATGGCTTGCCCGATTTCAGTCAAATTTTCAGGAATGATGCCTTGTCATCTGAAGTTTGTACCGCCGGAACAGTTTTTTAAAATTCACTTCCGGTCGGAAGATATCGTCTTTAAACGATTTTTTAAAAGTCAAATTTGTCTGCGACGTTTCTCAAAAACGACTGAAGATAAAGAGCTGAAATTTTCAGAGAGGATAGATGAAACGTTTTACTGGTGCACTATTGTCTAAAAAATGTCTGCCGTTACTTCCGGTCGTCACCGGAAGGAAATATGAAAAATTGAATTTTTCGACTTTTTTATTTTTTAATATCTTTTTCTGAAATTTTTACACCTTATAGTGACCCTTTTTCTGATTCAGAATATGTAATTTGTTTTAAAATCGATCAAGGCATTCTCGAGAAATTAAGCGTCAAAGTTCTGAAGCGAGAGTCCGAGTAGGTCAGTCGATAGAGTCGTGGACATGGCCAAGGCGACCCGGGTTCAAGCCTCGAGTGCCGCAATTTTTTTTTTACTATTTTTCGCTTAGATGTACGTTTTTATCTTTGAATTGATAAGTTTGATCTAATCTATTCAAAAATCGGAAGGAAGACCCACTCGTTGCTCGCAACGAGATCGAATCTAGTTATTATTATTATTTTTTTCCACAAATTTTGTGCACGAGATTTCTCGAAAACTATTCGACCGATTTCGACCATTTTTTCAGAGAAGATGAGTCTTGATGTAAACTTCATACGTTTTTGAGATTTTTCCTGTCGGCACTTCCGGTACCGATTTATCGGCCATTTTGTACATTTTTACGACCTATTTTGTGCAGAGCTGATCTCAGAAACTATCAGAGATATGACTATGAAATTTTCAGGATAGGTAGTCTATAGTTTGAAGTTGTGCACTATTATTTTGTTTTACGCCAGTGGCGCCATTTTTTGGAGCTCGCCTAGGCACGAAAATTGGGTACGAATTTTCATTCAAATTCTTCATACGTTTTCATCTGTATCTTTTTATCAGTTGATATTTTGTTAAGACATATATAACAAAAATAGTAGATAATTAAACGTTCTTTCCAACAAAATCAAGAAAAAGGGGCTGGCCCCTTCAGTTAGGGGCCAAGACACTCGTAAACTCTATTGCAAATAACTTAAAAACGATCAAAATTTTGTAATGCAATATAGAAGCAAAGTTGTTGATTGTAGCAATATTTATCAGGTAAAATCATTTTCACACCCATTTATGACGTAATTAGGGATTTTAAGGGGCCAAAGTACTTAAACTTTGATGCAATATATCTAGAGAAGGAGACATATTTTGTTAGGCAATGTAGAAAAGAAAATGTTTGCATTGATGATTCTAATCAATTCCACTAATCAAAACTCCAAAGTCTGTCCCCATTAAGGATCTATAGGGCTGGCCCCTAAAATATTCAATCATTTGTATCTCAAAAATGAACAACAATTTTAGATGGGTGTAAGAACAAAAAATGTTAGTATTCGTGAGAACTTTCGATTGAACTCAAGAAACAGGGGCTGGCCCCTTAAATGAGGAGCCAAGACACTCGTAAACTATATTACAGATAACTTGAAAACAAGCAAGATTTCAAATATCTTTGGTACTTAGCCTTTTTTACAAAATTGATACCAGCGAGATTTTAGTCACTGTAAGTGATTGAGACACAAACTTTTATAAATGATAGACAATCGATTGAAGATTTTTAACGGGTTTTCTTTTGTCAACCGTCACTTCCGGTACTCACCAGAAGAGTTCAAACAATTCATTTTTTTCACAAGTTTAACTGATTATCTTTGGTGTTTCATCTGCTATGATTAACAGTAGTGTACACTAAACATATGTATAAAAAACCCTAGCTTTTATTTTCATAAACCTCTTTTGTTCGTCCGTTTTCGGTCTCGAGACAAAAAACCTAGATTCACAAAGATCGCAGATTTGGCAGAGAATATCGATAATTCATCGTATCATATGAAAACAAAATCGGACGGAAGACCTACTCGTTACTCGTAACGAGATCTAGTTATTATTTTTTTTCTTACAAATTTTGTGCACGCCATTTCTCAGCAACGGCTCATTTAATTTTTATGAAACTTTCAGATCTGATAGGTATTGATCTGAACCTTGTTGCAAATTTTTTTCATTGATGACGTCACTTCCGTTTTTGAGATATCGTCGATTTTATGATTTTTATAGGGGTATTTTGTCGGCGGAACTCCTCTTTAACTATTGCAGATATAAAGTTGAAATTTTCAGGGTTGGTAGACAAAAGACTGAAGTTGTGCATGAAGGTCTTAAATCATTTTTATCTTGAAAAGCGCCGACGCTCGCCTGGACCCGAAAATTGAGATAAAAAAAAAACGTCGTGAATTTTCGTACTTTTCTTTCTTTATCTCTTTTCTGGAAAATATTCTATTAAAACATGTAATGTAAAAAAGGTTTATATTTACAAGACCTTTCATTTGATACCAAAAAAAGGGGCTGGCCCCTTATATTAGGGACCTAGAGAGCTCTAAAATCTTTCATCTATAGCTCTTTACTGAGGTATATTTTGTAATGAATTATAGAAGCAAATATGTTTATCTTACAGTTATGAAGCCCGACAGCATAACGATTTTTTCATGTGTTACGTAATGAGGGGTTTTAAGGGGTCAAAAGTCCAAAACTTTGATCACCTATATCTCAAAAAGTAAAAATATTTTTGAAATGCAGTATAGAATAAAAGATGCTCAAAATGATGAAACTAACAACATGCAACCTTCAAAATTTGGTTCAGCGGCCCCAATAAGGAGATAAGGGACCGGCCCCTAAAATGTTTTTCTCAGATATCTCAAAAACGGTAACGAATTTCTTAACAACTGTTGAGCAAAATGTCTTTAAAATTAAATGACCTTTCATTTGATACCAAGAAAAAGGGGCTGGCCCCTAATATTAGGGACCTAAAAGGGCTCTTAAGTATTTTTCTATAACTCTTTACCGAGGTATATTTTGTAATGTATTATAGAAGCAAATATATTTATCTTACAACCTTAATCTTGCAACCTTCAAACTTTGGTACAGTGGCCCCAATAAGGAGATAATGGACCAGCCCCTAAAACGTTTTTTCTCAGATATCTCAAGAATGGTGATGAATTTCTAAACACTTGTTGAACAAAGCTCTTACACCTGAAACAAATTCGTATCTGGCCTTTAGAATGTACACCCTGTTCTTCTATTCTTACACGTGTTTAGCTGTTCACAGTAAAATCAAGATCGAACATATATCTGAAATTCTAAAATCAGACGGAAGACCTCCTCGTTGCTCGCAACGAGATCGTGTCTAGTTTTATTTATATTCACTCACTGGCAGTATATGACGTCAGAACTAGTACTGACAGTATTTTTAAAATTCAATTAAAATCAGTCAAAAATTGACATTTTTCTTATCTTTTTTTCCAAAGGGAAATATAGAGCGACTCGTTGAACAAGAACGAAATTTTTGTCACTTATAAGTACTGGTAAGATGCATCTTTGGTGAAAATATTTTGTTTGTTCATGCAATCGCTTAATGTTTTCTTAAAGAAAACTGCTTAAAAGCAAGCCGTTTTATGCTGAAAATGCGATTTTGGCGGGAAAAGGTAGACTTTATGATATCATATTTTTATATTGTGGACACTTAAAAGAGATATCATACAGTCAAAAGAAACCAGTTTTAAAGAACCAATCGTTGAAATTGATGACGAAGACGAAGATACAGTGAGAGACAAAGAAACAAGTAATTCAGAAGCTGGAAACCCGGACACTACAGAAGTCGAAGACGCGAGAAGTCCAGACTTTGTTCAGCAAGTGCGACCGTGCAAAACGCGTGCAGGCCGAGAAGTGCGCCGTCCGAAATATCTTGGTGAATATGTGTGATGGGCAGAATAATCCCTTACTTATATTATTGCAATCAAGGCAGTCTACCTTGATGTGCACATGATGAGATATGTATACCGGTAAATGATCAGTAAATATTTGTACATTTATTTGTAAATATGTTATATATCTATTTCTTTCAAGTGTGTCTATAATGATACTATAAGTGAGTATGTTGTGGTTTTCACCATACAATTGAAATCGGCACTATATCACTTGACATCTAATTTGTTCACATTTATTCGAGAATCATAAGTTAGTTCCTCGAAGTTTTCATTTTTTTTTTACCGCATGTCTCTTCGATTACTGTAGAAAAAAAAACCCTGAACGTCAGATGATGTTGTTTATTCTTTTGACCAAATATTTACAGATATTCTACCCTCTTTCGTACTTTTGTTGTTCAAAATACAAATACCACCACCCCCTAAAAATGTAATACAGTTAAACACAAACGTGCAAATAATTTTTGACTTATTTTTTTTCCACCATTGAGCATTTTCACAGTTTGTATCGGCCTTTTCCCCGAGTTATGCGTCTGGCATAAATGTTTATTGTTTAAACTCCATACTTATGGTATCACTGGGAATCTGTTTAAATGGTTTAATAGTTATCTTGTTAATAGAAAGCAAAAGGTTATGTATCGAGAAGTGTTTTCGTCTACAAAGCCTGTGAATGCCGGAGTGCCTGTCCTTGGGCCATTGTTATTTATTTATGTAAATGATATAGCAGATAATATGTTAACATTCTGTAGACTTTTTTGCAGATGATAATAGTTTTCAACATGCTGCAATCAATGTACAAGATATAGAATTTAATCTAAATCAAGATCTTTTAAATCTGGAAATTTGGTCTAAGAAATGGCTTTTGAGCTTCAATCCTTCAAAAACCAAAGCAGTTCATTTTAATATTAAAAAAATACTGTAAATCCCTTGTTAAAATTTCAAGATCGTGATTTGGAATTCGTGTCTTCTCACAAACATTTAGGTGTTATTTTTTCTGAGGATCTTTCATGGACAGTTTATATCAACTCTTTTATAGCAAATGCTCAAAAGAAATTGGGACTAATTCAAACTTAATAGAAAGTCACTATCATTGTTATATACTTCATTTATAAGACCTCAGTTAGAATATGCATCTGATGTATGGGGCGGGTGCACTTTCACTGATTCCGAAAGGTTAGAACAAATACAATTGATTGCAGCAAGAATCGTCACAGGATTACCTATTTTTGCTTCTAGGGATTCTCTTTATTTCGAAACAGGGTGGGAAACACTTGATAGTAGAAGGAAAATGTCCAGGCTGAAAACCATGTATAAAATTGATAGAAACTTTTTACCAAATTGTGTAATGGACATTTTCCCAAATAAACGTGTTAATGCATCCAATTATAGTATACCAAAATGTCGTTTACAATTGTATAAATCTTCATTTATTCCCACTGTTGTTAATGAATGGAATGCGCTTTCAAAGGATGTCCGTGAAAGCGACTCCATTCGCATTTTCAAAGAAAAAATACATGTTTTTATCATAAATCAGAATGATATTACTGTCGAACAAAACCTGATTTTTTTACTTATGGTGACAGATTTTTTAATATTATTCATACTAGACTTCGTCATAATTGTGTACTAAATAGTGATCTTTTTCGTTGTAATATTATTAATAGTCCACTCTGTTCGTGTGGCAAGCTCGAAGACACTTATCATTATTTTTTCACTTGTAATAAATATAAAGAGGCCAGAAATATTATGCTTAATGAAATTTTCAATATTGTAAATTTAAATATTGTTAATACTTATGTCCTACTTTGGGGCGACAACGCAATCAGTGTCAGCGAAAACAAACATTTATTTTCTCTATTTTATCGTTATATCAAAGGTACAAAAAGATTTAGTTGATGTTTGTACACCATTGAAAATTTATATATAACTGTCATATGATCTGTTGACCTTACATGTTGTGCATACATTATTTTTACTGTATTATATACTTGTATTGGGAGAAGGCGGTCTAAGTTTTTTGAACTTGTGCCCAATCCCTGTTGTAATTTTTGTACAATAAAAATATGTTCAAATCAATGTTACATGAGGTGCAAAAGAATTATAGAATGCTAAAGAATTACTAGACTTTGACCCGTGCGTGCACGGGTTGACATTGCATATGATTCCGGAAATTTAGGAAATCGATCATCGACACACCGTATTGTTGACATTTACATAACCAAGCTTTAAGCCTACAATAATGCTATTAATTTCACTACACTCTGCTTAGTTAGAATAACTGTGTCTCGGGACAGACCTTCACAACAGTTAAAATGCCTCCCATATACCCGTAATGGCCGGAATGCTGGAGAAAACGTACCCAGGAGAAAACGTACCCAATTTACTCCAAGAGAAAACGTACCATCTGAAAATAATATATAATGGTTTTCATAGATATTCTTAAATGAAACAAAATTAAATATACAATGAACATCTGCGCCGGGAGGCAATACATAATATTACATAATAATAACTGCTGAGGTATTTAATTTATTATCACTATAATTAAAATCAGGAGATCTCGCATAGAGAAACTCAAATCGGTAAGGCTACCGATAAATGGATAATTAGAAGAAGTAGACTGATGACACTTTATGGCAGGTCATTTTTTCGTACTAACATAAAAGTTGCTACAATTATTATAAAGATATTATTCATAACATGAATATATTTCTATACATCTATGCAATAAAGTAGTATTTGAAAATTATTTAATATGCCCAACCCCTTTAAAATTATAAAGTATTTAATTCATATATCTATAAAATTCTATATCAAATTTCTATTTTTATCTATTATGCAAAATAGTATAAAAAAGTATTAAAAACTATTAAGTAGTATAATTATGATTTTCATAGAGTTAGAAACGTACCCGGTTACGTTTTCTCCTGGAGAAAACGTACCCTAGAGATTGGTTACGTTTTCTCCTTAGTATGTTTTCTCCTGATACCCCGTAATGTAGCAAAAGATTACAGGATTGCTCTAAAACGATTTTGGATTAAATTAATGAAGCTATATTGAAAATAACAGTTAAATTATTCATAACAAACCATTTTGAGGTTGTAGATACATGTACCTTTCATCAAATCTTTAATTCATATTAATGAAGAATTACAGTGTAAACACTTTTTTCACCAACATTTTGCTCGCTTCGAATTTACACACCATGCTGACATTCGAACTCTCGTGGTTTTTCATATTAAATGCACTGAGTTAGAGTTATCTCCCGTATTTCCTTTGATAACTAGAATATATGACAAATTTTCAATGATTTACGTGTATTTGTATTATCGTTTCTGAGTTTATCCATGCAAATGTGACATTGTAGAAATAAAAGATTAGCGTGAATGTAATGCGCATGCGCAAGATTATAAAATCCAAAAAATTCAGATGATTTCCGGATTTTTTAAAGGAATTTTCGTTGATTATTAATTAGCGAAGCTTGATTGAGAAAAAATAAAAATAAATTGGTAAAAAGTACCAATAATGTTTAAGATATATAAAACAAAAGACAATACTCTTCCGATTTCTCGGTATTAAAGCTAAAAAATTCGAATCTATTATTTTAATATAGTAGTATAGATAGTATAGATAGTATAGATAATTCTACATACTTTGGAAGATGGCCTCTATAGCCAATTCATATGGTTGTCATCTTGCACAGTACGCTTTTTTCAGCGCGTGCCATGTGACGTGGAAATAATGTTGTAAAGGTGTTGGAAAAGAATATCGCACTATCTCTGTCTAAAACACACAGCACGAATAATGACAATGGACCTTTTTGTTGTTTTCCTGCAAAGCTCGGATTTTTTCCATGAATTTTCGGGATTGTCAGAAATATTGCATTAGGTGATCAATCGTTTTATTTGTGTTGACTTTATACAACAACATGTTGACCGGTGTTTTATAGCAGCCCCCCCCCCCCCCCCCCCAATATAGCTTTCCCCGAAAAACTGGCTTAATATAGTAGCCCCCCCCCTTTTTTTTTTGAGAGGCGCCAAACACGCATTACTAGTACCTTTCATTATCAATGTCATCTAAGCTGTTTCGAAATATTGCCATGAATAGTCCGTCATTAACATGACCGGAATGAAAGAAAGAGGGAACTACAATAGAGTAGGCTTTCCGTGTGGGGTAATTTGGCTATCAGAAGGCGGAAAACTCACAATATAACCAGCTTTCCTTGTGGGAAAATCTATTATAATGATATTAATTTTCCCTGAGGGCTGCTTAATAGCAATTTTTCTTTTTCCAGGGGAGGAGGTTTCAAGGGGGAAAGGGCAATATACAACACCGGCAGTGTTTGTCCAATGTGCTTAATTTAAAGACCGGGGTTGACCAGTTCTGAGTTGAATATCCCCACGGACGGTAATTAGGCATATAAGGAAGCAGGCCACACTACATGTTTCATATACAAACTTATGGTTTGGTCCTCGGCATTTGCAAACTCTATTCGCCTTATCGTACATGGACTGTGGCAGCCTTTTATTAATACGCATTTTCAGTATTTAAAAACATTTTCAGTATTTTAAAAACATGCTTGACTTTTTATTTTTTTAACTTTATTGCCATATATTGTTATGATTTCGTATACATATACTAAAGAAACCAGAAAAACAAAGAGAGGAACTTTGGCTTCAAAGATGTTTAAAAAAAAACAAAACTATATCTTTGATTATTAAAAACAATTGCGATAGCATTTTAAACTTTTTAAAAAGATAATGTTGTACAGAACACAGTGTAGAATTTACAGATTATTGTGTACTAGAAATATTTATATAATAAAGTGTCTCAAACGTCAAATTAGCTGCCACATTGTACTCATCCATCTCGGATTCTCTTATCTGACGTTTTTAGGGAGAATTAAGTTTTCATAAACTGTTGAATTGTATTTTTAAAAAATCGGATTAATATGTTGATGACTACACGCAGTGTCTTGCTATATAAAGACAATAACAATTTTTATGCAAAAAAAAAAGAAAAAAAAAGAAAAGAAACTCGTGCTGGTTTGAAAATTAACTTTAGGTAATTTGCTAAGACATAAAAAATATACACCAAACATTACTACTGAATTTGTCCCAGTGCATGTAGTTGCGTTAGAATATTTAAATATAGCTCAATATTTTTATAAATTAGTAGTTCTACATCTTTCGACTATCTTTTATCGTGCTCTCTCTCTTTTTTTTTTAGAGAGAAATAAACATTCATTCATGCTCCCCTTAATTTGGTTGGGAATCTTAAAAATTTACATGCCGACATTATGTTATTAAGCATTTAATTAAACCTAATCTTATAGTGTACTTAACAATTAGGCCAGTAGACAGTATTCCATTTCATTCGTCTATGGTTTCTTAGTTAAGATTTTGTTAGATTGTGAGATAGTAAAGTTGATCGAATATGATTCAAGAAATGAAATCACTTTCTATTTTTTTTTCTTTTAGATGTACCGGTAATTCTTTTTGAGCTGGCCCTCCCGACACCCCCTCGATTACATATTGTAACGTGCTTGTTACGACTTGGGTCGGGCTGGCTAGACCGTATACTTCCTTCTTGGCGTAAACCCCGGGATAAAAACTTCTGCTGTGCATTGTAACCCGTAGTCATGTTACGTCATTGGTACGTAAGGGTCGTGTATCTCTTGTAACAGAACGTACTTTGGAACGAGAATTATCTAACATCTATTTTCACCGGCATTGCTTCCGTGGCAGAGGTAAAGTGTATATAAAGCCTGATTTTAATCCATATCAGCATTCAGTTCTACAGAGCCGAATAGTCCGATCCAAGGTCAGTATTTACTCTACCTCACACCAACAAGCTTTCACAACTTTTGTTATGGAGGAATTCATACAAATACCTAATACACGTGCATCATAAAGAGGGTCAATTATTTTAATTAATCTTTTTGATTTCAGCCAGTCGCCATGCACTCCCTCCAGGTCCTCCTTTGTGTGTTCTGTGTCGCCGTGGGTGAGTACATTTCACATTTCCTTCCCGTGTCTAGATATTGGGTTATTGGGGTCATTTCTGCGTCGTCTTCAGTTAGATAAAGTGTGTGTCAATTTCCACGAATTTAGGTTTTCAGGCAGCCCAAGCAGCTCTGGGTGGAGGGGCATGCACCATTCCTGCCGTAGGTGCCGGTCCTGGAGCCAGCACTGTGTGTACAGCTGCCGCCAATGGCTTCTGTCTCATAGACCATTTGACGGTCACAGGAGCCGTCACAGGCGTAACTTACGATAGCGTGTGTGTCTGCTACACTGGCTACAGCGGACCGCAATGCGCAAGTACGTATTTCATGGATTGTGATGATTAAAATCAAATATTAATTACGAGAGAAAGATATTTTTCTATAATTACCCTTTTCCTCTTTCAGCCGCTACCCCCACTACTACTACCACCACCACCACATCCAACAACAACGCCATCACTGCCCTGGTACTCGGGGGTCTGGGCGCCTATCTGCTGTCCCAGAGTGGACAAGGAGGATATGGAGCTGAAACAGGAGCACAGGCCGCCCAGGAAGCTCTCTATCTGCAACAGGCTGGATTTGGAGTCGGCAAATAAGCTTATAATAATTAAGATTAAGATGACCGATATTCGTTCACTGTTAATACTACTCTATTAGGTCTATTATCTGAGAAAGATCAAGAAAAAAAAGAACATCTCTGTTGACTACTTTATAAAAACAAAAGGGATTGTATAAAATTAATTTTTCTGTTGTTATTGGAATTTACAAATGTTGATCCTCAAGCAATATACTCTAAAGTATGTTATTATAATAAAGTTATTACATCCATTAATGATGGTTTGAGTTCTTGATTGTACCTTGGAATGATTGATATTCATATCGACCAGCTGTTGTTGTCCTCTTCTGAAATGATTAAAGACTCCACAGTTGCCACAGAGATTCGGTATTAGGATTGTGCAGTTCTTTGTCATTTGTAAATACGATATATCAAAAATATTTCTACTTTCAAGCGAGTTTAAAATATCATCAGGAGCTACATGGATAAACCTTATTCTGGCTCTTTAAAGACGTCATAGATGTAATTATAATCATCACATGTTTCTATAGTATCTAGATGAACAACTAGTCGAGATGAAAAGGTGGAACAAATTTATCCGTACATGTATTATTTACCTGATGCTTCATCACCGATTCATCCTTTTTTTTTTTTATGAACTCGATGATAACCCGCGCAAGCGCGGGAATTAACACTACACATTATTGTAATAAAATGCTTAACATGTTGAACCAATTTTTGTTCATTTTGTACATGCTTTGTCTGATTTTTTCCTTATCTTATTCTTTAAAATTGAAATAAAAAATATATTGCATTGTTGGATATTTAAAGGAGCGGGCAGGGACGAAAAATCTAAGCTGAAATGGATAATATATGCATGTACCTGGCCGTAATCCTGTTTGTTGCAGCTGACTGAAAAAAAAGAACTTTTTTATTGTATTTACTTCAAACCAGTGGGTATTTAGTGTATATCTCTCTAAATTTGGTTCTTTAGGTCCATTTTTTAATCTAATTTCTATTACTGTCCCAAATAAGAATTTCAGACAAAAGACTGTTTTGAAACACTATCTGGAGGGGAAGGAGCATTCCCATTACACTTCCCCGTTTTATGCATACATCATTTATCCATATAGACGTAGCCTAGGTCACGCAAGCCGTTTGACTCCCCACTCAAACGTAGAGCAAAGTATTGAAAACGTCTAGGTGACCTAGACCAGTATAGACGTAGAATACAATAATTTGTTCATTAATCATTAATGTTTACAAATTAACGTCTAAGGTTGACAACCAAAATGTCGGGATATAAAAAATTATAAAATTAAAAAACGCTAGGTTAGGCATAATTATTCATTTGCGTGCATATTTTAAACAAGAGTTGCCAGATTCAAAGTATCTGCCCGATGGTTAACTCGCCTTACACTTTCCGCCATGAGGTGGCACGGGGCAGTTTTTTTTTATATAATTCATTGTAGCCAAGGGATGCATGTCTTCGGAACTCTGTAACTAGAATTTCCTCAGTTCCCATTCAGCACAAATACCTTTATTTCACTCTTTATAAGGCCAATCACCAATTTCTGAAGAAAATTACTAGTCAAAACCTGTAAAATTCTCTACATACCGGTTTTTTATGAGATTTTGACTCTTTCATATTTTGCTAATTTTTCATGATTTTTCAGCTTTTTAGTCCTCCCCCAGCTAATTCCCTGCCTTCCGTACTGCGTGCATGTTGCACTATCACATGTCAGAAACTTACCGGTGTATAGTTTACAATGTTCCATCCACCTACTTTTCGTGTTATTTTACCTCCCGTCTGTAACTTGCGATTTCACTGTGTAAAGTCAACACAACAGTCAGCCGCAAGCTTCGCATTTTACTTCTAATTCTCATGTATCTAACATATGGGGCCTACATATTGCATATTAATTTCAACAAGAGAAACCCCTTTAACTAATGATAATCATTAAAAATCATTTCATCAATTTTAGCAACACTCACAATCGATTTCTACAGAATTTTCCGGCGTCAGTTAATTTCGACCCAAAATGCAATTCCAAAAATGGCGTTCTCACCTTCTCGCGGGATTCAAAGTAATATTTTTGAGAAGCAGATGTAGCCGGTGTCGGTAGAAATAACTCAGACAACGTGATTTGGTCAAAGGTTCATTCAGTAGAATTATAAGTTATACAAAAACCTGTAATAATTCATTATTATATCTAAGCACATCATGTAATATTTATTCGTTTGATTGGTCGAAAAATTTCTTTGATACCTGCATCAATAAAATTTTCGCCGGATCTACTTTTCTCAACTGTTCTGATCTAACACTATTTATAGAACGCGAAATTCCGAGATAAACACAGTCAACACAATGTAAAGTTGTGTCTGTTTAATTGTCAGCAAACAAAATATTAAACGTTATAAATGTTAATTCTTCTTTTTTGATACGTCGATCAATAGAAAAATTATTATCTTCATTTCATAAATAAATTATTTTCCATGTGTCTGTCTGGACATCGAAGTGGAAAGTTTCCAGGGGCCCGTTTCACAAAACAATCTTATGACTAAGATATGTCTTAGGACCAAACTTTGTCATAAGTTTTCATCACTGCTGTTTCACAAAACTGTCATATCTTATGATTATCATAAGATCCGTCTTAATCTTAAGACAACCATATACATGTCATAAGTCCAAACTTAACATGGCGGCGGCCTTTGTTTTGATTCAAAACAGAAGACAATTAAGAAGAGAACGGGTGTTTAGAGATAGAAATAATCCCTTGGACTATATGGACGACGTAGATATCATAGATAATTTTCGACTACCGCGTTTTCTGATACTAGATTTATGTGGGGAGCTCAGGGTCCATCTGGAACACCTGGCCGGTAGGTCCCATGCCATACCCCCATCCCTGCAAGTCATGGTGGCACTCAGATTTTATGCCAGTGGGAACTTCCAGGCTGTTAACGGGGATGTCCATGGTATAAGCAAAGCTAGTGTGTCAAGAATTGTAAATACTGTAACATCTAAGCCCAAATTATGTAAGATTTCCACGCGATGACAGAAGCATAAATGACACCATACTGGGCTTTTCCCGCATATCCAATTTCCCTAATGTCATTGATGCCATAGATGGAACTCACATTCCTATAAAAGCTCCAAAAGATGACGAACATCTCTTTGTCAACCGAAATTTTTTTCACTCTATAAACGTTATGGCAGTTTGTGATGCAAGTTTGAAATTCACCAACTTAGTTGCTAGATGGCCTGGTTCATCACACGATGCTTTTGTGTGGACAAATTCTACGCTATGTGATTTATTTGAGAGTGGTGGCATGAATAGAGGGTGGTTACTTGGAGACAGTGCATACCCCTTGAAAAAATATTTGTTGACCCCTGTCATGAACCCAAGTAACCCCCATGAAGAAGCGTATAACGAGGCCCATACCAGGACGAGAAATACAATTGAAAGAAGTTTTGGGGTCCTAAAGATGCGTTTTCGTTGCATCGACCATTCCGGGGGAACACTTCTCTTTCATCCGTCAAGAGCATGCCGAATCATTACAGCTTGTGCGGTTTTACATAATATGTGTATTAAAAACCATGTACCAGCACCACGCCCACAGAACCCCCGGGGAAATCGATTTATTCCGCCAGACAACTATGTGTATCAAGGTCCAAATAACGATGGGATGGAGGTTCGTCGAAGACTTATCCATACTCGATTTTAGGACCTTAGTTCGGAGAAAGAATTCGTGTAATTTCAGTAACTTTTTTCCTAAAACCATCAAGACATTATTGTGTATGATTCCTTATTCCGCTTTAAAATTGAATCTGTAACAAACAAGTTTGTTCACTTATTGGACTAATTGGTTTGAAATGTGTCTTCATGTATATTTATTATTCTTATTAAGGGATGCTTAATGAACAAGATATAAAATGAATCAAACACATATTTTTAATTTATTACTCATTTTCAGTCAAAGGCACATTGAGGGTGGCATTATTTACTATTCCGAGTTGACACAGGTGAAGCGAGTGCTGCTCACGCTGTATCTGAAGCTGTTGCTCAGCAACCGCAAGACGCCGGTCCTCAATCTTGAGACGCTTTTCCTCGGTGTCAAGTCTTCTTTCCTCTATCTCAGTCTTCTTTTCTCAATACTCAGCCTTTCCTCTTCTGCTGTCACAAGTCTCGTCATGAGGTCATCCCTTTGCTGCGATTCACTAGTACTAACGGTTCTTTTTGTGCCCTTTCTGCTTAAACGCGAGTTTTCAACGGAAGGTTAGCATTCTGTAAAAAAAAAATTATCGATAAATCTTTCTATATACAATGCAAAACAATGTAAATATTAATTTAACTTGTTTAAGTATTTAGAATATAAAATTATAGTAGATATTCCACGTAAAAGATGCGTGTTTAAAAATAACTTAGTGCACCAAAAAAGCCATGTAATTACATTTTGTACCTATTGAGGCATCTGTCATGTTGCTTGGAGGTGCTAATACTCCAGTAATGCATCCGTGGTCGTAGAAGAGTCTAGGACATCAATGCCACCTTCAACTCCGGATATGGAAGTTTCTCCGATAATTCCCTCTATCTTCTCGTCTCTGGGTCGTAGTGTAGCTTCTGATGGCAAACACCCCCTCCAGTCTTTCTCTGCTCTCTCCTATTCAAGGCTAGTTTTTTCCTACTTTCACTGCTCAAGCAAATCCACTTCTTCTTCATTTCTTCCCCCGTCCTGACGTACCCTGTTGTATTTACTGCATTCACTTTTAATGCCACTTCTTTCCATGCATCTCGCTTTAAAGCATTTGAGACAGTGGAGTTTTGTTTTGAAAAAAGAATATCTTTCTTACTTTCAACTTCATCTGTTAAAACAGATATTTCTGCAGCCGAAAAATTTGGACACCTCTTTGCCATCCCCGAGCTCACTTAATGTCGTTTTTCTGACCGCACGGACTTTCGATTTCCTACCCGCTTACTGGTCACAACTGAGTGCATTCAATCATGCTTTGGTTTTTTTCTTGAATAGACACAAAGGCAGGGGCGGATCACATTACTTGTAATGATATGATTACAATATATTTTATATCTCTTATTTTCTGTTAAAATTTTATATTTTAATATTTTTTTTTTCAAAATTGTATTCCACATGCGTACATTGTATACTAGTATAGCAAGACAACAATCCCCTTACTTCCAAAAAAAACCCCACTATTGTCTTATGAATACAGCAATAAATGCAATTAAGTATATTTTTAAAAACTTAAGGTAAAACATATGAAAATTGTTTAGATAAGTTGAATATGTTTTAAAAATCAAAATATTAATAGATAAATAATGAAATGAAAATAATCCCAGAGTGAGCGCATCTTTTTTAACGTATCGCATTAAAAGTTGTATATGTTTAAAAAGTATATACAAGTATAAACATATCTTAAGATTTATAACACTTAAGATTGTTTTGTGAAACGCAAGTGATAGAGCTTATGATTGTCATAAGTCAGATCTTATGACAATCTTAAGATCTGTCTTATGACAAATCTTATGATACTTTTGTGAAACCCAGCCCAGGTATTTAATGCAGAATATTGGCGGGAACAGGTAGAACAGGTTTTAGATATCATGTGACATTTATTTTATTTATAGATGAAGTCTGTCGTCGCAGGGCTAAAAATAAACACTCACACGCACAAGAACACTCTCAAATTTAATTATATAACCCTGGTTACACAGATAAAATGTGTTATTTCAAGAACATTTGTTACTTATATCATATTATAAAATAAGTATAATATTTCGCGTAGTTTTTTTTTTCAGGGTAGTTTTTAAAGAGACATACGACACTTGACCGACGTGAACTTTGACGTCACAATAAGGGGAAATTACTCTTACTTGTTATAAGTCTGCTGAAATATAAAAACCAAAATCTTCTCAAAATCTTTCAGAGCTAACGAATAGGGACATTTCTTCAGAGATAGGAAACAGTTGTAACTTGCTCTTAATTGAATGAATGCTCACATTCATTTTATTCACTATATTTACGGTAATTTCAAGGAACGTTTTTTAAAAGGGACGTGGCAGGCTCATTCAAAAAATCTTCACAAGCAAAAACAAATATATAATTCTCAAAATCAGAAAAATTCCAATCCGGGGTGAGGAATGGGTAGTGCGTAGTATGCCTTTAGCTCTTTAGCTATTTAATGATAATATCACCATGTAAAATGTCTATTTTACATGTTGAGAACATTTTCTATAATTTAGCTTGTTGGTACATGTAAGTTAACGTTATTTAGTCTTCTTAATTATCGTGAAATTCCTCCTGACTGTGATGTGATAGAATGTAAATTAATGTTTATCAAACGTCTTAACTGTAACAAAGAAATAGGACATCAAAGTAATCAAGTGTAGCTTTAGGAAATATACTTAGTAGAAAGGCAGGATTGAAGGACAATGGTTTCAGCTAACAAATGTGTGTTTGACACTAATAGAGTTAATGCAATTACATAACAATTAGCGGATTAACGCAGGTGAATAAATGGGCGTTTACCTGGGTGCTTATTTTAAGCAATTTTAAATCTAATGTGCAACTAAGTGAAATTTTTGATCATTTTAAATTAACTTCACAAAGCAATGTTGCTATTGATAATGATACTCCAATGATGCTGAAGATTGTATTTTTGAAGAACTCGATAAGGATATTGATGTTGAAGAAATTAAAGTAGTTATTAAGAAATTAAAAAAAGCTAAATCACATGGTGACGGCTGTTTACTTAATGAATATTTCATTGAATTTGAAGAATATCTGTTGCCTATCTTACATAGACTTTTTAATTGTATACTACAAACAGGGTTCCTACCTGAATCATGGTCTTCTTCTATTATTGTGCCTATTTTTAAAAAGGGAGATAAATCTGATCCTAATAACTATAGAGGAATCAGCCTTGTTAGCAACATGTGTAAACTTTTTACTTCCGTATTGAACAACAGACTTATAACATGGTCAGATGAAAATAATGTCATTACTGATGCACAATTTGGTTTTAAATCTAAATGTGGTACAAGTGATGCAATTTTTGCTCTACATACTTTAATAACTTCATCGTTGGCTAATAATAAAAAACTTTACTGTGCCTTTATTGATTTCAAAAAAGCATTTGACTCTGTTGATAGGTCTAAACTTTGGATGAAATTGTCAAAAATTGGTATCCAAGGAAAACTTCTTCGTGTTATAAAAGGGTTGTATAAAAATGTTAAAGCATTTGTGACTTATGATGGACTCTTGAGTGTTTTCTTTAACAGCAATCTTGGTTTAATGCAAGGTGAAGTACTTTCACCTATTTTATCTAATTTGTATGTTAATGATTTTGAACTCAATTTTTTAAATTCTGAATGTGTACCATTTGAAATTTCATCACTGAATCTTTTCCTTCTTATGTATGCTGATGACATGGTGATTTTTTCAGAGACAATTGCTGGTCTTCAATCTCTTTTGGATGAATTCACATATTATTGTAGCTCATGGAAATTACACATTAATGTTGATACATGTAAGTCAAAGATTGTTGTTTTTAGAAATGGTGGAATGGTAAAAGAAAGTGGAAAATGGTATATCTATGGTAAACCACATGAAATTGTAGATCAGTTTGCTTATCTTAGCATTATTTTTTACTACAATAATAAATTTTCTAAAGCCGAGAAACAACTTGCTGAGCAAGGTAGGAAGGCATTATTTGTATTGAAAAAAAATATTAGAAAATGTTTTTTAATCATGATACTTTGCTATCATTGTTTGATTGCTTTGTTGGCAGTGTCATCAACTATGCTTCTGAGGTATGGGGTTCACTCAAAGCACCTAATATTGAGAAACTTAATCTTGATTTTTGTAAACATAAATTGGGAGTTAAAAGGTCAACTTGTAATGTAGCAGTTTATTCTGAATTAGGACGCTGTCCTCTGCTGTGCCAAAGAATGTTCAACATAGTTAAGTTCTGAAAAAAAATACTGTACCATAATAATTGTATTATTCAACATTGCTATTATACACTATATGACTGTGTCGAAAAACATAGTGCAAAAACTGGTTGTATCATGTTAAAGATTTTTTATGCAATCTGGGTATGTTTGAATTGTGGGGAAAAAAACAGCTGCATATCTCATTGTTGTTAAACAACGTATTTTTGACCAAGCTACACAGTATATTTTTTCTCAACTAAATATTTCTAGTAAATGCTCATTTTTCAAATACTTAATTGCAACCCATGATTTACAATTTTATTTGAGGAAACCTATTCCAAACAAATATCAAAAGTGTATTTCCAGATTCAGGTTGTCTTCGCGTCAATTGTCAATAGAAACAGGTCGATTTTATAATATTGCAAGACACAATAGAAAATGTTTTTTATGTTCAAATTCTATTGAAGATGAATTTTATTTTATTTTAATATGTCCCATATACGAAGGCTATCGCAAAAAATACATTAAGCCTTATTACTGGAAAAAACCTTCAACGTGTAAACTTCTGCAACTTTTCAATGTTGAAAATGTAAAGGGACTTTATAATCTGGGTAAATTTATTCACTTTAGTTTGAAAATAAGACAAGATTTACTTAATGCAAATTAGATGTTGATATCATATGTACACTTCTGCCACATTCTCCTGTTAACCTAACTGTACGTGTATATTGTTTATATTTATTGTACTGATAAGCTGTATAGCTTAAAGTTAATAAAGAACTGAACTGAACCTGGGAGATGGTCAGTTTAGGGATAAAGAAATATTCTCTGATTGGATGATTTATACATGTCAATTATTTAGATGGTCACGCCACTAAAATATTATTATATTTTTTATAGATGATTCTAAGTTAGTTAACTTCAATTTCACTACTCCTAATTTTCAAATCAATTTTTTACTAACTTCCAAAAACGTGGGGGGCCAACTCCATTATAATTCATTTTTTTATATGTAAATTTTAAAAAATTTGCTGCTGCGAGAAAAAGTGGGGGGGGGGGGGGGGGGGGCAGGCCCCCCTGCCCCCCCCTCCCCCCCTGATGCTACGTGCCTGCAAGTCGTCTGGATAATCCGTTACGTTTTCCCTCACTGTCATATGTAGGTTAACATTAAGTTAGAATTATTAATAGAACCATTTTAACAAGAGCTTGAACTTTGGGTAGTTGTGTCAAACAGCAATGTAACGTAGGCCTGTCTATTTCATTGCTGGCCACTCAGCCAATGCTCTTTGAAATCAACAAGATTTGTCTGGCTTTTGAGCCAAGACTACGCAAACGGTGCATATTTTGCTTGTAACCGCGTCATTTTAAATTTGTTTTGACGCAAGAAATAGACAGCTGCGTCCAACCGAAAGTCCAGGGTCTTGTTATAATGGTTCTAAGTGAGTTTCCCCTTTTTAATGTGTACGGAGTGGAGGGTAACTGTTTGTATAATTGTGTTATTAACTGCACGGAATAAATGTGGAAAATACAGCGAGTGTAATGCCTGAAGTAACATTGAAAACAACGGATTGCACGCTTTTGGCTCTTCCGTGTATATTACTTAAAGTTATACACGCTATAATTTACGTCAATTTTGAATGACAGTGAAAACGCATGCATTTGTCTACTTATAAAAGTTATCCTTAATCTGTAAATTACAATGGTGAATTCCATCTCGTTACAAAGATATAGATTTTTAATTGTTAATTTTCCTGCCAGGAAAATATACCTTTTCATGAATATTGATGAAGGAAGAGCGAAACCGACCTCATTGCGCATGTCCGCGGAGAACTAGGTGGTCGTTAATGTTTGCCTAATTAAATATCCAACTTGATTTTTAATATGCTTAACAGTTGTTAATTTGAAATGCATACATGTATAATGAGTAAAATACGTTTGTCATTCACGATACCCTTACTTCTGCATTAACACTTATAGGATCTATAAATAGCACATAGGGGAAAAACACAGGTCTACGTCATTTTTTTAAAGGAAGTATTCATATCTACTCACAGGCTTGTATTTTTTTTCTTTTGTTTGTACTCGTATATCGGACAAATTTATGCTTTACTGAAAATATCCTTTCCTTTGTGAAACTATCACAATTATGAAGATGTTGACCCTTCACTAGTTGTGGTATGATAGACTAAATTTAGCTGTCGATATCACGTGATAGATTGATATTCACGAGGAGGCATTACTTTCCTGGCAGGAAAATAAATATTTTTTATTGTTTAATATTTGATATATTTGTTACGTGATCGAATTGAGCATTATAATTAACAGCATAAAGGTAACTTTTATTAGTAATCAAACACATACATTTTCCCTTTTATTCAAAATTGACGCAGATTATAGCGTGTATAGCTTTAATGACAGTTAAGCTATATAATATATTATGTCTTATTATTGAATATTATTATTAACTGCCTCATGTGAATAAAATTCATTTTATAATAATATTTCTTCATTACATGCTGATACTTCAACATTATTTAAGGAATAAGAAATCATTCTTTGAGTATTTTGGTCGGGGCGTGATCAAATCCAATAAAGCCCGATGGGTTTATCACGCCTCGACCGAAATTACACCCCATAATATTCAAAGAATGATTTCTTATTACTTATATTATTTTAAGCCATTGTACGATTAAGAATTTAAATATAAATATTAAGCAAACCCCGCTGGCGCCCCTATTATACGTCATTTGAAGTTACGAGTTATAAAGTACAAAATCGATACGTAGTGTTATCACAGGCAAAGACACTGGAAAATTTAAATATTTAATGATATTTCAACATTACATGCTGAAACTTAACCATTATAAGCTGATATTTTAGACTAGTTTAGAGCAAGACACTCAACAAATGCTATTATTTGATGACGTATTGTCTTTAAAACAGGCCATTTTAAAGTTAGATTATACCATTGGTTATGCAGATTCCTAATTAAACGCGAGGAATTGATATATGCGTATGATCGCGAGAAGCAGCGTTCGCAGATTTTAAATCTAAGAGTTGACAACTCTGGGGCCCGTTTCACAAAGCTGTCATAAGATTTATCTTAAAACATGTCTTAGGATTGTCATAAGATTTGACTTATGATTATCATAAGATATGACATAGCTGTTTCACAAAGCTGTCATAACTTTAACTTATCTTAAGATAATCTTAAGATAATTATTATAGGAGCGATTGCATAAAATTCAATCAGTAAATTGTGAAGTAAAGAATTTATTTACAAAATCTGCAGTATAAATAAATTTTAATAACATAATGATTACTGGATACTTTATAATGTACCGTATATTTTTGTACTTTCTTTTGATAAGAACAATAAAAACAAACCAGTGAAGAAAAAAATGTTCTTTTATTGATTGATGATTATTAAAGAGGCTGAATGTTTAAAAGATAAATCTATAAAAATATAAAAGGATAA